>NC_062272.1:15430287-17830287 GCF_916048215.2 Malus sylvestris
TTCTGTTAATATCTTTATTAGAAGGAATCAGAAGTTTGGACTGGGGCTGAGTTTATCCACAGGGTTCAGCATTTGATACCTCTTGATCCACTGCCTGTCTCAGTAGTTTAGTATATCCTTGGGATAATCGGTACTAGGACATTTTTTTTTTCACTTAGATGATGGACTGTTTGCCTTTTGGGAATTGACTTTATGGATGAAATTTTTTTGTATATCATGTCCTTGAGTTGAGACATGAGTTTCCTTTCTAAGATATATATTTTTTCTTGTTTTATCTCAAAGGTGGTTAGTAGTTCTAATTCATGAGGGTCCATAACTCCAATGTCAGCTATTACATCAACAGGAAACTACAAATTTGAAGTTTGTACATGGGTGGGCAACTGCAAATTTGAAAGGAATTTGATTGGAGGTATTCAAGGAAAACTAAAGTCTTCTAAGTGACAATTTCCTTGTAAATGGAGGCGTATTTCATAATTGATAGATGGTTTCATATTTCTTAGGACATCACATTGGTTTTATAGGTGATTTTGTTGTAGTTTAGTGTAATACTTGTAATTCTTTTTAAACATGTAATAATTTAAAATTTTATTGTATTATAGTAAATTTGCAATTTTGTGGGTTTTTATATATTGTTTTATTTTTTTTTATCAAAATTTATATATTGTTTTTAATTAATTTTTTTTTTAATTTTTAGAAAATTTTTTATAATGGACATTAGCCGTGGTTAATTAATGGTCTACAACGGTTTTAGCGTGTGGTGTTAAATTCGAATTCACTACAGGCTAAGTCCGTGATTATTATTTAATTGATAACGTGCTTTGGCCGTGGTAAAAGTCTAAACTTTTTACCACATCCTTAATACTAACGGGCAGTGTGTCCGTGGTGGATTTCGATCTACAACGGACATCCACCGTGGTAGATGACCGTTTTTCTTCTAGTGACATGTTTCAGATCTAACTATGATACGGCCAAGCTTATAATATGTCAGCAATACTGGGATAAATGGACTACCCAAAGTAGGTAGTTATCGCCTGCGAGCTTAATGGGTAGGAGGGAGGCAACATTCCGAGGATCAACGTGTAATATTGTACGTTTGTGCACAAGAGGAAAAGGTATTGAGGCGAGTAAAAGAATAAGTCAAGCCATTAAGGAAGAGGGGAAGGAAGAAATTCTGGTGGATGAAGAGAGGAGAAGAGAGAATAGACAACAGATAACAGAGAAATTGGTTTCTTGCTTTGGTAGATGAGCTTAAGCTCTTACCTTTGCTTAGTTATCAAGGCAGTTTTAACATGTGAAATATAGCATTCATATTAATATTTTTGGTCGCATATAGATCCTTGAAAATTTGGAGGATTTATAAGATTTGGATTTTCGTATGAATTATATCTACTTGTATTAGAACAGCTTTTGACACCTTAGAAATTGTTATGTCATTAAACTCATCCATATGCTATATTAGAGAGCCTAACTTCCTATGGAACAAAAAGGACAGTCAAATTGGATTAGCCGCAAAAGTGCACAAGTGTCACCCTTTGATCCTTTGTGGCAAATATGAAATCATATTCTAATAAACCCATGCGTACTAGATTCCTAGACACACGGGCAATTTCAGTCAAATGGACCTTACAGTTGACGGATTACCTGCCACATATCGCAAAGAAATGTGGTCGTTCAAGCATTACTCATAACAGACTCGATCAACTTTGGTGCAACTAACTTCTCGTGAATGCCTGACCAAGCATAAAGAAAGAAATTCAACCGTAGATCATGCCATGGGGAAAGATCCTGACCGTGGTAGTGACTAAATCATCCACTTTCTACGTAGCTCACTCGCTGTTGCCACAAAGTTTTTCAGCATATAAACCCCACAAGCACACGTCTTATTTCAACAAGCTAGTCTCCTCTTCTAGAGTTTCCTTAGATCATCTAATACATAAAAAAAACTCCACATTCATCAAATTCGATACTGTGACATATAGTGCAGCAAAATAAGTTTGAGCACTTAATTAAGAGCGAGAAACCATGGCAGGCGGTGGGTTTGGGGCCGCATCGGGAGGCGGAGACTTTGAAGCAAAGATCACGCCTCTTGTGATCATTTCTTGCATAATGGCCGCTAGCGGAGGCCTCATGTTTGGTTATGATGTTGGTATCTCAGGTACATATACGTGACTCAAGAGCTTTCCGTCGCATCCACACATACAATTAACTATTAACGTACGTGTTTTGTAAAAAATTTATTAGATTTCACGTATAATTCTGTTTAATTTGATATATGGATATACAACGCAGGGGGTGTTACATCCATGCCCCATTTCCAGAAGAAATTCTTCCCGGTTGTGTATAAGATGACTCAAGAGCCTGGACTTGAGAGCAACTACTGCAAATATGATAATCAAGGCTTGCAGTTGTTCACATCTTCATTGTACCTGGCTGCTTTAATGTCAACCTTCGTTGCCTCGTACACAACCAGATCACTAGGCCGAAAGCTAACTATGTTTATTGCCGGGATATTTTTCATAATCGGAACAGTTTTTAATGCTGCAGCTATTAACCTTCTCATGCTTATCATAGGGAGGATCTTGCTTGGTTGTGGAGTTGGTTTTGCTAACCAGGTATATAGTATAAATTTGTAATAATCTTTTTTTTTTTTTTTCAATAAACTGCCTGCTACTCAATTGCTAATGCCAGCTGGATTTTCCTGTTAAATGTTTTTGAACACAATACGTTTACTAAGAAATATACGTAACTACAGGCGGTACCGCTTTTCCTTTCGGAGATTGCACCCACAAGAATTCGAGGGGCACTTAACATCCTCTTCCAACTCAATATTACCATTGGCATTCTTTTTGCAAACCTTATCAATTACGGAACTAACAAGTAAGCCGGCCCAATCTTGCTAGCTAATTCAAAAGACAAGATCTGAAGTTCTGAGTCCACAAATTTTAGCGTAGTAATATGTTCCAATCACTTGAAAGAATATACAACCAAGTAATATTTTGTTTACCATACATGCGCAGAATTACGGGAGGATATGGATGGAGGGTATCGCTGGGTTTGGCTGGGATTCCAGCCGGTTTGCTAACCTTGGGGTCGCTCATTGTGGTAGACACTCCTAACAGTTTGATTGAACGAGGCAAGTTGGAGGAAGGAAAAGCAGTTCTTAAAAGGATTCGTGGTGTTGACAATGTGGATCCAGAATTCTTAGAGATTGTTGAGGCAAGTCGGGTGGCTAAAGAAGTGAAGAATCCCTTCCAAAATCTCCTTAAGCGTAGGAACAGGCCACAACTGGTCATTGCAGTTATGATGCAGGTGTTCCAGCAATTCACTGGCATCAACGCAGTCATGTTCTACGCTCCGGTTTTGTTTCAGACATTGGGTTTTAAGAGCGATGCTTCCCTCTACTCAGCTGTTATAACAGGAGCTGTCAACGTGCTATCAACCGTTGTATCAATCTACTTTGTTGACAAAGCTGGTCGCCGCATGCTCTTATTAGAAGCCGGGGTCCAAATGTTCCTTTCTCAAATGGTGGTTGCAATAGTGATGGGACTCAAAGTCCAGGATAACTCTAACAACCTTACCCAAGGCATGGCTATTCTTGTTGTCATTATGGTTTGCAGTTTTGTTGCCTCCTTTGCATGGTCTTGGGGACCTCTCGGGTGGTTGATTCCTAGTGAGACTTTCCCTTTGGAAGCTCGCTCAGCTGGCCAGAGTGTGGCTGTGTGCATCAACATGCTCTTCACCTTTGTTATAGCACAAGCCTTCCTCTCAATGCTTTGCCATATGAAGTTTGGCATCTTCCTGTTCTTTAGTGCTTGGGTCCTTGTCATGACAATCTTTGCAATGTTCTTAATTCCCGAGACCAAGGGTGTCCCAATCGAAGAGATGACAGAAAGAGTCTGGAAGCAACATTGGTTCTGGAAGAGATTCATGGATGACTTTGAAGATGATCCCAAGGGCAAGGCCCATGTTTGAACTATCTCACCTGGCCACCGGTCTCTTCCTCACAGTTTATTACATTTCATGATTTCCTTGAGTTTGAATCTTAGGACCAACTAATAACTCTTCCTTTACTTCTAGCTAGTTGCCTCACAACGGGAGCTCTCTGAATGCCAAATGCTTTGTT
Organism: Malus sylvestris; assembly: GCF_916048215.2. Lineage (NCBI taxonomy): Eukaryota > Viridiplantae > Streptophyta > Magnoliopsida > Rosales > Rosaceae > Malus > Malus sylvestris. The sequence goes on from NC_062272.1 coordinate 15,434,411, forward strand.
TATGTTTTGAGATGCGCTATTTGCACTTCCGAATAAACTCCTCTTGTACTTCCCTTTTGCATTCTATTCTTTTGATCTCTTATCCGTTTATTAGTTGTGTTTTAACATGCTTGGTCTAATTTCTGATACAATATTCATCCGTTTATAAACATCACCATCTTCTATGGGATGAGTTAATTAATAAATGGTATGTCAAGGCAATAAAAAGGAACAAATTTAAAGCATTAATAAGATAATCTCTTGGAGGAAGTTGCTCTTTATCACGTCCTACAATGATATATTCTGCCACATAATCATTGCTAGAATCTTTAATTAGTAAAATCGCGTATACAATATATTTGCAGAAGTAAGTTTTCTTCTATTGATACGAAGACTGTATACAAAGAGGTTCACTTAACAAAGAAGTAATTTAGCCTACATTCTACATATACGAAAGGAATATAACCTCCTTATACTAAACAACTACAAAAAAAATTTCCTATACTAAGACAAAACTACCAAGGATACTATCGTTGACTTCTCATTCTTAACACTCTCCCTCAAGTTAGAGAGTGGATGTTGAGAACTCTCAACTTGTGTACAACAGTTGAGAAAGTTTTCTTTCCCAATGCTTTTGTGAATATCATCTGCGAGTTGGTGTGAAGAGGGAACATATTTGGTGACAACTAAATCATCTTGTATATCTTATCTTGAATAAAGTGGCAATATGTCACCATATGTCTAGTTCATTCATGAAAATTGGATTAGTAGCAATATGGAGACCCATTTTGTTGTCACAATGTAGTAAGGCTGGTTTTGGATGTAATAAACCCAAATCCCTTAGAAGATATCGAAGCCATGTCAGTTTCACAACAAGTTCTAGTCATGGTTCTATATTAGGCCTCAAAGCCAACCATGAGGGTGTGCAAGTGGTGCCACCCGTAGGGCTCCCAAATTTTCGATTTTAGTTTACTTGTATATTGCATATATAAATTTAAACATGCAATGAAATAATAATTTGTTCTCTCAAAGCTAGTGTTTTGTGCGTATTATCCGTGAACCATGAACTGGGTTCAAGTCCGCTCAGTGGCGTTTATTTGTGTGTTTTATTTTTAATTATTTTGGTATTTAAAATGGTTTTGTGTTTTATTTTAGGGGCTTTTAGATCCAGGTCCAAAAACATATAGTATTTTTAGGAGTGACTCCAGTTATCTAATTATATGTTTTTATTTCTTTTATACTCCTTTTATATTTTCTAAAAATATTAAAAATCAATTAAAATCTTTTAATATTTTGCATTTTTCAACTCCAAAATATCTAATTAATATCTTATAAACAAAAATAATTAATATACTAACATAAATCTATCTGCAAAACATTCTCCCCTTAGTCAAGTAGCAAAATATATGAATATATATTATACCTATAAGTGAGATATGAAACTTAACTAAAAGGTAGAAAAAAAAACATAATATACCTACAAGTAAGACATATTAATCTGTAACAGGTTGACTATGAAAACCTATGATATAGGTTGATTATAAAAATTTTAAAAAAAATCTATAAATGGGTTAAAACAGGAGGAAGAACAAAAAATAACAGAACAAAAAAATATAAAAAGAGATAATTAGGAAGAAATTTGATTTTTACAATAAGTTTTTTCTTTTAAGAGATAATTATTGATAATTAATAATTAAAATTTAAAGAATTGGACTTATTTTAATAAATTGGACCATTCCTACTATTGGCTCAAAAAAATTGGAGTTATATCAAGTTTCTCCTTTATTTTAATTTATGTTGGTATTTAAAAGCATGATGTTTTGAACCCAAAAACTTAGGGGATGCAAATAGGCACTTAGCCACCACACCAAGATTTTTTTTTTCTTTTACACTATCTATTTATACATTATCATAAAATTTAAAATGTAAAAGAAAACATAGCAACTAAAATGTTAGACTTTCTAAGGACTTTTATTCATTTTTGTTGGTATTTAAAAATAAGGAGTTCCAAACTTAAAAACATAGGGATGCAAATAGGTACCTAAGCACCGGTCCACCACACCTAAATGTGTTTTTATTTATCTCAATTTATACATAATCATAACAATTAAAATGTAAAAGAAAGCATAGCAACGAAAATTCTATAAATTTTAAGGGCCTCCGTTAAAGTCCCCAAAATCTCAGGACAAGGATTTACAAGAAGATGTTTCAGTGGCTTAAGCCCCGGGATTTTTTGATCCTCAACGTCCTAATCATGTGTGTAAGTTACATAACACGTTATATGGCCTCAAACAGACTCCTAGTGCATAGTTTTAGCGCTTCAGCAACTTTATTCTTCGTCAAGGTTTTGTGCAGAGCATAGCCGACCCCTCTCACGTAGCCGGCTTTAGGGGAGTGCGACCGGTTCTATGGCACAGGGCCCCAAAAATATTTTTTATTGAATATAATAATATATATAAATACTAATCAAATCAAAATATATACATATAAAAATCCAATGGGCCAAGACTACTACCTAAAAGCCATGTCAGGCTACTACCTAAAGCTAAAAGCCATCACCCATCAGACTTAGACTACTACCTACGGCTACAACCTATACGAAAATATATAAAATAATAATTAATAAAAGGCAAACCGGCAAAGTTAATCAATTAAAGTGGAAAACCCATTGATCGAGGTAAAATTCAGATACACTCTCTCACGCCAAAATCCCAACATTGCGTAACTGCGTTCCACTTTTCTTCTTTTCACACCAGAGTACCAGAGCACCAAAGTCAAAATCTCAGATGCTGTGCCTGCCAGTGTCCCAGACTCCCAATGTAATTCCCTTCTCTCTTCGTTCCACTGTTATATTTCCCACAAATTATTAAACCCTAATTTATAAATTTATGAAATTAAAGAGAAACTTTCAAATTATTAGAGTGATGTGGACTTCAATCAAAGTAAGATATTTACTAATTTAAGTATATTGACTCGAAATTTGAAGATTTGGGTATTTCTCATCTATAATGATTTTTATTTTTATTTTTGTACTTTTCAGGACAAAATCAAGAGAAGACCTGTCACAAAAAATCATTAGACGCACACGTATTACGGATTATCAGGTTTCATTGTTCATACTTTTTATAATTTTTTTGTGATCTTGTTTGAGATATAAAAGATGGCACCTACTAGAAAATATCCATCTGACTACTTGAAGCGTCAAATAAAAAGAAAAGTTGAACAATTGATTCAGTCTAAAAAATGAGCTATTGATAGGTTCTTTTTTTAAGTTTTATTTATTTCCATATTGCTTTTTAGCATCAATACATTGTTCAATTTTTTTAAGATGTCTTATAAGAGGCCCCTTTTATGAATTTCGCACAGGGCCCCTGAAATCTCAGAGACGGCCCTGCCCCTCTCTATTCACTTTTCATCACTATACGGTTCATCTCATCCCTTTACTTTATGTGGATGATAATGTATTGACTAGCAATGATTCTTGGAAATTAAAGATCTTGGTTTTCTTTACTATTTTCTAGGTTTTGAGGTTCATCCCACTTCTGCTGGTATTCATATGTCTCAGACTAAATATGCTCTTGAATTACTTAAGCAGACCAATATGCTTGACTGCAAACCTTCTAATGCTTTTATTGCTTCACGTGCTTAATTGTCTAATCAGGATGGTATTCCGCTTTCTGACTTGTTCGATTTTCGGCACTTATTAGGCTTCTTGCGGTATCTTACTTTGACTCTTTCGGACATTGCTTATGCGGTTAATCATATTTCTCAATTCATGTCTTGCCTAGCTGACCCCTCTCTATTCACTTTTCATCACTATTGTACGGTTCATCTCATCCTTTTACTTTATGTGGATGATAATGTATTGACTAGAAATGATTCTTGGAAATTAAAGATCTTGGTGTTCTTCACTATTTTCTAGGTTTTGAGATTCATCCCACTTCTGCTGGTATTCATATGTCTCAGACTAAACATGCTCTTAAATTACTTAAGCAGACCAATATGCTTGACTGCAAGCCTTCCAATGCTTTTATTGCTTCACATGCTTAATTGTCTAATCAGGATGATACTCCGCTTTCTGACACGTTCAATTTTCGGCACTTATTTATAATATCTTACTTTGAGTCTTCCGGACATTGCTTTTGCGGTTAATCATATTTCTCAATTCATGTCTTGCCCTACTCACATGCATCTTATTGTCGCTAAACGTGTTTAAGTTATATTAAGGGCTCTCTTGAACATGGCATTTCATTCAGGCACTCTTCTATGCCTCCTTTGCTTCATGGGTATTCTCATGCTGATTAAGCTGGGTGCCTGGACACACTCGCCGCTCTACTTCGGGTTTCTTACTATTTCATAGCCAGATTTAATATCGTGGAGCTCCACCAAACATCCCATTGTTTTCAAGTCTAGTGCTCAATTGGAATATTGTGCCTTGGCTCATGCTTGCACCAAATCTATTTAGCTCACCTATGTGCTTTGTGAATTTCGGTTTCCGGTGCTTCACCCCACTCTATTGTTTTTGTGATAAGTTGAGCACAACATACATGGTTGCTAATCTGATATTTCATGCTCGGACAAGGAATATTGAGCTTAATTATCACTTTGTCTGTAAACAGGTCAAACTTGGAATCACAAGGTACAATTTATTCATTCCGTTGATCAACCTATGGATGTTCTCACCAAGGGCTCTCCAAGCGGCGTTACTTCTCCGTTCCAAACTTGTCTCTCCACAACCACCAAGTTTGGGAAGGGCGGTTTGTATAGGAGAATCCGGTTAGGATTCTATTGGGTTAGATCTTGTAAATTCATGTGAACTTAGAATTACTTGTACGACAAGTCATAGGCTAGTATATATTTGTACCTTGTGTTATAAACACATTTGACTCAATTATAATTCTACACATTGTTCAACAATGTATCCGTCGCAAATTTCTATTCAAATTCGATCTGTAAGCTATTTTTTGTTTAATTAAAATTCTTGTGTGGTTTTTGTTTTTTGTTTTTTTTTTTTTTTGAACAAACAATATTTCTTGTGTGGTTTATTTGTTTCACATATTTTCTATTGCTCTAACTAGCACTACAAAAAAAATAGTCATTACTGACAAAGATTTTCCAAGGGCCCCAAAAAACCGTCGTAAAAAGCACATTTTGCGACCATAAAATATGGGTCGTTAGTAACATGGCATGAAACAAAGTTTTATTACCAACACACATAATGTCCTTGGAAAAAGTCCCAAGTTTCATCGGAAATGCACTTTTGTTTGGCGGGAAGAATTGGCTCCAATTGTATTAATGACAAGTAAAGTTCTTATCGGAAATAGAATGGTTATTTCTGAAGGTTTGCTCATGTTGACGAAATTGATTTAGTATTTTTGAGGGAAAAGAAATCCTCTCGGTAATGTTTTTATATTTTTGAGGGAAAAAAAAGTCCTCTCAGTAATACTTTTATATTTTCGAGGGTGATTAGTTATTGTCAGAAGTAATCATATTTTTTCTTTCCTTCAAATTTTTTTCTTTGTCAGAATAAATTTTTAAGGCATATGATTTTGTTGGAATCAATTATTTACCAATGGTCACATGTGTCGTTGGAATATTCTTGAAATAAGTTTGATGCTTAATTTAAATTCTATAATAAATAGATCATATAACCTAGAATACATATGGAGAATATTGGACCATAAAATTAAAATAAAATCGTTGAGCAAAAAGGCATATAATTTAACATAATATTATATGAGAAAGAAATAATTTGCATGTCTTTGTTAACTCATAACATTTATCCTGGACATTGAACAAAGTATAACCACATCACTTCCACAACTAAATTGTGAGTTTTTGTTTATAACCGTCAAAAGGTTTCGTCCCGTTACCTAATATAAGAATGTCTGTTTTTTGCGATTTTTATGTATGTGATCTTGGAGCATATACAAAATAGTTTGACGATTGGATCGTTGAAACTAGTTTTGTAGAATGTGTATTCCTTCAAAACGATAGATTCAACAAACACTTGGAGTTTATTTTATACTTCCATTAAGTAGAACATAATATTTTGTGGTACCCACTAGTGCAAATATTTTAAATTGAAGATCAAATTCTTTCATCGTACTCTTATAGGGTTGAGGAGTGTATTTGTAAAAAATCATTAAAATCAAAGTTAAAATAACCGTTAACTTGTGAGTTTTTGTTTATAACCGTCGAAAGGTTTCGTCTCGTTACCTAATATCTGAATGTTCGGTTTTTGTGATTTTTTGCGTATGTGATCTTGGAGAATAGACAAACAAGTTTGACGGTTGGATCATTGAAACCAGTTTTGTAGAATGTGTATTCCTTCAAAATGATAGATTCAACAAACACTCGGAGTTTATTTTATACTTCCATTAAGTAGAACATAATATTGTGTGGTATCCACTAGTGCAAAAATTTTAAATTGAAGATCGAATTTATTCATCGTACTCTTATAGGGTCGAGCTTGATATTACGAGCGATTATATATATATTTACATTTTTTGCACTTCTACAACAACAGTTAAATTTTATTCTATGGTTTATGAGATTATAGTGACAAATTTTGGAATTGACCTTTTCTCAAAAGTTGTCGAGCTTGATATTGCGAGTGTTTGTATATATTTTTGTACTTCTACATTAATTAAAAAACTATTAAAATAACTACAATAATAACCATAAGATTTAATCTTACATATGTGAGATTAAATCCTTACCGTTGAATTTAATCTAGCAATTAAATCATAAAAGTGTTTTTGGCGGGCTGCCAAAATTTTGGCATGGCACCCAAAAACCAAACTATATTTCCAAAGAGAACGCCATTTAGTGTTCTCCTCATTTTCATTTCTCTCTTACGACTTCTCTGCCTTTCCTCTTTCAGAAACAAAACCCTAGCCTCCATCCTTCATTTCTCAAAGTCTCTCGCAGCTTCTCTCTCTCCATCGCTCGATCACAATCCATGCCATCCTCTCCAAAATTTCACTCCCTGTACATTTTTCTTTGCCCTGTTTGCTTACACGATGTGAACCCTAATTTTTCTATTTCTTTGGGAATCTCAGGTACTCCCAATACTGGATCTTTGTCTTCTTCTCCAACCATGAGATCTCACCGGCGTATGTCTCGGTGGATGAGATTTTAGAGGCAGTGGCGGCTTTGGCATAATCGCCATTGCCAGTCGAAATGGGAATCGATCTCCGAGATCGATTGAATTATGGGGGGCGAATGTCCACTAGTGATGGCGAAAAAAAGATTCATCCAACCTAGCTTCTCTTGTTTGATATTTTCCTAATTATCGTATTGATTTATTCATAATGTTTCTGTTCTAGAAATTGGTCGGTGATTTTATACATTGGTTTAAAGAATAACATTTAGTTATGTATGATAATTAAAATTCTTGCTTTTTCTTTCTGCAGGTTCAGTAGTAATTACTAGTTGTTTTGTTTGTTTTACAACCCTTTTTTACTGTTTCATTAGCTAGGAAGAATCAAATGGGTTCCAATTAATTGACTAATCAATTTACTAAGAGTAATTTCAACTGGGATTTTAATCTAACTGTTAGTGGGTGGAAATCCATGCCAAATAGGGTATGTATGTCTGCATGATTGTTTTTGGCCAAGCACAATGGTTTTGTGATGAGATGTTTCAATTCTCTACATTGTTTCAAGTACTAAATACCCATAGGAGATCTCTGGATTCAACGCTGGACATGTCGATTTTTCTTTCAGGAAACACCCTGAGATGAAATACTGATGTTTGAGAATTTTAATATAAATTTTGAGTGATGTTTCATTCTTAAGCTTTACAGTTTCCAGTTATATTTGCGCAAAGGACTTGCAGACATGTAAACATTTGATATTAATTTTTGGGCTAATGATTGATTTGGTTTATCGCATTGGTTTGGTTAATTTATATTTGCATAAATATATGTATTCAGTAGGTTCATAATTTAATCATGTTCTTATCTTTTTTTAAAGTGCTTTCCTTAATATAATTTGTCAAGAGTTCAATTGCAAAAGAATACATGCGTAGAAAGGTTTAGAGGCAAAAACTATACATAAAACGCTAGTTTTAGAGGTAGTGTGGTTGAGAAGAATATCTAGAAACTTGATGATTGTAAGTAAGTTCTTGCCTGCATTTACTCCATTCTCTGCATATGCAATGCTAATTTTGCATTACATGCTCTTGTTGGAGTTAATTTTGTATATCTGTGCAAGTCTTCACTGGTTAATTTTTGGCTTCATGTGTGGACTGTTGGAGACTATGCAGATGCTTATGTCTATGCAGATAGAGAGACAACAATTGCTGAGGCTCAAGCATTAGGTGCAGTATTTCACTCTCGAAGTCCTTTCTTTGGAGGTGTTCAACTGTGCATATAGTTTAACGTTAGAATTGTTAAAATGTGCATATAGTTTTACTTTCCTTGTATTTTTAGATTCTTTGGATTTATAGCATCCTTTGATCGTAGGGTGGTACAAGAAAAATTGAAGAATGTATTGGAGGTGTGTTTAATTTTCACTTCAACTACTCACTTGCATTATTTATGGTATAGATTGGTGGTTGCTATGTTCACATCTTGAGCTAAAATTATGCAAGGCTCTTCATTAGAGCTTATGTTTATTTTCAGATTTTCATTGTTTGGGTTTCTTACCAATTGACAATTATATTGTGCTTGATATAATTTTTTTTTCTTGCAGAATAAAGATAATAATTGTGGATCAATGTTCGTAGCACTACATTCGAACTCCTTGACAGTTGGTTAAAGTGGACATGAAAAACTAGTGATATAAGACATATCATAGGACTGTAACAAGTACATGTAAAACTTTTACATGTATTTTTTTGTATATGTAGTTGAATATATGATTATTAATATAAAACAATTCTTTCAATAAAAATTGGCATTGAAGATATTATTAAATTAAAAAAAAAATTGTATTTGTATCCTTTTATTTTTGCCGACGAAGTAGGATCAATGGAAATGTATAATTCCAACAACTCCTGACCCTCACAAATATGTTTTTGTGTGTATTTTCGACAATTCTCAATTGTTGGTAATCATAATTCCAACGATTGTGCACTCTTGTAAAAAACATTTTACTGTTGGAAAATCATTTTTTGACATAATGTTTTGGTCGTAAGAAAATCATCGCAAAAAATAGATGTCGTTGTTTGGAAAGTATATTCGACGACCATACAAGTATTTGCAACCACATAGACATGTCGAAATATAAAATAATTTTGTCATTTTGAAAAATCAATTCCGACTAAAAGATAACTAGTAATGACAAGCCACAAGCGTCGTAAATGAAGCATTTTGACGGTTGGTCGAAAAAAAAGTATTTCCAACGGATTAATTTGCGACACCCAGCGAGGGATTTTTCCCGTCGTCAATAAGTATTCGCGATGGCAAAATGCATTTTCAAACGACATTTGACCCTCGCAAATGACCATTTATTTTGTAGTGTAGTACTAGAGCGTTGTTGACGCGGAGGACTTGTCACTACATCACTTTGTAAAACAGGTTTTGTGAAAGTCTTTTGAACAGCAATAATTGCTTTATTTCGGAAAAGGAGCTGATTAAGCCTTGTCGGGGGCGTTAACGTAAATCGCTATCTTGAGCTTGCATACCATAGGAGAAGAGAAGCCTGGAGTTGGAGGAGGCTGAATATAACTTTTTCTTCGAATACAGAGAGCAACAAGACGCTGTCAGTTGTGCATCTAATCTTCTGTAGGTCGGCATTATTCATGCTATCAAAAAGCTCCATAGTGATCTTCTAGCCATGGATTAGCAGTTTCACTTCACGCATCCGTCCAAGAAATTTGTTGTCAGATAATGCCTGCAACTTGAGCTTTTCCTTTAGTAAAGCTCATGGATGCATTGCAAGACTACCAAGAGAACACATAAAGTTTTATTACACCTCATGCGTTTAATAAATTATTTTAGCTTTCATTTGTTTGCAATGAAACTTTTACTATCGTTTTACACTCCTAGAGAATCTCACTATAGCCCTTTTATCTGATTCTGCAGTCAACAAAAAATCTTCATTGAATACATAATGTTTGATGGAGTGACTGATGAAGAGCAACATGCACACCTACTCAGGGCAAAAGTTGGAAAATTGCTAGAGACATTTCAAGTGGTTAGTTCTAATCTTTATGTACTTGCATAATAGGAGGAACTTCAATCCCTTTTGTGTGTTTCGTATAATATATATATACAAAATAACTTTTGCATTTGTTGTCTCCTTTCCTACAATTCATGAATTAATACCCTTTCATCCAATTGGTATTCTGAGTAAATTCACAACCAGTAATGAAAGCAAAGTAATGAGCTTCTTTCTTTTCTTAACTATGTTTTTTTTTTCAGATCATGGAATGCTTTTCTTATGCTAAGATTGTAACCCAATCAATAAGCAAGTGAAACACACAAGTTCTTCATCGCATGTTAGTTTTGATCCATTTCTAAAAATCCTATGCGTGGTACAAGAAAAACATCTCTTTAGCAGCAAAGAAGAAAGAAGAGTAAAGTACTGAACAACAATATGAAAAGTTGGGATATAGAAAACAAGATATTTTGTGTATTATAACTATATGGATGTAAATAAGATAATTTTTATGTATGATTTGGTCTCTATAGAACATAGGGATGTGAATAGATTTTGATATGGATGTGAATAAATTTTTACAAGTCCCACACATGTAACGAAGTTTTAAAACCCGTGCATTGCTCGAGCTCTTTTGCTCGTTTAAGCTAAAGCGAGGCCTTGTAATGGCAGAAATATATTTCTCAAGATTGAGCCAATATCCAACAGTATGGGGAAGAACACTCTCAATAGGGGTGATTTTATCCGAGTCTTACATGTTCTATCCTTTGTTATCCAATGTGTTAAAGAGGGATTCTCAATGTTGGTGGAACGATATTGAGGTAGACACACTAGAACACAGCAGCTCATCTACCACGATAATTTTACCACGGACTTTAGGTGCGCGTGATAAAAAGTGAATATTTATCACGGACTTAGTGAGCACGTCGTGGATAATAATATTTTACAACGAGCAAATAATGGCCCGTTATGATAAAATAATCTAATACCACAAACTTAGTCAACACGTTGTAAAAATATTAAACCACCACGGGCCTTCAACGTGGTATATAGTTCGTAACCACTATGGATTCTTTTTATCTACCACGATCATTAAGTGTGGTAGAATTACACACATTATTAAAAAAAAAAATCAAAAAGCGGGATTACAAATTTCCCAAAATTTGAAATCTATGAAACTTACTAATATTCCCGCCCTTCTCAAAATTTAAGTGAAATCCTTCTCAATTCCTATTTCTTATGGCTTCCTCTTTATTCTCTGGGCAGACTCCCACCTACCATTGCCGACTTGAAAACTCCCCACCGGTTCTTAGCCATCTACAGATTTTCCCATTCACCCTTTCCCTCTCGTTTACCCCTTGTTCTTTCTTCCCCTTCGTACTTGTTCTGGGAAGATTCCTTTTTCTCTCTCTCTTTCTAACTTCTGATTTTCATTTTTTTCTTGAGAAAACTGCAATAATGGTGAGCTTCTCAACCCTCTGAGTTTTTACTTAACGATCTTCGTCAATCTGCTAGTATCGCTCTAAATCTCCCTGCTAGTTCCCCAACTGGTGTCGTCATGAGCCTTTGCTTCATTGGCTTCATCACGGCTCTTCATGTGTTCGGCAAGCTGTACCTCCACCGATCTAGTGGCGGAACGTGAGGTCTGAGTCCTGGTTCAGATCGGGTTCGGATTCGGAGCTTAATTGGTAATTCAATGCTACAAATACTTTGTTTTCGCTATGCTATGTAAATTATCTCAAGGTTGATATTGTTAGGGTTTCAATTTTGTTTAAAGTTTGGATCTTGGATTGTGTTTGGATCAAAATCGTGTAATAAATATTTAACCTTTCGTTATTTTGCTTTCTGAATTTTGATATGCTATTGAATGATTGAGAATTTGATGATCCAAAAGTTTTGAATTTGTTAAAATTTTAGAGATTAAAAGGAAAGCATAATTGTGTAAACTTGGGAGATTCATGGTTACATAAACTAAGTAGACGTTTGCTAATAAGAATTGGAATTGAAAAAAGGGCATCCAAAGCAAAAGGAATTAGAGCTTTTAGAAAATAAATAGGATTGGCTTTGCAATACATTGGTTACTGATGTATGTTCAGAAAAACTGCCCTTGATCCATTTTGGGGTGAAATCTTGATGATAAATGTAAAGATAAGAATGGATGAATGATCAACAAAATGTGAAGAGCTTGACTATAGGCAACAATAACTAAGCTTCTTTCCTGCCTATGATTGGGACTTTGATTAGAAGGTATTATTTAGAGGGTTATATAAGGTTGTTACATAATGAATGCCTATTTCTGTTAATATCTTTATTAGAAGGAATCAGAAGTTTGGACTGGGGCTGAGTTTATCCACAGGGTTCAGCATTTGATACCTCTTGATCCACTGCCTGTCTCAGTAGTTTAGTATATCCTTGGGATAATCGGTACTAGGACATTTTTTTTTTCACTTAGATGATGGACTGTTTGCCTTTTGGGAATTGACTTTATGGATGAAATTTTTTTGTATATCATGTCCTTGAGTTGAGACATGAGTTTCCTTTCTAAGATATATATTTTTTCTTGTTTTATCTCAAAGGTGGTTGGTAGTTCTAATTCATGAGGGTCCATAACTCCAATGTCAGCTATTACATCAATAGGAAACTACAAATTTGAAGTGTGTACATGGGTGGGCAACTGCAAATTTGAAAGGAATTTGATTGGAGGTATTCAAGGAAAACTAAAGTCTTCTAAGTGACAATTTCCTTGTAAATGGAGGCGTATTTCATAATTGATAGATGGTTTCATATTTCTTAGGACATCACATTGGTTTTATAGGTGATTTTGTTGTAGTTTAGTGTAATACTTGTAATTCTTTTTAAACATGTAATAATTTAAAATTTTATTGTATTATAGTAAATTTGCAATTTTGTGGGTTTTTATATATTGTTTTATTTTTTTTTATCAAAATTTATATATTGTTTTTAATTAATTTTTTTTTTAATTTTTAGAAAATTTTTTATAATGGACATTAGCCGTGGTTAATTAATGGTCTACAGCGGTTTTAGCGTGTGGTGTTAAATTCGAATTCACTACAGGCTAAGTCCGTGATTATTATTTAATTGATAACGTGCTTTGGCCGTGGTAAAAGTCTAAACTTTTTACCACATCCTTAATACTAACGGGCAGTGTGTCCGTGGTGGATTTCGATCTACAACGGACATCCACCGTGGTAGATGACCGTTTTTCTTCTAGTGACATGTTTCAGATCTAACTATGATACGGCCAAGCTTATAATATGTCAGCAATACTGGGATAAATGGACTACCCAAAGTAGGTAGTTATCGCCTGCGAGCTTAATGGGTAGGAGGGAGGCAACATTCCGAGGATCAACGTGTAATATTGTACGTTTGTGCACAAGAGGAAAAGGTATTGAGGCCAGTAAAAGAATAAGTCAAGCCATTAAGGAAGAGGGGAAGGAAGAAATTCTGGTGGATGAAGAGAGGAGAAGAGAGAATAGACAACAGATAACAGAGAAATTGGTTTCTTGCTTTGGCAGATGAGCTTAAGCTCTTACCTTTGCTTAGTTATCAAGGCAGTTTTAACATGTGAAATATAGCATTCATATTAATATTTTTGGTCGCATATAGATCCTTGAAAATTTGGAGGATTTATAAGATTTGGATTTTCGTATGAATTATATCTACTTGTATTAGAACAGCTTTTGACACCTTAGAAATTGTTATGTCATTAAACTCATCCATATGCTATATTAGAGAGCCTAACTTCCTATGGAACAAAAAGGACAGTCAAATTGGATTAGCCGCAAAAGTGCACAAGTGTCACCCTTTGATCCTTTGTGGCAAATATGAAATCATATTCTAATAAACCCATGCGTACTAGATTCCTAGACACACGGGCAATTTCAGTCAAATGGACCTTACAGTTGACGGATTACCTGCCACATATCGCAAAGAAATGTGGTCGTTCAAGCATTACTCATAACAGACTCGATCAACTTTGGTGCAACTAACTTCTCGTGAATGCCTGACCAAGCATAAAGAAAGAAATTCAACCGTAGATCATGCCATGGGGAAAGATCCTGACCGTGGTAGTGACTAAATCATCCACTTTCTACGTAGCTCACTCGCTGTTGCCACAAAGTTTTTCAGCATATAAACCCCACAAGCACACGTCTTATTTCAACAAGCTAGTCTCCTCTTCTAGAGTTTCCTTAGATCATCTAATACATAAAAAAAATTCCACATTCATCAAATTCGATACTGTGACATATAGTGCAGCAAAATAAGTTTGAGCACTTAATTAAGAGCGAGAAACCATGGCAGGCGGTGGGTTTGGGGCCGCATCGGGAGGCGGAGACTTTGAAGCAAAGATCACGCCTCTTGTGATCATTTCTTGCATAATGGCCGCTAGCGGAGGCCTCATGTTTGGTTATGATGTTGGTATCTCAGGTACATATACGTGACTCAAGAGCTTTCCGTCGCATCCACACATACAATTAACTATTAACGTACGTGTTTTGTAAAAAATTTATTAGATTTCACGTATAATTCTGTTTAATTTGATATATGGATATACAACGCAGGGGGTGTTACATCCATGCCCCATTTCCAGAAGAAATTCTTCCCGGTTGTGTATAAGATGACTCAAGAGCCTGGACTTGAGAGCAACTACTGCAAATATGATAATCAAGGCTTGCAGTTGTTCACATCTTCATTGTACCTGGCTGCTTTAATGTCAACCTTCGTTGCCTCGTACACAACCAGATCACTAGGCCGAAAGCTAACTATGTTTATTGCCGGGATATTTTTCATAATCGGAACAGTTTTTAATGCTGCAGCTATTAACCTTCTCATGCTTATCATAGGGAGGATCTTGCTTGGTTGTGGAGTTGGTTTTGCTAACCAGGTATATAGTATAAATTTGTAATAATCTTTTTTTTTTTTTTTCAATAAACTGCCTGCTACTCAATTGCTAATGCCAGCTGGATTTTCCTGTTAAATGTTTTTGAACACAATACGTTTACTAAGAAATATACGTAACTACAGGCGGTACCGCTTTTCCTTTCGGAGATTGCACCCACAAGAATTCGAGGGGCACTTAACATCCTCTTCCAACTCAATATTACCATTGGCATTCTTTTTGCAAACCTTATCAATTACGGAACTAACAAGTAAGCCGGCCCAATCTTGCTAGCTAATTCAAAAGACAAGATCTGAAGTTCTGAGTCCACAAATTTTAGCGTAGTAATATGTTCCAATCACTTGAAAGAATATACAACCAAGTAATATTTTGTTTACCATACATGCGCAGAATTACGGGAGGATATGGATGGAGGGTATCGCTGGGTTTGGCTGGGATTCCAGCCGGTTTGCTAACCTTGGGGTCGCTCATTGTGGTAGACACTCCTAACAGTTTGATTGAACGAGGCAAGTTGGAGGAAGGAAAAGCAGTTCTTAAAAGGATTCGTGGTGTTGACAATGTGGATCCAGAATTCTTAGAGATTGTTGAGGCAAGTCGGGTGGCTAAAGAAGTGAAGAATCCCTTCCAAAATCTCCTTAAGCGTAGGAACAGGCCACAACTGGTCATTGCAGTTATGATGCAGGTGTTCCAGCAATTCACTGGCATCAACGCAGTCATGTTCTACGCTCCGGTTTTGTTTCAGACATTGGGTTTTAAGAGCGATGCTTCCCTCTACTCAGCTGTTATAACAGGAGCTGTCAACGTGCTATCAACCGTTGTATCAATCTACTTTGTTGACAAAGCTGGTCGCCGCATGCTCTTATTAGAAGCCGGGGTCCAAATGTTCCTTTCTCAAATGGTGGTTGCAATAGTGATGGGACTCAAAGTCCAGGATAACTCTAACAACCTTACCCAAGGCATGGCTATTCTTGTTGTCATTATGGTTTGCAGTTTTGTTGCCTCCTTTGCATGGTCTTGGGGACCTCTCGGGTGGTTGATTCCTAGTGAGACTTTCCCTTTGGAAGCTCGCTCAGCTGGCCAGAGTGTGGCTGTGTGCATCAACATGCTCTTCACCTTTGTTATAGCACAAGCCTTCCTCTCAATGCTTTGCCATATGAAGTTTGGCATCTTCCTGTTCTTTAGTGCTTGGGTCCTTGTCATGACAATCTTTGCAATGTTCTTAATTCCCGAGACCAAGGGTGTCCCAATCGAAGAGATGACAGAAAGAGTCTGGAAGCAACATTGGTTCTGGAAGAGATTCATGGATGACTTTGAAGATGATCCCAAGGGCAAGGCCCATGTTTGAACTATCTCACCTGGCCACCGGTCTCTTCCTCACAGTTTATTACATTTCATGATTTCCTTGAGTTTGAATCTTAGGACCAACTAATAACTCTTCCTTTACTTCTAGCTAGTTGCCTCACAACGGGAGCTCTCTGAATGCCAAATGCTTTGTTTATGTTTTGAGATGCGCTATTTGCACTTCCGAATAAACTCCTCTTGTACTTCCCTTTTGCATTCTATTCTTTTGATCTCTTATCCGTTTATTAGTTGTGTTTTAACATGCTTGGTCTAATTTCTGATACAATATTCATCCGTTTATAAACATCACCATCTTCTATGGGATGAGTTAATTAATAAATGGTATGTCAAGGCAATAAAAAGGAACAAATTTAAAGCATTAATAAGATAATCTCTTGGAGGAAGTTGCTCTTTATCACGTCCTACAATGATATATTCTGCCACATAATCATTGCTAGAATCTTTAATTAGTAAAATCGCGTATACAATATATTTGCAGAAGTAAGTTTTCTTCTATTGATACGAAGACTGTATACAAAGAGGTTCACTTAACAAAGAAGTAATTTAGCCTACATTCTACATATACGAAAGGAATATAAACTCCTTATACTAAACAACTACAAAAAAAATTTCCTATACTAAGCCAAAACTACCAAGGATACTATCGTTGACTTCTCATTCTTAACACTCTCCCTCAAGTTAGAGAGTAGATGTTGAGAACTCTCAACTTGTGTACAACAGTTGAGAAAGTTTTCTTTCCCAATGCTTTTGTGAATATCATCTGCGAGTTGGTGTGAAGAGGGAACATATTTGGTGACAACTAAATCATCTTGTATATCTTATCTTGAATAAAGTGGCAATATGTCACCATATGTCTAGTTCATTCATGAAAATTGGATTAGTAGCAATATGGAGACCCAT
Organism: Malus sylvestris; assembly: GCF_916048215.2. Classification (NCBI taxonomy): domain Eukaryota; kingdom Viridiplantae; phylum Streptophyta; class Magnoliopsida; order Rosales; family Rosaceae; genus Malus; species Malus sylvestris. The sequence continues at coordinate 15,451,682 of NC_062272.1, forward strand.
TTTGTTGTCACAATGTAGTAAGGCCGGTTTTGGATGTAATAAACCCAAATCCCTTAGAAGATATCGAAGCCACGTCAGTTTCACAACAAGTTCTAGTCATGGTTCTATATTAGGCCTCAAAGCCAACCATGAGGGTGTGCAAGTGGTGCCACCCGTAGGGCTCCCAAATTTTCGATTTTAGTTTACCTGTATATTGCATATATAAATTTAAACATGCAATGAAATAATAATTTGTTCTCTCAAGGCTAGTGTTTTGTGCGTATTATCCGTGAACCATGAACTGGGTTCAATTCCGCTCAGTGGCGTTTATTTGTGTGTTTTATTTTTAATTATTTTGGTATTTAAAAGCATGGTTTTGTGTTTTATTTTAATTTTTGTTGGTATTTAAAAGCATGATGTTTTGAACCCAAAAACTTAGGGTATGCAAATAGGCACCTAGCCACCACAGCAAGATTTTTTTTTTCTTTTACATTATCTGTTTATACATTATCATAAAATTTAAAACGTAAAAGAAAACATAGAAACTAAAATGTTAGATTTTCTAAGGACTTTTATTCATTTTTGTTGGTATTTAAAAATAAGGAGTTTCGAACTTAAAAACATAGGGATGCAAATAGGTACCTAAGCACCGGTCCACCACACCTAAATTTGTTTTTATTTATCTCAATTTATACATAATCATAACAATTAAAATGTAAAAGAAAGCATAGCAACGAAAATTCTATAAATTTTAAGGGCCTCCATTAAAGTCCCCAAAATCTCAGGACCAGGATTTACAAGAAGATGTTTCAATGGCTTAAGCCCTGGGATTTTTTGATCCTCAACGTCCTAATCATGTGTGTAAGTTACATAACATGTTATATGGCCTCAAACAAACTCCATGTGCATAGTTGTAGCGCTTCAGTAACTTTATTCTTTGTCAAGGTTTTGTGCAGAGCCTAGCTGACCCCTCTCTATTCACTTTTCATCACTATTGTACGGTTCATCTCATCCTTTTACTTTATGTGGATGATAATGTATTGACTAGAAATGATTCTTGGAAATTAAAGATCTCGGTGTTCTTCACTATTTTCTAGGTTTTGAGGTTCATCCCACTTCTGCTGGTATTCATATGTCTTAGACTAAACATGCTCTTAAATTACTTAAGCAGACCAATATGCTTGACTGCAAGCCTTCCAATGCTTTTATTGCTTCACATGCTTAATTGTCTAATCAGGATGGTACTCCGCTTTCTGACCCGTTCAATTTTCGGCACTTATTAGGCTTCTTGCAGTATCTTACTTTGACTCTTCTGGACATTGCTTATGCGGTTAATCATATTTCTCAATTCATGTCTTGCCCTACTCACATGCATCTTATTGTCGCTAAACATGTTTAAGTTATATTAAGGGCTCTCTTGAACATGGCATTTCATTCAGGCACTCTTCTATGCCTCCTTTGCTTCGTGGGTATTCTCATGCTGATTAAGCTGGGTGCCTGGACACACTCGCCGCTATACTTCGGGTTTCTTACTATTTCATAGCCAGATTTAATATCGTGGAGTTCCACCAAGCATCCCATTGTTTTCTAGTCTAGTGCTCAATTGGAATTGTAAACACGAAATTTTCCTACGACAAACGAGACAAGAACACGTGTACAAAATAATATTTTGTATTTGATGATTTTGGGTTACAATCTCTCTCAAATTTGATCCTCTGATTCGATCTCTGTAAGGTGTGTATTTGTGGATGTGTGATTGATCCAGGGGCCGTCGAGGCTTGATCTTGGATGAACGGTTGAAAGTTTCTTCAAGGGCCGTTGAGGCTTGATCTTGAATGACGGTGATGAATGGATCTTCAAGGGCTTTTGGGCTTGATCTTGAAAGGTGATGAATGGATCTTCAAGGGCTTTTGGGCTTGATCTTGAAGAACGGTTGGATGAACGGATCTTCAAGGCTTTTGGGCTTGATCTTGAAGAACTGTTGATGAACGGATCTTCAAGGGCCTTTGACGCTTGATCTTGATGAACAGTTGATGAATGGATCTTCAAGGGCTTTTGGGCTTTATCTTGAAGAACGGTTGGATGTGTGGATTTGTTGATGTTATTTATCCAAAGGGTCGTTGGGGCTTGATCTTAGGATGAACGAATGATGAACGATGAACGCTTTCTTCAAGGGCCGTCGGGGCTTGATCTTGAATTGGTGGAAGTTTCTTCAAAGGGCCGTTAGGGCTTGATCTTGAAGGTTGGGTTGACGAAGAACGAAGAGAGCTTTCTTGATCCTTAGGAATTTGCTTGGGAGCTTTGGAGTTTCAAAGCTTCAAGGTTTTGGTGTGAGGTGAATGGGTTATGAATTGGTTATCAATTCCCTCCAAATGAATGCATTGGCTTCCTATTTATAGAATTTTCCAAGGCTTAATTTTGAATATAATATGCAGATGAAATAAATCGTTTTCTGCCAGGTGTTGACATGTGTCCTATTTGATGACTTTTTCCGATTTATTTTGATTTTTCGTTTAGTCACATGCTATGTGTAAAATTTATGTGACACGTGAGCGTCGAAATTGTAACTATTGGTCAACATTTATTTCACCGAAATTTCGATGTCTACAGGAATATTGTGCCTTGGCTTATGCTTGCACCAAATCTATTTAGCTCACCCATGTGCTTTGTGAATTTCAGTTTCCGATGCTTCACCCCACTCTATTGTTTTTGTGATAAGTTGAGCACAACATACATGGCTGCTAATCTGATATTTCATGCTCGGACAAGGAATATTGAGCTTAATTATCACTTTGTTCGTAAACAGGTCAAACTTGGAATCACAAGGTACAATTTATTCATTCCGTTGATCAACCTATGGATGTTCTCACCAAAGGCTCTCCAAGCCACGTTACTTCTCTGTTCCAAACTTGTCTCTCCACAACCACCAAGTTTGGGAAGGGTGGTTTGTATAGGAGAATCTGGTTAGGATTCTATTGGGTTAGATCTTGTAAATTCATGTGAACTTAGAATTACTTGTATGACAAGTCATAGGCTAGTATATATTTGTACCTTGTGTTATAAATACATTTGACTCAATTATAATTCTACACATTGTTCAACAATGTATCCGTCGCAAATTTCTATTCAAATTCGATATGTAAGCTATTTTTTGTTTAATTAAAATTCTCGTGTGGTTTTTTTTTTTTTTTTTGAACAAACAATATTTCTTGTGTGGTTTATTTTGTTTCACATATTTGCTATTGCTCTAACTAGTACTAGAGCGTTGTTGACGCGGAGAAGGACTTGTCACTACATCACTTTGTAAAACAGGTTTTGTGAAAGTCTTTTGAACAGCAATAATTGCTTTATTTCGGAAAAAGGAGCTGATTAAGCCTTGTCGGGGGCGTTAACGTAAATCGCTTTCTTGAGCTTGCATACCATAGGAGAAGAGAAGCCTGGAGTTGGAGGAGGCTGAATATAACTTTTTCTTCGAATACAGAGAGCAACAAGACGCTAGATTTTCTTGAATTTTTTAAGCAACCATAGTGGAGAGGGAAAATTCGAAGTGTGGACGGCTTTTACAGTGTTTTTTTCGTTGTTTAGATGTTGTAAATACACTTTAGCGAGCGCAAATCAAATCTCAATTGAGCGATTTCGTTTAAAACTGCATAGTGTTATTGTCCTACTACATTTGTCCATATGCTTCAAGGTGGTAAGGGAGGTGGATAATGAATCAGAATTAATTAGGATAGGTTCAGGTTTAATTCCTCCAAAAACCTATCTCAGAAAGCTAACACACTTTCATGTGGGACTCTGCCCTTTAAATTCTAAAACGACTTATCCTTATGGATTATGATCCTGATGCTTGTGCATGGAGGCTAATACATTAAGCAATGCCAATCAAATAATACAAGACAATACACCTGCATTCCATACATTATATTAAACAAAACGAACCATTAACTAAGTTCGTTATAGTTTTACAAACTTCAACATAATGATGCATGAGAGGGATTTAACACAGTTATTTTGATGACATTTTCTCTTGGAACCCTCCAATATAACCATAAAAATAAAATTATTTTACTCGACCACCTTCGTAGTCGTCTTTATATCTCTTCCAAAACCAATGTTGCTTCCACACTCTCTCTGTCATCTCCTCAATAGGGACATTTTTGGTCTCGGGAACCAAAAATAGCACAAAGAGTGACATGACCAAGACCCAAGCAGAGAAAAACAAGAAGACGCCATACTTCATACTGCAAAGCATTAAGAGGAAGACTTGTCCTATAAGAAAACAGCAAAGCATGTTCATGCAAACCGTCACACTTTGCCCCGCTGACCGAGTCTCCAACGGAAATGTCTCACTAGGAATTAACCACCCGAGGGGTCCCCAAGACCAGGCAAAGGCGGAGACGAAAGCGCACACCATGACCACCACCACAATCGACAAACCATAAGATAAGTTATTAGAGTGATCCTTAACCTTGAAGGCTAGCACTATTCCGATAACCAATTGAGAAAGCAACATTTGGATCCCAGCTTCTAATAACAGCATTCGACGCCCAACTTTGTCAACCAAGAAAATAGATACAATCGTCGCGAGGACATTGACAGCTCCTAGTATAACTGCGGCATAAAGGGAGGCATTGTTGCCAAAGCCCATGGTCGCAAATAAAATGGGAGCATAGAAAAGAATTGCATTCATGCCTGTGAACTGCTGGAAGATCTGTACAGCAAACATCATTAATATTAACATTACACTACTACTTTTTAATTGTAGTAACCAATGTATGTGTATATATACTGACCTGCATTGCTATTGCAATCACCAGTGGGGGGCGATTCTTCCGTTTAAGGAGATTTTTAAAGGGGTGCTTTATTTCTTTGGCTGCACGACTTGCCTCCAGTATCTCCGAGAACTCTGCTTCAACATTTTCAGTGCCTCTGATCCTTTTAAGTACTGCTCTTCCTTCATCCAACTTACCACGTTGTATCAAACTGTTAGGAGTGTCTACCACAATGAGGGACCCCAAGGTTAGCAAGAGTGCCGGAACGCCAGCCAAACCCAGCGATACCCTCCAACCCCATCCCCCTTTAATCCTGTATTTGGCAGAACACATAATTACATATCAATTATAGTGGATGGTGGTAAAGCACAAGAAGTAAGAAAAAATTAATTCATGCCCATTAATGTTGTATCTCGATAATCATTATAGACATTTCTCTTCATGTGTCTAGTAGAATAAGAACCTAATTTCATTTGTTGATATTCTTCATATATAGGAGTACTCTTTCAAACCAAGGAGAAGGGGACGTACTTAGCAGCACCATAATTGACAAGGGTAGCAAAAAGAATTCCAACGGTTACATTTAGCTGGAAAAGTATGTTGAGTCCTCCACGAATTCTTGTGGGTGCAATCTCCGAAAGGAATAGTGGCACAGCCTGCAAAACATCAAAACATCGAAACCATTACTCGATGACCAAATTAGGGGAAAAACATATATGGCTTAAAAGCAAGAAAATGAAAGCTGAAGCTCCTCTTCATATGGGGCATACGATACAGATCAATATTCTTTTTAGACTTGCATTTGAATTTTAAACTCTAAATCGTAAACTTCAAATGCAAAACATAAAATGCCCCTTTATTCAAATTTTTTTAAATTTTTATGAAAAACTTAACTAACCTAACAGTTTTCATTGTATTCAAAGCTTTTGCCCTGTTCCCATTGCTCGATACCCCATTGATAACAACTTTATCCCTCGAGTGCTATATATGCTTGCTGCAATATTACTCAAGGGATGTCACAGATGGACCTTTCTCGGGGGGTCCTCGAGCAAACTCGAATTAGGCAAACAAACTGTATGAATCCAATTAATTAAAAGTACAGGGTCAATAAAGTCTTTTCAATGTAAAAATGACCAAAAAACAATTGAACAAACGGTATTATATATAAGCACCAAAAATTATATGCAGATCATCTTGTTTCATCTGATGCAGTGGTAATGAGTAACTTGGCAGTGGTTGTCGCTCTTTTTTCCTCCTTAACATCACCCTATACTTTAAGATTTGAATGTGACACTATTACCCGAAATTATGATTAAAGTTGCCCTGACTACCTCTTTTAGGAAATATATTGCTAGAAATTGATAAAGGATTAGAACATTGCTGTTAAGAGTCTCAAAATATGGAGGAATAACAAAATTATAAACAATACAAAGTTAAAAACCTGATTGGCGAAACCAACTCCGCAGCCAAGAAAGATCCTGCGAATGATAACCATGGAAAGTTCTTGAAATGAAGCATTAATAACTGTACCAACAATGAAGAAAATCCCAGCAATTAACATGGTCAGCCTTCGCCCTAGCCTTTTGGTAGTGTACGATGCAAAGAAGGTCGATACCAAAGCAGCAAGGTACAACAAAGAGGTGAACAATTGCAGGCCTTGATTGTTAAATCTGCAATAATTGCTATTGGTCTTCAGTTTCTGAGTGCTAGCGTACACGTCTGGGTAGAACTTTTTCAAGAAACCTGGCATAGCTGTCACACCGCCTGCATCAAGTACAACCAATGGCTAAAATTTGTACTCCCTATACGAGTTTAGTCAAGTTGCTTAATACATTATACTCCCTCTCTATACATAAGTTCGAATCTCTTCCCAAATGAATTTAGTACGGAATTTGTCAAAAAAAAACCCCGAAAATTAATATAAACAACAGTATTAATTAGACAAACAAATTAAAAAATAAAAAATTGTGGGTGTTTGTGGTTACCGACCAGAAATGCCAACCTCATAACCAAACATGAGGCCTCCACTTGAAGCGAGTATACATGAAATGATGACAATTGGTGTGATCTTTGCTTCAGAAATATCAGCTGCGGTGCTTGCTGAGGCCATGGAGCTGCCCTGCTTAGCCATAATTACTCTATAAGTATATGATCTCAACTCTCAAACATTCAAAACAAAGCCTCTTAATTGCTACAACTTCCTTGCAGCTCCTTATACAGCTTTGTATATTCCAAGTAACTGAGTGAAAGAAAGAGACTTTCTGCAAAAACCAGCAGATGGATGGTTTCTTTTAAGATAGCTAGCATGTGAGAGAGGGGCACTGCATGGGAACCAGGTGTCCAAATTCTGAGGTTTAGCGTAACAATTGTCAGCTGCTTCATTCTCTGCTTCCTTATCACCAAACTATAGTTTAATATATTTTAATACGTTTTCTTCCTCCATTCCTTCATTGTTTGAGTTACAACTTTACTTATTGATCAAGTGACTCAATGATATGATTTTATACTTGTGGAGATTAATTTGCTGCCAATGAATGGCAATATAGCATATCACTAGAGGTTATCTTAAAATTCATTTAAATGGAAAATGGTAAATTTGGTTCACTTGAGATGCTAACCTTTCAAAATGCGATACTAATAAAAGTTGCATATTAGGATGAAATGCATTAACGCTTACACTTAATCAGAAAAAAACTAACAAAATTCTAATTTGTTTTTCTACTCAATGTTCCAAGAAATTGCCTAAATAGCAAAAGAACAATTGCACATGGAGCCTACCTTCTGAGTAGGGATGGGCAAATACCCATCGGTTATGGGTAACCGCGGTTACCGGCCCAGTTAAATTTTACGGTTACGGTTATGGGTAACCGTTTAAATAAATAAACGGTTATGGGTGTAACCGTTTAACCGTGAAATTTAAATAAGCGGTTATGGATATTAACTTAGGTTATAAACGGGTAACCGTTTACCCATTTATTTTATATACGTTAAAATTAATACAAACCATGTTCCCTATCGAACAAAACTTAGATCAATGTTATTGCCTATATTGCATGATTTCTGTAGCTAATATAATATAGTTTTCCTTAACCACTTTAATTTCATGGTTCATTATATATATTTTATGTTAATACCTTACATTCCGAGTTAAATAACCCAATAATACTATCTTTTTCATAACCCAAGAATACTTAGCAAATTCTATATTACCTTCATTGTTAACAGTTAAAAATATCGTCAGTAAACTATTATTTCAATTATTGGAATGGTATAAGGACTTAAAAATTTAAAATGCGGAAATGTATGATAAATGTACTTATAACGGTGTTTAATTGTTAGAAGAAAAAAAATTATGACAAATTTTCCTTTTTTAATTTTCAAGTTGTTAAAAAAACATGTAGACGGGTGATAAAGGAGTAAATGGTAAAAAAGAAAAAATAAACGGGTTAAAAAAGGATAAATGGGTAAATGGGTACTAAACGGTTACGATTAAATGGGTACACGGTTATAGGTATGGTTAACCATTTATAAACGGTTATGGGTATAGGTATAACCGTTTAGGCAATTATCCAACGGGTAAATGGTTATGCCGGTATGAGAATAAACGGTTATGGATAAATAACCGTGGTTACCCGCCCACTATAACCATTGCCCATCCCTACTTCTGGGTAGCACTTGAAAGCTCTCTTTGAACTCTCTTGTGCTCATATGAGAGGGAATTTTGTCATCGCTCAATTTCAAGTCTAGCCTCTCTTTCCCTAATGAGAGATTCCATTGCAGCCTGATAGACATATTCGAACATTTAATATCAAACCCATCTACTTACCATCTTATATATCCAAGTCTTATTTCGTAAATTTCTCTTGTAAAGAAGCATAGTTTTTCCTGAGCCCCGCAATAATCTAATTCAATTCTTCTTCCTTGCTTTTCAATAAGATCCTTATTATCAAACAAACATAATTACTATAGTAAACAACTTCATTGAGGATTCAAACACACAAAAGATGTTATTCATACCCATTTCATTGCATTGCCGCTCTGACCATGAAAAATTAAAATTAATAATAATCGCTCAAATCAATTACAGTATATCACAAACTATGCCATCTAATAATCAATAAATTTAAGAAAATTTAAAATAAAATCAAAATCTTTAAATGTCCTAATTTTCTCTCTCGGAAGCCAAACAATAAAGAAAGAAGAAAAGGAGATGAATAAGAAATGAAGGTTGAGTAACTAACTTGTCAGGATTTGGATAAGAGGCAGGAAGAGAAGGCCATCATCGGAACTCAGTCTTACTCTTCTTCTTGTAATTTCTGTTTCTCCTTTCAGATTTCAAATACAAAACCACCCATACTTAAATCAACTTAATTCCTGTAAAAAGTTTGCTATAAAACTTTCATGACACTTCTATAAAAATCCAGCTTGCATGGTTCTTTTACAATCAACACATAACTTCATTTTAAACTTGTAAAGACACAAACTTAATCAATTGACTTATATTTAAATAGAAAGAAAGTAGTGGTCAGTTTTACCTATATTTTGTTTGGTGTCACTCCATTTCTATTTTTAATTAAAATCTTGTAACTTTTACGCATTTCCCTATAATTTTTACTTCCCTTCCCTTCCCTTCCCTTCCCCTGCTGCATAAACAGTAGAGTAGCTCTCGCCTACAACAAATTGAAAACCATTTGGAGAAAATAACTAAGCATTTGGTTATTAGATTCTTAGTAGGCAAAGCAAGAAAATTACACATAGCGAAACTATTGAAACTTTAAAACCCACTTCCCAAATTAGGTTCTCTGACTGACTAATGAGCATATGGATTTTAAACTATCATCCCAAGCCTGCAATGCCTGAGGTTTTTTTTTTTTTTTTCGTGACAGTCTAATTAATCATTTTTAATAGAAGAATACAATTCATATAACAATAATTAGTAGAGAAAACGAATGCAGTAATGTAAAAATCATGGTGCTACTTGAATTTTGAGGGCTGAGGACGATCGCTTAATGCCACCAAGTTCCATTTCTATTCAGAGTTCGAAACTGAATTTGAGACTCTTCTAGGTTCTTGTTAACAAACATAACATGGTGGACCAAATTAAAAACATATTTAAACCAAAAATTATAATTTGAGTTTTTCTAATTTTTTTTCTATAAGAAATCTCATAACTCTAAACAAAAAGAAAACTTACCGCAAGCTTGGAGCTAACTGGGGTCAATTCTCCTTGCTCTGCAATCACACAAAACAAAATTCAAAGTTCAAAACTTAATATAACCTCATCTGCCAATTCAAAGTCCAAACAATTAACTAAAAAAATCCAGAATGAATAAAGTTTAAACCATAGTTATTGAGGTTAGATAGCAGGACAACCGACCTCTACTTGTTTTCTGGTAAATTTGGGGTCCTTTAATTTCTAGACTTTGAGTAGAAACTGATTATACCATGGGCTAATCTTCAAGTACCACAAAATATAATTTTATCGTAGTAAGCTTTTCGATTCACTCCAAATGAAGGTATTATATGTTCATATATATATATATATATATTCACAACAATAAGAAAGAAGAAAACAACTCTTGGTACAGAGCAAAAATGAAGCACTAACGGATTCCCACACACCAAACTCTGAGAACAAACAAAAACAGATAGCAGCATGCAAGTCACGAAGGAACAAAGAAAAAAGAATACTCATTTGCAAATCCAAAATTAGAAAAAATCGCATAGACAAAATTGGGAAACTCACCACAAAACGCTGGTCATTGGAGCTTTTTAATTTTTTTTTTTTTTTTTTTTTTTTTTTTGGAACTAAATTGGAAAATCTGAAGAAAAAAAAAACCTCAACCGCAATTTTTCAGCAACAAACCTTCAGCGTCAACATTTTATAACAGAGACACACAAAAGTTAGACACGAAGAGAAAACAAAGCATTGAAAATTCTGGAAAAAAAAAAAGGACTTATAGTGACAGAACGGCGGAGGACGGAGGTGCTATCACGGCTCAGATAAAACCCTAGCTTGATCCACGCCGCGAGGCAAAGTTTTGGACAGTGTAGGAATCAAAGGAAAACCCAAATCCAAGGAAAAACAAATGGCTTTTCGAATTCGATTTTTTATTATTTTTTTTATTTTTGGAGTTTGGCCTCTGTGATTTGTAGTTTTTGAGAGAGAGAACTAGAGAAATTACTACAGGGTTGGTCTTTTTCAGCAGGAAAGTGAGAGAGAGCAGTCGAGATCGGAGAGCGAGGGAAGGCAAGCTTTAGCAACATAAGGATTTGTGGGAGAGATCGAAATGGATGGAAGGCTTCTTTAGTAGAGAAGGAAAGCATGAGAAAGAGTGATAGATGAGACAAGACCGCAAAGTGAAGGAGAGTCAGAGGAAAAGTCGAGAAGGAGTCAAAGTAAAGCCCTTCGACAATGATCGACGCATGGACTGAAGCAAAAGGACAACGGAAGGCAAAAATGAAATTATACAAATCAAGCAGGGGCAAATCCGCCATTTTACTGTTCACGAACAGTGAAAAACCAGTCTTACGGAAAACCCATTTTTAGTATATGTATAATTTATAATAGGGAGAAATTCTCTCTCTTCTTCTTTCCTTCTTACATTTTGCTCCTTGTCTTTTTGTCTTTTAAAAAAAAATTAATATAATGTAATCATAATCATTTAAATAAGAGAAGAAAAAAATAAGAGAAAGATTAAGGGTAGAAAGAATAATAGCTGGACATACTTTGTGATCTGATGAAAACTTGTGAAGCATAAGTATCACCTAACCAAATCTCCCATAGATTATCTTAGAAGGAAAGAAATTCTCTTCGGATCTCCTTCATCAAAGTCACCTGATCAAGTGATTTGGACCTTTGAAATTTTATCAAACGGCAAAAAATTATTATAACTTTTAAGAGATCAAAACAAGTAGGCCGTTGAATGAAATTTAAAACCCGAATCACTTGATCCGATGACCTTGTTGAAAGAATCTCCCCTCATCTTGGAAAAGAAGAACTCAAACAGATTATGTACTTATAGGGCGCTACACTGTTCAATTGAACAGTTCCATTTTCAGTGGCACACAATTCAACCAACTAATATTTTTTTTGGTGCATTATTTAGTTTAGAGAAATATTAAGTCCATTTTTAAAAGTAAGATTTTTTATAAATTTTCTGTTATCTTTTATTTTAGATATAATGTTTTGTTATCACGAAAGTTGATATTAACTTGTGAAGTAGAAGAGAGTTTATGAAAGTCCATTTAAGAGAGTTTTCTTAACATTGGTGATTCAATTTAATTTGAATGAAAATTATAAAAACTAATATTTTTAGTGCATGTTATGTTCAAGGTTATGTTTTCATTTTTTGAATCAAGGCGTGTTTTGCGCGACTTTCACGTTTTAAATATATTTATATCCGTAAATTGACAAAAGAAAAATCAAATATTTGAAGTAAATGAATAATCTTAAATCATACTAGAAGAAACGCCTCATAAACCAATTAAAGTAGCTGAATCCATATAATAAAATCGGTCTCTGTAAAATTTACATTTAGAATAGAGAAAGTAATATTTAATAAACAACTGATGAATCACATTATTACTAGCTCATTGTGAGACTAAACCCACCCCTTTCCCCTTAGTATATATAATATCATTTGTTTAAAAAAAAATCATTTGCCAACTAATTTAATCACATTATTATCCGCATGCGAAAGACAGTTTTTATAATTAGCATTACACGCCTCTTGAGATATTTTGAACGTGTATAAAAATAGGGCAAATTGACACACCCCGACCCGGAATGTCCACTTGAACTCCAAATCGAGTTGTGCTGGCCGACACCTGAATGGTGACGTAGCCATAAAGTGTAGTGATGTGGAAGGTATGGGTAAATTTAAACCTAAAGTGCCTAATCAAGAGAGTGTGCAGGTGAGTGGGTTTGAATCATATTCACACGTGATGCCAGAGTAGAAGACAGTATAGTAAATAGGTTGAGGGTTACACCACTGAAGGTAACCATCTCCTGAGATTTGCCAGAATCCTCGTATACGCGTAAACACCGCTACTAAACCTGGAGGGGCGAAAAAAAATTTGAGTGGGTCAGTAAAACAATACTTATACGAAAACCTTTATTTTTGAATATACTAACCCCTCACTGTAAAACAAGTATAGTTTCCTCAAAACATACTACGTAAGTATGTAATCAAATATAACTGCAATATAACCAGAAATATGCCAAGTCATGATATATCAAATGCCAAGGTAATATAATTATGTGATAATCAATTATAAGCAGGTTGCTCATCATCTAAGCTACATACACAAGTTCGAACAGATGGTTTCTGACACGAACAGGACTGTGTGTGATCAATATGCTCTAGTACTACGATCACGTGAAGACTGGTGCAAAAGCACATCACATACAAGTCGGATCGCCTAATGCAATCTACCCGACAAGACTGGCACCTAAACTTGGATCCAAGGTGAGCGAACGGTGCGAATGTGAACATACACGTGAAGGACTGGCCCTGGCCCTGGGGTGAGTACTAACACCGGGTGTAGCAAGATGAGCATGTACACAAGTATGAATGTCATGACAATAATATCTCAACCATATAGCAGCATTTATCACATTTCATATCACAATATCGAATACTTGGCAATATAAGCGTAAAAGTGAAGTAAATACGCATTCATGGAAACTATAATATGTATAAGTATAAAAAAAAACTGCCAACTCACAGATACTTCACCGCTGACGAGCCACGCAACCTAGCGAAGATGGAAACGCCACTAATAATTGCTCCTAAGCACATAAAGGTACAATTAATAAAACTATACTATAACAATTGAATTTGGAAAAACGGACGTCAAAAACGGATTCAGAACGTCGAATTACCCTAAAAAGGTCCTGCTTAAATTTCCGAAAAGTCAACAAAAGTCAACAGGATGAATATTCCTTGAAAGACGAAATATTCTCTGACGGATGGAAAATTCCCTAACGGAATATTTCATTTGGGTTAAGGGTTATTAGGTTGGGTTAGATTATTAGGTTGGACTTAAGGATTTTAGGCCTAAAGGCCTAAACTAAAAGGTTTAAGATTTAAAATGCATGAGCTTAAAGCATAAAAGGAAATGGCCAAAGACCTTTAATTAACCAAATAATAATAAAAATAATAATAAAGGGTTAGGTTGGGCTACCTAGGGTTTTGGGCTTGGCAGGAACGGCCCGAAGGGCCTGGGTTTGGGTTCCAGCTCGCCGGAGTTAAACGGAAGGGAATGCCGGATTTGGCCAGAAAACTGAACAACCTTTAAATGTTAATAACTTCCTCGTTACGCAATGAAATCGAGTGAAACAAAAACTAAAGTTGTAGTTCTCAAAGAGAAGAAGAGAATGGTACCTCGCACGATGTCTAAATCTCCGTGTTTTGGCCGGAAAACACCTCGAAAGCCGTCGGACTCGTCGGAAACTGGGTAAGATTCAAATGAGTATAACTTCTTTAATACTCAACGAAATTGGGTGAAACGAAAAGGAAAGTTATAGTACACAGCGAGAAGAAGAGATTGATACCTTGTATGCCTGCCAACTCGTTGTGGTTTGGCCAGAAATTGTCTCGAAAGGCACGGGTCAGACTTGAACTTCTCGAAACCAAGTTGTTTCACGTCAAAGCTTCCTCAAACCTTGACTAGAGACCCTAGGCTAGGGAGTTGTGTAGAGGCTTGACCGAGTCTTAAAACATCGTGACTCAGTTGAAAACACGTCGAACTCAACTCGTCCGAGTTTGGACCTTCCGAGTTGGCGAGTCAAAACTCGTCCATTCTTGGTTTGGTTGGTATGGTTGTGTTCGTGAGGATGAGAGGAGTAAAATGGGGTTGGTTTCAAGCTCGATCTATGAGCTTTGATGTTCGTTCATGGTGTTGCAGAGGAAGAAAGAATACGGGAGAGAAAGAGAGAGAACCTTTTCTGATAGAGGGGGACAGAAAATAAAGAAGAGATGGGATATGTGAGAGTGAAATAATGAAGATAGGTGCACAGGATGGGATAAAAAGGAATCCAATGGATAGGTTTTAGATTTTCAATAGTAAAAGGAAATCGAAATCTATTCGAAGTAGATATTTTTACATTTTAAAATCTACGTCTACTCGTACTAGCGTGTACAATTTAAATGCGATAGCGAGAAATAAAAAGGAAAGCGATAAGAATAAGTCCACGTCTCTTGCCAATAAGGGTATAATCGTCAATACACATACTCGGAGAGAAATTACATAAGAAAATTAGGGACGGGTTGTCACAAAAATAATATTAAATGAACAGCTGATTGAATCACATTATTGCTCGCTTATGGTAAGGTACTAATTAAAAAAAGTACAAAAAATAATTAATTATTAAAAAAACACTGTTAAAATGACAAAAATACTTGTGCCACATTTGATGCATTATTTTAGGTTGCCTTTGAATGTTTTTTTTTTGTTCAAGGGGCATTTTTGTCCAATTATTTTTGTTAAAGCTTGTGACACCAAAAAGTACACTTTTATTGTTGGCTTTATATATAGAAGAAGATAAATACTATAAAAACTATAAACACTAATAATTATATTCTCTCACTAACTGACTAATATTTTTAGGCATGTTATGTTCAAGTTTCTGTTTCCATATTTGATATTGATAAATACTATAAAAACTATTAAAACTAATAATTATACTCTCATTAACCGATTAATATTTTTAAGGAAAATTAATGAAAATGACTTGGAAAAGTTTTAATTTTAATAAAAAAAATCATGTTATAAGTTTTGTTTAATGATTAGTACAAGGCCCATATTAAAGTAGTCCAACTAAAAATGACCTAACTATAAAAAATTATGATTTGTCGATTTTACCCCTAACTTTTTTAGGTTCAGTTCTAGATTTTCGTCGTTAATGGAGTTCATCGTTGTTTTGCAGACCTTCTTCTTTTTCTTTGAAACAAAAATATAGATCTTCATGCTATTTAATTTATATTTTGTATTATTTCGTTAAAACATGATTGTCGTTATTCATAAAGTATTCTAGGTACTGTTTTTCAAATTTTCTTCGTTAGTGGAGTTCATCATTTGTTTCTCCATAAAATAAATTTGAGATCTGCATGTTATTCAATAATAACAACGGGTCACTGTTACTAGGCTGTAAAAATAAATTGTTTCTGGATTTTAAGTAACACTATTTCTGGAATCTAAGTTACTGTTTCTAAAATCTAAGTCACTATTTCTGGATCCAAATAAAATAGACACACTGTTTCTTAAATGTAAGCTAGAAAATAAATAGTGAAATTCATTGTATTTGGATTCAAAGCAAAATAAGCATCTTGTTTCTTAAATATAATCAATTGATGCATGAAAGAAATTAAACAATCAAATGTTAAAACATAGACTGTTTCTGGAATCTAAGTCAATGTTTTTGTAATCTAAGTCACTGTTTCTGGAATTTAAGTCACTATTTCTGGATTTTGGTTTTTTTCTTTCCAGATACAGTGTTTGTTTGTGCACAGAAAAAACAAACATTGTATCTGATTTTTTTTCTAGAAATAGTAAGTTTTGGGTTCTACAAAAACAGTTTTTTGTTTTTTGTTTTTTTTTTCCTATTTACAGACGCTGAAATGTACGTACATCACCGGGACCGTAGGTCCTTATTGGATCTGATTGGAATAAAATACTAATACTATAAATTGTTCGTGGTGCAAATAAGAGGATGAGGATGAGGATGACGACGAGGAAGAGGAGGATAAGGTCACGAAAAAGGTAGACAATAGTTTTAGATGGTTTTTTTATCAAACTTTGAGTCATTTTAGTTAAATAACATTTTAAGATGGTTTTTTGTTAAATATTTGTTAACCCAAAAAAAATTGCCTCTACTATATTTGATATTGATAAATACTCATATGCTATATTCTCAATAACACCTTAAGACGATACGTCTATAAGTTTTCCTAACCATGCATGTCACAGCCCGTTCCGGAATTTCATTTCCGAGGACGTGAAGTTACGAAATTACCCTTGGTCGTCAAGTGGGGTTGTGGTATCAGAGCCCAGGTTGCAATTCTGGACATCTTGAGAATTTCCTAGTGTCTTATGTCAGAACTATACCGCATCGTAGCGAGCCACGTAGTTCGGATGGGCCTAAATTTCCTGGTATAGTAGTTTGGGGGGAAACTATTGCCATTGTGATTCAGTCTATTATCTAAAGGAACCTTTGAGACTGGTTATAAGTTAAATTTGAATCACTTTAGGGAAATGAAGAACCTAAGGGATCAGATTGATAGCTTAATCATTTGGGAAAAAGGCGTTTCGGATTATGCAAAGTCAAGGGAATCTTCCTCCCGACAGGTGGGTCGAGATGACTACCTAGTTTCTGAATGTTGAATCTGCATTCTGATGGAGATAGGAATGTTATCCGATGTTATCAGAAGAACAGCTGTTTGGAAGGTGTTTAAAGAATTGTTTAAGGAAAAGTTAATTCCTCCGGCATATTATTATAGAGAGTTTACAGACTTGCCTTGTTTCCATTCGGATGTTGTTGCTAATCCGGTCGAGGTGTTATGTCGTTTTTGGCTAGCTGGATAATATGAAGAAGTGGCGTTCTTTGGCGACCACTATTCATTGTACTTTTTACCAGGAGTTTACGAGATGTTGTTGAGCATTGAGGACTCTAAGAACATGATCAGCGAGAGTAAAAAGGAATAAGAAAAGAATCAGAATCAGAATAAAGACGATAAAGTTAAAGATCTGTCATATCAAATACCTCGGAAGACTCAGAGCTTCAAAATAAGTGAAACTAAAGCTAATTTTCCCAGCTGAGGTTTTTGTGCCACTGGTCAGAGGCGAAGTCATAGATTTACTAGTGATCCCAGATTCATGCGGCAAGGTGACTGGTAGAGGAAATGTATCTTTGTACCGTAGGTACAATGGAAAGTGTGGGAAGTTGTGAATGTGTTCATGTGGTTAGATGAGACATAGAGGTATGAATCGCCCCTGGATCAGTTGTTACCCAACAGTCTTCCTTGACATATCACTTGGAAAATTGATGAGTAAGTCGTACAGGTCACTATATGTGACTCCGACTTATGTGCTAACATGGATGGTCGAGCTGTAAACTCAGCCATACAGGTCATTCTTTGACTCCGGCTGATATAATTCTTATTATTGACGATGTTATCCAATGAAGTAGTGAATGAGCACGATCGAGGCGTATATATGTATTTTTCCTGTAAGGAGTAAAATGATAATATTGCACCCTTAAGAATTGTTGCTTACTTATCGAGACGACAGTGAGTTATCGTTATTACGGGCTGCAGACCGTAATATCCATAACTTATTTGTTGGATTCGTTAAGCAGGTAAACATGTAGGTCATTCTATGTCGGTTATGATTATTCAGGGTGTCTAGTGATGGTGGAAGAAGTAGTTATGCCAGCGAGTCTTATCCCGTTAGACATTGTGGATTTTGATATGATTTTAGGCACAGATTGGTTGCATTATAATCGTGCCAATATGGATTACTACGGGAAATCAGTTACTTTCCATTATCTTGGAATATCGGAGGCACGTTTGTGAGTGAGCAAAGTGTAGTGAGGCATGCCGTTATTTCTGTGGTGAGAGTAAAGAAACTGTTATCAAAAGGTTGCCAAGGATACCTAGCTCATGTGGTGTTGTAGGATCGTACTCCTAGTATTGTGGATGACGTACGAGTGGTAGACATTTTCCAGATGTGTTTCAGATGATTTACCTGGATTGCCGCCAGACAGAGATGTGAAGTTTACTATTGATTTGCTTCCAGGTACAGATCTTATATCTTTATTTCCATATAGAATGGCTCCGCTGAGTTAAGAGAATTGAAAATCCAATTGCAAGAATTGGTTGATAAAGGCTCCATTCAACCTAGTATGTCATCGGGGAGAGCCCAGTTTATTTATGAGAAAGAATGTGGACGTTAAGGTTATACATCGATTATAGTAAATTGAATCGGGTAACGATTGAGAACCGTTATCCATTGCCGCGCATTGATGATTGTTTGATCAGCTTAGAGGTGCCTATGTGTTTTCTAGGAAAGAGTTGAAGTCTGATATACTCTTAAGTGAAAGTAAAGCATGCTAGTCAGTTTGAGTTGGTGTTGCAATGTTTGAGGGAACATCGGTTGTATGCAAGTTTGACAAATGCCAATTTTGGACGAATCAAGTGACATTTCTGGGACATGTTATATCCGCTTAAGGTATTCAAAAGGATTCTTAAAAGGTAGCAGCGGTTAAGAATTTGGAACAACCACGAATCGTGACTGAGGTTTGGAGTTTTCTTAGCTTAACAGGTTATTACAGATGGTTTGTTAAGGATTGTTCAATCGTTACCTTGCCATTGACGAGATTGACGAGAAAAGAGGTTAAGTGAGTGGGATGATAATTTTGAGCTAAGTTATTAGCAATTGAAGTATGTCCTCACTCCTACACTTGTGTTAACAGTCTCAGATGATAGCGGAAATTATGAGGTCTAGATGATGCCTCTTTGAGTGGTCTTGGATGCGTGTTGATGTAATCGAATAAGGTGATTGCCTATGCTTCACGACAATTGAAACCATACGAAATGAATTACCCTACTCATGTTTTGGAGTTAGCAGTTACCACATTTGCTTTGAAGATTTGGAAACATTGCCTTATGGGAAGAAAAGTGCAAGATTTTTACGAATCAAAAGAGTTTCCAATATCTGTTTATTCAGAGGTATCTTAATCTTAGGCAACGAAGGTGGATTGCGTTGCTTAGTGATTATGACTGCACGACCAGGGTGATCGTGCAAATGTTGTGGCCAATGCTTTTAGTAGGAAGACCCCAGCGAGAATTAATGCTTGGTACGATTGCCATGTTTGTCTTCTTGTGGATTTGAGACCTATTGGAGTAAAGTGGGGAATGGAAGATCAAAAAGAAAATGTACTTGCCAATTTTCAAGTTAGGCCTATTTGGTAGGTCGTACTCGAGACTCAAGCGTTTGACGAAAAAATTCAAGAATTTATTTAAAGCAAGGAATAACGGGAAAAAGGAAGACCTCAGAGTTAGAGAATCAGATGGCAAGCTTATGCAACAGAACAAGGTGTTTATACCTAATGTTATGGAATTAAAGGAAGCAATTTTGGAATTTGCGTACTGTTCAACTTATACAATGCATCTTGGAGGTACCAAGATGTACCATACCATTCGACCATTTTATTATTGGCCGGGTATGAAGAGGGAAATTGCAGAGTATGTAAGTAGGTGTATTGTTTGTCAGCAAGTCAAAGCTGAAAGAAATAAGCCTTTTGGTCGGATGCAGCCACTTCCTGTTCCTCAGTGGAAATGGGAAAATATAACTATGGATTTTGCGTATAAGCTCCCACGTACTCAGAATGGATTTGATGGCTTTTGGGTGATTGTAGATCAGCTTACCAAGTCAGCACACTTCATTCCAGTGAGGGAGAAGTATCCTCTGAATAAATTGGCTAAGTTGTTCATCACAAAGATTGTGAGGTATCATGGAGTTCCAATGAATTTTATTTCTGATCGAGTTTATGATGTGAGTAATTTGGTATTCTTGAAATTGTCACCTTGGAAAGGTATAGTACGGTTTGGAAAGAGAGACAAGCTAAGTCCTAGATATATAGGACCTTATGAGATCACTGAGAGGATTGGTGAAGTTGCTTACAGATTGGAATTGCCTCTGGAGTTATCTAAGGTTCATAATGTGTTTCATGTCTTGATGCTTCGACATTATGTTTCAGATCCTTCGCATGTGATTCCTCCTCAACCTTTGGAGATTAATCTGGATTTGACGTATGATGAGGAACCAATCACTATCTTGGATTGGAAAGACAAGGTTCTAAGGAATAAGACAGTGAGCTTGGTAAAAGTACTATGGAGGAACCACTCAGTGAAAAAAGCTACCTGGGAAACAGAAGATCGAATGAGAGAAATGTATCCGAGGTTGTTTTATGCGTATTAAGTGGCTTGATTGGTTGTATGAATTTCGAGGACGAAATTCTATAAGGAGGGGAGATTGTCATAGCCCGTTCCGGAATTTCATTTCCGAGGACGTGAAGTTACGAAATTACCCTTGGTCGTCAAGTGGGGTTGTGTGTATGTGTGACTTAATTAAGTTGATTTTTGGATGATTTTACTAAAGTTGGACCTAAGTGAACTAGAGACTTAAAGAAAGTTGGGTTATGGTTTGATTTGGATGGATCACATACGGGACACGTACACACCCACATAAACCACCATATTCTCTCTCTCCTTCCCCGCACCCTCTCTCTCTTCTTTCTCAGCTTTTCTCTCTCTCTGCAACTCGTACGGACGACACCCATTGACCTTCAAATATTTACAGATCAAGGAATCAAAGACCACTATCGTCTTCATCTCGTCGATACAATTCATCCATACCCATTTCAGGTAAGAACTTCAATGTTTTCACATCGAAATCACAAGCACCGAGTTTGACACTATTCATCAACTTTGTATTGGTTGATTTTTAGGAGTTTTCAAGCTTGGAGGAAGCTTCGTGAGGTCCTTAGGAGGCTTGGGGTAGTTCGTTGGAGGTTTTTGGACGTAAGAATATCGAGATCGAAAAGTTCAAGTTTGACCTGTGCCTTTCGAGGTGTTTTCCGGCCATGGAGAGTTAGACGTCATGCGAGGTACCATTCTCTTCGTCTCTTCGAGAACTACAACTTTTGTTTTTGTTTCACCCAATTTTGTTGAGTATTAAAGACGTTATACTCATTTGAAACTTACCCAGTTTCCGGCGAGTCTGACGGCTTTCGAGGCTTTTTTCGGTGAATCCCCGGCAAGTTGGCGGTCGAGGCAGGTATGGATGTGTTCATCTCGTCAAGATCTTCATTTTCATATAAAGAACGTTGAAAATGGTGAAGAAATGACAAAGTTATAGCGATTTGAAAAACTGCCCAGAAACCGGCGAACCAAGGTAGGTGACGCGCGTGGGGGCGCGTGAACCCGTGCCCTTCTTGGCGCGTGGGGGCGCGTGACAAGCCCAAAAATTATTTTAAAAATTTTTCGACGTCCGTGACGTCGAGTAGGTTATTGTGGTATATTCATATACCCAAATTGAGCACCGTATGAGAAGTTATTGAGAATTGTTGGTTATATGCTTTAAATAACGTTTATATAGTATTCACCGCGGCGGCGCGTGGCCAATGGCCCGCCAATGTCATTCTTAGCATGTGTTTAAGGTTCTAGGTTCAGTTTTGATAATTGATGGACGTAAATTGAGTAATTGAGCCTAAGTTGGTTACGATTCGTGGTTAGGTGAAAATGTGAATTGACGATCCGACCGTTGGATCGTCACCAAACTTTGATACGTTGTAATACGTAATATTTAAGGATTATAGGAACTTACGGATTGGGAATCCGAGTTACGGATCTTCCGGAATTGGAGTTGTAAGTTCATAAAATAGAATGTTAACCGTCACTTGGTTTTGAAAATTGACGGAGATCCGACCGTTGGATGGTAATGAAATTTTAGGATGTTTTCCTAGAGGTATATTGTGGACCTCTGGAAGTTATGGATTTGAAATCTGAGTTGCAGATCTTCCAGATCGAACTGCGTAGTGACGTGTTTTATATAAGTTATATATTCTATCGATATGATTTCTGAGGTTGGATTTGATTATTGTTTTAGGCGCCGATCGTCATGACGCCTTGATGTATTGTGCTAGGGAGTTGTAGGGCGAACTCCAGGTGAGTGGGCAGTTTTGTTTTCGTATTACCTATATACTACTGTTTTTCCCAGAAAATGCATTTATATGAAATTATATTTCTAAAATGCCATGCATGCATATTATGAGTTATGAATTGATAATTGATGCATATATATGTGTGAATTGGTGCCGTGGACGCACAGGTGAGTATCAGGTGAGTTTATATGGTTTATATGAATGAATGATGATGTGATTGCATTGTGAGCTCATAAACTACACCTTTGGTATTAGTGCTTATATTATTCACCACACCACACGCTCGCCTTGGATCCAAGTAGGTGGATGTCGTACAGACCACTAGAGGTGGTTCCGACATGCCAGTCGTACAGACCATTAGAGGGGTTCCGACTGGTAAGTAACCTTAGATTATGCGCGCCGATGATTGATGAGAAGCACTAGAGCGTATTATTTCACCATCTTAGTCGTACAGACTACTATAGGTAGTTCCGACTTATGTGTAGTGTAGTG
This sequence comes from Malus sylvestris, assembly GCF_916048215.2. Classification (NCBI taxonomy): domain Eukaryota; kingdom Viridiplantae; phylum Streptophyta; class Magnoliopsida; order Rosales; family Rosaceae; genus Malus; species Malus sylvestris. Next base: position 15,474,653 of record NC_062272.1, read on the forward strand.
TCATACAGGTCACAGTTGGTGACTCCGGCAGGGCCGTACAGGTCACAGTTGGTGACTCTGGCCGGATGAGATATTGAGCTATAGAATCAGCCGTACATGACCACTGTAGGGTCTCCGGTTGATTTATTATTTCACCTTATTTATATTGATGCATTCATATTATATTTTGGCATATGGCATGGCATGGCATGGCATATTCTTTCTGAAAAACATTGAAGGATTGTAATTTGAGCTTTTGATGATATATATATATATATATATATATGTGTTTATATACTATTTTTCTGGGGAAGTATACAGGTTTTACAGCGAGGGGTTAGAAATGTTTTAAATGAAAGGTTTTCGAAAAACTTTGTTTTATTGACCCACTCAATTTTGTTTTGCGCCCTTCCAGGTTCTAGATAGCAAAGCTTTGGTGGCCACGAGGAATCCAACGGTGTTCTGACAGAATTCATAAAAGTAGGACTCATCCTCGGGTGTTTCATCTTAGTAATTGTATTTTTAAAGCTTCCGAACTGTGTAAATGGTTACGTCACTCTCACGTGATTGCCAGCATGCCCTCCTTCAGGACGGGGTGTGTCAATGCATGCAGTAGCTATTTGAGACTATGCGTCTCTTTTACAACATCCACTTATTTGAAATTGACATGTACTTCACTATTAATGCAGTATTTTATATCTATACAAGTTTCATTAAAAATAAACAAGTCAAAAAATAGTTTTTGTAATCATGACAAAAAGGAATAAAAAGTGTATAAACAAGTACGCTAATTTTGTGCATACAAATAAAGTTTCACCAAAAATAACCAAGTCAAAAAAATAATTTATGTAATGAATGAGGATATTTTTTGGATTCTCTTTGCAAGCTTCACCAAAAATAATTTTTGTGCATACAAATAAAGTTTCACCAAAAATAACCAAGTTAAATAAAGTTTCATTTATCGTAAATCATGTGGTCAGTTTTCGTTATATACTATTTGTGTTTAATTTTAAATAAAAATTTTAAAATAATTTCTGACTGCATGATGTATAATAAATAGATACAATTAAAGAATTTTCAGGATCCTCACAAAGAGAATCCGAAGAATATCCTCATTCTTTTGTAATCATGACATAAAGGAATAAAAAGTGTATTAACTAGTACGCTAATTTTGTGCATTACAAATAAAATTATCTTACTGAATATGTTTGAGAATACCGAAGAAAAGTGAGTGAAGTTTTAATAAATCATCACAAAAGGGCTCGGCCCAGATGTTACAAAATTACTGCGGTTTATATAGCCCAAAGATGAACTGCATCGTAGCCCACTTTTACATATCCAGTCTACTTGCGACTTGGACAGCAGCCCAATAATCATGTCAACCTTCTCAATTTCATGTGCTTATATATAAAATACAGAGAAAATTTTATAACTAGTATTGATATTTATTGAAGACAACAAAAATTTCTAGGGTGGTTCAGTATTGGATCCCAAACTGAAAATAGGATTATGAATTTCAAATCAAAAAATTTTGGGACGAGAATTTGAAAACCAATTCTGAACCGAAATTTCGGTATTCTTAAATTTCGAGATTCCCGTAATGTTTTCGGTATTTCAGGATGGATCGGGATTGCGTTTTGAGTTTTGGGCTTTTTGGCATAGATTTGAGAGAATTTCGATATTATCGGTTTGAGATCGGAATTTTTTTGCTTTGGTTTAGAATTTTCGGGAAATATTTTAACCCTAAAAATTTCTATTGTCTTAGATTAGAAAATAAAGCATGCATTAACCAAAATATAAAATAATTTATGGATTTAAATTTTGTAATAAATCGTACACTCAATAAAAACAACTAAAGTATTTAATCATGGGTCAGTAAATAAAATTTATATTTAATCGACGGCTCTTACAAGAACGATAGCATGTTCTCTCTATAAAATTACATTACCCTTTTGTCCACAATACATAATCTTTGGGATCTTGAGGTTTGTGGACAATATAATAATTATTAGTTTTCTCTCAATTTCTAGTAATATAGCACGAACGAACTTGTCGTGTGACACTACTACACCTAAACGAATAATCTAGTGAATAAAATAATTTAATCATTGCTTAGGTTAGGTCAAAACAATCCAAAGTCCAATAGAATATGTTTGAAAAGCAGAGGGAGAAGCAAAACTTTGGATTAGATTATTAAATAAAAAACAAAAAACAAAAGTTTAATTTAAATAAACAAAGTCGTGAAAAGTCACGGTATGATGCTACACGCCTTGTCCCACTTTGTGGACCTTTCTCATGCATTTTTTTTCCTTTAAAACATTGCACCGTCGAAAAAATTAAAGCCAAATAAATTTACCTCTAAGTTTGGTCGTCTCAAATTTGATTTTTATTTTCAGATTTAGGGTATGTGGTCCTATATGACTCGTGGACGAAAGTTATTTTTAACAATTAACACATCGTCTTTCTACTTAATATTACAGTTTAATGATATTTTTCTTCACTTATAAATGAGAAATCTTAAATTTGACTCTCGTCAAATGTAAATTTGAATCATATTATTGTTAGCTCATTGTGAGCCTAACTCACCTCCTCTCTCTTAGTGTAAATAATATTGTTTATCAAAAAGAGAAAAAACACTATCTTAAAAATTTTAAATTCTAATATATTTCTGTGAAGTGTTTTAACAAGTGAGTTATCCGTCCTGACACACCCCGACCCGGAATGTCCACCAGGACTCCGAATCGAGCTGCGCTAGCCGACACCTGGAAGGTGATGAAGCCATAAAATGTGGTGATGTGGAAAAATGTGGATAAATTTAAACCTAAGAGTTCCTAAATACCAGAGTGCACTAGTGAGCGGGTATGAACTCACTTCACACGTAACGTTAGAGCATAAGCAAATACAAAAGAGCGAATTAAGAATCGTACCCTCGAAATAATCTCCAATACTAAGAATCGCCACGAATCTTCGACGATAAGAAAGCTCAGCTAATAAAACTTGGAGGGTGAAGACAAGTCAAGGGTGAGTGGCCCCGTAATAAAATTTTAATAGAAACCATATAAAACATCATAACCCCTCGCCACGACACATGTATAATTTCCAGAAAAATCATAAATATACCACAGCACATCATTTCATCAGCAATATCGAATAATTATGTGATTAATAATTTATATTAGCACGCAAGTCGGAATCACCTATAGTGACCTGTACGACTAACCCATATCTCATCACATATACTAGCCGATCACATATGCTAGCCGATCACATATTCATCACGTATGCTAGCTCATCACATATTCATCACATATGCTAGCTCATCACATATTCATCACATATGTTAGCTAATTACATATTCCTCACATATGCTAGCTCATAAGTCGGAGTCACCTCTAGTGACCTATACGACCATAATCAGATCTCATCAATCAATGGTAGTTCATAAGTCGGAGTCACCTCTAATGACCTGAACGACCATAATCATATCTCATCAATCAATGCTAGCTCATAAGTCGGAGTCACCTCTAGTGACCTATACGGTTATAATCATATCTCATCATATATCTCACCACATACCAAGATTATATACTCACCTGAACTTATCTTAGCCTTCGCATTGGTGTGCAACACTGTATAAGGTTGTACTAAATCACATACTAAAATGTAAACTAATTATGGCATGGCATTTATAAGACATAAAACCACAATTTCTCGTTTCCTCGCACGTTGATTTATAATCAACATTTATTCACCCAAAACATAGGGTTAAATCTCATGTTTTTCATCATATTCCTTCACATTGCTCATTTTCTCAAACAAAGCTTTTGTCTCAATTATTTAATCTCACTTATTGCATGGCCACATCTAACATCTCGTTAGACTGCCTACATACCCTAAACAGGAAAAAGACCCACTCACCTGAGGTCTAGCATGCATATCGAGACATCACGAACCATCGTCGCATGTGACCAATTATCGAATCACATCTCAGAGTTTTTACCGATAAAATACATAATTTACATAAAAACACATCCCTACGCAATTCAATTTGGAAGATCTGCATAACGGATTTCCGATTTGTTGCTTCCAAAGATCCACATTATACTTCTAGAAAAACATCCTAAGGTTTCATTATGATCCAACGGTTGGATCTCCGCCAATTGCCAAAATCAAGTGCCAGTCAACATTTTAGTTTATGAACTTGCAAATCCAATTCGGGAAGATCAGTATGTCGGATTCCCGATCCGTAAGTTCCTATGGTTCTTAAAAATTATGTACTATAACATACTAAAGTTTGGTGACAATACAACGGTCGGATCGTCTATTCATATAATGACCTATTAACGTAACGTAGAGAGTTTAGATTCCAACAATCAACCTACATCATACAACTACCAAAACTGAACTCAAGGCATCTAATTAGCCTAAAAATAACATCGATGGCCCCCTGGCCACGCGCTGCTGCACCAGCCACCGTGGATGGCGATCGGCCGCCCCGACTCGCCGGAAAACTCAACTATTTCTAAAAATTACCAAAAATTACAGAAATGAAGATCTCAATGAGTAGAGTAACTTTTATACCTGTGACCAAGCCAATTTGGCTTGGAAAGGCTCCAATTTTCCTTGAATCCGCCGGGAACCCTAGAAATGGGTGTTCTTGATTCGTCCCCAATTCGACTCCGACGTTCCAACCAATGATTGGGCATTGTTCTAGGCCTCAAGGGAAGTCTATTGGTGGTGGAAATTGGAAGAAATTGCTTCAGAAATGGGAGAATTGACATATAACTCGTCGGTGTCACCATCGCCAAATGTCACGGATTTGACCCAATTTCCATTGAATCTTGATAGAAGAATGAAGGGGAAAAGGTATGTTGATGATTGCATGTGGAAATGGGGTGAAATTTTCCTGAAAAACGGCTCCGAAACGCTGGAATTCCACCGGTTTCGAAACCGGGTTGGGTGCGGGTTCAAGGGATCCGGTCAATCCTCTCCCTTTGTCCTCTCTCCTTTCCCATCATTTCCTCTCTTCTCATTGGGCAGACTTTCCTCCCTGCCCTTCCAATTCGTTCCTCATGTCCCTCTCTTTCCGATTTGGCATCCTTGCCCAATCCCCTTTTTTTTTCCTCCCTTCTCCTTCCTCCCCATTTCCTTCTTCTTTTCTTCCTTTCTTTTTCGTCTTTTCCATTAACTAACTATGAAAAATATAATTATAAACATTATAAAAATATATAAATAGTGACTTAAACAAAAAATACTCCTCGAATATTTCAGGAAAACGCTAAAGGATTAATTCATACACCTCACTATATGCTGATCCATGAAAATCAATACCCTCACCTTTAAGGGTATTTTCAAAATTTTACATTTTAAAATTTATAAAATAATAAAATTTGGGACGGGTTGTCACATGTCCAATAAACGCTTATCATGTAAATAATGAGCTTTGTAGAACAATTTTTCAAATATATATTGAGTAATACTTAAGGTTGTTTATATGAGCACCATTCTAAGTTTGCTATGTTTGCTTTTACTTATTATAATTATTTTCATTCCTACTTGAAATTTTTAATACGTATTTTGTAGAACAAAATAAACAAAGTGCTATATAATATCACTTCTTAGCTGTTAGCAAATATTCATAAACAAATACCTCTCACTAATTTAATTACTAGGTAACTTTTATTTTATTTTATGAAATACTAATTGACTAATGTGCCGAGTTCAACAAGAAGGAACTAGAAAATATATAAATAAGATTGTAAAATGGCAAAAAGATTCATAAAAATTGGACACGATTATAGTAGACTTATGTGTACCTACTTATTCCCACTTCAAAAACAAGGTAAATGTAATTAAATTTAGAAAGTTATAATGAAACAGTATTTTCACTATTCAATCTTAATCATAATGATATTTTTTGTATGAAAAGTCTATAATGAGTTAAGTTCTTTTCTTTATTTACTCTTATATCATTATTTCATTATTGTAGCGGGATCCACAATGATGATAACATTGTTGTCTGGTTAAAATACATTATATTGGATGATGTTATTCAACTTATGTTACTTTCCATCTTTTGCTAATCTGTTGCTAGCTCTTCAGCTCTTCATGCTTCCATCATGTTGTCAATAATGTGGAGCTCTTATTCTTTCACCTTGTAATACATATTTTCTATCTCTCCTTTGAAATTTTGAGGCTTCCAGTATGGCTGATGAAGGGCTTTTAACTTACTGTAAATATACATTTCTTCTTCTTCTGCTACTAATATCATATCATACCTAAAATCTTCAAACTCATCTAAGGCTAACATTTGGATCCCTTGACATTGCAGAATATTTTTGTATGAAGGAGTCCATCTATGTGGGGAGATAGAAGATAATCTAGATGACTCTTCATCAATCATGGTTATATGTCTAGCTTTATCCTTATGCATATGTACATACCAATTTGGAGGACTACTAATAAAACTTATGCAAATTTCTTTCAACTGTTCTAGATAATCTTCTACTATTTTTATAAGCTTTTCAGGATATGATTCTAGTTGGGAAATATGGTTAGTGAATATTTTATCAAGATAGCTAAACTCTAATAGTAAGGCTATGGTAACTTCTACTACATTATGCTTCTTCTGATGCTCATAACTAAAATACCATGGCCTAAAATCTCTCATGTTAATTTTGGCCACAGTTACGCTAACGTCTGGTTTACAAATACAACTTTCTTTACTATCACAAAGACATGATGGATACATCTTTGTAATAATATCCATCCTTGGTTTAGAATCAAAGATGGACTGATACAAAGCACATTGTAATTGTAACTCTTTCATGAACTATGATGCTCTGCTCAGGATCTCATTTTGCATGAATGGTGACATTATTCTTAATTTTGCTTTTGAAATTTCTTCTAATAAAATATCAACTATTATTAAGTCTAAAGATATATTTCTAAGAAATCTTTCATATCTTTCTTGTTTTTCTTTGTCATTCAGATGCTGATGATGCTCATTATTTTGATGCTGCTTCATTTCAATATCTTCTTCTAAGTATCAATCTTAATCTCTCTCTTCTATGGGCTCATTAGTCTCTTGTTCTATGGGTTTAATAACCTCATTTTCTTTATTCTTATGTTGATAAGATTCTAAGCCTATTTTCAATTTTCTTTTCAGGGTGTCATTTGCCTTCTGCTGCATTCGAAGAAATTGGAGTTCTTGGTTCATTTTGGTGAACTTGTTAAGTAATGACTCATGGTCTCTAGAAATGGCTTGAAGGTTGCGTTCAAGAGAATGAATATGATGTTGGCTTTGATGGAAATTAAAATTAAAACTATCAAACTATTGTTCTAAGGCTCCAATTAATTTTTCATGGCCTAACCTTATGCTTGGCTGTTTGATATGAACATTCCAAAAATTATCTAAGAGAACCTGTTGCCTATCAGTGAGTCCTGGTACCCTTGACCTATTAGTTGGATTTTTTATTCCTTCAACTATGGTGCTATTAAAGTTAAAAGTGTGTATTGATGGAGATGCTGGTCTGCTTATGTTATTTTGAAATCCACTGAATGGTGGAGGTCCATGGTGCATCATTATGCTATTGAAATGTGTTATTCTGCCTTGTGATCTTGTGCTATTTGAGGTTGATGGTCCACAGTATTCCATTCATGTTCAATAAATAATTGATAAGATATCAACTAATGTATTATCACTACCTTTAATATGTTCAAAAATTGGTTTAAAACCATTTCCTTTAATTGAATCAACAAAATTGACCCATCTTCGAGCTGTCTGTTTATTAGTATGTATCTTATTGTAATGATAAACTATATTTTGACAAATTTTTTCGTATTGTAAATACTTCATTATGTAAAAGTAAAGAAAATGCCTTAAGTGAGTTAATTATTCCTAAAATTTCTAAATATGTTGATGGTATATCTTGACTGTACATTACTAAATTTTTTTGATGAATCTCTACAAACTTGTTCATCAGACTTTGGTGATTCCTTATGTTTTTTCTGGTATAGTATGCATGCCCATCCTAATGATGAAGCATCTGTTTCAACTATTTTGTAACTATCATCTAATGATAATGTTAATGGTTTGAGCTTTGTAATTTCTTCCTTTATATTTTGAACCAATTTAATATATTCACTATTAAAATACTTTTGTCCTGTTTTGCTAGTTTTACTATATAATACTGCTATTTTTCTTCCTAAATTAGGGATAAAATTTCAAGCATAATTTAACAATCCTAAAAATGCTTATAATTGTTTTGCTAGTTTTACTATGAAGACTTTCTTCCCTATATGATTTTGTAATTGTATTGTACCTGACTTAATATACATTCCTAAAAATTATATATCTTGTTTTTATAATGCTATTTTATTTTTGCTAATCACAATTCCATTATTAATAAATTCTTGTAAAACTATCTCTAAATGCTTCATATGTTCATTTCTATTTTTATTATGTACTAAAATATTGTCAATATAAACACTATAAAAATTATCATATTTCTTGAAAATTTGATCCATCTTTCTTTGAAAAATCGATGGAGCATTTTTAAGTCTAAACGGCATAACAAGTCACTCAAAATGTCTTTCTGGACAAGTAAAAGTTGTCCACTCAATTGATTCTTCTGCTAATTGTATTTTCCAAAAACTTGATTTACAATCAAATTCACTAAAATATTTACTCTCTTGAATTTTATTTATAAGTTCATCTTTATTTGGTAATTTATAACTATCTTCATATGTATTATCATTTAATCTCTTGTAATTATAAACTATTCTAGCCTTACCTCTCTTTAGCTCTGAATGTTTTCTCATAATAAATGATGTGACAACTCGTCCCTAGTTCTAGAATTTTATAAATTTTAAAGGTGTGAATTTACGAAAATGCCCTTAGAGGCGAGGGTATTGACTTAAGTGACCAATGTATAGTGAGACGTATGACTTCTTCTTTTAGCATATCATTGTAGTACTCATTGGTACGAATGCATAAGTGAAAGTCGTTTGCGAGTCTGAATTATAACAGTATAGTTACGGACGTTTGATTTTGGGTTATTCAAAGATTAGATATAAATTATTTGAATTCCCATCTTGTGGGATGAGGACCAATTAAATGAAGGTACAAGGGACCAATCAAATAAAATGGAACTAAGGACCAAGCAACCAATGAGAAAAGAGATTATGGAGGGAAATGAGGGAACCAATCTGCCCTCTTTTTTTTGAACTAGTGTACCCATATCACTTAACCCATTCGGCCGGGGTTATTCCGGCCAATTTCCACCCATTTTTCCAATCATTCATGTCAAATTAACACTTAGTAAACACTCCATGACCTTTCCTCTACCAATTATAACCCAAAATTTATGGAGTTTGGCTTTGATTTGATGAAAATTGTACCCATTGGCGTGATGAATCCATGTCTTCGATCCTCCAAATATGAAATGATTTCATCCAATTACTACCACCATTAGATTATTATTGAGGTCTAGAACAAAGCCTAAACATTGATTGAAGCATCGGAGTTGCTTTGGAGTCGAATCAAGAACACCCAAATTCAAAGGTTTCCGACGGGTTTTGAAAAAATTGAGGCTTTTCTCGGCCAAATTGGTTTTAGTCACAGGTATAAAAGTTGTTCCACTCATTGAGATCTTCATTCCTGTAAATTTTGGTAATTTTTTGAAATAGTTGGATTTTCCGACGAGTCGGGGCTCGTGGCCAGGGGACCGTCGAAGTTATTCTTAGGCTAAATTAGATGTCTTGAGTTCAGTTTTGGTGATTGAATATCGTAGGTTGATCGTTTGGACCTAAATTCATTAAGATACGTTACTTGGTAAAGATGTGAATTGACGGCCCGACCGTTGGATCGTCACTAAACTTTAATACATTATAGTACATAATATTTAAGGACCATAGAAACTTACGGATCGGGAATCCGAAGCACAGATCTTCCTAAATTGGATTTGTAAGTTCATAAAATAAAATGTTGACTGCCACTTGGTTTTTGGCAATTGACGGAGATCCGACCATTGGATCGTAAAGAAATTTTAGGATGTTATTCTAGAAGCATAATGTGGATCTTTGGAAGTAACGGATCGGAAATCCATGATGCAGATCTTCCGGATCAAATCTTAGGGGTGTGTTTTGTGTAAATTATGTATTTTTATCGGTCAAAACTCTGAGATGTGATTTGATAATTGGTCATAGGCGACGATGGTTTGTGATGTCTCGATTTACGTGCTAGGGAGTCGTAGCGCGGACCTCATGTGAGTGGGTCTTTTCCTTTCTATCATATATTATATATATATGATTGATAATTCCCTAAACATTTATAAATTGATTATTGCTTACAATTACTGGTAATGGTTTGAAGTAATTAGTGTGAACTACGAATGGCTTGATCCCTATTTAGGGTACGTAGGCAGTCTAACGAGACGTTAGATGTAGCCATACAATAAATGAGACTAAATAATTGAGACAATAGCCTTGTTTAGGGAATTGAGTAATGTGAGGGACATTGGTGGAAAATGTGAGATTTAACCTTATGAATTAGTGGTTAAATGTTAGTCATAAATCAATGTGTGAAGAATCAAGAATTTGAAGTAAGGAAACGTAATTAATGATAGTTAATTAAACTAGTGTCTAGTTGGGCTTATCACCGATGATTATTCCTGAAAATAAATAGCTCGGTAGTAGGGGCGTTACAGCTTATGCATTTTTATGCCATATTATATATATATATATGTATATAATTGAAAATGCTATAACATGGTTAAGTATTAGATTGCATCATGGTTTATCTATATGTATTGTTTATACCATACTTAGGGTCTCCGTATTTAGATCTCGTATAAATACTTAGGGAACTCAAATGTAATTATGTAACAAAGTAAGGGGCAAATATGTAATAAGTGAGGATCCCTTATTCTATAAAAGGACCCATCACTCTCCTCATTAGGAGAGGCCAATTCTTAGGCCTGACTCTCACCCTCTTAAAGCCTAACTCTCATCCTCAATCCTTTTAGAGAAATACAATATCAGTGTGGATGTAGCCCAAACATTGGGGTAAACCACGATACATCTTCTGTTATTTACTTTCATGCAGATTCACGGTCGGATTTACGTTGTTCCAAGACCTCCGGTTGCCGTCTGTGGGAAACAACACGAAAAGCTATGTCAATTCTCTCTCAATTTTTCACCTTCGTCGTGAATCTACAGAAACCCAGAACCTCCCCCTAGGGCTTTTCCAGAAAAAAAAACCTTCACAAATCTCTCTCTCATCAGCCACTCTCCCTCTCTAGAAAATCCGAAACTGAGCACCGACAAAGCAGACAAAATCGGATGATAATGAGGTACCAGAAAGTGAGCCCAGGCACATACGTTCGATTTTTCAGTTCAACTTGCTCAACAGAAGCATAAGCCCACCCACACTCACATCCAGAAATCCATACTGACAGATTACAGTTCTTGTTCGGTTTTAAGTATGTGGTCTCCTTGGATGGAGCAAAGTAATCTTAGTCAAATTCTACAGCAAGCCCAGGTTCAGCTCTCACCAAACTTACCATATGCCACAGGCTGGCCAAATGCTATAGTTATCCTAGCTCGCTTGACGCAGCCGGATCCACTAGCCCAAATCCAGGCCCAACTCTCGAAGTTTCTGCTCAAACCCAACTTCTCCATTTCCATTCTTAAGCTTTGAAAAAAATATGAGCGCTGCTCTTTCTCCACCTCCTTCTTCCTTGTACCGTGAAGCTCTAATGGTCCACCTTTATCAGATGCATCCGTTTCTACGATGCTGACCCCATCATCAAGGCCTTCATCTCCCATCCCAACGCAGCAAAGCAGTGGGTGAACTCCATCGCCCAAGCTCCTCGCTGCATGTGAAACACCCAACCTCTCTCTTACACCGTCAACTTCACCTTCTCCCAATACGTCTCTGTCCACAACCCCGATTGCGCCGCCTTCAGCCACTACGACAGCACTCTCTAGCTTATCTACTCCGGCAGCTAAGTCGGGTTCATGTTCATACCCGCCGGCAAGATCGAAGCGGGTCAAACCCAGTTCATGGCCGCCATCTTCACCGCCCAGTCGTTCCCGGTCTTCGATCCCAATCAAGCTTCAGGGATGGTCCAGAACCCACCAGGCCCCACTTTGGAAGATAGGTTGAGCGGGTTGAGCAGCATCGGCGCCGGACCCGTCAGTTTCACAATGCAGATTGGGTCACGGTTAGAGATGAGGAGTCGGATTTGAGTCATGCACTTTTTTACCCATCATGTGGAGGTAAAATCTAGGTGTGAAGTGTACACTACTGTAAGTGATGGATCTGTGTTGATTTTTCATTGTTAGCTGTTGTTTTCCTTTTATTTACTTGGTGATTGTAAATTCATAAAGTTGAGGCCTTTAGTTAGAAGTCTGGTTGGCAGTGAGCCTTGAAAAAAGGGAAAGTCATACCGATAGAAAAATCAGAGAATGAGAGAGGAGAGCACATGGGTCATGCACTTTCTTACCCACCATGTAGAGTGAGCCTTGAAAAGAGGGAAAGTCCTACTGACAGAAAAATCAGAGAATGAGCGAGGAGAGCACATAGGTCATGCACTTTCTTACCCACCATGTGGAGGCAAAATCTAGTCTGGTTGGCAGTGAGCCTTGAAAAGAGGGAAAGTCTTACCGACAGAAAAATCAGAGAATGAGCGAGGAGAGCACATGGGAAACAAAAACAAAAGCAATAAAGGTGCAGAGGAAAGGCAAAAGTAATCAAGTGAGTTGCGGGAAACAAAAGCAAAAGCAAGGAATAAACACCCACACTGCAAAAGCAAGGAATAAACACCCCACCAGAATGATGAGATTTACTTTTCTTGTTTTTGAATAATGTGATTTATTTTTCTTATCTTTCGGAGACATCTGTATAAACCCTATCAGAGGGTAATCAATAAAAAAAACAAAACAAAAAACGGCAAGCCCAAAATAATGGGTTGCAATGTCATGTGGAGGGCGAAGGCCCGTATGCCTAAAAGAGTCAGGCCCTCTATTATTACCAACCAAGTGATCCAAAGTACGTCCAGTATTACAAAAAATTATTCGGCAGCCTACCGCTATTACCACCAACCAGGTGATCAAAAGTACGCCCAGTACTCCAAATTATTCGGCAGCCTGCCGCTATTATCACCCACTAGGTGATCAAAAGTACGTCCAGTACTCCAAAATTATACATGAGCATCACTCATGACAATCATACATAAACATTCATAAGCACCATTCATGTCAATCATACATAAACATTCATAACCATCATTCATGTCAACATTCATGAGCATCACTCATGTCAACATTCATAAGCATCACTCATGTCAATCAGCTTCAAAAGCTTCATTTACAGAGCTCTAGCTTCAAAAGCTTCATTTACAGAGCCCTAGCTTCAAAAGCTTCATTTACAGAGCTTTAGCTTCAAAAGCTTCATTAGAGCTCCAGCTTCAAAAGCTTCATTAGAGCTCCAGCTTCAAAAGCTTCATTAGAGCTCCAGCTTCAAAAGCTTTATTTGCAGAGCTCTATCTTCAAAAGCTTCATTTACAAAGCTCCAGCTTCAAAAGCTTCACTTGCAAAACTTCACCCACAAAGCTTCAGTGCAGGGTATACAAATACCGCCTCCGAACAACCGTTACTTCGGCCCATACATGGATTCAAGTTGAAGTCTCCAGCCAACAGACTCTATTGACCGAAAACTTGGGGGACTACACTATGTACCATATATTGAGCCTCATAAAAAATACTTAGAGGACTTAGTCCATTATTTATGTATTGAGGAGCGAGCCATTATTCTATAAAAGGGATTTCCTCACTTTCATTAGAGAGCATCCATTATTCATGTACTGAAGAGCGAGCCCTTATTTTATAAAAGGGACTCCCTCACCATCATTATAGAGTATCACCGCCTGCTGAGCAACCGCTTCGCTGCGAGCATCACTTCTAACCCATTATTCATGTACTGAAGAGCGATCCTTTATTCTATAAAAAGGGACTCCCTCACCATCATTAGAGAGCATTGTTGTCTGCTAAGCAACAGCTTCGCTGCGAGCATTAACTTTAGCCCATCATTTATGTATTGAGGAGCGAACCCTTATTCTATAAAAGGGACTTCCTCACGTGCAACGCCACAAGCCAAGCCAACTAAGGTAACATAAGCCACAAGCAGAGCAGTCTCGCAACATGTACTACTTCTAGTTAAGCATCATTTCAGATTGGGCACCGCCTCATATCGAGTATCAATTCTAAACGACATCTAGTTACTTTGACCCATACATGGACTGAATTTCAAGTCTCCAACCAAAATACTCTCTTGACTGAAGACTTGTGGGACTACTGTTTATACCATACTTATGGCCTCTGTATTTAGATCTCGTGTAAATATTCGGGGGACTCTCTCCTCATTAGAAGAGGACAATTCTTAGGCATGACTCTCACCCTCTCAAAGCCTCACTCTCATCCTCAATCCTCTCAGAGAAATACAATATCAGTGTGGACGTAGCCTAAACATTGGGATGAACCACAATACATCTTGTGTTATTTACTTTCATGCAAATTCACGGTCGGATTTACGTTGTTCCAAGACCTCCGGTTTTATGCATCAACATGTATATTACTTGTGCATAATTATTATGAACGCTTGAAGTGCAAAGGTGAACACAGGACAACCAGGTAAGTTCAGGTAAGTTTATGGTATTAGTTGAAATGATGGAGTTATGGTATGACTATGTTATGTTTTAAGCAACCCCGACACTGTCGTACGGGTTGCCCATGAATCGTACATGTTATGTTGAGATGCATTGAGAGCTCATAAACTTGCACCCCGGTGTTAGTGCTCCTGCCCGTGGTCAGGGCACAGTATTTCACGTGATGTTCACCTTTCGCACCTCACCTTACGCTCACCTTGGATCCAAGCTAGATGCACAGTCCTGTCGTACAGACCACTATAGGTGGTTCCGACTTGTAGGTGACCCGTGATTATTCGCACAGTCTTCATGTGATCATAACACTTGAGCGTATCTATTTACACCCAGTCCTGTCGTACAAACCACTTTAGGTGGTTCCGACTTGTGTGCAGGTATACTTATTGAGCTATGGTTAAGTCGGACAGGTCACTAAAGATGACTCCGACTAATGAGCTAGCATATGTGATGAAATATGTGATGAGCTAGCATATGTGATAAAAGATGTGATGAGCTAGCTATGTGGTGAAATACATGATGAGCTAGCATATGTGATGAAATACATGATGAGCTAGCATATGTGATGAAAGATGTGATGAGCTGCATATATGACGAAATATGTGATGAGCTAGCATATGTGATGAAATATGTGATGAGCTAGCAAATGTGATGAAATATGTGATGAGCTAGCATATGTAATGAGACATGGGTAGGTCGTACAGTTCACCATAGGTGACTCCAACTTGCGTGCTAGTATGAGTTATTAATCACATGATTATTGATATTGCTGATGAGATGCTGCGTTATGGCATATTTATGATTTTCTGGAAACTATACAAGTGTTGTAGCGAGGGGTTATAATATTTTATATGGCTTCTATTAAAATTTTATTTCCAGGGCCACTCACCCTTATTTTGTTTTCACCATCCAGGTTTTATTAACTGAGCATTCTTATCGTTGAAGATTTGTGGCGATTCTTAGTATTGGAGATTATTTCGAGGGTACGATTCTGAATTCACTCTACTGTACTTGCTTATGCTCTAACGTCATGTGTGAAGTGGCTTCATTCCCGCTCACCAGCGCATTCGGGTATTTAGGCACTCTTAGGTTTGAATGTATTCACATTTTTTTCTCCACATCATCATACTTTATGGCTTCGTCAAATGATGCTGATCTATGTCTAGACTTAGAGTCTAATTACTTTTAAACTTAACAAACTACAAGGCATATAAGTTGTCTTAATTGTTAAATTTGGGTTAATTATATCTAATTTTGCTAATATTTTATTTTTACTCCAATGTAAATGTGGGTCTTTTCCTATGATTTCAGTTTGTTTTGTTAATTGTAACAATTCTTCTAAACTCTTTGGTCTATCTAACTGTAATATTTCTATACGATTTCCTTCTTCTAAGACTGGATAATCATGTTCAAATATTTCTTCATCAAATTCTTCTATATTATTATACTCAATCATTTTCTTTTGAATTTTCTAAATAATAATTATCTTGACTACTAGATTCTTTCATACTTATGTTTTTGTATGCTTCTACAATATTATTATGATCTATTATTGTTATTCCTCTCTTGAAAAATGTTATGTTATGATTCATGAATAAAAAATCATTGTAAACTTTTAAAAAAAAATTTAAACCTAAAATAAATGGATATGATCTTACTGGTGAAACAAATGTTTATAGTAAATTAAATTGTTGTTTTTCTACTTTAATTGACTCATTATTAATGCAATATGTTAAATAAATTGGTCTCTCATCAAACTGCATTATTCTCACTGGTTTTGCTAATTTTTATCTACATTTTTCTGGTATTAACTCTTCTCTTATTACACTCTTTGTGCTTCTTGTATCTATCATAGCCGTTGTTTGTATTTTGTATTTGTCACATCCCGGCTCGGGGTCCACCACATCACGGGCCCGCTCCACCACCGTAGCACGATATTGTCCGTTTTGGGCTCCGACTATGCCCTCGCAGTTTTGTTTCTGGAAACTCACACAAGAACTTTCCAGTGGGTCACCCATCATGGGATTGCTCTCGCGCACTACTCGCTTAACTTCAGAGTTCCGATGAAACCCGAAGCCAGTGAGCTCCCAAAATGCATCATACTAGGTAGGGATAGGAATATACATATAAGGCTTACAGGATCCACTCCCTTGGGTGATGTGGGATGTTACAATCCACCCCCTTAGAGGGCCTGACGTCCTTGTTGGCACACATCCGACCAGGGATTGACTCTGATACCAAATTGTCACATCCTGGCCCGGGCCCCCACCACATCCCGGGCTCGACTCCGCCGTAACACGATATTGTCTCCTTTGGACCCTGACTACGCCCTCACGGTTTTGTTTCTGGAAACTCACACGAGAACTTCCCAGTGGGTCACCCATTAAGGGATTGCTCTAGTGCGCTACTCGCTTAACTTCAGAGTTCCTATGGAACCCGAAGCCAGTGAGCTCCTAAAATGCCTCATGCTAGGTAGAGATAGGAATATACATATAAGACTTACAGGATCCACTCCCTTGGGCGATGTGGGATGTTACAGCATTTTTTTGCTATTTCTATTTCACAATTTATGGTAATTAAAGAACTATTTTTTGGCTTCTCTATACTATGAACAATATTTTCTAATATTTCAATACTCTCATCTTATTCAGCTAAATTAACTTCTAATAACCAATAACTATAACATCTTTCACACAATATTGAATATGTATTATAATATTTATTTGCAACTAATTTACTACACTTATGACATTTTTCTAGCCAATCTAAATTAATGTATTTATACTCTTCTTCGTGTTGTTCTTCCATGAATGCACACATATGCTCTTTTAAATCACTATATGAACTACTTGAATCTTCTAAGTCTGAATCTATCATATTTATACTTTATATACTATAAATACTCTCATTATCACTTAAATCATTTAAACTATATATTGACTGTATATCCTCATATTCTTCTAACTTAAACAACTCCATTAACTATACTTTATCTCTCAGGTTTTTACCTAATTTTGGACTAATATGCTCTCCACATAAATAACATTTACAACTACTCTTATCTTTTGATGTTTTATTTTTTCTAATCCAAGGTCTACCACTTCTTTTCCTAAATTGTTTTAGAATATATTTTCTTTTCCTATATTTTCTTGAATGTCTTAGGCTATTTGTATGGCTTGTATGATTTATGTTTCTTTTTGTATATTTTCTTATGCTTATTTTTCTTATGACAACCATACTGTTGTGATCAAGGTTTAAAATATCGATGATATCAGAAATATCTGTAGTCCAAAAACACAGAAATTTCGATGAAAATATCGGGATATTATCGATATTGATAAAAATTGAATAAAAACCACGGAAATTATAAGAAAAACTTGGAAATTTTTATTGAAACTTTGTAGGATGTTTATTTAGTCAATTATCTATTAGTTTATCACAAAAAATTGGAAGGAAATGCATTGCATGATAGATTTAACTTATTTAAGTTGATTATATAGCGAGCTGGCAAACATTATGAGTGTAGAAAATATGAAGTAATTAATGAAAAAAGTTTAAACACACCATAATCATTTATATATAATGAATTAGTACAATATTTTGAACCTCTTAGGAACTCTGTACATTGCATATATAATGAATTGTACTAATTCATTATATATTTTACACTTTATACAATGCATGGTAGATTGTTACACCCACCCCTAATTTAAATTGTATTTTCACTAAGTTTGAGTTTATTTTACTTTTAAAATTGTTTTTGAGTCTTAATAGGTGTGCCACGGGGCCCACCTTTGTTTGTTGTTCCCCGGTCCAAGCCTATCTCTCTCTCTCTCTTCTCTTTCCCTCCCTCACACTCTCTTCCTTTTCCTCTTCTTCCCCGAGTCTCTCTATGTTCTCTCATCTTCCAGTCGAACACACATACACACCCAGTCACCGCACACCCTTCGTTGTACTCCGTCAACGGCATCATTATCACCATCTAAACCTTGTCTTTCTCTCCCTTTCTCTTGGTGCAGCTAGGACAGTGGAACCCAGGAACTCCCCGGCGAGTTCTCTTAATCCTTCTTCGGTTAGGTAAGCCCCGAGTTACCTCAATTCATCTTGGATGTTATGTGGTTGAGATATACTAAGTTTTATCTTGTTTTTTTAACAAGGTTTTAGAACGAGATCGACCCGGGGAAGGCACACCCAGCTCCGGCGAGGCCGTAAGTATCGAGGAACTTTTCGAACACCTCCGACCGTTTCACGGCAAACGGAAGGAATGAAAACATTCCTCTCGTCTTGTGTTTCATTTTGATACCTAGATCGGAGTCTAGGGTGCTCTTTTACAATCAGCCAGAGCTGTAGAAGCTCTGGTGTTCTTCTCCGATTCGCACCAGTCCTAAAATAACCCGATATTATCGATAATAATCACGATATATTAACAATAATTAAGTGGATAAGTGTTAAAATATCGTCCTCTCACAAAATCGATATTATCGGCGAAATATCGCCGATAATATCGATACTTTAGACCATAGTTGTGATAAATCTATATTTTTACAACTCATATAAAATTGTTTCCTAATTTGTCTCTTAGCTTTTATTTGGCTACACTATTGTCTAAGTATATCATATACATGTTGAATTCTAGGTCTTATTACCATATCATTTTTCTTTGGATGCTTTTGCCATTCATTCCAAATCCTTATACCAATTGGTCCTTTTATGTTTGTTATATAAGTATTTAATAAATTAATATCACTAATTCTACATGTTCTTCTTAAATATTTAAAGAAATCTGAAGTATACTCAGTTATGTACTGTAAATCACAAATTTGTAATTTTTCTAAATTTCTAATAGCTCTTACTTGTTCTTGTTCGCTTCTGCCATCTAACCTATTATGATATAAAAATTCTTATTTAATTAAATTAACAAATCCATCAATATTAAAATGTGTTTTAGCTACCTAATGCTATTCTGAATTTTGAACTTTCCATGACTAAAAATAATAAAAAACTAAATCATCTAAATTTGCTCAAATTAATCCAACATATTTTGTGAATTACTAAAATCTAACATTAAATTAATGTATTTACTTATTATAGCTATATATTTGTATTTTTGACGTTACAAAAGTTTGGGTGAGTCTTTCCCACTTTCAATTTTAAATTCAGTACAAGTTTTCGCCCTTTATGTTAATACATATCTATTTTGATGTTATCTGGGTGTGCATATGTATTCTTGACCTTACGTTATTATATATTTTCGACTCTATATTTTTATATAGTATGTTTCTACTTTTATACTGATGGGGGAAGAAAGTATGAGCTTGGAGGCATGAAAGATGAAACTTTGCAACCCGATTGCAACGGTGTGACATATTCTCTTTGATGCAACCGCACTGACTTGATTTTTTCTTTACATATATTCTTCTTCCTATCTTCGAGTATTTTTGTATAGTAAGTTATTTCAAATTTTGGGAACGAAATTTTATTAAAGTGGGTAGATTGTAACGACTCATCCCGAACTTTACGAAACGAAAGGGCAACTTGGTCATTTCACTGTGGTGGAAAGATATTTTGAAATGTTGCTTTTGGTCTTAATTGGTGTGCCCAAAGGGGCCTACCCCTTTTGGTTTTGACCCTAGCCCAATCCCTCTCCTTCTCTCCCTTTCCCCATGGACTCACCCTCAAAACTCTTTCACAACTATATCTCTCGCTCCCTCTCGTCTCGACTCTCTGTGCTCTCTCATCTTCGGCGACCAACTCCCACACACACGCATACACACCTACACGATAACAACGACACACCCTCATCATCACCTTTTCACTACGACGACCACCTACCTTCGGCGTCAAGGCACTCTCGCATCAGTATCTTTGTGTCCTCTCAGTGTAGGACCCTTTCCTTTGTTCGTACATTTGTGTAATACTCCTTCTTAAATGTTCTGGATTAGTTGTATGCTCTGAACACATTCCACAATTGCATATTCACTATAATTAAATTTACAAGTTTTTATTTATGTTCATTCTTTCTTCATTGTTCTCATGCATGTTAGTATGGCTTCGTCACCTTCGGGTGTCCGCCAGCACGTGCCTACCCTAGTGTTTGGAGGATTTCAGGGTCAGTCGTGTCATTTTCCATCTCTCAATTGTTCTCTCCCAATCTTGTGAATCTACATTATCTAAATTTAATATATTACTTGCTATATTACTTTATTCTAATTCTCTCAAATATGGAATCCTATTTTTTACAGGTGGTTTCATCATACTCTCTTCCATGTAATCTATTAAAGCTTGTTCATTATATTGTTCATTTGTTTGTCTTAAAAATTGTTGATCAGTTCTACATGTGTATCATGAATTTTCTATTCCTGATGTACTACTTTCTTCTACTAGATTACGGGGGTTGTATTCAATTGAGATGTTGAGAGACTTTAATGGATTTACAAATCCATGGATTTTTATGGAGTTTAATTGATTTGTAGAGATTTCATATAAAATTTTGATTCAATTCCCTCGAAATCTCATGGGGAGAGGTGAGATTTGTGGATGCTTAAAATACACTACGAAATCTCAACAATTCCCTGTAATTCCTCAACTTTCTCAAATTCTTTAAAATCAATTTCTAATTGAATACACCTGGAATGTTATAAACTTTTTTAAAATCTTAATTGAATACACCCGGATTTCTAAGGATTTTAATAAACTATCTTCAAATTCTAATTGAATACACCTTGAATTTCAGAGAATCACTTAAAATTCTGATTGAAACCCCTAGATTCATTAAAAGAATTAAAATCGCTCTAAATCCCAATTGAATACCCCCCTACATTCTACTTTCAACTCTAATAAATTATTATATTATTTTGATCCTAAAATATGTTCTACTCATATTTCTAAAATTAATTTTTTTTCATTTATTCATCTGAAATTCTATGTAGTCATAAATCATATGTCTTATATTTTTCTGAGTATTGTTCTTCATCTAAATTATAAACATCTTATAAACTTTATCTACAATATGATCAAAATTTTGCTCAACTAAATTAATATCTAAATTATCAAAAGCCATGTGAATACTCTCATTTTCAATCTCACTCTCATCTTCTTCTATATTTTCTAATTATTTATAATTACTAAATCTAATTGTTGCTTCTCCTGTATTAGTTTCATATAATTGTACCCTATCTGGCTGTCTATTCTAGTTACTTGTAAGTTAGGTAATGTCCACTGAGTTTCTTCTGAAAAGCTATTATATATGGGTTTTGCTTATATCATATTTACATGTTTACTACCAAATGTTTGAACTAAATTTTGAAATTTTAAATTAAACTTATGATTATATTTATCAGACACTTTTTCAATATACATTAAAGATTAAATTAATATAGAAATTTTTATATTCTCTTTTCATATTATAATTTTTTGTTCTTATGCTCTGTTTGTACCATACTTGACTAATCCCGAAACTACTGAGCACCGGTCAACGTTATACCGTCAAGGACCCAGAAGAGTTTCCCTTCAACTAGAAGGCTAATCACAATGCGACACGTGTCGACATCAAAAGCCAATCACAGCACGACACGTGTCAACATCAGAAGCCAATCACAACACGACATGTGTCAATATTAGAACAAAACTAGAAACTCTCTTCTATAAATAGGGATCATTCTCCCACAACAATCTCTAATGTCATTTTGTACTAAACTATTCACTAGAACTCACTAAACCAGAGCTTGAACCTATGTATTTGTGTAAACCCTTCACAATTAATGAGAACTCCTCTACTCCGTGGACGTAGCCAATCTGGGTGAACCACGTACATCCTGTGTTTGCTTCTCTGTCTCTATTCATTTACGTACTTATCCTCACTAGTGACCGAAGCAACCAAGCGAAGGTCACAAAACCTGACACTTTCTGTTGTACCAAAGTCTTCGTTGATTTTGTGCATCAACATTTGGCGCCGTCTGTGGGAAACGACACTTATTCCTACTCTCTTCAGCTGTGTCAAGCTGGTTTCTATCATTCGTACACTTTCTTTTGATCAGGCATCCCTCTCCAACATGGGAAGCGAAGGAAGCCACAGCACACAGAATGACACCCCCCTTGCACATAGTGCGAAACAACGAAAGAAGGAAGGAAAACGAGTTCTTCTTCAAGCTAAAGTCGATGAGTTGGAAGCTCAGAACAACAAGATAGCAATGAGGAATGAGGTCCTCCAGGAGCAATATGAGAAGCTCTTCGAGACACTCCACGAAGCTAGGCAAGCTCAGACACGCGAGCTTGTTGCCCCCGTGGAAGTCAACCATCAACTGGGTGCCCTCCAACATGGAGGGTCACATGCATTCGACATAGATATCCCTGATAGGGAACAGATTACCCATCGACTTGATAATCAACATGAGGTTTCTCTTAACCCAGTTGCTTCGACCCGAACCATGAGAAGTGGAGGGAGACACCTCTTTGCTGAAGGGGCAGAATGATCGAAAGCCGTCTTTCGCGATTGTCGGGATTTCCTGAAGCAACGTCGAGAGAATTCCATCCATATAAGCTCAAAGATTAATGACCCAAGGATTTCTGAGAGACTCGGTCCCCTGCCACGGCCCAAGCCGGCCACTAATTTGGGGAAGGGGTAACAAGTCCTAGAGAGACATGAGGGTACAGGGGACTCAGAGGTGTTCCGACAGACATACCCTGGAACCCAGTACAGCGAGTCCAGGGAAAAATCACATGCCCTTGATCAAACCTTCCTAATTCCAATAGGAGATGGAGATTTACGAAAGAAAGCTCCAGTGACACATAACTCCGCTCAGGACCCCCTTGTCCTACAACTTCTTGAGGAAGTAAACAAGTTGAAGGCTGAACGTCAGGCTGAAATACCTGACTGGAACCAACCCAGGCCTGGCCCTCTTACAAGGAGGATCCTCAACACCCCCCTTCAAGCAAAGACAAAGCAAAAGCTTGGCTTGCAACTTTATACTGGAAAAGAGGACCCGATTGAGCACCTTAACCTCTTTGAGTCTACCATGGCATACCGGATGCACACCGACGAAGAGCGATGTCTTCTCTTCCCCTCCACCCTCTCTGGTGGAGCTCTAAATTGGTATTGTCGTCTTACACCTGAGACGGTAGACTCATTTGAGGAATTGAGGAAACTATTTGTTTCCCAACACATTTTCCAAACCGATCGCTTGCACTCTGCAGATGACTTGTACACTATCCGCCAGAAGCCAGACGAGTCATTACGTATGTATGCTGGCCGCTTCAGCCATGAATACTCCCGGTGTGCCGATGCAGACGACAAGACTGCCCTCAAAGCCTTCACGGCAGGCCTACGTGATTGTTTCTTTAAATACATGATCAATGCCAATACTTGGAAGACTTACTCTGAGGTGATGGCGCAGGCTTATAACCATGCCTCCGCCGAGGCAAAGACATATCAGGAGAAACCCCCTACAACCATCCTTTATCAACAAGTGGGAGGTGGAAGCCAGACTCACCTAAATGAGAAGACTTCGACTTTCCAAACAGCAGTGGCACCTCCCCATGCCTTGCATAATGCTTCGCCGAATCAACAGACATATCAATTTCAAGGCAAGAGGAAGGATTTCCATCCTCACCACTCTCCTTTTAGTAAAAAGAGTAAGGGACACTATCCTGATAACCAAGGGTATCGCCACAATAACGCTCGCCCCCAGGCAGTCAATGCAGTGGGTCAAACCCGCGTCAAGATACCCCCTACCCCAAGGTATGAGACATACACGCCCTTGAATGCCACATGCGCGGCCATTTACCCCAGCATAGCTCACCTGATACCAAAGCCAAAGCCGAGGCACCCAGATTACACGCTCCCGAATAACGCGGGCATGTTTTGTTGTTACCATGAGCGTAACGGCCATGATAGCGAGAAATGTATCATCCTCCGTGATCGTATTGAAGCTTTGGCACGAGAAGGAAAAATTGATCAATTCCTTTTTCACCCTCAAAGGGATAACCGTAACCAACGCCAGGTGAATGTCATATATTCCATAAGCGGCGGCACACCCATATCTGAATCTTCCAATAGGGCCATGAAAAACAGTGAACGAATTCTGAGGCCTGGTCACCAAGTGTTTCACGTGGAAGACATCAGGGGAGGGAAGTATCAAAAGCCTAACTGGGATCCGATATGTTTCTACCCTGAGGAAGAAAGAGGCATCATCTACCCTCATAACGACCCATTGATCGTGGAGGCTCACATAGCCAACTTTGATGTTCGACGAATCCTCGTAGACACAGGGGCTTCGGTCAATATCATGTTTGCCGAAGCTTTCAGGGCACTCAGTGTAGCTGAACACTTGCTCGATCGCTCGATTTCTCCTCTGATAAGCTTCTCCGGTGATATCGTGCAACCCTTAGGGAGCATACATTTACCCTTTACTATTGGTACAGGCCCTTACACGGCTACCATTACCACTAACTTCCTAGTGGTCAACTGCCCGACGGCATACAATGTCATCTTTGGGCGCACAGGCATCAATGATCTCAAGGCCATGGTATCCACACATATGTTGTTGATGAAGTTTCCAACCCTTTTCGGCAATGGGTACATCAGGGGAGATCAACTTAGTGCTCGATCATGTTACAACACTTCAGTCAAACAACAACACCTGCATGTCCCCAAGGAGACTCTCTTTATACATAACCAAGTCGTAAAGACCAGTCCAGATGAATCCAACTCAGGTCTTCAGGATGGCAACAGTCAACCCGACAACCCTCGAGATGACTCATTCACCCAGCAAGCACAACCCGCTGAAGAGTTAGAGAAGATCTCTATCTCCAAAGACCATCCAGACCGCATGGTGAATATTGGCACCACATTGTCACCACCCCTTCGGTTAGCATTGATATCTTTTTTGAAAGAGAACACTGAAGTCTTCGCCTGGTCATACGAGGACATGCCAGACATCTCTCCCGATGTCATCTGTCATCGTTTGAGTACTGACCCCAAGATCAAGCCGGTGAGACAGAAGCGAAGATCTTATGACGCTGAACGATACGAGGCAATGAAAGCAGAAGTTGAAAAACTCAAAGGCATAGGCTTTGTCCGCGAAGTCAATTACCCGACATGGGTAGCAAATGTGGTCCTTGTTAGGAAAAATCCGACCAAAGAAAGTCTTTTGCTTCAAAAGGTCTTGTGGAGGATGTGTGTTGACTACACCGACCTAAACAAAGGGTGTCCGAAAGATAGTTTCCCTCTTCCTCTTATTGACAGGCTTATAGACTCTACGGCAGGGTGTGAGCTCTTGAGCTTTATGGACGCTTATTCAGGATACAACCAAATCCTCATGAACCCCTCAGACCAAGAACACACGGCCTTCACTACTGACAGGGGACTATATTGCTATAAAGTCATGCCTTTCGGCCTAAAGAATGCAGGAGCAACTTATCAGAGACTGGTCAATTCAATGTTCGCCGAACAAATTGGGAAGAACATGGAAGTTTACGTTGATGATATGCTAGTCAAAAGCAAACATGCTGACCAACACATCACCAACCTATCTGAAACTTTCACCATTCTAAAGAGGTATCGAATGAGGTTGAACCCCAACAAATGTGCCTTCGGCGTGGGCTCTGGCAAATTCTTAGGCTTCATGATTAGCCAACGAGGCATTGAAGCTAACCCTGAAAAGATCAAAGCAATCCTCGACATGAAAGAGCCAATAACTTCAAAAGACATCCAAAGCCTTACTGGCAAGGTGGCAGCCTTAACCAGATTCATCTCTAAGGCCACAGACAGATGTGCTCCTTTCTTCAAAGCACTCAAGGGAAATAAGAAGTACATTACATGGACGGAGGAATGTGCCAAGGCATTCAGGAACCTCAAAGAGTACATGAGTAAAGCCCCTCTGCTCTCCAAACCAGAAGTTGGTGACACTCTCATCATCTATCTATCGGTTTCGGCTTCAGCAGTCAGTTCTGTTCTTATTCGAATGGACAGTGGTGTCGAACGGCCCGTCTACTACGCTAGCAAGGCCCTACAAGATGCGGAGACACGATACTCCAACATTGAGAAATTAGCTCTAGCATTGGTCATGTCTGCTCGAAAACTCCGCCCTTACTTCCAAGCGCACTCCATCATCGTGCTTACCAATTATCCTCTTCGACAGATACTCCAAAGTCCTGACACTTCAGGGCGAATGATCAAATGGGCAATAGCGTTGGGTGAGTTTGACATCTCCTACCAACCAAAGCCAGCTGAGAAAGGCCAAGCAGTGGCAGACTTCATTGCCGACTTCACATATCCGGTTGACATTGCTTCTACACCTGAAGCAGTGGCTTCATTACCCCCGGAAGCTCAGAAGATAGAACCAACAACCCCAGCATGGAGTCTGTATGTTGATGGCTCATCCAACCAACAGGGCTGTGGAGCGGGACTAGTCTTGACTACGCCCGACAAAGTAGTAATGGAGTATGCTCTTCGTTTCAAATTCAAGGCATCAAACAATGAGGCCGAGTATGAAGCCCTTCTAGCAGGATTACGTTTGGCCAAACACCTCGGGGTTAAACAAATTGATATTTTCAGTGACTCCCAATTAGTGGTCAACCAGGTTACCAACAACTTTGATGCTAAGGACAGCTCCATGGCAGCATATCTTGCGCAAACACAACTTTTGCTCAAGCACTTCCACTACCAGATCACCCAAGTTCCTCGAGCGGCAAACAGTCATGCAGACGCCCTGGCTCGCCTCGCCTCAGCTGTGGAAGACAAGATTGGAAGAAAAATTCATGTCGAACTGTTGGCAACACCAAGCACCATGGCCGCAGAAGTATGCAACTTACAACAGGGGGATAGTTGGATCACCCCGATCTATAATTTCCTTGCTCATGGCACCCTCCCAAATGATAAAGTCCAGGCTAAGCAAATTCGATACAAGTCTACCCGCTACCTGATCATCAATGATCAACTCTATAAGCGAGGTTTTAACCTGCCATACTTAAGGTGTCTTACGCCTGCCGAGGCGGAAATCGTCCTTCGGGAAATACATGAGGGAGTCTGTGGAGATCATGCTGGATCTCGGTCCCTAGCACACAAGACTTTTCGCCAAGGATATTACTGGCCAACACTCCACCAGGATGCCATCAAAGTATCCCGCTCATGTGACAAATGTCAACGATATGCGACTATTCCTCATTCCCCTCCAGAGCCTCTTACTCCTATGATCAGCCCTTGGCCCTTCGCCCAGTGGGGACTTGATTTGATCGGCCCAATGCCGGCAGGGAAGGGCAAAGTCTGTTACGCAGTCGTTGCAGTGGACTACTTCACAAAGTGGGCCGAAGTAGAACCCTTGGCAACCATTACTGAGGCAAAGATAGAAGACTTCGTGTGGAAGAACATCCTTTGTAGATTCGGCATTCCCAATGCGATAGTCACTGACAATGGGCGACAGTTTGACAACAAGAAGTTCAGGTTGTTCTGCTCTAAGTTCAACATCAACTTATGCTTTGCCTCTCCAGCTCATCCCCAGTCTAATGGACAAGTTGAGGCCATCAACAAAATAATCAAGCGCACTTTGAAAACCAGCTTGGACAAAGCTAAAGGTTGTTGGCCAGAATTCGTACCCCAAGTCCTTTGGTCATACCGCACTTCATATCGGACTTCTACAGGAGAAACTCCATTCTCACTTGCTTTTGGTACAGAAGCAGTTGTCCCAGTTGAGCTTGAGCAAGCAACATACCGAATCCAGAACTACATACAGAGTGAGAACGACAAGCAACTCACCCTCAACCTGGATCTAGTCGAGGAACACAGAAATCAGGCTCACCTGAGGAATGTCGCCTACAAGCAGCGCATCTCCAACTACTACGACTCAAGGGTCAAACCTCGCTCTTTCAAAGTGGGAGACTGGGTACTGAAGAAAAGATTACTCTGTGATAGAGTCCCGAGTGAAGGAACACTCAGTCCTAACTGGGACGGACCGTTCGAGGTCGTCGGCATCAGTCGCCCTGGCTCCTACAAGCTCAGAAACTCCGACGGCAAGACCCTTGGCCATCCATGGAATGCTGACCACTTGAAGTACTATTACAAATAAGACTCACATTGTACAAGTGTTAAGCTACAGCCGTTTGGCATCCTATGTAATGAAGGCCATTTGGCAATGGATTCAATAAAGAGGTAATTTAGCCAACTCGGCCCTCACTCTTTTACATTCCTAGCAATGGAACACTCAAGTGTTGAAACCTCAAAGCAGATATATCCAACACGAAACAAAATCTAAGTATGTGTCGACAAGACTATACAAAGAAAGGAACAACCAAACAATGGCTTATATCCAAACAATAGATCTATTCATACACAGCCAAAAAACTTCACCTACAAAGCTTCACCTACATAGCTTCACCCAGAAAGCTTCATCTACAAAGCTTCACCATCAAAGCTTCACCTCGAAAGCTTCATCTACAAAGCTTCACCATCAAAGCTTCACCTAGAAAGCTTCATCTACAAAGCTTCACCTACAAAGCTTCAACACCAAAGCTTCACCTACAAAGCTTCAACACAAAACCTTGCTCCAAATAAACAAATTTTGTTCACAAAACCCAAGATGCCCGTGAACTTGTACAAAAACACTTGGGTAAACATAAACATTTTTTGTTTTACACCCACAAGGGCCCAAAATTTTCCTTCTTATTTATTCACTTATATATGTTCCCAAACATATTATAATAGATCCAACAACAAGCCAAAGTCCCAAGTTTCATAATGGACAAAAGTACAAGCAATTCATCAATAATGAAGGTGCTACAAAAATTGGAATCTGCCCCAAAATAGAAATCCAACCCAAGAGACTTTTTCTCTCTCTCCCTCTTCCGCCTCCTTTCATCTATCAAATTTCTGCAACCTCTGCTCTTCTCCAATGGAGCTGAATTTTGGACACCCTATAGTTATTGAGCATATGAACAACTTTCAAGAAGGAACCATTTCTGTTTGAGCGACGGAAATTAAAGTGTTGAAGCTCCAAACATGACAGTCGGATTCTTGCAGATTTCGAAGCTGCTGTGATGTTTCGAAGATCTGGAAATATTTAACCATTAGTTCATTCTGAATTTTTGATATGTTATGAAAGAGACGATGAGGAACAACTTCAATGAAGAAAGCATGCTGATCTGAACAATAGAAAATGGAGTTTCGAAGCTCACAACAAATCTGACGGGTTGACAGAAAAATAATAACCAGTCATTCATCATACCTGAATTTCTTGAGTTATACAGCTCCGAGGGATCTCAATTTTGGATATGTTGTAGTTCACAAGTTAAGGAACAACTTCGATGAAGAAAGTATGTTGATCTGAGCAAGAGAAAATGGAGTTTTTGAAGCTCACAACAAGTCTGACGCGTTGATATACAAATGACGAACAATCACTCATCATACCTGAATTTCTGGAGTTGTACTGCTCCGATGGATCTCCAATTCGGATATGTTGTAGTTCACGAGCTAAGGAACAACTTTCATGAAGATGGTTTTGCGATCTGAGCCACAGAAAATGGTGTTATATTGAAGAAAAGCTAAAGGAAGACTAAAGGAAAGCACAAATGGTAAAGCAAAGCAAAAGAAAAGCTAAAGGAAGACAAAATCATGGCACATGATAATGAGTCATACCCTACCCCTCATTGGATTCGAATACACCCATCCTCCAAAATCATGACAAAGGCCACATTATAGATATCTGTACAAACATTCCAAAGAAAAAGGGAGGGAGTAAAAAAAAAAAAAAAAAAAAAAAAAAAAAAAAAAAAAAAAAGGGCCTAGGCCTCCACTTCTTTGGGCCTAACACATCTTCATAACAAAAAACAATATATGAAGAAAGAGCCCTGGGTTACCACTTCGAAAAGAAACAAGTGAAGTTTTCCTACTCATGACATTGACTACTAGCTAGACACCTCATTCGGCAACTCTCTTCGCCTGAAGACTTGGGGGACTCCCACCATATGCTACTGCACCTTGATACTCGGCAGTCTCACAACCACTCAGTGACTTGGATTTTTCAAGTCTCCAACCGAGAAGTTTTCCTCACTCGGGAAATTAAGGGAACACTACCTCAAACTACATGCTTCACTCACAAAGCTTCAACAATACAGGTTTCAACAAAAGCAAAAATTCAAAGAACTTTATGAAGAAGGCTTTGGTGTATTTAACACAATATGTTGAAATGAAGCAAAGCTTATTTATTAATATTTTCGATAAGCCACAAATATGTACATATACATGAGTCAAAATAAACAAACAAAAGGGAGCCTTCACAAA
Organism: Malus sylvestris; assembly: GCF_916048215.2. NCBI lineage: Eukaryota > Viridiplantae > Streptophyta > Magnoliopsida > Rosales > Rosaceae > Malus > Malus sylvestris. Next base: position 15,505,625 of record NC_062272.1, read on the forward strand.
GGTTGCTTAGGGGAAGTCTCAGCAGTCGGTAGAGCCCCAGAAAGAGAAAGCACCGAAGGGTGGTTATCCGGAGCCTCAGTACTTGACAAAACCCCAGAAAGAGGAGGCATTGGAGGTTCATCATTTGAAGCTTCATTACCAGGTACAGCCCTAGAGGACGAAGGCAATAAATGCCTTTGGAACAAACCCACAAACCGCTGATGATCAAGTAAAACCTTACCATCAGATTCCTTCATCTGGTCAAGCTTCCTCTTCATGTTTGTAGCATAGTCATGGGCGAGCCGGTGCAACTGCTTATTCTCATGCTTGAGCCCTCTAATCTCCTGTTTGAGACTCATCACTTCAGCAGCCAATGATTCAACTTGGCGGGTTCTAGCAAATAGGCGTTGGGCCATATTAGACACAGAACCTGCACACTGAACACTAAGAGCCAGAGAGTCCTTAACAGCCAACTCATCAGACCGTTTGGAAAGTAGTCTGTTATCTTTGGGAGTGAGAAGGTTCCTGGCCACCACTGCAGCGGTCATATCATTCTTCATCACAGAATCCCCAACGGTAAGAGGACCAGTAAGGGATATGAAGGATGGGCGCCATATGTTGTCTGGAGAAGGCGTGGCTGTCTCTTCTCCAAGGTTCAAGTCAAAACGACGGTCGGAGGGTCCAAACATTTTCAAATGTGTTGAAGAGGGAAGAGGTCAGACAAATCAAGATCTTAGAAGTGCAAGAAATGAGCTTCTACTGGTAGAGATTCAAGTGTGCTGTGGAACTTAATGCCAGCCTCTATAAAAATCTGCACTCGACGGAGCTTCAGAAATCGAAGAGGCGTTTGCTTTCTCAAAAGCTGGGCTGCTCAGAGACCACGAGGGCCGATCTCAGAAATCGAAGAAGCACCTGCTTTTTCAGCCTCGTCAGCACCTGTCACATGCACACTCAGCTTTGCGGAAATTACGGGCAATCTGTCGAAGATTTCTGGTGAAGTAGAAAGCACGTGAATCTCACTGTTCAATCACCGCTCTCCATATGCACCATCAACTCCTCGGGTACCACATATAACTTTGTCAAAGATCTCTGACAAAGTTTAGGCACGAGAATTTCGAAGTTCCAGCTACCCTACTATTACCCATAAGGGTAAAGGAACAGCACCACTGCTTGACAACTGGAAAGTCCCTATGTGTGTCGACCTCCGTGTTTTGCGGCAAGACAGGTTGGCAAGAACGTCCAACCTTTACTCACATTCGAGAAAAGACTCCCAACATAATTACTTTCTCAAAAACCGGAGTAGCACCGCTTTCCGAATCTCGAGAGTCAGATCCTCGACGGGATTGCTTGTTCGAAAACCGAAGAGGCATAACTCTCAGAACTTCGAGAGCCAGATTTCCTTAGATAAAGCTTGTCTGTAATCTTCACACGTAACATCAGCTTTCCAGATACCACATACCACTTTTTCAAAGTGCTCTGACAAAATTAAAACACGTGAAGCTGGCAGCTCCCACTACATTGCTGTGACCAAGAAGGGTAAAGGAATAGCATTACTACTTGTTATTGGGAAATCCCTATATACATTGACCTCCCTCCTCAACGGACAGGCAAACCTGCAAAAATGCTCAACCCTTTCTCGCATTCGAAAAGGCACCCTCAACATAACCTCTCGAAATACTCAGCTTTATTTCCCCCCCCCCGATAATACCTTAGCAAATAAGCCACACCAAGAACAAGAGTATCTCATATCATCAGGGTCGAAAGCAAGAGTATCCCATATCATGCTTTCTCCCTGTCTTTGTCTTTGTCCTTGTCCACACCTGCAGGACAAGGAGAAAGAGAGCAGTCAGTCGGAACCTGAAATCAAACCTCCAATTTGGAACTGACTGCCTGGAGCCTTTGCCTGGTTGCTTACTTAGCATTGCTCTCGAGTACTCATCCTCAACTGCTGTCAAGGTCACGAATTCCACCGGCAAATACCTCATGACAGTTGATCAGATATTGGCTCTTTACACTGAAGCTGCCAAGCGTGGATGAGTCACTATGAAGGAATGTTCTAAAGGACCATTTAAATGCAAAGGTTGCACACCACTTCTGCCATGCAAAAGATTGAAGCAGAAGGTTCAACGGTGAGCTGAAACAGATCACTACAGCACGACACCTTTCCATACCACATTCATTATTCCGTCAACAGCAAAAGTATCCCATATCATCAAGGTCGAACGTACTCTAGATTTGATGGACTTGTTTTGACCCTCAAATTTTTGAGTCGGCCTTATACTCTGAAGGGCACCAGAAAACCCTCCAGCACAGTTCAAGAATAAGCCTGTGGAAAGTTACTTCTTCAAAAGCAAAAGTATCTCATATCATCTCTTATCCATTTGCTTCTCCTTATCCTGGCAGTTGAATGAGAGACAAGGAGAAGGAGAACAATCAACCGGAAGCCGAAGTCAAACCTCTGATCCTGGGTTGCTTACTTGGAAGTTTGACTGCTTACCTTGTCTGTCACCTCTTTCGGCAAATCTCCTAGCTCGGCGACTTGGGGGACTCCTACTATAGGGTTTGTATCGCACTTGACCAAGCCCGAAACTACAAGTAAGCTTCAAGTGAAATTGATACATTACCTTGTGCATCTTCATCGGTTAAAGATACCACCCCTGGATGGAGGAAGCGTACTTCCAGAGAAGATGCCACATCTACCTATGAGAAAGATAAGGCAAGTGAAGACGATACCACACCTCGGTACTTAGAAGTTTCGTGATTACTCAGCGGCTTGGATCTTGCAAGTCCCCAACCGAGGAGCTTCCCTCACTCGGGAACTTAGGGGAGCACTGTTTGTACCATACTTGACTAATCCCGAAACTACTGAGCACCGGTCAACGTTATACCGTCAAGGACCCAGAAGAGTTTCCCTTCAACCAGAAGGCCAATCACAATGCGACACGTGTCGACATCAGAAGCCAATCACAGCACGACACGTGTCAACATCAGAAGCCAATCACAACACGACATGTGTCAATATTAGAACAAAACTAGAAACTCTCTTCTATAAATAGGGATCATTCTCCCACAACAATCTCTAATGTCATTTTGTACTAAACTATTCACTAGAACTCACTAAACCAGAGCTTGAACCTATGTATTTGTGTAAACCCTTCACAATTAATGAGAACTCCTCTACTCCGTGGACGTAGCCAATCTGGGTGAACCATGTACATCCTGTGTTTGCTTCTCTGTCTCTATTCATTTACGTACTTATCCTCACTAGTGACCGAAGCAACCAAGCGAATGTCACAAAACCTGACACTTTCTGTTGTACCAAAGTCTTCGCTGATTTTGTGCATCAACATGCTCACTTTAATATAATTACTAAATTAATTAATTGTCACAACATAATTATGAATACAACCTATGACTACTAAATTTGAACTCAAGTCTACTTCAGCTGTTGCTATTACTGCTTATTGGTGATTATCCAATCTATCATCATATATGTATACTAATGCTTTTGTGCCTACTTGTGCTCTAGTTAATCCTACTATTCCAATTAAATTGTTCCTATATGAATTTAACTATAATGTGATTTTCTCAAGTAAATAACTGCTTCTTTACTAAGTAAATTAAGTGTACCTTCGTTATCAATACAGCTAACTTCATGTTGACTGATGCTACTTACAATTCTACTTCTATTTTCAAATAAACCTAGTTGATACAAATTATATTTATTTCTCTGTGTTCTCTCAAAACCTCTTTTGATAATTCTTGTGCTTCTTCGTCGTTTGGATAAATATATTCTGCTCTAACTACTTATTTTCATTTTCTTCTAAAGAGTTCCAATTTCTGTTATCAAAAGGACACTACTACAAAACCATTTATTAGTGTCGCTATGATAATTGATAAGAAACGTATATTACTGTCGGATTTTAAGCAAAATCAAACAGAAAATGGATGCAGTAGCGGATATAATAAGCGACAGAATTGCCAGTGCCAAGAAATGAATTTTCCAACAGAAAATACTCTAAAACTGACATAAATTGTGTTGGATATAACCGACAGAGAATTTATTAATAATGAGTAAATAAAAGCATTCTCTATCGGATAAAACCAACAGAAAATATATTAATAATAAAAAAATATAAACTACCGTTTGAATCATTTCTTTCCCTTTCAAGTCTACTTCAGCTGTTGCTATTACTGCTTATTGGTGATTATCCAATCTATCATCATATATGTATACTAATGCTTTTGTGCCTACTTGTGCTCTAGTTAATCCTACTATTCCAATTAAATTGTTCCTATATGAATTTAACTATAATGTGATTTTCTCAAGTAAATAACTGCTTATTTACTAAGTAAATTAAGTGTGCCTTCGTTATCAATACAGCTAACTTCATGTTGACTGATGCTACTTATAATTCTACTTCTATTTTCAAATAAACCTAGTTGATACAAATTATATTTATTTCTCTGTGTTCTCTCAAAACCTCTTTTGATAATTCTTGTGCTTCTTCGTTGTTTGGATAAATATATTATGCTCTAACTACTTATTTTCATTTTCTTCTAATGAGTTCCAATTTCTGTTATCAAAAGGACACTACTACGAAACCATTTATTAGTGTTGCTATGATAACTGATAAGAAACGTATATTACTGTCGGATTTTAAGCAAAATCAAACAGAAAATGGATGCAGTGGCGGATAAAATAAGCGACAAAATTGCCAGTGCCAAGAAATGAATTTTCCGACAGAAAATACTATAAAACTGACATGAATTGTGTTGGATATAACCGACAGAGAATTTATTAATAATGAGTAAATAAAAGCATTCTCTATCGGATAAAACCAACAGAAAATATATTAATAATAAAAAAATATAAACTACCGTCTGAATCATTTCTTTCCCTTTCAAGTTCGCCGCCCCTACATTCACTGCATTTTCCAGCGAACGGATCTTGAGTATTCCTGCAACAAAACAACCAATGAACACATCCGTGAGCACCCTACACAAACTACCCCTAAACTTTATCATTCTTGCAAATCAACAGATCTTCGACATGCAAAACCAACGCAGTCAACTGAAGGCATGAATCTTTAATTTGGATTTTGATCTGTGTTTTGTCTCTCTTGCATAATGATGTATCCAAGCTTTAGAGTCTGCTTTTATGCATACATCAGAACACAGATGGATGTAAAAATCACAGCACAAAAAAACTTTGAAAATAAAATCAGAACTGAAGTTTGGGGGTGATTGCGTTTTTACCTAAAGATGGGGGAGTCTTGGACGATCCGCCATGGATCTGGAACTTTTGGGTGTTGGTGCGCCTCCCTTGTTGTAGATCCTTGTACTCTCGCAAAAAAAAAAAATGTTGCATGGATGTGTTAGTTCTTTGATTTTTCTATGACAATAAACTTAATGGAACTCCATGGTAGCAAAATGAGATTTTTACCTTTGACTTAGGGGTTTCGCTACCGAGATCCAGTGCATATGATGGCTTCCATGAACGGGACCAAGAGCCATGGCGACATGGATTACAGTTTCAGATCGAGAGAAATGGAGGCGAAGGGTTTGTGTTGAACATCAATGAAGACTAGATTGTCTAGAGTTATGAAGACATTTCTCATAGTTGATGGAGGAGCGGCTATGGCTTCTACCAAGGGTTTGTGTTAATTTGAGAAAAGGGCTGAGAGAAATGAGAATACCTCTTTCGGTTTCTAGAGAGAGAATGACCTAGGGTTTCTAATTACACTCAGAAATGAAAGCAATGAGAGAAACCTATGACTTTTCATTTGGAATCCTAGGGAGATCATTTTCCTGATGCACGACACATGTGCGCATCCTAAGCTTCTGGGCTTACCGAGGACATTATGGACATTCGCGGAAGGAGAGAGTCATGTGGGCTCTGGGCTTAAGGTTATCAAAAGCTGAAATGAGAATGAGTGTAGCTGCTAGGGTTTTGCCATAAAATAGTAAAATAATCAATTTTTGTCGGTTATAACCGCCATAAACTAAAATAATAAAATAGTCAATTTCTGTCGGTTATAACTACCACCATTAACTTAAAAACCGCCGAAATATGTTAAAAATATTTAAAAAAAAAGAATTCAAAAATACTGGCGGTTGCATCCGACACTAAATATCTACTAGGAATTTATGTCGAATATAACCGACATAATTTCATTGTTATCCGACACTAATTGAATGATGTGTCAGATATCTTTTATTCGACATAATGACTTATTAAACCACCACCATCATCTGACATCTAAAGCTAATATTGTAGTAGTGAGATTTATCTTAGGTCTTCTAATATGATTATTTGTACTCAAAATTTAACTTTTCTAATTTTTCTAACAAAGATGGTGGAAGTGATGAAGATGTGTTATGTAAAACTTGATTTATTTCTGTTATTTGTTATTCAACTTGGTCTAATTTTTTGACTAAACTCAAAACTAATTGAATAATTAAATTATTTTGTCTAATAGGGATATTACTACTAGCTACTGGTGTTGAAAAATCTGTTAAACTTACTGGTTCTTTATCTAACTTACTAATTTCTTTCAAAGCTTGAACATATTTTCTATTAGTTTTAGAATCGATCATTAAACTAATAATCTATCTATTTTATAATGTAACTTATTTACTTATTCACTCAACTCTTTTTGCACTAATTGAATTTTTTGAACTTCTAATTAATTGTTCAATTATTTCTAGTGATCTAAGTTCTACTTGCTTAGGTTTACTACCTATAAGGTCAATAAACTCTTTTATCTCTATTTTGCTCGAAAACATTTGAATATTTTTATTATTATATTCTAACTAAAATGTAATATACTCTAAATTTTGTTTAATTGTTTTTATGGAATTTTTCTGAAAATGCTCTATCAAATGGTTTAACAAATAATTATGCGTATTATTTTCTAATTTTATATTTTTTGCTTGACTAATAATAAAATCTACAATATTATTGGTTTGTGAATTTTCTTCACTATGCAAAATATGATTATGCTTTTTTAATGGAAAATAACAGACTAAACTATTTTGATCTAGAGTGATTTTTCTTTTTTTGAGGTTCACTAATTTCTAAATTAAGATAATCTATCATAAATTACAGTTTACCTTTCTCTAAAGTTATGGCTAATTGGTTTTTTAGAGACTCTCTTTCTTCAGGGTCTTTAAAGTTTGATCTATTGCTCTTTTTGCTTCTAAAACTCTATGTTGCACTTCTGTGTTATTATATTTATTAATAAATAAAGAATGTTCAATATAATCAAAATAAAACTTTTGCTTCTTCAATTTTTTTTCCACCCCCCTTTACCCATCCCCGTTCATCGAACCTAGGACCTATACTACCCCACCCTTTTCCCACACCCTCGCCACTAGGCTAGCCCTAGTGGCTTCTGGTTCTTCAAAGTTTTGCTAATTCTTTTTTAAATATATGCTAATCTTCTCTTTATACTTGTTATAGTTGGGTGTCTAGAATAATAATTACTTGGTGGTGGTGGTTGACAGGGTCTACAAGGACAATAATATTTAGTGTTCATACAAAATAAAACAAGTGGATGATATCAGTTGTGTTAATGACTTCCGTCCTTAAGGTACTTTATTATTATAATTATACCATTAAAATACTAAACTTGGCTCTGATACTAAATTCGTAAAACAAAAGGCTCAGTTAAGTAGTCGGATGACCATTATAACAACTACACATAAAACCTTGCACATGGAATTCGACATGTTTCAGCATGACGACCATTCACAATACAGGTATAATGCCTTAAAGGCTGAACTTGGATGTATCCTTGTTAATGTCCAATTATTTGTATGGAAAACATTCAATTATAACAAAGTGCTCGAACAAAGTATAATCATCAATTTAGTAGGTTAATAATATAACTACAATAATGTTTCCATGTTGTGACGCAACTTATTTTTGTGCGATTTATGTGTGCTTTGTTTTGGTCGACGGCTAGGGTTTTACAAAAACGGCCATAAACAATGCCACGTAGGAAAATGACGTAGCACGTTTCCCGGACACGTGGCACACCTTCTGGACCTCACGATAGCAAGGGAACGAAAAGCTATAGCCCCCGCAAAGCGACAAAAGCTGGAGAAAGGGATCCATTGTGGTGGGTCAACCATTTCCGGCGGGGCCAAGTCTGACGTGGCCACACTTTGTCCCTCAAATTCTAATTATTTTGATTTTTGTGGAGCATTAATTAACCCACCGAGCTGTGTCCTACGACTTTAAACGGCCACTTGAAACGAATGTGACAGGCAGGTGAGAATATCGGAAGGCCTCCGAGCAAAAAGATATTTACTATCTTGCGAGCGTAGAAAAGTAGCCAAAGCGAGATCCGAGGCGACAAATCAGCAGAAGAAAGGTAACGTGTCAAAATAGTACGGGGACACGTAGAGCAAACGACTCTGCCACGAGTGAAAAGCTGTATCTGGGTGTAGTTGAATGTGAACTCCGCCATAGGCGCGTGGAGTCAGAGCCGGAAAAGAGCAGTTTTTATCGACCTTTTATTTATATATTTATATTTTTTTTTAACCGCTCTGGAAAATTTGACGGAGCGAAAAATAGGGAAAAAATATTGTAATATTATTCTACTTTTTAATGGTGGACCCAGTACACGTCACACTAGGCTGCCATATCCCATGAACGTGACAATAGGCCAACGCAAGGAAATAATTTCTAGATCGGCAGCTAACGTGGGACCCACACTTCTCGGAAGTTCCGTGACCGTGAGTCGAGTTTCCTTCCCTCGCTCCTGCTCCTGTATCCACCGTCGGATGGCTGGATCGTACGGTCCGAATCAGGCGCACTGATCGACACGCACGAGCTCTTTTAGTTTGGTGCCAGCTAGGACGAATCTGGGTTTTGAGTTTCTTTATTAATTAACATATCGCCACGTATGAAAGCGATCCGACGGCGAGGAGACTTTGCTTTACTGGTAACGGCGAGATCTGGACCGTGGAATGCCCATCCGGCTCCATTCAGGTGGGGCGACTGTTGTCAATTTGCGGAAATTGTTTTAGATTTTTGCCATCATTCGGTATTAATTAAACAAAAATATATAGAAAGGGAGAAAAAATGGAAAAACAAAAAACGTGGGAGCGGAAATGATGAATTTGACCGGTGGGAACGATATTATCCGCGGTCATGCAGATTCCCTTTGATTGTCACGTTGCTTTTACCGAGGTCTCTGTGACCGGGAATAACCGGTTAACGACGTCGCTTAGGATAATTTCTTGGTTTTATTTTTTATTTTTTTAATATTTATCCTGAATGTGGATTCGTGGGCAACAGTGCTCTTTGTTTTTATGGGGGAATAAAATAATTAAAAAGCATTATCTTATCGATATTCATTAATTATCGGTATTTATTGATTTGTTTAATGATTTTTATATTATAAAAGTACGTGGTGAGTAAACATGGAAGCTTGGGTAGGAAGAAAAATAAAAATGCTGACACGTGGCGGTACAGACCGAAAAAGTGGGGGCAGGGTGTGGACGGCGAAGATTTTGCCATGTTGGTGAGGCTGAAATGAACCGCAGGATGTGTCTCGGAATGTAGGGCTGAGATAGGAGGATGCGATGCAGCAGGTGAATCGTGGCCGTCGACGAGGCTTTGGAGTGGTTTCGCTTGGAGTGAAATAGCTAAAAAGAGGATGAGATAGACTGATAGAGAGCATAAAAAGAAGAGAGAGAGAGAGAGTTGGAAATAGAGAGAGAGGGGAAAGGGAGCTACAGAGAGCTAGAGTGAGAGGTGGAAGAAGATAAGCGAAGCTTGAGATATTTGGGAGTGGGAATAGCTTTGTGAGAGAGGAGATCGTTGACGGGGTTGGGAGCTCGGAGCTGCAAATCCGGTGGGTTTGACTAAATTATCCGGCGAATTATGATGGGTTTCCGGTGATGAGAGATGGGATTAGAGTCCTGTGTGTAGCTGATTTGTTGCTAGGTAATTTTATTAGATATGGATAGGAATAGAGATGCGAGAAGGTCAGCTATGGCGGCCCCAAATGGCCTGTCACGGCGGAGACACAGAAGTGGCAGCCTCAGAGACTCTCCAGGTGCGGCTCCTAACAGATCTAAGCCCTTTTAACAATACCCAGCTGCTGGTTTTTCGATTCGTTTTGATGGTTGTTTTGGTTTTCGATTTTTTGGTTTTTGCAGAGGACGATGGTCCGGTGGAGTTGCAAGAGACGTCGAGGGTCAGAGATCGGAAGAAAGATCGAGATCGGGATCGAGAGAGGGACCGAGACCGGGACCGAGACCGCGATAGGGATCGGTTGAGCCGGAGCAAGAGGCGGAGAGGCGATAGGTTGATGCACGGAAGCAATAGAGAAGACGGCGGCGACGATAGTTCCGAGGAGAGTGTGAACGACGAAGACGAGGATGAAGACGACGGAGGTGTAGTCGGCGGCGGTGGGTCGTCAATTCGGATGCTTCCGCCGAACCACCCATCGTCAACGGCATCTCTGTCGTCGTCGATGTTAAATCACCGGAAGAGCTTCTCGCCGGTTCATAATCTTAATAGCAACAAGCATTTCAGGCCGCTCACGACTTTGAAGGTCACCGACGAGATGATTGGCGTTTCGGTGCCCCGAAAAGCACGGTCAGGTAGAGCAGAAATCAAGTGATTCAATGGAAAAAAGCTAGTTGTGTGAATATTATGGATTCCGGGATTCTGATTTTTTTTATTTTTTATTTTTTATTTTTTTTGTTTTTCAGCGTCGACGAAGAGGTCTAACGAATGGCCTTCAAGTTGCGGTGTTGTCGGAGACCAAATTCACCGCCAGGCTTCGACATCGCCTGTTCGGCCAAGCGCGTCGTTGATGGCTGGCCCGGCTCCGACTTCGCCTTCTTCTTCTCACGCCTCGGTGGTCCGGAAGAGGCTGGTGGGCCTTCAATTCCATCAAATTCAATTCATTTCTCTGCTTTTTTGCTTGTTTTTATTTCTAACATATAGTGACTTTTTTTGTTGCAGAAGCCAAACGGACCCAAACTTCGGCCGCCGAAGATATCGTCGTCGATCAAGACGGCGTCGTCTAATCAGGATGAGATAGAAATAGAGATCGCGGAGGTGTTGTACGGGATGAATAGGCAGCCGCAGGGGCCGACGAAGCAAGAAGTTACCATCACCGATTCGATTAAGTTCGAATCCAGAGAAGCCAACAACAAATCTACCAGCGACGCCAAATCAAGAGTTTCGTCGCCGATCTCGAACTCGCCGTGTGTGGTTCCTCAGTTGACGTCGCCCTTCCCTCAGAATTCTAGCTCCTCTGTCACTTCCATTTCCGCCGTGGGTGGGTATTATAAGCTCACGGAGCCCTCGGTTTTGTTCATTTCTTTTTGGGTACCCCGAATGCTCCGTTTGGTTGCTGAGAGACTGAGAAAAAGGGATTGAATCGCTTGGTTTTTCGGTGAGCAAACAGAGCTGGGTTCTTTGTGTTTTTATCGTGACTGATGGAATTTGGTGTCTTTGGTTCGAATCCGCAGCACCCAAGAGGAAAAGACCGCGACCCGTGAAGTATGACGACGAGAACCCGGCAGTTCAAAACAGTCCCATTTCTTCTACGGCCAAAGTGGTGGCTGATCAGCCTGCTAAGGTTGAGACTTCCGGTCCGAATTTGGAAAAAGACCCAGGATCTGCAGCTGAAAATGGCGGGTCTTCGTATGATTTGCCCCACTCTCAAGCTGTTCCGGCATCGCTGGAGGCTCAGCCGGAGTCAGTTAGGCCGGAGAGCAACGCGGTGACAAAGTCAAGGCCAGTGAACGATGAATCGGAGAGTCGAAATGTTAAAACGAGCAAGGAAGAACCTCAATCTCCCAAGAAGGAACCTACTGGCCTTAGATTGGATGATAAATGTGAAGAAATCACACTGACGAAACCGTGAGCATCGAAGATTGATTTTTTTATTTTTATTCAACATAAAAAAAAATTAACTTTTTTTATAATTTTCTGTTCGTTCATGGATTTTTTTTCTTCCAGGAATTCAACAGTCCCAGAGGTTGAAAACCACCGAGAAGAAAAGTTCCAGATAGATCTGATGGTGAGCTTCATCAAATTTTCATTTTTTTTTTCCTTCATATTTTTCCCTTTTTAAAGGATAAATTAGTAATATTGGATTTTTTTTGGTCGTTGATGCCTATATAAAAATATAGGCTCCTCCAGAAAGGGATGGTGAAGTTGATTTTATCTCCGTAGATGCAGAAACGGTGAGTGGGGACCACCTCTTCCATTTGCATATTATGGGTTTTGGTTTTTGAAGATTCTTTATTTAATGTGTGTCACTTTGGGTTAGCAGGAATTAAAAGCTGTAAGCAGAGAAGATGACAGCAAAGCTCTGAAAACTGGCAACAATGAAGAAGTGCAGCCTGCAAATTTGGAAACTGAGAAGCCAAAAGCAGCCGTGGAAGAAGCAGAAGCAGCTGATTTGAAAAAGCAGACTTCTTCCATTGTTGGTGGGAAAGAAAGGAATTTTGATCTGCAGCTTGATTTGGAGAAGACTGATAGTATTAGTGGAAACAAGCTGCCCCAAAATGGTGCTAAGCATAACACCGAGAAAACTGGTAATTTAGTTTCTCTCTGCCTCTCTCTCTCTCTCTCTCTCTCTCTCTCTCTCTCTCTCTCTCTCTCTCGCTCGCTCGCTCGCTCGCTCCCCTCTACCTCTCATTTGGGTTGCTCATATAGTGATTTGGTCTTCTGATTCTTCAGTGCAATCGGGCTCTGTACCTTTGCCGATGTCTGTAGCCGGTTGGCCGGGCGGGCTTCCTCCAATGGGGTACGCTTCTGTTATTTTGTTATATGTTCTTTTGCCATATTTTTTCTTGTTATTGGCCTTGTTCATTGGTTTTTAAATATTACTTATTTTGGGGAAATGGATGTGTTCTCATCAGCAGATATATGGCGCCTTTACAAGGAGTTGTATCCATGGATGGGAGCACCGTTTCTTCAGCTCCGTTACAAGTATGTAATTTTCGGTCATTTTATGAACTTCTAATATTTTATTTTATTTTTTTGTTCCTCTTAAAACTATGTGGAGCTCTGTGTTCTGTTTTTGTTTTCTAATGGAAATTTCAACTGGTGCAGCCGCCGCATTTGCTTTCTAATCAACCTCGGCCAAAGAGGTGCGCAACCCATTGCTACATTGCGAGGAATATATTCTATCACCAGCAAATGTCGAGGATGAATCCTTTCTGGCCGGTAGCAGCTGGTTCAGGATCTCTGTATGGGGGAGCCAAGCACAGCAATCCCAATGTATTACCTCCAGAATTGCTTGGCAATATTCCAGGTAGAGGGGTGAATCCTGCACAGGACAAGGGGCAGGGGATTTCTATGTTTCCTGCTCAATCTGCGAAGGACAAAACTTCACAAGCAGCAAACCTTGTGGATGCTGCGCAGAGAAAGCAAATCGTGCTCCAGCAAGGTCTGCCTCCTGGGGCACCTAGTAATATTTTGGTACGTTCCTCGTTTTGATACTATTTGTTGCATTTGTTGAATGGTATTGTCATGGGGGTTTAAATATTGATACGTTTTCTTTATTGAAAATTTCAGCATGGTCCTGCTTTCATTTTCCCATTGAGCCAGCAGCAGGCAGCTGCTGCTGTTCGACCAGGGTCTGTGAAGTCTCCTAATGCTGCTGGTGCGGCTTTGTCCGGTGCACCTACCTCCTCTTCATTGAATGCGACAGCTGCAACCGCTGCTGCAGCTCCAGCAATGAGTTTCAACTACCCAAATATGGCTGGAAATGAACCCCAGTATTTGGCAATTTTGCAGAACAACGCATATCCATTTCCAATGCCGGCTCATTTAGGAGCACAGCCGGCCTACAGAGGACCCCATGCTCAAGCAATGCCTTATTTTAACGGGTCTTTCTATTCTTCTCAAATGCTCCATCCTTCCCAACTACAACAGCAGCAGCAACAAACACCGCCGTCTCAATCACAGCAAAGTCAACAAGGTCATCCAAACACTACTATTTCAGGTGGTTCTTCGTCGTCCCAGAAGCATTTGCAAAATCAGCAGCAGAGACCACATCCAAGTGTTATCAATGGCAGCAGCGGGAGCTTGCAAGGCTTTCCTGCCTCAAAAAACCAACCTTCGCAAGCACAGCTGCAGCAGCAGCAGCGACAGCAGCAACCGCAGAATCTGCATGCTTCGCGTCAACTTGAACCTGAAATGGGTGGCGAAGACAGCCCGTCAACTGCTGATAGTCGTGGCTCTCGTGCGAACATGAGTATTTATGGTCAGAATTTTGCAATGCCAATGCACCCGCCAAACTTTGCTTTGATGACACCTTCAATTGTAAGTGTCAGCGGTGCAACAGGTGCCAGTGGTAGTGAAAAGAAGCAGCAGCAGCAGCTACAGGGTTCAAAGGCTGGGGTTGAAGCATCCCAAACTTTCGCCATGTCTTTTGCTTCCTTAAATGGTGCTACCGCTGCTCCTGGCATTGACCTAACATCAATGAATCATGCATTTCTCCAGAGCCTTCCAGATGTTAGGCACAACTATCAGTACATGGCTGCGCAAGCTGCACAACAGAAGAAGAATTATCGTGTTCCAGAAGAAGGGAAAACTGGAGGAGGGGATTCCTCTAATGTGGAAGAGGAAAGAAAGGCTATGGCGGGGAAAGCTTCATCAACTGTTGGACACTCCATTGCTTTTTCCAGGCCAGATGTCACTGATACATCTGGTTCTACAATACCGGGCAACAATGTGATTGATAGTTCAGCAAGAGCTGTTAACCTCACCTCTACTCCTGTCCGATCGTCCAGTTCTGCTATGCCAGCTGCTGTCATCCCTGCAAATGCACCGGCACCCCAGCAACAAATGCGGAATCACCAGCAACAGCAGCAGCAGCAGCAGCAGATGAATCAGCTTCATAAGCAGCAATTTTCTGCGGCTGTAGCTCGAAACAAAACGCCAACGACAAGTAATGGCAGCGTGTACTCTGATCACCTCCCTTCAACCTCTTCTATGGCTGCGAAATTTCCTAATGCTCTATCCTCATTCCCCCAAAACCTTGTCCAAAGCAGCACCAGTCCAACTCAATCTCCACAGTGGAAGAATTCTGCAAGGACAACCACTTCCCAAGTTCCTTCATCATCTCTAGCCTCGTCAACCTCATCGTCCCTCAAAAACCTCCCTCAGAAGCACGGGCGGACACAACAAAGCCACACACAGATTTCATTTGCTGCCAGCACGAAGGCTTCAACCCAATCTCAAGGGTTACAGCCTGCCAGTAGCAATCAGTCTCCATCTCCTCCGGTAATGGTGGGTTCACCCACAACCACAACCTCATCAATGGCTAAGAGTGCTGGTGGAAGCCCCAGGACAACTAGTTCGACTTCCACAGGAAATAAAGCTGGCCAAGTATCGACTTTGTCATCTCAGCAGGCCAAGAACTCACCAACAGTGCCCAGTCAGAAGTCGTCTCCTGTTGGTGGGAGGAATGTCCCTTCGATCCTAGGCCACGCCCATATTACGTCTTCGAGCGCTGGTACTAAGCCACAATTGCATCAGCAGCTTCAGCATCAACAGCAACAACATCAACATCAGCACCAGCACCAGCAACAACATTTATCTAAGCAATTGCTTCAGCAAGCGCAGTTGTTCTTCTCTAATACCTACATGCAGCCCCAAGCTCCACATTCCAATAGTAACACCTCTACTCAATCTCCTTCAAGTGGGTATTACCATGGTCCAAGACGCCGACCTGAGCAACAGCAGCAGTCACAAGGCTCATCTGGGACTTCCTCGAGTGGGATGTTGTCACTCTGCCCTCCCGTTACACATTCTAATACGAGCACCAATGATCCTGCAAAGGCGGCAGCTGCTGCAGCTACCAACAACATGAAAGGCGGTAACGTATCCTCGCAGGCTCTTATGCATGATCAGTTTGCTGCAGCACAATCCTCCGGGCCACACCAGCTTGTACCTGTAGGCTTCCCTTATGTACATGCTGCTGTTCCTAGTACGGTCCAGGTAAAACCGGCAGAACAGAAGAAACAACCCGCCGGTGAGTAGAACAGTTATCCCTTGGCGCAACATTGCAACCCCCCCCCCCCCCCCCAAAAATTTACAGATGAAAAACTGGAAAAGGAAGCTGAAATCAGTTTAGGTGGCGGGGATTGTGTACGAAAAGCTTGATTCTTGCCCAAGGAAACGAGAATTTGCATTCTCCCTCTGGCAGCCTAAGAAGAAGTGGAAGAAGAAGCAAGAACAAGACACCGGGAAGGTCTAGGTGGAATGGAATTTGAACCCACAATTTTGGGATGAAAGTTTAGCAGGTGGGGGTAAAATTGTCCTATTGAAAAGAGTAGTTTTTGTGTCTACATTCTGACAGGGTTGATGGTGAAAGTCTAATTAAATTTGATTGGTTTGATGAGGATAGGATGGGAAATTGCAGGAAAAGTTGGGATGTTTTGTTGGGGCAGAAAGAGAGAAGAACGGCGAAGGAGGGATGTAACAGAGATTTTCTTTTTTTCCTTTCTTTTTGGGAGGTTTAAATTTCCAGAAAGGGCAGTAAGAACTTTTGACATATATTTTATATGGAAGAGGGTGTAATGTGCATGTCTTAGTGCATATAATGGTAAAACCCCTTTTAGAATTTTTGTTTTTTTTTTAAATTGTGTCACAAGATGGTGTTTTTATTCACTTGGCCTTTTGTGCCCTAATTTTGTATGGTTCACTTCACCTTTATTCCTTATATTGTCTGTACATATAATATGGTGCTGGCAGAAGCCTTGAGGAGGAGATGTGGCTCTTGATGTTTGGTGATAAAAGTATGACAGATGATTGTGCTCACGTGTGATGTGAAGTGGATAAATAAACAAACAACACTACAATTTGGCTTCCTGCATCTTTTGCAAGGAGTTGGATTCTCACCTTTTTTTTTTTTTTTTCCTCCTCTTTCCTTCCCTTCTATTTAAACGGTCACGATTAAGTCATGTCAACATCTTATATTAATCTTTTATAGAAAGAAAAAAACAAAATAGAGAATTCTAGTCCATTTTGCAAACTATTCTAAATTACAATCTTATATATACGTAAAATTAATTCCGATGTGTCTCAACAGAAGAAATTCAAATTGTACAAGTTAGGAGAAACGTCAGGATGTAATTTGTCGGTAATTAGATTGAGTAATTACTTGAAAAAAGTTTTAACTTATATAAAAAAAATTTCAAACTGTAATTTGTTTGCAAAGCGGAATGATTGGACTGAGGTTCAAATGGTACAAGCTCCATTTTGAGATTATATGGTGGGGCCCAAAGTGACTCCCACTCATTGTGGTGTTTTCCCAAATGTTTAATACAACCACTAGCCTTTGACAAAAGTTGGTTTGTTGTTGAAAAGGGCGCGCCTCTTTATCGCCATCATCTTCTTACACGTGGCTGATGTCCATTATTTTAAAGGTAGATATCATAGGAAATTTATAATCAAGTCCTAATCTTGTATTTAATTAAGTGATTGCCGGTGAGATTAAGCAAGTATCTCTCCATCCACCCGGCTCATCCAGGACCAGGAGATTTGCATTTGACTTTCCAGTTTTACCCTTGTTATGGGTCCCACAAGAGAACAGATATGGCCCACATCGCGGTTGGAGCCCTACCCTTCCTTCCCTGAAGAATCGGATTCCTTCATGCACAAATCACACATGCCGTTAAAATTTGATTCAACAGCTGTAATTATTGTAATTTTAAAAAAAGATTATTTGTTTGTAGACGTTAGATCAAATTTCAACGGCTCAAATTCTTTGCTCAGAAAGCTTAACCTCCTGAGCCCATGAAATGATTCGGTTCCTTCCCAGAAACCCCTTAGAGTGTGAAGGGGTTGGAGGTCATAGGACGTGTTGTTCTCACAGGCTCCTGCCAGCATTGTGAGGATGACCTTTTTAGAAACTGAGTCTCATCTGGACACGTGTTAACATTACATTTTATGTTTATTTTATTTTGTTTTCAAGGGAACTAGAAAATTCACTCGCACAAGAGTCGAATTTAAACATCTTATTTATATGATTTCTTGTTCATAAGTGACAAATAATATTATTAGATTGTATTACTAATTAGCTTGGAAATGATGTTTTAATTTTGATTTTTTTCAAGTAAATTAGCTTGTGAGAGGTATCTGTGTTTTGTTTTACTACACTTCAGAAAAGTTCAATTTGGCCTTATAGATGTCACTAGCGTTTCACGAACAAGTTACATTGTAAAAATCAACAAAATTAAGTTATTGTACTAGAATTTACATGTAAACTACATTGGTAAATTGATGTTTTATTAATTATTCTTTGTATTGATTTTTATCTACAAAGAGCAAGTTGGAAGTCACATAAGCACAAACATAGATCTCATCGTCATCATTTAATGGTTGACTTAACATATTTTTTAACGAATATATGAAATTCAAATGAAATAATAAGAAATGTATGAGCTTTAGATCTTTGAAAGACATTCTATAAAGTTGCAATTGACCCCAAACTTGAGAGTGTAAAATAGAATTTACCTACAATCTATTTTCTATGCTGAACGTGATGGAATATGGAGGGTGTGACTTGTGCAAATATTTGAATATTCCCCAACTTACAAATCTTTGCATTTGAAACCGGAGTTGGATTCTCTTTCCTTTTTTTTTTTCCCTCCCCTGCTCTCTCAGTTTCCTCTTCTTTTGTCTCTTTACAGAGAAGATAAAACAAAATGATGATATGGCTTAATATTAAGCGATTAAATAGTAGGAGAGGGAGAGGAAGAAAAATAGGAGGAGAGAGAATACATATCCCTTGAAAACAAATAAACCCTAACCTCTCCCTCTCAAAGTTAGGTAATTGACCTAACGTTATATACTTAACGATTCATTTTATTATTCTTTAATTTATGATATTTCAATTAAAATGAAACTGCTTACTTAGTTGGTGTTGACGTAATAATCTGTTAAATCCACCTGAAATTTGTTAAGATAAGATGACAATGGTAGTTATAAAAGTGACGTCGATGTAATGTTGATTGAAGATTTTCTAATAATTTAGTTAAAATGAGATGTTATTAAGGTTGGTAATCTTGCAATCATTTCTGATAGAAAAAACAAAATAGTGCAAGATGATTGCAAACGTGAGAGTAACCACATTAGATAGGACTAATGTGCTATATATCTCGAATTTGAATTCGTCTTTCCATAGTTTACATTACTTTAAATTACAATATTAATTCTGTAAAAAAAGTGCAAATAATAATCTGGAGATGAGAATATCATTAGAAGTCCGAGCATTTTAATTTAGCTCCGGGATTGAACTAATTTAGCTTGGATTCGATACCACATGCATGCAGGGATACATTGTCTAACTCAATATAGCAGAACGTATATGGTTGTGATGTAATTCTCGCATGCTTTTTCACGCCCCGGACTCAATTCGGTAGAAAATCTCGAATTCGAACGTGATCTAAAATTAAAGAAAAAATAATTAAGAAATATTTACAAGACTAAAATAAATAAATAAGACTTCTCACATATGAGTGATGATGTACAAATAGTTTCATTTCATCGTTCACATAGACCATATTATATTCTCAACCAATAATAATTTCACAATCAACATAAAAAAAATCCAGTTAATTAGCAATGATATACATAGATCCAAGTAACACCAAACAAGATTAATCGACCAACAATTATATAGAACTTTGCGAAATTTAAGCAAACCAAGTTCCTTAAAGATCTACCCGATTTCCCTTACTTGAATTCCAAGGCATTGCTTTGAAGTATTAACACAAGAATCCACCACTGCGATAAGCTCCTATTCACAAATGCAAAGTCAATACTAAATGCATGAAGCAACTCTGACCCTAGTCAGATAATTTGGCATTACTAATTTAGGACTTGGATTGTCTGCCCTCCCATTTCGGTGCCCTCCCCGTGCCCTCTTGTTTTGTGTGGTCACGGTTAAGCCACGTCAACATTTTATATTGTTTTTTTTATAAAAAAAAGAAAAAAAGAAATAGTAATATAAAATGTTGACGTGGCTTAACCGTGACCACACAAACAGGAGAGCACGAGGATGGCACTAAAATGGGAGGGCAGACAATCCAAGTCCTACTAATTTAACACCACTCCTTTCAAATGTCATTACATTTATGCAATCAGGGTAACCATTATTAACTATACACCTTGTTTCGTATAGCTAAAACTTGGCATATGAGACATATATATGCATATAGCTTGAAAACGTGAATCAACTTGGTTTTGGTCCTAGTATTTATTGCTTTACATTACCTCATGTCTAACATATTTGTTGGATGTGCCTTGTGTGGGTACTTGAGTATGACTACAATAATATTTCGATGATCAAGCTTTATAAATAGTTTGACTCATTTAGTTCTTCAATATCCTCCACTTTGTTTATCAGACTTTTAGTTGTCATCTTTTGCACTGGTTTGATTATTTTTTTCAATAACATAATATCATTTTTCTTCTTAAATATAAAAGAAGGAGAAGTATTCCTTAATTCTTCCTTAGGAATATAGTCTCTATTGCACCGTCGAGTAAACTTTATAACATGTTAGTTTTTGTTCTTATTCGTATCATGTTGATCACAAACTGCTTTATGGACTAGTCACCTGAGTTTAGTAAGGTTAGTTCATAAAATTGTGAACTTTCATTATTTAATTTGATAAATAAACTGCTTCTGATTTCAGTGAATTATTAGAATATATATGTTAAAAAGTTGGCTTGGGATAGTAGGAATCTCTCTCTGTACCAATCATAGAACAATATTCCAACAATCTAGTCCATCCAATATAAAAATAAAAAGGAGAAAAAATAAAATCAATCCAATGATTCCATCCAACATACCCTAACTAAACCAGTTTATCCCATAAATCTCCACATTTTTTTTTTTGGTATAATGCACATTTTCTTTATTTTATTTTCTTAATTATAGGCTTACTCCTTTTTTTCCCATTAATTAGGAATTGGGGTGGGGGATTAAAACCTTTGACGAGGTGGGCAATCACTTGGCTATAGTGCCACTGCACTAAGGGCTTACTTTAACACTCCGCAACAAAAATTGAATAAAAAATTAGCCAGACTAATCTCCCAATTAGAGCTGCCTCGTACAATCCATTAACCTCATTAATCATAGGGGTATGGAGTATGCATGCGTATTGGGTTAGTTTCTGGCATAAGAAATGATGAACCCACCATTTTAAAATTTGCAACTTGTTTCCCTCCCATCCCATCTCTACATTGGTGTTCCTGTTGTTGGGGTCCATGTCAGATAATTTTTGGGTTGTGGTATCCACACATCCATTTTTACTTCTCACACACCCTTCTAATTATCGGCTGTCGGATCGGATGAATTGAAGAAAATCAACGGACATAAATTAACAAAGGGTATGTGACAAGTAAAAAGATGTGTATGGATAGCACACTAATTCATGTTTTTGGGTCATTGATGAATGATGAATTGGTGATGAAGATCAATGAAATCTTGTTGTCAATATCAAAGCTTGTGGAGGATGTAGCAAAAAGCAGTAATATAGAACGAGTTCACTATTATCGTGAGATTTTAATTTAAGAGTATAATGTTACGTAAACAGAAACTTACACATGACATTGTATTATTAGACTAAAATATCATGTTAAATATAAATTCATTTCATACAAGTCATATTGGAATCTCATTGGCCGCATTCTTAAAGTCAATATATGGACCAAAGGAATAACTTTCCACTTTACTACCCGTTTTTCTTCTTCTTATTAAGTATTCTTGTAGCACGGAGAGAGAGAGAGAGAGAGAGAGAGAGGATTTAAAATAGGCATTTGGAACACCTTTTGCTTAATTCTTTCATTACTGAGAAGGGAAGGGAATGAAATCTTAACCCATAAACTACTCAAAGAAGGGGAGGGAGATTGAGGCAGATTTTTTATTTATTTATTTATTTTTAATATGATAAAGCAACATCATGCATGTTTCACTTTGAATGTGTACATATCACCCACTTATGGTTGCTGTGGTACTCAATGTATAATATAGCTAGAGTACCATAATAATGATACTAACTAGAATCAATATCTATGTACTTTTACTTTGTTGCACGGTTCTTTGGAGACGAAGCACTACTTCACCAAGTTCTATTCATAGATATATTTGAATAAAGTTGTAAACATCGATATTATTTTCGGTTGTAAATTATTTAAATTTAACGATTTGACTAATCAAAGTTAACGTGTCTAACTTATGAGTATCACACTAATATGGCATATAGACCAAGACAAAGCAAGCAACCTAAAACAACACATGTCATCATCTGAGAAGCTTTATCAAACAACTCAAGTCAAATTCAGAAGGGGAAAAGCTAGGGGTGTGCTAACCACACACCATATTTTACTTCTCACGCACTTCTTGATAATTTATGTCCGTGATCTTCTTTAATTCATCCGATCCGACGGCCGAAAATTAAAAAAGTGTGTGAGAAGTAAAATGGGGTGTGTGGATATCACACCCCAAAAACTATCCTTAATTGATCAAATTTCATCCATTAGGGTTAACTCATTAAAGTAAAATTTTGATTTAATCATGAGGTAAACTAAATTAATTACCTCAAATTAAAATCAAATCATAAATTCACCCCTGTATCAGAGCGTGTTAGTAAGTTTTGGGTGTCCAGCTAACACAAATCCATCCGATTTATTTCCAACTGCGCAAATTAAAGGAGGACCCAGAAATGCAAAGAAAATGCTTGCTTGGGACCCAAGAAATTTTGCAGATTGAATAATTGAGACAGCAATGTTACAAAAATTAGGTAATTCACCCAGTAGGCCTTGTCAGTATTAATCTCAGCCTCACACTCAGTCTCGTCCCAAAATATCACCAGACAAACCTATATAGCTTATGAAATATTCATCATGCATGTGTACATAATTAAAAAGCTTAAATAAAGGGGGAAAATATCCCATCAAGGACAAAAGGACAATGCCAGCCACCCGACTCCCACCATTCACTCGGCGGGACCTACTGCAAGAAACCAATTGCCACGGCGGTGCTGGTAGATTTCTTGGTGGTGCCGGGAGGCCCCAGTTTGTTTCTACTTGCGGGTTACGGTGAAAGCTCTGTCGGTTTAGCATTCAGTCAGTAATCTAAAGTTGGGCATGTGAGAGTACTACTGGCATGGTAGTTACTACTCAATAAGCGTTGAAATAAACATATCTATAGTTTGTTTGATGTGACACTCGGTCGGCCAACTCACCAATTTAACTTAATTTTGTCCAAGGGTATTACTGCAATTTCATGGTGGGATGGTTTTATCTTTAGGAAAATTAATGAAAATGGTTTGAAAATTTTGACTTTTAACGATAAGGACAAAATAAAGGGTAAAGTGAATAGTACCAGGATTAATTTTTTAGTGTAAAAATATAGTTTTTCGTTAAAGTGAACAGTACCAGAAGCTTTTCGTTAAAGTTCTCTTTATTTTTTACCCTAGTTATTGTTAAGCTCGAACCTGTGTGAGTTCAATCGAGTGTGCTCCAAGCTGCTACAGGCTTTCAATCCAAATCAGCTACAGCTAAATGAAACCAAAAGCAAAGCTTGAAAGCTCAATTCTGTTTTGTGTCTTATAGGCCAGCCAAGAAAAGTTATATATGATCTCGTTTGGATCTGAGTTTCTTCAATACGATTGTAGATCGAGGAATGAACGCATCTCACTTGAGAGTTGTTCATGCCTTGGGCTTAAAGACGTTTGGACAAGCTTTGTTTGTGGCGAGCATGACGTGAATCACAAATTCCTTTGAGATTACTTTTGTTTGCCAAAATTAATACGATATATATAGCGGCCTACTACCGATGAGCATCAACCACTTAGTGGGGTGGCTAAGATATTTTGAATTGGACAAACTCATGACTTGGCACATATGAGAACTCAAATTACACCACATGAAGGCTGCTATATCTAAAGTCCAAAAAGTTACGCTAGAAAAAATTGGGAATTCTTTTTACAAAAGAATTTATTTGGACTTTTGGCGACACATAAAATGATTAAACACATGGAGTCCACAAGAGAATTCTCCACGTAGGTTTTGGCCCTTTTGTTTTACTCTTCTTCCCATTTAATTACAATTAAATATTAAATTTTGAGCAAGTGGCCTTCTCTACAGTGGTGAGAGAAGTATTGTCCTTGCACCACGGCGTGAGTTTGATCTATGTTAGCTTCTTAATCTAACATCTAATTTAACAAATTTAGCGTCTGACAAAAAAAAATATTAAAATTTTGAGACAATTATGCTTAATCACTAAACTAAGATGTCCACTTTTTTTTGTTTTGTTAAAAAAGATGTCCACAATTTTTTTTATTACAAAATGTTCACGGTTTTATTAAATACATATAGCATACGTGTAAACAATTATGTTTATACGACATAATTTTATAGCCGATCTTCACCACTAGGATGCGGATAAATTATATCGAATTCGTTCATTTATAATATTTGAATTAAAAAAATTCACTAACAGGTGAAGAAAATTAAAACTAAATTGTAATATAAAAATCAGTTAAACAATGATCTGAGTTTGTTTAATACGTTATCCATTCACTTGTTGTGAAGTTGAGAAATGATATAAATTATAGAGCTCTACACACTTCGACTCATTTCTTTATATTTTTGTGACATGTATTGTATTGTATATTTGTATTCAAACAAAAATATATTTAAAATATTCTAAAGAATCAAAAGGATCCATGAATCATCCGCATTATGTATGCATTGTGAATGCCTTCGATATATTCGCACTGTTCAACTTTGGGAACCTTAAACAATTTGTTTAAACAAGTAATAAATTATTTTGGAAGAAAAAACAAGTAATAAAGAATAACAAGATATAAGTTTTTTTAGTACATAATAAAATATAATACTAATCTTATATTTGTCAATTGGTCTTGTTAAATAATTGGCGTTGGGAATCTGGTCAAATCTTCTAAAGATTTCATTTATTTGTCCCCCACTTCACCCAAAATAATTCATAAATTTTTAAAAAGAATAGTTATTGGCATTTTAAAATTTTTATTTTTTACTTTTCATAAGTATATCTTTTTTCTAAATATATAAAGTTTAGAATGTAAAATAAGAATTTTAAGGTGTCGATAACCATTTTTTTTTTAGAAAAACACAATTTATATTTAGATGCCAAAATACCTATTTCTTTGCGTGTTCAAATCTTCTGCACCCAAATTTGTTATCATAATATACTAATGCATTCAAGGTTTGGCCATATTATAACTATATTTTTATTATGGCTGGATTTTTTTTTTATGGGTAATGATAGATAGACTAAAATTTTAAAATCAAATTTGTAAACCAAATGATGTGATTGTAGATGATTGAATTGTTAATTAAGTGTCGGTTTAACGTATTTGTTTCTTATTGATGACACATCATTTGGTTTGCAAATTTAGTATCCCTAGTATACCCTTTTTTTTATTCTTACTTAGGTGGTTTTTTTTTTTTGTCAGAAAATGAAAATTTCATAAAAAGAGAGAATTACACACAACATAAAAAGTCTAAACAAAAAAAGAGCAGCAACTCAAAACATCATGAGAAGCTCACACAAGCAAAAGCCCAACAACAGACAAGAAAGCAAAACACAAAAAACCCTAACCTTCAACAACAAACAGTAACAAGCATTTGTAGTCTCAAATGAGTTAAACCCTTAAAGTTTAGACGTTTAAACTTTGGGTCTGAAAACAAAGAGCTAAGTACATTTTACACAATTGAGGTTTGAGGTTAGTCTAAAGGAGTTACAAAGTTCTCTTTCTTTTTATCTTTTCACCCTATTTTTAGACATTTGTCCATTTAGGGTGCGTTTGTTGCACAGGACTATCTCGGACTGGACTAGCGTCAAGGACTAAGTTGGACTGGTTTAGACTAGACTAAATTGGACTATTTTTGTGAAGCGTTTGATGCAGTGTCGGACTAAAAAGCAGGATAAAGAAAATAATAATAATTAATTCTGTTTTTTTTTTGTTCTTTTTCTTGTTCTAGAACACTCTCTCTGGACTAAGAAACCTCTCGCTTTCCTCAGCCTTTTTTCCGTCCAAATTACACAACTTTGGACTAAGAATCTCTCTTCCCTCTCCCTTTTTTCGTCCAAATTCCACAACTTTCTCCCTCCATTTCAATCAATAAAGCTTCCAAATCACAAAACGCAGCACAATAACGAAATTCAATTGAAATCAAAATCGAAATCGCAGTTGAGTCTCCTGTATTCGCGACGGTGACGCTCTGATTTCGATTGAAGGCGGAAGAGCTTTGCCTCTTCTCATCACATTCGAACGCAGGTGAGAACTCATCGCTCGAAGCCAATCACAATGCAAAGTCTGGATTTTTCTTTTGGAAACGGACGAATTCCCCCAATTCAATTCCAATCAGGATAAACCCTAAGTCCCAATTGGACCAAATCGTAACCCCTTATGCTCTGAATTCAGGTTTCAGTGATCCAACCCCAGACGAGGAAGAGGATGAGGGCGCACCAGTCGGCGAGGTCGTCAGGACACGAGCAACTCTTTGTCTAAGATGGTCTTAGCAGTCCGCCCATATACGGGGGGCCTCGCCAAGAACATTTAGCGAAGGTGTTAGTCCCTGCGAGTCCCCTCTAAGCTCATTAAACGTAATCCCGGACTGCAACAAACACGGGACTGCACTGCTAAATAGTCCAGTCCAGCCTAGTGAAGGCTAGTGATGCCAAACAAACACACCCTTAAGTCTTTTGCTACATTGGTTATCTAGTGAACCATTAACTGCTCCTGTGTCAGAGCATAACTCGCCTTCCAAATCCACTAATCTTTTCACAAAGCCACACTAACGCCATCTGAGATTGTGTTTCCCCTACATAGGCTTACAAAGTGAATTCTAGACTTTCACATCATTATTTGATAGTTGACTTGACGGTTAATCTAACAAAAAGTATAAATTTGATTTATATAAAATCATTAATAAGTAAATAAAAAAAATTGAAACCTCGTGATCCATTTTTAAAACTAACCTTAAACCTCAACAATGTAAATTTGTAATTATCCCAAAACAAATTAAGAAATTAAGAAATGGTTTTACACATGGATGAACTTGGTTATATGCTGTCCAGGAGAATAATACATTGGATCTGCTGATCTGCTACAGGTTCAATATTGGTGTTCCATGACAAACTTACCACCAACCCTCTCGAATCTATCACTTATTTTCCGGAAAGTTATTCTATATTCTAAATCATACTTTATATTAAACCCATCCTCCTTAAGTCCTAATGTATAATGTATACTATTTGCTAACAAATATACTTTAAATAATTGCTCTCTCTCTCTCTCTCTCTCTCTCTCTCTCTCTCTCTCTGTATAATGTCATTGGGGACGTTGTTTGTGGCAATTCAATATTCATGCCAAGTGGGATGCCAAATACTATATACTATGATCTGGGTGCAACACTTGTGGTGTAGTTGTGTAGGTTAATTATATTATATCTTAAATCTTTTTTTTTTGTCGATGTATTATATCTTAATCTACTAGTTGGCCAAGGGATAGAATACAATATACATATATGTGTGTGTGTTTAAATATGTATAACTCGTATATGTTTGTTAGGCTTTTATATGACAACCGATGGTAGTAGCAACTTATTATTAATCTACTACCACTTGCTTCCATACTAAATGGGTTTGAATATGGCTTTGGATGAGAATCAAACCATGATCTTGGGAACGTGGAGACAATCTGTAATAACGACGCTGACTGGAACGCTTTCATAGTAAAATATGGAGATTTTAGGTTTAATTGAATTAGTAGTTCATGTGCTGACAGAGTAGTCAAATAATAATTTTTATTGTATAAAAATTAAGATTTAAAATTTTGTGATAAAATCTATTAGGATTTAGGCCCAAAATTAAAAGTTCGTCAACTCTCAATTAATTGTTAGCAAGTGATCCTAAATTGTGAGGCTAAAAAGATAAAGTTAGCCTCACATATGAGCCTCATATGCTAATGGAGAATTCCGTTTTAGACTCACATGTGTGGCACGGGTGCTAACAATTAACGAAAAGTTGACAAAACTTTTAATTTTTGAACCCAAAACCTAACAGACTTTATCACACGGGTTTAAATCCTAATTTTTTTAATTTTTATTACAAAGACTATATTTCAATTACCATGGACCGATAGTCCAATTGGGCCGAAATTTTTTGTAATATACACATTCATATTATATAGTCATTAGTGAGGGAAGTTCGTCCACTTAAGACAAACATAAGATGGATCATTTGTATTCGGATGCACTAGAATGGATCGGTGTGAAACTCCAATGCAGGGGGGTTCACCTTCAATGTGTCTTTAGCGGAAGAGACGTAGTACAAGCTTCCCTGTACAAAATTGAGATAGAATCGAACTCGATCGACATGCTGAGGACGGGGACGACGACAGACACGGCTGTGGAAGGTATTGTTCAATATATCAACTCCTCTGCGGCAATTTAAGCCATGTGGTTTTCCAGTTTACTCCTAGAGAGTGCAACTAAGCTGCACATGCTACATAGCAGCTTATGTTTTCGGCAGAACAATGTTTTAGATGTGATTAAAATAAAAAAATGGTTATTCATTTGGTCGCAGATGCTCGAAATGGATCCAGCGAGGTACAATGAACAGACACGATCACAGAATCTCCTGGATCTCGGATCCTTTTCCGCAAATGCTAATGTAACTGTTCGTATTTAATCAATAAAATCTTTCTACCACTTATTACTACGATTTGATGATATTCCTTCATTTGTAAGTAAAAGGTCTTAAATTCAAATTTCATAGATGGTGAGTTCAATACCAATTTATTCCTCCACCCCTTATCGTAAATATATATTCAGATTAAAAAAAAAAATCAATGAAATCTTCATATCGTTGCAAAAAAGGGGGGAAAAACTACATTGCTAAAATAGCGAAGGCAAGTAGTAGAAAAGGCATTCAATGGTGATCCAGACGTTTCATGTTTCATAGAAACGAGAGAGAGAGAGAGAGAGAGAGAGAGAGAGAGATTATCACCGAAATGTATTATAAGCGTTGTCTTGCACTGCATTGCAAAGAATAACGTTCAAATTTCTAATTTCAACTTTCAGTTGACGAAGGGGGTGTAATAAACACCCCAAATAATGCTCCCCCCCCAAAATTACACATTCTACAGCTCTCCATTACATTTGTTATCCTATACAAGCTTTCTAACAAGGACATGCACGGAATATTTTGGGGAGAGATCAACGGTGCCTTCCGAAAGAGCTGTATCTAGCAATTTCTATTACTTCTACTTGTCAAACCGAGCAGGAGAAAAGAAAAGAAATAGGAAACAAGAGCAGTACCTCCATTTTAAGGCGCATGGCCCAACATTTTGTGACTGGTATTCTATGACTTCTTTGACAACAAAGCAACCTCCATTACCTGCTGTTTCTTCAGATACCTCTGAGCGGTTGCATTAACAATCTTGACAAAGAAATTCAACAGCATAAGCCACACCAAAGAGTTCCAAATTGAGGCAAATGAGAAGTCCCACGTATTCACCTGCCAAGGATTTTGAATTAGACAAATTGAAATAAACCCGCACCTGAGATCAAAACCGACAACATAGAAGTTAAAAGCCAATGTAGCATTATAATCAGTAGAGTTACCTTGATATTTGACGAAGGAGAAGCTGTGAGATACTTTTCCTTTGCCGCATCAATTTTCGCAATGAGGTTAGGAAGGACAGCAGCAAAACCGGGAATGAGACTGAAAACCCAAATCAATTCATTCTCTATCCAATTAAGAAGTTGATTGTTGCAAACTGAGATGATGAAAACTGTCTGCATATAGAGAAAATAAGCAAACCACCACCATTAATCAGAAGCCAATACGTAACATCTGGTTGCCAAAGTATATACCAAAAGTGAAAACTAAAAATATTTTGCGTAAGTGAAACCAAAACATACCAAAAGGAACTTTACAAACCTGTAGATGAGTTTTAATAATTGCCTTTCCAATCACTGTTGCAAGGAAAAACTTCCAAAATGGAATACCAAATTGTCCACACATAATGCCAGCCAGGTCAAAAAGAGGATTTGGCACCTGAAAAGTATCCCGGTTAACTGGCAGGTTACAATGAAAATAGTAATTAAAACAATTTTATGATAAGCATAACACGTTAACAAGTGATGCTTTCTGTGATCAAACAAGAAGTGCAGCAGTACAAGTATATATGAACACCAGCTTTAATGCGTAACATACTTCAGAAATCTCAAGACTTAAAAGTTGGATTTTAAAGACTAACATGAACTCGTAGAACTACTGTATGGTAATAGAAATCCAAAATTCATTGATCAGTTAGCATATCTGTTCGTGTAATATTGAATAAGAATTCTCTGTAATGAAGGGAAAATAATAGATTTCATATGGAAAAGCATAAAAGCTCACTTGGATGAAACTAAATGTTATATTTTCTGGTAATGGTATTCTAGTAATGATGTTCAAACTAACCGAAGCAAGTACTAGGATCGTAAAGAAGTTCAACTGCTGAGAGTGTGATAGAAGCCAGTGCTTGATTGGGTTTAGACGAGTAGCTATGAATCCTGTTCCTTCATCTGAGGGATCATCCAATTCTTCCATAGCAACTTTGTTACCAGACACGCTTGCTACATGAAGCAATAAACCAAAAGAAGATCAGAATCAAATATATAAATAACGTAGATCATTTGATGAAAGGTCTCCTCCCTCCCCCTATCCATTTTTCTTGTATGCTAATGGCTCTGCATGCCTGCCCTTGGGAGTAAATACTTAGCACAAATATTAGTTGTATGAGAGTTTATCAACCTACGGTTTGTTCTGCTCACCTGCTCTTGAGATAAAATATGGAGGAAGCTCTCCAATTGCAGTCCCAAGACCCCATAAAACAGCCTCTAACTGGACCTGTGGTAATATGCTGCTAAGTGGAACCCGCAAACCATGTAATGATGGAAACAAGGGTGGTCCAAAGTCAGAGCAGCTCTTCCCAAGCCACGAAGGGCCTTGTTTTAGCTGTATTGTATCGTAGGGGGCACTTTTTAGATCAACCCGACCACACTGCATAGCCTTTAATGTAAAGAACGCAATATGGGGGCCCAGATATAGGACAAACGTGTGCAAACCAGATCCTGAAGGAAAAATAAGCAAAAGTCTTCATATATCAGGTAGGCTAGGTCAATGCACACCAGGAAAGATGTTGCTAAGTAGTTAAAAACAATATCAGACGAGATGCTCTTTCTTGTTCAAAATATGAAAAGCATGGCCATTGACAACCAGAACATCCTTTTCCCGAGTTTAAATTACTTGCACCATCAGAAATTCTGATATAGGAACAAGGATTTTGTCAGGTTGCTTACCAAGACCAATCGAAGATGCAATTCCAAGGGCCACCCACCATAAACCAAACTGGAAATATTTGGCAAGTTCCTCAAGATGCTGCAGAAATATGGCAACAACTTGTATTCATAATTCCCAAGAAGCATTTAAACAAAACAACTAAGATAAATGCGAACACAGTATGTAATATCATGGTTCACCATCAGGAGGGTACAAATAATATGCATCTAAAAATTAACATCCGGACCACACAAAGTAAACGCGTTAAAGATTGTTCACTGCCTTGATATATTTATTAAGTGTCAGCATTCTTAAAGCAGTCCTATCCAAAATAATATACAGCTAACAAAGATGGAGGTAGAGATTTGAAGTTGGTTCATAAGAATAAGTATCCTTCATGCAAAGGCATCAAAACACGGAGCCCTCTGAAAAGGTCGTGACTTGTTATGACGCAATCAAGAAGCTACAAAAGGGTTTAGTTGACCCAAGGTTAGAATCCTATTTACCATATATAACAGCCCCTATAATAAATGAACAAAATTTCAGCGAGAAAACCTCTGATTCATCTGTACGAACATAACTTGCTGCAAAATGTGATATCACTAAGATAATCTACAAATAAATATATACCTTTTCATGAGGACCATCAAAAGTAATTAGAAGAACTCCAAGAGACAATAGCACAATACTCGAAAGCACAAGCCAACCACCTCTTGCCAACAAATATGATACTAAACGCTTAACATACTGAATTACAGCCAATATGAAAAACTTCAACGTTCTGAAGGGTTGTGATGTTAGTGTCAAGTTATCTAGTTCCTCTTGATGCTTCTCATGGATCCCTGAAACATAATGCAACTTAATCAGTGAGAGAAGACTGATAGGGTCTACAGCTTCCTTGAATTCATTTACTTTCCAATCATAATTGAAACTTTGGTGACGAAGCATTAACACAAGAGAAGAGAGGTGGGAAAAATAGTTTGAACAGATTAAGTTATGCACATCAAAAGTGAAAAATGAAAGTCACAATATTTATAAGAAAGAGAGATGGCTACTGTAACATTCGCAAGAGCAAGTATACAAGTTGAATGACCACGGAGATGGATACTTCGGTGCCTACTATATCTCAGATGGAAGCTTTTTAACTAGAACATGACAGGAAAGCCTTTACCAAACAATTTGAATAATCTAAACTACATAAAACATTTGAATCATATCCTTCAACCCATAATCCTACTAAACTAAACACACTCATAAAGCCCGTTAAGTCGGAAAACGATAGAATTGCAGTTTGTCAATTCATGATAAGCATAAAAAGGATTCCCATTTATTTCAAATCCAGTAATCGGATAGTTTTCGAGATCAATCTTCATATCTTAGACCCTATTTCGCTTAATAGAATTGTTTGCTTAAGACCCTTTTGGCCTCAAATGTTACAATTTTTTTTTTCTTTCTATTTGCAATCCACTTAATAGTCCAATTATCATCCTAATTCAAATTCCACTACCAAACCTAAAAGTCTACTTCTTTCCAACATATCAAAAGTCTCAATTCAATAAATTAATAAACATAAACTCCAAACATAAAACAAATTCTGGGTTTTCGATTTGGAGGGCCAGAAATTATAGAAAAATAACAAAGTAAAATAATGAATGAGGAAATTAGAGAAACTGAATCACTTGCCTGAGATCGAAGCGTCTGTGAGTTGAGAGGATGAAGAAGAAGAAGAAGAAGAAGAAGAAGAAGCATTTTCTCGCCTAGGGGACCCCATTGGAGTAAGCTCTCACTGCCCCAATCAAAAGTTCCCTCCTTTATATATGGAAATAATACTACGAAATTTCCATGTATGCTTTGCGATAATCTTCTCTGATCTTCAAAAAAATGGGTTTTAAGAGAATCGGAGATTGGAGTGAATCGAAAAGTACTGGGAAATTTTAAAACTGGATCGAACAGTTGAATCAAAGTTTCAGATCTAAGAAGGATCCCTCTCCAAAATAAAGAGGGAGAGAGGAGAGACAGAAAAACGACCAGGAGTTTGCGTGAAGTCTTGAAGTGGAGCTTTTATCTCTTTCGTATGGAGTGTCGTATCCTCCTCCTCCTCCTCCTCCTCATATGGAGTGTCGTTTTGGTGTCCACTGTTCTAAGAGAAATTCTAAAGCAAACTCTCTCATGAGTCATGAAGTAGAATTCTATAAATTCTCAGTCACCTTATTTTATTCACAATATTTTATAATATTTGTATAGAATTGTGTTAAAAACATTAGTTAATGGGAAGTTTATGAAACTGTCTTATTTTTTTTAGAGAACCTTTTTAACATTTCTCATGATTTAATTATGAACCCAATGTGTTGAGAGATTATTTCACATAACATGCCATTATATAAGTAGAGGAAATAATATGTTTCTTTCGTATCTTTTCACTTATATTTTGACATGTGTTTCGTTCGTGGCAAGTAGTGATTGATATGATGTTTTGGTTTTAAGTTTAAATCCTTAAGCCTCTTTGTTACATCCCATATCGCCCATAGGAGTGGATTATCTAAGCCTTATATATATATTTTCATCTCTACCTAGTACGAGGCTTTTTGGAAGCTCACTAGCTTCGGGTTTCATCGGAACTTCGAAATTAAACGAGTTCGCGCGAGAACAATCCCATGATGGGTGACCCATTAGGAAGTTCTCGTCTGAGTTCCAGAAACAAAACCGTGAGGGTGTGGTCGGGGCCCAAAGAGGACAATATCATGCTACGGTGAAGTAGACCCAGAGATGTGGTGGGGGCCCGAGTTGGGATGTGACAATTTGGTATTAGAGCCAATCCCTGGCCGGAAGTGTGCCAACGAGGACGTCGGGCCCCTAAGGGGGGTGGATTGTTTCATCCCACATCGCCCAGGGAAGTGGATCCTCTAAGTCTTATATGTATATTCACATCTTTACATAGCACGAGGCTTTTTGGGAGTTTACTGGCTTCGGGTTCCATCGGAATTCTGAAGTTAAGAGAGTTTGCGCGAGAGCAATCCCAGGATGGGTGACCCACTAGGAAGTTCTCGTATGAGTACCAGAAACAAAACCGTGAGGGCGTGGTCGGAACCCAAAGCGGATAATATCGTGCTACGGCGGAATCGAGCCCGGGATGTGGTGGGGGCCCGGGCCGGGATGTGACACTCTTGGTATAGTTTAAAGTAGTAATGTTGTAATAAAAATAGAATTGTTATTGGCAGTCTAATATTTTTATTGTGAAATCCAAACATTCTATATTTAAAATGAAATACATTTGTGAAGAGTGCATAATGTAATTTTTAATGTGTTAATAATAGTTATCTCCACATAGTTGAGATAAAATGACTTTAAATGCTCTATATTTAAAAGAAAATACCTCTATTTTGGCCCCCACTTTCTCTCTTCTAGATAAGTTTATTCTTATTTTCTTTTGCTAAAAAAAAGAAGAAAAATCTCAATCTTTTTTCTTATTATATCTTTGATTTTCTTCCTAGTATGATGATCCATTAATATGGATGCAAACTCCCTTAAATTTGGTGAAAGAATTGAAGCTTTTTTTGGTGTATTTTTTTATTAGGTTGGCGGTAGCTTACATAGTATTGTTACTAGGTTGCCCCTCATGATTATTTAGTACATTACAAGGATGTTTTAACTTTTAAGGCCAAATTGGATTATTCATCCGTGGTCATGGGAAACTTGCATGATGATTCCTGTGGTGAAAAAACTAGGAATTAAATCTCTGTGGTCAAGAATGTTAGCAAATTTAGTCCAAAAGTAAGATTTCTGCTAAATATTGTTAAAAATATGGGTAAAACTGTATTTTCAGTTCCAATTGACATTTAAAATAAATAATTTTTTTTATAACAATTAACAAAAAAAATAATGCTTAATTTTTTAAATAAAAAAAAGCCCCAATTCAATGTCAATTGGAACTGAAAATACAGTTTTACCCCAACTTTTAACAGTCCTTTAACAGAAATCTTACTTTTGGATTAAATTTGCTAACATTCTAGACCACAGCGGTTTAATTCCTAATTTTTTCATCACGGGGGTCATCATGCAAGTGTGCTATGACCACGGGGATGAACAATCCAATTTAGCCAACTTTTAATGTCGTCAACGAAACTTCTTTCTATTGATCTTTACGCGTCATAAGAATGCATTTGGATCCTTCATCACCCCATCAACTTTGAAAGTTAAGGAAAGTATAAGGAGGCGTTTAATTGTTTCATACACAAATCATCATAATTGTTTCAAACATTCTAGTGAGTACGGTAATGGGTAATAGGTTTCGACCTATGCATTTAGGATTCGAAAATTTTCCTTCCCTAAATTAGTGTGCAAGAGGGTCAAATATAAATATACTGCTAAAAGGCCAACTTACTTGATAACATCATGCACCATTAATACAAAACAAACTTAAGATTACAAGTTATCACAGAAACAGTCAAATATAATTTTTTTAGCAATAGACTTATACTTGACCCTCTTGCACCACAATCATATAGAATTCATTTAATCAGCCTAAAAATAGGATGCGTGAAAGATCTTCATGTTGAATTCCTTCTAAAAGATAGAGATGGTCGATACTAATTGCATTATTTACCGATTTTAACTTTTTGAATTTTTTTGAAAAGTAGCTAATTTAAGAGGAACGGATTGAATTTTTGTCAAACTTTCTAACATCTTATTATTCTAACCAAAAACCCAAGTAAAATGTCTTAATTACCTTTAATTTACTAATCATTTCCATCTTCTCTTCCCCTCTCCTTCTCCACATAAGGACAGATTAGTTAATACCCTATTGAAGACGTCGGATTCTTTTCAATATTTGCTTTCGTAATTGGCTAATTGAATGAGGCAATAAGCTGTGTATTTCTACATATTTTTTAGTAAATCGACATTTTTACACAAAAGAGAGGGGGAGTTCGGCTAAGTTGTGTATTTCTACATATTAGTTGTTTGCTTAAAGATCTTTACCAAATATAATACTATGCTCTGGCATATAGTATTCTCGGAGCAATGGATGCAGTCAATGATCCAACGGCCAAGAATTCCGAGGTACATACTAGAAAATCCCGGGATCTTAGTAGCAATACTTAGATATAGGAGAGATGAAGCGATGAATCACCACTGAGATGAAAGTGGTTGATTTTGTCGCATGCCTCGACTATAAAATTAGTAGTCAGCGCATGATCTGCTTTTTGCAGAACGAGGGGTTGTGACTCTATGAGGCTTGCATGTCAAATGTGGGATCCTAAAACCATAGAATGGACGAGTTATTTAATGAGATCTTGCCCAACTATTGTAACAATTGTAGCAGCTCAAACCTGCCAGAAAATGAGCCACTTAGTACTATGGTCAAGTGGTTTTCTCTTCACCGGTAAATAATATTAACAAGGGTAATTAAGACTTTGTACCTAATTTTTTTTGTTAGAATTATAAGAGGTTAGAAAGTTTGGACAGTTGCTTGTGGCAATAGTATGTACAAAGAACAAGAATTGCTTGCATGCCTAGAAAATGTTGGTTTTAGAAGCAAGAGATAAAGATGCCTTGTCTAAAAGAATATCCCATCTTGTTGTGTTTGGAGGTTATATCCTTGTTATTTTCAGGACCATTAGGATCTAGAGAGGTTTGCACAAATAATGCTAGTAGACTATGGCTAATAACACAGCACTGGGCATGTAAAGATTTATTCTTCTTTATAGCTCAAGTGGTTAAAAACTACTATCAACTAACTATTGGCCTAAACGTATACAATTCAACAGAAATGAAACAAGATAATTAGTTAATTATGTCAACCTTTTTTCTTTTATGTTTGGTCTGTAAACTTATGTTCTAATTTGATCCATAGGAGGAGAGATGTTCACTTGTCATCAATTATTACATAAAGCGCTTATTAGATGGATGATTCATTTTTTCGACACATAACAAATATTTATTAGACGATAAATGCTAACTAAAATAATATTTTAATTACAAAAGAAAATCATTAATCGGAACGTAAAAGATAGAAAAATTTTATTCTAA
This sequence comes from Malus sylvestris, assembly GCF_916048215.2. NCBI lineage: Eukaryota > Viridiplantae > Streptophyta > Magnoliopsida > Rosales > Rosaceae > Malus > Malus sylvestris. Next base: position 15,543,016 of record NC_062272.1, read on the forward strand.
CTCAACCAGTGGATAGATGTGGCTTTCTTAATTGTTACTCTTCTTGTCGTTGATGGCATGCGTTGCCCTTTTGGTAGTCATGCGATCAAGATGAAGCATAAAGACGGGTCAAAGAAATGGCGTTAGAGAGAGAGAGAGAGAGAGAGAGAGAGAGAGAGATAGAGAGAGAGAGAGAGAGAGAGGTCAGAAACTAACAGATTAAGGAAATAATAAAAACAAAACTGAGGTCTCTATGCTACAGCATTTGATCCTTAATCATTATAATATAAATATGTATTTTCACTTAAAATAATCTTAAGTGGTAGTTGTGAATGTGATGTGATGACCTAAATTATGGAACAGCTCCAATCAAAACTAAGGTCCACACTTCCACTATTAATTGGTTTTTGGTTCACCAATCATAAGGCGATACAACATTTTCTTATGGATGTTTGGAGCTTTATTTTATTTATAAAAAACAATAGTAAGAACAGATCGAATTGGTCTAATTTTTTTTCTTTATTTATTTGAAATGGTTGTTATCCAGAAGGATCAAAATTGGAAATTCAGTTATATTGGTTATTCACAGATAAGACCATTAATTTTTGTTTCTCCCCACAGATTACATTATAATACTTATTTATTTTTGGATAGAATATATTGATTTATTATAAATTAAAAAATTTAAATTGAGAACAGTAGTAAACTGTCACAGCTGGTTGGATGCATGACTGCCAATTATTATGAAGCAGCATGTGTAAATTGTAATCATGCAAAATAACACTTCTCCGAATCTGTATGAATATTTTTTGTGTACTTCCTATTTAGTATTAATATTATTGAACTCTCAGATCATATGTTAGCCAACAATTTTCTTATGAAACAAAACTAAGATCATGGTGCTATGTTGTGCAAAAATTAATTAATAATTCATTTACGTCTGAAACCTGTATAGATGGACAAAACATTGTTTAATTATCTTCGGCGGGTACTCGGAGCTTGAATTGAGTTTAATTTTGCAGTGATGTTTAAGCCAAGGCCTATAGATTTTGGTATGCCTGCTTCATTACGGGCCTGCATTGGTGCTCTGTTACAAGCCTAACTCAGCCCAAATCTCACATTGCCTTGTTTTCTTCATGCTAGACAATTTACCATTTAAAGTGTATCACATGTAAGTTATGAGAATTTTTTACAAACGATAGCGTTAGTGCGTTAAATTGTTAGTTATTAAAGTGCATAGGTATGATTGTTTTCTATCACTGCGATATGACTTAAATTGACAGAAAATTAAAAACAATAGTTACGAATCTTATAGTAGGGAGAAACTAGCATTTTTAATGAATATAAGGACTTTTTTTCTTTAAAAATTTTACTTTCACTCGTGTAATAATTCAGGATCAAATCAACACATTACACTATTCTTACTAAACAAACCAAGATTTGCAATTTATGTAAAAGTAAATGAGGGTATTAAGTCCCAATTATGAACTTAATGTTCTAGTTATCTTGAGCTCGAGCCTGAAATTTGGATAAAAAACAACGATTCTCTCAAGAATGCATTATGACTTAGCACCTACAAACTAATTATTTCAAGCTAGTTTCCAAATATAATTCTAGATTGATTAGAATCACCTCTAGAATGAATTGTGTGGATTTGCTTGAAAAAACAATCAAAACTTTTAATTTCTCTAAATTACTATTTAATTGATTATGAATTTCTATTGAATTTTACCATTTGGTGTCATGAGTATAAAAAATCTAGTATTTATGCAACGAGGCCACAAATTTTCAACCTCCAAAATCTCAGAATTGATCCCATTATATTCGTTAACCAATACTAAATTACTAATATGTCCAAGAAAAAGAAGAAACGTGAAACCCGCGAAAATGTTTCCAAGAAAATCATTAATTCTCTCTTTTCCCTCCTCCTTTTGAGGTGGGGTGGTTTCAATTCAAGTGGGGAGAGCACTTGCTCTCTTTCGGTGGAAGGGAGAGATTTGCTAAAAGCTTTCCTGAAGCATTTTCGGTTGCTTTTCAAGTTTCTTCGTTTTTGTTATCTTGTATTCCACTTTGCATCGATTCCTTCCATGGCCAACAAGAAAAGGAGGGCATAGGCAAATTATTGACCTTGACTATAACTTCATGCTCAAATTTGGTATATACTTGCCCGATTTGACTGTATGAATTTCTTTTAATTAATGTTAAAATTGCCTGCAAGATATCTAAAGTTTGAAATTATACTAGTGCATCTCGACCGACAACTAGAGAAATTTTTTCATGTGATGCTCGTTTTATACATTACTAATTCACGCGTTATAATGAATGAACAACATAATTGATATGTCATCGATCTAGAGTATAATATTAATATTAATGAAAAATTCACATGTCATAGATTTATAATTCCACGTGTAGCAGCTAAGTACTTAGTCTGTTTTAGAAGAAAAAGGTTTCTTCAGGCGTTCTTCGATTTTAGCCGCATGGGATTTTGCCTTCTGCAGGCTCGTACAATATTTGTAATACAAACAAAAAATCGGAAGCTGCTTAAGAGGTTCAACGTCAATTCCATGGGCGCTCAAAACTTATAGGCAACTGATAAGTACAAACTGTAAATAGTTTATTCAAATTGATATATAAACTTGTAATCGGAGCTAGTCTTAAAAAGGTAAAAGATCCCTAAACGTCAGCCAAAAACTATTGAATTTGAATCCATGCATATCCTTCTTCAGGAAAGATGCATAAGTTGGCTTGTTCACAAATCAGGACAAGATACCAACTAAATTAACTAATTAAGTTTTGCTTTCTGTACACTTCATATTTGGTCAAAATACTTCTTTCTGTTCTTACTTTCTGTGGGCTGTACTAAATAAAAAAAAGGGGAAATTTTAGAATATGTCTAATTTTATAGGCTTACTTTTAAAATAGGTCCAATTTTTAGTTATTTTGGACCCATATCAAAAGACCCCTAATAAAAAATCTAACAGCCAAAGAAAAGAAGAAAGTTCAAAATATCCATGTAAATCTTCAACACCATATGAATTTTCTAGGGTTTTTTCTTTTGTCAGATGGGGAAACGTAACTTTGATTTCTGAACTTAACCATCACACAGTATAGTATCATGGCCAGTAGTTATTCTGTAATTTCATCTGCATTTCAGCTTAATTAAAGTTATGAACCTAAACTAATGGTTTGATTGGATTCAAGAAAAGGAAACAAGAGAAAAAAAAACAACACACTACTAGGAATAACATCTTGGGCGACGAAGGGGAAACTGTCGTGCAAAGGGAAAAACCGTTGCTGGAAACATTGGGTGGCGAAGACTCTGTCGCGCAAAGCTTGTGACGCCAGGCATTGCGCGATGGAGGAAATTCCATCGTCGCGCGAAATGCAAATTGCGCGACGGAAGTCGTGGTCGTTGCGCATACTAAGTGACGAAACTGGGTTTCGACCCCTAAACTCTTGTGCGACAATGACATGGGTTCGACCCTCAAAGTACAAACTTTTATGTGACGGATACAGAGGCCGTCGCAGTGAAATTTTAAAATTAATTTTTTAAATAATCTATTATTTATTTGTGAATTAGTTTTATAAATAATTAATTTTTTTTTCGTATATGTAAAAGTGAATTTAATGAAAATAAAAATAGAAAATGTAAAGAAGAATATTGAATTGAAAAATTATTGTAAATGTACATACAATGGAAAAAAGTATTTTTAAATTCTAAAACAATTTAAAACAAAACTAAAAAAAGAAGTCCTCGACTTCACAATCGATGGCTGGTGGTGTTGTTGTTGTGTCAGGGGGCTGGGAGGATGTAGCTGTTATGGTGGGGGGTTGGGAGGTCGTTTCTGCAGGTAGTTTAACGTCGAGGTATTGAATGCCAGAGATCTGAAGTGCACGACGTATTTGGTTTATGAAATTATTTTGGGCCGCAATCTAAGACTGTTGGGCCGCAATCTGCTCCTTCAAGCCCGCCACTTCATATGTCAGCGTATCGACCCATTCAGTTCTCTGCTTGGAGGATGAGGCAGACGGGTCCTAAGGGCAGGCTTTCCTAAGCCCCTAGTGAACATTCCCACACCGACGATCGAGGGTCTGATCAAGTGTGCCGATCATGATCTAAAACCCAGCATTCTCAGGGGGAAACACCTCCTCGATCGAGGTTTCTAGGGGACGCTGGGAAGCCACCTCCTTCAGAACTGTTTGGCCCTTCTCCACCATGGTGGACTAGAAAAATAAAAAAAAAACAAATTAATTTGAATATAAATGTAATTAATATTAATACAAATTGAATATTATAAATGTGAAAGAACTTACATGAAGCTGCTCCGTCAGCTCATCCTCGTGCCTAATGTACACCTGCTTGAACATGTCAATTTTAGGAAACTTTGACCCCCCCTGAATTTTTTTAAAAAGTGTTAATATAGATTACCAATTGTGTAATAAAGAGTAAAAAGATTGAAAATTTAAAATAAATATACAATTACCTTATGTCGCTCTTCCAACCTATAAGAGAAATGTCTTGACCCGGATCGGTGAAGAAGTTTCTTCTTCGACCGATTGATCGAGTTTGCCTTCACTTTTTTTTCTGTTGAATTAAAAATGCATATTAATTTAGATATTTATAACAAATGAATGAAAAAAAATGAAATGTTTATTTTTAAATTGTAAATTTTTTTATTAATATATTATTGAAATATAAATTACGCGTACCAAGTATTTCTCGTCTTGAAAATGGTCGCAGAGCCACTCCCATTCATCTCAACGGTCCAGCAACTCCATAGGGCACCCAACTTTTAAAGCGACATCCGGACCGTTATATAGCTCATAATGCTTGTGGAGGTCGCTCTTCCATTGAGTGAACCTACTGGACCAAAGGTCATTGATGTACTCCATTTGGTTGGAATCGAAGTTGGAAAGCTCATAGTGATGTTGCAAAACTCAATAAATAAATAGTAGTTAAAATTTATAATCTTTGTATACTTTAATAAAAATGTAGTATTTGAGGTTGAAAATACTTGCTAATAATTCATAAAGCACGGCGTCCTTGGTTTCTTGTGGCACAACTCTCCATGACTCCCACCTGAGGGGGCAATGGCTCCTGATAACGCAGCCAACGTCGGTGGCCAACGCACTGTGCTACTTCTTTGTTGCAGCCGCATTATATTGAGGATCCCACGTAATGGTGATCTTCTGGGTAGTGGTGCGAGTGGTCTGAGAAGTCTTTTGTAGTCTGCAAGGGCCCCTGGGTTTTTTTTTTACCTGCCAAATAAACAAAGTAAACATTAGACGATTTCTATTTTCTACCAAAAATTCAGCAGAACCTCCACTAAAACTATAACATTTCCTAAAACCTGCACAAAATATAATAACATAAACAACACATCCACCCAACAATCCAAACAATTTTTACTAACTGGGGATGTTAAAACAAAATTTACAACTTGTTGATATGACTTCACAGTGCTACTTAACAATCATTAATATAGGTCAAAATCACAATTCAAAATAACTAGCTAGCATGCATGCATGTTATTGTTTGCATAAATTAAAAGATTGGTTCAATTTGCATCAAATATTTTTAACGTTGCTGCTCAATTATTAGAGAGGATAAGATTCCTTAATTATAATATGGTTCACATTTTAATTACACAAGATAAGTTCACATTCTATACTTGAAGGGAAATAGTGGGATTTTGAATATCCACCTTTTAAGTGGAAGTTTGATTATCTGCAACTAATAATGCAGTAAATTTTCACTTTATGCCTCTAGTTGCTAAGAGCAAAATTGTTGCACCCCAAAACTCGAGGTGTGAGATTAAGAGAAATAAATAGAATAACAAGGTTGTTTAAGGGTGTAAAACAAATATTAGCTTAAGATTATGTCAATGAAGATTTAAACTCAACAATTACATTACACCAAACTACAAAGGTAACTCAAAGAAATAAAGTTAAAAACTTATTGTGGTAATAAAAACTGCAGAAATGACCTGTTTGTGATTAAATATGTTTATGAGACCTGTGGCATTCGGTCAGGGCTTGATGCTGTTAATTTAATCGCTCGTGTTTATGAGCTTATGGACATCTATATACACAGGTCTGATCCCACAGAAAACGATAGTGTAGAGGGGTTTAAATATGTTTGCATATAAGCTATCTACACTAATATACACCAGAAGAGGAGAAGAAGGCGAGAAGGAGGGAGGGAGGGAGTAAGCTTACCTGTCTGGGATGCCTCTCCATAGACAAAGGAAGTGTCACCAGATGGCTGAGCCTCCTTAGAAGTCTAGGGTCGTCGATGAGTCCGTCGGGCGCTTAGGACAGGGTGAGTCACCAAAGAAGTCGATGACACAACAACCATATACACCGTTAGCCCCAATGGCATGACCAGAGGGACACCTGTCGTGTCCAAATCAGGTGTGGAGGTGCTAGCAACATTACCTCCTTGAGAAGGTGTCTCACTGCCCTTATTAGCTGCTCGCCAGTTTGATATTAAGTTCGACATCTACAAAAACAATCATGAATCTATTTAGATAATTAAATTATTATATGCATTTCATTTCACATACATAAGGTGAATGAAAACAACATAAGAAAACCCAAAAAACCACAAACCATGATTTATTCAACGCTTGAAGCCACTAATTATAAGTTATTCAATCTTTTAAGCACACAAACATCATGGTAGATGCTTTATGCATCCAAAGAGTGATAGAAGCTCCATTTTATTTTTTGACTTGTACAAGTACAAAAGCATTTCACATAATAGGTTCCAATATGAAGGCTTACTTTGTAATGCATGTCACATATCATAAAAAAAATAAAGCAAAAAACTTATGCATGAAAGGGATGTCATTTCGCAATCAGCCTATATACAAATGGAGAATCAAATATAGAATTATCTAAAGGTTCTTCTATTCTTGATTCAGAGAAAAGTTTGCTTGCACTCCTCAAAAGTTGCTTAGATGACTGAATATAGAAATGGCCCCTGTTAAGGATTGTTTCATAGACCTTGCTTTATTTCCCCAAGGCCAAAAAATCCCCATTGCTACCCTAAATCCCTAAATCCCAACCCAATTTTATGTATCCTTTTTCTTGCATTCAAGATGGTCCTTTGACATACTTGAATGTGACGCTATTTGAGAATTGCTCTCCTAAGAAACTGAGAGACTTGTACATGGACAATGATTACAGAAAGCAATGGGACAAGATGTTGATTCAGCATGAGCAGCTATAGATGGACAAAAAACAATGGCGTTGAAGCTGGTTGGACAATACAAAAGTTTCCACTATTGACAGCTACATAATATGTATTAGCTTGGAGATTGTGGGAGGGGGAAGATAAAACCTTTTATTGTTTTATCAAGGTAACTACTACCTAAAAATTATTCATACGTAACTTACATCTAGGCAATTTTGACAGGTCCTTGCTAAATATGACTGGAAAATGAAAAACAGACAGTGACATTGTGAGGAAGTGAGTGAGAACTTTGTTCATGTGAGGAAGACAATGACAAACAGACAGTGACAATGTCATTGTGAGGAAGACAGTGACAAACAAACCAGCTAATATAATGCAATTGGGAATGTCCTAATCATACTTTAGTACTTCACTTTTTTCTCAGCGTATCATTCATGTTTTTCTACACTGTGCAGTATCACTATAAGATTAGTATCTAATATCATTGATCATGCAACTAATTTTTATTTTGTATATGTATATGTTAAGCAATACTTATACACACACACACACACACACACACACACACACACACATATATATATATATGTATATGTTAAGCAATACTTACACACACACACACACATATATGTATATGTTAAGCAATACTTACACACACACACATATACATATATGTATATGTTAAGCAGTACTTACACACATGCACACACAAACATACACACACATGTGACAACTCATCCCTAATTTTAAGTTTTATAAATTTTAAAATAATGATTTTATGAAAATGCCCCTAGAGGCAAAGATTTTGACTTTTGTTGACCATCGGTTAGAGAGGCGTAAGACTTATTCTTTTAGAGTATCCTTATAGTACTCATCACTATGAGCGCATGGTTGAAAGCCATTCGCGAGTCCGGATTACAACAATATAGTTACGGATATTTGAAATTGGTTATCTAAAGTTTAGTTATAAATAAATTGAACTCCCACCTTGTGGGAAAGAAACCAATCAACTATTTTATTTAAGTGGCCAATCAGATATGTTAGAAAGGGACCAATCAGAAATTAGAGAGAGGGATTAGACAATCAGGAAGGAGAAAGAAGAACCTCATCCCCTTCTCTTTCAACCCCTGCACACCACAAACCCAGTTTCGACCCGGCCAAATTTCGGCCAATCTCCACCATTTTTCATGCTATTTGCATCCATCCTCCACCTACAATTTCTTCCTCAACCTCTCCTCTTCCATCTCCACCAAAAATCAAGGGTTTTTAAGGCCTAAACTGTGAAGTACTCCATCGGAGCATCGGAGGTGCTCGACGACGATTCTGCCTTTCTGGCGAGTTCCATCACCCACCACCACCCTTAACCAACTTCCCTTGGACCTAAGAACAAACCAGTGATAGAGGCGTTGGAACACCAGAGAAGTCGAATCGACGAACATCCATTCTAGGGTTTCTGGCGGATTCATGGCGATTTGAGGCTTTTTTCTATCCAAATTGGACTTGACCACATGTATAAAACTTTCTCTACTTATTGAGATCTTCATTTTTGTGAAATTTGATAATTTTTAAAAATAGTTGATTTTTCTGGCAAGTTGGGGCGGCTGATCACCGTGTGCGGTGGCGTGTGGGTCAATACCCCACCTGCCCATCCTAGGCTAATTTGGATGCCTTGATTCCATATGTGAAGTCCGGTTAACGAAATTCCATTGTTTGGGTACAAGTTCGTTAAGGTTTGCCATTTGGTCATTATTTGAATCGATGATCCAACCGTTGGATCGTCACCAAACTTTAGTAGGTTATTATTCATAATATTTGAGGACCTTGAAAACTTATGGATCAGGAATCCGACATATAGATCTTCCCAAATTGGATTTGTAAGTTCGTAAAATAAAATGTTCACCGCCACTTGAATTTGTAATTGGCGGAGATCCAACCATTGGATTGTAATAAAACTTTAGTATGATGTTTTAGAAGCATAATGTGAATCTTTCGGATTGGAAATCCAAGGTGCGGATTTTCTGAATCGAGTTACGTAGGGTTGTGGACCCTTCCGTCGACCTTTAACCGACGATTGACTTTTGGTCTATGGGTTTCAAATTATTTTAGAACGTCCTTGGAGATGTGTTTTATGTAAGGTACGTGTCCTATCAAAAAGAATTCTGAGAAGTGATTTGATAATTGTTCTAGGCGTCGATCATTCAAGACGCCTCGATATTCATGTTAGGGAGTTGTAGCACTGACTCCAGGTGAGTGGGTCTTTTCCTTTTTATAGTGTATATATATATATATATATGATTGATAGTTTCCACAAATGCTTTTGAATTGATTCATGCACTTCATGCCATGATTAAATTATGTTATGAGAAATGTTGCACTGTTGTGAAATACCAAGATGATTATACGGGATGCGCATGTAAGTTTATTATGTTGATGGGAATTATTGCATCATTGTGGCATGCTTATACTCATATAGTTTGCTTATCAATGCTACACCCCGGTGTCAGTGCTCTAGCCCCGGGCCAGGGCTAGCCTTCATGTGATTGTTCACCTCCCGCACCGCACGCTCGCCTTGGATCCAAGTAGGTGTTAGCCTATCGTACAGACTGCATTAGACAGTTCTGACTCGTAGGTGACCCACGTATAGCGCCAGCTTCACGTGATCGTAGCACTAGAGCATTCATTGTTACACCTAGCATGTCATACATGTCACATTAAGTGACTCCGACTCGTGTGTTAGCATAGTCTAATGAGCGATAGGTGCAGTTGTACATGTCACATTAGGTGACTCCGATTGACATGCTAGTATAGATTACTGAGCACATGATCATATCTAAATTACTGTTAAGCTATTATGATGTGGCATATTTCTGGACTTACAGTTAGCATGCATTTGATTTTCATACTTATACTTAGTATGATATTTTGGAAACTATACATGTTTTACGGCGAGGGGTTATAACGTTTTCAAAAAGGTTTTTATAAAACTTTATTTTCAGGTTCTAGTAGCAGAGTTTTCGTATCGACGAGGATTATTGGCAAATCTTGGTGTAGAAGATTACCATCGATGATATAATTCTCACCCTATTTTACTGTACTATACTTATGCTCTATCATCATGTGGGAATTGGGTTCATTCTCGCTCACCAGCGAACTCTTATATTTAGGCACTTTTAGGTTTAAATTTATTCACATTTTCCACATCACTATACTTTGTGGCTTCGTCACCTTCCAAGTGTCGGCCAGCACAACTCGATTCAAAGTCCTAGTGGATATACCGGGTCAGGATGTGTTAATTTTATATCAGAGCATAAGTTGGGCAGTGTTGCATTCATCACAGTGTGATGTAAGCATTCTAGGTTCTTGAGCCTAATTTTCGAATCTTGCCACCTTGTCGAATCACGAAAAATGTGTTAGCTTTTCCTAAGTTTTGGGCAGTTTTGTTGACATTTTAGAAGATCACTTTGGTGAACACTTTTAGACTTAAAGTGAAGAACTTCCATGCCAAGGAAATATGTAGATTTGAGACAAGTTGATGGCCCTAAAGCAAGGCTAATATATCGTGTTAATGCACAAAATCAGCGAGGACTTTGGTACAACAAAAATTGTTATGTTTGTGACCTTCGCTAGATTGCTCCGGTCACTAATGTGGATAAGTATGTAAATGGATAGAAACAGGGAAGCAAACACAAGATGTACGTGGTTCACCCAGATTGGCTACGTCCACGAAGTAGAGGAGTTCTCATTAATTGTGAAGGGTTTACACAAGTACATAGATTCAAGCTCTCCTTTAGTGAGTACTAGTGAATGATTTAGTACAAATGACATTAGGAAATATTGTGGGAGAATGATCTTTTTTTATAGAAGAGAGTTTTTAGCTTTGTTTTGACATTGACATGTGTCGTGTTGTGATTGGCTTCTGATATTGACATGTGTCATGTTATGATTGGCTTCTTATGTCGACATGTGTCGTGCAATGATTTGCCTCCTGGTTGAAAGGAAACTCTTCTGGGTCCTTGACGGTATAACGTTGACCGGTGCTCAGTAGTTTCGGGATTGGTCAAGTATGGTACAGACAGTGCTCCCCTAAGTTCCCGAGTGAGGGAAGCTCCTCGGTTGGGGACTTGTAAGATCCAAGCTGCTGAGTAATCATGAAACTTCTAAATACCGAAGTGTGATATCGTTTTCACTTGCCTTATCTGTCTCATAAGTAGATGTGGCATCTTCTCTGGAAGTACTTTTCCTCCATCCAAGGATGGTATCTTTAACCGGTGGAGATGCACAAGGTAATGTATCAATTTCACTTGAAGCTTACTTGTAGTTTCAGGCTTGGTCAAGCACGATACAAACCATGTAGTAGGAGTCCCCCAAGTCGTCGAGCTAGGAGATCTGCCGAAAGAGGTAACAGACAAGGTAAGCAATCAGAGCTCCCAACAATCAGTCCTAGATTAGAAGTTTGATTTCGAGTTCCGACTGATTGTTCTCATTCTCCATATCTTGCAGGTAGCAGGAAGGATAGAGAAAAGAAAAATGAGAAGAGATGATATGAGATACTTTTGTTTTTGAAGAAGTAACTTTCCACATGCTTATTCTTGAACTGGGCTGGAGGGTTTTTTGGTTTCCTCCAGAGTATAAGGTCGACTCAAGAATTTGAGTGTCAAAACAAGCCTATCAAATCAAGAGTGCGTTCGACCATGATGATATGGGATACTTTTTCTGTTGACAAAGTAATAGATGAATCAACACATGTTTTGTTGCGCTTGTCTCCACATGCTTCTTTGTATCTTTCTCACTTGCCCTCTCTGTTCCTCAAACAGATATGGTATCTTTTCTGGAAGCATAAAATGTTGAAGATGAGTACTCGAGAGCAATGTCAGGTAAGTAATCAGGCAAGGAGTTCCAGGCAGTCAGTTCCTAACTGGAAGCTTGATTCCAAGTGCTGACTGATTGCTTTATTTCTCCTTGTCTTGCAGGTAAAAACAAGGCCAAAGGAAAAGACAGGGAAAAAGCATAATATGGGATACTCTTGCTTTTAACCCTGATGATATGAGATACTCTTACTCTGATATGGCTTGTCTGCAGAGGTATTATCGAGGGGAAAAGAAGCTGAGTATTTTGAGAGACTTTGCTGAAAGTGCCCTCTTGGATGTGAAGAAAAGTTGAGCATTTTTTTTATTTGTAGGTCTGCCTGGCTGTGGAGGATGAAGGTCGACATATATAGGAATTATCCCAACAGCAAGTGGTAACACTGTTCATTTACCCTTCTCGGTCATAGTAATATAGTGGGAGCTGCAAGATTCACATGTTTTAACTTTATCAGAGCACTTTGAAAAAGTAGTTTGTGGTATCTGGAAAGCTGATGTTACATGTGAAGATTGCAGACAAGCTTTATCCAAGGAAATTTGACTCTTGAAGTTCGGAGAACAATGCCTCTTCGGTTTTTGAACAAGCATCCTGTCGAGGATCTGGCTCTCGAGATTCGGAGAACGGTGCCTCTTCGATTTTTGAGAAAGCAATCCTGTTGAGAGTCCAGCACTTGAGATTCAGAGAGCGGTGCCTCTTCAATTTTTGAGAAAGTAATCCTGTTGGAAGTCTGGCTATCGAGATTCGGAGAATGGTGTCTCTTCGATTTTTAAGCAAGCAATCTTGTTGGGAGTGTTTTCTCAAATGTGAGTAAAGGTTGGGCATATTTGCCAGTCTGCCTTGCCACGGAGCACGGAGGTGAACACACATAGGGACTTTCCAGTTATCAAGCAGTGGTGCTGTTCTTCTACCCTTGTGGGTAATAGTAGGGTAGTTGGACCTTTAAAATTTATGTGTCTAAACTTTGTCAAAGATCTTTGGCAAAGTTATCTGTGGTACCCGATGAGCTGATGTTGCGTGTGAGGATTGTCGACATATTTTACTCAGGAAAATCTACTTCTCGAAATCTGGAGAGTGGTGCATCTTCGATTTTTGAACAAACGGGCCTGCTGCCCTTCCTTTTATAGGGGCATCAATTGTGTGCAAGAAGTACGTTCAGAGAGTTATTGCTTGTAGGAATTTTCCCTTTATTTTCGTACTTCAGAGATTTATTGGACCTTATTTCTCCTTCATCATTTCTGAAAATGTCTGGCCCATCAGACCATCGTTTTGACTTGAACTTTGGTGAAGAGGCAGCCATGCCTCCTTAGGACAACATATAGCACCTATCATTCTTATCCCCTACTGGTCCTCTTACCGTTGGGGATTCTATGATGAAGAATGATATGACCGCTGCGGTGGTGGCCAGGAACCTTCTCACTCCTAAAGATAACATACTACTTTCCAAACGGTCTGATGAGTTGGATGTTAAGGATTCTTTGGCTCTCAATGTTCAGTGTGCAGGTTCTGTGTCTAATATGGCCCAACGTTTATTTGCTCGAACCCGCCAAGTTGAATCATTGGCGGTTGAAGTGATAAGTCTCAAACAGGAGATTAGATGGCTCAAGCATGAGAATAAACAATTGCACAGGCTCACACATGACTATGCTGCAAACATGAAGAGGAAGTTTGACCAGATGCAGGAATCTGATGGTCAGATTTTACTTGATAATCAGAGGTTTGTGGGTTTGCTCCAAAGGCATTTATTGCCTTCGTCTTCTAGGGCTGTACCGCGTAATGAAGCTCCGAATGATCAACCTCCGATGCCTCTTCCTTCTGGGGTTCTGTCCAGTACTAAGGCTCCGAATGATCACCCCCCGATGCCTTCTCTTTCTAGGGCTCTGCCGACTGCTGAGACTTCTCTTGAGCAACCATTGTGAAAGCTTCCTTTTGTTTGTTTATTTTGACTCATGTATATGTACATATTTGTAACTTATCGGAGATACCAATAAATAAGCTTTGCTTTATTTCAACGTATTGTGTTAAATACACCAAAGCCTTCTTCACTAAGTTCTTTGAATTTTTTCTTTTGTTGAAGCTTGTATGTTGAAGTTTTGTGAGTGAAGCATGTATGTTGAGGTAGTGCTCCCTTAATTTCCCGAGTGAGGAAAACTTCTCGGTTAGAGACTTGAAAAATCCAAGTCACTGAGTGGTTGTGACACTTCCGAGTATCAAGGTGCAGTAGCATATGGTAGGAGTCCCCCAAGTCTCCGGTCGAGGGAGTTGACGAATGAGGCATTTCCTTTCTAAGTGGTATCCCAAAACTCCTCATTCATATATATTTGTTATGAAAGTTGTTAGGCCCAATGAAGAGGAGGCCTAGGCAATTTTTTTTTTTGAAATTTAAAATTTCCAAATTTTCCCAATTTTCCGAATTTTCGAATTTCCGAAAAAAATATATATATATATATATATATATATATTTTAAGCTTTGTAGGTGAAACTTTGGTGTTGAAGCTTTGTAGGTGAAACTTTGAGGTTGAAGCTTTGTTGGGTACCATGAATTGATTTTGCTTCACACTATCTTGATCAAGAGTGTTTAAAGCTTTTGTGTTAAAGCTTTGTAGGGTGAAGCTTTTGTGGGTGAAGCTTTTGTGTTGAAGCTTTTGTAGGTAAAGCTTTGGAGTTGAAGCTTTTGTTGGGTACCATAAATTGATTTTGCTTCACACTATCTTGATCAAGATAGTGTGAAGCTTTTGAGAATTTGTAGTTGTCCTCCATTGATGAAGCTTTGTTGAATTTCCCAATTTCCTTTTATTTTTTTTGGGAAACAAGAAATTTGAAAATGTGGGAGAGACAAAATATTCAAATTTTGCTTCCACACTGTTGAGCAATAGATTGTGATGCATGCCACACCTTGTAGTAGTCGAAGGTTTGGATGAACCATATAAATTGAATTTGCTTCGAACAGTCTTGATCAAGAGTGTGTGAAGCTTTCTACGAGTTGTAGTAGCCTTTCATTGATGAAGCTTTTATTGGCACCATAAATTGGTTTTGCTTCACACTGTCTTGATCAAGAGTGCGTGAAGCTTTTGAGAATTGTGGTTGCCCTTCATTGATGAAGCTCTTGTTGGCACCATAAATTAGTTTTGCTTCACACTGTCTTGTTGGTGCCAAAATTGGTTTTGCTTCACACTGTCTTGATCAATAGTGTGTGAAGCTTTTGAGAATTGTGGTTAAACTTCTTTGATGAAGCTGTTGTTGGCACCATAAATTAGTTTTGCTTCACACTGTCTTGATCAAGAACGTGTGAAGCTTTCTACGAGTTGTACTGTTTGCATTGTTACAGATGAGAAATGTCTGAAGCAGATGCAAGAGGGCTAAATATCTTGATCTTCGTATTGCATGCACTGAAGTTGTTGTTGGCTTGCAATAAGACTTTGTTGGTGACTATAAATCTTGTTAGGCATAAGTGCTCCCCTAGTTGAGTTGTCAAGCTTGAGGGTTTTTGATTATTTGTGAATGCTAGGAGTTCACATGTACAAGTTATACCACTCGTCTTCTGGTAGGTGGAATGAATGGCGAGTTGCTTTCATCACTTGGTTGGTGGTACGAAGGTGAGTTCCTTCATCACCTTTCATTACATTTCATCACCTAGTTGGTGGCACGAAGATGAGTTCCTTCTTCACTTGGTTGGTGGCATGAATGGCAAGTTGCCAAATGATATTAGAGTATGGGTTATACATTTCATCACCTGGTTGGTGACATGAATGAGAGTACGGGTTGTACATTTCATCACCTGGTTGGTGGCATGAACATGAGTTCCTTCTTCACATTTCATCACCTGGTTGGTGAGAATAAGGGCAAGGTGTCGAGGTACATTGTAGCAAGTGTCGAATAACATAAAGTATGTTGAACCTTTTCAAAGTACAGTTGACTTATGTATGAATGTGTTGGAATGTATGATTGAACGATTATAATGTGAAGCTGTTTGTTTATTAGTATAGTCTTGTTGACATATACTTAGACTTTGTTTTATGTTGGAAGCATTCTGTTGAAGCTTTAAACCCGAGTGTTTCATTGCTAGAAATGTAAGAGGATTAAGACCGAGTTGTCTAAATCACCTATTTATTGAATTCATGCCAAATAGTCTTCGTTACATAGGATGTCGAACGGCTGAAGCTTAACACTTGTACAATGTGAGTTTATTTGTAATAGTACTTCAAGTGATCAGCGTTCCATAGGTGGCCAAGGGTCTTGCCATCGGAGTTTCTAAGCTTGTAGGAGCTAGGGCGATTGATGCCAACAACTTCAAACAGTCCATCTCTATTTGGAATAAGTGTTCCTCTACTCGGGACTTTGTCGTAGAGTAATATTTTCTTCAATACCAGTCCCCTACTTTGAAAGAACGAGGTTTGACCCTTGAGTCATAGTAGTTGGCTTGTAGGCGACATTCCTCAAGTGAGCCTGGTTTCTGTGTTCCTCAACTAGATCTAAGTTGAGGGTAAGTTGTTTTTCATTTTTGCTTTGCACGTAGTTTTGGACTCGAAACGTTGCTTGCTCAAGCTCAACTGGGACAACTGCCTCTGTACCAAAGCCAAGTGAGAATGGGGTTTCTCCTGTTGACGTCCGATACAAAGTACGGTATGACTAAAGAACTTGGGGTACAAATTCTGGCTAACAACCTTTAGCCTTGTCCAAGCTAGTTTTCAAAGTTCGCTTAATTATTTTGTTGATGGCTTCAACTTGTCCATTAGATTAGGGATGAGCTGGGGAGGCAAAATATAAGTTAATTTTGAACTTGGAGCAAAACATCCTGAACTTATTGTTGTCGAACTGTCACTCGTTTTCAGTGACTATCGCATTGGGAATGTCGAATCTGCAAAGGATGTTCTTCCATACGAAGTCTTCTATTTTTGCCTCTGTAATGGTTGCCAAAGGTTCTAGTTCGGTCCACTTTGTGAAGTAGTCAACTGTAACAATTGCATATCGGACCTTACCCTTCCCTGCAGGCATTGGGCCGATCAAATCAAGTCCCCATTAGGTGAAGGGCCAAGGGCTGATCATAGAAGTGAGTGGCTCGGGAGAGGAGTGAGGTATAGTTACGTAGCATTGCCATTTATCACATGAGCGGGATATTCTGATGGCATCTTGGTGGAGTATTGGCCAGTAATATCCTTGGTGAAAAGCCTTGTATGCTAGGGATCGAGATCCACCATGATCTCCGCAGACTCCTTCATGTATTTTCCAAATGACAGTTTTAGCCTCTGCGGGCGTAAGACATCTTAGGTATGGTAGGTTAAAACCCCGCTTGTAGAGTTGATCAGTAATGATCAAGTAACGAGTAGCCTTGTATCAAATCTGCTTAGCTTGCACTTTGTCATTTGGAAGGGTGCCATGAGCAAGGAATCTATAAATCAGGGTAATCCAACTATCCCTCTGTTGTAAGTTGCACACTTCCGCAGCCATGGTGCTTGGTGCTGCCAACAATTTGACCTGAATTTTTCTCCCAATCTTGTCTTTCACCTCTAAGGCAAGGCGAGCCAAAGCATTTGCATGATTGTTTGCCGCTCGAGGAATTTGGGTGATCTGGTAGTGGAAGTGCTGGAGCAACAATTGTGTTTGTGCCAGATATGCTGCCATGGAGCTATCCTTAGCATCAAAGTTGTTAGTGACCTAGTTAACAACCAATTGGGAGTCACTGAAGATATCAATTCGTTTAACCCCAAGGTGTTTGGCCAAACGTAAGCCTGCTATAAAGGCTTTATATTTGGCCTCATTGTTCGACACCTTGAATTTGAAACGAAGAGCATACTCCATTGCCACTTTGTCAGGGGTTGTAAGGACTAGTCCTGCTCTACAACCTTGTTGGTTGGATGAGCCATCAACATATAGACTCCATGCTGGGGCTGTTGGTTCTATTTTCTGAGGGTAATGAAACTACTTCCTTAGGCATAGAAACAATGTCAACAGGATATGTGAAGTCAGCGATGAAGTCTGCCACTGTTTAGCCCTTTTCAGTTAGCTTTGGTTGGTAGAAGATGTCAAACTCACCCAATGTTATCGCTCATTTGATCATTCGCCCCGAAGCGTCAGGACTTTGGAGTATCTGTTGAAGATAATGATTGATAAGCACGATGATTGAGTGTGCTTGGAAGTAAGGGCGAAGTTTTCGAGCTGACATGACCAATGATAGAGCCAATTTCTCAATGTTGGAGTATCATGTCTCCGCATCTTGTAAGGCCTTGCTAGAGTAATAGACAAGTCGTTCGACATTACCATCATTTCGAATGAGAACAGAACTTACTGCTGAAGCCGATACTGACAGATAGATAATAAGAGTGTCACCAACCTCTGGTTTGGAGAGTAGAGGGGCTTTACTCATGTAGTCTTTGAGGTTCTTGAATGCCTCGGCACATTCATTAGTTCATGTAATGTACTTCTTACTTCCCTTAAGTGCTTTGAAGAAATGAGCACATCTGTCTGTGGCCTTAGAGATGAACCTAGTTAAGGCTGCCACCTTGCTAGTAAGGCTCTGGATGTATTTTGAAGTTACCGGTTCCTTCATGTCGAGGATTGCTTTGATCTTCTTGGGATTAGCCTCAATGCCTCGTTGGCTTATCATGAAGCCTAAAAATTTGCCAGAGCCTACGCCGAAGGCACATTTGTTGAGGTTCAACCTCATTCGATACCTCTTTATAATGGTGAAAGTTTTAGATAGGTTGGTGATGTGTTGGTCAGCATGTTTGCTTTTGACTAGCATATCATCAATGTAAACTTCCATGCTCTTCCTAATCTGTTCGGCAAACATTGAATTGATCAGTCTCTGATAAGTTGCTCCTGCATTATTTAGGCCGAAGAGCATGACTTTATAACAATATAGTCCCCTGTCAGTATTGAAGGCTATATGTTCTTGGTCCGGAGGGTTCATGAGGATTTGGTTGTATCCTGAGTAAGCATCCATGAAGCTCAAGAGCTCACACCCTGCCGTAAAGTTTGTAAGTCTGTCAATAAGAGGAAGAGGAAAGCTATCATTCGGGCATCCTTTGTTTAGGTTGGTGTAGTTGACACACATTCTCCACAAGACCTTTTGGAGCAGGAGACTTTTTTTCGTCGGATTTTTCTTAACAAGGACCACATTTGCTACCCATGTTGGGTAATTGACTTCTCGGACGAAGCTTATGCCTTTGAGTTTTTCAACTTCTGCCTTCATTTCTTCGTATCGTTCAGTGTCATAAGATCTTCGCTTCTGTTTCACCAGCTTGGTCTTGGGGTCAATACTCAAGCGATGGCATATGATATTGGGAGAGATGCCTGGCATGTCCTCGTATAACTAGGTGAAGACCTTAGTGTTCTCTTGCAAAAAAGAGATCAATGCCAACTGAATGGGTGGTGACAAGGTGGTGCCAATTTTCACCATGCGATCTGGATAATCTTTTGAGATAGAAACCTTCTCCAACTCTTCAGCGAGTTGTGCTTGCTGGGTGAAAGAGTTGTCTCAAGGATCGTCGGGTTGACTGTTGCCACCATGAAGATCCAAGTTGGCTTCGTTTAGGCTTGTCTTTATGACGTGTCATGTATAGAAAGGGTTTCCTTGGGCACAAGCAGGTGCTGTTACTTGACCGAAGTGTTGTAACATGATCGTGCACTAAGTTGATCTTCTCTGATGTAACCATTGTCATAGGGGGTTGGAAATTTCATCAACAACATATGTGTGAATACCACGACCTTGAGATCATTGATTCCTGTGCGTCCGAAGATGACATTGTATGCCATTGGGCAATCAACCACCAGGAAGTTAGTGGTAATGGTAGCTGTGTAAGGGCTTGTACCAATGGTGAAAGGTAAGTGTATGCTCAATGTATGCTCCCTAAAGGTTGCATGATATCACTGGAAAAGCTTATCAGAGGAGAAATCGAGTGATCAAGCAAGTGTTCAACTACATTAAGTGTCTTGAAAGCTTTAGCAAACATGATATTGATCGAAACCCCCGTGTCTACCAGGATTCATCGTACTTAAAAGTTAGCTATGTGAGCTTCCACGATCAGTGGGTCATTGTGATGGTAGATGATACCTCTTTCTTTCTCAGGGTAGAAACATATTAGATCCCAGTTAGGCTTTTGATACTTGCCTCCTCTGATGTCTTCCACGTGAAACACTCGGTGACTAGGCCTTAAAGCTCGTTCGCTGTTTTTCATAGCCCTGTTGGAAGATTTAGATATGGGTGTGCCGCCACTTATGGAATATATCACATTCACCTGGCGTTGGTTATAGCAACCCCTTGGAGGGTGAAGGAGAAATTGATCAATTTTTCCTTCATGTGCCAAAGCTTCAATATGATCACGAAGGGTGATACATTTCTTGCCTTCATGGCCGTTATGTTTGTGGTAGCAACAAAACGTGCCCGTGTTCTTCGTGGGCTTGTAATCTGGGTGCTTCCGTTTTGGCTTCGGTATCAGGTGTGCTATGTTGGGGTAAATGGCCACGTATGTGGCGTTCAAAGGTGTGTATGCCTCATACCTCGGGGTAAGGCCTGTCCTGACACGTGCTTGACCCACTGTGTTGACTGCCTGGGGTCTGGGATTATCGTGGCGATACCCTTGGTTATCACGGTAGTGTCCCTTACTCCTTTTACTAAAATGAGACTGGTGAGGATGGAAATCTTTCCTTTTGCCCTGAGATTGATATGTCTGTTAACTTGGCAAAGTATTAAGTAAGGCAGGGGGAGACACCGCTGCCATTTGGAAGGTTGAGGTCTTCTCGTTTGGGTGGGTCTGGCTTCTACTTCCCACTTGCTGATAGGGGATGGTTGTTGGGTGTTTTTCTTAGTATGTCCTTGCCTCGGCGGAGGCATGGTTATAAGCCTGCGCCATCACCTCAGAGTAAGTCTTCCAAATGTTAGCATTGATCATGTACTTAAAGAAACAGTCACGTAGGCCTGCCGTGAAGGCTTTGAGGGCAATCTTGTCGTCTACCTCGGCATAACGGGAATATTCATAGCTGAAGCGGCCAACATACATACGTAATGACTCGTCTGGCTTCTGGTGAATAGTGTACAAGTTATTCGCAGAGTGCAAGCGATCGGTCTGGAAAATATGTTGAGAAACAAACAGTTTCCTTAATTCCTTAAATGAGTCTATCATGTCAGGTGGAAGACGGCAATACCAGTTTCGAGCTCCGCCAGAGAGGGTGGAGGGGAAGAGAAGACATCGCTCTTCGTCGATGTGCATCCGGTATGCCATGGTGGACTCAAAAAGGTTAAAGTGTTCAATCGGGTCCTCATTTCCAGTATAAAGTTGCAAGCCAAGCTTCTACTTTGTCTTTGCTTGGAGGGGGTGTCGAAGATCCTCCTTGTAAAAGGGCCAGGCCTAGGTTGGTTCCAATCAGGTATTTCAGCTTGTCGTTCGGCCTTCAACTTGTTTACTTCCTTAAGGAGCTGTAGGACAAGAGGATCCTGAGTGGAGTCATGTACCACTGGAGCTTTCTTTCGTAAATCTCCATTTCCTCTTGGAAGTAGGAAGGTTTGATCAAGAGCATGTGATTTTTCCCTGAACTCCCCGTACTGACTTCCAAGGTATGTCTGTCGGAACATCTCTGAGTCCCCTATACCTTCATGTTTCTCTCGGACTTGTTGCCCCTTTCCCAAATTGGTAGCTGGCTTGGGACATGAGAGGGGATCGAGTCTTTCAGAGACCCTTGGGTCATTGATCTTCGAGCTTACATGGATGGGATTGTCTCGACGTTGCTTTAAGAAGTCTCGACAGTCGTGAAAGATGGCTTTCGATCCTTCCACTCCTTCTGTAAGGAGGTGCCTTCCTCTACTCCTCCTGCTTTGGGTCGAAGCAGCTGGGTTGAGAGAAGTCTCATGTTGGTCGCCATTTCGATAAGTAGCTCATTCCTCAATAAGAATACCCATGTCGAGGGTAAATGACCTTCCGTATTGGGGGCACCCAGTTGATGGTTGACTTCCACATGGGTGATGATCTCTTGTGTTTTAATATATCTAGCCTCGTGGAGCATCTTAAAGACCTTCTCATACTGCTATTAGAGGATCTCATTCTTCATCGCTATCTTGTTGTTCTAAGCCTTCAGCTCATTGACTTTAGCCTGAAGAGCAAACTTCTTTTGTTCCTTCTTTAATTGCTTCGCACCAGGTGCAATAGGGTGTCATTCTATGTGCTATGGTTTCCTTTGCTCCTTATGTTGGAAAGGGTTGCCTGGTCAAAAGAGAGTGTACGAATGGTGGAAACCAGCTTAACAAAGCTGAAGAGAGTGGGAATAAGTGTCGTTCCCACAGATGGCGCCAAATGTTGATGCAAAAAATCAGCGAGGACTTTGGTACAATAGAAATTGTTATGTTTGTGACCTTCGCTAGATTGCTCCGGTCATTAGTGTGGATAAGTATGTAAATGGATAGAGACAGGGAAGCAAACACATGATGTACGTGATTTACCGAGATTGGCTATGTTCACGGAGTAGAGGAGTTCTCATTAATTGTGAAGGGTTTACAAAAGTACATAGGTTTAAGCTCTTCTTTAGTGAGTACTAGTGAATGATTTAGTACAAATAACATTAGGAAATATTGTGGGAGAATGATCTCTTTTTATAGAAGAGAGTTTCTAGCTTTGTTTTTACATTGACACGTGTCGTGTTGTGATTGGCTTCTGATGTTGACACGTGTCACGCTATGATTGGATTCTGATATCGACATATGTCGCGCTGTGATTGGCCTCTTGGTTAGAGGGAAACTCTTCTAGGTTCTTGATGGTATAACGTTGACCGGTGCTCAGTAGTTTCAGATTGGTCAAGTATGGTACAAACATAGCGATAACAGTGTATGACCAGGGATCTATAAATCAATCCCATCATTATTTTCACGCCATCATTATCAACCTTTTCGAGATAAGAAACCAGAACTGATTTTGATTCCTTGGTAGTACTCATTAGCATACCATCTATTAGGATTCCTACGATGTTTACTCCGTCAAGATTCCAAAATTGTCTTGAGCGACAACCTGGTGCTAAAGTGGTAGCACTTGACGTAAGAACATCAAGCGGGACAATCACTTTTGGTCTCTAATAGCACTTGTTGATGCACAAAACCGGAGGTCTTGGTACAACGTAAATCCGACCGTGAATCTGCATGAAATGTAAATAACACAAGATGTATCGTGGTTCACCCCAAGGTTTGGGCTACGTCCACACTGATTGTATTGTATTTCTCTAAGAAGTGAGGGAGATAGAGAGCTCTGAGAGTGAGAGCGTTGAGAGGGTGAAGAGCTTTAGGAATTGGCCTCCCTAATTGTGAGGGTGAAGGGTCCTTTTATAGAATAAGGACTAATCACTTATTACATATTTGCCCCTTTCTTTATCACATAATTACATTTAAGTCCTCCGAATATTTATACGAGATCTAAATACGAGGCCCTAATATGGTATAAACAGTAGTCCCCTAAGTCTTCAGTCAAGAGAGTCTTTTAGCTGGAGACTTGAAATTCAATCTATATGTGGGCCGAAGTAACTAGATGTTGTCTTGAACTGATGCTCGATATGAGGCGGTGCTCAATCTGAAATGATGCTCAACTAGAAGTAGCACATGCTGCGAGGCTGCTCGGCTCGTGGCTTATATTGCCTTGGTTAGCTCGGCTTGTGGCGTTGAGAGAGTCCCTTTTATAGAATAAGGGCTCGCTCCTTAATACATAAATGATGGGCTAGAGTTGATGCTCGCGGCGAGGCGGTTGCTCAGTAGGCGGCGATGCTCTCTAATGGTGGTGAGGGAGTCCCTTTTATAGAATAAGGGCTCGCTCCTTAATACATAAGTGATGGGTTAGGAGTGATGCTCGCGGTGAGGTCGTTGCTCAGCTGGCGGCGTTGCTTTCTAATGAAGGTGAGGGAGTCCCTTTTATAAAATAAGGGCTTGCTCCTTAGTACATAAATAATGAGTGCTCTTTAATGAAAGTGAGGGAGTCTTTTTTATAGAATAAGGGCTCGCTCCTTAATACATAAATGATGGGCTAAGTCCCCTAAGTATTTTTCATGAGACCCAGTTGAGGCCCAATATATGGTACATAATGTAGTCCCCCAAGTCTTCGGTCAATAGAGTCTGTTGGCTGGAGACTTCAAATTGAATCCATGTATGGGTCGAAGTGGCGGTTGTTCGGAGGCGGTATTTGTATACCCTGCACTAAATCTTTGTAGGTGAAGCTTTGCAAGTGAAGCTTTGAAGCTAGAACTCTGTAAATGACGCTTTTAAAGCTAGGGTTCTGTAAATGAAGCTTTTGAAGCTGATTGACATGAGTGATGCTCATGAATATTTATGTTGATTGACATGAGTGATGCTTATGGATGTTGTCATGAGTGATGCTCATGAATGTTAACATGAGTAATGCTCATGAATGATGATCATGAATGTTTATGTATGATTGTCATGAGTGATGCTCATGAATGTTTATGCCTGAATGACATGAGTAATGCTCATGTATAATTTGGAGTACTGGGCGTACTTTTGATCACTTGGTTGGTGGCATGAAGGAGAGTACAGGTTGTACATTTCATCACCTGGTTGGTGGCATGAATGGTTAGTTGCCAAATGATATTAGAGTACGGGTTGTACATTTCATCACCTGGTTGGTGGCATGAATGGTTAGTTGCCAAATGATATTAGAGTACAGGTTGTACATTTCATCATCTGGTTGGTGGTAATAGTGGCGGGTTGCAGAATAATTGTGGAGTACTGGGCGTACTTTTGATCACCTGGTTGGTGGCAATAGCGGCAGGTTGTCGAATAATTGTGGAGTATTGGGCGTACTTTTGATCACCTGGTTGGTGGTAATAGCGGCATGTTGCCGAATAATTGTGGAGTACTGGGTGTACTTTTGATCACCTGGTTGGTGTTATTTTGGGCTTATGGGCCTTCGCCCTTCACACAACATGCCAGCCTATTTATTTTGGGCTTTGGCTGTTTTTTTTTTTACCCTCTGATGGGGTTTATATAGATATCTCCAAAAGATACGAAAAATAAATTACATCATTCAAAAATAAGGAAAGTAAACCACATCATTCTGGTGGGGTGTTTATTCCTTGCTTTTGCTTTCTCTTTTACTTTCTTTCTTGCTGATGCTTTTCTTGATCTCCCAGCTCCTTGCTTTTGCTTTCTGTATTTCTTTATGATTTTCTTTCTATTTCTTGACCCTGATGAATATGGCAGACAAGAAATGATAATAGATTTAATAATAAGAAAACAATCTTAGCTCCGCTTTTGCTTTGTTTTTTCTTTTGCTTTCTTATTTTCGCTTTCCTCTCTTTCTGTCTCTGAGCTGTCATGCATGTGCACCCTTTAATTTGCAGGTTGGCCACGATGGTGATGAAGAGGTTGCCGACGAAGTGTGGGTAATTTCCAGCTGGGTCGTTGACGATGGCCGGAGACGGGTATGACCCGGTTTGGGCTCTCTCTTTCATGTCGATTCTCCCATTCTGCCTGAATCTGCTCTCTCTTTCAATCTTTCTCTCTCTAAAATAGAGGACTTGCTTGCAGTCTCTTGTTTCTCTATCTCTCTAGACCAAAGAGTACAGCTGGACCATGTGCTCACCAACTTCTGTTTTTTTACACCTTTTTCAGCTACAAGTCCACAGCCGAGAAAAGAGAAAGCAACGGGAAACACCAAGGCCTGGAAGCCAACGCCGGCATTGAGGTTGTGAAAAGCAGCGTAATGAGCGTTGCCGTTGTGGGACTCGGTAATGGAAAGCCACGCGTCCTGAAGATTGAGCTTGGTGAGATGGCCCACCTCCTCCAAGTGTCCCTTCATGTTGACGAGCACCCTCTTTATCGGCGTCCTGATAGGGCTGAGGAACCTCAGTGAGATGAACGACGTCGGAGTCCAGGCCGTTGATGACTTGGCCTCCTTGGACGAGGGACGAGGCGACCTCTACCTAGATGGGGTCTATATCTCTGGCGTGGACACCCCGTGTGAGGTCGTCAGAATGGGTATCCATTTCGTTTCCAGCCTCTTGTATCTCCGGCGTGGACACCCCGTTTAATGCATTTTCCTGACATATCCTTCCACTTGATCATCCAGTCGGAAGAAGAATGAGCACCAGCACCATGAGCAAAGACCACCACAGGGGATAATATATCTGGTGTGGATGAAGGTGCCGCTGACGGGTCATCTGATTCATCTTTGCTCTGGTCCTTACGCCTGCGTTTTGACGGTGGTGGCAACGAGGCTGATGACAGGTGCTGCACAGGGTCGTTGGTGGCGGTGTGCTCGAAGTCGAAGGAGGCGGTGCGGTGGAGGATTGTGGCGTAGGAGCAGAAGGTGCTAGAGCTGTGGGCGGTGGCGGCAAGGTTATGTTGGTCGACGGCGCCGGAGCTGACATTGTGTAAATCAAACGAACCTTGCAATCCTATGTTTCAAGACTCGAAATTTGCACGGATATTGGACAAGATCTGAAGCAAGAAGCAGTTTCATGGAAGTTTGTCAGGTCATGAGGGCGCTTGTTTGCACTGATGATCAACAAATCCAAATTGAATAATGGAATAGTTAAAGCTGAAAATGCGTTCAAGTTTTCAAATGATGATGAAGATGAAGGGACTTGTTTTCCATAGATTATGAAAATCAACAGATCCAGACCGCTTTAGAGCTCTTTAAATTGCAATGAGGATTAGGTCTTCAAATTGTAATGGGGGAATACAGAAGCTCAGAGATAGTTTGAGAGACTTTTTTAGAGTGTTAAGCTACTGGGCATAATCTCTTGCCGTCTGGGGGACTAATTGAGAGAGTTTGAGAGACTTTTTGAGGTTTTTTTGTGATTTTACAGTTTCACGGTGGAGGTGAAAAAATGAAAGAGAACCGACATAACTTTTCATATTGATTCCCACAGACAGCGCCAAATGTTGATGCATAAAACCGGAGGTCTTGGAACAACGTAAATCCGACCGTGAATCTGCATGAAATGTAAATAACATAAGATGTATCGTGGTTCACCCTAGGTTTGGGCTACGTCCACACTAATTGTATGTATTTATCTGAGAAGTGAGAGAACCTCTGTAATGTGAGAGGGGATGTGAGAGGATGAGAGAGCTTAAGGCCTAAGAATTGGCCTCCTCTAATTATGAGGGTGAGGGGTCCTTTTATAGAATAAAGACTCCTCACTTATTACATATTTGCCCCTTCCTTTATCACATAATTACATTTAAGTCATCAGAGTATTTGTATGAGATCTAAATACGAGGCCTTAAATATGGTATAAACAACACTAATCTTTCTAAGTGCACTAGCAATCATTCCGGATCTTCATGAGGAAGATCAACTTCTGTTTAAGTCCGTCCTAAAGTAGATTATTAGGAAATTCTTTTTCCAGCCTAAGGACGTTCCAGCCAACACTAGTTCCCGAGTTTTCTTTTAGTGATGTACTCGTCATTTCGATGAGCATAGGCACTGGTGTACAAGTTGTTATACCTATAGTCAATAGAAATCCCCGGGGTAGTAAGTATTTTCTTTAGAATTAATGAAACCACCTCACAGGACCAGTTCCTTACTAATAGTCCAAAACCAACTATCTGAGCGGGCTCTAGCCTGTAATTAGCCTATGGTGGCGCTATTAATTAACGATATTGTCTGATATCTAGGGACTGTTAACCAGTATTCAGGCTATATGATTTCTGATACGAGACACATGCTAGTATCCAGGAGTGATACCTTTATGCCAGGAAGCCGGTTTACAGTTTTAGGGTAACGAACAATATCAAAATATCGTATATGCATTAATTAACAGCGCAACTGATAGACTGATTAACAGTGACTACTTGAGCCGAAGAAACTAAATCGTGGAAACTTAGGAGTAGACCTTGTATTAAAACAATAAACTCACGGTTATGTTAACCATATTACCTATTTAGGTAATCAAAACCTCTTCGACTAGCCACCTACCGATCACTTCCACAGGTAGACAGTAGGATCGAAATTCAAAATGATATTTCATTGTTATATTGTTTTGAGTGTTGAGAAAACTATGAAGACCTTTTAGTTTGTGTCGTAGAGTTGGTTAGTAATATAGTACATTTTGAGGATGTATACCATCGGCGTCAATTCTCAAAATTCTACTTGGGATGCCACCGAATGCGAGAAGTAGAATACACCATTGATCCACATTGTTAACACCACATTTATTCTCCTTATTTCTTATCGAACAACTCCTATATCAGTTTTCCTTATGACTTTTCAAACAAGTCCTACTTCATTAAGAGAACTTAGTTACTAAAGCTTACCAATTAGGAATTTACCAACCATGGACTAAACACTTTATCTTGGGAACCTCAAACCTATCCGCGAAGGCGAAAGGTCAAACTTTAGGGTCATACCTAGATTTTAACAACTTCCTCAGGTGACGATTAAAAACTGTTGTCCCCTATTTCGAGTTGATGGCCTAGCCGACCAACCTTTGTAACTTGAGTTTTCTTCCGTAACCAGACGAATTTATAGTAGCTTTGTCGACGACTTACTTACCTACTCTAGTGGCAAATCTAATCTTTAGACATCGACAGTAAGCTTTATATCAAATTCTTTGACTGTAAACTTTGATTAAATTGGTACTCTTCTTGGGAGACGTGATCTTATTGGACGAGATTATTTTCTTTTCCCCAAAAAGGTAGTAGCGGAAGAAAGTTGAAATTCTCACAAGGTGTTGTGAAATTCGAGACAATCTTTGGTCTTGTCGACCTTATTAACAAATTGTTATCGATTTTTTTTTCGACTATAGTGTTTTCCTCACTTGTCGACTGAGGAAAGTTAGTTTAGTTGTGATGTTAGTTATGAATAAAGTTTCTAACAACCGAATTCTTGTCTCAACCTACCTTTGTGTTACACCTTTCGATGACATTGATCATTTGGATATCCATGATGACGTGTTCTCTGGATGTTTCGACTATGCTAAGGCAGCATGATGGAGTATCACTTATATTTCCCAACGGATAGAATCGTTCGAAATGAACCACCTTAGTCATGACTTAGAGTCAATTGTTATTATCTTCATTTGCGATAAGCTAAAATTTCTAATAGCAACGATGGAAGAACCAAATCAACGCCTACGATTGCACTATCTTGTATTACCTCGGTGGTACAAACGTACTTACTGAACACCTTTAGCTTGTCCTATCTCACCTCAGTTGGAATTCACAAGTATTGTTTTGACGTTACTTGTGAGATATCACTAAATTGTTTGGATGGTTATAACCACTTCCTGTATCTGTATAAGGATGGGAAATATCACCATAAGCTTCCAATGCGAGGTATCTTATACATGTTGATAGGAGCATATTTATGCGCCTTAGTTTAGCTTGTTCTTGTGCATTTATAGTGTTTTTGCTTAGTAAAGTAGTCTTTTAAGCTAGTTTTATGTGTTTTCAGGTTCTAAGGGCAAAGTATGCAAAAGAATGCATTTTGGAGCCTTTTGGAGCAAAGTTGAGCTTGGAATGGATGTCATATGCTTGGAGCCAAGAGGATGGACGAAATTGAAGATTTGAAGATGATGTTTCCTACTTGAACAAGGTTCCCTAGTCGAAGTAGGAAAGTGCCTAAGTGAAGATGGAATTCTAGTTGAATTAGGATTCCTAGTCAAAATGGGTTTCCTAGTTGAATTAGGATTCCTTGAAGATGAAGATTCCTACTCAAACAAGGTTTCCTACTTGAAGTAGGAAAGTTAAATCCAAATGGCATCAAGTTGCAGCTACAAAGAAGATTTCCAAGTCCAAGAAGGAGAAGGAATCCAGAATGAAGAAGGAATGACAAAGACAAGGTTTCCTAATCCTAATAGGCAAAGTTTCCAAATGCAATGAGGAGTCCTTATCCATTTAGGATACCTTATCCTTGTTCTAGAAACCTTATCCATCCTTGCCGTGAGTTTTCCTTGCATTAGAGGGTTTCTAGAAGCCCTAATCTGCCCTATCCTTTAAGTGCCGCACCTATCCTTTATAGAAACCTGATTTCCTTGCCTTGCAAGGCCATCTAGAAGCCTTATCCACCTTATCCCTATCCAGCCGCACCTAGGACCCCTTTTCCCTTGCAAAATCTGATTGTTAGACCTATTTCCTTGTGGATTTGGGTTATCCAAGTCCATATCTGATTACCCTAGGGTTTTAAGTGCCTATATATACTCCTATTAACCCCTAAATCAGATTACCACTCAACACAATTCACAATTCACTCCAGAAATTCGTCCAAGCTCTCTCCACACCTTTGCCGCACCATTCTCTTCCCCTAAACACTACTACATCCATCCATAACCATGCATCCATACACCTAAGGTCCTAAACTAGTCCCTAGACCCTTTGCCGCACCAAGGAGGAGGAGAAGGAAGCTCGGAAGTTCATGCAATTCAAGTTCGCGTCGCTGGAATTTCTAGGTGTTTCTTTTCCTTTGATTTCAATGTTTAAATTCAATTCTCTTTGTTTTGTGCGTATGAGGAACTAAACCCCCCCTTGGCTAGGGGGGGATTCGACATACATGTTTATGCTTGCATTATGATTTGATTACTTCTAATTGCGTTTCATAAGTTGTGAATTCAATTTACTTATCTATGTGGATTACATTGATTTGTGTGTGTTGGTTGAGAGTGCACGCTTAATTATCATGCATAAATTGAATGCTAGGATATAAGGAAATTTCACCTAATCGTTATGGAATTATATTCACAAGTAGTAAAGGTTGATGATCTCAATCGCGTTAAGTAAATTCTTGGAATAAGTTTCATGCAATCATAGTAACAAGTGCTTCGTCAATGCTTATGGTTTTCATAGAACTTAATGATTCTTGCTTGTATCTCTATTATGCAATCATGTAGGGGACTTGTGGGGAATGTTTTGGGTTGTTGTATGCAATCATCCAATTCAATAACGTTAGGAAAATCTGAGGGTTAATTTAAGCGGAACTAATTAACTTGGGGCATTGAGAATTCATGGTTTATTGAAAAGCAATTGGAAATCGTTTTGTATGCAAGTATAACATGTGTGGAGATGAACCCCTTAGCTAGCCTTCCATTCACCCATTTAAATCAAATTCGTTTTTACAATCTGTTCTAATTTACAAAGTTTGTTTTGTTTTTAAATTCGTCCAAAACCAATCCCCCTTTGTTTTAAAGTGTCAAATTAGTTAGTAAGTGTTTTACTTTGTGTTTTTAAGTGTTTTGATTCAAGTTAAAACCCAACTTACATATTTGAGTCAGTTTTCAAGTGATTTTGCAATCCCTCCTAATCCCCGGTTTAGAACGATCCCTACTTACATACTTTGCTACAATTGATAAAAAGAGGGTTAATTTGAGTGTCAACATAATTTTCACATCACATGTGGAGTTATGATGATGTTTCAGTGACCATCAACCCACACGACAAGTTAGCCCACTTTCCATTGGTCTCGAAGGACTATATTTTAGACCACTCGATAAAATTCCTCATTCTTGAAATTATCAAATTTCTCGGGCGTTTAGACCAGCGTCTATTCTGATGGGGATTCCATATTCACCTCTTTGTGCTAGAAGGTATTCTAGTCAATCTTGGGTCTGTGTCTACCCTACTACACTTTATATTATTCTTGAAACAGAAAAACCGTCTAAAAGAGTTGCTTGGACGTTGAAATCTAGTTGTGATCATTAATTTCTTAATCACCCAACAAATACTCTGCTAAACGAATCTTAACCATTGGTGATCGAATGTTCCAGAAACTACCAAGGTAATGAGATGTTATACATTAATCCCAGTTACCTTATATTCTAGATTTGTTGGAATTGTTTTGACTCTCAAACTCTTGAGTGTTCTTTTAGCCTCTCGACATAATTTTTTGCTAAATTCGAAAGGAATATAATATGAAGCTGCTCGCTAAGGCTTTGTGGACTACATGGTACGTTTATCACTTTTGTATCTCACGATGCATGGTTCACTTCCAAGCATTGGGAAGTATTCTGGAAGGTTATGAGTACGAAGTTGTTACCCGGTACTACACTTTATCCTTAGACTGATGGTTAGTGTTAACAAACTACACAGACCTTCGTGTACGTGTTGTGTTTTATTCGTTCTGCATACTTGGTAAGGTTGTAATAGACATTTATTTTATTAGGATTGTGTGTAACTGCGGTTACACTTTTGATTTATGGGTATGGCACAATTTAAGACATTGAATGGAGACTTTATGCACAATGCATAATTGGCAAGTGAGTATTGTGAACAGGTATCTGAATGTTTGAGATTACGATATAGAAAATTTTATATTATCGACAATGTTGCCCAAGAGGGTAGTACGAAAGGGCAGTTGAGGTGCTAATTAGATGATTTATGCGTATTTCCCAATGGGGGGCATGATGGTAGTATGGCACCCTTGGGAATATGTTACTTACTTATCGGGACAACAATGAGTTGTTGGTATTACGAGCTGCAGACCGTAATATTGAGAACTTAATTGTTGAACTCGTTAAGCAAGTAAACATCTAGGTCCGTCTACGTTTAGTCATTTATTTATTGTTGGGCTTAACCCAATGATATTATACATTTACCTTTGAAGTACATGACACAATGAGGGCGTAAGTGAAATTTTTCTATATTCAGTTTTGATCTCAGTACAACTATTTTAAATTGTATGTTATAATATATACGTATTTGACGATATGTTACTGTATATCTATTTCTGTTATGATGTTTTCATAAAGGATTTTATACTGTAGTATTATATTTTAGTATTGTGCTAAAGGAAAAGGAAAGTACGAGTTTGGAGGCATTAAAGAGGAATCACTGCACTCCGATCGCGACAAGATGACATTCTCTTTTATACAACCTCTCTAACTTGATATCTCCTTTACATAATTGTTTTTCTACTGTCTTTTCACTATTCTTGTATAACAAATGATTTTAAATTTCGGGGATGAAATTTTTTTAAGGTAGGTAGATTGTGACAACCTGTTCCTAATTTTAAGTTTTATAAATTTTAAAATAATGATTTTATGAAAATGCCCCTAGAGGCAAAGATTTTGACTTTTGTTGACAATCAGTTAGAGAGATGTAAGACTCATTCTTTTAGAGTATCCTCGTAGTACTCATCACTACTAGTGTACAGGCGAAAGTCGTTCACGAGTCCAGATTATAACGGTATAGTTACAGACGTTTGAAATTGGTTATTTAAAGTTTAGTTATAAATAAATTGGCGGTATAGTTACGGACGTGTGTTAGCATAGTTTGATGAGTGATAGGTGCAGTCGTACATGTCATATTAGGTGACTTCGACTGACATGCTAGTATAGATTACTGAGCAAATGATCATATCTATATTACTGTTGAGCTATTTTGTTGTGGTGTATTTCTAGACTTACAGTTAGCATGCATTTGATTTTCATATTGAGACTTGGTATGATATTTTGGAAACTATACATGTTTTACGGCGAGGGGTTATAACGTTTTCAAAAAGGTTTTTATAAAACCTTATTTTCAGGCCCACTCATCTTTGTTTTTCGCCCCTCCAGGTTCTAGTAGCAGAGTTTTCGTATCGACAAGGATTATTGGCAAATCTTCGTGTAAACGATTACCATCGATGGTATAATTCTCACCCTATTTTACTGTACTGTACTTATGCTCTGTCATCACGTGTGAATTGGGTTCATTCCTGCTCACCAGCGCACTCTTATATTTAGGCACTTTTAAATTTAAATTTATTCACATTTTTCACATCATTATACTTTGTGACTTCGTCACCTTTCAGGTGTTGGCCAGCATAACTCGATTCGGAGTCCTAGTGGACATACCGGGTGTCGGACCCATACTGTAGCTCTTTTCTTCTTATCTATCAACAACAAAATAATTTCATAATACTAAAGTTAAATAAAAACTTTATACAAAATGCAAAAATTTCAACGCAAACCTTCTCTATCTGTTACCTTTGATGAACATGCATCTTTGTCAGCCATCATACCAACACTCAAAGAACAAACTGATTATAATCGTCAGAATTGCAAAGCGCTTTCGAAACAAATTGTGAAGAATAAGGACAGCAGAAGCACATATTTATAGGAAGGTTAGAGACTTTGCGCGACGAAGGGTTTGTCGCACAAACACATGCAGTAAATACAATATTTATTTCTCTGATTCAGATGCACCAAATACGTTGACCAATAACTGATCACCTTTGCACGATGAAACCTTTGTCGTGTAAGAGTTTGCACAGCGACAGATTTGTCACGCAAAGGTTTTTGAGACGAACATATTGTAATTATAAAGTTCATGTAAACATTATCTATGTTTACGTAAATTTTATAATTACCAATAAATTTTTAGCTATAATATGTATTCTAAAAATAATTACTAACTTAAATAAATTGATATTATATTCCATTCAATCAACACATTAAATAATTAATACCTTAAATAAATTGATATTATATTCCATTCACTTAATACACTAAATCATTAATACCTTAAATAAATTATATTATATTCCATTCAATTAATAGCTTAAATAAATTGATATTTTACTCCATTCAATTATTTAAATAACCAAACATGAATTAAAACATAATTAAATCGAAATACATAACTTATAAAAAATACCTTAAATTTAAATATTGTCAAACAAAACATAAATTTAAAACTACTATTTCGATGGTCTTCCATTCCGCTAGAATCATATATTGTCAAACAAAACATAAATTTAAAACTACTATTTCGATGGTCCTCCATTCCGCTAGAATCATAATGCCACCTATTGTTCGTTCGTATCATCATCAAGAGTATACTTACACTGCTACACATATATGCAAATAATTAATTCTAACATATAACACAAAATTAATTATTGATCTATCAACAGTGTACTAACTAATAATGCATCCATCACCGCCTTCTTTGCATTCTCCGGTACATCTTTCCAAGAACGCCATTCCGCAATAGGACAATTGTTCCCCATGGCTACAACAATCGCATGCGCGAAGTGAAAATGATGCATCAAATTATTCGGGTCGGCATCGGTCACATTATCATCCTTGTTTTTATCCTCCATCTCAGCACGAACATAATTCTAAAGAATAAGGAGAACAGGATTGTGAAGAAAAAGGAGAGGAAAAGCGCATATATATAGGAAGGATAAGGCCTTTGCGCGACGAAGGCTTTGTCGCGCAAAGACCTCACTAAACAGTTTCTGTTTCTGTTGATTCACATGCACTGAATGCTCTAACTGAAAACTGATTGTAACCTGTGCAACGAAGCCTTTGTCGAGCAAGTGTTCCTCGATTTCCAAAGCGTTGAATGTTCTGCCTAAGAAAATGAACAAGCTTTGCGTGATGAAGCCTTTGTCGTGCAAAGATATAGTGGGAAAATATTCGTCGTGCGTTTGCTTTCTCGCCAAAAAAAAAAAACTGCGTGTTTTTTGTTGGCTTTACGCGACGAACATGTTTAATGTCGTCGTGCAAAAGGTTTTGCGCAACTAAGTACTCCGTCGCTCAAAGTTCACTACCCTTGTGCGACGAAGGTCTGTTCATCATTGCTTAAGGTCTCATTGCGCGACGGAATTTGCTTTGTCGCGCAAGTAGTTTTTTTGTACTAGTGACAGTAAAACAAAAATTGAAAGCCTTACTTCTTCTGGCATGGATGTAAAATGTTGAAGTCCGAATTTACAGTAATTGATTAAGCCAGCTCATTTCAGAGAACTAACGGTTATGCTTGGTTGTCAAGAAAATAATCTGCGAGGTCGTGCTTGATTGTCAATAAAGAAACTGCCGGTATTGTTAATTTGTGAATTGTAAGAAACCACAAAGATTCACTTAAACCCTAAAAAAATCTACTCTTTAAAATACTAAAAAACTACACTTCCTTTTGACACTAGTTCATGAAAATAAAATATATAAATTTGTAAGATAAGAAAGGTCTTCTTTAGGCCTTTGCCCTTTTTGGGGTCTGATCTAGTTAACACATTGTGAGAGCATATAAGATATGATGAATTCAAGCATAAGATAGGGTTATCGCTTAATGCTCACCATGATAAGCATGTTTTTTATTCAAGTAATGTTAGGGAGACTAAATTTTGGAAACTAAAGGACATGTAAGTTGATGATTGATTTATTACTTAAACGTTAATAGACGTGCTCATTTTTATTGGTGACACATCATTTAGTTTGCAAATTTAGTCTCTCTAACATTACTTTTTTTATTCCAAATGTTCTAACTGGTGCAACGAATCGTCACTGGTTACTTGTTTGTAAAGTCAGTGACATAAAAAATGTAGAAGGATGGAAACACATACTAATTAACAAACAAAACCCACCATGAAGTTTGTTTTTTCTTGTAGTGAATTAAACAATTTTTATTTAAACAATACCTACGCCAAGTTTTTTATTTGTTTCTCTTTCTGTTTTCAATACGTGTTTTAAGTTTTTCTCATAATCATATGATGGATTACAAACAATACTATTTTGACGTCCTCTGGTTTCTTAGTTCATGTAAGTCTTCTCCTAGACCTGCTACCCAAACAAGAACAAGGAAGATAGGGCATAGAAAGAAAAAAAAAATATATATATATATATATATATATATATATATATATATATATATATATATGACTATTTTGAAAAATTAGTACAAACTAGAAATTCGCCAAAACCCACAACATAGCCTAACTAAAAATCTTACCGATTAAAAGTTGCACAAAAAAAAAAAAACCCTATCTCTCCCATCAAACGAAAACTCCGAAATCAATTCAATTGTTGATAACAACCCATAACAGAATCTGATTTAAAATTGAACCTAGAAAAATTAGAAGTTTCTAACATTTAAAGTTGAACAAAACACAGTCCATACACTTTGAAAAGAAAAAGTCTCAGATGCGAGATTCGAAGAACTCATTAGAAAACTATCCAGTTTGAGACTGAGCGACGCGAAGAGGGAAGATAACAAGAGAGACCAAACGACTGGAAAAGTAGAGAACCAAAAATAATGGGGAAGCTATTCGACCAAAAGGAGTGAAAAGCAACAAAAGCATGAAGAGAACAAGGCGATGATAGACTCATGGACATCGAGGGCCTAATTGTTCTTTCAATGTAGAAAGGTTGAATGAAAACCAGAGAAGGGAAATTTTGGAAGGCATTTTCGCCACTCTAATGTTAGTGAACAATAATATTAGGCGATGATAGACTCATGGACATCGAGGGCCTAACTGTCCTTTCAATGTAGAAAGGTTGAAAGAAAAGTACAGAAGGGAAATTTTGGAAGGCATTTTGGCCACTCTACTGCTAATGAACAGTAATATTTTGTTTGAGTTTTAGTATATAAATAATTTCTGAAAACATATGAACACATCCAACTCAACACACGTCCACAATCGAGATCACATGGTCCAACGACTCGTAGGTCAATGATAACAAATGTTACTTGTCAATGATCAAACCAATCTGGTTCATATAATGTGACCTTGACAACAAACCACATTCCATATAAAATTATTGTGTCATAGAATAATTAGAATTTCTAGTAATCACATTAATTAGTAAAGTAATATAGACCATCGTACAAGACCGCTTGGAAGCATCCATCAACAAAGCACATCAAACCAAAAAAGGTTAACAAATATTGCTGGTCATGCAACAACCAAGAGGACACGTCACACATGAATGTGAAAGGTGCATATGAGCTAAAAGGATATACACTTGGCGCACATAATTCATAACTACCGTCAAGTTTCTTGATTTTTAACATTTGGTATATAAAAAAAAATTTCATCTTAGAGTGGTACCTAAAGTCAAAATTTTGGGATAGTTTCATACATCTGTTAAGATTGTTGTTAAGTCAACCATTAATTGATGACGTGGCATCCATGTGGACAATGACTAGGCATCATGTGTCAATTTGGATCCATTGGAATATTAAAAAAAGAATTAAAAAAATTAACAATAAAAAAAATTAAAAATAAACCTAAACCTAAATTTACCCCTCCCCTTTTCTCTCCACAACCAACAACTCCTCCACCATCTTAACCCTCCCCCATTGCCCAAACCCTTCTTCCTCCTCCATTATTGTCGACTCGGTTTCCCTCATCCGTCCCTTCCCCCATTTGCACTCATCCTTCACGAACACCCTTAGCCCCACATCCGCCATGAACACCCTCGGCTGGCACGCTAGAAACACGCACAGCTCGACACGTGCACCGACGCTTGTAGATCCGACATGTGCATCGCGTCACCATCACGACTGCAGGTAGAAGAGGGCTGTGGTTAACCTGCACGCTAGATCCAAGAGCACAGAAAAATCGATGGGGCCCACTTGGAAATGAACAGAGCTATCGTGAGCAGCAGAAATAGGGGGTTTGGCCCTTGGGTCTGGGTCTGGGTTGCGTTGCAGAGAGAAAGGGAGTGGGTCGCTGTTCGATTGTGTGATTTTTGTACTGTGATTCAATGGATCTAAGAAAGATTTCTGGAATAGGGATTGAATAATTTCAGAGAGCTTCAGAGTAATGGAAGCCTCACACTCATTCTCATTGAAATTGCTCACACTCTCTCTTACATAGCAAAACGAATATTACCATTTCACTGAGGAGGGAATATTGCCCTTCTTTCTCCTCTAACAAAATGAAAACAATCTTAGCCATTAATGTTATTTATCCCATGAGATAGTTACATGTGTCACTCAACACCACTTACTTTAACTTAATCTAAAGCATCCATTTGGAATGTAATCCAAGGGCTCTAATTAAAACAAGTAAAAGATAAACTTATTTAAGCTAAAATCACTTAAATGCTAACACTCCCTTGTAAGTGTTTAGCTGAAATCACTCCCAAAGCTTTCCTCAAGTACTCAAATCGATCACTTGCCAATGCTTTTGTAAATATATCAGCAACTTGTTCCTCAGTTTTGCAATAGATCAGGTCAACTTCACCATTCTGCAGTGCATCTACAATGAAATGGATCCTTCTGTTTATGTGCCTTGTCTTGTGGTGTGCTATTGGATTCTTTGAAATTGCAATGGCAGATGTGTTGTCACATAGGATCTGAGTAGGCTCTTCTTGTTCCTCTCCAAAATCTGATAGAACAAACCTTAACCAGATGGCTTGAGCAGGTACTTTTGTAGCACTGACATACTCAGCCTCTACAGTGGACAATGTTACACTGCTTTGTTTGATTGAACCCCAAGAAAATGCTCCAGAACCAAAACTAAAAGCATATCTAGAAGTGCTTTTCATGTCATCCTCATTCCCTGCCAAGTCACTATCACAGTAGCCAATAAGCACATCATCTTTGCCTTTCTCATATGCAATCCAATAGTCCAATGATCCTTGGATATATCTCAGTACCCTCTTTGCAGTTCCCATGTGTTTTCCTAGTTAGATTGTGCATGAATCAAGCCAGCAAACTTACAACAAACATGATATCAGGTCTTGTAGCTATTAGGTATAACAAGCTACCAACCATTTGCCTATAAAGACTTTCATCAGCCATTTCACTCCCATGTTCTTTGCTAAGTTTTTCATTTGCTGCAAGTGGAGTTACAACAGGTTTGCAATCCTTCAATCCAAACTTCTTTAATAAGGTCTTTACATATTTCTTTTGATGCAGAAAAATGCATCATTCTGTTTGAATCACTTCAATCCCCAAGAAATGATGCAATAGACAAAGATCAGACATTTCATATTTTCTCATCATATCTGCTTTAAAATTATCCATCAATGCACTTGAACTTCCAGTATATATAATGTCATCCACATACAAGGATACAATGAGAATTCCTGCCTTAGTTGCCTTGATGTAAAGAGTTGGCTAACTTGGACTTTTATGAAAACCATAATTGCATAAATAAGAGTCAATCTCTTTGTACCAGACCTTTAGTGCCTATTTTAAACCATACAAGGCCTTCTTGAGCTTGTAAACCTTGTCATCCTTGCCTTCAATTACAAAACCAAGTGGCTGGTCTACATATACTTATTCAATAAGAACCCCATTCAAGAATGCAAATTTCACATCAAGTTGGAACAACTTCCATCCTTTCTGTGCAGGAAGCCCAATTAGAGTCCTAATAGTGTCAAGTCTTGCCATATGGGCAAATGTCTCATTGAAATCGACCCCAGGCTTTTAAGAGTATCCCTTAGCAACTAACCTTGCCTTATTCTTCTGTATAGACTCATCTAGGTTCAATTTTGTTTTGTAGATCCACTTGACACCAACTACTAGTTTATCAAATAGTCTATTAATAAGTTCCCAAGTGCAGTTCTTTTTTATCATGCCAATTTCGGCCTTCATTGCCTTCTGCCATGACTCATCTTGTGCTGCCTCCTCAAAGTTCTCAGACTCAACAATGCACAAGTTGCATTTCGCATATACTTCTGTCAAGCTTTTGAACTTCAAAAGAGTGTGATCATAGTCTTAGGGACTTGTGTTGTTCTGCATTGGTATCAGCCTTGAGCCATTTTCAATTGACTCATAGGTTTTAGATGATGATATCAAGGACTCATCATTTACAACACCTTTTGTCACTTGAACTTCATTCTTCCCTTTGCTCACACATTCTCCCTTCAGGCATTGGTACACTAATGGTCTTATCAGATTGAGATTTCCAATCCTAGTAAGCATTTTCATCAACTATCACATCCATTGACACAATTATCTTCTTTGAGAAAATGTCATAAAGTCTATAACCTTTCTCACATGTGCCATATCCCAAGAAAATGCATTTAGTACTGGTTCCATCTAGCTTCTGTCTAAGTTGACTTGGAATGTGGGCATAACAAATAGAAGCGAAGATCTTTAAGTGTTTGATTCCTGGCTTCCTCCCACTATATGCCTCAAATGAGGTATTCTTATCAAGAGACTTAGTGGTACATCTATTGAAGATGTACACTGCTGTATTAACAGCTTCTGCCTAGAAATCAAATGGAATACCCTTCTAAATCATCATACACTTTGCCATTTCCACTATGGTTCTATTCTTCCTCTCAGCTACACCATTTTGCTAAGGTGTGTATGCCACTGTTAGTTATCTTTCCATGCCCATTTCTTCACAGAATTCTCTGAACTCAACAGATGTATACTTTCATCCTCTGTCACTCCTCAACTTCTTCAATTGGAAACCACTTTGTAATTCAACTATGGACTTAAATTTCTTGAATATACTAAACACCTCCGACTTGTTTCTTAAGAAGTACACCCAACACATTCGAGTGCAGTCATTTATAAAGGTAAGAAAATACCTATTTCCAGCCTTTGTAAGAGTTTGCATAGGTCCACAGATGTCAGAGTGTATGAGTTCTAGAGGCACAGAAGCCCTACATGATGCTTCATTTGGAAATGCATCTCTGCAATGCTTCCCAAGAGCACATCCTTCACATATTTCATCTGTCATTTTGAGATTAGGCAATCCTAACACCATATCATGTTCTTTGAGTTGCTTCAAACTGCCTAAATTCAAATATCCTAGTCTCTTATGCCAGATTGTAGAAGACTGACACACACTAGCCTTTAGAGCAATCTACATCTCAGGTTGAAGTTTCAAGGGAAAACTCTACCAAATTAGACATAGAACTATCATCATATATTTCTGTAGTTGTACCACCAAATACAAGAAAGTAACCGTGTTCCATCATATGCCCTACACTGGGCAAGTTTTCTTTTAAACCTGGAACTAACATCACTTCCTTGATATACCTTATTCCCATTTTGGTGTCAACTACCAAATTTCCTTTCCCTGTGACCTCAATAAGCTGACCAGTGCCCATTTCAACCTTAGCAGTCATAGTTCTATCAATGTCAACCAACAAATCCTCCATTCCAGTCATATGGTTACTACATCCACTGTCTACATACCATGTGTCTTCACATTTCTTCACTATGGCATTATTGCAGACATAAAACATTGTAGGAATGTCATTGACTTGATTAACAAAGTTTACATGTTGGTTAGCCTTCTCATTCTTCCCACGACAATCTTTTGCAATATACCCCAACTTATGGCAATTATGGCACCTAGGCTTATCCTTGAACCAACATTCACCAAAATGCAGTTTATCACAGTGTATACAAACATTCTTAGCTTCTTCAGAGATACCTGCAGCTTTTCCAGCTTGATTTACAGGTCTATTATCCCCTTTCTTCCACTTTGACTTCCAATTCTTTTGTGGTTTGAACCCTTTATTCCCATTGTACTTATTTTGTTTTGAAGCAATATTGAGACTAACAAATGCCTTCTCGGTGTGAATCTCATCATGCCTATCAATTCTTTATTCACATCCCTTTAGAATAACAACAACATCTTGAACATCAACAGTGTCTAGATCTTTAGTATTTTCAATCACAGAAGCAATGCTATCATACGATCTAGGGAAGCTTATCTGCAACTTTTGAACAACTCTTTGATTGCTAATATCTTCACCATAACTCCTCATTTGACTAAGCAAATCAAATAGCCTAACTAGATATGCAGAGAAAGCTTCATTTTCACCCATTCTAGTATATTCAAAATCACGGCATAAGCCTTGGAGTTTCACAGCTCTTACCTGTTTATCTCCTACAAATTCTTGCTTCAGGACATTCCAACCTATATATGCAGTCTTTTGGATGGCGATTCTTGGAAAGATCTAATCAGAAACCGCCCCTTGGACGATTCCAAGTGCCTTTACATCTTTGACTATGTTTTCCCTCACCAGCTTGCTCTCAGCTTTAGTGAGTTCATCCTTCTTCGCCAGAGTAGCGAAACCCTTCTCGACAACATCCCAGAGTTCATAAGATCGGAATATGGTCTTCATCTGAATATGCCAGAAATCGAAGTTGTCTTCATTGAATACCGGTGCTCGAAGATCAGCACCATTTGACCCAGCCATATGAGACTCAATTCAAGATCACTGAGATTTCTTCTCTGAATTTTCCTTTAGCAACAAAGTTCGACGATTAGTTCGAGTTCTTCACTGCGCTCTTCACATATTCACGCCTAGTTGCAGATGATGCAACTTGGCTCTGAGGCCATGTTCAATTGTGTGATTTTTGTACTGTGATTCAATGCATCTAAGAAAGATTTTTGGAATAGGGATTGAATAATTTTAGAAAGCTTCAGAGTAATGAAAGCCTCACACTCATTCTCATTGAAATTGCTCACTCTCTCTCTTACATAGCAAAACGAATATTACCGTTTCACTGAGGAGGGAATATTGCCTTTCTCTCTCCTCTAACAGAATGAAAACAATCTCAGCCATTCATGTTATCTATCCTATGAGATAGTTACATGTGTCACTCAACACCACTTACTTTAACTTAATCTAGAGCATCCATTTGGAATGTAATCCAAAGGCTCTGATTAAAACAAGTAAAATATAAACTTATTTCAGTTAAAATCACTTAAATGCTAACAGTCACGGACTGCAGGGACGTGATTAGTAGACGGGGGTTCGGCCCTTGTGTCTGGGTTTGGATTGCGTAGCAGAGAGAAAGGGGTTTAGGAAAGGAGTGAGCAAGTGGTGGTTGTGGAGAGAAGGGGCAAAGAGAGAGGGAATCGAAGAAGAAGAGGGAGGGTTAAGATGGGATTGGGGTTATTTTTAAAAAAAATTAATTAATTATTTTTAATTTTTTTAATATTCATTTGGGTCCTATATTGACACATGACATCTAGTCATTGTTCATATGGATGCCACATCACTAGTTAACGGCTGACTTAACAGCAACCTTAACGGATGTATGAAACTATCCCAAAATTTTGACTTCAGGTAACAATCTGGAATGAA
The DNA here is from genome assembly GCF_916048215.2 of Malus sylvestris. NCBI lineage: Eukaryota > Viridiplantae > Streptophyta > Magnoliopsida > Rosales > Rosaceae > Malus > Malus sylvestris. Next base: position 15,586,751 of record NC_062272.1, read on the forward strand.
AAAAACTTCATGTACCAAATGTTGAAAACCAAGAAACTTAAGGATAGTAAACTGATATTAACCCTTCATAAAATATATTCGACCAAGATGAGAGAATACATAAAATATATGCCAACATGTATATATTAATATTATTGCCAAATGATTTCAAATAAAATTATTATACTGTAATAAACAAAGATAATAAGAGTTATTACTCTTTACATTACTATACCAAGTTATTTTCTTTATTTTTTATCATTCAATTAAGGAAAAAGCTAAGGACATCATTTTTTTTATCATATTTTATAGATCACATGATGTGACAGTTGATGATTAGATTGTTTATGTAATGATTTAAAGAATGAATTTAACCATTAATCGCCACATTGTGTAATTTACCAAATATATTTCAAGTAGATGATCATTCTAGCATCACTTACTAAACTAAATCAGTCATATGTACGAATGAATCTGTGTAATAGTAACAAGTATTATCTTCATGATTAATTGTTATCTTGTCTAAATCGAACAAATGTTTTTTTAAAGATGATCTTCATATGAGATAAAAATAATAAAATATTCTGATTATGACGTTTGTACAATAAAACGATAAATTTACGTCATGTAACATATACAATTGTATGCACTTTATTAAATAAATACATATAGCGATTGGGTTTGCCAAGATGGAATCCAGTCCTTGAATTGTTCACTAGTAAAGAGAGAAATATTAAAAGTTCCACAAGGATCCCACAGTGTGTTGTCAATAAAAGTCCAAAAAAAAGAAAAAAAAATAAAATCATTAATCTGAAATATCATTAATAAACCCTCCCTCAAAAGGAGGAAAGGATTACCTGATTCACATCTTACTCGAACACAGAGCTAAATCCCTTCCCACATTCTCATCCATGTTCCTGAGATTTTGACCTTTTTTCTGAGGGGTGGGCTCTGTCCAAGTTCAACAACAGCGGTGAGTAGAGTGATGGAAGCATGTTGTTTGAAGGACAAGGAGAAGGACAATGACGACGAGAAGCCAGATTACATGGTGAGTGGGAGCAACAGAATCAGAGGAAAAGTTGTGTTGATGAAGAAGAATGTGTTGGACTTCAACGACCTCAAAGCTTCATTCGTTGATAGAATCCATGAGCTCTTGGGCAAAGGTGTTTCCATGCAGCTCATTAGTGCCACTCATCCTGAAGCAGCAGGTCAGTCTCTCTTCCTTCAGTTGAATCGAATTAACAATTCACTCACTAAAATGCCTTGAGTTTTTCACACGTAAGCTCTAAATAAACTAACTTTACATTTGAGAAAAATATATCATATCAAATCTGATACTTTAGAAGAAAAAAAGTTCCACTTACTTGGTAATTGGGGAGGACAACATAAGAATTTCACAACTGCGAATCATTTATTGCATGACAAGTAGATAAATTACGAATGAGAGGTTTTCCTCCCCAATTGATCTCTTGATGTGCTTTTGTATAAAACTTATAGTTGTGAAGGTGTTTTCTAGTTTACTAAAATTCTTTTGTTCAAGTTTTGAACGCATGGTTTTACTTTTAGTGGGAACCCGCATAACTGGATACAAAGTCAAAAGCTACATATGTTGAAGAAGATAATTACTATATTAAGATTTTAACAGAGCTGAAATTGACATAAATTCTTATTCATGTGCAGCAAATGGATTGAAATCGAGAGGGAAGCTTGGAAAGGTTGCTTACCTGGAGAAATGGGCTACAACCATTACATCGTTGTCGGCCGGTGAAACTAGTTTTACCATTTCCTTGGATTGGGATGAGTCCCATGGAGCTCCCGGCGCTTTGCTGATCAGAAACCATCACCATAGCCAATTCTACCTCAAGACAATAACATTAGAAGATGTTCCCGAGCACGGTCAACTCCATTTTGTCTGCAATTCCTGGGTATACCCAGCACATCGTTACAAGTACAATCGGATATTTTTCCCCAACAAGGTATACATTCAGTCTGGTTAATTAACATAATGTCAAAATATAACATGCAATAGGGAGACACATTTTTCACTTGTATTTTTTCTATTTAAGAATCGAAGAAATCTGGATCTTATCTTATCCGACCCATGTGGTCAGATTTGTCATGATTGATCCTTTTAATCTCTATAGTATGAAGCTTTACTGACCAAAAGTGGAAATATCACAATCCGCTACTTTTCCAGCTGGATTAGCACTTGCACATAAAAATACCATGTTTTATTAATTATAAAATTTCATATCTGGTTTCATTGAACAATTTTCAGAAGTTACAACAAATTGGTATTTTTTCTAAATTATTGAAAGATAAATGATTTTCGCACACTTTTATTTATTTTTACTTTCTACTCCTATGATCCACCAAATGTATAAGAGTGAAAGAAAATAAAAGAGCCGTGCTGAATCACTTCCCTGCTTAAATCTGTGACCAATGACACGCAGAAATGCAACTTAAAAGCTATAATTTTAGCTAAGGTACTTATGAGATTGCACTGACTGAAAACTTCATGTTTTTGTTCAGGCCTACCTGCCATCTCAAACACCTGAGCTACTACACCCTTACAGGGAAGAAGAACTCGCCAATCTCCGAGGGAGTGGATCAGGCGAGCTAAAGGAGTGGGACAGGGTCTATGACTATGCTTACTACAATGATTTAGGGAGTCCGGACAATGGTCCAAAATATGCCCGCCCTATACTTGGTGGGTCGTACGAGTATCCATATCCAAGAAGAGGAAGAACTGGTCGAAAAACAACTAAAACCGGTCAGTAACCTGAATAGTTCATTTTGCTAATTTAAGTCCTGACTAAGTTAAGATATGGCGTAGAACACGAACGACATGAAGAATTCTTACGGTTCTATGACCAATTTTCTTTCATGCTTCGTACAGACCCCAATTCCGAGAGCAGACTGCCGCTTCTAAGTCTAGACATTTATGTAAAGAAACAAATCTTCTTCTGTAAGATTGTTTTTCATTGACTGAATAAACAATTACATGGATGTACATATATATAGCCTTTTGGCTCTTTACATTTATACCCTTAGCTTCCTTAACTAAACTTGTACAATCCTAACTAACCACAACTAATAACAAAACTAACTACATTTAGTTTTTCCAAACTATATATCATTAACAGAAATGGATGATGTATCATCTGTCCTAATATTATGTTCCAAGAGATGAGCGGTTTGGCCACGTGAAGTTTTCCGATTTTCTTGCTTATGGCCTGAAATCCCTAGTTCAAATATTGCTTCCAGAACTCAAGTCTTTGTGTGATAAAACTATCAATGAGTTTGACACCTTTGACGACGTAGTTAATCTCTACGAGGGAGGTATCAAGTTACCAAATGGGCCTACACTGAAGAAAATAAGGGAGCGCATCCCTTGGGAGCTGCTTAAGGAACTGATTCGCTCAGATGGCGAGCGATTTCTCAAGTTTCCAATGCCTGATGTGATTAAAAGTACATACGTCTTTCCCCAATGGCTGGTATTAGATATGCTAAATTCCTTGAATTTTGAACATACTATCATACTAAATTGCAACGATTTCTTGATATAATGCAGAAGATAGGTCTGCATGGAGGACAGATAAAGAATTTGGACGAGAAATGCTAGCAGGAGTGAACCCTGTTAACATCACCCGCCTCAAAGTAAAATACAAGTTTCCCTGATTCATTTGACTATTATAGTGATAAGGATACGTTCCAAGTTTGTTCAAATAACCATCGAAATTCTAACTACAGGAGTTTCCCCCAGTCAGTAAGCTAGACCCTAAAGTATATGGGAATCAGAACAGTTCGATACGAGAAGAGTACATAAAAGGCAACATGAATGGCCTCACTGTTGAAGAGGTACTGCTGATGCTTCATTTGTCTCCAATATATTAATCCAATGTTTTTTTTAAATGTATCTACTGAAATTATCATTTTTGTCCCTTTTTGCACAGGCAACTGAAAAGAACAGGCTATTCATATTAGATCATCATGATGCATTAATGTTATACCTGAGGCAAATAAACTCAACGGACACAAAGACGTATGCCACAAGAACTCTCCTCTTGCTGCAAGAAGACGGGACGTTGAAGCCTTTGGCAATTGAGCTAAGCTTACCACATCCACAAGGGGACCGTCATGGGGCTGTCAGCAAAGTTTTCACTCCACCAGGACAAGGCAATGAACGCATCGAGGAGTCGGTGTGGCAGCTTGCCAAAGCTTATGCTGCTGTAAACGATTCTGGCTATCATCAGCTTATCAGCCACTGGTAAGATGCCTAACATACAAAGTGCTGTATTGGAGCAACAGGTAGCGGCTTGGGTTCTAGTTTACACGCTTATAAATTTTATTTGCAGGTTAAACACACATGCTGTGATAGAGCCATTTGTGATCACAACAAATAGACAGTTGAGTGTACTTCACCCGATACATAAGCTTTTGCATCCGCACTTCCGGGACACAATGAACATAAATGCCCTGGCCAGGCAAATCCTCATCAATGCCGGTGGGGTGCTTGAGAAAACAGTCTTCCCAGGTCGATTCTCCATGGAAATGTCGGCTGTTATTTATAAGAGCTGGGTGTTTACCGAGCAGGCATTACCTGCTGACTTGCTCAAGAGGTAAGCCAGAAAGCCCAAATTGAAAATAATAATGTTTAAATTTCCATCAAACTGAATGTCATTTTGCTTCTGTTCGATTTCAGAGGAATGGCAGTTCCAGATACGACTTGTCCTCATGGCCTGAGACTTCTGATTGAAGACTACCCGTTTGCTGTTGATGGGCTAGAAATTTGGTCGGCGATTGAAACTTGGGTTAATGAATACTGCTCTTTGTACTACCAATCGGACGATGTGGTCCAAGGTGATTCTGAACTCCAGAACTGGTGGACAGAGCTCCGCAATATAGGCCACGGTGACAAGAAGAATGAACCATGGTGGCCTAAGATGCAAACAAGAGCTGAACTTATCGAATCATGTACCATAATCATATGGGTGGCTTCTGCCCTCCATGCAGCAGTCAATTTCGGGCAATACTCTTACGCTGGCTACCTCCCTAACCGCCCAACTGTAAGCCGACGTTTCATGCCTGAGCCAGGCACTGCTGAATATTATGAGCTTGTGTCCTCCCCTGACACAGCTTTCCTTAAAACAATTACAGCTCAGTTCCAAACTCTCCTTGGTGTATCTCTGATAGAGATTTTATCACGACATTCGACTGATGAGGTTTATCTAGGGCAAAACGATACTCCTGAGTGGACTTCAGATGCTGAAGCACTAGCAGCATTTGCAAGATTTGGAGAGAAGCTAATGGACATCGAAAAGAGAATCGATGCAAGGAACAAGGATAATAGATTGAAGAACAGAGTTGGGCCTGTAGACGTGCCTTATACCTTGCTTCACCCTAACACATCTGACAAGAGTAGAGAGGGTGGACTGACTGGAAAAGGAATTCCCAACAGTGTCTCAATCTGAACCCTTTTGGTCTGTAAACTAGATGAATGTTTTTTAAGTAATTAGAGTGTGACATCGGACAACAGGAGTGAAAGACTACCAAATAGGATGTTTGTAATTCTCATATTCTTTTCCATGATCGTGTTAGAATATAGGAACTGTTATTTGATTCTTGGGAGCAGCCTCTCCATAAATGGGGGTAAGGCTAGCCGACATTCACCTCTCCCAGACCCTGCGTAAAGCGGGAGCTTGTGCACTGGGTACGACCTTTTTAGTGTGTATATGAGTGAGCCAATCAGATAGTACACTACACATCACATTTCTTATGAGTAAAGAAAGAAATTCGCCAATTTACAATTGTTGAACTGATCCCTTGCCAATGCCTCGGTGAATATGTCTGGTAGCTGCTCCTTTGTCAGACAGTAAATCAAGTCAATTATTCCTTTATGCAGTACTTCGTATTAAATGCTACCTTCGGTTAATATGCTTGGTTTTTCCGGTGAAATATGGGATTCTTGGTGATGACAATTGCGGAAGTATTGTCATAATTCAAAGGAGTTACCTCAGTTTGAAGTTCACCAAAATCCTCCAAAACAAACCTAAGCCTAGGTATCTTTTTTCAAGTATAAAAATATGTAAGTTGTAGGCTCAACTCAAGTGATAACAATTAATCTCTGCACTTGGTTTCATTTTCCCCCAATGCTGCTGGTTTGATTGTAGGAGAAATTTTTAGTTATGACGGGAACACAAGTGGTACACCACGTGTTTTAATAGAAGTGGTGAGAAATTTTATTGTTTAAGTTATTAACTTTTTAACACATATATCCCACCATTTGTATAATGACACGTGGTGTACCACCCCGTGTACCGGTCACACTGAAAAATCTCTATGATTGTAGAACGTAATTGAAACTTGGTTGGATGAGACAGCCTTTCATCTATGTTAAACCGATCACGCTAGCAACATGGGTTGGCACAAAACTGCGTTACATGAGACATTTTTTTTCTTTCTTTTTTAGCTTAAAACCTTTACTTAAGGCGTCTCTAACATTATAAAATTCAAGTTTCTTACCAAAGTAGGCAAGGGGGACAAGCAGAGAGAAGGGGCTAGATGGAGATTGACCCTCGAGTCCAAAGACAGATGAAGAGCTTGATTGCCTGTGTAAAGATGAAGCACCAACTCGAAGGGTTAACATGAAAGCGATCATGTTAAATTATATTTATTCCATCAACTAGCTATTGGTCTAATATATTTTTTGCTTCCAATATTCAAATAGATTCAGACCAAAAAAAATCCGAATGGATATTTTTTTTCCCACATAATGGTAAAAATAAAGTAGAAAAAGGGCTTTCCCCTTTCTCTATTTCTTCTCACCAAACACTAAATCTACAAACTTCATAGTCACAGGCCCCTTGCTCTGGCTTGGGGCTTATGGAAACCCCTCCTTTATCTTCTCATGGATTGTTGCATATTTTACGCCTTAGTATTTCCGTCAAGTGCCACCGTAGTAAGATTATTTATGAGTCTTTCTTAATGAGTATTTTAATTTATGTTGGTTTGTTATTGGCTCCTCTTGGGTCTATTTTGTTGGAATCGGTATCTTTGAGATGGTGTTGTGCACAAACTTTTTATGTTGGTATGAACACTAGTTGGTTCGTTGTTAGTTCCTCGTTGGAGTTGACAATGTTCATTGTCAAAGAGTGTCCGTATGTTTCTTATATTCAAGATTTTGTGCGCAGAAGTTCTCAGATGCTAATTCGCAAAGTGTTTGACCTTTTCGTTAGGAATGGAGTTTCTTTGGCCTTGAAGTGCCATCTCAGTCATCTGAGTTTGAGTGTGGATGATTTCAAGACTTGGATGCATTCAGCTGCTTAGTCCCAATCCTATCTCGCTCTCAAATCCACTAGTACAACGACAACTAGCTAGTTTGGCCAAGTTGGCATTTTAGGTTGTGTTCAAGTTTTTTTGAATTGAGAATTTCCTGAATGTTATCTCGAATATCCTCTTTGGTATTTGTACCAATTCTTAATATAATAACAAAACCACTATTGTTTCATCTTAAAATCACTATAATGTTACCGCTATCATTTCATCTCAAAATCAGAAGAAAAAAAAAAGATACAAAAACACAATATTTAGCCCCGTTTGGTATTGTTTTTTTCACCATAAACTGCTTCACTTTAAAGTTAAGCAGTAAAAACATGTTTAGTAAAAGTAGTATCCTGTTTATTTAAACAATAATGGCTTCCAGACAATAACTTTTAAAAGCAGCATGTAGGTTGATTTTAAAAACTACTTTAATAAAAGGGTAAAAGACTGTTTACTACTCTCATGTTTCATGATTTTCAACATTTAGTACATCAAGTTTTTTTCGTCTCAGAGTCATACCTAAAGTGTAAATTTTGGGACAGTCTCACACATCCGTTAGTCAAACTGTTAAATGTGCCGTTAATTGTGACGTGGCGCCCATGTGGACAATGACTGGGCGCCACGTGTTAGCCACGTTTTTTTTTTTTTTTTCTTTCTTCTTCTTTCTTCTTTCTTTCTTCTTCTTCTCTGCAACTTTTTTTTTTCTTCCTCCTTCCTCCTTCTTCCTTCTTCCTTCTTCTTCCTCCTTCTTCCTTCTTCCTTCTTCCTTCTTCTTCCTCCGAATCTGCCCAAATTCAGTTTTTTTTTTTTTCCTCCTTCTTCCTCTTTCTTCTTCCTTCCTTCTTCTTCCTTCCTCTTCATCTTCTTCTTCTTCTTCTTCCTCCAAATCTGGATAGATTCGGTTTTTTTTTTTTTTCCTCCTTCTTCCTCCTTCTTTCTCCTTCCTTCTTCTTCCTTCCTCTTCATCATCATCTTCTTCTTCTTCTTCCTCCGAATCTGCCCAGATTCGGCTTTTTTTTTTCTTTTTTCTTTTTGCTTCTTCTTCTTCTTCTTCCTCCGATTGCAACTTTTTTTTTTTCTTCTTTCTTCTTCCTTCTTCCTTCTTCCTTCTTCCTTCTTCTTCATCTTCCTCAAAAAAAAAAAACCTTCATCTTCCCCAGATTCGGAGGACGAAGAAGGAAGAAGGAGAAGAAGGGGAAGGAAGAAGGAAGGAGGAAGGAAGGAGGAAGGAGGAAGGAAGAAGGATAAGAAGAAGGAAGGAAAAAAAAAAAAAAAAAAAAAAAAAAACCGAATCTGGGCAGATTCGGAGGAAGAAGAAGAAGAAGAAGAGGAAGGAGGAAGGAGGAAGGAGGAGGAAAAAGGAAAAAAAAAAAAAAAAAAAACTTCCCCAAATTCGGAGGAAGAAGAAGGAGAAGGGAGAAGGAAGGAGAAGGAAGAAGGAGAAGAAGGGGAAGGAAGAAGGAGGAAGGAAAAAAAAAACAAAACTTCCCCAGATTCGGAGGAAGGAGAAGGAGAAGGGAGAAGGGAGAAGGAAGAAGAAGGAAGAAGGAGAAGAAGGAGAAGAAGAAGAAGAAGAAGAAGAAGAAGAAGAAGAAGAAGAAGAAGAAGAAGAAGAAGAAGAAAGAAGAAGAATGAACAAAAAAAAAAAAAAAAAAAACGTGGCTGACATGTGGCGCCCAGTCATTGTCCACATGGGCGCCACGTCACAATTAACGGCACATTTAACAGTTTGACTAACGGATGTATGAGATTGTCCCAAAATTTACACTTTAGGTATGACTCTGAGACGAAAAAAACTTGATGTACTAAATGTTGAAAACCATGAAACATGAGGGTAGTAAACAGTCTTTTACCCTTAATAAAAAGTGGACTTGAGCCTTTAATAAATATCTTCAATTGTTGTAATACCTTCATTATTTATTTTTATTTTTAAAATAACATTATTTAGCCTTCCACACATATTTTATCCCTTAAAAAATAAAGTGACCACTAAAAGAACTTAAGCTAGGGTTGTAGAGACTGATTGCATAAGCTCAACTCAGATAATGATGAGTGAGGTTTTGACTTCATTATATAGAGATTACAACATATGTTTGTTACAATATAAATGTATGGCAAATTACAAGAGAATTCAAATTACAAATATAAATTGATAGAGTCTAAGAATAGACAGGACTACGTTGGTTCTCTATCCGGTGAAGAGTCCTTGAGTTATCCAAACTATGACTTTCGCTTGGTGAGCGGGAATCCTGTATTCAAACTGCAGGCGTGTGGATTGCTGACTTATGCAACCATTTGGCTTCAGATTGGTGACTTGGATTACATGTAGGATTAATAGGTTTATCAGTTACGACCTACTATTACAAACACTAATAACCTTACACCATCAACGCCGTTACAACCATCATTGTTGCCACCACCACAACCACCACCACCATACCATCATTGTCATCACCATCATTACCGCCACCACTGCCACCACAACCACCACCACCAACGCTCCCACCGCCTTTAACACCATTGATACCTCTACACACCCCAACCACCACATCCCACTACTAGCGCCACCATAACCATAATCGCCACCACTACCACTACAACCACAACTGCCACCACCGGCGCTACCACCGCCTCTAGCACCATTGTTACCTCTGTACCCCAACCACCACATCCCACTATTAACACCATCACCATACCCCCACCATTGCTACTATCACCACCATTACTACCATTGTCCCCGTCACTGTTGTCGTCTTCCCATCTCCTACTACTATGTCCATTTTATTATTTTACACAATTATATTACTTTTACACTAAAATTTACCAAAAGCTTTTACACTACTTTTCTTACCACAACAATTTTAAAATACAGTTAATCAAAATCTACTTTATTTTACAGCTGATTATTCTTAAACACATTAAAAGCAAATTTTTAAAAAGTACCGCAATCCCAAACTGCCCTTAGCTTCTCCATATGGATTTACAAGTTGACCAGAACTCATTTACATATGCAAAGAAGAAACAAAAGCAAAGATGAGCCCTGAGTCACAGGTAGGGCAACGTATCAGAATCATGTTCTTATTGGTCGATCCCATATCACCTTATCCAAACCCAAATCCTCACCACCCACCTCATATCCTTACAAACTCCCAATCAAAATCTCCATAACCCCATAACACCCACCACCCCCCCCCCCCCCCCCCAAAAAAAAAATTATACTACCACACAACACAAACCAACCACAACTCTCTCTCTCTCTCTCTCTCTCTCTCTCTCTCTTTCCTCTCTCTAGTTCCTCATGGCCATGGCAACACAAGCCAGCCTCTTCACCCCAACTCCCTCAGCCCCAAAGACCACTGCTGACCGTACAACCACCCCATGGAAGCAATCAGTCTCCTCCTCCTTCATGGCCCCCAAGCCACTCAAGCTCTCCACCGTAAGAACGATGAGGATCAATGCCTCCGCTGAGGAAAAAACCGTGACCCCCACAAAGGAGGCCCCGGTAGGCTTCACCCCACCCGAGCTGGACCCAACAACACCCTCACCGATCTTCGGTGGCAGCACTGGCGGGCTGTTGAGGAAAGCGCAGGAGGAAGAGTTTTACGTGATCACATGGGAGTCACCAAAGGAGCAGATATTTGAGATGCCGACTGGCGGAGCTGCCATCATGAGGGAGGGTCCTAACTTGCTGAAACTGGCCAGGAAAGAGCAGTGCTTGGCTCTTGGAACTAGGCTTAGGTCCAAGTACAAGATTAAGTACCAGTTTTACAGGGTTTTCCCTAACGGGGAGGTCCAATACTTGCACCCCAAGGATGGTGTGTACCCTGAGAAGGTGAACCCTGGGCGCCAAGGGGTTGGCCAGAACTTCAGGTCGATTGGGAAGAATGTCAGCCCGATTGAGGTCAAGTTCACCGGCAAGCAAGTCTATGACATATGATGATAATATTGATTTGTGTAATTTGCATTGTATTTATAATCATGATGGCAATGTGAGTATAATTTGTGTTTCTTGTAATTTGATTTCATTAAAATGCAACCTCAGAAACATGATTTGGGTTAATATGTTTTTTCGTTTATATGAGATATTTTTACCATAGATTAGTAGGGAGAGTAGTTGAAGTAAAACGTGTTATATTGAAGGGGGTTCTTCTAATTTTGCCATCCATATATGCAGGTAAGAATTTTGTTTGTTTTATATTTGTACAGTCACTTTGCTTAAATAGTTTATTTACTTTATTAGTTGTTTAGGTTCCTCAACTGAAACTTTGAAGCTTTTAATTAGGCTGTATTCGCACATTATGTTTTTTTTTTTTTTTTTTTGACAAACGATAAAATAATTTACACTAAATCCATAATTTCTTAGAGGCAATAAAATCTACGCTAAATTCACCTAAGCTAGCTATAAGGAGAGGAAGCAAATATGGCATGTTGAATTTTAATCAAATATCCTTTGAGAAGCATATAGAATATTCTCTCTCGACGCAAAATATTTCCAAAATGTTCATAATTCTCTTATATGCCATTCCTTTCGATTGTCCTTTAATATTTGTCTTTCCGAATCACCTTTTTATATAGAATTCATCTGAGTAGTCACCCTAAAATAAGTGTGATCTGTAGCCATTTCTGTGTAGCGGCCACTTTAAATTGATCGACTTACCACTAGCCTATCTATCAAACTGGTAAAGGTCGCAATTTAATTCAATTCATTGAAACCCAATTGTTTGATTCTTGGCTATGGTTTGAATTTCATCCTCTTATGAATTGATAAGTGTTCATTTTATAAACCAAGAAGGAAAAAGGATGAACTTAGCAGAAGAAGAAGAGCTTAGCAGTCGAGAGAAGGCAAGGAGGAGATGATCACGGTTCTTTCTGTATTACTTTTCTTGGTTAAATTGGATTAATAGTTCTTGTGGTGATAGCCTGATAGGGTAATCGGAAGATAATCTCCGTGGTTTAAAAATTCAGATTTAAACCCTCATGGTGAAGTTCTGTTAGGATTTAAGTCCAAAATTAACATTTCCGTTAACCCACAACGTCAATTTTCTAGATTTTATCCTATTAACATTTCCGAATAGTTAATTTAGCCTACAAATTAACTAATAATCCAATTCAGTAAATTAATCATTAATTTGTTGGCTGGTTTTGTTGGATTAACATTTCTTGATTGGTTTTGTTGGTGGTAGAAATGATAAAATCTGAACAAGCCAACAAAATCAATCGATGGTTCGGACTAAGTCGTTGAGAATCGCACACCAATCAAGCAAAACAAAACCCAAGAAACATGGAAAGAGGAGCAGCAGGCAGACCTCATCATCATCCACTGAAGAATTATCTTTGTTTAGGGTCTGATTGTTTTATCTCAAAATGAAAACAACGTAGGGAAGCTAAATAGAAAGGAGAGAAAGGAACAGGATTTCTTAGGCATATATGAAGAGAACATAGTGAACGATGTTCTATTAAGCACGACATTTTCAGTCGGCTCCAGAAGAGAGAGAGGCTTTGTACTTCCATGACTTAAGTTGGTAAAACTACAGCTACAATGCGGGCTCGACTCCCTCATAAATCTTTATTTCTCACACTAATTATTTAAATTTGCTATTAATTTCTTTTATTTTGAAGTTGAAAATTATTAGTTAATTAACATGTTTATTTTTTACGGAAAAAAAAACATGTTCCCTAACTATAACTATGACTCTATGATTTGGATGCTGGGATGCAGATAAATATCCATTTGGTTTGCTCCAGGCCGAAAGTCTGGAGGGAATGAGAGAGAGAGATGAGATGCAAAGAAGCAGGCGGGGAGAGGTAGAACCAAAGTGGGAAAAAGACGGGGTGGGGGTGGAAATGTTAACGGAAATCTGATTTTTTTTTTCACCACGGGGGTTATCTTCCAATAACCCTATCATCACGGGAACCATTAATACAATTTAGCCTACTTTTTTTAATGAGAAAGTTATTACAATGAGAGTATTTATACAAGAATCTCAACAATACAACTTGACTAACAAACTCTAACGGAGATGAACATTTCTTTCTATATTACTTTTGTTAATGAGGAAGTTATTACAATGTGAGTATTTATACAAGAATCTCAACAGTACAACTTGACTAACAAACTCTAACTAACTATCTAATCTTTGTACAAGTGGCACAAAATTTATATATCTATCATCTCCCCTCAAACTCATGATTGGATGAACCAAGCATGAGATTGGAGAAATGAGTTCGAAACAAGGGAGCACCAAGTTCCTTAGTCAAAATATCTGCAAATTGTTTTCTGGAAAACACAAACTGCACATTAAGCTTCTTCTTAGCTACCCTTTCTCTAATAAAATCAACATCAAATTCTATATATGTTTGGTATTCTGATGCTGAAATGGATTAAAAGAGAGAGCAATAGCAGACAAATTGTCACATAAAAGGCACTAGGGTAAGAAAAACAGGACCCTATAGAAAAACTAGTAATTGCTTAATCCAATCAAGTTCAACATAAGTAGTATAGTAGACATTACTCTATACTCTGCCTCTGTGGATGACCAAGACAAAGTTCATTGTTTCTTTGAAGACCGGGAAATGAGATTGGAGCCTAATAAAACTACCGAACTAGTTGTTGACCTTCTATCATTAGGGTCTCATGCCCAATCAGCATCACTAAAGGCTTTCAAAGATAAATTCTCTTTTGAATATGTAATGCCAAAGGACAGAGTGCCTTTTTAAGTATCTCATGATCCTTTCTACAAAAGTGAAATGAGAAACCATAAGATTTTGCATAAATTGACAAACTTGATGCACAAAGAAAGCAACGTCAGCCTTTATGAAAGTAAGAGACTGCAAAGCTCCCACTATACTTCTATAAGCAGCAGAATTAGTATAGGGAACATCGTCATCTTTGAGAAGTCTATTATGAGGAAGGCATGGACTATCACAAGACCTGGATTTAAGCATTTTAGTTTTCTGTAACATATCTTGTCACAAAAACAAACCATTTGCTATCCTAGAAATCTGAATGCCCAATAAATAATGCAAAGAGCCCAAATTTTTTATATCAAACTCAATAGTAAGAGAGTTAATAACCTGTTGAATGGCTGCCACAACACTAGCAATGATAATTACATCATTAACATACAAAAGCATTACTACAACATCAATCCCAACTTGCTTAATAAAGCCTAGAGAAGGAAGAAAGGTAGTGAATCTGATACCAACCAAGAAGGAGAAAGGATGAACCCAGAAGTAGAAGAGCTTAGCGGTTGAGAGAAAGCAAGGAGAAGATAAATAGTTCTTCTTTATTACTTTTCTTAATGAGAAAGTTATTACAATGTGAGTATTTATACAAGAATCTCAACAGTACAACTTGACTAATAAAATCTTTGGACAAGTGGCACAATCTAAGCAATACAATATATCTATCACATTTGATTCAACCTTTCTTATGTTTAAATTATTTTATCTTCACTATACTACTAACAATTAGGGTTGTGCAAAAGTGGAGTTGAGGTGGGTTTGAGTAGCTCAACATGTAACGAAGGAATGGGTGTGGTTAGCCCACCAAAATTTTAGTGAAGTTGTATCATGTTGGATGTTGGAACCTAATCATATTAAAGAAACTTTCGTATCAAAGGAAAAAGTATAGTGAAAGCCCAAAGTAGGCCAAAACGCTATAAAAAACATGGCCATATAAAAGGGTTGAACAAAAAATATCAAAGTTTTTTTAAAGTGCTTTTAAAATTGTTGAAAATGTTATTGGTGATACAACTTTAGAATGAGGACAGACATGAAAAGATGGGAAGAATTGCCGATACAACTTTAGCAGACAATGTACGAATGACAACTGGAACTTCGTCGTCCAGCCAAAACAATTTGGACCGATATTACCGCCAAAAGGGTCCCCGAATAGCGAAGGTGGGGCGGAGAATCTCCTGCGTTGTTGAGCCTCTGGAAATTGGAGTTGTGCTATCTGGAAAGTCATGGTGTAACACCCAAGCCATTTTTCCAAAAGGTAAGCTTCATTTGCATTGCGACTAATGCATTTGAGATACTGTCCCAACCAAGAAGATCAACATTCATGTAATTCATGTTTGTTCTGCTCAATGCAGGATTTAGGAGCCGGGTTAGGCACATGAGTGTTCTGGATCCAACTGTTCTGTGTCATTATGTCTCACAAGTACTGGATGCTGGACAGGGTGGACCACTGTTCAAGGTATTGGGGAAAGCACCGTATTTAGCATGAACAGTTTCGATAAACTCCGGGCAAAATAGTATTTAATAGTGATGATCCAAGAAAACCTGTCTATATCTACCTACTGTGATTGAACGCGCTAGTTATTTACTTGATCTATTGTGTTATTTTTCTCTGCCTTTAGGTTTCTTTGGAGCATTGTCCAAGTGAGGTTTTCATACATAATTCAGCTGACAGATGCTGGGAAATGGTGAGAGAGAGAGTCAATCAAGAAATCACGAGGCAACATAAATTGGGAAAAATGAACCTTCCTCCTTTGCAGCTGTGAACACGGAAAATTCCTGAAACGAAAGTGACAAGAACAACGTGCACAAACAAATATTTGTATTTGATGATTTTGGGTTACAATCTCTCTCTATTTTGATCATCTGATTCAATCTCCGTAAGGTGTGTATTTGTGGATGTTTTGTTGATCCAAGGGCCGTTGAGGCTTGATCTTGAATGAACTGTTGGAAGTTTCTTCAAAGGGGCGTGGGCTTGATCTTTGAAGGTGGATTTGAGCGGATCTTCAAAGGGGGCTTTTGGGCTTGATCTTTGAAGAACAGTGATGAACGGATCTCCAATGGCTTTTGGGCTTGATCTTGAAGAACGGTTTGGACGTGTGGATTTGTTGATGTAGTTGATCCAAGGGGCCGTCGGGGCTTGATCTTGAGGATGAGTGTTTCTTCAAGGGCCGTTGAGGCTTGATCTTGAATAACGGTGATTATTAATCCAAGGGCCGTCGGGGCTTGATCTTGGAAGAACGATGAACGAAGAACAAAGAGAGCTTTCTTGATTCTTCGGGAACCTGGATGCTTGAGAGCTTCGGAGTTTCAGAGCTTCAGAGCTTCAAGAATTTTGCCTAATCATTTTTGGTTCTCCCAAATGAATGAAATGGGCTTGTATTTATAGAATTTTCCAAAGCCTAATTTTGAATATAATATCCCAGATGAAATAAGTCGTTTCTGCCAGGTGTTGACACATGTCCTATTTGATGACTTTTCCAACTTATTTTAATTTTCGTTGAGTCACACGCTACGTGTAAAATTTATGTAATACATGAGCGTTGACACTTTGATTTATCGGTCAACATTTATTTACCGAAATTTCGATGTCTACAAATGCCCCCACTTCAAGGCACGTCGTATACATGTGTTTGTCGCGTGTAGGAGATGCGTTTTGAAGTCCCTTACTGTAGACGTCGATCCAAGGGCTGTCGAGGCTTGATCTTGAATTGGGCTGGAGATTTCTTCAAGGGCCATTGAGGCTTGATCTTGAATTGGGCTTGAGATTTCTCCAAGAGCCGTTGAGGATTGTTCTTGAACTTTTGTTTGAAATTTCTTCAAGGGCCGTCGAGGCTTGATCTTGAATTGGGCTGGAGATTTCTTCAAGGGCCGTTGAGGCTTGATCTTGAATTGGGCTTGAGATTTCTCCAAGAGCCGTTGAGGCTTGTTCTTGAACTTTTGTTTGAAATTTCTTCAAGGGCCGTCGAGGCTTGATCTTGAAGGTTGAAATTGGACCACAAGAAGCTTCATGTGGTAGATGATTTTTGACTTTGGTAGTGGGTGAATCGGCACATATTTTGTTGCGCTTGTTGACTTTCCACAGTTTTGATCTTGAACTGGGTTGGAGGTTTTTCTAGATTCCTCCAATTGTTGATTTTCCACAGCTTATTCTTGAACTAGGTTTTGATTCAAGGGTGGTAGACACTTAATCTTGAATCGGACTCGTGATTTCCTCAAGTGTCGTCGAGGCTTGATCTTGAATTTGGCTGGAAATTTCTTCAAGGGCCGTTGAGGCTTGATTCTTGAAGGTTGAGTCGAACATATGACAAGCAGGCACGAGGTGAAGGTGACGACTTGTTGCTCTGTTCAATCTTTCTAATTCACACCTGAGCAGTTTGGTCAACGGTATGATCTTCAAGATTGACGAGCTCCTCTTCCAGTTGGTGACTTGATCTTTAAGGATTTGATTCAAGGGTGGTGAATCGACACGTGCAGCTCACAATGCCTAGTAAGCCGACCCAAGAATTTGAGGGTCAAAAACGAGTTCACCGTCCTCAGGCAGATGCGGCATCTTCTCGAGTTCTTCATCTCAGACTCTTTCTACTGAGCTGACTGTGCATGCTGCATTCTTCTCTGCTTGTTTTTCAGGCAGATGTGGCAGCTTCTCGAGTTCTTCAGCTCGGACTCCTTCTGCTGAGTTGACTGTGCAGACCGCATTCTTTTCTGCTTGTTTCTTCAGCACGTTGTCTCCACATGCTGCAAGGTATCATTTTCACTTGCCTTATCTGTTCTCCAGGCAGATGTGACAGCTTCTATGGAAGTACAGCAGCAGTGGGAGACGAGTACTCGAGAGCAGTGCTAGGCAGGCAATCAGGGAAGGGTTCCAAACAGTCGGTTCCTTACCCGAGTTTTAGTGGAAGTTCCGGCATATTGTTTTCTTTATCCTTGTCTTTGTAGATAGGAGCAAGGACAAAGGAAACAACAGGGAGAACGCATGATATGAGATACTCTTGCTTTCTACCCTGGTGATATGAGATACTTTTGCTTTGAAGTTATTGGCTTACAGAGGTACCCCAAGGAATAAGGAACACTAAGTGACTCGAGAGGCTTCGTTGGGAAGGCATTCTCGGAGATGAAGAAAGGTTCTGTATGTCTGCCTTGCTATGGAAGGTAAAAGTGGACAGTTATAGGAGGTCCCTTAATACCTGTAGAGGTACTATTCTTTCACTTGTGTTGGCAACTAACGCGTGATTGAACAGTAAACTTTCACGTGCTTTCTCCTTCACCAAAAATCTTCGACAAATTGCCCGTGATTTGCGCAAAGTTGAGTGTGCATATGACAGGTGATGACGCGGCTGAAAAAGACTGGCGCCTCTTCGATATCTGGGATCGGCGCTTCGACAAATTACCCGTGATTTCCGCAAAGCTGAGTTTGCTTGTGACGGGTGCCGACGCGTCTGGAAAAGCAAGATGCTTCTCCGATTTCTGAGCTTGCCTCTTCGATTTTTGAATGGCCTCTTCGAATTCTAAGCTCGCCTCTTCGATCTCTGAAATCCTGTCGAGTGCGGATTTTTTATAGAGGCAGGCAGTTCATTTCAAAGCACACTTGAATTTTTGCTTGTACCTTTTTGCACTTCTAAGATCTCGATTTGCCCGACCTCTTCTTTCTTTAACACCTTTGAAAATGTCTGGCCCCTCCGATCGTCGTTTTGACTTGAATCTTGGTGAAGAGGCAGTCCCTTCTTCTCCAGACAACATATGGCGCCCATCCTTCATATCCCCCACTGGTCCTCTTACCGTTGGGGATTCAGTGGTGAAGAATGATATGACCGCTGCGGTGGTGGCCCGGAACCTTGTCACTCCCAGAGATAACAGACTACTTTCCAAACGGTCTGATGAGTTGGCTGTTAAAGATTCTCTGGCTCTCAGTGTGCAGTGTGCAGGTTCTGTGTCTAATATGGCCCAACGCCTATTTGCTCGAACCCGTCAAGTTGAATCATTGGCGGCTGAAGTGATGAGTCTCAAATAGGAGATTAGAGGGCTCAAGCAGGAGAACAAACAGTTGCATAAGCTCACACATAGCTATGCGACAAACATGAAGAGGAAGATTGACCAGATGCAGGAATCTGATGGTCAGATTTTACTTGATCATCAGAGGTTTGTGGGTTTGTTCCAGCAGCATTTGCCTTCGTCTTCTGAGGCTCTGCCGACTGCTGAGGCTTCAAACAGTCAACCTCTGGCACCTACTCTTCCTGGAGCTCCGCCGAGTTGTGAGGCGACACTTGATCGTCCTTGAAGATCCCCTCTTGTAAATTTGATTTGGTTTGATTTTTTTTTTTTTTTTTAAGGTATGTATAATGCAAATTTATGTAAAATTTCCAGAAAAAATAAATAAAAATGGACTTTATTTCTCTCAATGCAATTTTTTTTTTTGCTATATATATATTATGTACACACACATGCCCCATCATGATTCTTTTATATGTATTTTTTTTTTCTATTCCTTGCTTTTGGTGGTGCTGGCACCCATCATTACTTCCCCTTTTTTTTTTTATCACATTTTTTTCTTCTTTTCAGAAGGGTGCCCATGCAAAACCCATGCTGCACCATTCCAATTGCCCTTTTATAATATATATATATATATATATATATATATATTTCTTTTTTTTTTTTTTTTTTTTTTTTGCTTTCACATGGTGCTGATCCACCATTCCCCTTTTCTTTTCTTTTTTTTCACGTGGTGCCAGATGCACCATCACCTCCCTTTTTTTTTTTTTAATTTTTTTTTTTTCTGTATAAATTTGGGTGATGGGTAGACGAATTTGCAGGGAGCGGAGCAAGGAGGACGGAGAAGATGGTGCTTCGAGCTTCACGACCGGCTAGTCGTTTGACGGCGGTCGTTGAAGTCGTTGGCAGCTGCGAGGCAAGAGACGAATGAGGTCTTTGGGTGTGTATTGATAAACTTTGGTTTTGTCAATCTCATTCAAAGGCGGCGGCCATGGCGGAGGTGCAGAGGAAGACGCTCCACCACTACCGTCACTGCACAACCCCTGAGCACAACCATTGCACTGACTGTTGCACTGCCGTTGCTGCGCTGCCGTTGTGACAACCACTGCCCACTGCTTGCTACCGCGACGTTTACCCATAGTGCCAGCCTTTTAAGTACGCTGCGACATCAAATCCTAGAAGGAGCTCTTTGATAGGCACAGGAACATCTTGATGCAGAAATGGAACTGGCTCCAGACGGCCGTGCTCTCAACTTCCCTCTCCACAAACATTTGCTTTCTGTAACAACTAACCATCCTATTGTTATCGCCACCCGTCCCGTCTTCGCCGGCGTTCCTCAAGCTTGGGTTTTTGTCTTGCAAATATACCCACGGATCATCTCCTAGTTTGTGCAAGTCTGTCACTGCCAAATCGCCAGATTTTGAACACAAATTGAACAGAGTCGACTCCTCAGCGTCGGCGTCCACGTAGGCGAATGAGTCCCCGAAGCGACTGCTCTGGCCTCCAACTTCTTCCAGTTGATTGATCGAAACCATTTATGGCTTTTGACGTTATCCCCTCCATTCGGCCCGTTACCTAACCTCTGTGACGGATCCTTTTTGTACCAATCCTTTCAGCAGAGAGTGAGCTTCGCTGGTTAGATACGACGTGAGTTTAACTTTCTCCTTGATGATTCTCTCCTTAAGTTTCTTTCTGTTTGCGTGTGTAAATGGTGGCTGCCCTTTTAGCATCTCATACAAAAGTATACCGATGCTCCACCAATCCGCATCTTTGTTATGGCCCTTCGACAGCAAAATTTCTGGAGCCATGTACTCTGTGGTGCCACACATTGAATTCGATCTGCTGGCTTCGTCAATTTCCTTTGCTAGCCCAAAATCAGTTAGCATGACATGCCCATCAGAATCCACAAGAACATTTTCAGGTTTAAGGTCCCGATAGACAATCCCGCACTTGTGAAGATGTGCCACAGCAGACACTATCTCAGCAGTATAAAACCTCGCCTGATCCTCGCTGAAGATTCCCTGCCGGTATAGATGAAAGAAGAGATGCCCTCCGTTTATAAAATCCATGATCAAGTAAAGCTTAGAGTTGGTCTGGAAAGATGGTGCGAATTGCTGGGCTTGAAGTCCTTCCTGAACATACCGGTAACGCCGCCGCCGAACTTGCTTGTTCCAACGACGTCATTGAGTAATTGCAGTAGCTCCGATGTACGGTCGATGTGGAAATCCCAGGAATAAGAGAGGAGGTTGAGGGATCCGATAGACGAAGGGAGACGGACCGGGGCGAGCTCATCGGACTGCAGGAGCCCTCCACTTTTCACTTTCTCTCTTTCTCTGTACAGGCTCGGAACTTGGAAACAATTTCCCGATGTAAGCTTCTACAGTTCAACAATTTCAAGTTCAATTTTTGCAAACCATTTGACCATTTATTTGTGGGTTTTTACTTGCATTTACTGTTCTTCCTCGGCGGAGTGACGAAAGCGGAGATTTCCCATGGGATAATGCCGGTGAGAGAATTGCGACTTAGATTCAAGCTGAGAAGCTTCTCGCAGTGCCCGATGTCCCATGGGATCGAGCCGTTAAAGTCGTTACGTTGAAGTTCGATCCTGTACAAGCTTTGGCAGCCGATGAAGTCGGGGATTTTTCCTGTGAGGTGGCTGGAGCTAGCAGAGAAAATCTGCAGATTTGGTGCGCGCCAAATGTTTGACGGAAGGACTGAGTGCAATGGGTTCAGCAAAATGTTCAAGTAACTGAGAGCTTCGGCATTGCCGAGATCTTCCGGGATCATGCCTGTGAAATTGTTGCCGCTCAAATCGACGAAGGTTAGATTGGGTAATGACCCGAAACCAGTCGGAACCGACCCGTTGATTTGGTTGTTCTGGATTCGGAGTATGAACAGAGAAGTGCAGTTTGCTAAGGTTTTGGGAAGAGGGTCGGTGAACCGGTTGGAGAAAAGTATGAGCTTTTGGAGCTTGTTGCCGTCGTAGATTTGGTGGGATCGGGCCGGAGAGAAAGTTCCGGGAGAGGTCGAGGTCGGTGGCTGTATCATGCCCGCCGGGACGGTGCCAATAGGCCATTTTCTCGAGAAGTCGGCGATTCTGAGGGCGGTGGGTCGAGAACGGTCTTGAACTAAGGGAAGGTGGTTCCAGGCGAACTGAGCGGCAAGGAGATTGCCGGACCAGCTATGGCTGGGATGGGTGGAAAAGGAGGTGGTACATAGAGAGGTGGTGGTTGCGGTTTCCATAAAGCTTTTGAAGCTGCTATTCCTGCTTGGAGCAGGGCCGTGACTACCAGGCACATTGGAGGTGGATGGTGCTGCTTCCATGCTGCAAGAAATGGGAGATGGGCCTTGATTTGTAACTGAAGTCTGAGCAGGCATTGGACTTGATCGCGGATTGGGCTTGGGGGCTGCCACTTGGGCCTGGATGGCCTCCTTCTGAGAAGGCTTGCTGCTGATGGATATATATACATACATATATATATATATATATATGTATACGTATGTAAAAGAACTCTATTTTTTTTTGTTTTTTTTTTAATACATAAAACATATGTATATTTTTTTTAAACAAGTAATAACATATGTATTCCTTTTTTTTTTCTTTTTTTTTTCTTTTTGGATACATAAAACATATGTATTTTTTTTTTAAACACATATTCTTTTTATTTTGATGTGACTGAACTCGAAATTTTGGAATATTCAAGCTGCCTACGTACCCCTCCAAAGAAGAGATCAAGTCGTAACGTAGTTCAAATACATACATATTTTTGGTATTTTCTTTTTGTGCCGTTTGCAGTTTTAACTCATGCAGGCAAGGAGCATTTGGTGCCGTGTTGCAGTTTCAGCTCGTGCAGGCAAGGAGCGTTGGTTCGTGCAGTTTAGGCTCGTGCGAACAAGGAGCTTAGTGCCATGCAGTTTAGGCTCGTGCAGGCGAGGAGCCTCGTGTCCTACAGTTTAGGCTCGTGCGGACAAGGAGCTTTTGTGT
This sequence comes from Malus sylvestris, assembly GCF_916048215.2. NCBI lineage: Eukaryota > Viridiplantae > Streptophyta > Magnoliopsida > Rosales > Rosaceae > Malus > Malus sylvestris. The sequence goes on from NC_062272.1 coordinate 15,609,768, forward strand.
TGCCTTTTATGCTCGTGCAGACCAGGAGCGTTGTGCCATGCAGTTTAGGCTCGTGCAGGCGAGGAGCTTTGGTGTCGCCTTTTATGCTCGTGCAGACGAGGAGCTTTGGTTCGTGCAGTTTAGGCTCGTGCGAACAAGGAGCATTTGTTCGTCAAGCGATCTGAGAGAGTCGTTCCTCGCAATCTTCGTAGCAAAGAGCCTTGACTGAGTAGTTGAAGAAGTCTTCTGGGAAGATGTCACGCATCGTGATGGGGATGGATGATCTTCGTGTCAAAGTTTCATTATCTCCAACACTTTCACATTGTTCTAGAGGTGAACAGGAGCTGTTTTGCCCCCTTTCCCATTGGTGAGCTTGTGGAGAAGACATATGCTTCTTGTGCAATTTCTTCGGAGTGACATAAGTCCATCCTTCAACTTCACTCGGCTTGACTGGCATGTTTTTGGAGCATGCCCCTAGCGATTGAGGTGAAAATTTTGAGTTGACAGAGCCGGAAGTGACGTCTTTTTCCAGGGTTTCGTCTTCTTTGTCTTCTTGGGCCTTCTCTTCAGTGCGATCCTCTTGGGTTTGTTGCCGTGAAGATTGGCCAGTGTAGATGATGGTGCGCATCCTTACCTTTAGTGGTCCTTTTGTGTCGACTTCCAAAGTTGCTTGGCGCTTCATCCTTGAAGGAATCAGGCTTTGAACATCGTCTTTTCCTGCTAGACTGTCGAGCTTCTCTCCCTTTGGCGTTGTCTTCCTGTTTCTAGAAGGCTTCTTAGTTTCTTCACGTCTGTCCAAAGCCGACCGTTGCGGAGGAGATCTAGCTGTGCCGCTTTGTTTCTTGGGTTTTGATAACCTTTCAAAGACTGATCTTTGCGGTGTTGGCGTCTCAAGCCTTTTAAAGACGGAATTTTGGTCTCGACCACTGATGCGATCAAGTGCTGCAATTCTAGGTTTTGAATAATTCAGCCTTTTGAAGACTGAAGTTCGAGGGGCGGGTTTAGGCTCATCTTTTGGCCTTGTGGCTTGTGGTATTGGCTTCCTCGTTTTTTTGTAGGTCACCGATGTCCACCCTTTCTTATCACCAGTAGATGCATCTTGGTTGCTTGCCCCCGGTGATGGTTGTGTAGGAGGTGCCATGTGACTTGAACATTGACGGGAATGGTCATGCATGCTTCGGAGATGCACAGGATCGAGTGATTCAAACACGATAGTAGTAGTGTGTGCCGCAACCGTGTCTTCGAGGTCAAGCTCGATTTCCCCTTGCTGTGCTAGCTTCAGGATGAGATCTTTCAATACGAAGCACTTTTCCGTTGGATGATTGATGAAGCGGTGGAATTTACAGTATCTTGGGTTGTCGGTACGATTCATCTCTTCCGGCCGTCTGCACTCAGGCAAACTGATCACCTTCTTGTCCAACAGGTCATCCAGCATGGCAACCACATCAGAGTCGGGGAATGGATAAATCTTCTCCTCAAGCTCCTTCAAAGTGTGTCTACGCATCTCTTGATCACGAAAAGCTTCGGTTTGAATCGCCTTGTCTCGTGTGGAGATTTTGACGGGAGCTGTGTTGACCGTCATCGCTTCCTTGGTGGGTTTCCATGTAGCATTTTTCACCTTTGTCCCAAGAACTTTGTCGTTCTTGTAGTCGGCGATTGGTTCTTTCTTCCCATGATGGGCGATGCTCAACTCCATGTCATGGGCGCGAGTGGCCAATTCCTCGAAGGTCCGTGGTTTGATGCCTTGAAGGATGTATTGCAAACCCCATTGCATGCCTTGGATGCACATCTCGATTGAAGAGGTTTCCGAGAGCCTGTCTTTACAGTCGAGGCTTAGGGTGCGCCATTTGTTGATGTAGTCAATGACTGGCTCGTCCTTCCACTGCTTTGTTCTCGTTAGCTCTAGCATGCTCATAGTACGGCGGGTACTATAGAAGCGGTTGAGGAATTCCCGCTCTAATTGCTCCCAACTGTTGATGGACTCAGGCTCTAGATCCGTGTACCACTCAAAGGCGTTTCCTTTCAGCGAGCGCACAAACTGCTTGGCGAGGTAATCCCCTTCGGTTCCTGCGTTGTTGCAAGTTTCAACGAAGTGGGCAACGTGCTGTTTTGGGTTTCCCTTTCCATCAAATTGCATGAACTTTGGTGGTTGATAACCCCTCGGCATCCTTAAGGCGTCGATCTTCTTTGAATACGGCTTTGAGTACAACCCGGAGGTATTTGAGCTCCCTTCGTACTGTGCCTTGATGGTGTTGGTGATCATCTCTTGCAGCTGTTGGATAGAAAGAGATCCCATGAGTGCCGCTGCTTGATCTGGCTCCGGCTTCCCATCGATTTTCTTCACCGGGGGTTCTTCGTCTCCGCCAGCTCCTCCCTTTAGTGGATCATCCTCTGGGTCGGGTTTATCGCCGTCCTGCGCCTCCAGTCGGTTGACTAGTGCTGCAATTTGCAAGTCTTTTTCTTCCACAGTTCGGGTTAGCCTTGCGATTGCTTCATTCATTTGAGCCAGCTGCTCATTGATTGAAGTTGCTCCAATGGTCATGACTTGCATGGCTGAACTGTCGCTTGAATCGGCATCAGAGAGCATGGATTCGGAGTATTTCCTTGGGCTTTCCCCCTTGGTGCCCTTAGTGAGGCTAAGGTGATCAAAGGCTCGTGCCTTGGGTGCTTTTGTTCCCTTGGTAGAGTTGATGCAGAGGTGAAAGAGGCGGCAGAAGTAGCTCTTGCCATGCTTCGAGTCGTGATGCCTAAAGTGACACCAGTTGCGACGAGGACGCTTTTGTTCTTTGCGCCGGTTGCGGGAACAGTTTGAGCCTTCCTTGATGCCATTAATTTTGAAAGTGCGCTTGAATTTCTTGAACGGAGAAAGAGATGAGAGGCAGAGATTGTCCCACTGGGCGTGCCAATTTGTGAACACGGAAAATTCCTGAAACGAAAGAGACAAGAACAAAGTGCACAAACAAAATATTTGTATTTGATGATTTTGGGTTACAATCTCTCTCTATTTTGATCCTCTGATTCAATCTCCGTAAGGTGTGTATTTGTGGATGTTTTGTTGATCCAAGGGCCGTTGAGGCTTGATCTTGGATGAACTGTTGGAAGTTTCTTCAAAGGGGCGTGGGCTTGATCTTTGAAGGTGGATTTGAGCGGATCTTCAAAGGGGGCTTTTGGGCTTGATCTTTGAAGAACAGTGATGAACGGATCTCCAAGGGCTTTTGGGCTTGATCTTGAAGAACGGTTTGGACGTGTGGATTTGTTGATGTAGTTGATCCAAGGGGCCGTCGGGCTTGATCTTGAGGATGAGTGTTTCTTCAAGGGCCGTTGAGGCTTGATCTTGAATAACGGTGATTATTAATCCAAGGGCCGTCGGGGCTTGATCTTGGAAGAACGATGAACGAAGAACAAAGAGAGCTTTCTTGATTCTTCGGGAACCTGGATGCTTGAGAGCTTCGGAGTTTCAGAGCTTCAGAGCTTCAAGAATTTTGCCTAATCATTTTTTGTTCTCCCAAATGAATGAAATGGGCTTGTATTTATAGAATTTTCCAAGGCCTAATTTTGAATATAATATCCCAGATGAAATAAGTCGTTTCTGCCAGGTGTTGACACGTGTCCTATTTGATGACTTTTCCAACTTATTTCAATTTTCGTTGAGTCACACGCTACGTGTAAAATTTATGTAATACATTAGCGTTGACACTTTGATTTATCGGTCAACATTTATTTACCGAAATTTCGATGTCTACAGCAGCCACCGGGGAGTCTCGATGGCTTTGAAATGTTTGGGTTTACTTCACCAGCTATTGTACAGGTAAATTTATCAGGTGAAATCATTTTAAAAGCATTTTTGGAAGTGCTTTTAAAATAGTTGAAAACGTTATTGGTGAAAATATTTTTGAAACCAATCTTTAGTAAAATGCAAGTGAAATTAAAAAAAAACACTTGAAATCATTTTAAAAACATTTTTTTAGTCTTTTTAAAAGTACTTCCAAACGAGCACACGTGTGTGCATTGAAAACACAATCAATTTGTTATCACAAATTTTTTAGTGAAACTGATGAATGCATTAAAAGAAAGAGAAGGAAGTATAGTCTTCAACTATATTTAAAAGTTTGTTAAAAAAAATTAGTATGAGGATCCGGCGAGGATTCGTCAATCCTGTTCGTTCATCATACATCGTGCGATTAGAAATTATTTTAAATATTTGTATGTAAATTAAACACAAATTGTACTTGACAAAAAATGACCGCCCAATGTACGATGAACATACATGATTCACGGATCCTCAAGATTCTCATCAAAAGGATCCGGAGAGGATCCTGTTGGAAAAAAATTATATTTAAAAGTTAGCCTTGGCTTTCAAGATGTAATGAACAAAAACAAATATAAAATAAAGTGACTTCATTGCATCATTCATAAGCCAGGAGGATCATCACCTAATTCTCTTTGTGAGGATCTTGGGGATTCTCCAATCATATATGTTCATTGTATATCTGTGGGTAAAAATTATTGTAAATTTTTTTTAATTAAATATAAATAATATTTGACAAAAACTGACCGCATGATGTACGATAAACGAATGTGATTGGAGGATCCCTATGATCCTCACTCATTCATAAGGAGAGGAAGCTACTTTTGTCACATCCCGACCCGGGTCCCCATCACATCCCGAGCTTGACTCCGCCGTAGCACGATATTATCCGCTTTGGACCCTAACCACCCTTTCATGGTTTTTATTTCTAGAAACTCACACGAGCAGAACTTCCTAATGGGTCACCCATCCTGGGAATGCTCTGGCCTATTTCTTGCTTAACTTCAGAGTTCCGATGGAATCCGAAGCCAATAAGCTCCTAAAAAGCCTCTTGCTAGGTAGAGATAAGAATATATATATATATATATATATATATATATATATATATATATATATATAACTTACAGAATCCACTCCTCTGGACGATGTGGGATGTTACAACTTTGCTTATATAAACTTATACATATAATAACTTTTTTTTTTTATTAACATAAAAAAGTATTTGATGTGACAGACCCAAATTAATATTATTGTGACAGTAACATTTTCAAATACATATGTTTTTCTTGATCTATCTATCTATCTTATATATAAAGAGAATGGAAAATGTGAATAGTGATTTGGTGTCACCATACTTCAACAAAATATTTGGAAAAAAATACCCTCAAAATAAAAAACTTCAAAGGCATTCCAAAATAATACATCAAATAAGGTAGGGGCATTTTCATCATTTTAATAGTATTTTTTAATAATTAATTATTTTGTGGTTTTTTTTTTGGTTTTTTTTAATTGGTACCTCACAATAGGCTAGTAATAATGTAATTCAATTTATCTACTTTTAAACACGTTCAAAACATCTTAAGAGACGTGTAATGCCAGTTATAAAAAAGATCATTCGCAAGTGGATAATAATGTGATTAAATTAGTCATCAAATGATTTTTTTTTTTTTGTAACAAATGAAAGTATCTATACTAAGGGAGAGGGAGGTGGGCTTAACCTCACAATAGGTTAACAACAATGTGATTCAATCAGTTGTTTATTAAATATTATTTTCTATATTTTAAACACATTGAAAACATTTTAAAAGCCATATAATGCAGATTATAAAAAAAGTTTTTTTTGCACGCAGATAATAATGTGATTAAATTAGTTGTCAAATGATTTTTTTTTAAGAAACTATATTATCTACATTAAGGGGGAGGGGATGGACTTAGCCTCACAATGGGTTAGCAATAATATGATTCAATCAATTGTTTATTAAATATTATTTTCTCTATTCTTAATGTAAATTCTATAGAGACCGATTTTATTATGTGAATTCAATTGCTTTAATTAGTTTATGAGGGGTTTCTTCTAGCATGATCTAAGATTATTTATTTACTTAATTCAAATATTTGACTTTCCTTTTATCAATTTACGCATATATATATATATACACATTTAAAACATGTAAGTCGCGCGTAGCACGTCGTGATTCAAAAAATGCATTTTGCACGCGAGTGAGCGCGTGCATGGAGTCTAGTAATAATAGTGGCCAATCACTATGATCAGAAATTATAATAAAGGCAAGCTTGATGTTGCAAGTCTAATACACACCATTTTAGCCAATACAAACTACCCTTCACGATCTACTATTTCCTTTCCTCTACTTGCCGTTGATTCCACCAGTTTGAGTCCCTTTCCTCAATCCATTGTTTTCTCCATCTACTCCTTCCCTTATCTACCTCTATTTCGATCCCTTCTTCTAGATCCATCCTCTGTTTCTTGCATCCCCTATTTCCCTTTTCCCTTTCCTCATCTTCCTAATTTTGATCCATCATCTTTCTGCCGCTTATGTTTACCGCGTTTTCTTGCAGATTTGGGAGGGTGTGTAGATCTTTGGCTAGGGTGTTCTCACCACCACCTTTTTTGACCCTTGTCGGTCTTTCCCATTTGTGTTCGCCCTCGTTGGCGATGTTGCTCATGGGATCTCACTTCCTGCGTACATCCTTGGTTTCGTGGTGGCAGTTGTTTTGCTGGTCATGGGAAGATGATTCGGTTTGATTCTTCCTTACTTCTGGGGTTCTTGCTGGTGTGATCTCCGGTACTCATGAAACACGCCAGTTCGTATTGATCGATGAGTGGTTTTCTGATGATGGTGGCTACAGTTTCGAACGGTTTGGTTTAGGTTTTTCTGTTGTGTGGCTTTGTCTTTGTTGTTATTTGTGGGCTTTATTTTATGTTTGTTTGCAGCCCTCCTTTTCTCTTGTATTTAACTTCTTGTTGGGCTTGTGTTGTACTTACTTTTGTTGGTAATAAATTTACCCTCTGTACCGAAAAAATAAAAAAAACTACAAAAAGCCTAATGCAAGCTTACACATAATTTCAATTACTAACACATCAACTCATATTATAAAATTGCCACTACAAACTGTCGATCGAATCACAAACATTTTATTTTAAAATTCAAAATAATAATAATAATAATCGATATTACTACATTAAAGACGGAAAACTCGAAACTCAATAAATTAGAAAAAAAAAAGAAAAAAAAACGGCTCTAATAGTAGAACAACGCAATCCAGCACTTGGATCATTTTTTTATTTTTTGCTTAAAAGAACTATTATTTATTGGTACATTGCATAGATGCACTTTGGATTTGGGAATATATACGTAAGGATATGCTCATATGCACAACCATACTGATACATAATTGACATATTATGCACATTTTGAGACATAATTGAGATAAATATGCACAAAAGCCTATCCCAAGCATAACAGGCTAACACAAATCCAACCAAAGCCAGCAGCAAAAACATCTGGAACGGTGGATGAGGGAGCCAACTCCGTCAAGCTCCGACAGCTGTGGCGGTGAGGACGGAATCGCGATCGATTTCGCTCCTGGTGCGGCTGATCCGTTGGTTACTACCATCCTTTCCGCCACCTCCTCCTACCCATACTTCCGTTATTACTTGTGCCATGTTGTTCATGTTCTCTAATAAGTAATCTGCTTCCTTGCTTTTCACGGTCATTCCAACCTAAATTCACAAGACAAGATACAATTAGTACCTAATTAATTGACCATTATAAGAAAACTTTACAATATTCTAAGAAGATACAATTTGACCAAACACAAGAAGATATAAATTAGTACCAAATTGACCATTTTAAGAAAATTTTACAGTACACCAGTTTAGGAGGATTTTTCTTGCCAGACAATTTACACATGTTATTTTATCAAATACAACATTCTTAGCCAAGACGATGGCTTGACAAGGGCATTGACTTTATGAGTAATGTTCTAAAGACCGCGAGCTGCCGTGTCTTGAATCACAGTTTAATTAAACTTGTGATATGTTTCAACTTTAAAAAGGTACTGTTCATTTCCACCATAGTAGGAATAGTACAGTTTATTAAAATAAGTCCAATTTGTTATATTTAATTATTTAATTATTAATAGTTATCTGTTGTGATATGTTTTAGGTCAAGCATCATTTCATATCATTTTCTAAAGCAAACAAAAATTGGAATCTTAATCTTTGTATTCGTTTTTGCTTTCTCATCCACATTTTTGGTAATTACCTTGGACCATATTGCGATTGTCCCATGTTACTAAGTGGTTTTTTGGGAAAATGTTTGCTAAAATGATCGAAAGCAAACTGTTCATAATATTTTTGAACAAAGTGATTAACTATGAAGGTTATCAATTTAATATCAATCAAATATTGAAAACTTACCATTTCGGCAATTAGGATTAAAAGATTGATCATTTCAGTAATTAAAACTTAAAGATAGTTATTTCGAGTAATTTTTGAAGAGTCGTGCTCTCATATGTAGAAGAAAATTCTAATCATAAAAAATCAAAATGATGAGTGGGGATCAAAACCCAAATATTATAACAATATTTACACAACTAACAAAAATAATGAATTATAGAAACAGAGAATTTAAATATTAGTTAATTACCAAAACGGTGCGAAGACCAACAGCCTTTCCCGCAGCGACGTTACGCACGTTGTCATCGAGAAACAGCTGCAAGAAAGCAAAACCGCGTTGTCAAAATCTCCCAACAACTTCGTAGTGTTCAATATTATCACGCAACAAATCGACCACCCGCGAACGAAGTTATAATGCGCTTTCGCGGCCTTACCGTGCGGCGAGGATCGACATCCGCGGCCCGAAGCGCGATCTCCATGGCCTCTATGGACGGCTTCAGGACCACCGGGAACTCGTCCGGCCTCGTCGAACTCGGCAGGTTCGGGTTCATCGTCTCGAAACATATGATCTGATCGAAGCACTCCACCACTCCCAGACGTTCCAACACCTTCACTGCGTGCTTCCTGTCGGAATTAGTAAATATCTGCAACAACAATTCATTTTCCGTCATTTTATTTTTCAAACTTTGTGTAAATTTTCGTGATTTTTTTTTAAGCAAAACGATATAATAATTCCACTAAAAATTACGGTTTTGTGGATTTTAAGCTTACAATTTTTCTCTGGGCGATGCTGCGGAGCAGGTTTCGGAGCTGAGGGTCGGGTTTGATCCGATCGTACGGCAGCCTCCCGTGCACGACACCGTGGTAATCGTCGGCGTCGATGTCGTATCCTAACGCCTACAAACAGAAGCAAAACAATATATTTCAGAAATTCATTTTTTTAAATTACGTGCAGATAAATTAAAATTAAAAAATTGAAAAAAAGGAGATTAATGATGAATTACTCGTAAGCCAGCGAGGGAACTGCCGTATTTTTTGAAAAGCTCAACGCGGAGGCTGGAGGCCTTGCTCACCGGGAATCCACATTTTTCAACGAGAAAATCTGCAACCAAAGATAAAAATTAAACTAAATATCAAATCATAATTTGAATGAAATTTGATTTATTGATTTTGTTATTTCTTTTTCGCACCATCGATGTTCTTCTTGCAAGCTTCACCGAGTCCAAGGTTGGAAGGGTACAAAGTGTCGTCCAAATCTGTGGCGTGGAAATTATACAAATTAAGCGATAGTGATTATGGTCATTTAAGATTGATTAAGAGCTTCAAAAACGAGATGATTATCCATTAATGCGTACCGAAGATGATAGAATCAAAGGGAGAAGAGGAACTGAGGGAATCCATGGGATGCTAAGAGAGACGAGAGCTGAAATCAAATTTGAAAAAAAACAAGTATCTCAAGTAATAAAAAATCGTAAAAAATGTTTTAAGTCAAGTAATAAAATGAGAAGTAATGAGAGCGCTTTGAAGAAGGGGGAGGGAAAGGTTTTTATAGGAAGCAGAGAGAGAGGGAAAGGTTGGCGGGGACACGTGGGCGGTGCTGATAGGATAATTTTAATTATTTATTTACTTGAAAAAGAAAAAGAATAATAGTATGGATGTGGATAGAATTAGAAAGGATGAGATAGATGAAGACTGCTGCTGACTCGGACCTTCGCGTCTGGTGCCGACACGTCGTGGACACCCAGTAAAGTCGGAGAAACTTTTGTTGACGAAATTACCCTCGCCATTCATCACGCTGTGAACATACTAGTAATTTAGTAAACACTAGCAATAGTGCCCGCACGATGCTGCGGGTTTTAAAACTGTATAAAGTATGCAGAAAGTTCTAAAGACACACGATATGCAATACTATTTACATACATATAGAAACCTAATATGGACTGGCAATTCTATTGTCATTGTTCTAATATTCACATCTTTTACAAATTCAACTCCTAACTGTCCTTAATCGTAGGAAATTTTTTGTATATAGTATTATTTACATACAAAAGATAATATTTGATGTGTATTTACATACTATTTACACACAAAAGATTGGGTAGACGGTCCCTACTGATATCCTCATGAAATATACAGATAATCAGCTTATTTTACCCAATCATAACCAAACTGTGTGGTTGCAGCTGACTTTAAGTTGTTAATGGAACAAAGTACCTGAAGTCGAAGATAAACCTGGGGAATGTAGAAATCTTCAAGCCTTAAACAAATTGGCCTTGCTTTTTGCAACAAAACTATCCTTTTATTACAGAAAATTACAGGAAAAACTTTTAAAAGTGGAAATAAAATTATGTCAAATGATTAGGGAACCAGAAGTTTAGTGGACCATACATAGAAATAAAATTTAAAAAAAAAAAAAAGCAATCTCAAATACACAGAGCATGGCACGACAGATAATCTTATTTAATCACACCATTTTAATTTATCAAACTGATTATATAATACTGTCATGCATGACAATATTTTACCATAATGAACTCTGACAATACCCTCTCATCCCAGTCGCATTTTTTGTTAAAATTTTGACCATAAGTTTAATATCTTTTCACTGTTTTTCAAATCTTGACGAAACTCTGAAGACAAAAACAACAGCACTCAACTCCTTTTTCAACCCTATAACCAGTTTACACAAATAAGAATGCAGCATTTTTATTAAAGCATGTAATTCTCCTCTTCCTATATTGTTCCCCTTTCTCTAACCAAATAAAAATTTCCAAAACTATATACGAATTTTTTTTATAAAAATTGATACATAATTAAAGCAAACAAAGAAAAAAAAACGAAAACTGTTTTGTGAGATTGTATTACTTTGTTAGCAACCAGCAGCAAAATGTTTCATCTTCTCACCAATTAATAAGTCAGTAAACAAATGACTAAACTTTCTTAATCACAAAAGGCTAAACGCAAAAAACAAAAATCACTCACCTTAATGATAAAGCACTTTGAACAGTTGCATCATCTCATTGTTTAGAAACTTTTGTGATTACAAATCTGGAAAACAAACACTTCCAAAATTTCAAACAAAAACATAAATGCTTTAATCACACATGCACACTCACACACACACACGCCTATTCTGAATTCATAAAAGAGAACAAAAATGATAGGATTGATGCCAATATAGGGATCTGCTGCATATCATGCTTCAGGATAGCCATAATTTGCATTATAACCTACAACTTTAGAGGAAATTAAGAGGCAAAATCAAGCCAAACCAACAATTCCCTCATTAACTCGAAGAATGATTATCCATTTTTAAATAAGTGTGCAATCCAATCAAACCCAACAACCATCCAAAGCAAATTACACAATTAACAGATGTCCAAGCATTGAAAGAAAGGAAAATTAATGAAAAGGGCTTGAAAACTTTGAGTTTTAATGATAAGGACAAAATAAAGGGTAAAGTGAATAGTACCATGATTGACTTTTTAGTGTAAAAATATGGTTTTTCATTAAAGTGAACAGTACCAGGAGCTTTTCGTTAAAGTACTTTGAAAAAGAACAAAACTTACAGGGCCTTTATGTCTTGTGAGATGTCCAACAGAAGCACTTAATAGTAAAATATTAGTATCACCATTGATAACTCTCTTCTATTATATGTTCTGAGCTTTCCATTTATTACCCATTTCTTGGGTAAATTTACCCAATTATATTCGAAATCATGAGACATAATAGTAAAACACAAAAACAAAATTAGAAGAAATCAGAAGATGCAAAACTATTAAAAATTCCAACATTTATTAACAACTGTTTAGTAAGGATAAAAAAAGCATGCCATCAAATAAATTTGAAAAAAACAAAACAAAACAAAATTTAAGTTGAATAGAGAATACTTGCTTACCCAGAAATCCAAACCAAATCCCCAAAAATTTAAGTTGAATAGATGATAGCAACGAACTCCGATCTCCATCTTCTTCCAAATCCAAAAGAACCAAAACCCATACAAAAAATCTCAAGGATGGGCAAGAATTCCGGAGAAAAAATCAAAAAATTTGGACATAGATGGTGCTTTTTGCTGAAAAATTAAAAAAAAGACAAAAAAGAGGAAAATAATCAATCTTTTCAAATAGAATTGGAGTTAAGTTTTTGTACCGATATGAACGTTTTTAGGAATCGTGGAAAGAAAGCTGAGGTATGGATGAATTGGTGGTTGTTCTTCCTCCCCAACTCCTCCATAACTCCCAGAAGAGAAATTTTCATACAACCTCTTTCCAGCAGCTGCAAAAAAAATATTTAAAATTTAAAAACAAAATCCAAAAACAGAGCAAACAGGTCAGGTCACTCTCGAGTTTGGGTGCGAGCTTATCCCTAACCTTCTCACCAGAAAAAAAGAATATGCAAAAACTAGTTAGAGATTTCAGAAAATACACTACCCGATTACCTGCTATTGGAAACAAATAATAAATATACAGGGAATTTTAAAATAATTCAACTGCAGGCAATTTAATTGAAATTTTTAAAGAAAAAAAAAGAACTCAAAATCTTAGTAAAATTAAGAGCAAAAATTATTAACCACACAATGAAATTTAATAAAAATAAATTACTTAAATTAAAACCCAAATTCCAGAAATGAAGAAAAATGGAAACTTAATATGGACACTGAAGCTTTACCTACAGATCGACAACAGCGGCAGGTACCTCAATAATGAAAGAGACAGAGCTGGAGATGCATGAGAGAAGAGGGGAGGAGTGTTTGGCGATCCATAACTTTGTGTAAACCTTGAAGACCTCGTAGAAATATGCCCGGTACTCGTACCTGAACAAAATTAAAAATTTGAAATTAAGAAATAATTGTTTGGAAATTAGGGTTTAGGATGAGAAATGGGGAGAATTTGAAGAACCTACAATATTGGAGCTCTTTGATTTTAAAGAATCAATGGGGAGCTCTCCCCGACTGCAGAATTAGATTTTCACCCTCAAATATGGTGTAATTTGAGACCAGTAGAATCACTTCAACCGAGATTTGAAAGCGGAAAAGAGCGATAAAAGCAGATTTCGTGACTGAGATCGCAGCGTCAGAGAGCGAGAGAAGGCGGTGTTCGAGAGCGAGAGAGACAGAAGCAATGATTTGTGAGAAAGAAAAGCGGAAACGGAAGGAAAAAGTAGAGAAGAAAAGTCGAAGCACAGCGATGATCGACGCGTGGATCGAATGGGCAAAACAGACTTTTCACTGCACCAAAAGAGGAAAAACAAAAGGCATTTCCGACATTTCACTGTTCATAAACAGTGAAAAACAGTGCCGGCCGAACTGAGTTTTAGTATATAGATAATTTTTTATGCAAGAGAAAGTAGATCACCAGTGTCCGGACGGAACTGCCCTCGCTTCTCAGTTTTCTTTCCATTTGTGTCCCTGTTTTCCACGCGTTGCTCATCTTATTCTCTCGACTTCGAGAGTCTTCTTAACGAGTTAGAGTTTTGTTCCTTCGTTTCCTTTCCTGATTTCGGCTTTGGTCTTCTCGTTTTGGACGTTCTTTCTTCAAATCCTCTGTTTCCTTGTGATATCCGTGCTTTCTTTCGCGGACAGGGTTGCTAATTTTCGTGGTTTAAGGGATTTTGTGGTTGCCGGGCCGTTGTGCGTCTATTTAGATTTGGGATTTTTTGCGTTCCGAGGGTTTCGACATCTCTAATTGGGGTAAAGAATTCCTGTTGTTTCCCTTTTTTTTCCGTTTGGGATTTCTGGGTTGTGGCTGGGTTTTTGGCCGATTTACACATCTTTTCAAGGGTGGCGTATTTGCAGCCCGCTGTGGAACAAGTGTGATCCAACTAAGGTATATTTTATAATCATTTTATTTTGGTTTTTCCTTTGTTTCGATGAAACCTTAATCGTTTCCTTTTATTGTCAATTGTGGTGCTCTCTTGGGTTTTCCCTGTTAAAGGAAAATTTTGCGTTTTTGTTCTTCAGTTGGCAAATCTCTGATTTGCTAGTATTTGCAATGTTGCTGTAGTTTTTTCGGTATTTTTTTGCGCTTCTGTTTTTTTCCGATTCGGACATGGATTGGTAATTATTGGATTTAAATGGATTCATAGTTTTTTTTATGAGAGGAGTTGTTGAGGTTGTGTGAAGGTTTGTTTTTCTGGGTTTTATGCTGCAGGGGGTTACAAACACGGAGAGGATGAGAGGAAACATTAGTTTAGATTGTGATTTAAATATTTTTTTATTTATGTGAAATTTTATTTAAATCATGGAATCTCTTTTTACACCTAATTTAAAATTTTAAATGTTAATTGTCTATTTTATCTTGTTGCATAATTACTATTGATTACAAAATAAAATTAATAATAAAACTTAAATTTATCAATAAACCCAAATTCTATAATTAAATCTTACTACCACTTTTTGTTTATCCTACTTTCATTTTGGTTAAAATTTATTAGCTCTCATAGAAAAAAAATAAGTTTTTTTTATTGATGTACGGTGATTTTGAAGTTTTGAATTTTTCAACCAAAATATGAATTATGAATCCAATAAACAATACACTAGTTTGCGTTCAACTCCGTACTTCTTTCCATCCATCTCACTAATACGACATTTGCATCGGTCCCACCCATACGCTAATGAGTTCAGCAAGCCTTGAACTAAAACACCAACATTAATGATAGGACAGTCTAAAGCAATACACTCCACAATTTGCACCAACTCTTCATGTACAGGATCAACTTTTCGATTGACTAATGACACTTCCAATACTTGTGAAAAGTGTTAGGCTTCATGATCTCAGCGAGTGGTGAGGAATTACTTCCCACATTTTCTTTGTACTTGCTCCATCATTGCATGAAGCTGCTCTGGTCCAGGAAAATATCAGGTGTTACTGCAAAATTTTGGAGTGCTTTCAGCACCTAACGCTCAAAATCAATCAGCTTTTGCTTGGTATTTGGATTACTCGCTTGTTCGTTGCACAAGATAAGCGCTTCCTCAACGTGCATCCAAAAACAAGAATCATAATTGAGACTAGAAACCACATTCTTGACTTTTGAGTTCGACTTGGTTTCACTACCTTCCTTATTCTCTCTCTCTGCCTTCTTCTTTTCCTCGTCTTTATTGAACCATTGCTCCAACAGAATGAAATATCGAGGCATTTCCTTTATGTAATCTTTTCCACCCCCTTGTAGTAGTTTGCAATGTGAAGCAGTTTGATCATCCTTATGTAATTCGTTCCATCAAAAAATAGAGTTAAAACTCAAATGGGTGTAAAAATAAATTCACATATTGAATTGGGTTTATGGGGTATATTAGATAGTAAATTAGGGTTTAAAGGGATATTAATAGTTTGGTTAAAAATCAAATGGGTACAAAGAGTAAGTTGCATGTAGAAATAGGTTATATGAGTTTAAATAAAATTTCCCTTAAAATTACGATGGTAGATAATGAATCCTTACAGTAGTGAAATTGAGTGATCTGGAGCATGTGTGGTCTTTAGGCTTCAAACGTGGGACGATCTGTTCTAATATTATAAAGAAAGTTGAGGTTACACCATAAAATCAATTGACAATATGAGAAACAGCTCAAATTACTTATGAACACATGTAAGGTTTCTTATTTTCTCAATTGAGAATTATGACTCTCAACACAAACAAACTCGTATCATTTATTTTGACACACTATTGATAAAGAGAAAAATCAATCACATTTTTTTTAGTGCATGAATATACGTTCTTAATCATTTGAGAAGCTAAATGATACTATAAACTTAAGTCGTGAAGTATGTTCTACATTCACATATTCGAATGAAGAAGGAAAATTATGAGTTGACAAAAAAAAAATGATCGTAATCAGGAAAACTCGATAAGGAGGGAAAAAAAAACAGAAGAGCATCTGATATTTACTCACCAAACACCAATAACAGACAACCAAAAAAGTAGGCAATTAATTAGTTTAATAGGGAAATGATACCGCGGTCTGTGTCACGACTCACGGGTCATGATCCTTGCGATTGATGAGGGTGATGGGTTGTGGAACCGACCACAGTGCATGATGCAACGTCGATGATCACCTCATCTAAATTCCATTATTTCAATAAATTAACACAACACAAAAGATAAACAAAGACTCAGCCCAACGTTTAATTCGATAATTGGTTGGAGAAAAGGGAAAGTGACATCTGACACCGCACAGGCCAACAAAATGCAAACATGAGATGCTTCACTTTCGCATCGTCTCTCTCTTGAGTAACAAGGATGTGCAAATATTAGTCATATATGCGCTTTAGCTCATTAATAATACTCGTTAAGATAATAATTGGAACTTTATAATTTGTATAGATCAACCTATTGAGCACGACGGATGTGCAACCGTTAGTCATCTATGAGCTCATGTTAATTCTGATTGCTAATGCATTGAGTAATACCCGTCGCGTGTTCTTGACTAGTATCACTTGCACATACACATGCTTCTAGTTTTTGCTCGAATAGAGACAATAACTCTATTATAAGGAAAGATACCGTGTGATAAATATCTATTAGATGAATGGTGTACATTTTGAATACGTAAAAAATATTGGACTTGTAACGCCTCTAAGACAATGTTTGCTTGAGTAGAAGACTTTTTCCCTCTTTTTTTTTCTTTTTTTTTTTTTTTTTTTAATATTTATTTTCAAATCTGGTATAAGCATGAGCTAGAGGTAAAGACCTCAAGCACCAAATACCAAAATTTTATTAGAAAGGAAAACAAAGGAACTTAACATGGATCATATCGGCCACTTAGTAATACAGTTTAGTTGCATTTCTCTTCACTTGTAAGTGAAATGTCTTATGTTTAATTCTTGCCAAAGCCAAATTTGAACCACATTATTGCTAGTCAATTGTAAAATCGAGCTCACTCCCTCACCCCTCAATGTAGCCAATATCAATTGTTCAAAAAAATAAATAAATAGATAAACATGGATCATATCATCAGTTTGGGATTGAGTTTTTACCACATCAAGTTAACACATAATTGGGTTACACAAATGGGCTTCTCAGAACCCCATAAAACATAAATGGGCTGCACGCCTAATTTGGATTTCGAAATTGAGCACAAAATCAGCCGAAGGTTTTTCACTTTTATTTCCTAGGTAAAATTTGAAATTATGATTTTTATCACAAATGGCTTTTGAAATTGACCATTACTATTAAGATAGTCCATGAAATTAAAAATCAATCAATGTAGTCCCTGAAAATAGGTGTAGCAAATCAATGTGATATTTCCGTCATAATTCTGTTAACAATTCCGTTAAGTGCTTATGTGTCACATAAATGGGTCTTAGAAGTCATTTTTTTTCTCACAAATGGTCCTTGAAATTGGCCCGCGACATCAAAATGGTCCCTGAAATTGATGTGCGACATCAAAATAGTCCCTGAAATTGAAAATCGATCAATGTAGTCTTGCAAGTAAGTGTCTCAAATCAATGTAGTCATTTCATCACAATTCTGTCAAAAATTCTATTATGTGCTGATATGACACATAAATGGATAACACAATTCTAATTAAATTAAAAAAAAGTATAAATAGGTTTAATAATTTAATAGTTAATAAAAAGTTGTGAACCCAAAAACCTAGTCCTGCAATCACCTATGATCCTAGTCCATATTCCTCTACCTCATTTGTTGTCTATTCTCTAAAAAAAAAAAAAAAAAAATCTCAATACACTCATCTTTACACACTTTGACACTTTTCAACGAATTGAACTTGGATTGAGATCACCCTTGGTGACAGTTTGGCTGAATGGCAACGACTTCTAGACATCACCGTTAACATTTAGGCGATTAATATCCTCACAACCTTAATCTTGGAGAGCTTGTTCGACACTTCCCTATTGGTCTGGTGACTCAAAAAATGGTGAGGTCTACCTTGAGATAATGAAGCTATAATCGAGGTGCGTCTATTATTGGTTGAAAACTATTTCCAAACCCCCTTTTAGGCCTTGGTTAAGCCTTGTGCCTTTGAGAATTTATGGAAGGGATCTCTCATCGGAGTAGGTCCTACTATAAGAAGAAAAAAATTTCATTGGAAAAAAGGTATTTAGACAATTTTTTAATTAATTATTAAACCCACACTAGCACATAACAAATTTTTGTACAAAATTGTGGCGGAATGATCATATTGATTTGTGACACCTATTTTCAAGGACCACATTCATCGATTTTCAATTTTATGAACCATCTTGATGGTGTGGATCAATTTCAGGGACTATCTTTATGGTATGAGTCAATTTTAGGGATCATTTGTGATAAAAACTCGTAAATCTTATGGACCCCATTTATATGCCACATCAGCACTTAATGGAATTTTTAACAGAATTGTGATGGAAGGACCACATTGATTTGTGACACCTATTTTTTGGGACTACATTGATTGATTTTCAATTTCAGAGACCATCTTGTTGGTGATGGTCAATTTCAGGGACCATTTGTGATAACCCATTATGTTGATGTTTCAAATAGTGTAAAATGGTCTCTTGGCAGATTATATAACTACATGAGAAGTTTTAATCTAAAACAAAATAGTATCTGAGAAGTTCTCTTGTCAAATCGTGAATCTGGATATGTTTATATAAAATTATATAAATTATTATGCATATGCAGTCTGATAAGAGAACATTACTCTTCAAAATGATAAAATTTAGAGATAAAAAAACCACTTACCCTGCGAGGTTTTAATTTAGTCTTATAAAGTAGTTGCATCACCATTTTCATATTCATATAAATTTCCATACTTCATAGACATCTCAAGAAAGGCACAAACAAAGATTTATATCATAGTTTTTATAAGTTACTACACAAAAAAGAAAGAAGAAGGAAATACAGCTGAAAAAAAAAAAGACAGAAGATTGTCTTCCACTTGCACTCTCATGTTTCTTGTTTGTTTTTTTGGTCCAGCACTTTCATGTTTCTAAGTGCTAGCTTTTGGTAGTGGTTCTTCATTCTTCCATTTCTTGAAGCTTAATTGAGTTTGTAGGCACTCCCATGGCCATGGCCATATATGAACCTTGCCGTTCCTTCTGTATACACATGAGTCTCATTGACCATCCTGCCAACAACCCATAATCCTGGCTTAAATAAGTAGCTGCTTAAATCAAGAGGAAAATCAACTTATTAGGCACCCGACTTACGATTTCCGAACAGCTTTGCTCAAGGTAGAAGCTGATGAAAATGTTTTTCCATCTAGGTATCTGTTCTCCCCTGTGATCCTTTGTTTAATTCTGAGGTCTAGTTCATCGGCACTAAGCTCAAAAGGGGTATCTGAAGCCTGTTATTTTAAACAATTACTTAGCCTCCTTAATGTCAATTAAAAATACAAAATGGTGTCACTTATACAAGTAATTAATTAAGAACATTGATTTTATTATGAGGTGCTAGATTTTGTACCAGGATCCATCCCCAAGTATCAGCATAAGAAGGAATATGAGCTGAATAAGGCACAACATCTGCAGATATACAAAGAAGTAATAAGGGCAGAGATAAAAAGACAAGACACAAAACAAACGACCCCTCTAATTCAAGTGAGTCTCGCATACAACGCTTAGGTTCACCTTTAGTAGAGATATGGTCAGCAATGCAATCAGTTTTGTTTGTCCACTTAGCATTAAAACAAAACAAAACAAAAAACAAAAAAACAAAAAAACAAAGAAAAACAAAGAAAAAAAAAAACTAGAGATGAATCATTTTCTTAATCAAGGTCACTTACATTTGAAGACCTGCCTCAAAGTATTGTAAATGCAGGAAAATACTTCTGTGTGGCTGAAAATTCCAGCAGGACCTGCCTGCATGTATGAAAAAAAAACGTGAAGCGGTTAATTCTGTCATTAGGGTTCTGTTTTTGTGCGTGATTGCACGCCTAAGTATGGTTAAGATACCTGTGTGACAAAAATGCCTTCCTTGGTGAGTCTTGGTTTGACAGTAAACTCGTAGAAGGATTTGGTGTAGAGTTTATAACATGGGCCTCCTTCTATTGGGTCTGCTAGGTCACCAATGATCACATCGTACTGCCCTTCCCTGTGTTCTAGCTCAGCCCTGCAACGCACACAATAATTAGTGACAGCTATATCAGAATTAAAAAAAAATAGTGAAAGCAGTATGTAAATATTAATATATATACACGCACATAAATTCTCTGCACAATGTTTGTTCTTTAACAATTGTTGGATGCCATACCGATAAAGTTATAAACCCGGCATCATTGACACACACACACACAAACATATATATGCTGAAAATAACCTGGCATCATTGATGATGAGCTCCAGTCTTGGATCACAGAAAGCTTCACTGTTTACAGTCAAATATGACTTGCAGAACTCTACCACCTCCTGCATTAGTATTGCAGCTTGTAGTGAAATTTTTTATATTATGTGCAATGTGTTGCAACTTGTAAGCCAGATAAAACCCAGAACAGTGATTTGGAAAAATTGAAATTTTTTTATTTTTTATTTTTTTTGCTTCCACGACTAATCCTCCTTTTTGTCTTTTTCAAATAACAAGAGACAAATGAAAAGCAGCTTTTGGTAAAAGCAGCTAAAAAACTAGACAAAGTGTGACTTATAGAGGGAAATATACCTCATCAATGTCACACATGACAACCTTCTCCACAGTCCTGTGCCTCAGAAGTTCTCTTGCAGTTGAGCCTTCACCTCCTCCCATGATGAAGATGCTCTTTGGACTGAACTTGACATTAATTACAGAGTTATTAACAATGTTGCCCTTAACATCCAATGTATACACACATATATAAACCTCATCGGCAGTATGAGATAAATTTTTTTTATATGGAAAAGAGAGTTTAAGTACTTTGGATGATGTAGAAGTGGCGGGTGGACAAGACATTCGTGGTAGATAAATTCATCCGTCTCAGCGCTTTGAAGCTTTCCATCAATTACTAAAGCCTGCAAAATACATAAGAGAAAATTGAATTAATTAGTCATTTGCTGCAGTTTGTTATAATTGATTACTTTACTTAATTAATAGTAGGATTGATCAAAACCTTTCCAAATGGCTTTGTGTCCAGCAATGCAATGTCTTGAAATGGAGTTGATCCTGTATGCAATATACTGCAACCAAAATTAATTAATTAATTAATTAATTAATGAAATCATGCATTGGAACACTAACACTATTCTACTAACGTCTTGTCTGACCTTTTCATGACCATGATATTTCGGGGTAAAGAGGGTGTTATTCACTTTTAAGAATTCTTTTATTTTTCTAACGTAGGAATTTTGACATTAAGATTATAAAATAAGTCAGAAAAGGTATTACCATATCTACGTAAAAAACTCAAGGGGGACAACGAAGACTTTAGAACAAATGGTGAAAATTTCCTAATGATTTTGTCTATGGACATTCTCATAAATTTACAGTCAAAATGAGAAAATCACGAAGTCAGAATTTGGTAGCACATGAGACTAACATTAAAGTAATTAACTGTATAATTAGATGAAATGAGAAATCAACGAATAAAAGAAACAAAAAAACATAGGTAGTAAAAAAGTTACAGCGCCCAAAAAAGAACTGATAACATGTTTGAAAATTGAGTTGACTGCAGATAGTAAAAGATAGTGACAGTTAATACGTACCTATTAAGAGCAAAGCTCCATCTCAAATTTTCTTCAATTTCTTCCTCATACCAACAGCTCTTCCTGTATCCATTCAGCACTGAATGGCCCTTGCCATTCACTCCATTTCTATTCACATTCAAATTCCCACCCCCATTCCCATTCCCGTTGTTGGTTCCATTGGAATACGAAATATCACCCATTTTCTGACCTGGCTATCCAAAAATACTTCACCAAACAGGACAAGTCAGTGTATGTAGAGAGAGAGATAGAGAGAGGGAGGGAGGTAAGTGATGTAGAAGTGAAGAGGGTTCTCACAATATAAGAAGGAAAAAGGTGGCGGCCAAATCGAAGGGTACCATGATTTAGGGTTGGATAAAAAACTAGAGAAATGATGGCCAAAAAAATATTTAAAAAAAAAAAAAAGAAGAAGAATAAGGGAAATCTGTTGAAGTGGTTGTGCTTGAGAACAGACACAAAAGCATGCAGCCTCAAGATATCTTCATTGGAATTCGGAAAGTAATGGGAAAATGGGACTAATTTAGATTTTTGTTGCCTGGGTTTAATATCTTGTCCGTAAAACAGTATTATCAATTTTTTTTGAAAATTACTAAAGAGATTGTTCATGAATTATCTGCTACCGCACAGTTTAACGTTAATTCCAAAATCAATATTATAAATATTATGCAAAAAAGCAGATAGTAACAAAGAATTCTACTTGTGAAAGAGTCTCCGTATCATTTCTCAATTGTTGAACATAGGTGATTGAGATTTCAGGCATGCAAGTTCTTTCCTTGGAACTACGCAGCGAGCTTTGACATGTTGCTAACATATTGATACTGTTATATATGCACAAGTTAATGATATCATGGCTGTCATTGCATGTATGCATGTATGATAATGATATTAATTTTATTTTGTATCCAAATGGTATTCTAAACATCCCAATTTATATTCGAAAACCTTAAATTCATGTGTAATAAGACGGACACATTGTCTTAACTAATTGATTTTATTTGTAAACGTGTGATGATATTATCTTAAGAAATGAAAAAAAAAAGGTATTGGTGGAGGAAAAAAAGAGGGGGAAAGGATAAAAGATGATGATGGAGAAGGTGACAACAAGCGAAAATTCTGGTTATATTATTTTCTTCAAGAATGTGTGCAAATCTTGATTGGAATTGAAGAAGAGAGAAGCAGAGAGAGAGAGGAGCGTGCACTGGAAACCATCATAACATTCTCTTTGCTTCAAAAGATTTAGAGGGCGTGCTATGGCAGGCGCACTCATCATAACTCTCACCATTAACGCATCAATTCTCTCCCCCCCAAACAGGAAGTATTTAACTTCAACCCCATACCCACCGTACGTAAAATGTATAAGAAATTAAAGATGATAATGAAAGACATTAGTTCTAGCCCTTCACTAGCACTTAGCTATTTAGTTTTTTTTTTTTTTTTTGGTGACATTCTATTTGAAAATTATCTTTTAGGTTCTAGCTAGCATATTCACTTGCCTAAAGTTGCTTGTAAGATCATGGTAATGTGAGCTGAACAAAGTTAGGATTTCACTATAAAATCAATTGGCAATATGGGAAGTAGTCCAACTTACTTATAAACTCATGCAAGGTCTCTCCTCTCATCAATATTCATTCTCAACACGCTCCCTCACGTGTGGCAAATTTTCAAGCCTGACATGTGGACAACACATTCCAGGTGGCGTGAAGCACATGCGGCCGTTTGGCTTCACACGTGGGCAGTGACGAAGCTACGTGAGGGTGAGGAGTGGCGGCCGCCCCTCCCCTCGCCGGAAAACAAGCCTAGGAGCGCTGGTTCAACCCCTCCACTGTCTTGGTTGAATTTGCAAAGGAAGGGCGATAATTTGGTTGGATTTGCAAAGGAATGACGAAGACGAAGGAGAGAGGTTGGGGCGAGGGGGGAGAGAAGATGGGCAGAAGAAGAAACCATAGGCATGACATGGAGATTAGTAGACATAAGAGAAAAAGAGTTCTGTTTGGTATTGGGTTTAAAGGGGTTGGTTCGCGTCTGGCCCCACCTTTTTTTTGGTGGTTTATTAACCCATTTCTTTTATTTATTATTATTATTATTTTATATTTTTGTATGTATTTTTATTTTCTCTTTTAAGACTCTCACCGTATTTATCTTAAAGTCTCACATTATTTATAAATATTGTATTACTTTTTAAAAATAATGTAAATATTGTTTAATGCTTATTTTACGATAATTTAAATCCATCTAAGCTCTTGCCTAGATCTCGTTTAGGCACCTAGCTACTAGGTTCCAGTCTGTTGTTTGACTAGCGTCTAATATTTTAAGAGGATCTAATCCTAGCCAATTTAAGCTTCTTACATTGGCTTTGATATTATTGCTTACAACCGCTTTGATGGAGAGACTATTTTCTGCTATGAATATTGACTCAAAACTTTGTACTCTCCAATGTGAAAGCAATCGCTTCGATTGAACTTTGCACTCTTTTAATTTCACCCCTCCCCTCGACAATCCTAGCTTCTCCACTGCACGTGGGACAACTTAATTTGATATCATGAAGAAAGTTAGGGTTCCGCCATAAAACCAATTGGCAATATGGGGAGTATCCCAACTTACTTATAAGCCCCATGCAAAGTTTCTCCTTTCATCAATGTGGAATTCATTCTCAACAGCTACATGTTTGCTGAAAAATGTATTTTTTGTTGATAGTTAAACAAACTATAGTCTTGCATTAGATCTAGTTTGATAATCTTCCCCTTTGTTTGAATAGTTTTATTGGTAATGATTAGCTTCAGATGTCCAAGCCTAGGCTCATAGCAATCTAGCCGTTACCCAAAAGGCAACGCAAGGGCTATAAAATTGCCCTTTAGCCCCAAAAACCCACTTTCATCAGTCTGTTTTGTGGAGAGCAATTGGTGGTCGAACACATGCTTAGTCAAAAGCTTGAGCAATTTGAGCCCAAGCTTGCATCAACGGGTGAGGCTGATGTTAGCATGACGTCAACTACGTGCTTTTTTTTGGTCTGGTGTGTGAATTGGGTGAGTGGGTCTACAAATTTTGCTGCCATGCCCGCTACTACATATTCAAATTTTCTACCAATTGTCGACTGAATGGTATATGAGAGCTTTTGGATTTTTCAACAACCTGATGATCCAGATCGTTGGATTTCCAACGGTAAAAAAAATGAAAAATTATTGTTGTGCTACCTGGCACGTTTTGGATTGTCAAATTCAATAATAATAAAATTAAATGGTCAAGATAAATCTAATCATTAAAAAAATTTAAAAAAAAGTTTTATTGTATAAATATCCAACAATCTTCTTCATTCGCCTTTTATTTTTGATTAATTATGCTTGTTTGTGATGTTATGCTTTGCTTTGTATTTAAAATTAAATTTTCGGAGGTAAAAAAGGAGTTTTATTTTCAAAGAACAAACTTACAAAGTACGCATTTTTTTCTTTCAACAAACGATATTATCTATACTAAGGGGAAGGGGTAGGCTTAGCCTGATAAGGGGTTAGCAATAACATGGTTCCAATTCACATTTGCAAGAATCGAACCTAAAACCTCTAATTTACAAGTGAAGAGAAATACCACTAGACCGTAATACTAAATGGCTACAAAGTATACATTTAAACACACTTACAAGGTATAAAAAAATAAAAATATTTGCGAATAGTAATCGCCCTTACCCCCTTGCCAAACAGGTGGACTTGCACAATAATCACTTTTTAGAAGGCAATTACATTTCCTTGCCATCCTAAAACAGGTGGATGTGCTCTTATAATTGTTTAATTTTGTTTAAGCTATTAACCCCTTTTCAATCAAATAAAAAAAAATCCAATTTAAAATTTTAAGTGACAGTGGTAGTCATATTTACACACAAAAATCACTCCACATGTCAGATGCTTTGTTTTGCTATAGCATGTCAACCCATTATCCAATCCATGCAACAAATAGTGGATCTAATTAACGGGGTCCAAAGTGTCCATTTGGTGGCGTAAGATTGGCATCAGAATGATGCGTGAAAAATTAAGGGATGTGATATCCACACATCCTATTTTACTTCTCACACATTTTTTTAATTTTCAACCATCGGATCGAATGAATTGAAGAAGATCAACGGACATAAATTATCAAGGGTGTATGAGAAGTAAAATGTGGTGTGTAGATAGCACATCCCAAAATTAAATATAAGTAACAAAAGAAAGGAAGAACAAGATAAAAATCTATGTGCGCACATAATTACTATGGTGGAGGAGGGCATAGGAGAGAGGGCCCGAGTATTGGAGAAGTAGTGGCGTTCTATTTGATGCAGGCCAGCTATGAAAACCAAGGAAATCATTCTTGTTACTTGCAGTGTGTTTTGGTTAATTTGGAGAGATTTTTTAGTGTGATTGGTACACAAGATAGTACACCATGTGTCACTATAAAAATAGTGAGATATGTGTGCTAAAAAGTTAATAAGTTAAAAAATAAATTTTCTCATCACTCCTAATAAAATAAGTGGTGTATCACTTATGTTCTTGTCATAACTAAAAATTTCTTGTGAATTTGGGGGTGATGATGGATTCGCCAAACTCTTGTTTTAGAAAAGTTATGATGACCTCAAAGGCCTAAAGCTCCAACTCGAGGTCCCCAGGATAAAATTGTGTTCCCCTAATCTTTTACTTGCCTCCTTCTCCCCTCCATGACCTGTAAAAATCATTGCACTGGCCTAAGCTTTGTCACCCAGCAAATCATAT
Organism: Malus sylvestris; assembly: GCF_916048215.2. NCBI lineage: Eukaryota > Viridiplantae > Streptophyta > Magnoliopsida > Rosales > Rosaceae > Malus > Malus sylvestris. The sequence goes on from NC_062272.1 coordinate 15,636,309, forward strand.
GACATGATTTTATAGATTTCTTGTTAGCTTGCCTTGCCGCACATAAAATGATGTCCATTCTTCATGTCCCATAATGAATCAAGTCATCACAAGGCAATACACTAGGTATCTCATGTCTTTACTTTGTCGTATTATGCTTTTCTTCTTCATCTCTTATCAACCGGAAAGTTTGAACTTGAATGTGACGTTTGGACCCGATCAAAATATAACATTCCCCCTCTCCATGCATCGGAAAGTTAAAACTTATAAATATCTTTTGAGTCAAATTAAAAGTCATGTCTTTTTTTATAAGTAACTAAAGCTATAAATTTGAATTTAAAAAATGTTTGAGTCTAAGGTGAATGTCGTGACAAAGAGAAAAAACTTCATTCCAACCAAGGTATAAAATATCGATGATATTGAAAATATCGGTAGTCAAAAAACACGGAAATATCGATGTAAATATTGGGATATTATCGATATCGATAAAAATAATATGGAAACCACGGAAATTGTAAGAAAAACTTGGAAATTTTTATTGAAACTTTGCAGGATGTTTATTTAGTTAATTATCTATTAGTTTATCACAAAAAATTGGAAGGAAATGCATTGCATAATGAATTTAACTGATTTAAGTTGATTATATAGCGAGCTGGCAAACATTGTGAGTGTAGAAAATATGTAGTAATTAATGAAAGAAGTTTAAACACCATAATCATTTATATATAATGAATTAGTACAATATTTTACACTTTATACATTGCATGATAAGATACATGAATTAGGACACAATTGCCCATATGTATTGGATTAATAAACAATTTTAATTTTTGTTGTTAACGTAGGAAAGTTAAGGAAGTAGACAGATAAATAAAAGAGAGACTGGGCAGGTAAAAGATGAGAAAAAGCAGAGTAAAAAAAAGTGGGAATATTCGTCAAACGAGACACACAAACCCAAAGGCTTATTCATTTCACAAAAATTTCGTCTTCCAAAACGCACAAAAACAGGTCCCCCACTCCCCACCCTCCTCCTCTTCCTCCCTCCGCGTTACCCACCCCCTTCTCTCCACACACCCCCTCCCCACCCTCTATATCCACCCCCACCCTCCTCCTTCTCCCTCCGCATTACCCACCCCCTTCTCTCCACACACCCCCCACAACTCATACAATTTGGGCTTTGGGTTTTCTGATTACCCACCAAATCTTCCCAAAATTACTTTAAAACCTCCGATTGTAAGCGATCGATAGAAAGATTCGGACTGGTGGGTTTTAATCATTCGATGAAGAGAGCATCATCGGGGGACTATTCGATTCGGTGAGGAAAGGACGAGGTGAATCTGTCGCTCTCGCTTTTCTCGATTCGGTTTTACGAGAAGATGAAATACACTCGGTGGGTTTTTCCCTAAATTTCCCTACTTTGGATATGTAATTCTTGTTAGATCTTGAAGCTTTTTGTGTAAATTAAGGTATTTTTTGAATCATTATGCACTGTAATTCCATAATTTGATCTATTGGAATTTGGGTTTGCTTCAACTTCGTGTTTGTTTCTGGGGATTTGGGGGAATTTCGGCGGTGGTGATTGTAATTGGCTGTCCGGAGGATTCAATTGGCAAATACGAATGGCGTCGTGCGTGAGCAAGCAGTGGCACAAGACGGCGGAGGACGAGCGGCTCTGGAAGCTGATATGCACCAGGCACTGGGCCAACATCGGCTGCGGCAACCAGCAGTTGAGATATGTGGTCCTCGCGCTTAGCGGATTCCGGCGGCTCCACTCCCTCTCCACCGTTCAGTAAGCCCTCCTCCGCCTCTTCCAACTCTGCTCCTTCTTCTTCCTCGTCGGGCGCATCCTCCTCGCGAAAATATCGAAAATATCGCGATATTATCGATAATAGTGATAATATCGCGATATTTGGATGATAATTAAGTGGATATATGTAAAAATATCGTTATCTAAAAAAAATGATATTATCGGCGAAATATCTTCGATAATATCGATATTTTAATCCTTGATTCCAACGATAAAATAACGTTTGAGTTTTGATTTTGATGCATGTACTCACATAGTCACATGTAAAATTTATAATTTGAAATTTAACATTTGGGCAAGAAGAGAAAATAAGAAAACTCAAACCCACCACTCCATTTGAACTCAAGTATAAAAATATAGGTATAAATTTTGTGTTTTTTTTTATAACAAAATATAGGTATAAAATTTTAAGTCTTGCATTTGATCATTTCATTTAGCAGAGGAATAAAACAAGAAGGATGCCCTTTTTGAAATATTTATGGTTTTTATTAATCAAAGAAGATCTCATAAATGGTTACATTTTCTGACAATTAAGAGTCGAATTAACTATTGTTTGCTAAAAAAAATTTAAAAATCTTTTTGAATCGTAAAAATACATGTTGAAGAAGCACATATCAATATTCTTATGATCATAAAGTATCTTTATGTTGTAGGTATAATTTACTAAACAATTATGGATGTCGGAGAGAGAGGGAGTGCAACACATAGAGAGAGATGTGTAATTGTAAGGTGTGTATTATCTCATCCCATTGTGCCTTTATTTATAGTAGTACGGAAGGTAATTCCTTACTCCAATAGGATTACAACTCTAATAGAATTCTAAGAGATATGGTAGAATCCCCTAAGGATATCTCAGATATTATAGGATTTACACGATCACATTCATAATCTAATAGGATTGCAACACTCCCCCTTGAATGTGTAAATACTCAAACAAATGGCGTATCAGTTCTTCAGTTATGAAGTAAGTTTAGTTAATGAAGTTGTTGGCACAATGAGCGAATGTGAGTCTTAGATTAACGGAAGAATACATAAAAGGTAAACCTCACAAAACCTCGCTATGGTAAAACCCAAGGTGGGATAAAAACCCATAGGCTAAGGAGAAAAGTGAGAAATTGCATTACGTCAAAACTATATGTCTTCTGGACGCAAGTAGAAAAGCTCATAAGGGTATGACCAGCCCAAGATTGGTGCATCGTCAAAACTTAGTTAGGTAGCAAAAACCTAGTAGGAAAAATGCTCTTAATTGTAGGGAAAAAAATACATTAAGATCAAGTGAGTATACTTCTAGATACTCCCCCTAAGTCTGATAAAACTTCCAAATGAGAACTACAAGCATTGCATATGAATGGTTAAGCATACGAATTCCTCAAACAAGTTTCTCGAAGGTTGACTTCGATAGTGACGTCGTGTAGAGGTCGGCAAGGTTGTTTGGGATCGGCTTACATGACTTCAATCTTCTGATGCTTTGCTGATGTAGACGCAATATGTCTTGGTGTTGACTTCGTTGATGTATTGTGTCTTGGTCAGGTTGATACATACGACATAATCTTCATATATCATCGTTGAGACTCAATGATGGATGAAAACAACAAGTACTTTGAATATGCTCAACAAGAGATCTCAACCATGTCTCACATGTTGCGTAGTGAAGTAAGGTGAGCCATGGAACGATTCGAAGATTTCGCAACTAAGGTTATATCATGGACCTCCAATATATTGCGATATCCCTTAACGATATAGACATAACCATTCAGGGATGTGCCTTGGACGGGTATGATAAGTAACCAGGGTTAACATAACTAACAAGGCAAGTATCATTATGAGGATCAACGGGGTCAAATCCATTTAGGATACGTTGGGATTAGCCTAAATACGTATTACCTTTAAGGTAGTGGAAAAACGCCTTTAATACCAATTCAATGGATGAGTGTAGACACGATGCTGCATCTTTACTAATAGATCAACATCGAAGAAGATGTTCTATCTAATGCAATGAGCTAAGTACAACAAAGCGCAAAGTTGAACTTTGATATGGAACTTCGAATTCCATAACCTCTTCAAGGTTCTCCTTTGCAGATAACGTATGAAAGATCATAAGTATAATAAAAGGGTAACACCTTTGGGGTGTAGTTCGACTGGTAAACCAAAGTACTGTCAGAACAATACTTGAACTTCAGGTCAAGGTATAAACAAATTTCCCCAAGATCCATCATCTCAAATTCCATCTTTAGATGCGAGACAGTTTTCTCAAGCTCTTTTAGAGTCTTGGTGAGATACATGTCATCGACATAAACTCTAACTCTAGCAATTCAGAATAAGACTTCATAGTTTAACACGCAAGGGCATAATTCATATCCTTAACTAATCAAATAATCACTTAGACGGGTATAACACATCCGGCAAATTGTTTCAATCCGTAAGTGAACGCCTCAAATGAGTTGAGAGGGTGTTATGTGGTTTGGAACTGTTTGAACCAACCCATGTAATTCTTCGGGAACTTACATGTCAATCTCCATATTAATATCCCCATGGAGAAATACTAACCACATTTCATAATGCCGTAGTCAATTACAGGGCGTTTGAGAGAAACATTGTGTCGTAAGTCGTGCATCATATTGCACTATTTCATTCATCTTGTTTGTACCATACTTACCAATCCCGAAACTACTGAGCACCGGTCAACGTTATACCGTCAAGGATCCAGAAGAGTTTCCCTTCAACCAGGAAGCCAATCACAACGCGACATGTGTCGACATCAGAAGTCAATCATAGCGCGACATGTGTCAACATCAGAAGCCAATCACAACACGACACGTGTCAATGTCAGAATGAAACTAGAAACTCTCTTCTATAAATAGAGATCATTCTCCCACAATATTTCCGAATGTCATTTGTACTAAATCATTAACTTGTACTTACTAAATGAGAGCTTGAACCTATGTACTTGCGTAAACCCCTCACAATTAATGAGAACTCCTCTACTCCGTGGATGTAGCCAATCTGGGTAAACCACGTACATCTTGTGTTTGCTTCCCTGTCTCTATCCATTTACATACTTATCCACACTAGTGACCGGAGCAATCTAGCGAAGGTCACAAACTTAATACTTTCTGTTATACCAAAGTCCTCACTGATTTTGTGCATCAACACATCTCATTATGCCTTAATTCCTACTTGTAACATAACAGGGTTACCTTGAGCAATTTAGGAACTACAGGTCCAAACATACTTTGGTAAGTAATTTACCCTGGATTGTGATTTCGGTTGTCCAATCAGTTTTACGTTGTCACTGATCAACGAAACATGGTTCGATATCCTTGATTTTCATTTATGTCGGTAGCAACCATATAAGTGAAAACATCATCGATGATAATCTTATTCCAATTCCATTATCTCATCTAACTAATATACTGGACCAAGAACTTCAAGTCTTGGGAGCAATCTAGATTAATCTCATGAGATGGAAATGATCTAAGACAACAATTGAGTATAGATTCATATTGTGTCGTGACTTTCATCTTATAGGGAAGTGAATCCTATGAACCGAGTGATCTGTCATGCTTCAGGCTGAGACAGATTGATTGGTTATCCATTGATGTAGGGGCGGCCAAACCGTCTACTAGGAGCAGGCACACCCTTCGAGCATGTTGACTCAACGTCCGTTAAATACGTTTATCCCTGCATGCATGTTTATAGCTGGTATATGATCTCGTCACTTTAACTAGATCGGAGGAATGCGTATGGAGCAACATTATGAAAGTTAGAATTCATCACACTTGCTTATCATACTTGTGCGGTACGTGGATCGAGATAAGACATAGTGGGTAACGTCCACAGAAATTCACGTTGTTTTACAGAAAAGTTGACGTTCTTATCTCCCCTAACAGTGGGAAGACTACCTCATTGAAATGACAATCGACAAAGATTCACATCCTTATATGAAGACCCATATTGGTACGTTACGGTGGCACAACTTGACATATGGAATGCACACCCAAATGTGTAAATATGAAACGTCAGGTTCGTACCCAGTAACCAACTATAACGTCACAATGGTTGGGTGGCAATGGGCCTCAAGACGGACCAACATTGCTGCGTACAAGATTGCATAACCCTAGGCAGAAATCAAAAGCTTAGTGCGTTCACTAAGGTCCAGGAGATCATTTAAATTGCGCTTTATGATCACTCTACGAGGCTATTTTAGGATGAACATGGGAATTCAATGTCCAATTATAAAACCAAAAGACATGCAATACTTTGTCGAAAACATTTGAAATAAACTCTTCAACATTATCCAGTCTTCTAGACTTTATGGGATAAGTAAGGTGGTGAATCCTTAAAATTGGTCAAGAGGTTTAATAGCAATGTGTGTGGACAAACATTGACCAGTTTGTCGATTCATCAACCAAGACAATAAGTATTTATATGGTCCACGTTTTGGTTGGATTAGTCCACATATATTCCCTTAAATCCACTGTGAAAAGAGGGTCATTTCGTATCTTTGCTATGGATGATTTAAAAAATCAATTTCTCTAATGAGCAGGTTTGGCAAAGTGTGCTTGTAAGTACATGATCCTTACTTTGGGTAAGGAGATGCGCCATGGCATCATTGTTCGACCTAAGTGTCCCAAAAGGTTGTGTCAAGGTAAGTGAACTGCTCAATCACCAGGGTCTAGGCCGGCCACATGTGGCGTGTTCCTAGTTGGGAGGCAGCCTATTGGCCCTAAAACAAAGTTTCATGCTCATTTTTGGAGGTGGTGCAAAGATATTACATTCTATTTTCTTCAGTGGTTTCATTCATGATCATAGTCATCTCGAATATCCTTAAAACTCAACAACATTCTTCCGGAACAGGGAGAATATAAGGTTTCTTAAATGGTAATTTAGTACCATTCATACAACGAGGAGCATGCCTATGTTCTCAATCAGGTTGGATAGACCTAAAGTCGTTGTTAGAGATGTGATTGAGGTATAAAGTTAGTGTGCTTAGTATCGCATTCATCCAGACAACTAACTTTCCCACATTCGTATCTAATCACATGTTTAATTGAATTCGGTCACATGTATACAAGAAACATTATTCAATTAACTTATATTCGAGGACAATTTCAACAAAGATTATCCATAACGAAATACAAACACCAAACTTGAATCCAAGAACATGGAAAATGTTCACAAAGTAAATGGTTTACTAAGGGGATTCGGCATACAAGGCTATTCATGTCAAAATTCTGCTCTTCCAACGGTGTTTGGTGGAGCAAAAGTAGTCTCACATATTGACTATAGAATAGTACTCCTCAACGACATTGGTATGGGCACAAACAGGTGCATAACCAATGATGTTTTCCATCAAGACGGAAGTAGATTCTGCAAGGTTAAGGTTCTGGAACAATATCCCTTATTCATGAAGTTTTAGGTCTTAGGTGCCAAAGATCACATTTCGCGCGTGATGCCTTACCTTGGCAGACCCTGATTCTACCATATGTTGTAAAAACAAACTCGAAATTGGATTGTGAGAGAGACAGACCCAAACTTGGGTTCCGTAGGCTCCAGCCGAAGCTCTAGTAGTCTGTTCGGTAGGCCTCTGCTGAAGCAGATCAATACCATTTGGTGCACATCTGTCGAAGCAGAGCATGCCCTTCGGTACATCTCTTCCAAAGTAGGGTACCACCATTCGGTAGACTCCAGCCAAAGCTGAGTCTATACCATTTTCTCACATTTATGGTAGTAATCAGATCCAAGAATTTGGTAAACTTTCGCTCTCTACACTACTGCTTCAGGAGCGAGTTAGGAATGTGGAATGACGAGAAAAATATTCTCTAGTCAAAATTTGATCGAATTTATAAACTTCAGAATGGTACTTATTCATGGACGTAATCATGGTGTGCTTCAGGCAATATCTTTCATGATTAGATAGTTCGTATGAGCGAGCCAAAGAGTCTGAAATCCTCGTTAGGGACGTACTTCCGTTTGTAATGCTTTGGGCATAAGTCTTCGAATAAAGATCATGATGGAGGCTTATTCAGCTCTTCCATGCCATTGTTGGCTACAATGATTTCTCAGCTTCTTGATAGTCAAGTGGAGATTCACATCTTGTACCCATATAAAGTGGTTTCTTTCAAGAAACATCCAAATCAATGAAATCAAACTTGTTACGATTCGATAATCCACTGAACGGAGGGAATAAGATTGTGATTGGTGCTTATAGAAATAAGATATCCATAAGCATCAAAGTTAGAACATTCGGGCTCTAAGACATGGTTTACACGAAAAAACTTCGGGTTTTCGTTGGTGTATTGTTTATGAAAACTTCGGGTTTCAAGGGCACTAAATTTGAAACTACAGGTTCAAGTTTAGTTATGAACTTCTGGTTCATAAAAGTAGGTACCTATAAGAACACAAAATATATAACTAAATGTAGTGGATTTGAGTTGCTTCAGGAACTCAAGTTTGAGTACTTCGGGACTACGAAAGGGAGTCAGCAGTTCAAAGAAAAGAAATAAAATATTGAATCGTTAATGTCTAAAAGTGGGCTTCAGGCCAATAATTTTGGATGTCATGTTAGATTAATGGACTGTTAGTCACTTTAATTAATTCAATAAATTGGGACCATTTGGGATCGATCGTAGAAGCAAAATAATATAAAGATTCAGGCCTATGCACATAAGTCATGTTGGCTGTAGGCCAATTAGGAGGCAAGCCCAATTGGACTTGGTCTATGAAAAGAAGCAGCCTATGCTGCTGCTTGTCTAACCAGCGTGAGTTGGTGTGGGCTTTGGGAAAAAAGCAACCCAACTGCAGGTAAGAGGGTCGGATAAAGAAAAGAAAAATTGCAGGCCATTGGGCTCTTAGGGACACAAGTTGCTGGACATAGGCTGCAGGTGACAGTGGGCCGAGATGGAGTGAGGTCCAGCACTACAAGGCTGTTGGAGATGAGCCAAGGCATGGGACGAAGCCCATCAGCTGTTGGCTTTGGTTTTTGGGCCTCGCAGATGGCGGGCCAATTTTGTTTTGGGAAGACGATGGCAAAGTCATCGCTCTGGAGGTTTGTTCTGAACATTGGAGGCTTGGCTCAATTTTCCATTTTTTTCTTTTTCCAGATTTTTATTATTTAGGGTTTTCAGAACCCATAAAGTTAATAAAATCATGCTTCTTTTTTAGTTAGATTCTTTGACTCACAAATTCTACATAGCGAATTTATAATTGTGTTATGCATGAATATATATATATATATATATATATATATATATATATATATTGACAAATATATGTATCGGAAGGAAAATATAAATCTACGGGGTTCATGCATCATGATGAATGTTTTCATGCTTCATGATCATTTCAAATATCTTAATTTATTTTAAAAGAACCTGATTGGCAAAAAAAAAAAAAAAAAAAAAAAAAAATAAGCCTTTGAATTTGTAGAAGATTATTCTCGGAAAGCTGGAATTGCATCTCCAATGCGTTGTATCACGTTCAACAAAGAAAAATTAAATTGAATCAATAACATGTAGATCAATGAAATAAAATAATAAATTAATCATAAAAAATGATAAAAACGTAATACTCCTCTAATTGAATAACAAACTCTCTTTAGCGCAGCATCAAGAACGTGCTGATAATGTGTTGTAAGCATAATTTCCTAAACAATTATGAAGGCCAAAGAAAGGGGGTGCGGCACATAGAGAGAGAAGAGTGAGATGTGTAATTGTAAGGTGTGTGTTATCTCAACCCATTGTGCCTTTATTTATAGTAGTATGAAAGGTAATTCCTTACCCCAATAGGATTACAACTCATATAATATATAGTTTAAGAGATATGGTAGAATTCCATAAGAATATATCATATATGATAGAATTTACACGATCATATTCCTAATCTAATAAGACTGTAACACTCTAAATGTTTTTTATTTTAACTTTAAATACAAATAAGCATAAATGCTGTATGCAGAAACGTATCCTTGAATGCTTGATAGGAATTGAGAATTATCCTAAACAATATTATCCTACTCCGACACATTATTCAGACACCAATTCATATCTAGCTATGGAGAAATGTTATGGAAACTCTCAAAGTGTGACTCTTCATGGATTCTGTCATCTCACAGTTTAACGTTGATTCATTTGTCAACATTATAAAAATTGTGCAAAAAAAAAAGAGGTAACAAAGAGTTCATAAAAAATCTCACTTTTAAGTCTCCTTAGCATTTCTCTGTAGCTAAATGAAGATAGGTTGAAGGTTACAAAGCTAGATGGATCTCTTTCCCATGCGAATCATAAGTCTACGAACCCACCTCGTGTTATTGATAAATCTACGCAACTTCCTAATGCATTCATAAATGTATTTATATATGTGTCTGTCATCATTAGGTTAATTAATTAAAAAGAAATGGTAAGGAGACTCTTCGTGGACTCTCTACCACCTTATAATTTAACGTTAATTATCGTACTAACATTATAAAATATTGTATAAAAAAATATAAGCATGGAGAGTCCCCTTAACATTTCTCTTAATTAGAAGTAGAATTTATATACCTCTCGACTCTTCAAACAAGGAATGAAAGAGAAGAGCAAGTCAAACCTCATAGAAGCCAAATATTTTAGGAAAACGAAGAAGAGCAAGATGAAAAACTAATAAAGTGAATTTTTTTTTTTTTGCAAGTGATAATTTATATTATCTATATTAAAGAATGAATGAGAGTTTAAATTCGGAACAAATTGAATAAAAAGGAAAACTCTAACTAGCAAAACAACCCACCACATGTACAATAAAGTGAAACTGATAAAAGTCGAAATGATCCAAATTTTCAAAGATAAGTGTTGTTTGTGGCTTGTAGCATAGCATAGTACATGCGTTATCTTTGCCTAATATTTTATTAGACAATTGGTTAAAATGGTCAAATTGAAATTTTGATTGGAAAATCCTTAAATTGGTTAGTTCAGCAATTAGATATTGTAGAATCACTAAAACAACTTTATTTTAGTATATGGTATGTATTTTATTTTACCTAATATTTTGCATGCAATTTAATATTTAGGGTGCAGTTGAATAACCATTTTGTTTTTATTTTGTAATTTTTTATTAGATTGTTTGAAATAACAGAGACATAGAATAAATGAGAGCCTTAGAAGAGCGAAGAAAGATGGAGGGAGAGTTGAAGAAAAAATATATAAGGAATGTAAGAAAATACATACAAAATGAAAACTAATTGAAAGCTAAAAACAAAAAACCATTTTAAGTTGTTTTCACTTTCAATATTTTCTTTTTCATTTTTTTTTTGTCCTTCTCTCCCACCATTCTTCTCATATCACAAGTACAAAATGTAAAAATCAAAAACTAAAAACTAAAGGGTTATCAAACGTGCTTGTTGGAGAGTTGACCTTTTGTAATTAGTTTAGTTACCTATTTGGGTCCTTGTAATCAGATTGTAATTAAGTTATTTGATGTTTCTTTCCTTGTAAATCACTCTTGTACATTATATATTTTCCTCCTTGGTGAGAAGAATGATATCAGGAAATTAAACACCAAAATAAGCCCTAATTAGCATGGTATCATAACAGAGATCTTAGGATTTCTGCTCTGCCCGTTCCCTCAAGCAAACTCTGCCCTCCCATGGAGAACCTACCACCACTTCACGGTGGAAACAACCCCATCCTAACCAATTCTACTCCTACACTAAACACTAAAACCCTAAACACTACTACCCTAATTGACCCTACCATGAATCCTACCCTACCTAAACCGCAAGTTGTTACACAGATTGTCCATCATGATTCGTCTACTACTTCGATTGGCATCAAACTCAATGGTGCCAATTATAGAGTTTGGTCTCAGATTGTTGAGATGTTTGTTGCTGGAAAATACAAGTTGGGCTACTTGTTTGGGAGTAATCCCCAACCACCTATCGACGATCCGGCCTTCACCAAATGGTGTATGGAGAACGCTATTGTGAAGGGTTGGCTCATCAACTTTATGGAACCCAATTTGATTGGGTACTTTTTTCGACTATCGACGGTAAATGAAGTATGGGATGTGGCTCGCACGTATTATGATGGCTTTGATATATCTCAAGTCTATGATCTTACCTGCAAGGCCTTTTGCATGAGGCAAGATGGACGATCGGTGGAGACATACTATAGTGATCTTCAATCTTTGTGGCAAGAGATTGATTATTGTTGACCAAATCCGATGAAGTGCGGTATTGATTATTGTTGACCAAATCCGATGAAGTGCGGTACTGATATTGAAATTTTTAATAAAATTGTTCAAACGAATCGTGTGTACACTTTGCTTGCAGGATTGGATAAGATGCTTGACAAAATTCGTAGTGATATTCTACAAACTGAGCCCCTTCCTTCCATCGAACAAACTTTTGCCTGTGTTCGCCGAGAAGGACTGCGATAAGCTGTGATGAATACCAGAGGACAGTTGCCGAGTGAGGGATCCATGGTGGCTCGACCTGCCACACGAGTTGTAGCTCCACCTCGTCCCCATGCCCCTGAGAAGTCATCTGCATTGAGTCCAGGACTGCAACCCCAGGCTACTGCCCCAAGCCCAGCACAGGGCTCGCTTTTTGTTGCTAAGATGGCTTCACGGCCCACCATTGGTCCCTGTCCTCCTCGTCCTAAACCATTCGTCCTGGCTGGTGCTTGTACCCACTGCGGTAGTGAAAAGCATGACATGATAATTGCATGGCTATCCTGACTGGTGGGAACTGTTGAAGCTTCATAAACAATGGGAACGAGACGAGCAAGCCAAGCTTGGGCAAGCCAATCTCGCCACCTCCATGTCCCAATTATCTTTGATATCTCAAGATGATCATCCTCATGTTTTGAGTTTTTCCAACATGTCGCTGAAGTCCTCAGGTAATTATGGTTATGTTTTTCATATGAATAGTGATGTTACTCAATCCAGATGAATCATTGACTTCGGTGCCACAGACCATATGACTTATGATCCCATTGATTTAGCTTGTGATATTATTCCACTTCGACATAATATTACTAATGCTAATGAAGTCACCTCACCGGTAATTGGCGCTGGCACCGTGGGCCTTATGCCCACTCTCTCTTTGCCTCATACATTACTTGTAACTTCATTAAAGCATAAATTGATGTTTCCTGGCCAAGCTATTGAACAATTGAACTGTTGTGTGCTAATGTATCCAAAGTTTTGTCTTATACAAGATATTCTCACGAACGAGATAATTGGTCATGGTACTAAGAGGGGGGATCTTTATTTTATGGATGATGTTAGTACATGATGGGTCAATCTTGCCTAATGAGTCATTGATAACAAAAGGCTTCAGATATGGTTATGGCATCACCATTTGGTTCATCCATCTTTCAGTTATTTGCAGCATATGTTTTAGAATTTACTTGTTGGTTGTTCAGTTTCAGACTTTAAATGTGACACTTACATACTCGCCAAGAGTCACCGTGTTTCTTATTTGCTGAATTCTAATAAAAGTGTTATTCCTTTTGGTCTTGTTCATTTGGATGTTTGGGGACCATCTCTGATTACTACTTCATCTGGTATTTGGTGGTTTGTAATTTTCATAGATGATTGCACACATATGACATTGTTATATCTTCTTAAGCATAAAAATGATGTTTTTTCGGCTTTTAAGACCTTCCACACCATGGTTCAGACACAGTTTTCTACTAACATACGGATTTTGCATTCTGATAATGGTGGTGAATATGTTAATAATGATCCATTATTTAATTAAGGGTAAAAGACTGTTTACTACATTCATATTTTGTGGTTTTCAACATTTAGTACAACAAGTTTTTTTCCTCTCAGATTTATACCTAAAGTGTAAATTTTGGGATAGTCTCATATATCTGTTAGTCAAACTATTAAATCTGCCGTTAATTGTGACGTGGTGCCCATGTAGACAATGACTGGGCGCCATGTGTCATCCACGTTTTTTTTCTTTTCTTCCTTCTTCTTCTTCTGCAACTTTTTTTTTCTTCCTCCTTCTCCTTCTTCCTTCCTCCTTCTTGCTTCCCCTTCTTCCTTCTTCTTCCTTCTTCTTCCTTCTTCTTCCTTCTCCTTCTTCTTCTTCTTCCTCCAAATCAGGGGAAGTTTTTTTCTTCTTCTCCTTCTTCCTTCCCCTTCTTCTCATTCTTCCTTCTTCTTCCTTCTTCTTCTTCTCCTTCTTCATTCTTCTTTCTTCTTCTTCCTTCTTCCTTCTTCCTTCTTCCTTCTTCTTCCTTCTTCTCCTTCTTCATTCTTTTTCCTTCTTCCTTCTTCTTCCTTCTTCTTCTTCTCCTTCTTCCTTCTTCTTCCTTCTTCTCCTTCTTCTTCTTCTTCCTCCAAATCTGGGGAAGGTGAAGGTTTTTTTTTTTTTTTTGTTGAGGAAGATGAAGAAGAAGGAAGAAGGAAGAAGAAGAAGAAGGGGAAGGAAGAAGGAGAAGAAGAAGGAGGAAGAAGGAGGAAGAAGAAGAAGGAAGTAAAAAAAAGTTGCAGTCGGAGGAAGAAGAAGAAAAGGAAGAAGGAGGAAGAAGAAGAAAGAAGAAAGAAAAAAAAAAAACCTTCATCTTCCTCAGATTCGGAGGAAGAAGAAGGAAGAAGGAGAAGAAGGAGGAAGAAAAAAACAACCTTCATCTTCCCCAGATTCAGAGGAAGAAAAAGGAAGAGGGAGAAGAAGGGGAAGAAAGAAGGAGAAAAAGGAGGGAGAAGAAAAAAAAAACCTTTATCTTCCCCATATTCGGAGGAAGAAGAAGGAAGAAGGAGAAGAAGGGGAAGGAAGAACGAGGAAGGAAAAAAAAAACCTTCATCTTCCTCAGATTCGGAAGAAGAAGAAGGAAGAAGAAGAAGGAAGAAGAAGAAGAAGGGGAAGGAAGAAGGAAGAAGGAGAAGAATGAGAAGAAGGAGGAAGAAAAAAAAAAGGTTGCAGTTGGAGGAAGAAGAAGAAGAAAAAAAAAAAAAACTTCCCTAGATTCGAAGGAGGAAGAAGAAGAAGGAGAATGAGAAGGAAGAAGAAGGAAGAAAGAGAAGAAGGGGAAGGAAGAAGGAGAAGGAGGAAGAAAAAAAAAGTTGCAGAAGAAGGAAGAAAAAGAAGGAAGAAAAGAAAAAAAAAAGAAAAAAAACGTGGATGACACGTGGCGCCCAGTCATTGTCCACATGGGCGCCACATCACAATTAACGGCAGATTTAATAGTTTGACTAACAGATGTATGAGACTGTCCTAAAATTTACACTTTAGGTATGAATCTGAGACGAAAAAAACTTGATGTACTAAATGTTGAAAACCATAAAACATGAGGGTAGTAAACAGTCTTTTATCCTTTAATTAATCACAGAATTCTTCACAAAACTACTTGTCCTCAGATTCCTCAACAGAACGAGGTGGCTGAGCGCAAGCTTGCTCACTCTTAATTAGGGCGTCTGTTCCCCGCTCCTCTTGGGATGTTGCTTTTCAGACCGCCACTTATCTTATCAACCGTCTGCCATCCAAAGTTCTGAATTTTCTTACCCCTTTACAAGTCCTTGCTACCTTCGTGCATCTATCGTCAGTTTTGGTACTCCCACCTTAGGTTTTTGGATGTGTTGAATTTGTTCATCTTTATAAAAATCAACGGATGAAACTTGAACTATGTGCTCTCAATTATATTTTTATGGGGTACGAACTCCATCAGAAAGGGTATCATTGCTACCACCCTTATTCCCATTGAATGTATGTTACTATGAATGCCACTTTTTTTGAGTTTGAGATGTATTACCCTTCGGATGCTTCCAATCCTCATCCTCAGTGGGAGACACGACATGATGAGAATGATTGGACCATGAATGATACTGTTGATCTTTCGTTGCCACTAGCCAAGCCAGCAGCTGAGTTTATAGCAGTTGCCCACAGAATCAACAGCAAACACCCCACAAAATCAACAACAAACACGTCAATGTTGTCCTCACCTACGACAACAGTGTTGCCATTTGTCAACTTTGAGACTTCTACTGATACTACTCCCTTCCCGTCTCCAAATATAGTACTACCAGACGACCATACTTCTGAGAATATTCCTAAGGGAAGCTTTACTATCCCTGTTGATGTATCTGTTGTTCCGAATTATCAATTACCTTTCAGGCACAACCAGGGAAAGCTACCCAATCGATATTCATCGGACACAATGAAAGGCTCTAAATACCTCATTGCCAACTATGTGTCATCATAGAAGTTATCAGAACCCGACAAAGCTTTTGTACAACAAATATCCAATGATAGCACACCAAGTTCATTGAATGAGGCACTATCTGATGATCAATGGACCAAGGTAATGAAAGAAGAAATGGTTGCACTCCAGAAAAATCAAGCGTGGGATTTAGTTCCATTTCCTAGAGGAAAGAAGAGAGTTGGGTGTCGATAAAGCTGATGGATCCGTTGAACGATATAAAACACGATTGGTGGCCAAAGGATACAATCAGACGTATGGTGTTGATTATACATAGACATTTACCCTGATATCAAAGATTAATACGGTAAGAGTATTGCTTTCATTGGCGGCCAACTTAGATTGGCCATTACAACAATTTGATGTGAAAAATGTTTTCTTACATGGTAATCTCAAAGAAGAAGTGTATATGGATATTCCACCTGGTTATGCATTGGTTTTACAACCGGAGTAGTGTGCAAGTTGAACAAAATGTTGTATGGATTGAAACAATCACCTCGAGCATGGTTTGGTAGGTTTCGGACGGTTATGAGGAAATATGGGTTCAGGGAGAGCAATTCCAATCATACACTTTTCTTGAAACATCGAATGAGGAAATTGATGGCACTTATCATCTATGTGAATGATATGATTGTTACGGGTGACGACAAAGAGGAAATCTCAAGGCTCAAAGATTACCTAGCAATCGAGTTCGAGATGAAATATCTTGGTGGTTTGAAATATTTCTTGGGGATAGAAGTAGCTCGATCTAAACAAGGTATATTTTTGTCGCAAAGAAAATATGTTCTAGACTTATTAGTTGAAACCGGAATGCTTGATTGTAAACTAGCTGACACCCTCATAGTCCAAAATCACCATCTTACAGTGCACCCTGATCAAGTTCCCACTAACAGAGATCGTTATCAAAGGTTAGTTGGGAGGTTAATTTATTTATCTTACACTAGACTTGATATTGCATACGCAGTAAGTGTTGTTAGTCGATTTATGCATTCTTCGAGTGAGGCACATATGGGGTGCGGTTGAACGCATCCTATGATACCTGAAGTCATCACCGGGTAAAGGCATCATATTTTCCAAGAATGATCATTGCCGAATAGAGGGTTACACCGATGCAGATTGGGCAGGCAACGTTACTAATCGTCGGTCCACATTTGGTTACTTTACATTTGTGGGAGACAACTTAGGGACTTGGCAGAGTAAGAAATAGAATGTGGTTGCTTTATCAAGTATAGAGGCGGAATACAGGGGTATGGCAAAAAAAGTATGTGAACTATTATGGCTTCGGAGGTTACTTGGTGAGCTCGGGTATCCTTCGAATTCAGCCTCAGATTTATTTTGTGATAATAAAGCAGCTATCGATATCTCACACAACCCAATTCAACATGATCGCACAACACACGTGGAAGTTGATAAACACTTCATTAAGGAGAATTTAGATGAGAATATTATTCAATTCACATTTGCAAAGTCAAAGGATCAATTGGCGGATATCCTAACAAAAGCTATTGCAAGTCAAGCGTTCTACAACTCTCTTGTCAAGTTGGGCATGAACGACATTTATGCACCAACTTGAGGGGAGTGTTGGAGAGTTGACTTTTTGTAATTAGTTTAGCTACCTATTTGAGTCCTTGTAATCAGATTATAATTAGGTTATTTGATGTTTCTTTCCTTGTAAATCACTCTTGTACATTATATATTTTCCTCTTTGGTGAGAAGAATGGTAGCCCTAATTAGCAGTGCTCTCATATTTCTTAGGTGTTATTTTTTTCACGAGGTGCTAATTTTTAGAGTTGAAATTAGGGGTAATTTTTAGAAAGATTGGACCACATATGCATTAAGGGATCTTGGTGGTTCTAGAACCACCCGAAAGCTTGGATAAATAGTGTGAGAACCTCTGGATCATCCAAATTTGGGCATATGGGCATATGGTGGAGAGGAAGAGTGCAACGGCAAATCGCCGGCCACATGGTTTGCAAATGATTAACAAATGAGAAGAAAATATTCTATTTTTTAAAGGACTTGGCCAAAACGACTTTGTTTTGAGCCAAGTTATTTCAAGTAAATTATTTAAAAGTAAGTCTTTTTATTAAGCCACATGAGAGAGTCACTTTTTAATTAAAAACAAATAAAGAGAATCTAGTCTCTTTCCTCCTACCCGAGATCTCCACCTAATCACATTTTGCATTCACTTTTTCCAATTGCATTATGGATAAGGATGCTAAATTTTTAAACCAAATTTGCAAACCAAATTATGCGTTACTAATAGGAAATAAGCACGTTAATTGACACTTAATTAATAATCCAATCATCTACAACCGCATTATTTATTTTACACAAGTTGATTTTAAATTTTGGTTTCCCTAGCATTACCCTTGGTCAATTCTCAATTCCAATTCCCTTTTTCCTCTAACCCCACCCCAACTAATCACCAGGGCACCACCAGCTGCTCCACACTATCACCTGTCTCATCTCCACGACCACCACCTGGTTCACTTCTCTTAGTTTCCACCACCACCTAATCCCCTAAATTTCTGAATTTAAGTAAGTTTTCTAATTTAGCCTAAACTAATCATATACGACGTTAAAATCGATGTGCATTGCATGGAAAATTTAATTTCATAATGGATCATAGTTATTGTTAATTTGTTATGATTTGACCTCATAATTGATTTCTTGGACAAATTTAGTCTTAGTAGTTTATAATGTTTGTACAAAGATTATGAATAAAAAGTTTATAGTTTATCGTTTAAATTTTCAATGTTATTTTTGTCTAATTTGTTTGGGAGCTTTTATATTGGGATCAATCGATGTTAAAATCTTGAACATGCCACTTATTGGGGGCATGTTTATTAATAAAGAATGCATGGAATGAAAGTCATTCCCTTTCCAGATTACCCACTTGTTTACTAACTTAAGGGGGAATCATAATATGCATGGGTTTCGCATGAAATGAGAACTAGATTCCTAGTATTGATGGAACGCCATTTTTCATGGAGAGGTGGGATTGGAGAATGGGGAATGAAGAAAGTGGAGGTTTCTTTATAAAATTAATTAGCAATATGGGGAGTAGTTCAACTTACTTATAAGCCTATGCAAGGTTTCTCCTCCCATCAAGTGATTTATTCTCAATACTCCCCCTCCCGTGTGACAAATTTTCAAGCCTAACATTTGGACAACACAATGAGGGTGGGGTGGAGCGCATATGGCCATTTGGCTTCACACCTGGGACCATGGTCTAAAATATCCATAATATCCCGATATTTCCATTGAAATTTCCGTGCTTTTGGACTACCGATATTTCCGATATTATCGATATTTTAGACCTTGCTATGCAATGTATTAAGTATAAAATATTGTACTAATTCATTATATATAAATGATTATGGTGTGTTTAAACTTCTTTCATTAATTACTACATATTTTCTACACTCACAATGTTTGCTAGCTCGCTATATAATCAACTTAAATCAGTTATATCTATCATGCAATGCATTTCCTTCCAATTTTTTGTGATAAACTAATAGATAATTGATTAAATAAACATTCTGCAAAGTTTCAATAAAAATTTCCAAGTTTTTCTTACAATTTCCGTAATTTTTATTCAATTTTTATCGATATCGATAATATCTCGATATTTCCATCGAAATTTTCGTGTTTTTAGACTACCGATATTTCCGATATCATCGATATTTTATACCTTGCCTGGGACAAACTAGCTCCGATATCACGAAGAAAGTTGAGGTTCCACTATAATGAAGAAAGTTAGGATTTTACTATAAAACCAATTGGCAATATGGGAGTACACATGCAAGGTGCCTCCTCCCATCAATATGGGATTTATTCTAAAAAACGCCCATTTAAGTGTGGCGAATTTTCAAGCCAAACACATGGACAACATAAATCGAGTGATGTAGAACACATGTTGCCGTTAAGGTTCAGACGTGATACAACTTGCTGTGATACTATGAAGAAAGTTGAGGTTTCACCATAAAACCAATTAACAATATGGACAACAATCTAACTTACTTATAAACCCATGCAAGATTCTTCCCTTCTCCCATTAATGTGGAATTATTCTTGACAGGGAATGAGAATACACTTTTTTTAAACCAAATTATGCTAAATTTTTTAATGATGAAATGTAAAATGTAAAGGGTATTTCAATAATCTAATTAGCTTTTATTATGATTATTAGTAGTTAATAAACACATTATTAGGCTTTAGCTTTTTTCTTATTTCGATTCATGATAGTTAGTAAACATTTCAAAGAGAGTGCTTTCTTTTTCGTTTCATGCTCACTCTAATTTTATCACGACCAGATTAGGGTGTAAGTTGGAATGATGTTTCCGATTACAATTGTAAAACTTTCGAATTTGAATATTTTTTGAAAATTTAGAATGGAAATTGGAATGCTTATAGGGATCTTGAGAATTCTGAATTTTCTTGAAGTGTTCCGTATTTATTCCGATATTTAAAAAATATATATGATTTTTTATAGTTACTCAAATTTATGGATTTTGAAATCAACTTTTGTATTTTATTGTTAGTTCTGGCTACTTTTTGTTCATTTTTTTATATCATATACTAGTATATCACAAACACCACAAACTTTAATTGAATTTATACATGAGCATGTATCAAATATTACGAAAGAACAATAAATTACATGTACGAAAAAGTTTGAGAATATTCAAAATCCTACAAAATTTCTGAATTATGTTTTAAAATTTTTGAATTACTTCGATTCCAAAAATTACAAAAAATCAAATTTAAAAATTAGGATCCCAATCCTATCTGATTTTTAAATTTTAAAAATGAAAATTAGAAACATTATTTCCAATCCGATCCGCTCAAAATCACCTCTTGACCCAGTTTATGTTAATCCTTATTCCATTTAGAGCAAGTACATCCCTAAAAATGCGCTGGCACCTAGCCAATTTAATCCACTCAAATGAATAGTGATTGACCCCAATAAATAGTAATTAGCCAAATGCATCTCCATCCCTAAAAAATGCACGGACAAGGATTGTCTGCCCTCCCATTTTTATGCCCTCCGTGCCCTCTTGTTTTGTGTGGTCACGATTAAGTCACGGTAATATTTTATATTGTTTTTTTTATAGAGATAATAAGACAAAAATGAATAGTAATATAAAATGTTGACGTGGCTTAACCGTGACCACACAAACAGGAGGGCATAGGAGGGCACCATAAGTAGGAAGGCAGACAATCCTTGTCCAAAATGCACTGGCACAAAGTCTAGTTAATTTGTATTAAAATATTATTAAATTTTTAATAAAATAATAAAAAAATTTAGTTTTAGTTTCGGATAGGATTTTTAACCAAACTTGTCATGCCACGTGTCATTATCTGAAAGTATTATTTTGTGGATAGATTTCCTATAAGATTTTCAACCAATCCCGACGCACCACGTGTTACTATTTGTTTACAATAATTTAGCCAAGATTTTGATAAGATTCTTAACCAATCTTGTCAAGCCACGTGTCATTATCCAAAAGTACTATTTTGTGGATATATTTCCGATACGATTTTTCAACCAATCCTAACGCGTCATGTGTCACTATCTGTTTACAATAATTTAGCCAAGATTTCGATAAGATTTTAAACCAATCACGGAGTGCCACGTGGCATTATCCATAACCTCATCCTTTCTTTTTTTGTCCATATAAACCCTACATCCATCTTAATTCATACACCAAACTTAAACTAACTCATAATCCTTTTTCCTTGTTTTTAAATCTTGAGTTCTTACAATATCTTCTTCAAGGAGATTGTATGAAATCGATGAGCAACATAAAAAATTGTTGGCAGAATAGGAAGAATTGTTCAATCTCGAGGAAGGTGGAGCTGAGGTTTTCGCAATGGAAGAGGATGAGGATGATGAAAATAGAAAGCATAGAGCCCCACATTCCCGTCGTGTCATGTAAGTTGTGGGTCAAATATCCAAACCCAGACGTGCCGCAAACTTGAATAGAAAAAGGGGAAAACGAGGTAAAGATATCTTGGAAGATTATTTTATCCCCGACAGTTTATATACTGATCATATTTTTAGACGTCATTTTAGAATGCAACGAAGTTTGTTCAACAAAATCATGATTGCTATTTGCAACCATGATCCATACTTTGTGCAAAAGAAATGATGCTTTTCATGTTCTAGGTCTTCTTCCTGAACAAAAAAAATTACTGCTGTCTTGCGAATGCTTGTATATGGAGCATCTGTAGATCAAGTGGTTGAGATAGCGAGGATGGGAAAATCAACTGTTCTAGACTCCCTGATGAGGTTTTGCTTCACAATTGAAGCCCTTTACAACAATGAGTACCTCCGAAAACCCACAACAACCAACTTGCAAATGCTTTTGAAGAAGGGTGAGATGCGAGGTTTTCCTGGCATGATTGGAAGCATCGACTATATGCATTGAACTTGAAAAAAATATCCAAGTGCATGGCAAGGAGCTTATGGCGACAAAAAAGGAGCCAAAAATATCATTTTGAAAGTGGTGCCCAATCTCCAGTGTTCAACGAGATGCTGCAAGGAAAAGCACCGAAAGTTACATATTGGGTCAATGGCCATAAATACAAAGGAGCATACTACATACCAAATGACATTTACCCAAGATGGACAATGTTTGTCAAAACAGTGCCACATCCACAAAGTGAAAAAGAAAAACACTTCGCAAAATGTCAAGAGGGGTGTATGAAGGATGTGGAGCGTTATTTTGGTATTTTGCAAGCTCGTTGGGCAATTGTCAGGGCTGTTGCTAAAATGTTTGATGTCGAGGCTTTTCGATCCATCATGAAGATGTGTATCATTCTCCACAGCATGATTGTGGAAGATGAGTATGATTATGATGCCATCGATGAATACGAGCCGGATACGATGAACAACTCCAAAACACGTATTGTGCTCATGACCGCACTGAAGATCCAGTGCAACACGAGCCATTAGAATGGGATGGACATTACAATCAATTGATCTATACACTTCAATGCAACGATCATACATGCACTTAAGCTGTCAAAGTGACTTGATTGAGCACCAATGGGGATTGAAAGAAGGTGAAGAAACTTAAAAAGAACTTGTGGTGGAAGAATGAAGTTCTTAGTTTATTTGGTGTGTTTTGTTAAGTTTTTTATGGTGAGTTTTTTTTTTTTTTTTTTTTTTTAAGTTTTATTTGGTGAGTTTATGTAATTTTATTTGGTGTGTTTAAATAATATACTAAAAATAAATAAGACATTACATAAAGTACTAGAAATAAATAAGAAATTGCATAAAGTACTAAAAATAAATAAGAAATTACATAAAGTACTAAAAATAAAGACAAAATTACATAAAGTACTAGAAATAAATAAGAAATTATACAAAGTCTGAGGAGCTAGGATATGTGGTGCTAGGATCTTCGTTGCTAGGATCTGTGTAGCTAGAACCCCCTCAACTTGTTCCCTTGTCTCTTGCACGCCTCCTTCGCACAACGTCTCCTTTTTACGATGTTCAAAAATATTTAGAATTCGGGGACATTCCTACTAGAGGCTTGTTCATAGTGTCACGATCTGCTTGAGCCATCATTTCTTCTCTAAGCAGCTCCATTTCTCTATTAAGTATTTCTCTTTGTCTCTCATTAGCCGCATCATGTCTCTTAGTAGTTGCTAAGATTGCTTGCATTGTCGCAGCTTTTGCCTCATCTCTAGCGGCTTCCCACGCCATTCTCAGTTTACTTTGGCGAGCAAGTTCGTCCATATATTTTGTGTAGTCATTCTTGGAAGAACTCCCTTTTTCTTTGCCGTCTTTTTACCTTGAGGCCTTAGGGACTGATGAGTCTGCTCTAGCACTGCTTCAGGCGTTCTTCTTGCTCTTTAAATTAGTTGCCTTCCTGTTCGGCCAGATCTACTTCTGGCTAATTGTGTAAATAAATGTCATGCATAGCAACTTCTGGACTAATTGGCACAAGTTTGTATCTGGGACAATCTTTGACAACATTCCAACATTCCCATCTGGTGAATGATTTGTTTTTATTGTTCGCATTATACCATGCTTGTGCTTGAAGTGTCTATAAAATATGGGATGAGACAATATTATAAAATGCGGGTATAATACAAATAAATAATTAAAAATATTGATGCGGGTGAAATACAAATAAATAAATAAAAATATTGTCACATGATCCGCTAAATTTTTGCCACTACTCAAATTAGAGGAAGCCTGACAGAGAGCGTTTTTCCAACTAGTAAGCAAGTTGTTGAGTTTTGTTCAACGACCTTGAAGACCTTAACTACTTCTTGTGCTTTCTCCAAGCCTCTCGCAAAATGTTGTAGTAATTATACTCCACAGTTCTTGCAACTGTATCTCATTACTCGTAATCGAGTCATGAGTAATTTGAACCCAAAATTCACACAACGTAACATCTTCGAAGAGCTTCCACGTAGCCATTTTTTGCACAAAAAAGTGATGAAAGCTTTGGTTGAAAGTGTTGAAAATATTGAAATGTGGTGTAAGGTGGAAGATGATGGTTAGGTATTTATAGAAAAAAGATAATAATTTTTTTTTCCTGTATCTTTAAACAATTTTTAATAATTTTTTAAATTTTTATTAAGTTAATTAATTTGGACCGTTGGATTTGAAAAAGATTGAAATCCAACAACCCAGATTTGGACACATGGCCAACGGTCATAATTCTGACATGTTTTTTGGCTGAAAATAGTGGATCGTTGATCTAGGAATCGAACGGCCTAGAACGCGCCATGTCAGGCCCCCTGCCTCCGTGGGTTTGAATTTCAAATTTCTTTTAGCCGAAGATGCGCCACGTGGCTTCTCCCAGCTCCCAATTATTGTGCCTGCAACGGCGGGCCCCCTGCCTTTTTCTGTCGGGAACACGCACCCATGGGCATATGTTTCCCATGCACTTGACACAAAAAAAAAAAAAAAAGTGAGCCTCGCTGACGGTAGCGTGACGTCACATAGGTCGGAACATTGCTCATCACGTTTTGGACCGGCCTACAAGCTGGCTTGGGCTGGGTGCCAGCCTATTTGGCTTGGCTGGAGTGGATTTTGATGGTGCCAGCCTATTTTTTAGGCTTTGGACCAGCCTATCTCCATGGGCTGGAGTTGCTCTCATATTGATATTGTGATTCTAATTTCTAACTTCTAAGTACGTAAACAGACCTTAGACATTGTTTGACCCGAATAAAAAAGAGCCCAGCCTTTTAAAATAGGCCCAGGTTTCAGCCCAATGCTTCCACCCTCTGTAAAACCCCAGGCGGCACTCTCTAAACCCTCCACTGTATTCTGAATCTGAACTCTTCTCCTAGTAAAATCTGCAGTTGTTCTTCTCAGTTCTCACCCAGGTATTCTCGCTTCCTTTCATTTTCTATCTTAATTTTACTATCTAGGATTTAACTAAGCTTATAATATTGAGAAATTTCGCTTTCTTTTTTTTTTCAATGAAAAATCACACTTTTTTATTTTCTATTTTTTTTTTCTGAAACCCATTGCAATTTCACGTACCCTCTTCACTCTCTGCCTAAACTCGCTTAAGTTTTATAATTTTACTAATTTCTCGCTTTTATTTTTTTAATGGAAGTTTAAAACCTTGTTTAATATGTTGATTTTTGTATTGGGGTTTTGGGGTGAGAGCCATGAGATAAGCTAGGGTTTGTGTATTCCAATGATTTGAGTATTCCACCATACCCGTTCATTGTCTTAATTGAGAACGGTTTCTGCTTTAATGGGTTTCATGATTAAAAGATAAAAGGTGGTCCTTTCGTTACTGATTTTTTCGTACGAGTGTAAGAGTTGTTGAGGGTGTTGAAGGGAAGGTGAAAACAAAGTTAGCTTCTTCTCTGAGAGTTAGCGTTCTTTATTTGAATTACCTCCTTGTGGTTAGTGAAGTGTTTTTTTGTCTTGATTTACTTCCGTCTTGTTTGTCTAATTTTTTTATAAGTATAGGCATGAACCATGATATAGAATATCCATATTGTTGCTGAAACAAAGCCATTATGCATTAATTTATGGAACTTTGCAGATTGGTTGTCATGGCGTTTAAATTTTAGACAGTGATTGCTTTGCTACTATTTGTTCTTGTTATCTATGGGGTTTCCTAAGTTGGTTGTTACGAAGTTCTAACAGATGGAGTATGTGAGCCCAGAAGGTCTTCGCTTAGATGGTCGGCGGCCCATGGAAGTATTTTTCCATCTCTCAATTTTCCATTTTATTCAATCATAATTGTTATAAGTTTTCAATTATATTTATGAACTAAATATTTTTTCTTTGATCCCAGATGAGACAAATTTGAGGAGAGATTGGTGTTGTGGACAAAGTTGACGGGTTTGAATTACTAAAGCCTTGATTCTTCTTTTCTAATCTTTGTAATTTAAAAAAAAAAAAATTGATCTTTCATATCAAATTTCAGTTCTGCTGTGTTTGAGATGGGAACACCAAAGTCATTGCTGCAGTGTATGGCCCTCGAGAGGTTAGCCAACACTTTCTCTTCATTCTATAATCCCGAGCTAAAATTTTAATGATCTTGTGCGTGGTACTCATTATTATTTAAAAGGTCTTGTACATTTTCAATTTTAATACAATCAAGTTGTTAATATACTTTTGTTTTCTAGGTCCAAAATAGGAGCCAACAGATGAATGACAGGGCACTGGTAATAGTTCTCATCGAAGTCTCTGTGTGTTAAACTTATCTATGTTGTGGTTAGTATGATAAACCTGACAGGCATTGGTAATGTTTGTAAATGTAATGTCGTTTGCAATTGTTAATAAGTTTAGGTGCGATGTGAGTACACCATGGCAAATTTTAGTACTGGAGATCGCATGAGGAAACCAAAGGGTGATAGGTGATATATTCCATTCTATTTCATATTCATACATACATGCTTTGGATCATCATCAATATAAAATTGAACATAAGAGTGTTGTATCCATAACTAAATTAAACTATAGCATTAAAATGTATATCCTTGATGCTCTCCAGATGATCCACAGAGATTTCTCTTGTTATTCGGCAAACCATGGAAGCATGCATTATGACACATTTAATGCCTCGGACTCAGGTTCTACTGATGCATCTTGGGAACTTTTCTTCGTTGAATGTCTAGTTTGTTCTTTTCTGAGCCTTGTATCTGTTTACTGCAGATTGATATTTTTGTGCAAGTTCTCCAAGCAGATGGAGGTAAATCCCGATGTCTCTTTGCAGCCATAGGTCCTCTATGATATGTTTCCTTTGTGTGTGAATTTTTGGTCCTGTTTTAGTCAAGATATTTGTAGATCCAGGCTTATTTTCTGAAAAACAAAGCCATCCTCAATTCATTTCATGTACGTTAACCACTTGTATTTGAATTTAAAGCTGTTAGTTTGTTTCTGTATTTTAACTACTATTGAGGTAGTTCGTGTTTGAGGGTCAACCTATGCTGCAGGCAGTTTATTAATAGTTATCGCTGTTGTTGCATTGTATGGAAATAGAGATGTGATCGATAGTATTCACTGTTCACAAAGTACCATGGTTGTCCCTGTTATATGTGTATCGGTTAGAATGTTAACTATTTACTATTTAGCAAATACTATTGGATTTCAACAGGTTGCTTCACTGTTTTAATTGATGAACGGAAAGATCTTTCCTTGAGTTCGATTATTTTATTTATTTTATCTTTGGCAGGTACTGGATCTGCATGTATCAATGCTGCAACCCTGGCCCTTTCAGATGCTGGAATTCCAATGCGTGACCTTGTTACTTCCTGTAGTGCCGGCTACCTTAATAGCACGCCTCTACTTGGTAAACTTTTACATTACCTTATGCTTGTACGGCTCCTGTAAGGCCATTGTAATATTCATGTGAGCTTATTGTTGCTGGTTTGGCAGATGTAAACTATGTAGAAGATAGTGCTGGAGGCGCTGATGTCACTTTAGGCATTATGCCAAAGTTGGACAAAGTGACTCTTCTTCAGGTAATTGTCATATTTTTTTCTCAATCTGTTCTCACAATGTTCAGTTACAATTGTTGTGTTAGTTGGCATCTACAGTGTCTTCTTTGTAGCGCCTTTTGTAAACCACTTATTTGTGATGATTGTTGATGCAGATGGATGCTAAATTACCATTGGACATTTTTGAAAATGTAATGCAACTTGCAATCGAGGGCTGCAAGGCAGTTGCAACATATATTCGAGAAGTAAGCACTTTTTTGAGTTCTGTCTTGACATATGGCCTCTGTATTTGGACAGTGCTTGTTGCTCAATGAGAGTTTGCTTCATTTCTTGTTGCAGTATTTCCATCTTTATTGGAATTTTAATCTGGGTTTTCTATGATAGGTATTACTAGAGAATACAAAGCAATTGGAGTATCGCCAAGGCACGTAGTTTCAAATCATGGTAAGGCCATGTACATTGTTTGTTTATTGTTATGGAAGTCTGATAAGTTCTAACAGTCACGGACAGTCACCCACCTACTCTGTTTTCAAAGTTTCTGTTTTCAAAGTTTTTGTTTTCTGCTGCCCGTAGGTTTATAGCTGTTCTTATGAAGTTAGACGGCGGTTATATCATGGAGACGGTGTTTTATGGAGGAAGTAGGCTTAAAATTAAACACATTCAGTCGAGTATCCCCAACCAGAGAGCTGTTTTTAGATTCTGAAAATTGTATCTGTAACATCTATACGACATGGCTCTTCTTGTAAATGAATATTCTGAGTAACAGATTTTATATCAAAGAAGATCCGTTTATTTCAAAGATGGACAATAAATTAATTATATGTAACCAAGGAAATCCATAACTAGGGTTACCCTAGTTCAGAAATGTTCACCTGGTGACCGGCAAATACATGGTCAGTCACTATTAATTTGGATATTAGGGTGGAGAATGAATATTGTGTTTTATGTTTTAACTTCAACCCGTGGTTCACTATCAGTACATCACAAACCCAGAAACGCTATAGAAAGTGTCTCATAGCATCTGGGATCATATAGGAATAAAAGTTCTCTCACTGATCAAATCAGATGCCTATATCTGATCACACACTGTGCTTATGCAAGTTGCAATCAGGTCTATTATTGAAATCCAATAAACAGATAAACTAATACTAACCCAATCACTCACATATGATTCAATCAAAAAATGAAACTTTTAATCAGAGATATTACGTTTTGATAGCGTACGGCTTAGAAACACTATGTTAAGTTTTCAAAATGGTGTTAAATGTTGTAACATAACATTTGATAGCATTTTTATTAAACACGCTATAATAACGTGCTATCAAAGGTAGTTTTTGGTGTAGTGGTCTCGCCTAGCAACAATTGTGGCCTCACTT
The DNA here is from genome assembly GCF_916048215.2 of Malus sylvestris. Taxonomy (NCBI): domain Eukaryota; kingdom Viridiplantae; phylum Streptophyta; class Magnoliopsida; order Rosales; family Rosaceae; genus Malus; species Malus sylvestris. The sequence continues at coordinate 15,665,591 of NC_062272.1, forward strand.
GTCAGCAACTGTTTTCGTATGTATGGAAAATCCACGGCGCTTCACTAAGTACAATGTGCGGGTTACATCATACAACAACAACAACAACAACAAAGCCTTTTCCCACTAAGTGGGGTCGGCTATATGAATCCTAGAACGCCATTGCGCTCGGTTTTGTGTCATGTCTTCCGTTAGATCCAAGTACTCAAGTCTTTTCTTAGGGTCTCTTCCAAAGTTTTCCTAGGTCTTCCTCTACCCTTTCGGCCCTGAACCTCTGTCCCGTAGTCACATTTTCGAACCGGAGCGTCAGTAGGCCTTCTTTGCACATGTCCAAACCACCGGAACCGATTTTCTCTCATATTTCCTTCAATTTTGGCTACTCCTACTTTACCTCGGATATCCTCATTCCCAATCTTATCCTTACTCGTGTGCCCATACATCCCACGAAGCATCCTCATCTCCGCTACACCCATTTTGTGTACGTGTTGATGCTTCACCGCCCAACATTTTGTGCCATACGACATCGCTGGCCTTATTGCCGTCCTATAAAATTTTCCCTTGAGCTTCAGTTGCCTACGACGGTCACACAACACGCCGGATGCACTCTTACACATCCATCCAGCTTGTATTCTATGGTTGAGATCTCCATCTAATTCTCCGTTCTCTTGCAAGATAGATCCTAGGTAGCGAAAACGGTCACTTTTTGTGATCTTCGCTAGATTGCTCCGGTCATTAGTGTGGATAAGTATATAAATGGATAGAGATAGGAAAGAAAACACAAGATGTACGTGGTTCACCCAGATTGACTACGTCCACGGAATAGAGGAGTTCTCATTAATTGTGAAGGGTTTACACAAGTACATAGGTTCAAGCTCTCCTTTAGTGAGTACAAGTGAATGATTTAGTACAAATGACATTAGGAAATATTGTGGGAGAATGATCTCGTAACCACGAAACTTCTAAGTACCGGAGTGTGGTATCGTCTTGACTTGCCTTGTCTGTCTCATAGGTAGATGTGACATCTTCTCTGGAAGTACTCTTCCTCCATCCAGGGGTGGTATCTGTTCTGAAAAAATGGGCAGGAGGAAGACTCGTTGATCAAACTAGAGGAGATGACACATTCGATGTGTGGACCAATAGGTAATAAATTGTGATTAAATTTGGTTAATGCAAACAAAAAAAAAAAGAGTTTACAGAATGCTTGTGATTCTTGTTCATTTTTGTTGACTGGTGTGAACTGTGATTATTTTGTGTGCGCAGGAATAGGAAAATTGAGAACAACGACATAGTGTTGTGGTACACAATTGGGTTTCACCACAATCCTTGCCAAGAGGATTTTCCAATGATGCCAACATTGAGTGGTGGATTTGAGCTCAGGCCAACGAATTTCTTTGAGAGCAGCCTTGTTCTTAAAGTTAGAACTATACCTTCTAAGCATCAGTCGCCTAATTAATTGCTCCGTCAAAAAGTAGTTGGGGACTTTTTGTTTGTCATGAATGATTAATAATCCTAAGAGATTCATAAGTGATGTTTTCATCCCATTACAGTTTGTTTTAATTTATTGCAAATTTTCCATTACAAATTGAATATCTTGGTGGGGTTCGTAGTCTATGTGGTTAAGAGAATTTACATTACTTTCAGACATAGCTAGTAGCGGACTGAGATCTTGGTTGTTACAAAACTTTAAAAGAATCGCTATACTAATTAGAACCGTCTTCTTTCCCACCCAATATTGCTATACTAATTAGAACCGTCTTCTTTCCCACCCAATATTGCTAGTATCTTTTTTTTTAAACATTATTATTGTTAAGGAGAGAGGAGAGTTCAAAACTATTATTGCTAGTATATAATAACATATTTATAGGAAAAAGTATTGCAATGCATAAGAATATGAGGCGAATGATAAATTAAAACTTTCATTGATTGTATTATGTTTCAGTTTTACAAACTTAAAAAGAGTCAAACTAATCTCTGCAGATGTGATTTACTAAAGTCCTTCCCAGCCACCAGTCAGTCCAGATTTATGAACGCAAACTATGCAGAGAAGTGAAGCAACCCAACGTATGTATACAACACCTTGTCCCTTTCACAACAAACCTTGATTAATTAAACTTTTGAAGAATGGTGTTATAAAGTATTTCTGTCATAACTAAGAACTTCCCTTCAAAAGGGTAGCTTTGTTAGAGCAGTGGGTTGGATTCGAAGAAATTTGCAGGGCGTAGCTCGAATCCGCCATGAAGGGTGGCCATAGCTGGGAAATCTTCTTGGTATGGAATGTGATGAAATCCCACTGTGTACCACAATACTATATCTTTGTTTTCAATAGCTCTATTCCTGCACATGAAAATGTTTCCTCTTAAATCAAGTTTGACGCAAAATCAACACTACACAACACGGATGTTCATACATGAGGTTTGCTACGACAGAGATTGAGCAATTTTCGGTAATTGATGCATGTGAGTCTCACAAGACATCAAAAGTAAATTAAAATTCGTTTGCACGCGGTGAGCCACTGATCTTATTACTAACTTTACAAATATTTGATGACCTCTTTACTAGTAATCTAAAAGAGCAAAAGATAAAGGGAAAAGGAGGTGAAGAAGAAAGGTACCTCTGGCTCCAAACAGCCAAGCCATCATCCCCATGGCTCCTATCAGCATAGAACCCTCCAGCCCACTTCTCTGACTTATTATAGGCAGTCACCCAAACTTGATGCTTAGTATAAGAAGCCCTAATCTGTGGGTAATCATCATCAGCCAGAAGAGAAGTTACCGGCTGTCCTGTAATCAGCCGGTAACCAACCTGATTTCCAAGCCTAGTCTTACTATTAGGGTTCACAATCAACAACTCGGCAGGCTCCAAGCCGAGCCAAATTCTCGCCTCGGCTTCAGCCCTGATGGTTTCCCTAACGACCTTCCAGTAACTCTTTCTTGGTGATGTTGGGTTAACGGTACTGGCTCTTGCCGTTTGGAACTTGGCCTTGACAAAGGAGTTGGCGTTACCATCGACGTCTAGGTCTAGCATATATGTGAGGAAGTGGTCGTGGTTAATCGCGACGGTGTTTTCTGATACCAAGGTTCCGTAAACGTTTTTCGTTATTTGGTCGTTGCTTGTGTATGAAGTTGCTTTTACCTCCAAGACACCTGTTAAACCCACCTGGCAACAAAGTGGATAATTCAAAGTTGATTCTCTAAAACAGTTTTATTTTTTCTTTAAGTCTCTGAAACAAGTTTAGAGTAGCTTAGGTTTAACATCACCGGGGTTAAGCCTGAGAGTGGATAAAACCATAAAATGATGAGTAAGAGAAAGCTAGGTTCACGATTGAAAACATTTTAAGACAAAAACAAAATCATAAACTAATTAGCAGGGTGCTACTTTTTCTATCAACATAGAGAATCAGAGATTCAAACTTGCAGATTTCCTTCAACTTTCCAAAGAGAAGCACCTTCACTTATATTTTTACTTTACAAAAATGCTATCTACGCTCTATTTATATTTCTATCCCCTTCAACTCGATTATACTCCGAAAACAAGTTATCGGAAGATACAAGCAGTTTTAGTACAAACATATAGCCAGCACTCCCATTTGAGAATTTCTTGTGATAGATTTGTACATGCTGCAACCCCTTTGATCTTTTCTTCAAGATTGTAAAAGACATTCACAGAGAGAGAGAGAGAGAGAGAGAGAGAGAGAAATGGGGGTGGGGAAGGGAAAAGGTTGCTAATGTTGTGACATATGTTCTAATACAAATTGTAATTGCGTAAATCCTAATGGCATCCCCACATCCCCAATGAGGGGCTTTATTCTCCATGAGGCTACCACATTTCTAGCCTTAATGAGAAATTTCATCCCCAATGAGCCGGAAAATGGGGCTAGCAACTTCCTTTCTTGGGTAGCATAAAATTGGGCTACATCTAGACCCAAAAAAACAGTGAGTCTCACAAAAAAAGTAGCAACCCATGTAAGCAAAATTCTATCACTCTCCATCCACTTGCGAAAACACTTATACTCTCTTTTTATTATTTTTTTAATTCTTTTTTCTTACTTATTTTTCTTGCAATTTCGCTAATTAATGATTGTTTTAAATTCCATAAGAATGAAAATTTCAAATTGATGGGTGAAATTTTCAAATTTTTTTTCTTTTCAAAATTGTATGATACTAATTTACCAATTGGTGCTAGGTAAATTGTTGTTTTATAAGTAAAAATCAAATTATTTTAGAGGGCGAAGTGGAGGTTTGTTTCTTTCAACGGATAAGATTGAGATAAGGGAATCTAATCCAACGAACGATTCATAAGTGATGAAATCTAACTTTGTCACAATTTGAACTTTTTAGGTTGAAGGGTTCATAAAAAAATTTAAGATAGCACATAAATAAAATTAACTTAAGAAAAGCTAACACACACACAAAAAATCATCGCTTAATCAAATTACTACATAAATAAATATAGGGGTGGGTTCAAAAAACCGAAAACCGAAAAAAACCGAAAACCAAACCGAACCGAAACCGAAAAAACCGAACCGAACAAAAAAACCGAACCGAATTGAAAAAACCGAACCGAACCGAATTCTTTTGGTTCGGTTCGGTTTTAGTGATCTAGAAACCGAACCAAACCGAACCGAACCGAATTAATTAAATTAATTTTTTTATTTAATTATTTGTTTTGGATATTATTTTCTAAACCCAATTTGTAAGTTAAAATATGCTAAACACAATGTGTTGCCAAACTTTAAGCTCAAAATATTAAAAAAAAGTCCTATAAAAACTTTAAACCCTAACCTATTATTTATCCCCCATATAAGGTTCCGGAGCCAAACCTCATCCTGAAGTACCTACATCCATCTCCATAGCACTGTCTACTTTTGTCTCAGCTTTCTTTTCCAAATCTACTCTCATATAACATGTAACAGAATCTATAAACATTTATTTCGGGTAGATTACTTAGGGAATTTGTGATGGAAAAGAATCCAACACACACTAAATAAATCCACCCACGCATTTCTTTTACTAATCAAGTTGTCAACATGCAGTTACAAGCAAACAACCCTGATCTTTGAACAACATCATACAATTTAACTTTTCTAAGTCATTTGTACGATTTTTGTGTTGTGATGTTGTTAGTTTGGACTTTGGAAGACTTGATTGATGATTTTAGTTCAACTTTAAATGTTTATTTTCATTGTCTTTGATTATAGTTAGAATGCTTGTGTTATGATTGTGTTGGATACGTTAAAATTTAAAATTTCAATGTTTTTCATTTTTTGAAAGAAAAAAAAACAAAAAACCGAAACCGAACCGAAACCGAACCGAAAAAAACCGAACCGAAAAAAAACCGAACCGAAAAAAACCGAAAAAAAAATGAACCGAACCGAACCGAACCGAAATTTCGGTTTGGTTTCGGTTTTGGCAAAAAACCGAACCGAATTAAACCGAACCCACCCCTAAATAAATATATATAACCCCATAAAGAGCCCGAAAGATATAGCCCTCCATTGGGAGAGATTCTTTAATAAAGCCCCAAAGATTCCACAATGGGCTATATCCACCACTTTTTCAGACCCATATAGAGCCCCTAACTGGGGATGCTCTAAGTAGAGATAGATGAGGAATCATTTGGGATCTAGAGGATCTTTCCTAATAGACTTTGTATTACTTGGAGAGCAAGTTTCTCTCTTCCTTATTACTATAAATAAAGGCACAATGACTGGTGAATTAACACATAATTCCTCAAGCCTATTCTTCACTATCTTTCTCTCTATGCCGCACCTTTCAATTAAATATAGGCCACAACATGTTATCAGCATGCTCCTCCGCTGCACTAAGGAATCTGACGTGGTTATTATTCAATCAGGGGAGTATAACGTTTCAATTATTCTTAATTGATTAAATTTTGGTTTTCTTGAATTCATATACTTTTATTGATTCAATTTATTTTTCTTATGTTGAACGTGATACAAGCTTTGGAGATAAAAAGCTGAAATTGAAGAAATAATTTTCTGCATCAAACTAGTTCATCAATATCATCACGCAATCAAGTTCTTCCAAAATAATGATTTTTATCTCGATATTTTTGCAGTCCTGATGGCATGAACATTCATCATAATGCGTGACCCAACTTTACGTTTTTCGAATTTTAGATTCTACATAAATTGTGTATGCATTATATCCATAATTGTGGAATTATGTGAATTGATATTACATGAAATTATATATAGATCAGTATTAAATTATATATGCATATAATTGAATATGAAAAAGAAAAAAAAACAAAAATTAGGGTTTTAAACCCAGACGAGCCACAGTTTGAAGTGGCCTAACCCTAAGCAGCCAAGCCGCAGCCTGCCAGGCCAACAGCCTGAGCCACTGGAGCCGAGCCAACCCGCTAGCCAAGCCACGGAGCCATGATGGCTCTTGCACCCAGAACCCACCTCGACACCTTCCATGGCGTCGCCACCACCAAAACCAACTTAAGCATGGCCTGCAGTCATGCCCAGCCATCGTGGTTGCCTCCCCGATGACCTGAAGTCGTCCCTATCTTGGTGTTTGATTCACATGAATCTCGTCAGATTTTGAAAAAAAAAATTGATTTTCAAATCCAAAGGTTCCCTAGGTTCGTAAACGTCAAGTTCTTTAACACTATATCGCTAGCCTAGTTTCTTCGATAAACCACAACTCAAAAAGCCGTCTATGTCCTCAAACACAGCCGTCAGCAGTGGCGGCGCTAGGTTTTCTTCCTCAGCAACCATACCCAGCATGGGTTGGGGTGTTCTTGAATTAACCCAAATCTTTCATGGGCTTTGCTGGTTACGGTGCACAACAAAATAAATTTTTGTTTTTGTTTTTGGGCCTGCCTGCAACAACCAGCTATCTTTCCCTGCTCGACTCGCATGACACAAGCCTGTAAGGCCATGGTGTCTCAGTGCACATCAAAGCACACGATCATAGCCCTGTATGGCTGTGGTGTTCCCATGCACCACACCGCATCGAATCACAGCCACACACTGGTGCATCTGTGCCTGCACAACACACAATCGTTGCCTCTGTTTGGCTGTTAGACCTTACCTAGTTTTGGGCCTGCTTCTTGACTATCGGCCCATAACCATTCTAGCCCTTTTTTTTGGCTTGGATCCCATTCCTTTTCACGGTTTTTAAAAGCCTATTAGGGCTTTGGTCTAATGCCTTGGGCCACCAATTATATTGCCTATTTTTTTAAGCCTTATGGTTTTAATTTTTTCTCCCAACTTTTAATTTTGGCTCGAAGTCCAAATAATTAAATTATAATTCTAGATCTGAAGATCTATTTGCATATTTTCTTGTTGCATATTTTTGTATATATTGCATTTGTTTCCAGGTATTATGAACTTGAAGTTCATACTTCCAAACCCGAAGTTTTGGAAAAGTGCCATAGAAATATGAAGTTTCTTAATGCACAACACTCATGTTGAGACTCAAAGTTCTCCATGCTCAAATATGTTTAAATCAAACCATGTCTTAGAACCTGCATGTTTTAACTTTGCTGTTTATGGAAATTTTATTTCCTAAAACACCAATCACATTCTTGTTTTCGCCATTCAGCGTATTGTCGAGCCTTAACAAGTTCGATTTCACTGATTTGGAAATTTCGAACAAGAAACTACTTTATTTGGATACAAGACGTGATGCCCTGCCTAAATACGACTAGTTGTGAAATCATTATAGCCAGTTATGGTGTGGAAGAGCTGAATAAGCCTCCGCGATGATCTTGATTCGAAGACTTATGCTTGAAGCATATCAAATGGAAGTACCTCACTGTCGAGGACTCCATGGCTATTTGACTTGCTATGGATCGTTTCAAATCATGCAAAGATGAATTCTTGCCCGAAGAAAAACATGATTGAAACCTTTACATCCATGAATATGTACAATTCTGAAGTTTATAGCCAACCGAATTTTGACTGGAAGAAAATCTTTCTCGTCCTTCTATATCTAAATTGCTCATAAAGTAGCAATATAGAGAGCAGAAGTTTACCAAATTCTCGAATTTGATTACTACCACACCTGTGAGAGAAAGGTACCTCAACAATTTGGCTGAGATGTACCGAACAATATAGACCCAGTTTTGATTGAAGTCTACCGAATGGTGGTGCCCTGTTTCGGCAGGGATGCATCGACTAGCATGTTCTGCTTCATTAGAGGTGCACCGAACGACATTGCTTTTCTTCGGTAGAGGCTACCGAACAGACCCTTCCAATTTTGGCTGAAGCTTATCAAACCCAAGTCTAGGTCCGTCTCTCTTTTATACAATCTAATTTCGAGTTTGTTTTACAACCTATGGTATAATCTGGGCCTGCCAAGAGGTAGTATCATGCTTGAAGTATGATCCTTGGCATCTAAGACCTAAAAACTTCAAGAACACGGGATAGTATTCCCGAACCTCAACCTTGCAAAATCTAACTTCGTTTTGACGGAATAGATCATTGGTTATGCACTTTTCTGTGCATTTACCAATGTTGTTGAGGAGTACCATTCCCATAGTCAATCTATGAGACTAATTTTGCTCCACCTAACACATTTGGCGAGCGAAATTTAACATGGAAGGTCGTACTGGCTGAACTCTCTTGTACATTTTGTTTACTTTGTGAATAATTTATTTTGTTCTTCGGTTTAAGATTGGTGTTTAGATGTCACTATTATTCTTGAGTAAAAGTTAATTAATGAAATTACCGCATGTGACTAATACAGTTAACTCATGCTTAGGTATGTTTTATGGGGAAGTTAGCAGTCTGGTTCTATGCTAACTTCATACCTAATCATCCTCTGACAACCTTTTAGGCTTATCCAACCTGATTGTGAGGCATGACACTGCCCTATATTGTCCAATGGTACTAATTTTACCATAAAAGGAAGCCTTATACTCACTCGTTCTGGAAGAACGCCTTTTGAGCTTTAAAGATATTCGAGAACATTATTACCATATTGAAACCAATGTAGAAAATGGAGTAAAATTCCTTGGCTTATTACCATATTGCAATTCCTACGAATATAGCCAGAAGCATATTCTAAAGAAGATGGAACGCTTAACGAATGGATTACACCCATTTAGGCCCACTATATGGCCGGCTAGAAGCCCGAGATTCCAAGGGAATTTTCGCTATGAATGTACGTATAGGATATCTAGGATGATTCGTGATGCGCCCTTTTGGGCAACCACTTACCAAAAGTAAAGACATCATACCTGGAAGCGTATCATTCCTTAGCACCCTCCATCTTTTCTACAAAGGATTCAAGGGGACATTTGCGGACTGATTCAACCACCCTGCGAACCATATAGATACCTTACGATATTGGTTGATGCTTCTACACGTTGGTCACACGTGTGGCTATTGTCCATAAGCTGTCTTCTCCACACTGATGGCTCAAATTAACAAGCTCAAGCCTCACCACCCTAATTATTTGATCAAATCTATTCGATTAGATAAGTTAGAGAATTTACATCGAAAACTTTTGATGGATATTGCATGTTGGTTAGGTTTTGAAGTTGAACCTCCAGTACCTTATGTTCATACCCAGAACGACCCAATAGAAGCATTCATTAAAAGTCTTCAAATGATTGCACGATCGATTGGTTATACATACCAAGTTCTCGATCTCTGCATGGGGCCATGTAATATTGCACATAACCATGTTGGTCCGCTTGAGGCCTATCACGACCCAACCTTATAAAGCATGTGTTAGTTGGTTACCAAATACAAACTCAACATATCGCATCTGCGCGTCTTGTGCGGTTTATGTGCCATTTATGTCGCCCTTACGTACAAAAGAAAAAAATACGTCCTCAGAGAAGGATGGAAATCTATGTCAGTAATGATTCGCCTTCTACTATTCGTTACTTAGAACCAAGCGATCTATATACATCTCATTTTGCGAATTGTCACTTTTATAAGACAATTTTCCTGCTGTTAGGGGGAGATAAGAACGTCAACGTTCCTAAAGAATGACGCGAATTATCGTAGACGTCCTCATTATGTCTCATCTCGATCCCAATCTAGATCATCAGAGTATAACCAGATGTTTTCTCTGATATAGCAAAAGTGACTAGATCACATATACCAGCTACAAATGTGCCTGCAAAGATGGGTACCAAATGTATGACGGACCTTTGTTTCGAAAGCAGGAACACCACTACTGTGGTCAACCCTCATGCATTGGCGGCTAGCCAATCAATCTGTCCTACGCCAGAAGCGTGGCAGATCACTTGGTTCAAAGGATTCAACTCCCAAAAAGTGGAGGAACGTGGCACAAACTAATCTACTTATCGATCGTTGTCTCAATCTTTTTCATCTCATGTGATTAAATCCAGATACTCCCGAGACCTGAAACTCTTGGTCCAGTAATCTAGTTTGGATGAGATATGGCATTGGAATGAGATTATCATATATGATGTTTCATTTATATGGTAACTACCAACATAAATGAAAAACGATGATAACGAACCGCGTTTCGTTGATTAGTGTCAACGTAGAATTGATTGGTCAACTAGAAGAATCAATTGATGACGAATGAGATGAATGAAATAATGTGATATGATGCCTTGTGGCACAAGGTTTCTCTCATACGCCATGTGATTGATTGCAGCATTACAATAGTGGTTGTAGTACCTCTGGGATCCTGATACGAAACCTACATGGAGTTTCCAAATGACTTACATGTACTGATTCAAATAGTTTTAGACCACAAGAACACCCTTGCGGTTCTCAAAAGGCCTTCACTTTGCGGATGTAGAACTCTCCAGGCGAATGTGGTATACCTATCTAAATGGATATTTGATCAGTTAGGGATATATGCCCATGCGTACACAAAATCCGAAATTTCTAGAGCTGAGAAAACTGACTCACACCTAAAGTCAAACTTTTAAGATGAATGATCTTGGGAAAACTCTATATTACCTCGACCTAAAGTTTCGAGCTAGTTCTAATAGTATTTTGGTCCACCACTCGAACTAGACCTAGAGGATGTTATGTCCGAGTATACCTAATCGTCTGTACGCTAGATACAAATGAGACCTTTATGGAGGATATGAAGCATAAAGTTCTATATTAGAACGTGAGGCAACCATATCTAAGTACAATTGACGTTTGTTGTAGTTAGCTCAATGCAATAAAATCAGACATCTTATGTACTGATAATCTTTTGGCACAAAGCAGCATTGCGCCTACACGCCATCACCAAATTGGTGTTAAAGACATTTTTCCATTAATACGGATTTGAGCTTATCTATCCCTTTGCATCTCATAATAGATCACACCCCCTTGATCTTCAGAATGATGCCTACCTTGTGGGATTCGCTGAATCAGACTATTTATCTGACCACACAAGGTATGTTCTTGAATGGTTATGTCTTTACCATTAAGGAACACTGCAATATCTTGGAGGTTTGTGATATAGATCTTTAGTTGTGAAACCTTTGAATCGTTCCAAGACTCACTATATCTCATCATGTGAAAGATATGGTTGAGAACTCTTATGGAGCATATTCAAACTCTCTGCGATTTTCATCCATTGTTGAGTTCCAATGACGTTCCATGAAAATAACGATGTATTTATCGACCAGATCATGATACATCTAACAAGTCAACTCCAAGCATATTACGTCTACATTAGCATGAGCATCAAAAAATTGAAGTCAAGTAGTCTGATCCTAGTCAACCTTGCCGACCTCTACATGACGTCATTGCTGAAGTCTACCATCTAGAAGCTTGTCCAAGGAATTGATATGCGTAACTTTATCACTTGTGATGCTCGTAGTTTCATTTGGAAGTTTTGTCAAGCTCAGGGAGAGTATCAAGAAGTATACTCACTTGACCTTAATGTATTATTTTTCCCTACGATTAGAAGCATTTTTCCCACTAGGTTTTTGCTATTTGACTAGATTTTGATGAGGCACCCATCCTGGGTTGGTCATACCATTGTGTACATTCTACTTGCATTCCGAAGGCGTATAGTTTTGACTTAATGCAACTTCTTACTTTTCTCCTTTGACTATGGGCTTTTGTTCCACCTTGGGTTTTTCCATGGCAAGGTTTTGTGAGTTTTATCACTCATGCATTCTTCCGTTTGTTTTGAGACTCGCATTCGCTACTTGTGCCGACTAGATGAGACGACTTCATTAACTGCTTCTACATTTGCCTGAAGATTTGATGGCCATCTACTTGAGTATTGGCACACTCAAGGGGGAGTATTGTGACATATGTTCTAATACATATTGTGATTGTGTAAATCCTAAGTAGAGATAGATTATGAATCTTTTGGGATCTAGGAGATCTTTCCTAATGGACTTTATATTACTTGGAGAGCAAGTTTCTCTCATCCTTATTACTATAAATAAAGGCACAAGGACTGGGGAATTAACACACAATTCCTCAAGCCTATTCTCCACTCTCTTTCTCTTTATGCCACACCCCTCAGTTAAATATAGGCCACAACAGCTAAGTTTTTTCAGAAGCTATTTATACCATATTTTTATACCACATTTCTATATTTTTTATACCCCTCAGTTAAATATAGGCCACAAATGTTATTTATACCATATTTTTATATCACATTTTTATACCACATTAAGTGGCATCTAATGTGGACAACCACATCATTTGAAAAATTTGCAAAATCCAAGAAAAGGAAGGAGAAAGATTCCTCATATATCATCATCATTTAATTAACTAATTTTTTTTAATTATTAGTTTATTAAATAATGAACTAAATTTAAAAATCTGATTAATTCAAATTATATGGTTGTCCACATCAAATGTCACCTAAAGTGGTATGAAAATGTGGTACAAAAGCATGGTATGAATAACTTTACTCTTTTTTATTAGTTTTCTATTTTTTAGATAAGAATATTCTATGAATTTATAAATAGGAGTCTAAAAGTTTTTTTTTTTTTTAAAGAAAAGATAAATTGTTAAAATGTGGGTGAAGAAATAAAACAATAAGGTGGGTTTAATAGAACTATCCATTCAATGTTTTGCGGCTTCAATTTGCTAAGAGCATTTATCATTATGCAAAAGAAAAGAGAGAAACAAAAGAATCTTACCCCAACTTTGATGGTGCCACTTTGCTGGAATTCCCAGTCAAGAACGTAATCATAGTTGCCAACAGTAGCCACCATTCTAACCACCAAACTTTTGTCCTGCTGCCCACTTGTTATCTACAAAATCAGCCACTTCAAAATTACATGTACACCTTTTATTTTTCCTGGTACACATGCAGGTTAATATTCAAACTCAAAACCCTAAACCCTTACCAATTTGCCTGGAACGTTAATTTCAGTATGTCTCATTGCAACATCACCCGAGTACCTCTCAAAGATGCAAATGGCCCTTTCTACCTTTTGTGGCTTACCATCAGCCCCAGCCATAAACCCGTCAACATATTCAGCATTTTCCGGGCAGTCAATCAGAGGCTGCAAACTATCAGCTGATCTCCCGAACCCAAATTCACCAATGTCCATAAATGTCCTGAAATACCATTCACTTGTAGGATCCATATATGGCACGAACGTCTCGGACACGTGCCCTTTGTACAGCACACTCCTGTACTTCTTCTTCCTGGAGTCAAATACAGAAGCTGTAGAGATCACACTTCCTGCCCTAGCATTGAACCCAACATGAAAAACCCAATTTTCCCATTTGACCTTGTGACCTGAGACGAGGAAGCCACTTTTGGTTTTGTTGTAAGGGGCAGAATTGGAATTTTCTTTTGGGGTTTGGAAGTCAGTGCCTTGAGCTTTGGGCAAAGGAGCTCTGAACCTATCAGTGTACACTGCAATTTTCATCAAATCAAGGTCCACTAGCATTGTTATTCCCTCAATAGGCCTTGTAAAAACATTGACTGATCCTCCTCTATAGAAGCACTGGATTTTCACAGCTCTCTTAGTAATTTCTTCCCCATACCATCCAATTGAAAAGGGTAGGCATGAAACTTCAGATAAATTCAATCCCCTTGCTGAAATTGAGTTTATGAATTTGGAGTGACTGAGAGGAAGCTTACTAGCTAGGAAAAGCTCGGTAAAGGTGAGAGGAGGGTTTCCATGATCTGTGTGGACATGATCGGATATGACAGAGCCGGTGGACAAGTCCACAATGAGCTCGTGGGTTTGACCACCGGCTCGAGCCACCACCTTGGCCTGGCGGGGATGGATGGACCTTTTTTGATTGCTTGAAGATAACCATTTGAGGACTTCAGCTTTCTCTGGCTCTTCAGTGTCAACAAAATGAAAGGTGAGGTTAGGAAGATTTCCAATGTGTGACTTCTGAATTGTGAGCCTAGCTTTGTTGATCTCAGTTGGGGTTAGAGGGTCTAGGGGGTGGGATGAGGTAGCTGTGAAGCAGCATTGTAGGATCAAAACTAAGGGTATAAATAGGGCAGTCATGAATTTGCTTTGCAAATTCCTAATAAGGGATTCAATTTGGGTAGATTTGGTTCTGGATATCTAACTGTTTGGGATTACACAATACAAGAGGAGCAATTATATAGAGGGTTATCCTGACTTTAATGAGACAGCTCGCTCTTTTCTTGCATTTCACTAGTCTTTTGCCTTGCACTCGGAGCAAGCATATTTAATTCTAACTGCTTTTCTTTGCTTTGCTTTTGATTCTTTTGCCTTGCCATCATTTTCTTAAATGTCTTTTGCCTTGCCATCATTTTACACATCTGTCTTTGCAATTGCAACTGTATTTTCTTAAATGTCACATGCTACAAGTTGAAGAATACGTGTGTAAAGGCCCATAAAGATTTAACAATAATAGTGATATTGTATTGAATAACTTAAATCATGTGGAAGGGAAAATTGAATACACGACTTTGGTGCAAGGATAAACGTTCTTAATTAGCACTTGAATGAGAAACTCCTTACAATAAAATTTCAACTTTCTTTTAATAAAAACGCTTTTAGAAAAAGTGGTTTTACAAAACGAAAACAATTAACAAAATTAAAGGGAATGTGCAGTGCTTCTTACATAACGATCCCAAAAAAGAATACAGAATGAACTATATACAGGGGTGTCTTCAACGGCAAAATTAAAAATTTCTTAGCCTTCCATTCTCAGCTTCTCCCAACCTTTTATGGGGTATCTTTCTTGCATTAAGAGCAAGGAGAATGAATTGATGAAAACCTTCTCGGTATGGAACATGATGAAAGCCCATTGTGTACCATAACACATTGTCCTTATTTTCAATGTCCCTAATCCTAGATAACTTTGAGTCACTCACTCTAGTTGTTTGCGATGTGTGTCTATATTGTAAGCCCTAAATGATGAATAAAATAATGAAGTATTAGACATATTTCTTTTTGGTATCAGAGCCCGAGAGCGGCTCCGTACTATCACGTGATAGGTGGGTTCCCTTCGCCCCGCGCAATGATTGTGGTTCACTTGCCCCTGCATGTTGGTTGAATTCTCTTGGCTCCACGTGGTTGTTGATATGTGGATCTCCTTCGTGTGATTCACTAATTGGGTCCCACGTGAGGGAGCGTGTTGAAATATCCGACCATAAAATTTTTACTTAAACAAACCTCATTGCCTAGATTCCACATCATCAAATTCATTAATTATGTTTGACTTTACACATTTAAAAGCTTTTGGATGCCTAAACTACCCATATTTTAATGTTTGATGTACACAATTAATTCCATGCAGATTGTAAGGGAGAATTAATGATTTTGCAAAAAGAAAAAATAATGGTATAAATTCATTGCCTAATATATACTAGCATATGCCCCACACTTTGTGTGTGAAAATAATTTTTATTTTTATTTTAAAAGGGGAAGGAGAAAAGGAGAAAAAAAGGATGTGGATTACAAAAGAGAAGTTTTCTTTTTTCTTTTTTATTTTTAAATTTGAGGATGTTAGGATCACTCTTGGGTGAGGTTTTGAAAAAAAAAAAAACTGAAGAATTTAGTTTGTGTGAATTTACTTTATTGCCCATGATTTTGTTATGTGGTAGAAGACAACATTATTTTTTTACCCTCTTTTGGTTGACAAAGAGAGTTTTATTAATGTAGTTTAGATAATAACAATAAAACATGCCTAATATATGTAATAATACATGCTTAATAAGGTCAATAAAAAAATATTATACTAATTAATTTACCTATATGTAAATTTATGATTAGCAAATAACTTATATTTTGTAGGTAAATTAATATTGAATCAAATAACATTCCTTCATTTGTAGGCAATTTCTTTTCCATGTATATATATATATATGGCACATTTTATTATTATAAGATATATGTACAAATACTAGGTAAATGTTGTAAACTTTCCTAGTTTAAGTGTGATTGTGTAAATCATAGATTTGATTCTAGTTATTCTTTCCTATATGAACTTGTATTCCTTAGGGATGAAGGATTTCTTCTCCCTCTTATTACTATAAATAAAGGCACTACGTAAGAGGGAATAACACACACATTCCTCCATACAATTCTACAAACACATCTCTCTCTTTTCTCTCCTTGTCGCCGGCCCCCTTCCCCTTGTCAGATAAAATAGGCTACAACACGTTATCAGCATGCTCCTACCGCTGCGCTTAGGAATCTGACATGGAAGTTTTCTGCATCAAACCAGTTCATCTATATCATCACGCAATCAGGTTCTTCCAAAACAAGGGTTTTTATCTAGATATTTTTGCAGCCCTAATAGCATGAACATTCACCATAATGCATGACCCAACTTTACGTTTTTTGAATTTTAGATTCTACATAAATTGTGTATGCATTATATTCATAATTGTTGAATTATGT
Organism: Malus sylvestris; assembly: GCF_916048215.2. Lineage (NCBI taxonomy): Eukaryota > Viridiplantae > Streptophyta > Magnoliopsida > Rosales > Rosaceae > Malus > Malus sylvestris. Next base: position 15,682,349 of record NC_062272.1, read on the forward strand.
GAATTTGATATTGCCATAAATTGCATAAAATATATGTCCATACATTAAATTGTTAAATTGAATATGCAAGCAATTAAATTTTATAATTTGGAATTAAGAAAATTTTTAAAATTAGGGTTTACTAAAAACCCATCCCGTCGCATCGCGAGCCACGCCATGTCAAGTCATCATCACCAAGCTTGCAGCCTGTGTGACTAAGCCAAGCCCCAAGTCGAGAGCCAGCAGCTCTCTCTCTTCATGAAAACCAAAACGACGCCATCCATGGTGTTGTCTCCAAACCCACACTCGTCCACAGATGAGTCACGGCACTAATGCTGATTTCCATTGGGAATCACGACCTGAAGTTGTATTTTTGGGGGACAAATTCATCATCTTCGACAATGATTATTGAAATTCTCGTCGAATTTCATTAAGTTTTTTAGGATTTCAATTCAAAATCCCCATGGTTTTCACACCCAACATCAAGAAATCAAATTTCTCCATTCAAAATAGGGTTTTAGGTCGAACCCGTGCTTCCCATGACCAAAATTCACCAACAACACGACCACCATAAGGGGCGATGCTAGCCTCAACTCCGGCGACCTTACCCAACAACTTTGGGATGCTTTTTAGTCCTTACCTGAGCCCACCTAGGCTTGGCCACCCTCGGTCCAAACACCAGCTCTTTGGGTTTTGGTGTTATTTTCAGCCCATTAGAGAGATTTATTAATCTGGGCTCACAGATTGCAGCCATAATCCAAAGCTCGGCCCAATCGTGACACCAGCCCGTAGGGCTATGGTGTCGCATACGCCTACGACATACCGGATCCCAGCCCCTACTGGTGCATCTGTGTCCTACCCTCACACGATCTAGCTTTGCTAGAACATTGGTGCACCATGTAGCACCAGATTGTAGCCTATTTGGGGCTTCCTTTCGGGTTTGTTTTTCGCAACCCATTCCCTATCCCTGAGCCTGCATCCCCAGGCCTACTACCCAAGCATATCCCATCCCATTTTGGCTTGGACCTCACGGCTAATAATTTGCTCAGCCCATTCGTGGGCTTTGGTCCATGTTTTTTGGGCCCCAAGCTTAACAATTTGGGTTTCATAATTTTTTTCACCCGCACTTTAATTTTTGGCCTGAAGTCCAAATAATTAATTAATTTATAATTTTAGACCTGAAGTTCTATTTGCATATTTTCTTGTTACATATTTATGTATATATATGCGTTTGTTTGTAGGTACTATAAACTTGAAGTTCATAATTTTTTCTTGACAAAATTAATTGAATGGATTTTAGAACTTTTATGTATGTGATTGGTTCAATTAATTTTATTCTAGGTATGACTAGTGGGACAGTTAGTTGTCTGACAAATAATGCAACCACGCACACCGTTTTATGTGAACGCACCTATTTCACTAACTTTGTACCTAAGAATGCACCTCTAACAACCCTCTTAGGATCATCCAACCTAATTGAAGGATTTGGAAAGGTTCGTATAATGTTGTCCAATGGCACTCTTTTGACCATTCAAGAGGCACTTTATTATCTACGTTCTGGAAGAACGTTGTTGAGAATTAAAGATATTCGAGACAATAATTACCACGCTGAAACCTATGTAGAAAATGGAGTTGAATTTATGTGCATAATTTCCTATGAATATGGCGAGAAGCATATTCTAGAGAAGATAAAGCGTATCCTGAGTGGTTTGTATACTACGACCATACGCCCCATAGAGAGCCATTATGTGGCCGGCCCTACATCTAGGACCGCACAAGAAATTACATTTTGGCATGATTGTTTCAGACACCCTGGACGAATAGCGATGTGTTGTATCCTCAAATCATCACACGGGCATCCACTAACCCGAAGTTTAGGTTCGATTCAAGGAATCGCATGTCAAACATGTTCAATGGGAAAGTTTATTACTAAGCATTCTTATGACAAGATTCGTTCGAATCTTCCCATTTTTCTATAAAGGATTCATAAGGACATTTGTGGACCGATTTACCTCCCTGCGGACCATTTAGATATTTTATGGTTTTGGTTGATGCTTCCACACGTTGGTTACATGTGTGCTTGTTGTCCACAAAGAACGCTGCATTCTTCAAACTGTTGGCTTAGGTTATAAAGCTCAGGGCTCACCACCCTGGTTATCCAATCAAATCTATTCGATTGGATAATGTTGAAGAATTCACATCTAAAACTTTTAATGACTATTACATGTCGATTGGGGTTGAAGTTGAACTTCATCTACCCCATGTTCATACTCAAAACAACCTGGAAGAGGCATTTATTAAGCGCTTACAAATAATTGCTCGATTGTTGGTTATATGTACCAAGCTCCCAATCGCTACTTGGGGCCATGCAATATTGCACGCAGCTATGTTGGTCCACCTGAGGCCTATTGCGACCCAACCATATAGCACCCTTCAGTTGGTTACCGAATACGAACTCGACATATCGCATCTATGCGTTTTTGGTTGTGCAGTCTATATGCCAATTTCCCCGCCCTTACGTACAAAATGGGGCCTTAGTTAAGGATGGGAATTTATGTCTGATATGATTCTCCTTTAATCATTCATTACTTAGAACCTTTGACATGCGATCTATTTACCGCTCGTTTTACGGATTGTCATTTTTATGAGACACTCTTCCCGTCGTTAAGGGGATATAAGAACATCAACATTCTTAAAGAATGATGCGAATTATCATGGGTGACTCCCACTTTGTCTCATTTAGATTATCGCACCACTCAGTCTGAAACTGAAGTGCAGCGCATATTAGATCTCCAGAGCATAGCTCAGAGCATGCCAGATGCTTTCACCGATCTAGCACGAGTGACAAGATCATATATTCCAACTGCGAATGTGCTTGCAAAGATGGATGTACCAAATGTACGACGGACTTCCCTCATGAAGGCCTGGGAAGCCAACTTTGATGATCCACGTACATTAGCAGCTAGCCAATCATCTGCCACTACACAAAAGCATGGCAGACCTCTTGGTTTAAATGACTCATACCCCCAGAAAAGGAAACCCACGACACAGGCACCTGAAAAGCCTGCCGTGAATCCGATTGTCGCTTACTCATTCTATCCAACTTATGAGGAAATTCTATATTACGGAAGCATCCTTGAAGAGATGAATCCTAATCCCGAGAATCGTGAGATTTCGATCTATTATATTAGCTTAGATGTTGTGCGGTGTAGAAATGAGATGATCGTCGACGATGATTTAACATATGCAGTAGCTACTGAGGTCATGTTAAGCGATGACATTGAACCCCGTTTCGCTGATGAATGTCGACATAGAACCAATTGGTTAAACCAGAAACAAGCAATCCAAGTCAAACTTGATTCGCTTGTGAAACGTAAAGTGTTTGGACCTGTAGCTCATACTCCTCCACATGTGAAGCCCGTTGGCTACAAGTGGATTTTCGTTCGGAAGCTTAATGAGAAGAAAAAAATTGTGCGTTACAAAGCTCGTCTTGTTGCGCAAGGCTTCTCACAACATCCCAGGATTGATTATGATGAAACTTTTCACCCGTTATGGATGTGATTATTTTTTGATACCTTATCAGTTTGGTAGTTTTCAAAAAACTAAGTATGAAGCTGATGGATGACTGCGTATCTCTATGGGGATCTTGATACGAAAATTTATATGAAAGTTACCGAATAACTTACATTGACTGGATCAAATATTTCCAAACCCCGGAACACGCTCTAAATTCGACTAAGGAGTTCACTTTACGGTTTGAAACAATCCAGAAAAATGTGGTATAACCGTCTGAGTGAGTATTTGACTAGTCAGGGATATGTGAACAATGAACTATGCCCTTGTGTGTTCATTAAGAAGTCACCTTTTGATTTTGCAATAGTTGCAGTATATGTCGATCATATGAACATTATCGGAACTCATGAAGAGATCACAAAAATTGCCATCTACCTGAAGTCAGAATTTGAGATGAAAGATCTAGGAAAAACTCGATACTGTCTCAATCTTAAGATAGAGCACTATTCGGATGGAATTTTAGTACATCAAACGAACTACACCCAGAAAGTGTTGCACCACTTTAACGAGGATAAAGCGAAGCCTTCAAGTACTCCTATGGTCGTTCGATCGCTAGATGCAAAACGCGATCCCTTCCGTCCGAATAAGGACGATGAAGAGATTTTGGAGCCTGAAGGTCCTTATCTAAGTGCGATAAGCACTTTATTGTACTTAGATCAATGCACTAAACCTGACATCTCCTTCATTATTAATCTTTTGGCAAGATACAGTAATGCACCAACATGCAGACATTGGATTGGTGTTAAAGACATTTTTCGCTACCTTAAGGGTACTACGGATTTGGGCTTGTTCTATCCATACGGATCCTCCAGTGATGCCACACCCCTCGCTTATTGAGTCGATTCTCACCTTGTTGGTTTTGTCGATGCATGATACTTATTTGATCCCTACAAGGTGGGTTCTCAAACGAGTTATGTCTTTACCGTTGGAGGCACCGCAATCTCTTAGAGGTCAACTAAACATACCTTAATTGCCACTTCGTCTAACCATGCTTAAATTCTCGCCTTACATGAAGCAACTCGAGAATTCTTTTGGTTAAGAGCAGTTGTGGGCCATATTTAAAGCTCCTACTATCTTTACCCCATCGTGGATGTCCCGACGACGATCTATGAAGACAACGCAACATGCATTGAACAATTCAAGAAGGGTTACATCAAATGAGACAACACCAAGCACATTGCGGAGAAGTTTTTCTTTTCACATCAACAACAAAAGCATCAGAATATTAAAGTTACGCAAATTCGTTCAGAAGACAATCTGACCGACCTCTTCACCAAATCACTACCGAAGACAACGTTTCAGATTGTTCAAGGAATAGGTATGCGTAAGCTTTCTGAGTTGTAACATTGCTAGTTCTCTTTGGAATTGTGTCAAACTTAGGGGGAGTATCCTGAAGTATACTTGTTTGATCTTAATGTACTCTTTTTCCCTATGATTATGAGCATTTTTTCCACTGGGTTTTTGCTACCTAACTAGTTTTAACAAGGCACCCACCTTAGGTTGATCATATCCCTGATGACGTCCCATAGACGTTTCATTTGACTTTGCATTACTCATGCATTTTTCCTTGGACTATGGGTTTTGTCCCTACTTGGGTTTTTACCATAGCCATAGGGTTTTTTAGTGAGACTTACTTCTTTATGCAAGTTCCTACCTTATTAAGAATATCGTTGTTCCCAGAATCAGTGCTGACGAGTCGAGTTCCTCAACTTCTACATGATGCTGAATCTACCTTGAGTATTTACACACTCAAGGGGGAGTGTTGTAAACTTTCCTAGTTTAAGTGTGATTGTATAAATCCTAGATTAGATTTGATTCTAGTTATTCTTTCCTATATGAACTTGTATTCCTTGAGGATGAAGGATTTCTTCTCCCTCTTATTACTATAAATAAAGGCACTGCGTATGAGAGAATAACACACACATTCCTTCATACAATTCTACAAACACATATCTCTATTTTCTCTCCTTGTCGTTGGCCTCTTCCCCTTGACAGATAAAATAGGCTACAACAGTAAATTAATTTTAATCAAATAACATTGCTTTGTTTTGTAAGTAAATGAATTTTGAATTAGATAACATTCCTTTATTGTGTAGGTTTTATTTTGTGTGTATCAATATCATATTTATATTGGGCACATTTTATTATTATAATGTACAAATAATAGGTAAATTAGTATTGTACAAAATAATATTGTTTTATTATGTAGGTAAATTATTTTGCATGTGTTGGGTTTGCTTTATCATGTAGGTAAATTATTTTGCATGTATTTTGCATATATTGGTTTTGCTTTATTATGTAGGTAAATTTTCACATGTATTTTACATATATTGGGTAAATTATGTTGCTTTTTTTAAGCAATCTAACCTTTTAATATTAAGGGTACAAATCATCAATACAGTTAGCAAGTTTGTTAGTATTTGGTTAGAGGTGTTAGGCTTTCTAGTAAAAAAACAGAGTGTGTAATCTTCATTCTTTTAAGTCAATATACAAGTCTCATATTTCTCTCTCTAAATTCTATGTAGTTCATCTTTCTCAGTTACTCTTTCTGCTCCATTTTCTCTTCGATTCTCAAATATTTCAATGTAGTTAACATGGTATCAGAGCCACCGATCTCACGCCATGGATTATGGTGATTCCGTATCATTAGTTTTTCATCGTCTTCTAGTTTTATTTATCTTCCGTTAAGTTCTTCAGTGCTTCCGCAATCGTCAAATAGAAGTGGGAATTTTCAGTTCTTGAATTTTGAATTCTTTTTAGATTTTCATCGAGTTCTTCATCTCCTGTTACTAGGAAAGAAAATGGGGTTTTCAAGCAAATTCTTGGATCTAGTGGAATGCCTACATCATGGAGGCTCGTGATGGTGGTCTACAATTTGAGTTTTGCTTAGGAAATGGGTTTTGCTCCAAACATGGTCGGTGTTAGGATTCACATCCGGTCATCAATTTATGAACTTTATGCAGTCCAAGTGTTTGACGAAATGCTCAGCTCAAGATTTTTTGTGAAGGTTTTGTTTCCTATCACTTTCTCTGATTTCTTTGAAAAATTAGAATGATTTCTTGCTAGTTGTTGCAATTATTTATGTAATGTGTGAATCAATTGGTTTCATCCAAACTAAAGCACGAAATCATCTCACTTCTTATCATCTTTAATGGGTTTTCAAGTTTTTAGTGGTTGTTAAGGATTACAGTTCTGCTACTTGTTCAAGGTTGTATCTTGTATTGCCGATTCATGAAGGATGAGATTTTGTAATCCACATGTTTGACTAATTGACCCAAACAAAATAGTTCTCTGTTCTCTCTGGGTTCTGCATCTTTGATGTTTTGCTGCTTATTTTCTATCTTGGTTTTCACTTCATTGAAATGAGTTCATATTTATTGCTTATGTCAATTAGAGTTTGGCATAAAGTTGTTCTGTTTAAAGTTGGGCATGCACCATTCTCAAACTAGTTGTGGAAAGAGAAAAAGTACAGTAAGGACATAAAGAAATTTTTGTGATTAGGAGTTCTGGTATATACTATTATTCTTCTTGTTCTTCAATTTCTTAGGCAAGTAGTCATTTTCTTGATTAATGTTGGAAATGAAATTGGGATTAAGGCATGATGCCAATAGTTAAGGAGCATTGACTTAGATGGAAAAGTAGCTTTGACATGGAATGAACTACAATTATAGTTAAAGAATGGAATGCATTGCCCTGCAGTGTTTGTTATTTTCAGGTCCCTAGCTAATAACTTGGCCCCAATTCAAGTTAAAGTGGTTGTTGCAAAGTAGCGAAGGCATTGATTATCATACATTGACAGATACTGCAACACTATTTGAGTTCCTTGCCTCAGCCTATAATGTCGAGTCTAACCAGCTCAGTTATTAGCATGTATCTACTGTAAGTCTTGTTACACGATGAAGTTTGAAGAAGTTGTTAATGGTAAATCCCACGAAGGGTAATTTCGTGATGTGAGTAGGTAAATCCCACGAAGGATAGAAGAAGTTATTAATGGTAAATCCCACACAAGGTAGTTCCATGATGTGAGTAGGTAAATCCCATGAAGGATAATCCTACATAGATGTTGATTTTCTGTTGGTGAAATTGTGAAGGTCGATGCCATTGTTAAGAGTAGTTGTTTTTGGTAAAATCCATAAAGGTCGATCTCGTGGTACTATAGTTAAGGTTGATGCCACAATATAGTTTATTAAGTTTATGTTTTAAAGGCGGAACCTAATGTTGAATGAGATTGTTGACGGTAAATCCCACGAAAGGTAATCCCGTAAGAAGTTGTAATACCGGCATGAGGGTGTGCTATGAATAATTTATAGAAGGTTGTTCTTTGTGAAGCCCTTGTTAGAGGTAGAGGAAGGGTGTCATAATTTCGGTACACTGATTGGAGTCAAAACTATGCAAAATCTGGAAATATCAACAAGAGACGAAGGTTTTGGAAACTATGCAAAATCTTATTGATGTTGGCACGGATGATACTTTTCATATGCTCTATAACACAGATGGAATAGTTTTCATATGGAACAAGGTGATATACATGAAGATATTATGACATGGAATGAATATGAGGTGGATGAATTCAATCATCCATAGGGATTACAAGATTGCAGATAATCACCTATGTTCTATTTTCTGGTTTCACAGTAGTGATTCCAAATGTTCTTCCAATCTCAAACTGGGTTTCCCCAGTTGAGATTGAGGGGGAGTATTAAGGGTACAAGTCAGCAATACATTTAAAAACACAGTTAGCAATACAGTTAGCAAGTTTGTTAGTATTTTGTTAGAGTTGTTAGGCTTTACTTACTGGTGCATCTGTTTAAGATATCTAAAGAACCATCATATCCTAGAGACAACACATGCTTTGCTTACTGGTGCATCTGCTCTCAAACGCTTTTGGCCTGAAATGGTTGTATATGCAGTTTATTTTATAAATCGTATGCCATTTTGGGTCTTGAATTTTCGAACACCACTTAAGAAGTTTACTCAACATGTTCCAGTAGTTTCTACAAATACTTTGTCATCTCGGGTCTTTGATTGTGTGGTTTATGTTCACGTTCAGAAAGTTCATAGTAGCAAGCTTGATCTATGTGCATTTCGGTATGTTTTTTTGGGGTTTCACAACTCAACAGTAGGGATTCAGGTGTTATATGTATGTTACAATGGATGTTACGTCTTCCCAGTTTGAATGGTTTATAATTCATCTCTATCCAACTCTAATCATCAAGGAAAGATTGATAACTTGGATGATCTACATTAGTTAGATTGTACCTTAGCTAGGAGGAGAAAGAAAGGATGTAATATTCCAACTAAACAAACAGCCTGTTGCATCAGTCTAACAAAATAGTATGACCCAGTTCGATAAGAACCTACTGAGGAATCTTGAAAGGAAGATTGTGTCTATACCATTTGTGAATTCAAGGGAGCAATTATTTGATGTACTTACTTATGGAGTATCTAGTGAAGTTTTTCAGGACTCACTTATCAAGTTAGGCATGTATGATATATATCCACCAACTGGAAGAGGAGTGTTGACTTTATATTAGATATTCTAAGAGTCCTATATTTGTAGGATTAGGATTGGTAATTGGTTGTAGTCATTAGGATTTAGTGATGTGATATAAACTAGCACTCAAATTAAACCCTCTTATTGACAATTGTAGTAAAGATGTAAGTAGGGATCGTTCCAGGCCGGGGATTAGGAGAAATTGTTAATCTACTTAAAACTGACTTTAAAACACAAAACTAGGCTTGAAAACACTTAACTAGACTCAAAGAACTCAAAACAAACTAAAGAGACTCAAAACAGCACAAAATAATCAAATAGACTCAAACTAGACACTAAGGGGTGATTTGGACGAAAATTGATTTTAACTTGACTCAAAACACTTAAAAACACAAGTTTGGATAGATTCTAACTAATTTGACACAACAAAGTAAAGGGGATTGGGTTTTTGACAAATTTAAAGTAAAAACAAGTAGATTAAAGACTTAAACAAATTTAGCACGAAATTGGGGAAAATTATGGGTGATTGGCTAGCTAGAGTTTCCTTCTCCACACATGACACACTTGCATACAAATCGATTTCCAGTTGCTTTTCCAATAAACCATGAACCTCAATGCCCCAGATTAACCGTGAACAGCACTAATTAACCCTCAGATTTTCCTTAAGTCATTGAATTGGATGGATAACCCATCAGCAACCAAAATATTCTTCAATAGTTCCCTACATGAATAGCATAATAGAGATACAATCAAAGATCATTAAGCTTTGTGAAAATCATAAGCATTGACTAGACATTCGTAACTATGAACAGCATGATACTCCTGCCAAGAATTCACTTAACACGATTGTGACTAGCAACCTCCACTACTTATGAATATAAGTTCATAACGATTAGGTGAAACTCCCTTATATTCTAGCATCAAATTCATGCATGCAAACTAAGTATGCATCCTTAATCAACAAACAAGAATAAGATCTGAATCAAATAGTTAAGTAAATTGCATTCACGATTTATGAAATTATAACTAAAAGTAATAAATTCATATTGCAAATATATTCATGACTTTGAATTTCCCCTAGCTAAAACGAGTTTAGCTCCTCATGTTCGCAAAACAAAGATAATTAAACTTAAACATTGAAAACAAAAGATAAATAACACCTAAAAACGTTCTAGCAATCCAACTTGATTGGCAAGCACGTCCAAGGGTCCTCCTTCTTCTTCTTTGTTGCGGCACAAGGTGTGGGTGTAGGTTTGAGTGATGAATTGTATGAAAAGATGGCTGAATGTATGAATGGTAGTGAATAGATGGTTTGAATGATGCGGCAAGGTCCTTTATTTATAGGAGAAGGAAGGGGCACGGCTGGGAATTAAATTGGGAAGGGTTTAAGACTTCAAATCCTCCAAGAAAAGGGTAACAAATCAGAATCCCAAGAGGAAAAGGGTAAGTAGGGTGCGGCAGGTTCTAGAGGGAAAGGGGAAATAGGCAAGGACAATGCGGCAAGGGATTTTAGGAATGTAATTAGGTCTGAATTTAAGTCTCCTAATTTAATTAAAGATCCTCCTTGCAGTTGGAAATTAAGTAGTGAAGGATTAGGAAAGTTTAGGACAAAATAAGGTAACTTTGGCTAACATTCCTTCTTTCTTGCTTGCATCCTTTACTTTCTTTTCTTGAATTAATTTCTTCATAACTTCAGCATAATCCTAGCCTCTTTTGGTCTTCAAATTCGTCCATCCACCTTGCTCCATGCATGTGCTATCATTCCAAGCCCAAAACTGCTCTAAAATGCTCCAAATTGCACTTTCTTTCCAACTTTGTCATTTGGACCTACAAACACACGAAAATAGCTTAAAATACTAAAATAACTAGGAACTAACAACATAAATGCAAGAAAACAAGCTAACTATGTCACATAAATATGCTCCTATCATTTAGTTTCCATATTTTTTGTAACTATTTTCCTTGTAGAATAAGGCATGTGTGCCTGTAAATTGCAAACCTAGAGGATGAATGAAGTATTAAATGTATTTCTTTTCAAAATGGTTAATTAGTGATTAAATTTTAACCGATGACTTATTTAGAAATGTTTTTAAAATGACTAAAAGAGTTTTTGGTGAAAATATTTTTTGTATCAACCTTAGCAAAAATGCAAGTAAATCTTGGAAAAACACCTTAATCCTGCAAGAAGCACATAACTGGTGCTTCTTGAAACTCAAAAATATTTTCTGTAAAAGTACTTTATTCAATGGAAAACTAACCAAAAACCCTTGAGAAACTTTCATTTAACCATAAGGACAAATAATTTCAAAAATGCCAAGGTTACCCTTGACAGAAAAAGGCAAAGTATTCTAACTTCCAACATTCAGCAGAGTTCACATGAAAGCAAATACAAAAAAATGACAAAGTTATGGGTCCCAGGAGACAAACCATGCAACAAATTCACATGCAGAAGGATACAAGCATGTTCACAAGCAAAGCAAAAGCCAGACCACGTTTCAGAAACAGTGCTGACAATTTCAACAACAGTAGAAGCAAAGTGGCAAATGACAAGTACCAAGAAGATGTGCACACCATTTATTTATAAATAATTTTAATATCATTGTATCCTCGTTCAGTCTATATAAGTGGAGTTCCATTCATAGTGAAACATACCTGAACACCATACTCTCACTATATACTCACACCATCTTCATACTCTCAAGCATCCGTAGTCTTCATAGCATCATTTGTAAACATTTCTTTGTAAACATTTTATATATCAATAAAAGTTCAAGTGTGCATATTGAAGCAATCTCCAAGTCTTAAGTAAGTTTTCTTTTCTTTCTTTAGTGTGTTTGTTTAATTAGACTTCTAGTCCAAAATAGAGAAACACTATTGTAGTTATATTACTAACCTGTTAAACTGACGATCATACTTTATTCGAGCACTCTATTATAATTGAATGTTTGTCATACAAATAACTAGACATTAACCAGGGTACCTTTGTGTTCTTTATACCTCTGAGTTCAGTCGTTAAGGCCTTATACCTGCATTGCGAGTGGCCGTCATGCTGAAACATGTCGAGTTCCATGTGCAAGGTTTTATGTCTAGTTGTTATAATGGTCATCCAACTATTTAATCGGGCCTTCTTTCCGAATCCGGTATCAGAGCCAAATTTAGCATTTTAATAGTATAATTATAATAGTAAAGTACCTTGAGGACGGAAGTCATTAACACAACTGATATCACACTTATTTATTTTGTATGAACAACATATATTATTGTCCTTGTAGATCTTGTCAACCACAACCACCAGGTATTTATTATCTCAGACACCTAACTATATTTAGCATAAAGAGATGATTAGCATATATATCCAAAAGAATTAGCAGGACTTTGAAGAAGCAGAAGTTTTATTTTGGTTATTTTGAACATCCTTCATTTATTTGTAAATATAATAACACAGAAGTGCAGCAGAAAGTTTTAGAAGCAAAAAGAGCAACATATCAAGTTTTAGAGACCTTGAGAGAAGAAAAAGAGTTTCAAAAAATTCAATTAGTGCAAAAAGAGTTGAGTGAACAAGTAAATAAGCTGCATAATAAAATAGATAAATTATTAGTTTAATGAACGATTTTAGAACTAGCAGAAAATATGCCCAAGCTTTGAAAGAAATTAGTAAGCTAGATAAAGAACCAATATGTTTAACAGATTTTTCAACACAAGTAGCCAGTAGTAATATTCCCATTAGGCAAAATAATTTAATTATTCAATTAGTTTTAAGTTTGGCTGAAAAATTAGATCAAGTTGAAGAACAAATAGCATAAATAAACCAAGTTTTACATAAAGCATCTTCATCACTTCCACCATCTTTGTTAGAAAAATTAGAAAATTTAACCTTAAGTACAAATAATCATAATAGAAAACCTAAGATAAATCCTTTTGATAATAGAAAATGGAACTCATTAGGAAAAAAGGAAAAGAAGTAGTTAGAGCTGAAGATATTTATTCAAATGAAGAAGAAGCACAAGAATTTATTAGAAGAGGATTTGAGAGAACACAGAAAAATAAATATAATTTGTATCAATTAGGTTTATTTGAAAATTGAAGCAGAATTGTAGGTAGCATCAGTCAACATGAAGTAAGCTGTATTGATAAAGAAGTTACACTTAATTTAATTAGTAAAGAAGCAGTTACTCATTTGAGAAAATCACAATTTAGTCAGATTCACATAGGAACAATATTAATTGAAATAGCAGGATTAACCAAAGCACAAGTAGGCACAAAAGCTTTAGTATACATATATGATGATAGATGGGATAATCACCAACAAGTAGCAATAACAACAACTGAAGTAGACTTAAGTTCAAACTTAGCAGTCATAGGATGTATTCCAAATTATGTTATGACAATTAATGAATTTAGTAAATATATTAAAGTAAGCATAAGAACAAAAAATTATAATATGAAAGGAGAGTATAAAATTTGTGTATTAACTTAATGTATATTGGTAAAGTGTCTGATAGATATAATCATAAGTTTAATTTAGAATTTCAAATTTTAGTTCAAACATTTGGTAGTAAACATGTAAATATGATAGAAGCAAAACCCGTAGATAATAGCTTTTTAGAAGGAACTCAGTCAACATTACCTAATTTACAAGCATCAGGAAATAGACAACCATATAAAGTACTAATATATGAAACTAGTACATGTCAAGCAACAATTAGGTTTAGTAATTACAAGCAACTAGAAAAAAATAGAAGAAGATGAAAGTGAGATCGAAAATGAGAATATTCATATAGTTTTTGATAATTTAGATATTAATTTAGTTGAGCAAAATTTTGATCATATTGTAGATAAGCTTATAGATGATATTGATCATTTAGATGAAAAACAATATTTAGAAAAATATAAAACATATGATTTAGGACTACACAGAATTTCAGATGAAGAGATGAAAATTTTGATTTTAGAAATAGGAGTAGAACATATATTAGGATCAAAAGAATATAATAATTTATTAGAATTGAAAGTAGAATATAATCCAGTAGAAAAAAGTAGTACATCAGGAGTAGAAAATCCAGAACACACGGGTAGAACTGATCAACAATTTTTTAGACCAACAAATGAACAATATAAAGAACAAGCTAGAGTAGATTATATAGATGAAAGTATGATGAAACCACCAAGAAAAAATAGGATTCCAGATTTGTGAGGATTAGAACAAATTAATATAGCAGGAAATATATTAAATTTAGATAATGTAAATCCATAAGATTGGGAGAGAACAATTGAGAGATGGGAGAAAGGTTGCGTACATGCAGCATTAATGTTAGATTTTAGTAATTCACAAAATATGTTAAACTATTTTGAACATACCTTAGATGGTTTAGTTTTTTATTATTTTCAGTCATGGAAAGTTCAAAATCCAGAATAGCATCAGGCAACAAAAACACATTTTAATATTGATGGTTTTGTTATTTTGATTAAACAAGAATTTTTAAATCATAATAAGTTAGATGGTAGAAGCGAACAAGAACAAATAAGAGCAATTAGAAATTTAGAACAATTATAAATTTGTGATTTACAGTATCTAGCTGAGTATAACACAGATTTCTTTAAATATTAAGGAAGAACATGTAGAATTAGTGATATTAATTTATTAGATACTTATTTGACAAAAATAAAAGGACCAATAAGTGAAAAGATTTGGAATGAATGGCAAAAGCATCCAAAGAAAAATGATATTGCAATAGGACCGAGAATTCAACATGTATATGATATACTTAGACAAGAGTGTAGTCAAATAAAAGCTAAGAGACAAATTAAGAAGCAATTTTATATGAGTTGTAAAAATATAGATTTACCACAATAATATGGTTGGAAAAATATACAAAAAGAAATATAGGTCATATAAACCCTACAAACAACATAAGAATTTCAGCATAAGACCTTCAAAAACAAATAGGAAGAGAAAATATATTCCAAAACAATTTAGGAAAATAAGTGGCAGACCTTGGGTTAGAAAATATAAAGCACCAAAAGATAAGAGTAGTTGTAAATGTTATTCATGTGGAGAAGCTGGACATATTAGACCTAAATGTTCAAAATTAGGTAAACAGCCTAGAGAAAATGTACATTTGATGGAGTTGTTTAAGTTAGAAGAGGATGAGGATATTCAGTCAATATACAGTCTAGATGATTTAAGTGATAATGAGAGTATTTATAATATAAGAGTATTATCATGATAGATTCAGATTCTGAAGATTCAAGTAGGCACAAATAGTGATTTAGAAGAGTATACGTGTGCATTCATAGAAGAGCAACATGAAGAAGAATATAAATACATTAATTTAGGTTGGCCAGAAAAATGTCATAAGTGTAGTAAATTAGTTGTAAATAAATATTATAATACATATTCAATATTGTGCGAAAAGTGTTATAATAATAAGTTATTAGAAATTAATTCAGCAGAATCACAAGAAAATACTGAAATATTAGGAAATATTGTCTATAATATAGAAAATCCAAAAAATAGTTCTTTAATTACCATGAATTGCGAAATAGAATTAGCAAAAGAATATACGATAAAAACAACAGCTATGATAGATACAGGAAGCACAAAGAATGTCATAAGAGAAGAGTTAGTACCAAAAAAATATAGAAAAAAAATTAGCAAAACCAATAAGAATAACATAGTTTGATGAGAGACCAATTTATTTAACACTGTGAAATCCCGTTTCCAGATTTCATTGTTATAATCTACGTATTTGTATTATTGAGATTTTATATTATTTTTCGAGAATTTATATTAAATTATTTGGATTTAGATTTTAATTAAATTAGTTATGAAGTTAGAAGTTTGGAAAGTAATTATCTAAAACTCGTTGACCTTTTGAGGTCACAATTTATATTTTTGGTTCGAAACCACGAATGCATAGGCGAAAACCGTTTGCGAGTCCGAATTATAATGATATAGTTACGGATGTTTGAAGTTGTGACACTATAAAGTGTAGGAATTATTTAACTCCCATTTTGTGGGTAAGAAGCCAATTAGATATTTGGGTTAAGGGACCAATTAGTTAAAAAGATGGAGAGGATTTTAATTTTTCTGGTGGGGTTTGGGGACGCACTCTCTGACCTCTTCTCGACTCTCCCACTCATTTGGGGGAACTCTCCAGAACTCTCTCAACCCATCCTTCTCTTCCCTTCCTCATACAATAGAGAAGACCGATAAGGAGTCGAAGTCAAACGAGCGGGTAAACCCAAATCACCAAACTATCATCACCGTAATTCCCATCTCGTCATGAACTTCTTCCTTGTTCCTATTTTTGAAAAATAAAATTGTGATAACGAATCGAGAAGCTCCAACGAGGCCCGACTTTTCCGGCGAGTTTCTACCATTTTCTGGCGAAGCATGTGTATTTTGGTTGAGGAATGGAGAACAGGATGTCCAAACGTTGCAAATAGAAGCAACATCCTTGTCTGTTCGATTGACTCTTGTGCAGTGAGATACAAATGGGCGAACTGGAACAATGATTGAAGTTGTGCTTGCAAACAAAGGAACAACGAGTTCATTTGCAAGATAGTGAGCCCATTCTCCTTGCATTTCCTTATCTCTGTAATATGTCTTACTCTTTCCTTATTAATGTATAGACACAAGAAAAGGTACATACTTTTTTTTTATTGAATTGTTTGTAGTCTTGGTTAAAAAGGTAAGAATTAGGCATGTTATAGGCACGCTAACACATTGAAATAGAAGTTAAATATGATTCCTTGATAGTTTGGAAGTGCTCTGAAATTGTAAATTTGATTAAACGAGTATGGTTCTAAATTACAGGAAACTTATTCATTTTACTGAGAAACTATGTTTCATGTAGCCTACTTTGGCTCTTGATTTCCATGTCCTTGTGAGTTCCTTTTGATCTAATATTATGTGTTTCGGAAATAAACATGTCCATGATCAAAACCCATCTGATTTCACTTAATTGCGTTGAGTTTTGATAGATTAAAATCATGTCCAAAGTTGAGTCACAGGGCTGCCAGGTAGCAGCAAGTTCTGTAATTCCAGTTTTGGAATTCCATTTCATAATTGGAATAACTTACCATTCAGAGTTCCGTTCGCTACCTAAATTATATGATTTCAAAGTGCACAAAACAAGCCTCCAAAAACCATTTAAATTTGTACCATTTGGTTCAGGTTTGAGCTTTCAAAGTGAGCTTAAACTTGGTTGATCGAAGCAGTTTTTATGCAACTTTTGTGGAGAAAATGAGTGTTTATTTCTACATTATCCAATTCTTCTCCAAGTTTTTCCCTTAAAGTGCTTTTGCTTTGTACTAGTATCGTTATTTGAAGTATGTATTGTACTAAAATAATGTCTATGATACGTGGCAAACAAATGGATATATGATATTACTTTGGCTGCTAGTCCATTTATTTCAAATGGAAGAAAGGATCAAGGAATAACTACTTCACTTGTGGTCAACCTGTAGCTTGCATATAGGGGTAAACATTTCAAATTTCTTTATTCTTCTAATGACTGAATATAGGTTGTTATATACATAATTAATATGGTTTATGGTTTAGAAAAGTAGAAAGCCTGAATTAGAGCGAAACCCGATAGCTCCTCCTATTTTGGTTCATTGCTTTATATATATACAACATGATAGGTGATTAGTATGATAGGTATTTACAGTAAGGAGTATATACCTCTTGGTTTTATGCTTGGAGGTCGAGATACAAAAGGATGTATAAGACATCTGGTTATCATTTAATTCATTTCAAAGGATATCATACTTTTATCTGACTTTTACCTTTTCCATGATACTAAAATTGTACTCGTTCAAATGTATGGGTGACTAGATATTGGTAGTCAAGAGGAATCGGCAAAATGTATATTTGGATGTGTATTGAACTTGTTGTGAAGTGCTTGTTAAATTGTTTGATGAAATGTGATTTGACGTGCATATTTGAAATGTGGTTTGATTCACATGATTGGTATGGTGTGATGAAATGTGAGGGTTAGGAGTGGACCGTCAACCATTGTGATGGGGATTTGTTGCTTCGATATTGTTGTTGATTAGTTCTTAATTTAGTAATTGTGCCTAATTTTCCCTTTGTTGAGCTTTGGTAAATTAAGTAACCTATGCTTGTCTCGTTTCTTTGAGCCGTCGTACATTATGGTGTTGGCCTTCCGCAATTCTATTGAGTGATGGTCCGGAATCGTATCCACTCGGATTCTGTTGATAGATGGTCCGGAATCTCTTCTACTCCGCCATTCTATTGAGTGATGGTCCGGAATCGTATCCACTCGGATTCTGTTGAGAGATGGTCCGGAATCCCTTCTACTTCGTGATTTCGTTGAGTGATGTTCTGGAATCGTATCTAATTTGGGTTTCATTTAGTGGTTGTTATGCATTGTACTCTGCGATTCCGTTGAGTGATGGTCCGGAATTGTATCTACTTGGATTCTGTTGAGAGATGGTCCGGAATCCCTCATACTTCACAATTCCGTTGAGTGATGGTCCGAAATCGTATTCACCTTGGGTTTTATTAAGTTTGGATTGAGATAGCTTTAGAGATGTAGGCTTTGGCCGAACTATGTCGCTCTAGCGTTGCATTTCAATGAGTGGTATGTGATATTAATGATTATGATGGTTGGCATTATTGTTTGATGTGATTACGGAATGATGTTCATTCTGCTTATTGTAATTATGATATGCTTTGTGATATATGGTTGAGGCATAGCGATTTAGGTGATGAATATTCGATTGTAGTGAAATAGTGAACTACGAATGGCTTAATTCCTATTGAGGGTACGTAGGCAGTCTAACAAGGAGGTTAGATGCAGCCATAAAGTAAACAAAAAAAAATTACTTTGCAATTTGATTCTCGAGTTGTGATTTGCCATATCCCGAAGGTAGGGTATGTGAGATATACGAGTATTTGATGACGTCACGTGTCGATTCTGGACGTATGTCGGGATTGGGGCGTGACAAACACACTGTATTAATAATGAGTATATTAAAGTAGAAAAACAACAATTTAATTTACCATTAACATTTGTTTCGCTAGTAGGATCATACCCATTCATTTTAGGTTTAAATTTTTTGAAAAATTTGCAAGGTTTTTTATTTATGAACCCTAACATAACATTTTTCAAAAGAGGTATTACAATAACTGATCAAAGTAATACTATAGAAGCATACAAAAGCATAAGTATAGAAGAATCTAGTAGTCAAGATAGTTATTATTTGGAAAACTCAAAAGAAAATAATGAGCGTAATAATATAGAAGAGTTTGATAAAGAAATATTTGAACATGAATATCCAATTTTAGAAGAAGGAACCTGTATAGAAATATTACAATTAAATAAACCAAAGGGTTTAGAAGAATTATTACAATTAGCAGAACAAACTAGAATTATAGGAGAAGACCCACAGTTACATTGGAGTAAAAATAAAATACTAGCAAAATTAGATATAATTAATCCCGATTTAATCATAAAGACAGTTGATATGTCTTGTAGTTTATAGATAAACAAGAGTTTGAGCAGTAAATAAAAGAGTTGTTAAATTTAAAAGTAGTTATACCCTCTAAGTCTAGATATAGATCAGCAACATTTACTGTGAGAAAACATTCAGAACTAAAGAGAGGTAAGGTTGAAATAGTTTATAATTATAAGAGATTAAATGATAATACATATGAAGATAGTTATAAGTTACCAAATAAGGATGAGCTCATAAATAAAATTCAAGAGAGTAAATATTTTAGTAAATTTGATTGTAAATCATGAGTTTGGCAAATACGATTAGCAGATGAATCAATTGAGTGGACAACTTTTACTTGTCCAGAATGACATTTTGAGTGGCTTGTTATGCCATTTGGACTTAAAAATGATCCATCAATCTTTCAAAGAAAGATGGATAAAATTTTCAAGAAATATGATAATTTTTGTAGTGTTTATGTAAATGATATTTATCACATCCCGGGTTCTATTCCGCCGTAGCACGATATTGTCCGCTTTGGGCCCTGACCACGCCCTCACGGTTTTGTTTCTGGTAACTCACGCGAGCAGAACTTCCTAATGGGTGACCCATCCTAGGAATGCTCTGGCCCCTTTCTCGCTTAACTTCGGAGTTCCTACGGAACCTGAAGCCAGTGAGTTCCCAAAATGTCTCGTGCTAGGAAAAGATGGAAATATACATATAAGGCTTACATGATCCTCACCCCTGGACGATGTGGGATCTTACAATCCACCCCTTAGGTGCCCGACGTCCTTGTCGGCACACTTCCCGATAGGGATTGGCTCTGATACCATTATGTCACATCCCGACCCGGGCCCCTACCGCATCCCGGGCTCAACTCCACCGTAGCACGATATTGTCTGCTTTAGGCCTTGACCACGCCCTCACGGTTTTGTTTCTGGGAACTCACACGAGCAGAACTTCCCAGTGGGTCACCCATTCTAGGAATGCTCTGGCCCCTTTCTCACTTAACTTCGAAGTTCCTATGGAACCCGAAGCCAGTGAGCTCCCAAAAGGCCTCATGCTAGGAAAAGATGAAAATATACATATAAGGCTTACAGGATCCTCATCCCTGGGCGATGTGGGATCTTACAATATTTTAGTACATAGTAAAAATAGAAATGAATATAGAAAGTACTTAGAGATAGTTTTACAAGAATTTATCAATAATGGAATTGTGATTAGCAAAAATAAAATAGCGTTAGAAAAACAAGATATAGAATTTTTGGGAATGTATATCAAGTCAAGTACAATACAATTACGAGATCATATAGCTAAAAAGGTTTTAGAATTTCCAGACAAGTTAGAAGATAAAAAACAGTTACAAGCATTTTTAGGATTGTTAAATTATGCAAAAAATTTTATCCTTGATTTAGAAAGAAAAATAACAGTATTACACAGTAAAACTAGGTTTGGCAAACGGGTTGTGTCTATTGTGTTCGTGTCATTTTCGTGTAACACCTGTTATCTTATCAGGTCGTGTCGTGTCACATCCGTTATGACCCGTTAAGAAAAATATTTTTTCTTTCTTAAATTTGCACATACCACAGATTGCCACATAAATATTACTTCAAAACATTAAAACACATTTGTCGTTTAAATATTATATCTACACTAAAAAATAAGAGCCTAATAAAAAAAATAATACATACACTACTAATCTATTACAAATATTAAATGTGCAAGGATATGCAAAATGAAAGAGTTTTTGTTTTCAAGGCTGGGAAGCCTTTCTCAAAAGTTTAAACCTTGCCAATGGAACTCAAAGTTTGCATGTTATTCCTTTTACAAAATCCTCAATTTACATCGATCATCATGAGGAAATTGTATTGGAACTTTGGCCTTCAAGGAAATTAATATATATAATTATTATGGGAATTGTTATTAGCACTCCCAAAATTTCATTCTACACTCCAAACTTTCTATATTGGGAAAGAAAAATACAGTTGTGAGGAATGTAGAATGAGATTTTTGGAGTGCCAATAACACTTCCCGTTATTATAGTTTATTCATACTTTTATTAAGTATAATATAAGATTTTGTGGTATCCACTAGTGTAAATATTTTAAATTGAATATCGAATTTATTCATTGTATTCATATAGGGTCAAGGAGTGTAGGTGTAAAAAAATCATCAAAATCGAACTTAAAATAACCGTTAAATAGTGATTTTTCATTTTATAACCGTCGAAAAGTTTTGTCCCGTTACTTAATCTCTGAATGTTTGTTTTTTGCAATTTTTGGCGTATGCAATCTCGAAGTATATACAAACATGTTTGACGGTTGGATCGTTGAAGTAATTTCATAGAATGCATATCTCATCAAAACAATAGATTCACTCACACTTAAGAGTTTATTCATACTTTCATTAAGTATAACATAAGATTTGGTAGTATCCACTAGTGTAAATATTTTAAATTGAAGATCGAATTCAATCATTGTATTCATATAGGGTCAATGAGTGCAGTTGTAAAAAATCATCAAAATCTGAGTTAAAATAACCGTTAAATCGTGATTTTTCGTTTATAACCGTCGAAAGGTTTTGTCCCATTATTTGATAACTGAATGTTTTTTTTTTTTTTGCAATTTTTGGCGTATGCGATCTCGAAGCATATACAAACAAGTTTGACAGTTGGATCGTTGAAATTAGTTTCGTAGGATACATATCCCATCAAAACGGTAGATTCACTAACACTTGCACTATGTTTGGATGAGAGAAATAAACTTGGAATTTGGATTAAAGACATATTTTATAAATTGACATGCACCAATTCCCTCGTTTGAATTCATAAATATAGAAATTTAGAATTTTCGCATGGAAAAAAAATTGGAATTTGGGATCTCCAATTCCCAAGTTTAAATTCCATGTAAATAGGTGTCATTTTCCAATTTCTATTATTGAGAGTTTAAAAACAACAAATTCCGTATTCAATTTCATTGTTCTTTTAGGTTACTCAAACAAGAAAATTTACAAATTCTATAGAATAAAATTCCATCATTTAAATTTCCATCATTTTAAAATTCCTTAGTAATCTTAAATTTCTTTATCCAAACATATTGTTAGAGTTTATTTATACTTTAATTAAGTATAACATAAAATTTTGTGGTATCCACTATTGTAAATATTTTAAATTGAAAATCAAATTCATTCATTGTATTCATATAGGATTAATGAGTGTAGCTATAAAAAATAATCAAAATCGGAGTTAAAATAACCGTTAAATCGTGATTTTTCATTATATAACCATCAAAAAGTTTTGTTCGGTTACTTGATCTCTGAATGTTTGTTTTTTGCGATTTTTTGCTGATGCGATCTCGAAGCATATACAAACAAGTTTGACGGTTGGATCGTTAAAATTAGTTTCGTATAATTCGTATTTCATCAAGTTCAATGGTATGTGTGTGTGTGTGTGTATATATATATTATATTGATTTAAATCTATTTATTTTGTACGTATAATTGACTGGTACATGGAGTAGTACATCACGTGTTATTATAAAAATAGTGGGATATGTGTGATAAAAAGTTAATAACTTAAAAAATAAAATTTCTCACCACTTCTATTAAAACACATGGTGTAATTTATGTTCCCGTTACAATGAAAATTTTCTCAAGAAAAAAAAGGAGAGAGAGAGGTAAATGACATACATGTGTCAGAAACACAGCTATCGGATCTTATCCTATCAATAACAATTAATAAGCGCACACTTGAGAATGAAAGAACCGCGGTGGAAAAACCCACCCTACTACTAGTACCAAGCAAAATACCACTAGGTCTCATCTTTCCCTCTCTTTTTTGTTTCTTTTTCTTATAATTTTCATTTTTCCCTCCCTTTGTCTTCAAAGGGCGGATGCATCATCATGCATATTAATTATTATAGTTTTTACTCCCATCTTTCCCTCTCTTTTTTGTTTCTTTTTCTTATAATTTTCATGTTTCCCTCCATTTTTCTTCAGAGGGTGGAACGGTGGATGCATATTAATTAATAATTATTATAGTTTTTAGGGGTATAAAATTTAATTTAAAATTTAATATATATATATATATAATTATTATAGTTAATATTTTGGGGGTATAATTATTATAATTATTATAGTTAATTTAATATATATTTATTATAGTTTTTAGGGGTATAAAATTGTTAAATTAATATATATATTTATTATAGTATTTTTTTAGGGTTATAAAATTATTAAATTAATATTCTGCTTATCGTGTATCATGTTACCCATGTGTATACCCAAACCAACCCATTATCTTAACATGTGCTTATCGGGTTACCCGATAACGACCCAATTCGTTATCGTATCGACCCGAACACCTGTTAATTTCGTGTCGTGTCGGGTTATCGGGTTGTGTAAGGAATTGCCAGGCCTAAGTAAAACTAGCAAAACTGGACAAAAGTATTTTAATAGTGAAGATATTAAATTAGTTCAAAATATAAATGAAAAAAAATACTAAACTTAAGGCATTAACATTACCATTAGATGATAGTTACAAAATAGTTGAAACAAATGCTTCATCATTAGGATGGGCAGATATATTATACCAGAAAAAGCATAAGGAGTCTCCAAAGTCTGACGAACAAGTTTGTAGATATTCATGAGGAAAATTTAGTGATGTACAGTCAACGGATTTAGAAATTTTAAGAATAATTAACTCACTTGTGGCATTTTCTTTATTTTTACATAATGAAGTATTTACTATTAGAACGGATTGTCAAAATATAGTTTCTCATTATAACAAAATACATTCTAATAAACAGGCAACCCGAAGATGGGTTAATTTTATTGATTCAATTATAGGAAATAGTTTTAAACCAATTTTTGAACATATAAAAGGTAATGACAATACATTAGCTGATATTTTATCAAAATTAATTTGTTGAACAAGAATGGAATATCGTGGACCATCATCATCAAATAACAAAAGACCACAAGGCAGAAAAGCACCCTTCAATAGTATAATGATGCACCATGGACCTTCACTATTCAATGGATTCCAAAATAGCATAAGCAGACCAACATCACCACCAGTACTCACTTTCAACTTTAATGGCAATATTGTTGAAGGAATCAGAAATCCAACTTTGAGGTATAGGTCAAGAGTACCAGGGCTTTCTTATAGGCAGCAGGTTCTCTTAGATAATTTTTGGAATATCTAAATCAAACAACCAAGCATAAGGTTAGGTCATGAAAAATTAATTAAAACTTTAGAACAAGAGTTTGATAGTTTTAATTTTAGTATCCATCACAGCCAGCATCATATTCATTCTCTTGAGCACAACCTTCAAGTCATTTCTAGGGATCATGAGTCATTACTTAGTAAGTTTACCAAAATGAACCAAGAACTCAAATCTCTTATAATGCAGCAGAAGGCAAGTGACATCCTGAAAAAGAGAATTGAAAAGAGGTTTGGAAACTGATAAGCATAAGAATAAAGAAAATGAGGTTATTGAACCCATAGAATTAGAGGCTAATGAACCCATAGAAGAGATTAAAATTAAGCTCTTAGAAAAAGACATTGAAATGGAGCAGCATCAGCATTTGAGTGACAAAGAAAAACCCGAAAGATATGAAAGTTTTCTTAGGTATATATCTTTAGACTTAATAATCGATGATATCCTATTAGAAGAAATTTCAAAAGCAAAATTAAGAATAATGCCACCATATATGCAAAATGAGATCTTGAGCAAAACATCACAGTCCATGAAAAAGTTACAATTGCAATTACAATGTGCTTTGTATCAGTCCATCTTTGATCCAAAACCAGGGATGAATATTATTACAAAGATGTATCCATCATGTCTTTGTGATAGTATAGAGAATTGTATTTGTAAACCAGAGGTTAGCATAGATGTGGCCAGAATGAACATGAGAGATTTTAGATCATGGCATTTTAGTTATGAGCATCAGAAAAAGCATAGTGTGATAGAAGTTAGCCCTGCCTTATTATTAGAGTTTGACTATCTTGATAAAATATTCATTAATCATTCCTAACTAGAATCATTTCCTGAAAAACTTATAAAAGTAGCAGAAGATTATCTGGAAAAGTTGAAAGAAATTTGCATCAGTTTTATTAGTAGTCCTCCAGATTGGTATGTACATATGCATAAGGAGAAAGCTAGGCATATAGCCATGATTAATGAAGAGTCCCTTAGATTATCCCTTATCTCCTCCCATAGGTGGACTCCTTCATACAAAAATATTCTAAAATTCCGAGAAATCCAAATGTTAGCCTTAGATGAGTTTGAAGATTTTAGGTATGATATGGTATTAGTAGCAAAAGAAGAAGAAATGTATATTTACATAAAGACAAGGATCAATCATCAGCCCTATTGGAAGCATTAAATTTTCAAAGAAGAAATAGCATAAATGTACTACAAGGTGAAAGAAGATAGATAAACAGATGTAGAGCTAGTAAAAAACGATGAACAGTACTAGAACAATTTGACAAAAGAAGAGCTGCATAACATCGACAACATGATGGAAGCATGAAGAGCTGACAGCAAATTAGCTGAAGTTGAATAGCATCATGTAAAATAATATATTTTCAAACAAAAATGTCAACATCATTGTGGATCCAACTACAATAATAAAATAATGACATAAGAGTAAATAAAGAAAAAAACTTGATCCATCATGAACTTTTCATACGCAAAATATCATTTTGATTAATAATAAATACTAGGCTTTTTTCGTTAAAACTCCCTTTATTCAATTATCTTAAAAACAATTTCAAACAAGCCAGCACTTGAATGGTAGTGTGTGTATAGGAGTTCTACCGCGTTTCTTGTTTAAAACTGCTTATCTCTAGGGTTGGGCTTGGGCTGAAAAGCTGATCCCAGAATTGGTCGGCGATCCCAACCCATGTAACGTTGCAGAAGCTCTGGACTGTTCTCGTAATAAACACACTATTCAAACGACCACCGCTCAACTCTAGGAAGCTCTAGAAGTTGCTCTCTCTCTCTCTCTCCCTCTCTCTCTCTAAATTGTGAGCCGAAGCGGTCCTTGTTTCTGCTGTAATCCCTCACTGATCGTTGGTGCTCTTCTATCTTTCACTCTACTGTAAGTCCCTTACTTCCTCTGTACACAATTAGCTTCATTTTATTTTCCTTAATTAATAGCCATGCTAGCTAGCTATGTCTCTCTCTCTGTACCTGTAAGTAGCAATGCATGCACTTGTTTTTGCTGTTTTCTGTTGACTTAAAACAACTTTTATTACCACCCAACAACTTGTTTTTGCTTTCTGGAAATTGGAAGAGGCTCTTCTCTCTGGTTTCTATATTTATTGTTCTAAAATTTGTTTTCTTGCCAAGTTTTTGACATATTTTGTTGGGGTTTCAAGTAAAATATGTGGGGTTGTGGTTTTTTTTTTTTTAATTTTACTTTCATGTTTCTACCAACAAATGTGAGATGGGTAAGTTGCCTAAGAGGTGTTTGTGAGAAGGCCTGCATGAACTATATTTTCCCAATTCTGTCTGTATACTACAAAAGCCAAGAGTTATCAGCAGGTCTTTTAGGATTTGGGTTCCCAGCTTAGATTTGTTGGTTTCTCTAGTTTTTGATTTGTTGAGTGTAACTTTCAGAACATGTTCCAACTAGGAATTAACTCAACACATGCTCAAATGGAAAAACAGTATCAATTTTTTTTTCGCCGTGTTAAATCATAAGAAAACAGGATCGAGAATGCTAATATAGGATGATAGAGTTTGGTAGATAGTAGAGATCGCGATTGTACATGAAACCACAAGATTCGTAGGCGTTGCTTGGGGTAAACTAGTTCAAATGCAGGATTGGGCAGCACAATCTGGGGGGAAGTAGAACTTGAATTGCATTTTTTAAGTGGTTCCAACCACGTACAAATGTTTCCTCATTTAGGAAGGACTTTAATCTTTTTTTTTTTCTCTTTTTTTGTTCTCATCTCTTAGTTTTCATCACCTGCTCTTCATCCATTTGCGATTTTTGAATGCAGGGATGGCTGAGCCAGCATACACAGTGGCATCTGATAGTGAAACCACTGGAGAGGAAAAATCGCCTTCTCCTTTTCCTGAAACCGCTATTGGGATTGACATTGGCACTTCACATTGCAGTGTTGCGGTCTGGAATGGCTCCCAGGTTGAGCTCCTTAGGAACAGTAGAAACCAGAAAATGATGCGGTCGTATGTCACATTCAAGAATGAAAACCCTTCAGGAGGAGTAAGCTATCAACTCTCCAGTGAGCACGAGATGTTATCTGGAGCTTCAATTTTCAACATGAAACGATTAATTGGCAGGGTTGACACTGATCCAGTTGTCCAGTCAAGCAAAAGCCTCCCCTTTTTAGTACAAACATTGGGCATTGGGGTGCGCCCACTGATCGCAGCCTTGGTGAACAATGTATGGAGATCCACAACTCCTGAAGAAGTTCTGGCAATATTCTTGGTGGAACTCAAGGCAATGGCAGAAATCGAGCTAAGGCGACCCATAAAAAATGTTGTTCTGACTATTCCAGCTTCATTCAGCCGATTCCAGCTTACTCGTATTGAAAGAGCTTGTGCCATGGCTAGCCTTCATGTACTCAGACTGATGCCTGAACCAACTGCCGTCGCACTGTTATATGCACAAAAGATTTCAAATCAGAACGTAAACACCGGATCTGAGAAGATTGCTCTAATCTTCAACATGGGTGCTGGATACTGCGATGTAGCTGTTACTGCTACAGCTGGAGGAGTTTCCCAAATAAAAGCCTTAGCAGGATCTGCCATTGGAGGGGAAGACTTGCTTCAGAATATGATGCGTCATCTGTTACCAGATTCCGAGACTCTTATAACTAGCCACGGACTTGATGACATAAAATCAGCGGGCATTCTTCGAGTTGCAACACAGGAGGCAATCCACAATCTCTCCTCCCAAACAAGTGTTCAGATTGATGCTGACTTGGGAAATGGAACAAATATATGTAAGGTGGTGGATCGTGAGGAATTTGAGGAAGTTAACCGAGCAGTGTTTGATAAGTGCGCGAGCCTCATAAGCCAGTGCTTGCACGATGCAAAGGTTGATACCAAGGATGTGAGCGATGTAATAGTTGTTGGTGGATGCTCATATATTCCAAAGATAAGAAGTCTTGTCATGAGCATTTGTAAAAAGGAGGAGCTGTACAAAGGGATGAACCAGTTGGAAGCTGCTGTCACTGGAGCGGCACTAGAAGGAGCGGTGGCATCAGGTCTTAGCGATCCCTTTGGTAGTTTGGACTTGCTTACCATTCAAGCCACCCCTCTCGCCATTGGGATTCAAGCTGATGGAAACAACTTTGTGCCTATCATACCTAGAAACACAGCAATGCCAGCACAAAAAGATATGATTTTCACAACTGCCCATGATAATCAAACTGAAGCACTAATAATCGTCTACGAAGGCGAGGGGAAGAAGGTGGAAGAGAACCATTTGTTGGGGTATTTCAAGATCACTGGAATTCCACCATCCCCGAAAGGAGTTCCGGGGATAAGAATAATTCTGGACATCGATGCATCGAGCGTGCTGAGAGTTTTATCGGGGGTTTTAATGCCGGGGTCTCATCAGCCGGTAAATCCAGTCATGGGAGTGAGGATGCCAACAGTTGATGATGGTCACGGCTGGTGTGCCGAAGCCCTACACAGAACTTATGGTTCTACTCTCGACTTGGTTACAGTGCAGAAGATGTAGTCACTACTTAACACGAATGCAGAGAATCATGTTTTAGAGTCAACTGGTGAAATGTAAAGCTGATACTATATTTTTGTATGCATACTTTACTGTGTGTGGATTTAGTGTAATAAAATAAAATTGAGCAGCTTCTGCTCAAATGGTTTGATAAATTATCAGATTAACAATTTCTATTTTCTAAGTGATTTAGATGGCACCAAAAGTATTTCCTTATGATTTACCAGTTGCAGAGTACTGCGTGTCGAAACACATGTTCCTCTATCCTGCAAATCACCAACGGGCACGTACCCAAAAATGCTTAATAAAAGACCTAGTGTAAAACCACGTCTTAAAGACCATATTGGTACCATTTTTCTAATAGAGGTAGACTCATCGACACATATAGATTTCATCTCTATTAAAAAGGTGATACAATTTTTTATAAAAATGCGGTAAGAACAACATTTTTGTCAACAAAAGCGAAAAATAAATAAATAAATCTTTGTTTGTGTATCAAATTAATTTGACAGATAGGTAAGTAGGAATGTCTTTCCAATGAAATGCAGCAAAACATTTTAACGTTCTCATTTGCATAAAGTTAACTTGGTTAGTGAACCAAGTGCATTAACCAAACGATCATTTTCTCTACATCCATGAAAAGTTCACTCACAAAAACAAAAGAAGTCGCATTTAAACTTAAAAAACTGCATAGAATAAACCCTAACAGCAGAAGCACCAACAATTAGAAATGGTCATCTTCTTCAGAACTTCACTGTACTTTAAGAAATACTTTACCACTTCCATTGCACCCTGCAGTCCCTTTAATCCCTTCACGGAGCTGGTCTTGAGTTGCGAGGACAAACAAACAGGCAAAAACTCTAGTGGATTGAAGGGCTTGAACTATCCGCCGAGTCTTCCTACTTTAACACGAGATGTTCGACATTAGGTGACTTGTCAAGAAACTCAACTAGGACTTCCCGACGTACCTCATAAAAAGTTAGCTTCAATCGCTTCATGTTTCTGGAAGCAAGCATAGAGCAAACCCCAGACCAAGTTCTAGCTCCCGAAAAAGACATGCCTAAACTGGAAATTTTGCCAAGAATGCAGTAACACGGTCGGCATAGGCAGGAATTGCATTGTCTATTTAGTCACCGATAACAAGTTTGATCTTGAGTCTTGACTAAAGCTTTCGGATTCTCCAGAAAGTAATTTGACGATGCAAACCCCATGACACAAAGTTTTTCAAGATTTGAGGCATTGACAAATAAATTGTTTGACAACTCTATATCTTTCACAGTTGTTCTTAAAGTCTTTAATTCAGGAGCAAGTATGTTGAAATTCATTGCATCTCTTCCGAAAAATGGATGTATATCCAAATCTTCAAGAACAAGGGAGTTACAGAAAAGCTTTTCCAATGAGGTATCACCTAATACATGATCTGTAATAACATGAAGTAACATGAGACTTGGCAAACAACAAAGCAATGTCGCAGGAAACCCAAAAATTTCACTAAAAAGCCCAATTATATTTGGAAGCTTAGTCATTATATATTCGTAGCAAACCAAGCTCAAATTCATGAGTAGTATGCGAATGATAATTCACATTCATGCCACGTCAAATGGAAAACTCACACTAAGCCCATGCAAAACCATGTGTATTGATCATACCAAGCCAAATTGAAATAAGTTTATAATATTAATACATTAGCAGTTTAATTCGAAACACACCAAACTGCTCTTCACCCAACACGCTTAAGTGGGACAAGCCACATAAGTCCATTGGGCCTATATGGGATTCGAGCTTGTGGAGATTTTGAGCTGCTTGGGAGAACCAAAATCAAGGCCCACAACTCTAGTTTCACACGGGAGGTTATAAGAGATATCCCAACCCGTTTCCTTACAAACCAACCAAAATGCTTCAAACACAACCAGTTTGCCTAGATTTATGGGTTGACGGAGTCTGACCCTGGGCCGCACACCTCATTTTAACGTGGTGGAAGAACTTTACCATTTGAAGCTCACGCAGGAAATCAAGGAAGAAAATGGAGAAGGTAGCCAAAGATGGAGCGGGATTTGGTGCAAGCAAAAGGAGATTTTGGGCAAAATGATAAACTTAGCCTTCACAAGGCTACTAACTCTCTACAGTACTATCCCAAAGAGGCATGCTGTGGGTTCAACAATGGAAAAGAGAAAGAACGACTTAACAAACCAAGACGAGGAGAGAAGGGATTCTCCAGCTGGGATTTTGAGGATTCATGTACCTATAAATTCAAGCCATCAGCACGCTCGGAATGCAGAATGCACCATGCACAGCACGCAATCTCTAAGTGTTGAAAAACCCTAATTCATGAGCTTTAGCCTTTCCTTCATTCTTATCTTCCCTTAACCTTCAAAATTACCACCCCATTAGAAACCCTAATTAGCCACTTCAAAACCAGCAACCAAGGTCTTAAATATCGATATTATCGGTGATATTTCGCCGATAATATCATTTTTTTAGAGGACGATATTTTCACACTTATCCATTTAATTATCGTCAATATATCGATATTTTTGTCGATATTATCGCGATAATATCGAAGATGATATTTTCAGCATTTTAATACATTATTTGGGCAATATATCGCAATATCGATAATATCGCGAGATGAACCCAAAAATACTTGAAAAATGGACTTACCAGAGACCTTATCGCAAACAGCTTTGCAATCCTCAATCTCATTGTATTCCTTAAACACACCGGTTAAGGTTTCGACGTTGGTGTCCCATCCAAGACCATGGATGAAGATCTTGCGGTGGATTGGGTCCTCATTCGCAACCTTCCGAATCCAATCCGCCACGTCGCCGTGGTTATCGGCAGCTTCAAGAAGCAGGGAGATAAGATGTTCCTTAGTGAATTGTCACACCCCGATCCTAACATACGTCCAGGATCGACACATGACGTCACCAACTACCTGTATCTCTAACATACCCCGCCACCAGGATATGCGAAACACAACTTGAGAACCAATTGCGTAATAAATTTTTGTATACTTTATGGCTGCATCTAACCTCTTCGTTAGACTGCCTATGTACCTCCAATAGGGATCAAGCCATTCGTAGTTCAACTTCGCTATAACTCGACATATAACACAGTCTGTTCAAGCCAAAATGCTTAACATTCCTCAATCAAACATTTGGACTTGACGGGCATGAATTATTCAATTCAAACTACATAACAACCCGCATGACAATCAAGGTTTCTATTTCATCCATCATATACATCATTGTGTTTCAACATAAAATCGCTATTCATATCATGTAATATATCAAAGAATCAATAAAGCACAATAGTATCTTCTAGTCGCATTGATCACTAATCTAATCATTTTAATAACAATCATATTCAACATCCTTCCACAATCATCTCAAGTAACCCATTCCATGATATCAAAGAGGCACAATATTAACATTTAATTATGTTAATCAGTCAATCAGATCACATCTCAATGCCCAAAATTAATAAAGGACTTTTATAATTCCCTGCCTGGATTTCAAGTAATAACTTGATAATTCTAATTTATATTCACAAGATTTATTGTGGGTAATTCTCATTCACTCGAATCCAGGGTACAAGTCTAACTTATGGAAATGAGCAAAAGTAGGGATTCCGGACCACTCAACGGAATCCAAATCAGGATACGATTTCTGACCACTCAACGGAATCCAACCACATCAGGTTCCGGATCACATAACAGAACCAAAATTATCAATCGGTTTCTTGCATGTAAAATTAGTGTCATCGATCACAATCTTTAAACATCAAGTATATAATCATGCTTTATGAAATCATAATCAAGTCACTGCCAACTTCGAAGGAGTCACCTAGACATCCAACGACTTTTCTAATTCAAAGCACAAGATTCTCAAAATCTATCGTTCATATGTACATTAAAAACTAGGGCTAGAGGGATGTAGTTCGGCCGAAGCCTACATCTTTGAAGCTATTTTAATCCAAACTCAATGAAACCCGAGGTGGATACGATCCTGGACCATCACTCAACGGAATCGCGAAGTAAGAGGGGTTCCAGACCATCTCTCAACGGAATCCGAGTGGATACAATTTTGGACCATCGCTCAACAAAATCGCGGAGTACAATGCATAACAACCACTAAATGAAACCTAAGTTGGATACAATTCCGGACCATCACCCAACGGAATCGAGGAGTAGGAGGGATTCCGGACCATCTCTCAACGGAATCCGAGTGGATACGATTCCGGACCATCACTTAATGAAATCGCGGAAGGCCAACAACCATATATACAATGGCTCAAAGAAATGAGACAAGCACAAGTTACTTAATTTACAAAAGCTCAACCAAGGGAAATAAGGTACAAATACTAAATTTAGAACAAATCAATGAAGTGAAAGATGAAACCATATCGAAGCAACAAATCTCCATCACCACGGGCTAACGGTCTACCACTAGTCCTCACATTTCATCACAACATGCCAATCAAACCATATTTCAATATATACATGTCAAATCTCATTTCATAAACTTAAATCAATGGCTAAGCATTAAAAAATAACAATTCAATAGAAAACATATTTATAAAACCAAGTCATATCCACATAGGATAACAATTACGAAAATAGGGTAATCACCAATATCACATATATTAAAGTCACTCACCTGAGGTCCACACTAATGCATTCTAGCATGGAATTCAAGGCATCAAGCTCTATCACCGTAAAAACAAAGCACAAGTCCACATTTAGATTTCTCTCGATAAATTCACATGCCCAAAACTCTCATAAATCTCCCACAACGACATTTAATGAGAATCAAACCGTCGATCAAAGGTATGGTACATGATCTTACATCACTTGCTCCGTAAGATCCAACCACTAGATTTTCACTAGTAAGTTCCTAAGGTCCAACAACTGATAACTATGGTGCTCACAAAATTGTACAACGATCCAACGATCAGATTGTCATCAATCACACAAACAAGTGGTGGTCCAATTTGATCACCACACCAAACAATTGAATTTTGGGAAACCAAGCTAGACATAGGTTCATAGGGTCACTAGAAGGTATTTGTTACTTAGACAACACTCGTGGACGGTCCCACGCACTGCCACACGCGATGGTAGCCATGGTGAAGGGTTTGAAAACCCAAATTTTCAACCTTAATCACAAAGGCTCAAATTTACGTGGTAACTAGAGCTCAACAAGGGAAACATTATTCACAACTAGGTCAACGACAAATTCTAATCGGAAACCATCCAATTTCATTGGGGAAAATCAGGTTTCTAGGGTTCTACACACCCAACTCTAAAATGAATACGAAAGCACAAACCAAGCATACCAACTTAAATATTATGAAGAGTAGATGAAGTTTCATACCTCACTCGAAGAAAATGGTTGCCGGAATCACCGAAAAATGACAAAATCGTCGGAAACCCACGGAACTTTGCTGCCTCGAACTGGAAAAACGGATAAGAAACTGGAAAATATAACACCACAGAGATTTAGGGCTCGTCAATAGCTTTCCATAGACACCAAGATCACCCAAAACAGATCTCTGATGAAGGAGATATGAGCGCGTCAAGTTGGCGGGTTAAAGGGTTGAAATCACCCCAAAAAGGGGTCAAAATCAGACCTCTCCTTCTTCTTTTCTTTTTTTTTTTTTTTTTAGAAACCTTCCCCTTTTTAAACCAACTTAACCTTTAACCCATATGTGGGAATTAAATAATTCCCACAATCTATAGTTCACAACTTCAAACGTTCGTAACTATACCGTTGTAACTCGGACTCGCAAACAGCTTTCGCCTATGCGTTCGTGGGTTTGAATCTCTTTAAAACACTAGTTAAAACTTCGAAAAGTCAACGAAAGATAAAGATTGATTACGAAAATTCAAACCCGATAACTATTCGATTTAATTCTCAAAATTTACGAAATTAAAATTAAGTAATAAAAATGACGTAAACGTGAAATACGAACTTAAATTACGAGATACATAATGAATAGTGAAATTTCGGGGATAAGATTTCACATGAATGGTTCTAGAAGATTCTGGATTGACTCGTCCTCGTCATCACCTGCACCAGTCTGATCCAAAGTGGCTGAGGCTGACATCGTGGTTATGTTACCGGTTTCCTTATACTCACCACTCGGCCCCTCTTCGTCCTCCTCCTCTTCCTCTTCCTCTTTGTCGGCTTCTTCATCTTCCTCCTCCTCATTTTCTTCGACTTCTTCTTCTTCCTCTTCAACTACTTCCTCTGCTGGTTCGTTTTAGGGTTTGGGTTCCTCAACTACGACCTTTTGTTGCTTTTTGGTGGGTTCAGAGGGCTCGGAAGAGCTAACTTTCGTTTTTTTGCCATTAGAGGAGGGGTGCAGGCGTCGTGGATAGAGAGATTTGGGGGTTAGGGTTAGGGTTTCTTTGAGGAGCTGCTACCGACGCCTAAGTGAAAACGCAGGAACTAATTGGGAATCGAGAGAGATGCAGGGTAAAAGTATCCTCATCTGTTTAGGTTAGGGGTATTTTCGTATTTCAACCTAACATTTTACACTTACTCTTCACCAAGGGGATTCGAACCTCTCCCATTTTTCACTTACTCTACACATAGAGATGATGAAGATAGTGAAAATTTGAACCTCATAGGAACTCTATGTGGTACTAAGTCACTCATGTATCTTACCATGCAATGTATAAAGTGTAAAATATTGTAAAAATTCATTATATATAAATGATTATGGTGTGTTTAAACTTCTTTCATTAATTACTACATATTTTCTACACTGACAATGTTTGCCAGCTCGCTATATAATTAACTTAAATCAGTTAAATCCATCATGCAATACATTTCCCTCCAATTTTTTATGATAAACTAATAGATAATTGACTAAATAAACATCCTGCAAAGTTTCAATAAACATTTCTAAGTTTTTCTTACAATTTTCGTGGTTTTTATTCAATTTTTATCGATATCGATAATATCCCGATATTTTCATCGAAATTTTTATGTTTTTGGACTACCGATATTTCCGATATCATCGATATTTTAGACCTTGCCAACAACCATCAACGATATCTCTCTCACACTAAACTAGTGGGCTTTTAGCTCTCACACCACGAATCACTCAGGCAATTTATTAGTTGTTATGATTATTCAATCATTGCTAAAAGGAACTATTAATATATCTGGGATACACTAGTACAAAAAACACTTTGCACTACGCAGGTCCTTCATCACGCAAAGTCAAAAAACGTCGCGTAAAACTTAGCGCAACGAACCTTCGTCGCACACTAACCGTCGCCCCAAGGCAGTGACAGAAGGGTTTACGCGACGAAGAAGAAACATGCATCACGCAAACCCTCTTTGCACGATGCAGGTTGACTTCGCGCGACGTAGGCTGTGTCGCGCAAAGAGGCTTTGCGCTACGCATGTCCCTGAATCGCACAAACCCATGTTTTTTTTTGGCAAAAATATTTTTTATTTAATTTTTTATAAATATTGCAATTAAATTATAAACAATAATTAATAAACCAAGAAAAAGTATTTAATTATAAAATATATGAAAATGTACATAAAAAATGTCTGAACAAAAAAAAAGAAGAAAAAACTACAACAAATAGTTTCCAAAGAAGAATGGTGTAAAGTTGGTGAACAAAGGCTCATTGGTTTCAGGATTCATCTTCTCACGTTGGTGATCCTCGACCCCATGGAACTGAAAAAAAGTTGCATATGTACTTACCTGCAAAGGAAAAACAAAATTCAGCACTTGAAAATGATCACAAAAACCAAAAGCTCTCCAGATTTCAAATCCTTGCAAGAAGTAAGCAACTAAGTAGCAATGCAAAATGTTCAAGAGGAGTTAAGAATTAAAAAAAAAAAGGTGCAGAGAATCAATCAGTAGGGATACATTGGCCTTACCAGATTCAATGAATGAGAAAGCTTGACTGTCTGCAATATGCCTAATTTATCAGTTTCCTTGCTGGGAAGAATCTCAACTATGCCCTTGCTCATGAACGTATAAGGATCACTACAATGTTGGATGCGAATATCAGTCTAACATTCATTTCTCATCCCAAATAGAAATCAATATTTGCCAAAGTTAAGAAGAAAAATATATTGGAAAGAGGAGGGTTGGTTGCTAGGAATAATACCAAAAATCAATACATAAACATTAATATTTCTAGTTAGGTATATTAGTTGAAGAGAAATATGGATCAATAAAGGAGTACACAAAATCGTAAATGGAAAATCAGGGAGTCTATCAATTCTTTCACCATAAAGTCAGAAGCCAGTCAGTAACAACATAAGGCTAACCTCTGAGGCACAGAGTTCAAATCAGCAAGGGAATCTTCAACTTGGAAATTTTCTCAAGTGCATGGATAAGGGTTACAACCTTGTATCAACAAAGAAGCAAATTAAGTCAATTCTACTCCTTAAACACAAAATTAACAGAAGGAAGAGTTGCATTTTACACACAGCACCTGCAACAATTTTATGTCTGGATTTTTTACATTTGCATGTAAATGGGTATTTGACTGTGGCTGAAAGGGACAACTGTGTCAGCAGTCAGCACTCGAGAATTTATGATATAAGGCTGTAGAATTTGAAATAGACATAGTACCACACAAATTGTAGGTCCCTCATTTTCCACCATTTCTAATATAACAATAAGTGCAACATTGTCCTAAAAAATTGCGTACAAGAAGCTGATATAACAAACAGATGGGAAGTAGAAACAAGAGCCCCACTAGAACAGAATGCACATTAAAAACCATACAAGACGTTGATATAACAAACAGATTGGAATTGTTTCTAACCCTCCAAACTACTTCTCTCACTCTTTTAACATGTTCTATTGCATCTAATATAACCAGGAAGATCGCCATTGATTTTAAATCATAGTGTTCTTTTTAATATAATTGGATGCTCCCTGCCCCTTTTAGATTTTACTTGAAAATATATCAGCATAAGTAAACATACATACTAGTCTACAATTAAATGTCAAAACATACACCACTTTGAACCCATTTTCATGCTTTTCAACAAACTCCTGGAGTAACCTATACAAAACAACTTTTAATCACTTGTAGACAAGAAATGCAACCCACAAGCTTTGAGACAGTTCCTATACCTCTTTGCAGCATTCAAAGACACCAAGTAATTTCAACTCAGCCACTTGTAGGAAACTTATAACATAATTCAGCACCGAAAGCAACTAAATTTAGACAATCTTATACAAATTTAAACACATCTTAACTCAAATTCCAATCAAGAATTTTTTTTTAGTAGGTATACATGAAATTGAATGTATAATCAATCCTAAATGCCCCACCAAAGGAATAAAACCTCCATCCCCTGCACTCAGTCACCAAACTGCTGCTCCACTTCAATGATTCAATATGCGCCTTCCCCCAATTAAGGTAAACAAAATTTATTTTCCTTTTTTGGGACAAAAGGGAGAATATTACACAAAGATAGCATCATAAAGATCCCCAAACACCAAGGTACAAGCACAGAAACTAAAACAAGCTTTGAATCAAATGGAGGATTGGAGTAGGAGGGATTGGGGGCGCCATGAATTATACACATGGAGAATTGGAGAATAATGCACATGCTTTTGTAATTGGTTGGTTTCAGAACCCAAATTAAGGTACTCAATTTAATTTATCTTCTGAGTATAACATAAAAAAGGTGTGTGTATGTGAATGTGATATGGGTTCTTCCCAATTTATTCCTAGCAACATTCATTCATCAAACAAGGATGGTTTAATCTCTTCTAATGTGCATGTAGCATTCTATGACCTCTTGTCGCATTCTATAACCCATATTAAGGTACAAATGCTTGATTAAAGTGCACAACAAACGAATCTTTTCTCAGAATTCGCAAAGAGCTAGAGATTAAAATTAAATAACTGAAAAAATATATATGAGAAATTAAGGTGGGCTCTGTGATAAGAAATTAATTAACTTTAAAAAATAAAGACCTATGAAATTGGGGGGAAATGGCAGCAAATTTTTACCTCTGCGATGGAAGTCGAGACGATGAGGCGGACAAGTGCTCTACGACGAGGTTGCGAGGCTGTGAGGATGCAAGGCTGCAACCTGTGAGGGTTTGCAAGGCTGCGAGAGAGAGTGGTGTGAATGATGATGACTGACTGAGAGTGAAGGAGAGGGAGGCGAGGGGAGGAACATAGGCAGAGAAGAAGAAGTGAAGAAAAACCTAGGGTCAGTAGTAGAAACCAAAAAAAATGGTGGAATTAGGCTCGGGTATACAGGGGTGGAGGCGCTTGGAAATTTCTGAAGAGGAAAGGCAGAGAATTTGCAATAGAGAAATGAAGAGAAGGAGATTTTGGGTGCCATGCCAAAATTTAGGCAGCCCTCCAAATTTTAATCTCCCACTCTTCAAATGTTTTTAATCATGTATGATTACTTTTTTTTCTTTGTCACAATGTATGATTCTATTAAAATATATCGTTTTGATAGGATACACATTCTACGAAACTAATTTCAACAATCAAACCGTCAAACTTGATTGTATATACTTCGAGATCACATACGTCAAAAATCACAAAAAAAAAAAAACATTTAGATATCAAGTAATGGGACAAACCTTTTCGACGGCTAGAAATGAAAAATCACGATTTAACGGTTGTTTTAACTCTGATTTTGATGATTTTTTACAACTACACTCTTTAACCCTATATGAATACAATGAACTAATTCGATTGTCAATTTAAAATATTTACACAATTGGATACCACAAAAGAAAAAGGCAATACAAGAACCCCAAAAGAAAAGCAAAAGGGCAAAAAAAAAAAAAAAAAAAAACTTTGCGTGACGCAGTTGCACCTACGTCGCGCAAAATCCTTTTTTGTTTTTATTTTTATTTTTTTTTGCCCTTTTGCTTATGGGTACAAAATAAATTAATTAAAATCTACTTAGTACATACATATACCATTGAATTTGATGGGAAACGCATTGTACGCAATTAGTTTTTAACGATCGAACCGTCAAACTTGTTTGTATATACTTCAAGATTGCATATGCCAAAAATTGCAAAAAACAAACATTCATATATCAAGTAACGGAACAAACTTTTTCGACGGTTATAAACGAAAAATCATAATTTAACGGTTATTTGAACTCCGATTTTGATGATTTTTTACAGTTACCCTCCTTGACCCTATATGAATACAACAAACTAATTTGATCGTCAATTTAAAATATTTACACAAGTGGATACCACAAAAGAAAAAGGTAATGTAAGAACACCAAAAGAAAAGCAAAAGAACACAGTTGTACCTACGTTAAAG
This sequence comes from Malus sylvestris, assembly GCF_916048215.2. Lineage (NCBI taxonomy): Eukaryota > Viridiplantae > Streptophyta > Magnoliopsida > Rosales > Rosaceae > Malus > Malus sylvestris. Next base: position 15,722,884 of record NC_062272.1, read on the forward strand.
TCCTGTTTTTTTTTTTTTTTTTTGCCCTTTTGCTTACGAGTACAAAATAAATAAATTAAAATCTACTTAGTAAATACATATACCATTGAATTTAATGGGAAACGCATTGTACAAAATTAGTTTCAATGATCTAATCGTCAAACTTGTTTGTATATACTTCGAGATCGCATACGCCAAAAATCGAAAAAAAACAAACATTCAGAAATCAAGTAACAGGACAAAACTTTTTTACGGTTATAAACGAAAAATCACAATTTATATTAACTCCGATTTTGATAATGTTTTACAGCTACACTTCTTGACCCTATATGAATACAACGAACTGATTTGATTGTCAATTTAAAATATTTACACAAGTGGATACCACAAAATCTTATGTTATACTTAATGAAAGTATAAAAAAATTCCAAATGTTAGTGAATCTAATATTTTGATAAGATACGCATTGTATGAAACTAGTTTCAACGATCTAACCGTCAAACTTGTTTGTACATGCTTCGAGATCACATACACCAAAAATATTTTAAAAAAAACATGCAGAGATCAAGTAACAGGATAAAACGCTTCAACGGTTATAAAACGAAAAAACACGATTTTACGGTTATTTTAACTCTGATTTTGATGATTTTTTACAGCTACACTCTTTGATCCTATATAAATGCAATAAACTCATTCGATCATCAATTTAAAATATTTACACAAGTGGATACCATAAAATCTTATGTTATACTTAATGAAAGTATAAATAAACTCCAAGTGTTAGTGAATCTAACGTTTTGATGGGATACGCATTGTACGAAACTAATTTCAAAGATCCAACCGTCAAACTTGTTTGTATATGCTTCGAGATCACATACGCCAAAAATCGCAAAAAACAAACATGTAGAGATCAAGTAACGAGACAAATCTTTTTTACGGCTATAAACGAAAAATCATGATTTAACGGTTATTTTAACTCCGATTTTGATGATTTTTTACCGCCACACTCTTTAATCCTATATGAATACAATAAAATAATTCGATCGTCAATTTAAAACATTTACAAAAGGGGATACCATAAAAGAAAAAGGCAATGCAAGAACCCCAAAAGAAAAGCAAAAGGAAAAAAAAAAAAAAGGACTTTGCGATTTTTGATGGTTGGATCATTGAAACTAATTTCGTACAATGCGTTTCCCATCAAATTCAATGGTATATGTATTTACTAAGTAGATTTTAATTTATTTTGTACCCATAAGCAAATGGGCAAAAAAAAAAAGGGGGACTTTGCGTGACGTAGGTACAACTACGTCGTGCAAAGTTGGCAAAAAAGCGGTAAAGTAATCTTTGTTTGGTGGCAAGATCTTGCGTGATGCACAAAACGTAGCGCAAACGGCCTTTGCGTGACGTTTTGTGTTTTGGGTCGCGCAAACATACTTTGAGCTACGAAATTTGCTCCGTCGCGCAAACATGTTTTTCTACTGGTGATATCTCTTATGCCACACTTTTTTTTTTAGGTATTTCAGAGCCTAGAGTCGGAAACAAACCAAGGGAGTTAAGCTTCTCAAAGTTCAAGTTCTGCTTGATAAAAAAGATCCCTAACATGATGATTTTAAATTAGTATTAATGTTTACGCTATTAGGTTTTGGTGTTTGTTGTTTTAGGAATTTTCCATATTAGTTTAGAATGTGAAATAGAGGTTTGAGGATTTAGAATGAGTAATTTATTAGGAGGGTTTAGGGTTTTAGACATTTTGTAGCTGTGGTGAAGCTTATGGCTTATATGTCTCAGGTTTTGGACTTCACCCACAATCTACGAGCTGAACTCTAAGCCATAAGCAGTTAACTTGATGCAATATATGTTCAAGTCAAAATGAGAAAAATAAATAAGGTAGTAAATAGCAACACTGAAATTCGATATAATATGTGACTAATTTAACTACAATGATGTACAAATTGCGATGCACAGTCTAAATCCTTATAAATGCACAATAGAAACTGCAATGCTAAGTCTGAAGACGCGTTTACCTATTTCAATATAAAAAATTTGAGAAAATAGTTGCCAGTTGTACATGTAATGGCTTTAGTTTGCAATTTTTGTTTGGTTTGGATGCATTAGTGTAATAGGAAAGTCCATTAACTACAAATTAGAATAGTATGGTTGATATATTCTTAAATTTGAAAGGTTGATTGAGTTAAGATCAAGGGTTCCTACTTTTGACTAATATAGGAGAGATCGAACTCGTGTGGATAGAGAGAGCACATCAATCTTAATAACTATCGTGTAATCGCTCAACTCTGCATGGCAAAGTTCATATTAAGTACTAACATTTGTACTTTTCAAACAAAGCAGATATAATTGTTTTTCTTTTCGCTAGAACTACTTGGTTTTACCGATTAGTTTTGTTTAAGTCACAAACATTTTAGATTAGGTCGTATCTTCGCTAAAAACTACAATTTGTTGGATTTAGCCAAGTTGCTTAACAATGTTCTCCTTCATTGCACCTAATTTCGACTCTCCCTCATAGAGTTTAGATTAATTAAGAGTAGATATAGTTTGAATAAGAAAAACTGCAGCACTTAATATTTAAACTCAAATTGCCCTAAAGAAAGTCAGTGTTACGTACTGCATATGACAAGTCTGTCCATGTTCATCCAAAATACTCACAAAGGTAAATGAAAGGGACACAATCAAACTCCAAAAAACTGCATAGATTAAACTCCAAACCTTCAACAGTAGCAGTACCAATTTGTCTTCATTTAATAAGTTCAAACACGTAAACGATGATTGCCAGATGTCAGCTACTAAAAAATTTCAGAAAACAATTCACCAAAACTAGCTCCTATAGTTTATATTCTGTCGCAGTAAAGCCATATAAGTTCCAAACAGATGGACTCCCACACTCTAACGTCATCTCCTGTGGAATCGAAAGGCGTTACCTCCTGAGGACAATTGGTACTCGACAAAACCGCACCCCCAACCCAAATATGCATGTACATGCAATAAATCAAAACCACAAGAAAATTAGAAAAATACACTAATAAGAATTTGCACCTCTTTAGTTTGGAGACGGTAAATACTTAGCCCCTACATTTTATAAATTACCACCGTACGATTCTAAAGTTACAAATCTTTACATGATTCACCTCTTTGTTGAAAAACTGAACGAGCCTCTTTTAGCAGGTATCTTGTTCTATTGTAACAAAAGTAAGACGATAGCACCCTCGTAAGAAGCAAGAGCTATTTACTTACCGTTTAAGGCCCTCGTATTCTAGAGAAAAAAAAGGGACAATAGTGAAATGTATAAGAGATTCACGATGTAATGAATACATGGTCACTACGATTGTCCTATATCTACTCCGTTTTTGCTACTGTAAAATGCAATCCCTGTTTAAAAAGGTGCTCCTTAATCACCCTGTTTGCAAAATCTAATTACATTCCCAAAACTCCACTCACTCCCTCCACACTCACATCACCACTTGCATACAGATATTATCAAAAAGTATACGACTTTGCTTGAAATGAAAATAAAAACAAATGTAGGCATGTAGCCACCACACTTTGACTTCTTAAACAACAAAACCCGACACATATTCCTACCATTTCTGCTCATGTTAAATATAATACAAAGAGTTTGAGACCCCAAAAACAAAAACAAAAAACATATAAATATTAAGTACCAAATCATACAAGAACAAGACTCCAAAATTAATACAACAAAATTCAACACCCAAAAGATTCCACAACACCAAAAGATAAAATATATAAATACATTTATATATATCAAAGTTTGAATTGAAATAAACAAAGGTTTTTTTTTTGTTCCTAATCACTTGATGACTTCTTTTTTTTCTTCCTTGTTTTACAGCATATGGGTTCCAATGCAGTTTTCACCGTGTCGACCACGCTATCTTGTTCCCAAAGCTTTGTTGCCCTTCGAAACCCTAAAAACTTAGACTTCGTGGAAAATTAAAATTAGAACCCCTACACATTTCAAAATTAGACAGTGGTGCACAATCTCTCACACCTTGCGTAGTACGTCGTCGTCTCAGTACTTTAATGCACGAGGAGAGTTGGACTTTGCAAAAGGAAATGATCATCGTCGGATCCCTTCCACTAAATTTACCCAATCAATCAATCCGGATTTTTGAAATTCGATCTACAACTACAAACAATGGACCACTTCAAAAGTTATAATAACTTTAACTGTTGGATCAAATTTCAAATATCCGGATTAAGTGATAGATAAATTCGGTGAAAGAGATTCGAAAAAAATTCCTTTCCTTCGCGAAATAATTAATCAATTATTACTGCTCGCGTCAAGGGAGACTCCTTGTTAATTTAACAAAATCTATGTACTTCTCTTCCCTTTCTCTGGGTTCAGAACCGTTGTGATACGGACACGTGGCGGCGTCTGATGTGGGGAGAGACGATGGAGATGAGTCCGCCCAGTGGGGGCCGCATCTTTGCCCTGTAGATCATCTCGTCGTACGGCCTCCTGTAGAACTTCAAGAACGGCGCGAAGGACTCCCGGGACTTCTCCGTCCTGCTGGCGTGGTTCTCCCTGCGGAAGAACGTGGCCGGCGATTGGAGGAACGAGGGGCGTGGGGTCCGCGGCGGCTGGTTGTGGTGAGGGGTTCTGCTGGCCTCGCTGCCGGAGCACCGTTGGGGGAGTGGGGTCGACGGGAACAGGCTTTTTCTCATGGCAGCGGAGTTGCCGTAGCCGTGGATTGTTCCACGTGGTGTTCTGGCGGCGGGGGATGCGAAGGAGAAGGACCGGGCGTTTAGCGGTGAGATGAAAGCGGGTCCCAGCGGGGAGGGTGTGGTGGGGCCTACTTTGGATGCTGACGTGTCTGTGAGGCTGAGGTACCAAGGCTTGAGAGAGTCGAACTGATGCTGAGCGACAGTGAAGGAGAAACGAGAGGATGAGCAAGAGCCGACCTTGGCCGTTGATTTGATTGAGGAGGGGTCGAATCGGAGGGACGAGGCTCGCGGATAATTTGAGAAGTCACTGAAATCCAACGACTCCTCAAAGTCAAGAGATGATACCATCATCGTTGCCGTTGATAGCTCAACGAACGGTCGAACACCCTACAAAAGTACAATCCAATTAAACAAGAAGGGTCACACTCAAGACATTCACCTTTTTTTAACTTGTACCTTGTTGTCATATAAATTAACTAGTAAAAAGTTAAATACAAACTTGGTCACTCCAAAAATTGAACAATGACACACATTAATGGTAAGGCATAGAAATGATTTAGAAGCCAAATGCAACATAACAGCTAACCACACGACTGTCGAAGATCCCGTTCTTTAAGCCACCCGTTAAAGTACATAAATGTTATGGTGATATTGCTTTACCTAAAGTTTGATCTGATAGCAATGTTAAAATAATTTTTTGAACTACTTATTGTCGACAAAATCAAATTTAACAATTAAATATGTATTGACACTTAACGTACGTATGTATTAAAATAAGATGACTGTATTAAACTGTTGATGGCTATATTATATTCTGTGAAAGCAAACAAGCAATAATTGTGGCATAATTTGAACCCAAGCAAGCAATCAGGTGCTCATGATAGCTATATTGACCTGTTTTTTTTTGAATTCTGGGAAACCCAGCACAAGGATGTGACCTGAACTTGAAATGGATAAGAATTATAGGTAGGTTTTGGTTTTGTACCCAAAAGCACGACACAGAATGCACAAGTGGTCAAAACAAATACAGTAACATTGGACTTTTTTACCACCAACCCAATGAGCTACATAATTTAATTTAGATAGGTTAGGTCAATTTAATTTTTGAAAATTTAATTAATGTTTTTACCTTCCAAAGATATGAGAACATTGTAGGAGGGTCAATTACGAATGCTTTGGAGAGCCGTCTTGGATAGTACTCCGCCACAATTTTCAGTCCGGCCACCAGCAAGTTCATAAAAGCAGAAGCCGACCTGAAAAAACCTGCAAATTTATCCCATTAAGTTTTAATTTAATCAACAATTGAATTCAAAATCATGTATTTTAATTAGGGATTAAAAGAATAAAAAGTGATTAGTGTCTGGTGGCGTAAAAGTAGAATCCTGGGAACTTCTGCCACGGGATCAAAAATATTCAAAAGCTAGCTGTATTGGAATTGACGAATTCTCGGAAGGACTCCAATTCCCTACAATGCCCCTACATTCCTGGACCGCTAAAGAGGGTTAGACCGCGACACCTGAGGGGCACTCCGGACAATTTCTGATGATATCTCAGCTTCTCCGACATAGCTCTCATTAACTACGCTGCTCCAACCGTATCATGCAGTTTCTATGTAGAATGACTAAATTGACCTTCGGGATTAGGGTGTGTTCGTTGGATTTATGAAGGGTAAGTTTGGGAATTGGGCGTAGGGGGGGCTTACTTGCGTCGAAAAGGAGGACGAACTGCTCTACGTTTTTGGGCATGGACTGAATCGCCACCTCCAGCGTGAATGCCAACAAGCGAGTGAACCTTAAATTTACAAAAATGGAAAATTAATTTCAGAAATAAAAAAAGGTTGCATGAAGAATAAATAATTTCAAAAAAAATAAGGAAATGTTAATTAAAAAGGCTTTCTGGAGTTTGTTTACTCACAGTTTTTGCGAATGGAACTTCTGGTAATCTTGTTTAATCCGGAAAATCTGTGGGAAAAAATAAGAACAAAAAGGTGAGGTTAAAAATACCAAAAACAAAAGATTAAAACGGAAAAGAAAAAAAGGAGTGAAATGGTAATTTACCACAACAGGCCTGGATTCTTCATCATGGCCAGACACGTAGGCAACACCTTCAGCGAGCTCAGCTGAGAACTCATCTGCTATCAAGTTCTCTGTGTGTTCAAAAACATGAAAAATTAAAATAAATTAATCAAAACAGATTTCAACTTTTTTTTTTCTCCTTTTTTGTGGTTCGAAAAAATAAATTAAAAAAAAAATTAGGGAAAGAAGTGAGATTAATCATTAGCGGGAGTTGGGCTTACACTTTAACGTTTAATTCAAAGTTGTGGAAAAAGCAAGATTCTTTGGCTAACCACAAAACAAAAAGAGAAACCAATATGCACTTGAAAAAAGAGAGAACTAGAGAGAGAGAGAGAAGAAAATTGAAAACCTGGGTTTTTACATACCAGTGCCAATGTTCTGTCTCCATGAAAGGCAAGCCCTAAGTTGCTTGGCTGCCTTCTTAACACTATCTCCTTTTGCTTTCAAAAACCTCTCCACACAAGCAGTGTTGCAAAACTTCTCCTGCGAAAACAGAAAAAAATGAGACCTATATTCCATAAAAAATTATTAAAACAGACAAAACACATTTAAATTAAAGTGTGAAAAATAAGAAAACCAATTAAGATTGAAATTTTAAGAAAACCCATGAAGTTAAAAATGGAGATCTGAAAGTTGACGTGAGAATCCAAACCTGTTTAACTGTGAGTGGGGCTTGTTTTCTCAGAAGCTGAAGAACTGCTTCCACTCTCGCATTTCCCTTGCTCTGTTCATCTCTCGGGTGGTGATCTTTCTTCCCCATTTCGAGATTTCGGACCAGTGATGAAATAAAAAAACCAACTAAATTCCACCAAAATACTCAGACGTTTATACCAGTCTTCAAATGTACGCAACCATTAAAATGTTCACTCAGGAGGGGGAGAGAGAGAGAAATATGAGATAATGAGAGGGAAAAGATGTTGAAACTTGAAAACTGAGAGGGTTATAACGTTGAATAAAGGGAAGGGAGGCAGAGAGGACGTTATATAGCAAAACGACAGCTCATAACGCCGTCACTATATGGGGGGCTTCTTTGAATTAAAGCAAAGTTCCATCTGCGTCAACTGCTTGGCTTTTGGTCAATGCTATTGTAAATATTTATTTGAGTTTTTGCAATGATGGGTCCGAAAGTGATTCGTAACGGAAAACGTCGGCTGGTCCAGGCCCAAGCCCATCGCCCACCAATTACCTTTTAATTGCTTTTATTACTTTTCCAATTTTACCCTGATCTCGACCTTTCTCTGTTTGTCCCTGTGTCTCTTTATCAGAAAAGTATGGCTGCCTACTTGTTGGCTAAGGCTCAAAGAGTTGACTGTTTACGAGCCAGTTTTAATGGCACTCCCCCATATATTTCAGGATGATATCTCTCTCATTATTGTGTGATTTGGACACTGACATGTTGCTTGATGGTCGCTCATTTATGTTAGACAATGTAGTAAGTATATGTCATTATAAATTTTAATGTTAAGATTAAGAGTTTTGCTTCCATCAGTTACATAGTTATATATACGGAATCCACAGCTGAACCAGCAGTAATAATAACATGTTTAGTGTAAACAACCAACGGTAACAATGGTTGACTTTCACTTTTGTGTAATTGGCATGCGTGAGAGGACAAAGATTAGTACTTTACCCTTCTATTTACGTTGAATTCAAAATTGTTGTTGGTTTTTTTTTAATTTCTAATTTAACTGTTTTATTTCCTATTTAAACGAAAAAATCACTCACCTCACGTTTTCTAGTATGTACAATGTCAATCAACCGGTAAGATTCGTTAATGGAAATGGGGTGATTTTAACAGTTCAACAGTAACAATGACTGACAACTTTTTGCGTACGTAGTGTGCATGAGAGACAAATGTTAGCATTTTAGCATTTTACCCTTCCGTTATATAATTCAAAATTTTTGTTCCTTTGTTCCTATTTTTTATATTTTATTTCCTTTTAAAAAAATATCACTCACATCATGTGTCTTAGTATGCAAAGTAACGACCAACTAATAAGATTCATTCTTGGAAAGAGGGAGGATTTAAACTGAGAGCCGAATAAACAAAGTGAAATTGGTTTTCATAAAGGAGTATGATTATTTCCCCTCCTATCCCCCTTTCCTTCCCTTCCCTCTCCACTTTCTTTTTTTTTTCCTTATTGTCTTCAAAAAAATCAATATAAGATGTTGACGTGACTTAACCGTAACCGTTCAAGTAGAAGATGATGGAAGAGGAGATAGATTATGAGGGAAGAGAATCCTCATCTTTTCTTAAATGCACATGAACATCTTTGTACAAATATTTTATGTTATATTACTGATTGGGTAAATTACATAGTAGCCCCTCAGGTTTGAGCTCTATTGCAATCTCATACAATATCTTTAAAACATTTCACTTTCATACCTCAAGTACTATTTTATTTCAATTTCATACAACCGTTAGATTTTCCATCCATGGATCTGTTAAATGCTGACGTGGCTGCCACATATATGACACGTGGCTGCCAAATGTCTGCCACGTGGCAAATAAAATAATTTTTTAATTTTTTTTTAAAAAAAAACATATTTGTCACTTTTTTTTTTTTTTTCTCTTTCTTCTTCTTCTCTCTCTTTCTTCTTCTTCTGGGTTCGGACTTTTTTTTTTTTTTTTTTCTTCTTCTTCTTCTTCTTCTTCTTCTTCTTCTTCTCCCTCCTCCTCCTCTTTCTTCTTCTCTTCTTCTTCTTCCTCCTTCTTCTGGGTTCGGTCCCTTTCTTTTTCTTTTTTTTTTCTTTCTTCTTCTTCTTCTTCTTCTTCTTCTTCTTCTTCTTCTCTTTCTCTTTCTTCTTCTTCTGGGTTCGGACCTTTTTTTTTTTTTTTTTTCTTCTTCTTCTTCTTCTTCTTCTTCTTCTCCCTCCTCCTCCTCTTTCTTCTTCTCTTCTTCTTCTTCCTCCTTCTTCTTCTGGGTTCAGTCCTTTTTTTTTTCTCTTTCTTCTTCTTCTCTTTCTCTTTCTTCTTCTTCTTCTCTTTCTTTTTCTTCTTCTTCTGGGTTCGGACCTTTTTTTTTTTTTCTTCTTCTTCTTCTTCTTCTCCCTCCTCCTCCTCTTTCTTCTTCTCTTCTTCTTCTTCCTCCTTTTTCTGGGTTCGGTCCCTTTTTTTTTTTTTTTTTTTTTTCTTCTTCCTCCTCCTCCTCCTCCTCTTTCTTCTTCTTCCTCCTTCTTCTGGGTTCGGACCCCTTTTTTTTATTTTTTTATTTTTTCTTCTTCTTCTTCTTTCTCCTCCCTCCTCTTTCTTCTTCTTCTTCTCTTTCTCTTTCTTCTTCTTCTGGGTTCGGACCTTTTTTTTTCCTTCCAATTTCAGGTTTTTAAAAAAAAAATTAAAAAATTATTTTATTTGCCACGTGGCAGACATTTGGTAGCCACGTGTCATATATGTGGCAGCCAGGTCAGCATTTAACATATCCATGGATGGAAAATCTAACGGTTGTATGAAATTGAAATAAAATAGTACTTGAGGTATGAAAGTGAAATGTTTTAAAGATGTTGTATGAGATTGCAATAGAGCTCAAACCTGAGGGGCTACTATGTAATTTACCCTTACTGATTGTATATAATTATGTCTAGTTTTTCTTGTTATACGTTAGCTTCATCACATGATGGAAAAAAAACAGGTAGATAATTTGATGCAACAAATAATATGGAGGATCAAAATGTTGAATCCTACATCAGTCGTAGTAAAAGATAAGTAATAGTTTAAATATTCTAGCCCCGATCTAACTAACACCGAGACTTTTTGTGATAAAACCACACACCTGACGGATTGTGCAGATGATAATTATCAAGTTGGGGATAATATCGATATTGTTAGAAGTGAGTTGTATGACCCATCTCTCTGATAATTCTACACAGAAGACTTCATCCCTTGTGTCATAGCACTTATTCTTATGGTAGAGAATTAGGACCATATATGCATGCATGATTCATATGCACTAACACTGAAAGTGATGATTGGCACAGTGACTTTGTATGGAGTAAAAAGGTTGCATGCAGTGGTACTGGATGTAATTATTGCACGAAGAAACTTTTGTTCTGGTAAATTAATAATCGAGGGTTTGTAATGATGATACTTTTTTAGAGAAAGGGAATCTCTCTAGATCTCTTCCACCAAATCTATCAAATCAAATGATCCGAGCTTTAAAATTTGATCTAATGACTACAAACAGAGGCATTCTTTAAAAGTATAATAACTTTAGCCGTTGGATCAAATTTTAATAGTCTGGATCCCCTGATTTGGTGGATTTGGTTGAAAGGATCCGGAGAGGATTCCTTTCCCTTTTTTAGAGCAACGTGGGATGGGGTGGTTTAGGAGAAATTTTTTATTATGATTGAAATACGGGTGGTACACCACATGCTTATATATAAGTGCTGGGAAGTTTTTTTTTTTAAAAGTTATTAACTTTTTAACACATATATCTCACAATTTGTATAATAACACGTAGTGTATCATCCTGTGTTCCGATCACATTGAAAAATCTCTTGTGGTATAGGGTTTGATGACAGAAGAAAATTTTCAACTCGTAATCGGATACTGCGGGATATGTACATGAACACAACAATTTAGATCAGAGGGTATATGCGAGTCCTATGCCTGTATGTTACTTACACACAGTTTTACATATTGATGAAACATTGAGTTGCTCTCCCTTTTCTTAACCAAAATCGATCGTAGTATGTTTGTTGCTGATTTACTGTAAGTGGGTAAAAAGCAATACCAGATCCTACCTAAGGACGTGACTCCAACATCAACACGACAATAGATGGAGGGTTTACATTTCTTACGTGGGATACAAACCCGGATCTTCTTTGTGAGGATCTTGAGGATCCATCAATTTTGTATGTTCATCGTACATCATACGATCAGAAATTATTTAAAATTAAACACAAACAGTACTTGACAAAAACTGATCGCACGATGTAAGATGAGCAAATACGATTCACGGATCTCCAAAATCCTCAACAAAAGGATCCTGTTGGGTGGGATACGTACTTTTCAACTGCATTTACACATGGATAATTGATATCGAGTAAAGTAAAAGTGCATGGTAAGAATTAGAGTAATCACGTTGATAGCTTGCTTTCGTACCATGCTAAGAATTAGAGATAATCAACCAAAAACCAGTAATGTGTGTGTGTGTGTTGTGATATTTATGGGTCAAAATTAGAGTGTTGGATATGAATTTGGACGTGGGGATCGATCAGACAGAAGCAGAGAAGAAGCTTTTGAAGAGTTCTAGCATCAGGGTGATAGATCGAAGGTGGCAGACAATATCGATCGGATTTGGCCTAAATCAATAAAACTGATTACGACTTACAGGTTGATTAGTAGTTGTTTTCGCCATACATAAAAGAAGAGAGACTATAACTCAAAATCAAACAATCATGCATATATAACCAAACAACATAACATGTCATATTGTTTAACAAGAATATATATTTGTTTTGGTTAATTAATCACTATGAGAAATGTAAGCAAACAAAGATACTACATATGCTGATTTACACCACAATTTCCAGAACAATGTTGTGAGCAAATAAAGAACATAAATATGCACATATTTACACAAAACACTTAGTCCCATGAAGCCTTGATACTTGGCGTCCATAAATATCATACAATATCCAAGTCCGTTGTTGTTACGGCGGAGAATTTTTTTCTTCACACTTGGTAATTGCATTTAGATACCCACATTGTCGCCGACATTCTTCACGTGTCCAAGTCCTTAATCAAACCCCTTAATCGCTTTTCAATAATTAATTATTCATTTGTCCTCCCTTAATTTTAAATTGTGTTGTACTTTGTTTCTTTATGCAAATAGCAAGCTTCGATCTCCTCTAGAAGTAGTGGTGATTACTAAGTTAGACGCTTGCCCAGTTTCGAATGAAAGAAGTCAAAAGGAGCTTAAAAATTGATGCTATGTGCCTCCTTATTCCACCTATAATTATCAACTTTTCTCACCAATGTTTTTCAGAAGAACGTAGGTTAGGAAACATTACCCGTGTCTTTTTATACTCTCTGACAATCTAATACGTTATGTTGTTAAATTATAAATTACTATTACATTATGTTGTTAACTTATAAATTACTATTGTTTGATTAGGTCAATTACAAACAACATCATATATCCTACAAAAAATATCTAGTATATGATGAAAAGCAGACGAGGTCTCAATCCCAAACCTAATTAGCAATAATACGGAGAATAAACCTAGTCCTTATAAGTCTTGCGAGATTTCATAATTACTTTTCAACGTGAAACAATTATTCCCATACTTGCATATAATATTGTTGGAACTGTATGCATATTGAGTCGGTAATTCTTCCTACTCAACGATATTTAATTATGATATTAGTAGCATAATATGTCAACTATTTAACATAGTATTTCTCCTTGTATCCTCACGATAATAAGAATCATATCATCACGGACAAATTTGTCTAACACACGCACAAAGAGAGAAGATCGTTGGGCTCCATATGTAAAAGCCATTGCTCGTCGCTTAACTAAAAGAACGTACAAAGTTAGGGTTGGGCAAATACATTTAAGTTTAGTTAAATCTAAATCAAGCGCAGCTTAGGCTGGTGATTTGGAGTTTCCAAAGATGAAGTTGTAAGCTTTATCGTGATTTGGCTTTCACAAAACAACCCAGATGGGGGAATACATTTAGAAAAAAAAAAAAAAAATCAGATGGGGAAAAAAGAAAAAAGTAGAGTATTGTGAGGGAAAGGGGATGAAAAGGAGCTGAGAGAGCAAAGTAAGAACGGTAAAAATCAAAGATTGCACTTTGAAGAACTTCTTGTCCTTATTCGTTATTTTGTTAAGAGGTAAACTTGTAAATAAATTTTTTATTAAGATATGAATGGAAAAATAAGACATAGATATGGAGATATTAACACTCTTAAAATAATGTAACAAAGCTAATATTTAGTGAAAGATTTGTTTCTTTTGTCTACATTCAAATGTGCGAGAGATTCTTTCCACACACTTTACCCAATTCTCTTTCCCTATCTATTTCTAATAATTTTTTTAATTAATTTATATATTTTCTCAAAAAAGATAAACAATATATTGTATGCATGCTTATGATTTTGACACTTGTTATAGTTGGGCATGATATTATGACGGTGGGGATCAAGGGAATATGATGTTGTTGCTTCAAATCCCTCCCACGTGGCCCTATTTTACTAATTAAAGTGGTTTCCTATTGTATTCTCTATTCGACCATTTCACACCTAACCCTTTTGTGTGATTCAAATTTTGAAACACCAACCTCTCACGCTATTTCCTCCTTTTTTGGTCACAAAACATTATTTCCTTCTAGAAAAAATAAAATAAAAGACACAATGTGCAACAGAATGCACCCAAGTCCTTTAAAACCTGAGGTCCAAAACATTATGATATAAATTAATCATTACGTTTTAAATTCAAAAAATATTATATAATCTTACTGCTTTCCTCTCTGGCTCGTACTTTCTCCCTAAATATTCATATGACCCAAATATTCATATAAAACGAGAAACGGGGTAAAATGGTGTACAGTTTGTCTGCTAAAAATATTGGGGGAGGAAGGGCCTTAGGCGATTTGCCGAATATCGACTGGTGGGGGTAGGACCTTGTTTGTTTGTCCTAACTTTTCTAACTTATTAGGGTAGAAATTGCAAGCAGCTTTGTGACTTTGTCTCGATGAAACTAGACCAAGTCTCCAGACAGATAGTAATCTGCACGAACAAAACAATTTATCCTTTTTCAACCGGTGGCCGGGTACGGATATCAACTGTTCATGGCAAGTATATACCCAAGCTCGAAAAGAACAGTGGATGCATTGGCCATATATACATATACGTATATTTGTACGTTTAAATATACTTTTGTAAATTGATTATGGTTTTTCTTCTCAAGGGGTATCGTCGATCTTGCCTAATAACCTAGGGGTGGGCATGGTTCGGTACGGTGTGATTTTGGAGTAAAACCAAAATCAAAATCGAAATTTTTTTTAGTTTGATTCGGTTCGGTTTAACAGTCTGCACTCGGACGAGGTGGTCGTCCTTAGAGAGTTGACCACTAGAGAGCATACCACTTGAGAGCCGACCACTAGAGAGTTGACCACTTGGAAAATGTGATCAATTATGTGCCACAGGGTCTCTTCCATATAACGATGATCTAGTCTCCAACCAAAGAGTCTTCCATCCCATGGTAATCTAGTCCCTTGTCAACAAGTCCACCATCCAAAATACGGTAATCTAGTCTCTGGCCAACGAGCCCTCTATCCAACGGTAATTTAATCCCCAATCAACGAGTCTTCCTTTAAAATGGTGAAATGACAAAAGTGAAGTTAGGTTAGACAGGGATTCACGTTAACAAAGACCATGTGATTGAACCGGATAATATGTTCTTTTTTCCGGTAAGACTGGTAATATAGTATGATATGGGAGTTGGATTAAATTTTTGTGTGGTATAAGCAATGTTTAAAATATCGGTATCGGTGGAAATATCGATGGATATATGGAAAATTGATATCAATTACTTTCGATGGAAATTTAGAATAAAACTTTAGGAATTATCAAATATTGGTTTGGATGAAATATAAAAGTTTCTCCGATATTAAATAGATATCGGCGATATCTACTTCACCTCCCCCCCCAACCCCAAATTTCATATCTTCCTCTAGATGATCATGAAAAGATCATGTTTCACAATAAAACTAAGTAGTAATTAATAAGATGAATAGTCTAATATCTTATAAGCACATGTAAAATTCTTTAATTTGTCGACGTGAAATTTACACTCCCAACATTCTCCGAATGTTGAAGAATGTGAAATTAGATGTAACATCAGTTTTGTTTGGGTATATATAAACAATTTCACTACGTGCATGTGCTAGAATGTCATGGGGTCAATATGGGATATAGTTGGTCATTTTTCTCAAAAATTCAAATTCAAAACCAAAATTAGTTTTTTACTAAACTCCACTTTGACTACTTAGTAAGTGATATTTTTCCTACTCCTCTCCTACTCTAAGAAAAAAATCAACCAACTAGCGACTATTGTGTTGTTTGAATGTAAGTGACGTTTGTGAAAGTTAAAATATGCCCAAAAGCTGATGGAAGTGTGAGTGGTATGGCCAATGCATGATGCATCGTATCGGATTAGACTTTGGTGGCACAACTCAGCGACTTTTCTGTCTTGAAATCCTTGAAAGGAACCATTAGCCATTTGTGGGTTCCTATCTCAGCTGCTATTTTAATTGTTGACCACAAAACACATAATTATATCATATAATGGACTCTCTGCAGCAATTTCACATGGTAGTTGGGACCCTTTGTCCTAATTTGCGACTTCATCGCAATGACTCTTCCATTGAGAACAAGACATTTTTATATACCAATACTGCCTAGTTTGTCATGACACTTTTGTTTCTACACCACCTTTCTGGAGATTTGATCATACCCATATAAATAACGAAAGAAATATAGAGGAGAAGTGGATAGAACCCTAAATGGATCAGAACCCTCATACTATTAACTGCGAAGATCGATAATTAAAAAATTACTGGATGCAACAAGTTTTTGTATGTAGTTTATTTGTACTATTTAGTTGACGACTGATGTGTTATGATTCATAATTTCATACACAAAATTAGAAATTGTTTTCATTCTACAAATCCAACTTCTTCTTTTTTATTAATGTGTATGCGCAACTTGCTGGCATGCATTGTATTCACTAATATTCGATATAGTTTTTCGACTCCGAAGGGATTTTAATTAGAATCTCTTCATCCATTTTTTTATAGAACAAGATTCTAGAACCATGCATACTGTTAGTATTCAATTTTCAATGATGTAAGAGAACCAATTTACTACTGAATTTTTTATACTAGGATAGCGATTTAGTGAAGATAAGAACATTCAACACGAAGGTGAAAGTAATGAAGGTGAAACAATTAAACTTCCAACTCGTCATTCATCATAAGATTTGAACTTAAGACATCTCACTGTTAAATGAAGAGGAATACTACCACACTGCAACGTTAAGTGACAACTAACAAGACCTTCCACTTATAAGTTGTAAGTGAAAATAATTATCTTAAACCGTAGTACCAAGTAGCAAGAACAATACTTGGCTACTTAAAAATGAGTAGGAACTCCTACTCAAAACTCTTAGTGTTTTAATTATAGAGTTTTGTGCTTATGACCATCACCGTTCATACTATGAATCACACTGTAAAAATCCTCTCGTAAAAAATAAATTAAAACTAAGGTCGTTTAGTCAATCTATTGTAGAAAATACATAGACAATCCGTAATGCTTTTACCAATATCGTTCATTTGTTTTTAAACAGTTTGATGATTAAACGACCTTAGATTTAATTGATTTTTTGTAGAGGCGATCTTTATAGAGTGATTTGTAATATCAACGGTTTTGATTATAAACACGAAGTTCTATAAATTGACAACGAACAATTTTAAGAAATTTTGAATATGAGTTACTACTCATTTTTTAGTAACCAAGTATTATTCAAGTAGCAACGAGCAAATAAATTCTTAAAACTTGAAGTAATGAGATTTTTTGGAATGATTTAAAATTTGATAAGTCGACTTGACGTTAATGGAATGAAAAATATATTAATATTTGATTAATTTCCATGAAAAGTGTAACATTGATTAGGGCAATCAAGGAAACTTACAACCGTACAAGTTAATTCATGCTGCAAATTCAAATTTTCATTTCATCAACATTCTCTCATATGATATCATGTTCTATAGAATCGATTGGCTAATATGTTGTTGAATGGACATGGAGAATAGTAAAACTACCGTTAAACTGAAATCATGTAAGGATATGGTTGAATTGGGACAACAATTTAAGTAAAAGTGAATTGGTAATGATAGTAAGTTTAACTTATTAACCTTTTCAATTGGTCTGATGAATGGACAAGGATTGTCTGCCCTCCACTTCCGGTGCCTTCTCTGTGCCCTCCTGTTTTGTGTGATCACTGTTAAGCCACGTCAATATTTTATATTATTTTTTTATAGATATAATAAGACAAAAATGAATAGTAATATAAAATGTTGACGTGGCTTAACCGTGACCACACAAACAGAAGGACACGGGAAGGACACCGGAAGTGTAGGGCAGACAATCTTTGTCCCTGATGAATTGGTGTGATTAGACAAAAAGGAATCTGTAATATTTAGATGATCCGACTCCAATATCTCAATATTTCTTTAGGTTGTTGCGTGTGCGCTTTTTACAAGTGATACTGAGATGGAAGAAATGAATTTATGCATATGGTGTAAATTAATAAATTGATGATATGTTTACTTAACATGAATTAGAAGTAAAGAACCGGAGAAATCGGAATAAAAGAAAGAAAGTGAATCGGATCAACTAGTTCTTCTATTTTTTTATTTATAATTTATTCAAGTACGAATTTGAAGGAAAATCTACAGCTTTTTCATATACCATATGAGCTAATAAATACATTACAAGCTAACGTGTTCGAATAAAATTGCTATTGTTTCATTTCAAAAAATAAATACATGAAAAGTTAAGAATTAAAATGATTCTAGAGACACTTAGTTTCCGGTCTCTCATGATCATACTATAGAAACTCATGCCTTATTTAGTTCAAAACT
Organism: Malus sylvestris; assembly: GCF_916048215.2. NCBI lineage: Eukaryota > Viridiplantae > Streptophyta > Magnoliopsida > Rosales > Rosaceae > Malus > Malus sylvestris. The sequence continues at coordinate 15,741,291 of NC_062272.1, forward strand.
TTGATTCAAGTCCTCTATTTATCACATTGTCATAACTCATCTTAGTGACAATGTTGACCCTAGAAACTACAAAGCCTACGTGGCGCGCAGGCCGAGTAATTAATGAGCTAACTACGTCCTTCGGTGAATGCGGGGCGTGCCAACTCGTCGGCCAAGCTCGGCCGAGGAGTAAATTTGTTGATGTTGCGTTGGGTCGCGCTACTGACTTCTGCGTCTTGCGATTGCGGCCGAGAAAGGAACACGTCTCGGCCTCTTGGGTTCTCGAACCTGAAGACAAGGTTACTATTCTTACGAAGTTCAAAATCAAATTCGGCTTTCAATGTGCCGAATGTAATAACTGTAACACCTCACTTCGCTGAGAAGGCTGATGAGATGACCTCGACCAATAAGGATTTAGAAACCCTTCTCGACCGAGACTTGGATAGGTAATCAATCGTTCTCGCCGCAGTGCTGTTGATGCCAACGGAAGATACTGCGAGACCGACTGACTCTACGGTGACAGAGCTATCTATGCCGACTTAAGATATCACCGGTTGCTTCCACAGTGCTGTTAATGCCAACGGAAGATGTGTCAGCGAAAAAGGAAAAAGAAAAATCACAAGTTGTGAGAGTTTGCGCAGGGCAATTTTGTATTGATTTGTGGGGCTCTCACAGTTGCTGAATGGCTTGTATTTATAGTAGCAGCACATCGAGCCCGAGTTCCAATCCTATTCGGACTAGGTCTCCTTCTCCGGATTAACATCCCCTCGATCAGTCCTATCTCCGCTAGGACTACGAATCTAGTCCTTAACTGAGCCGGATTCGCTTTCTAGGTTATTGACCTCGTCGAGAGTCCCTATTGCACTAGGATTCGACCTCTTGCGTTATGACCTAGCCGACCTGGGTTTGGAGGCCCACATACTGAACGATCCGTGATATTCTTGCCGCAAGGCCTCCAGGGCCGAGAATGACCCTACACTCGGCCCAAACTGTTATTTTGGGCCCAAACATTGCCCCCTCGCTTCTGAGGTCTTCGGCCTGAATTCTTTGGCCGAGTTTCGGCCTTGAAGAAGCGAATCTGTCACTCAGAACCCTAATGCCCGAGTTCCAAGGCGCATTTATTGAACACGATTGCACGATCTTGATCCTGCTAACCAAACTTGCCACCTGGCGTTCTTTAATACGGCCAACCCCAATGATGACGTCCAAGGCGTGCGGCTGCCTGAACCGTCGACATTATGACCACTATCTTAATCCGCGAGCCACTTTCTCAGTTCGTGAGCCCACTTTTCATCGTGCAGGCGTCGAAACGTCTTCCGCCATTAATTTCGCCGTCACACGCAATCGTGCGCCCCCAACATCTGAAACCTTCGGTCTTCTCAACTGCATTTCCCAAATTTTCATCATGATCAGCGATTCTTTCGGTCGATTTTGCCCCTTTGTTTTGAATTTCAAACGATTACCCTTCTTGCCAAAAGCCTATAAATACTGAAAATCTCTCATTCGTACTTTACGCTCCCAAAACTTTCTGAAATCCCTTGCTATTGCTCTCTATTGCATCCCTCTATTCCAAGTCTTCGTCTTTAAACCCCCAACCCAGAAAATCCTTTTACGCCGTGATTCTTTCTTACAATGGCGTCCTTCATCTCCAAGCTTTCAAAGGAATGTGACCAGCATCAGAAGATTCTTGATCGGAGCTCGATCAAGACTATACGGTTTGAAAATGACATGAGCACTCAACACCAGATCCTGGGTCCTCTCTTCAAGGCTGCAATACCGCCGACCATCACTGGCCTCCTCCAGGAGCACTGCCTAACACCCTTGTTTCAAGGGTTTGAATGGTCGCGATGGGACGCGGCGAAACCCCAGGGCTCCTGGCCCTCGACGACCACAACCTGGGCAGCCTGGGTCGTTCGAATGGAACGGCTCTTCGGCGATCAATGGAAGGCACTCGGCATCTACGACGCCATCCTCCTCTCGTCCATGGATGTCGTCCTCGACAAGGAGCTTCTCCTAGCCGCTCTGTGCTTCTGGTGCTCGGCCACCAACACAATGGTTCTTCCTCTTGGTCCCATTGGTCCCACCATCTTGGATATCACCGCCATTCTAGGGACTTCAGCAACCGGGATCCCTGTCGATACGACTCTCTCTAGGCACCCGTCGAATATCGACCTGAAGACGCTTTTCGACCGTCGAGCCTTCGAGACCCTAAGCCGCGATGGTCACATCCCGTCGAAGGAAGACATTCAGAAGCTCCACAAGAACTTCTGTAATTACAACACCCTTTATCTTCACTTCGCCGGCCGAGGAGAAGAAGACCTGCGAGAAGGAGAGCATGAAACCTTCCTCTTCTATTGGTACAACAAATATATTTGTTGTACCAAATCAAACAAGTGTTTGGTCGAGAACATGCCGGTAGCTGAGGCCCTGGCTAGTGGTCACGTCTTGGCACTGAGTTCCAACATTCTCGCTCAACTCTTCCGTTGCCTGGCCGAAACAACCCTCCACAAGGTCGACCCACACCAGAATGGTCCCTTCTGGGTCTTCCAGCTCTGGTTACAAGTGTACTTCGTCTCCCTTCGGCCGGCCATAGCTGACTTCTCACCAACGGAGGCGCTTGGACCTCAGTTGGCCTCTCGACTGATACCTCCCCATCAAGCCGAAGAGGTATTTCGGTACCTCTTCGCTCTCGACGACTTCTCCAACGACGAGTTCCTGATATGTCGTCGTCGAGACTATCCTTCCTCCATCAGGCTGCCTACCTCTACATGGAGTTTGGAGGAAGACGCCGATCTTCGTCAGACCTGGGGGTCGTTTGTGCTTGCTCGCGACCTCCCTCTCGGCTGTGATGGGAAACGGTCGGGTTGGGAAGTATATCATCCGAACTTCCTTGCCCGACAGCTCGGCTACCTTCAGGGCTGCCCCGTCCCCCTTCTCTCCTCGCGAACAATCCTAAGCCGTGGACGTGAGCCTCGTTCCTCGGAGACGGAATGTAATACTGCCGTGAGGGAGTTCCAAGAGCGCTACCAAAAATTCCGCCTTCGACCAGCCACCCCAGAAACCCATTGCACTGACACCTTCGGTGAGTGGTGGGAAAATTACATCCGGGAGTTCTTTGGTGTTCCGGTCGAAGAGATGCTAAACAAACTCTTCGGTGACCGTCCGAAGAAGGCCTCGGCTCCCCAACCTCAAGGTAATTTTTCATTTATCATCGGTTCCTTCCAACCTTGCATATTGATTAGCCTTACTGAATTGTTCTTATCTTCTTAGGTCATCGGCCTTCGAGAAAAATGGAAGCTGTTGCCGCGGCCATGGTCGAGAAAAAATCGGCCCTGGTTAAAAAGGATAAAGCTGCTGTTCGAGCCGTGCCAACCAAACGACCCCGCCAAGAGGCCGAGCCGGCCGTCGAACCTCCGCCGCCTGCCAAGCGGGTGAAACAACTGGCAAAGAAGGGCGCACGGGAGATCCATGTCATCTCCAGTCAAACTACAGGGGCGACAACTCCCAGTGTTTCCCCTTCTCCCGCCGTTGTTCAACCCTCGGTCGAGAAACAGCCTGCCCCGGCCGCAGAGACAGGTCGACCGCGACCTGTCTCTGGGGCTGGTACACCAGTTGTGCCTCCATCCGTCGAGGAGGCACCCATTCCAAAAAAGGTGGTCTCTGCGACCAAGGGAGCAGCCCCTGAAAATCCAAAACCCTCGGTCTTCATCCTGGAAGAGAGTGAAGGGAGTGACGAGGTCCCGCTGGCAGATCGCCCTCACTCTCGTCGGCAACCTCCCCCAAAGTCAGAGATGGTGGTTCAAGCCGGTCCCTCCACGGCTGATCGTGGCAAGCGCCCAGTCGAGGAGCCGACGGCAGCGGCCGAACCCCTCGCTCCTTCCCAGGATCAGGATGTTCCTACCTCCTTCGAAACGGCTGTTCCGGTCGGCCCATCTGCAGCCGACCGCGGCAAATGTCCACTCGAGGAACCCGAGGCGACGGCGGAATCGCCCGTCCATCCTCAAGACCAGGGCTTCCATATCCCTCCACAGGAGGTTACCTCGGCCTTCGTAAGTATCTTCTACCGTCTTTCCTTGATTGTTTTTCTGCTCTAGAATTCTAAACGAAGACAATACTAAATGTCAAGTGACCTTACATTCTTTTCACCGTCAATTCTACGCGCCGAAGGGTGTTATTTATATTTCTTGGCCGCCTCAGTGGCCATCAAACGTAGATAACCTCCATCGGCCGCGTGAATTGAGAAGCAATCTAAGACACTGGGCTCGGCCATTGAGTTCTTTAGGTTCGAGCAACGATCCTGGGGACATGGCCGAGGTCTCCTCTCGGCAGGTTAAAAAAAACGAAACCTTCTTGCTATTCTTGTCATGACTTTCTTTAAGCCTAACCTTGTTTGTACATGCAGGTTTCGTGGGAGGTCGAATTCAAAGCCCTCCTCTCCAGCACAACTGCAGAGTCCGGCCCTTCGGCCGCTCCAACTGAAGCTGCCGATCCAAACGCTTTAACCCAGCTGCGGGAAGTTCTGTCGCTCTCCGCGCCTCAAGTGCTAGAGCGCAATGGTCTTGATCAGCTTGGCGTATGTCTGAACGATCTTGGGGCCGACGGTCGCCTAAGTGGAGATGCCATCGTTCAGGCGTCGTCTGCCTTGGAGCGGGTTCGGGAGACATTTAGTGTCTTCCAGACTGCTCTAAAGGCCGAACAGGATCTACAGACTGCCACGGCCGTTCAAGACACTCTTCGCCCGAAAATCGATGATCTGAGGGCAAAAGGAGAAGTACTAGCCGAGCTCGATTGTCAGATGGCCGAACTGGCAAAACGTCGGTCGGCCATTGCTTCCGAGCTTGCTAGAGACTTTGAATCGGGCGGAAAGGATCGCCTTACTGAATACGTGGCTGCAAGAAAGCGGGTCGAGCGGTTGAAGCTGGACAAGAAGAACCGGCAAGCTGAGGTTATCATGGCCGACGTGCGGTGGTTGGAGTTGAAGGCCCTGCTCAGCACTCTTCTTCCCTCTTCTCCTTAAATGTATCTGAATGTAAACCAACCGACCTACTCATTTTGTAAATACTTATCAATTTTAATGGACTGGTTTACTATTCCCGCATTTCCCATGTGACCGGATAATATTTCTTCAAAAACTTCCCATTAATCGGTAATCTGTGGACCGCACCGGTTCGGTCTTTAAGATGATATGCCCATTTTCCATATACCTTATGCACAATAAACGGCCCTTCCCAATTCGGCGACCACTTACCGAACCTAGGATCTTTTATTCCTACGGGCAACACCGTTTGCCACACTAACTCACCCTTGCCGAATGTTTTCTGTCGCACCTTTTGATTATAGGCTTGCTCGGCAATCTGTTTTTTCGCCACTAATAAGTTATAAGCGTCAAGTTGTGCTTCTTCCAAATCTTCTAATTCCTGTCTCATGGACTGACTATATTCGGCGCTAAACAAACTACTTTGTTCAATTAATCGCAACGAATTTATGCTCAACTCGACTGGTAGCATTACATCGTGTCCGTAGGTTAATGCGTATGGGGTTGTCGCAGTTGCCGACCGGGGCGACGTTCGGTATGCCCATAATGCCTCGTTCACCTTCAAATGCCACATGCCAGGCCTTTCTTTTATTATTTTTTCGAGGATACCGATCAACACTTTATTACTTGCCTCGGCCTGCCCATTCGCCTGTGGATAATACGGTGTGGACTGTTCCAGCCGAATTTTCAAATTGGCCGTGTATTCCTTAAACCTTTCGGCTGTGAAGATTGTTCCATTGTAGGTTATGATCATTTCTGGCACACCGAACCGGGTCACAATGTGTTCCTCCACGAAATCGCAAACTTCTTTAGATGTTAACTCGGCATATGATTTTGCTTCGACCCACTTGGTAAAGTAATCCGTTGCGACTATTATCCATGCATGCTTAGCAGCTCCAGAAGTCGGCGTGATTTTGCCGATTACATCCATGGCCCATCCTCTAAACGGCCATGGCTTAATGACCGAATGTAATGATTCGGCCGGGACCCTTTGTATAGGCCCATAGATTTGGCACTGGACGCATCTTCGTGCAAACTCGATACAATCTTTCAGTAATTTCGGCCAAAAATAGCCGTGTCGTCGGAGTAGCCATCGCATTTTCCGTCCTGATTGATGAGCTCCGCAAATCCCTTCATGAACTTCCGAGATCGCCCGAGCACCCTCTTGGGGGCCGAGGCATAGCAGTAGTAATCCATCCTCCCCTTTTCGATATAACTCGTTCTGGTACGTGACATAGTTCGTGGCGTGAACTTGTGTCTTGCGACTATGTTTTCCATTGGGATTATCAAGGTACTGCATAATGGGTTTTCTCCAATCATCTGGTGTTGCCTCGACGGTGCAGACCTCTATAGTATCTTGTCGGTCTAACAACGAAGGTAAAGACATGACTCGAGTGCGTATTACATCGTTGCGCCGGAGGATTTGCTGGTTGACCAAGGCCGGGTATAATTGTCGTAGCACCGGTATTTCTCGGCCTAGCTTGCCCCCCAGGAGTTGTGCACCAGAGGCAATTTGAGCCAGTTCATCTGCGTCGGTATTATGGATCCGAGAAACATGCTCGAACGTAATACCGGCAAAGGACTCGGCCAAATAGCTGGCAACCATGTGGTAGGGTGCCAGGGTACAACTCATGCATCGAAAAGATCCATTAAGTTGGTTGATCACAAGTTCAGAGTCACCGAGGACGAGGGCACGGGTGGCCCGCAAGTCATGAAGGAGGCCAAGGCCGATGATTAAGGCTTCATATTCGGCCTGATTATTGGTGCAGTCAAAATCCAACTTAAGCGAAAAATACCAACGATCATGATTAGGAGATTGAATGACAACTCTAACGCCGGCCGAGGATGAAGTACTGGACCCGTCAAAATACATCGTCCAATAGTTGTCACGTGCTTCAACCATGCCGATTTCGACATCGGTGTCCCCAAAACCATAGGGGGAAGGATGGTGAGCCAGGAAATCGGCCAATGCTTGGCCTTTGACAGCTTTCTGAGGCACGTATTGTAGGCTAAACTCGGACAACGCCATCGTCCACTTCCCAATTCTTCCTTTTACGATCGGCCGGGTAAGTATGTACAGGATGATGTCGGTCTGGGCAATAACTTGTGTGACCGACGGAAGCATGTAATGCCGGAGTTTGGAGGCGGCGAAGAACACGGCAAGATAGAGCTTCTCCACGGCGGAATAATTGATCTCTGGTGGATTAAGATTTCGACTGAGGTAAAAAATAGCCTGCTCTCGCCTGGCATCATTGTCTTGGGTAAGGAGGCAGCCGATGGACTCTTCAGCCGCCGAAATATATAGTTTGAGGGGTTTACCGCGCCGAGGTGGAACAAGAACAGGCGGCGTCGTAAGGGAGACTTTGATTTGTGTAAATGCCGCCTGATGCTCGGTCGTCCACGCAAATGTATCCGAGTCTTTAAGTTTCAAAAGCGTGGAAAACGCTTTCATTTTTCCTGCCGAGTTAGCTATAAATCGGGGGAGAAAATTTATCTTGCCAAGTAAAGACTGCAGTTGTTTCTTCGTAGTCGGTGGTGGAGCATTGACGATTGCACGTGCCTTATTCTCATCGACTTCAATCCCCCGATGATGTACGAGAAAACCAAGAAAATTCCCGGCCGAGACACCAAAGGCACACTTGGCAGGGTTCATCTTGAGGTTGTGCTGACGCATGCGAAGGAAAGCCTGTCGGAGATCGTCCAGATGTGTCCGTTGGCGTTTAGATTTGACGACAACATCATCGATGTAAACTTCGACGATGGTACCAATTAAATCATGGAAGATGGTGTTCATCGCCCGTTGGTACGTGGCGCCGGCATTCTTGAGGCCGAATGGCATAACAACCCATTCGTAAGTGTCGAGTGCCCCCGGGCAACGGAAAGCAGTTTTGTGCACATCGGCTTCGGCAATAAATATTTGGTTGTACCCGGCATGTCCATCCATAAAGGAGAAGATCGCATGATTCGCCGCGGCGTCGATTAACAGATCTGAAATCGGCATTGTATACGCGTCTTTGGGAGTTGCCAGATTCAGATTGCGAAAATCGGTACAGATGCGCAATGCACCATTTTTCTTTAATACAAGAACGATATTTGCCAACCATTCGACATATCGAGCTGTCCGAATGAATCCGGCTTTCAAAAGCTGAACTAGTTCGTCCTTGATACTGAGTTGTACTTCGGTCGAGAATCGACGAGGTGGCTGACGGAAAGGTTTAAACCCGGGCTTAATACGTAATTCATGCTCGACCAGAGTACGATCTAAGCCGGGCATTTCATGATAACTCCAAGCAAAACAATCTTTGAATTCCATAAGCAAGGTACGAAACTCGTCTTTCATTCGTTGGGGGAGTAACGCACTAATAAACAAAAGCCGTGGGTCATCGGCCGTCCCAACATTAATCTCTTCCAAAGGGTCCTTAACGAGGGGCCGATGATCTTCGAGCTCGGCCGGGGCGGCTTGAATTTTATCAAAAGATAATACAGGCCCATTATCTCCCTCAGCAAGGAACTCGACGAGGTTGACGCCCGAATTTGGTTGTTTAGATATCGTATACCAATGGGCCAGCAGTCGTTCCATAGTAGATGAAACCGCGGCCCTACGTGCTTCCCGATCGGTGTCAAACATCGGCTTCGGGGAGAAAGTTAGCTAATCCGAGTCTCGCCGAATCCTGCTGGACAGTCTCGGCGCCAACCTCGATAGCTTTCTGAACGGAAATCCGAGTCGGCCGTCCCTCTTCATTGAAGCCTTGCAACTTAATATAGCCGACGTGATCGTCATAATACCGTGCTTGAATCATGTTGGCTTCGAAGGGCTGGCTATCGGCCGGATGAACAGTGACCGATTTGCCGTCCCAAAAGACAAGCACTTGGTATAATGAGGAAGGAATACAATTGGTTTGATGAATCCAATCTCGGCCGAGCAGTGCATTATACTCGGTTTTGGAATCAACCACGAAAAAGGCGGTCATATGGGTGCGACCGGCAATATTCACAGTTAACGGAAGCACACCTTTGGTGTGGGATTTGTCGCCGACAAAACTACTCATTGTGATTCCTGACGGAATAAGCTCGTCATTTGAACGGCGTAAGGCCTTCATGATGTTCAGGGGCATGATATTGACAGTAGCTCCACAATCGACAAAAACTTTAGAAACCGGATATCCCTCGATGTGTGCCGTTACATACAATGGCTTTAAATGGTGAAGCTTGGCCGATGATAAACGAGGGAACAATTCGGCCAAAGCAGCCTTTAGACTATCATCTTTTGTTGTTGGCTCGCCTTCAGCAATTGATACGAAATCAACATGGCCGGGTTCCTCAGTAACCACATCTCCATCGAGGAAATTTGGTTGAGCCGTGCTTGATTGAAAATCGGCAGGTAACACATGGACCATACTGATTTCCATATTATCCAGGACTGACGGGCCCAACTGGTCAAGACCTTCCTCGTTCGGTTGGTCAGCGACTACGGACTCAGTTATCGTCAGAGTCGGACAACGAGATTCTTCCGTCCCTTCTTCAATAATGTCACTCGGCGGAGCCGCTTCGGCCATTTGTTGGTTCTGCGTGACCGCCTCAGGTAAGGTCGAGATTGACAATGAACTTGGGGTCAAAACCTGAACCTGCTCCTGGTAGTGTAGCCGAGCATCCCTAGTGTCAAAATAAGCATCCAGACGGGCAATACGTGCGATTTCATCGGTCGTAAAGCCGAAGAGAGAAACCGCCGAAAATACTTCAAAGTGATACCGTAAATACTGAAGGTCCTCCAGCGAGAAAGGAAGGTCAGCGACATCGATATCGGTATACGGGTCGACTTCAAATCCAAAAACACGAGCTTCTCGTATGTGCTGGAACCTTGCTTTCAATCCTGGATCTGAGGTCTTCTGGATGATCCGCTCAGCATCCGGACAAGTCAGGACAAGATCAATGGTGTCCTGACATGCCTTCGGCAAACCATACAGATCGTTGGCCGAATGTTTCTTATGAAATTCTCGCATATACTCCAAAGACTCCCCAAGGAACGGGGGATGCAAATTCCGTCGAATTTTGACCAAAGGCTCTTGTATAACTAGCGGGGATAATTTGTTTTCGGCCTCTTGCCTCAAATGTTCAAGACGTGCCTTCATTTCCCCTGGTCGAATGAGAAGTTTGATCCGTTTATCAGCTTCTTCAAACATGGTCTCGACGTCTTGATCGACCAGCCTTTTCCCCTGAGCCAACTCTGTCATAATTGCTGGAGGTGGTCGCTCCTTATCAGTGGCAACTGTATCCTTCGGCCGCCACTTAGGGGCCGAAGTTTCTTGGGCTGCTTGTCGGCGAGCCATGCAATCTATCCGTTGATGCCGGCGTTTCTGAGATTTGGACAACGCGGTGTAGACGCCCTTCGAAGAATGGTATGTATACCAAGTTGATCTCTAGGCTCGGGAGGCTTGAAGGTCTTTTGACTCCGTGATGATCCTGAACTGCTAGAATTACGCTTATAGTAATCATCGTCATAAAATGAAGTTTCAAAATCGAGGCGCCGCCTGACCGGGGGTGTCTCTTCCATCCGTACTTTAGGACCGAGCCTCCCAAAAACCCCATGATGTTGGCCTTCATTGGCTATCTTTTGCCGAGTTACGGCCACGGGTTGCGAAGAAGGCTTCTCCTCTGGTTCACTGTCGACCTTCGCTCTACATTTCCTGCACAAAACCGCCGTCCCACTATGTTCGTCGGTGCTATAATCCATCATAGGTTTGACAATAGCGGGCCCCGTTAAAGCCGTAGGTAGTTTATTTGAACGAAAATCGGCCATGAACCGTGGCCAAACATTCTGATTCCGCGGGCGTTGTGTCTCAACCACTTCAGCCTTGCCTTTCCCTTTGTCCTTGGGTAGGTACGCGTCGACCATGTTTACTGTTGCCGTGGGGAACGGATCAGTATCAACACTCATCCTCTTTTCGGGGAACTTCAGTTTGCCATTATCAATCCAGTTTTGGACGTTATCACGAAATACGACGCAATTGTTTGTCGTGTGTTTGCTCGAATTGTGGTATTTGCAATACACCTTTCCTTTAAGCTCTTCGGCCTTAGGAATGTTATGACCGGGCCGAAGCTTAATGATTCTTGCTGATAACAGTTGGTCAAAAATTGCGTCAGCCTTGGTAATATCAAAAGTATAAACCTTTGACGGTTTCGATGTTCCTTCAGTGGCCGAGCGACTTTTGGCTTCTCTAGAATCAACCTGAGTCAATGCCTTGCAAATGTATGGCTTATCTATTACTATCTCAGCCGCATCCACACTAACACATTCATCATCGGTTGATGCATAATTGACAGTAGGGTTCTTGTAAATCGTTCCCCGAGTTGGAGTCTTCGAAATCTTTTCCTCGCGGAGCAAATAATCATACTGCTCGACATGTTGGGCCAATTCGTACATATCCCGAAAATTTGCCCCCAAGAATTTCTTTTTGTATTCGACGTCAAGGCCATTCAAAGCAAGCCTGACAAATTCGACTTCGGGTAAAGGCACTCGGCACCAATTCCTAGCCGATTTGAACCTGGTAAGATAATCCATTGGTGACTCATCAGATGCTTGAGCCATCCGTGCTAATGAAGAGACTGACATCTCCATCCCCGGCCGATAAAACTGCTCGTGGAACTTCTCTACCAACTCCTCCCAGTTTTGGACGGAATTAGGCAGGAGATTGATGTACCAGGCAAACGCCAAGCCGGTCAATGAAAAATTGAACAACCGTAACTTGTGGAAATCACTATTAACATCTCCGCATTGCGCGGTGAAACGAGCCACGTGCTCCAACGAAGACAGGGACGATTCACCAGCAAAAAGACTAAAATCTGGGATCTTGAAACCCTTCGGGTATCCAAACGTCTCCACGTAAGCTGGGTACGGATGAATAAACTTGGGAAACTTCGGCCCTTTCTTCATGGCCGAGTCGATCATCCGCTGAACTTCGGTCATATCAACAGGTGTTGCTTCGACCCTCTGGTCGGTCCCGTCTGACCTACTATTCGACCCTCCTCCTTTCTCCAAGTTAATTGGTTTGAGCGGGGTAGGAAGAGGCTCGGCCGGTACAATCGGTACCGGGTTGTTTCTTGGTAAACAAGGTTGGCGAAGATCGAAAGGCCTGCTGCCACCAACTTGACTAACCAGCATTTCGAGCAGCCTGGTTTGTCGATCATTGGAACTGAGTATCGCGTCATGCAGCTTGTCAATGCCTCGGCTAAACGTCTGTTCGACTGACCGAGACTGCTCGTCCAGTCGCTTTCGAATAAGCGACCTTGTTGGTGGGTCAGATCCTTCACCACCATCCTCGTCACACTCCTCTACTATCCCTTCATTCAGAACGCATGTGTTCCTGTTAGGGATCTCTAAACCACGGAGTTGACCGCCGAGATTAACTTCTCTCTCTCGGCGAGTCGCGCTCGTGGACTCAGGTGTCACAGCGCTAAGGGGATTCTGCGCCTGTGGCACACTTTGTCCCAGGCTTTGATTCGGCAAATCGGTTGTCGACTTTCCCATAGTTGTTTTCTTTTTTACCGATCGTGTTTCAATTGGCATGAACTTCGTAGTTTAGCACTAGGTCCCACTGGGCGTGCCAAAATGTTGACCCTAGAAACTACAAAGCCTACGTGGCGCGCAGGCCGAGTAATTAATGAGCTAACTACGTCCTTCGGTGAATGCGGGGCGTGCCAACTCGTCGGCCAAGCTCGGTCGAGGAGTAAATTTGTTGATGTTGCGTTGGGTCGCGCTACTGACTTCTGCGTCTTGCGATTGCGGCCGAGAAAGGAACACGTCTCGGCCTCTTGGGTTCTCGAACCTGAAGACAAGGTTACTATTCTTACGAAGTTCAAAATCAAATTCGGCTTTCAATGTGCCGAATGTAATAACTGTAACACCTCACTTCGCCGAGAAGGCTGATGAGATGACCTCGACCAATAAGGATTTAGAAACCCTTCTCGACCGAGACTTGGATAGGTAATCAATCGTTCTCGCCGCAGTGCTGTTGATGCCAACGGAAGATACTGCGAGACCGACTGACTCTACGGTGACAGAGCTATCTATGCCGACTTAAGATATCACCGGTTGCTTCCACAGTGCTGTTGATGCCAACGGAAGATGTGTCAGCGAAAAAGGAAAAAGAAAAATCACAAGTTGTGAGAGTTTGCGCAGGGCAATTTTGTATTGATTTGTGGGGCTCTCACAGTTGCTGAATGGCTTGTATTTATAGTAGCAGCACATCGAGCCCGAGTTCCAATCTTATTCGGACTAGGTCTCCTTCTCCGGATTAACATCCCCTCGATCAGTCCTATCTCCGCTAGGACTACGAATCTAGTCCTTAACTGAGCCGGATTCGCTTTCTAGGTTATTGACCTCGTCGAGAGTCCCTATTGCACTAGGATTCGACCTCTTGCGTTATGACCTAGCCGACCTGGGTTTGGAGGCCCACATACTGAACAATCCGTGATATTCTTGCCGCAAGGCCTCCAGGGCCGAGAATGACCCTACACTCGGCCCAAACTGTTATTTTGGGCCCAAACACATACATATATGTATCTTAAATTACTAGCCTTGCCACTAAGATCTCCAGATTATCCAACTCCTAATTAACCTCAAAATTATCTCAAATTTAAATCACGCACACCAAATATGTCAGTTATTTTAATTTTCAAATTTGAACATCTAAATCTGCACTGCTCACTATTGTATACAAACCCAACTAGAACCCACAAACAATTTCCTTCTGTAAAATTACCCAAGCACTCCAAAAGTTGTAGGTACAAAATCATAACACCGTTAATTGTAGTATATATGAGGTATAATTGTTTTTGTTTTAATCTTTGCACCAAAGAACCAAATTTATATTTGGTCTTTCTACTCACAAAGTGAAAATTAAACCAGCATTTTATGTTCATTTTTGTACACATTTTAATAAACGCAAGAAACTAAAAGGTTAAAACGATTCCAATTCGTATTTGCTACAAATAACATGCCTTTAACTATTCTACTAGCTCTTTTACTCATGTTTGTATTACTTTTTTACCATGCAGAAGTGAGAAGCCCATGAATCAAGTATGCATTATCGTAATTATTGCAGATCATTTCCAATCACATGGCGAAATGCAGGTGCCCTGCCAAATGAGGGCTGCATCTCTAAATGGTAAAAATAAATTACATCATCTTGTAACTTGTATGAGATATGGGGAGGTCAAACTTTGGGAGTGGAGATGGAGCATCTTTATTTCTGGATTTTGGATGAAATGATTGGAACCCTGTGTGAAAATCAATAATTATTGGAAATCCTTGTACTGTAGACGATCTCTCAGTCAGCCTTACAGATGATTGTATTGGTTCTATCAGCTGAGCTTTCGCCTTGGGCCAGAGGATTGATCCGGTTTCAAGGACACTGATTGAACCGTAGGTTCATAGTCTAGATTATTCAGGCATGGTATTGGCACATGTGTATCTGAAAAGAAACTTACACATAGCATGACATTATTACAACGGGTAGTGCGGTAGTGGTTATTCATTCTATACAAATTGCTTTCGTTTTATAGGCTTTGACCTTAATTGGTAGGATTAACTCACCAGTGGTGCAAGGGCAACCCAAATCCATTGAATCCGATTCAATTTTTTGTTTGTGCGTGAAGAACTATTCTACATTGAAAGTTTACGAAATATTGTATGTGCATATATGAAATTGAGTTACTCTTCATATTGTTAGTTGGTTTCATGGTTAAACTTCAACTACCTTCATAGTATCTAAGTCTGGTTTAGGGATGGGCAAATGCCCATCGATTATGAGTAACCGCGCGGTTAGCCGCCCATTTAAATTTCACGATTACAGTTATGGATAACCGTTTAGATAAATAAACAGTTATGGGTATAACCGTTTACCCGCGAAATTTAAATGGACAGTTATGAGTATTAACCGCGGTTATAAACGGGTAACCGTTCACCCGTTTATTTTATATATATATAATTAACACAAACCATGTTCTCTATCAGACAAAACTTAGATCAATGCTATTGACTATAGTGCAGGGTTTCTGTAACTAATATAAGATAATTTTCCTTAACGACTTTAAATTGTATGGTCCATTATATATATTATGTTAATACTTTACATTTCGAGTTAAATAACCCAAGAATATTGTATTTTAACAAATTTTGTAACCAAGAATACTTAGCAAATTTTATATTACCTTCATTGATAACAGTTACAAATATTGTTTGTAAAGTATTATTTCAATTATTAAAATGGTACAAGGACTTCAAAAATTAAAATGCGGAAATGTAGTATGAATGTACCTATAACGGTGTTTAATTGTCAGAAAAAAAAAATTATGACAAATTTTTCTTTTTTAATTTTCAAGTTGTTAAAAAAAAACACGTAGACGGGTGAAAAAAGTGTAAATGGTAAAAAAGAAAGGATAAACGGGTTAAAAAATGATAAATGGGTAAACGGGTACTAAACGGTTATGATTAAATAGGTACGCGGTTATAGGTATGGTTAATCATTTATAAACGGTTATGGGTTTGGGTATAACCATTTAGGCAATTATCCAACGAGTAAACAGTTATACGAGTATGAGAATAAACGGTTATGGATAAATAACAGCAGTTACCCGCCCGCTATAACCGTTACCCATCCCCAATCTGGTTAGCCCACATATGAAGCTTAACGACCACAAGTGCTCCACCATATCGAACTAGTGTTGTTTATGTGTTATATATGTCATACATGAAGAAATGCCTCACATAAAAAGTATAACATATCTCACATATCCGTATAAACAGGTAAACTCTTATGCCCATTTTGCTAATTAATTTAGAGTAGAACCTGAACTTTCCTTAAAATGTTTTGGCACATACACTACCTACTTCATAGAGGAAAAGTAAACTATGTATATATTTTGTGTTTCTTATTAAAGATGAGGATGCCAAATCATGACATACATTATGTTTTTAGTTAGCCAATTATAGTGTGCCATGTGTACAAAGTTTGTTTGATCTGTTAGAAAGATTATTGTACATAGTTGTGGCTATATATACAACAACTGGTGTAATTATTTGATTCATTCAATTAAATAGAAAACATTCAGAAATATAGTCTTCTTAGTTTTCTATATGGTTTCATCGCCAACCGTCTCATGACCTCTCTCGATCCTTCTCTCTTCTGCTTTACTTCTCTGATTTCTGTCCAATTCGATCGATTTCTTCGTTGATTTTGTACTCAGATCATCAATCTTGACATGTATTCTTGATCTTTAATGGCGTCTGCATCTGCGTCTTCTTCCCCCTTTGACTTGGTGCCAATTTTGAATCCCTATTCCTTTTCAAACCCTAATTCTTCTCAACCTTAACCTTATACTTCTCTCACGATCCAAAACATTGGCAGCATGGTGCCTATCAAGCTCAAGCGATCCAATTATCTGTCATGGCGCACTCTGTTGCCCCTAATTATTTGACGATATCGGTTTCTTGGTATCGTCGATGGCACAGAACCTTGTCTAGTGCCATTTTTGACCAATCGCTCTCTAAATCCGGCGTTCAAAATTTGGTATGCGAAAGATCAAAACCTCCTGATTTGGTTCAATTCCACATTGTCTGAAGAGGTCATTCCATTCACGGTTGAAGTTTCGTCCTCTCGCAATCTCTGGCTCAAACTGGAGCAAAGATTTAAGGGTGTTTCTGATACATATATTCATCAGCTTCGATCGCGACTTCAAAGCATTCAAAAAGGTTCACAGTCCATGTCTATTTACTTACAAGAACTTAAAGAGATCTCCAACTCTCTCACTGTCGCTAGAGCCTCAATATCTGATCGTGATCTGATTGCAGCCACTATTGTCGGGCTTTCTGATGATTTTAAGTCTTTTGCCGATTCAATCATGCTCTGGTTATCATCAACTTCTTTGGATGGATTGTGTTGATGCACAAAATCAGTGAGGGCTTTGGTACAACAGAAAATTTTATGTTTGTGACCTTCGCTAGATTGCTTCGGTCACGAGTGTGGATAAGTATGTAAATGGATAGAGACAGAGAAGCAAACACAAGATGTACGTGGTTCACCTAAATTGGCTACGTCCACAGAGTAAAGGAGTTCTCATTAATTGTGAAGGGTTTACACAAGTACATAGGTTCAAGCTCTCCTTTTGTGAGTACTAGTGAATGATTTAGTACAAATGACATTCAGAAATATTGTGACAGAATGATCTCTATTTATAGAAGAGAGTTTCTAGTTTCATTCTGACATTGACATGTGTCGTGTTGTGATTGGCTTATAATGTTGACACGTGTTGCGCTATGATTGGTTTCTAATGTCGACACGTGTGGCGCTGTGATTGGCTTCCTGGTTGGAGGGAAACTCTTCTGGGTCCTTGACGGTATAACATTGATCGGTGCACAGTAGTTTCGGGATTGGTCAAGTATGGTACATACAGTGCTCCCCTAAGTTCCCGAGTGAGGGAAGCTCCTCGGTTAGGGACTTGCAAGATTCAAGCCATTGAGTAATCACAAAACTTCTAAGTACCAAAGTGTGGTATCATTTTCACTTGCCTTATCTATCTCATATGTAGATATGGCATCTTCTCTGGAAGTACTTTTCCTCTATCCAAGGGTGGTATCTTTAACCGATGAAGATGCACAAGGTAATGTATCAATTTCACTTGAAGCTTACTTGTAGTTTCAGGCTTGGTCAAGTGCGATACAAACCCTATAGTAGGAGTCCCCCAAGTCGCCGAGCTAGGAGATTTACCGAAGGAGGTAACAGACAAGGTAAGCAATCAGACTTCCAAGCAAGCAACCTGGATCGGAGGTTCGACTTCGGCTTCCGGTTGATTGTTCTCCTTCTCCTTTTGTCGTAAATAGCACTAAGGATAAGAAGAAACAAATCGAGAAGAGATGATATGAGATACTTTTGCTTTTGAAGAAGTAACTTTCCACAGGCTTATTCTTGAACTGGGCTGGAGGGTTTTCTGGTTTCCTTCAGAGTATAAGGCCGACTCAAGAATTTGTGGGTCAAAATAAGTCCATCAAATCTAGAGTACGTTTGACCCTGATGATATGGGATACTTTTGCTTTTGACAAAGTAGTAGATGTATTGGCACGTGTTCTGTTACGCTTGTCTTCACATGCTTCATTGTATCCTTCTCACTTGCCCTATATGTTCCTCAAGCAGATGTGGTATCTTCTCTAGAAGCATAAGATGTTAAAAATGAGTACTCGAGAGCAATGCTAGGTAAGTAATCAGGCAAGGGGTTCCAGGCAATTAGTTCCTGACTGGAAGCTTGATTCCAAGTGTTGACTGATTGCTCTTTTTCTCCTTGTCTTGCAGGTAAGAACAAGGCCAAAGGAAAAGATAGGGAAAAAGCATGATATGGGATACTCTTGCTTTGGTATGGCTTGTTTGCAGAGGTATTATCTGAAGAAAAAGAAGATGAGTATTTTGAGTAACTCTGCTAAGAGTGCCCTCTCGGATGTGAAGAAAAGTTGAGCATTTTTTTTTGCAGGTTTGCCTGGCTGTGGAGGATGGAGGTCGACATAAATATGGGTCTCCCTAACAACAAGTAGTAGTGCTATTCCTTTACCCTTCTTGGTCATAGCAATGTAGTGGGAGTTGCAAGCTTCAAGTGTTTTAACTTTGTCAGAGCACCTTGAAAAAGTGATCTGTGGTATTTGGAAAGCTAATGTTGCGTGTGAAGATTGCAGATAAGCTTTATCCAAGGAAATCTGGCTCTCGTAGTGAGTGGTGCCTCTTCGATTTTCGAACAAGCAATTTTGTCGGGGATCTGGCTCTCGAGATTCAGAGAATTGTGCCTCTTCGATTTTTGAGAAAGCAATCTTGTTGGGAGTTTGGCTCTCAAGATTCGGAGAGCAGTGTCTCTTCGATTTTTAAGAAAGTAATCATGTCGGGAGTCTGGCTCTTCGAGATTCGGAAGGCGGTGCCTCTTCGATTTTTAAGCACATAATCCTATTAGGAGTCTGGCTCTCGAGATTCGGAGAGCAGTGCCTCTTCGATTTTTGAGAAATCAATCATGTTGGGAGTCTGACTCTTGAGATTTTGAGAGCAGTGTCTCTTCGATTTTTGAGAAAGTAATCATGTTGGGAGTCTGGCTCTCGAGATTCGGAGGGCGGTGCCTCTTCGATTTTTGAGCAAGCAATCTTGTTAGGAGTGTTTTCTCGAATGTGAGTAAAGGTTGGGCATTTTTGCCAGTCTGCCTTGCCACAGAGCACGGAGGTTGATACACATTGGGACTTTCTAGTTATCAAGCAGTGGTGCTGTTCCTTTACCCTTGTGGGTAATAGTAGGGTAGCTGGACCTTCAAAATTTATGTGTCTAAACTTTGTCAGAGATCTTTAGGGTAGCTGGACCTTCAAAATTTATGTGTCTAAACTTTGTCAGAGATCTTTGGCAAAGTTATCTGTGGTACCCGAGGAGCTGATGTTGCGTGTGGAAAGTGGTGCCTCTTCGGAATCCGGAGAGTGGTGCCTCTTCGATTTTTAAACCAACGACCATGTTTCCCTTTCTTTTATAAGGGCACCAATTGTGTGCAAGAAGTACATTCAGAGAGTAATTACTTGTAGGAATTTTCCCTTTACTTCAGAGATTTATTGCACCTCATTTCTCCTTCATCATTTCTAAGATGTCTGGCCCATCTGACCGTCGTTTTGACTTAAACTTTTGTGAAAAGACAGCCATGCCTTCTCAAGACAACATATGGCGCCCATCCTTCTTATCCCCTACTGGTCCTCTTACCGTTGAGGACTCTGTGATTAAGAATGATATAACCGCTGCGGTGGTGGCCAGGAACCTTCTCACTCTCAAAGATAACAGACTACTTTCCAAACGGTCTGATGAGTTGGCTGTTAAGGATTCTCTGGCTCTTAGTGTTCAGTGTGCAGGTTCTGTGTCTAATATGGCCCAACACCTATTTACTCGAACCCGCCAAGTTGAATCATTGGCGGCTGAAGTGATAAGTCTCAAACAGGAGATCAGAGGGCTCAAGCATGAGAATAAACAGTTGCACAGACTCGTACATGACTATGCTACAAACATGAAAATGAAGCTTGACCAGCTACAGGAATCTGATGGTCAGATTTTGCTTGATCATTAGAGGTCTGTGGGTTTGTTCCAAATGCATTTATTGCCTTCGTCTTCTAAGGCTGTACCGTGTAATGAAGCTCCGAATGATCAACCTTCGGTGCCTCCTCATTCTGGGGTTCTGCCCAGTACTGAGGCTCCGAATGATCACCCTCCGGTGCCTACTCTTTCTGGAACTCTGCCGACTGCTGAGACTTCTTATGAGCAACCTTAGTGAAGGCTCCCTCTTGTTTGTTTATTTTGATTCATGTATATGTACATATTTGTAACTTATCGAAGATATCAATAAACAAGCTTTGCTTCATTTCAACGTATTGTGTTAAATACACCAAGGCCTTCTTCACTAAGTTCTTTGAATTTTTTCTTTTGTTGAAGCTTGTATGTTGAACCTTTAAAAGTGAAGCATGTATATTGAGGTAGTGCTCCCTTAATTTCCCGAGTGAGGAAAACTTCTCGGTTAGAGACTTGAAAAATCCAAGTCACTAAGTGGTCGTGAGACTTCTGAGTATCAAGGTGCAGTAGCATATGGTAGGTGTCCCCTAAGTCTCCGGTCGAGGGAGTTAACGAATAAGGCATTTCCTTTCTAAGTGGTAGCCCAAAACTCCTCCTTCATATATATTTGTTATGAAAGTTGTTAGGCCCAAAGAAGAGGAGGTCTAGGCAATTTTTTTTTTGATTTTTTTTTTCAAATTTTCGAATTTTTGAATTTTCAAATTTCCAATATATATATATATATATATATATATATTTTAAAGTTTTGTAGGTGAAGCTTTGGTGTTGAAGCTTTGTAGGTGAAGCTTTGAGGTTGAAGCTTTGTTGGGTACCATGAATTGATTTTGCTTCACACTATTTTGATCAAGATAGTGTGAAGCTTTTGTAGGTGAAGCTTTTGTGTTGAAGCTTTGTAGGTGAAACTTTTGTGGGTGAAGCTTTTGTGGTGGGTGAAGCTTTTGTTGGTGAAACTTTTATGGGTAAAGCTTTTGTGGTGGGGGAAGCTTTTGTGGGTGAAGCTTTTGTGGTGGGGGAAGCTTTTATGGGTGAAGCTTTTGTTGGTGAAGCTTTTGTGGTGAGTGAAGCTTTTGTTGGTGAAGCTTTTGTGGTGGGTGAAGCTTTTGTAGGTGAAGCTTTTGTAGGTGAAGCTTTGGAGTTGAAGCTTTATAGGTGAAACTTTGGAGTTGAAGCTTTTGTTGGTGAAGCTTTTATAGGTGAAGCTTTTGTTGGGTACCATGAATTGATTTTGCTTCACACTATCTTGATCAAGATAGTGTGAAGCTTTTGAGAATTTGTAGTTGTCCTCCATTGATGAAGCTTTTGTTGGTGAAACTTTGGAGTTGAGGCTTTTGTTGGGTACCATGAATTGATTTTGCTTCACACTATCTTGATCAAGATAGTGTGAAGCTTTTGAGAATTTGTAGTTGTCCTCCATTGATGAAGCTTTGTTGAATTTCCCTTTTTTTTTTCTTTTTTGGGAAACTAGAAATTTGAAAATGTGGGAGAGACAACATATACAAATTTTGCTTCCATACTGTTGAGCAAGAGATTAGGATGCAAGCCACACCTTGTAGTAGTCGAAGGTTTGGATGAACCATATAAATTGAATTTGCTTTGAACAGTCTTGAATTTGCTTCGAAGGTTTGAGAATTGTAGTTGCCCTCCATTGATGAAGCTTTTATTGGCACCATAAATTGGTTTTGCTTCACATTGTCTTGATCAAGAGTGTATGAAGCTTTTAAGAATTGTGGTTGAACTCCTTTGATGAAGCTTTTGTTGGCACCATAAATTGATTTTGCTTCACACTGTCTTGATCAAGAGTGTGTGAAGCTTTTGAGAATTGTGGTTGCCCTTCATTGATGAAGCTCTTGTTGGCACCATAAATTGGTTTTGCTTCACACTATCTTGATCAAGAGTGTGTGAAGCTTTTGAGAATTATGGTTGCCCTCCATTGATAAAGCTCTTGTTAGCACCATAAATTGGTTTTGCTTCACAATGTCTTGATCAAGAGTGTGTGAAACTTTTGAGAATTGTGGTTGAACTCCTTTGATGAAGCTCTTATTGGCACCATAAATTGGTTTTGCTTCACGCTGTCTTGATCAAGAATGTGTGAAGCTTTTGAGAATTGTGGTTGCCCTCCTTTAATGAAGCTCTTGTTGGCACCATAAATTGGTTTTGCTTCACACTGTCTTGATCAAGAGTGTGTAAAGCTTTTGAGAATTTTGGTTGAACTCCTTTGATGAAACTCTTGTTGGCACCATAAATTGGTTTTGCTTCACACTGTCTTGATCAAGAGTGTGTGAAGCTTTTGAGAATTGTGGTTGCCCTCTATTGATGAAGCTCTTGTTGGCACCATAAATTAGTTTTGCTTCACACTGTCTTGATCAAGAGTGTGTGAAGCTTTTGAGAATTGTGGTTGCCCTTCATTGATGAAGCTCTTGTTGGCACCATAAATTGGTTTTGCTTCACACTGTCTTTATCAAGAGTGTGTGAAGCTTTTGAGAATTGTGGTTGAACTCCTTTGATGAAGCTCTTGTTGGCACCATAAATTGGTTTTGCTTCACACTGTCTTGATCAAGAGTGTGTGAAGCTTTCTATAAGTTGTAGTGTTTGCATTGTTACAGAGGGGAAATGTTTAAAGCAGATGCAAGAGGGCTGAATAGATTGATCTTCATATGCCATGCACTGAAGTTGTTGTTAGCTTGCAATAAGACTTTGTTGGTGACTATAACTCTTGTTAGGCATAAATGCTCCCCTAGTTGAGTTGTTAAGCTTGAGGGTTTTTGATTATTTGTGAATGCTAGGAGTTCACATGTACAAGTTGTACCACTCGTCTTCTGGTAGGTGTAATGAATGGTGAGTTGCTTTCATTACTTGGTTGGTGGTACGAAGGTGAGTTCCTTCATCACCTTTCATCACATTTCATCACCTGGTTTATGGCACAAGGATGAGTTCCTTTTTCCCCTGGTTGGTGGCATGAATGGCAAGTTGCCAAATGATATTCGAGTACGGGTTGTACATTTCATCACGTGGTTGGTGGCATGAAGGAGAGTACGGGTTGTACATTTAATCACCTGGTTGGTGGCATGAAGATGAGTTCCTTCTTCACCTGGTTGGTGGCATGAGTGGCAAGTTGCCAAATGTTATTAGAGTACAGGTTGTACATTTCATCACCTGGTTGGTGGCATGAAAGAGAGTATAAGTTGTACATTTCATCACCTGGTTTGTGGCATGAAGATGAGTTCTTTCTTCACATTTCATCACCTGGTTGGTAAGAATAAGGGCAAGGTGTCGAGGCACATTGTAGCAAATGTCGAAGACACAAAGTATGTTGAACCCTTTCGAAGCACAATTGGCTTATGTATGGATGTGTTGGAATGTATGATGTTTATGTATGAATGTGTTGGAATGTATGATGTTTATGTATGAATGTGTTGAAATGTATAATGTTTGTATTGATTGATATGAGTGATGCTTATGAATGTTTTGTTACGCATGAAGGGATCCATGCTTTTGATATGTGAACCATGTTGGTTGTAACACTTAGTATCACATACTTTGTGTCAAAGTACGCATGTTGAAGCTCTGAGTTGGAGTATAAGGGTAGGTCAGCGTAAACCAAGTGTTCCAGTGCTAGGAACGCAAAAGACTCAGAAGAAGTTGTCTGAATTCCCTCTTATTTAAATATTTGCCGAATGGCTTGTGTGATAAAAGATCTCAAGCGGTTGAGAGTCAAAACATTTGTAATGTGTATGCCTTCTATAATAGCATTTCTTTCAATATTTAGTCCTCCACTTTGAAAGAGTGAAGCTTAGACCCATAGTCATAATAGTTGACGGTATCTTCACCCCTGGTTATCTTGATACGAACTTGTATCCCTCTTGTTGTAATGGGCTTGCTGAGAGTAAAAATCCTTCCTCTTACCAAGAGACAGATACGTTTGGTGACTTAGCGAGTAGCTAAATGAGGCAGGAGATGATGCAATGGGTGTCTGAATGGCCAATATCTCCTCACTTGGTAGAACTTGACTTCCACTTCCCATTTGTTGATAGGGGTTAACCATATAGGGGTTCCCTTGGTGTGTCCTTGCTTCGGTAGAGGCGTGGTTGTAAACTTATGCCATCACCTCAGAGTAATTTTTCCAAGTATTGGCATTGATCATGTACTTGAAGAAACAATCACGTAGGCCTGCCGTGAAGGCCTTGAGGGCGATCTTGTCATCTACCTCAGCGCAACGAGAATACTTATGGCTGAAACGACCGGCATACTCTCGTAGTGACTCGTCTGGTTTCTGGCGAATAGTGTACAAGTCATCTGCAGAATGCAAGTGATCGGTCTGGAAGATGTGTTGAGAGACAAACAATTTCCTCAATTCTTCAAATGAGTCTACTGTCTCAGGTGGAAGACGGCAATACCAGTTTAGAGCTCCGCCAGAGAGGGTGGAGGGGAAGAGAAGACATCATTCTTCGTCGGTGTGCATCTGATATGCTATGGTAGACTCAAAGAGGTTAAGGTGTTCAATTGGGTTCTTCCTTCCAGTATAGAGTTGTAAACCAAGCTTTTGTTTTGTTTTCTCTTGAAGGGGGTGTCGAGGATCCTTTTTGTGAGAGGGCCAGGCCTGGGTTGGTTCCAGTCAGGTATCTCGGCCTGACGTTCGGCCTTCAACTTGTTTACTTCCTCAAAGAGCTGTAGGACAAGGGGGTCTTAAGTGGAGTCATGTACCACTGGAATTTTCTTTCGTAAGTCTCCATCGCCTCTTGGAAGTAGGAAAGTTTGAGCAAGGGCGTGTGGTTTTTTCTTGGACTCGCCGTATTGACTTTTAGGGCGAGCCTGTTAGAATACCTCAGAGTCCCCCGTACCTTTATGTTCCTCTAGGACTTGTCGTTCCTTCCCTAGATTGACAGCTGGCCTGGGTCGTGGGAGGGGACCAAGTCTTTCAGAAACCCTTGGGTCATTGATCTTCGAGCATATGTAGAGGGGATTCTCTCGACGTTGCTTTAGGAAGTCTCGGCAGTCACGATAAAAGGCTTCGATCCTTCCAACCCTTCTGCAAGGAGGTGTCTTCCTCCACTTCTTCTACTTTGGGTCGAAGCATCTGGGATGAGAGAAGTCTCATGTTGATCAATGTTTTGATGATTAGCTCGCTCCTTATCAGGGATACCCATGTCGAATGGAGATGACCCTCCGTGTTGGAGGGCACCCAGATGATGGTTGATGTCCACATGGGCAACAAGCTCGCGTGTTTGAGTACTCCTAGTTTCGTGAAGCGTCTCAAAGAGCTTCTCATACTGCTCCTGGAGGTCATCATTCTTCATTGATATCTTGTTGGTCTGAGCTTCTAGCTCATCAACTTTAGCTTGAAGAGCAACCCTTTTTCCTTCCTTCTTTCGTTGTTTCGCACTAGGTGCTAGATGGGTGTCATACTGTGTGCTGTGGCTTCCTTCGCTCCCCATGTTGGAGAGGGATGCTTGGTCAAAATAGAGTGTACGAATAATGGAAACCAGCTTGGCAAAGCTAAAGAAAGTGGGAATAAGTGTCGTTCCCACAGACGACGCCAAATGTTGATGCACAAAATCAGTGAGGACTTTGGTAGAACAGAAAATATTATGTTTGTGACCTTCACTAGATTGCTCCGATCACTAGTCTGGATAAGTATGTAAATGGATAGAGACAGAGAAGCAAACACAAGATGTACGTGGTTCACCCAGATTGGCTACGTCCACGGAGTAGAAGAGTTCTCATTAATTGTGAAGGGTTTACACAAGTACATAGGTTCAAGCTCTCCTTTTGTGAGTACTAGTGAATGATTTAGTACAAATGACATTTGGAAATATTGTGAGAGAATGATCTCTATTTATAGAAGAGCGTTTCTAGTTTCATTCTAACATTGACACGTGTCGTGTTGTGATTGGCTTCTGATGTTGACACATGTCGCGCTATGATTGGCTTCTGATGTCGACACGTGTCGCGCTGTGATTGGCTTCCTGGTTGGAGGGAAACTCTTCTGGGTCCTTGACGGTATAACGTTGACCGGTGCTTAGTAGTTTCGGGATTGGTCAAGTATGGTACAAACAGATTGCATGTGTAGTTACTTACCAATAAGCTCTCTATGAATCGTCGCAAGAAAGTTGTCTCATCCAGTAATATTGAACTTTTTCATGCTTTATCTGTCTAAGCTCAACCACCGCTCATTCCCACATCGCCTCAGGCGTATGCAGTACAAAATCCACATCTTCAGAACTCTTTTCGTTATAATTCAAATTGAGGAAAGACCAATCGTTACAATAATATTCATGGCACTAAAGGTATCTCTCGAGGAAATCATTATACCAATGGCTTCAATCGCAACAATAACATCTCTCATTCTCGTGGTCAACTTCTAGTCCTCGAGCTCCATGTCAAATATGTGGCAATCCTAGTCATGAAGCCCTTGACTGTTTTGATCGCATGAATCCAGAGATCTTTGGTCATATTTCTTCTGCCAAACTTTAAGTAATGTGTGCGCGCTACACTGCAAAGCCCTCTCCTTCTTAGCTGATCGACTTTGGAACCACCTCGCACATCACCAATGAAATCTCAAACATTAACTCTCTTACTCCCTACACTACTGAAGAAAAAGTATACATCAGTGACAGTAAAGGTCTGTCAATTTCACATGTTGGTTCTTCTAAATTACGGACACCTGATGCTTCTTTTAAATTGAACAATGTTCTTCATGTTCCTCACATGAAACACAATTTGTTGCCTGCCTTTCAATTTCTCTGAGACAATTATTGTTCATTGACCCTTGATTTTGATGGATCCGTTGTTAATGATCGTTTTACGGGGAAGACGCTTTTGCGGGGCTCAGTTGAATAAGGTTTCTATCCTCTGCAATCTACTCCTATAACTAGTCATTCTACTTCTGGTATTGTTCCTCATTCACTCACTGCATCAGCTTTAGTTAGTATTAAAGCTCCAGTAAAGATATGGCATAATAGATTGGGTCATCCCTCTTCTCCTATATTTCGCAAAGTTATCTCTGGAAATAAACTTTATGTGCAAGGTGCATCTTCAGTTGAATTTTTCTGTTCTGATTATGCTATAGCTAAAAACCACAAGCTTCCTTTCAAGGCTGCAAGTTCCTTTGCATCTCAAAGTTTGGCATTACTTCACTGTGATGTTTGGGGACCTGCCCCTATACTTTTTGTTAGTGATTTTCGCTATTACTTGTTGATAGTAGATGATGATATTAAGTAGAGCTGGTTTTTCCCATTGAAAGCAAAATCTGAGGTATTCTACATTTGTAAACTTCAAAACATATGTAGAAAATGCTATTGGAAATAAAATAAAGGTTATCTGTTCAGATTTAGGGGGTGAATTTGTTAGTTCTTCATTTCAAGCTTATCTCCGTTTGCATGGTATTTCTCATCAACTTAGTTGTCCATATACTCCTAAGAAAAATGGTTGTGTAGAAAGTAAACACAGACATTTAATACAGGCAGCTCGAACTCTCTTAGTTGCATCTCATGTTCCTCACAAATATTGGGTTAAAGCTATATCTACTACTTTTTATTTGATTAATCAATTGCCTATTTCTGGTATTCTTTGTTCTCCATGGGAATTATTGTTTCATATCTCCCCCCAAGTATACTAGCTTAAGGTCTTTGGTTGTAGCTGCTACCCTTAGTTAATACCCTATCTTTCCTCTAAGTTGGATGGTAAAAGTAAGGAATGTGTCTTCCTTGGATATAGTTTGCAACATAAGGGCTATAGATGCTTGGATTTGCTCATGGATCGAGTATACATATCTCGGCATGTCTTGTTCAATGAGAACTCTTTTCCATTTCAACAAGTTCATCCTCCACAGTTCTCACAATCCATTATCATTGTTCCTTCTATCATTGATCTTCACTTTCCTATTTCTCAATCATCACCTTCGTCTACTACTCAATCCCCTACACCTGTTGTTCAACATGTTCCCTCAAGCTCATTATCTCAACCTATTGATCAAATCCCTTCTCCTACTTCTGTTGACCATTCTTCTCATGCACTAGTCACCAACATTCACCTAATGGTCATTTGGTCCAAAAATAGTATTTTTCGACCCAGAGCCTTCTCTGCTACTAAACATCCTTGTCATCCACTATCGATTATTTCCCCCTACTTATAATCAAGCTTCCAAGCATAGCGAATGGAGATTAGCTATGCAAAATGAGTTTAATGCCCTTCAATCCACTAGAACTTGGTTTCTAGTTCCCTCATCACCCTCTCAGAATGTGGTAGGTTGCAAATAGTTTTTCGAATCAAGAAAAATCCTAATGGTTCTATTGAAAGGTATAAGGCTCAATTAGTTGCCAAGGGTTTTCACCAACAAGAAGGGCTTGATTATCAATAAACTTTTAGTCCTGTAGCAAAGCCAATTACTATTCAAATTTTGTTAACCTTTGCAGTTCAATTTAATTGGTTTCTGCATTAGCTTGATATAAGCAATGCATTTCTCCATGGCGATTTAAAGGAAGAGGTGTTTATGCAACAACCTTCTGGTTTCACTGATCCAAATTTGCCAAATCAAGTGTGTAAACTCAGGAAATCCTTGTATGGACTCAAACAGGCTCCCCGGGCATGGTTTGATAAACTTTTTCAAGCTCTCAAGTCATTTGGATTTACTCAATCTTGTTATAATGCCTCTCTCTTTGTCATTAAGGATCATGCTCTTGTTATAGTCTTGGTTTATGTAGATGACATATTGGTCAGTGGTTCAGACTCATCTGTGTGTAATTTGTTTATCCAGAAACTTGGTTCTCTATTTCCCGTCAAGGACTTAAGTCTTCTTCACTATTTTCTGGGGTTGGAAGTTCAAAGATCATCACAAAGGTCTATTCCTTCATCAAGGCAAATACCTTCTAGATTTATTGCAGAAAACAAAGATTGAGGGTGCTAAGTCATGTTGCACACCTCTTGGTACTACTAAACTAGATCACAGTGGCATTCCCTTATCAAATCCCACTGAATATCGATCACTTGTAGGTGCCTTGTAGTATTTGACATGGATTAGACCTGGTATTTCTTTTGCTGTAAATCAAGTATGCCAATTCATGCTTACTCCCACTGATCTTCATATACAAGCTGCCAAAAGGATTCTCAGATTTCTCAAAGGCACATCCTTACATGGTTTGTGGTTTCAGAAAAGTAATCTCAATCTCTCAACCTTCTTTGATGCAGATTGGGCCTGTTGTATCTTTGACCGAAGATCAAGTAGTGGTTTTTGTGTTTTTCTTGGATCTAACTTAATCAACTAAGGTGCTAAGAAGCAGCCTACAGTGCCCAGATCTTCCACTGAAGCTGAATATCGATCCTTGGCTCATATTGCAGCTGAAATTACATGGATCTGCAAGGTTTTTCATGATTTTAGCTTTCCCTTATCTCTTAAACCTATAATCTGGTGTGATAACATATCCGCTATCTCTCTTGCTTCTAATCATGTTTTCCATACTCGGACAAAGCATGTTGAGATTGATTATCATTACATTAGAGAGTTAGTTCTTGCTAATCTTCTTCAAGTTCAGTATATGTGCAGTGAGGACTAAATAACAAACATTCACATTAAGTCGTTAACCAAGAACATGTTTCTTCTTCTTCAATCCGAGCTATCTCTTGGTACTCCAACTTCTTCCAAGCTCAGCTTGAGGGGGTGTAAAGATGAGGATGCCAAATCATGACATACATTATGTTTTTAGTTAGCCAATTATAGTGTGCCATGTGTACAAAGTTTGTTTGATCTGTTAGAAAGATTATTGTACATAACTATCACTATATATACAACAACTGATGTAATTATTTGATTCATTCAATGAAATATAAAACATTCATAAATATAGTCTTCTTGGTTTTCTATACTTATTACCAAGCACAAATAGAAATATTTGTCTAGCAAAAAAAAAAAAAAAAAGAAAGAGATTCTTCATGAATCATATTATTGTACTACGGAGATTTTAAAGTCAATTCTCATGGAAGGCGAGTTTCATACCAAATTATTTTAATCTCGTTGTGTTCAGAATTAGGGATCCTCCACCATATCGTATTACTTTACAAATCAAATTACATAAGCGGAATTTAAGACTTACAATAAGCATATACTAAAGTAGAAAAACCACTATTTTGCGAGAATGGAATGTCCCCATTTGTTGCCCTACTTTGGGGTTTTGTACTTTCCTCCTGTTGCTGCTATTGCTTTTGATGCAACGTTTTTGTTTCTGGTGGCTGCAGCTTATGCTGCTTGTTTTGTATAGTTTCTTTTTTTTTTAAATATATTTTTATTTACAAAAATTAAAGTTGCAAATCAACTACTGTATTTCAAAATAAGTGTTGGGCTTTCTGTAGGCCTATTATAGGAGCCAGTTTAGTGATTACGGGCTTAAGGCCCAACGACGTGGATAAAATAAAAAAGCCCAATGCAGCAACATCGGAAGAATAGCAGCTGGGAAAGAGTTTTGGACTGGTCTGCAGAAGATGGTACTGCTGTGATTGGGCTAGACTGAAATCCTCATTGTTGATTAAGAATCGAGCGAAATTTAAGTATTTGATAAACCAAACTGAAGAACTTAATGAATTGAATGAATACAAGAAACTAATGTGCTACGTAGCTGATGTTTACTTTATAGTAAGCCTCAACTCAATTATTGCCCAAGAATTAGACCAGAAGCAGTTTTATAACTTTTATTTACTTTTTCTTTCAAAAGCAATGTCTCTTTACATAATATGGATTCCAAACATTCATGACCTGGATGTGAATGAGGCAAATTACTTAGACCGATTGATCATAACAGAGACATATGATATAGATGCTAAACGCCATTTCTCACCTATGAGAGGAGGAGATTATGTTTTGTGCTTCTTATTTATTAGTTTGAAGAATGTGCTATTCAATCATGAAGGTCATTTCCCTAATTAGAAAATTAGGACTAATCAAAAGAAAATTAAGAATGGTATGGAACCAAAGGGTTGATGAGTCAGCTAGGAAACCATGGCTGAGACACTTCTAATGCAACCAAATTGGAGTATGGGACAGGTTGAGGTACTGAAGACAGATACCTTGTACACGAGTCCAATGAGAAGCTTGGGGGTTTACTTAAAACGCAAGATGTGACCTAAAATGTTAAAACAAAGAAGGGAACTGATTTCCGTACAATTATTTTTATTTTTTATGCATATTTCTGTTTAGTTTTAGCCTTTGGATTGAATAACTCAAAGGAGAATAAAGAGAAAATAATAAACAAAGTGTGCAAAAAGTAAAAAATTGAAAAGGAGTATGCGGGAATCAGAAAATGTGGCTTGAGGCATAAGGAACTCAATTCACAAGAGAGAGAGAGAGAGAGAGAGAGAGCGCGCGCTGTGTAGAAGTGTGTAGAAAAGCAAATGTGATTGGTGAGGGTGGCTGAGTGGCTCCTTGTGTTTTAAGATATAAAAGGGGGAGGGTTTGACAAAGACATGGCAGCAAGAGCAACATGTGATACGCGTGATTGGCCTGCATTGCAAAGGGAATGAAAGTAAAACTTGTCTTAGAAAACAGTGACTTTAAAAACTTCACCCCTTCTCTAAGCAATACCTACGTTTCATTTCTCTCATTCCATTTCTTTGTCTCTTTTTGTTTATTTTTCTTCTTCTCATTTGGTTTCACCTACATGCGTGTCACACCCTCTTCTGCAAATGGGGTGGCTGCACTCCCTCTTCTCTCCTCTTAAGAAGATGTGGTTTCGCCTCCATTCCGGTCCAAAGAAAAGTAAGTTCCCATCACTCCCTCCAACCATTACATTTTCTCCGTACTTCTGCACACTCAACTACGCATTCTAGTTTCATGTTCATGCACATAACCTGCATTTCCCTCCACTTTTGAGTCTTCTGCACAATATCAACGTCTTCTTCAAACTGTCGCGCACGCACACACAAGCCTTTTTAAGATCTACAATCTATTGCGATTACTAATATTTGGATCTCTTTGTGGTTGTTTGTAGCAGGAAGAGGGATTTACATTCTGTACGAGGATGTAAAATCCTGCCCCTGCGAGGATGTGCATGTCCTGTGGTCAATACTAGTGGAGGCCCATACACATACCACACCTTCTTTACCACCACCAAAAGCATGAATTCATATGAAGGCTCCATTGTTCTCCATCGTATATGAGTGAGAGTGATTTCGTGCTGCCAAGTATACATCCTATTTATATACATTTGTGTATATATACATTTTTTATACTGGAGTACATGTAAAAGGTCTTTGTCCAGTAATTTTTTTTTTTCCAGTTACCTGTAAATGCAATGCATTAAAATATTTTGCCTTTCTTGTGATTTAGGAGTTTTTGAATGGCTTCAAAGATGAACGAATCTTTCTTCTACATAATCAGATATGCAGTATGCTTTTCTGAAACGAAACGACATATTTCATAAGTTTACCACAAATTAATCAAGGGGCAGTTCTTTTTAGTTGTTTTCTGTTTCTTCCATGTGGTTTTTTTTTTGTTGTTTTGTCTATTTCCAGTGGTTGAGGTGGCTCTTTTTGTTTCTTCAGTTTGTCTATCAACGAATGGATGGGACAACCTACATGATTTACATGTCTTATATTTTTTTAGAAACTAAAAATATCAAATCTGTAAAGTAGTTTATGATTGCACAAAAATGTGAAGCAATCTTTAATAATGTGATTTATTGACCGACTGATTCTAGAAAAAAAAGTAGGGAGGAACTTTCATGTGTAGTTTTATACTTGAAATTTGCGATGTCGTGGGTTCTTTACGAAGTGATCGAAATAATAGGATAAAGGTCGTACCCAGTGCACAAGGCTCCCGCTTTACGCAGGGTCTGGGAGTGATCGAAATAATAGGATATAAAAGTTAAAAGATTTGGATCAATATGTAGACAACTTTATGATTGTTTGATAACAATTTCATTTTTTAATTGAAAACTTAAAACTCATTTGATAACTACTTTCAATTTAAAAATAAAAACTAAAAACCAAAAAATGAAAACTCTTTCTTGAGTCTTTAAAATTTGGCTTTTCGGGTTCTTGGTTTTTAATTAACAAAATTTAAAAAATTAAAAACTGAAAATTAAAAATAATCTACGAAATCGCGCAAGGTCGAAAGCTATAGATTCGTGTCGAGCTCCTAACTAGTTGACGAATTTAAGTGATTTATTGTCGATCTCGGTCAATCCCATCCACCCCCAACGTCGGATAGGATATCAATCTCTTCCTCTCCTCAAGGGATGTAGCTTTCTCGAAATTTTCAACTTCTAGATTTGAGAATTTCTAATTTGAGTTTTTATTTGATTCCTCTTCATGCATGTTGTAAGATTCTTGTTCGTGGAGGTGATTTGAGATGGATTTCAAGCTGAGCTGCAGAAATTTGATTCAAATTGGTTGATTTGGATAAGAAATTAAGAAACCCTAATATTTTCTTTTGGTTTTAAGAACTGAAATGGACATGCATGTACTTCTCTTTATGAGAGAGAGGAGTTCTAGTTTTACCCCTTCTTTTTTTTTTACAACAATATATCTTACACTAAGGGGATGAGGAGTTCGGCTAAGCCACACAATGAGCAACCTAATTTGGTGTCAAATTCGTCATCCACGAGATTCGAACCTACAACCCCTACACTTTGCTAGTTACATACTAAATCTTGGCGTCCACCGACCTGGTCCATGGATGATTAAAAAACAGTAATCAAACTGTCTTTAGGTCATTGTTTTTATGTGTGACTCGAAACCTTTATGACTAATTTTGATGTAATTATCTCCTTCTTTTCGGTTTTTTATAAGTGTGCGTTGGAAACACAAGACACCTGGTCAAGTTGGTAGCAACAGCCACTTTCAGGCCACTAATATCTGCTAATAAGGTAGTGCGATTTAGCCTAATCTTTTTTACTAGATTTAGATATTTTTACAACTTTTTTGCACTTTGGGCAAATACAACTTCAACACGTTATATAGGACATGACAAATCTCCTAAAGTCTCATCTCTCAATATTTTCACAAAATTCGACTTTAATTAGGGAGAACAATTTACATGACATTTCATACATTGTCTTTTACTAATAAAATAAAAATCTTTAAACTTATACATGTCACATATCGTTATAACAGTATATCCGTATATTATAAGTCATTCTAATCACTGGAAAATACTTGTGTAGGACAACTGTTCATGTGTATTATGGTGAGTTGCCTCACCACGGCTGCCCAGCCGAAAATAATACCTGAGGAACTTTGCAAGCGTTTTGGTGACACGAAGACTCAATTGGCAACGAATTTATTTCAGGCACTCAATGTATATAACACTTTCATACTAATTCGTAAAAGCAGTGCAAAGACCAGGTTTGATCACACAAGTACCTAAAAATTATAAGGTTCAAAATTAACAAATATAAAAGAATTTCAAACTTATGAAAACTTTACTGTGTTGTACTAACCAGGTCGTTCAATAGCTTTATAAAGCCGATGGAGAGGGGCGCTCAACCACGGTTGGAAGCCACTCTTTTAAGTAGGTCTGGCATTCTATCTCAGCATTAGAGATGGCACCAAGAGGAGTGACAGTAATCTGACGAAATCATGAGTATTGTGTTAGCGTATAGTGATGCAAACTACAAAGATACGTCTGCAGAAACTAAAATGATACGCACATATCCTTCTTGAAGAAAGCGGTGGTCATTATCATCCTCATCAGCTTGGGCACCCCTTACCTGCAAAATTGGAAATAGATTACCCTGAAATGATGCACACAAACCAGGAAAACATTCCTTTTAATTTTGGCTGCTCTAAACAGCATCAGATTTGTGCAACTCATTCACTCAAGTCAACTACAATCAAAAGAACGAGAGAAAGGTAATCAAACACACGAAAATATCTCAGAAAGTATTGCACGTTGCGGAATGAAAAATATTAAAGAATGCAATTTTTATCATCCTTACTTCCACCATCCAAAATCTTAATTAGCCTTGAACTGAATGCTGTTTAAACCCTGTACATTATTACCATCATTTCCCTCCTTACTATCTTTTTGGCAACCACTGCCACTAATACCAGTATTGCCACCATCATTACCACCTCATGTTCAGACATAGCCAAATACATGCATCTACCATCAGTCATTGGCAGCACCACCTTCCACCACCAAGACCACAACCACCAAATTATCAGCCTTCTTATCTAGTCGTAAGCAATTAGCACCAGCTTTCCCATACTCGGAACTATTTTCAACTATTAACCAAAAAGGTGAACTTAAATTAGTTCTAGATTTACAGCAATTCAAATTTCAGCATCGATAACCCAGCATTTAGCACTAAACAATTTCAAAGACTACAACTTTAAACTACAATTTATCATTCTATGCTTAAATTTGAGTTTTATAAATAAGGCCCCTGACCACCCTTCTCCCCATATTTTCTGGTATTCGAAGATACCTCAATTCAAGAATTGCAGTTCCTTTTAAAGGAAGAACAAAAGCATCAAATGTGTTCGTCAACCACCCACATTGGTGTACCCCAAAAAGGATCAGATTAACCGATAGTTGTTTCAACCAAATATACAATTACAAGAGCGCCAATAATCCCATGGCCACTTTTTAAAAACTCTTCTTCAAGGAAATGATAGTTTTCTGTTTGAAAGATGGAGAAAACCCAAAATTCTAGATGGTGTACTTTTAGACTAGTTTCTAAAGAAGAACACAGACTAGCACCAACAAAAAGACACCAAAGACTGCACTGCTTGATTATCTAATTCCTTCATCAGTTTGGATTCGAGATTTCTCATTCAATGATGTAACCAAGAGAACTAACAACAAGCCAACTATTATGTTTCTAAGGAAGAAATGATAAGGAGGTAAACAACTAATCAAGTTTTATTTAAAAGAAAACAAAAGCAATGGAAAAGGGAAACAGCCTAGAATACAGTAAAGCAGAAAGAAAGAGAAAAGGACCCACTTCTCTCGCGAAATAAGTATTTTCAGCTGGTGTGGTTGATGTAGCAATTTCAGCTGATGCAATCGAATTTACCATTGTTGACAACATTTTCCCGCCTTCCGAGTCAGAAGTAACTTGCCTCCACCCCATTTTTATTATGCTTTTACCTTGCTTAGTCAGCTTATACCCCTATTAAGGCACAAGAGAAGAGAACAATATTGCAAAGCCATATGTTAAAATCAATGGATAATACAAGGGATAATGCTCCTGTCATAAAACTGGAAGCAGCATCCATTTCACTAAGGGTATGTTTGGGTGAGGAACTTTGAAATTCCAAGAGATTTAGGCATAGTGATGAAGAAATGGACCACAAAAAGCTTGACAGGGGGATTAGACATGCACCACATTAGCATTATAAAAGATATGATAGAGGAATTTGAAAATGACTACTTGGAATCATTTACAAATCTCTATCACATACCTTTGTAATGCTCATGAGGTGCATTTCTAATTCCTCCAGTCTTAACTTTCTGTCCATTTCTTCTTCACTTTGCCTAAATGCCTTGGAATTTGGAAGTCCCTCACCCGACCATACCCTAAGAGAAAACCAAACTTAAGTGCAATCCAGTAACGCTCACTAAAGCATAAACAATAAACAAACTGCCTACAAATCTTTCATTGAAAGGTATTCAGAGTAAAAGAAAACGAGAGACAAAGAAGGAAAGGAAAGAAAGAAAAGCTACTGATACAAATTACTTCAGTAGTGAAATAGCCTGGATAAGCATGTTCATGCACAAATACCACTGCACCTATCAGAGTTTTGTCTTCTGCAGTATAGTGAGTCTTAAAATGACTCAATACAAGCACATGGAAAAGAGAAAAGACAGAGTAGGCGTGGAAGTTGGCAAATGTAGTTGTTAAGGAGAAACTGCATTTGACGAGGGTTGCTATACTGAATATTACAGACACACAGCATGCATCCAGAAATTTACCTTATGATTAGCAACATCACATGGCAGATCTACATTCAAGAAATATCTTTGAGGATAGGTTTTGTTTCTTAATTCCACCAGGACTCCATTTATGATGGGTAAGCAAGCCTCGGCAGCAATTGTGAAATCATTAATATTGCTCTTACCTCCAACCCTGCACGGCCAGAACTCAACGTAGTCATACAGGAGATTAAAATAGGTAAAAACACACAAGAATTTGCTTTTTCTCAAAGTAAAAAAGGAAAGAATAAAATTACAAGAAAAATATAATAGCGGCCCTAACAATTTGAAATGTTCATTGAGATTCATCATTCATTCATGTGCAGAGAAAATATTGTTCATCAAGCAATAAGCCATCAAACCAGCACACTTACCAATCATATGATACAGATATTGCAGGCACACCGTTGAAAAAGGCCTCGCGAGCACCAGCCACCGTTCCAGAGTAAACACTACAGTTACAATAAAGAACTTATTAATAATGTTATGGGCTGAAAGAAGCAAGAAAATAAAACTAGCACTTTGAAATTTTTAGGGACAACTAGATTTGTAGGCTACTCTCGAGAACAAAACTTATTGGGTGTTTGTCTTTTATTCATCAAGATAATAGATCTTCATAACTTTTTGGGAAAAGATTACATCTTTGTGAGAAGTTGTGCTTGGAATAAAATCATTCTAGTTTCCTCATTATACCATCTTTTGGAAACCCAAATCTTTTCGAAAGCAAATAGTTAGTATAAAATTACATTGGGTTTCAACAATTAAAAGATAATCATTTCAGTTTCACTGGACAAAGCTGATGCAACTTACACATATCTTTGTGTTTAAATATTTTGAGACAAAATCTTAAAAAATGATAACTAATTATCGACAGGAAACAGAAAACAAAAGATTACTAACATGTGATAACCGCAGTTGCTGCCCATGTTTATACCACTGATTACCTGTGTGTATAAACAGCAACACATGTAATTACAAATCAGAAAAACCCCAGATAAGAAATGTGATCAAAGGCAACAGCGCAGAAGTAAAAAATATTTACCAGGTCAGGAATTGTCGGAAAAAGCGTTTTGGAAACACCCAAAGAAGCACAATCAGCTGGAGATCCTGCAAACAGAGTTGATCAAGAACAAAGCTTTTTTACTTTTTACCTATCTGGGTGAAAAGGGAAGTAATCACTTTGGAAAAAAACTGGAAAAAACATTCTGGGGTTTTGAAATTTCCATACCAGAAACAGCATACGCTGTTGCTCCATCGATATGCACTTTCTTGGCAGCAATCGGATGGCGCCATGTGATGCAGTGACTCACTGCTGACTTCTCCCTGCAAAGGCATACGAATTTTGAATCAGCAAAAATGAAGGATTGGATTTTGATTGGAGGAAGTGAAGACCGAAGAGCATTTAAACGTTTAATTCTTTTCTTTTACGTACGAGTCGGGGGCACAGACGAGAACATTGTAGCGATGGGTGGAGACGAGGACTTGGACGAGAGCGAGAAGTCCTGGCCCTTCAATTCCGTCGTCGTTGGTCACCATCACGGTGGGCTTGTCGCCGGAGATGACAGTGGCGTTTTCCATTTCCTTGTTTCTCTGAGTTTTGGTTTCGGAATTTGGAGGAAAATAGACTGCTAATGATAGAGCAAGAGTAAAATACGGACGTATGAACTGCAACAGTGTTGGGCACATCATATATAAAGTTTTGCTTTTTACCTTTTTAACCTTTCATAGAGCAAATGAGAATCCAACTCAAATATTTCAATAATTATTTTATTTTTTTAACAAAACATATTATCTATAGGAAGAGAATAGGAGAGTTGGAGCTTTGGCAAGTATCGAATCTAAAATTTTTTACTTATAAGTGAACACATATATTATTAGACCGTAAAATCATGTCATAACTCATTCATTTGAGAGAGTAGGTAAATATTGTGGTCAGTTTTACTTTTAGGTCTAGTTGGATTATTAGTCTTTGATGTGATAGTGTAGTAGTTGAAAGATAACTCTTGTGGTAAAAAATTAGGATTTAAACCATGTGGTGAAGTCGTTAGGATTTAGGCTCAAGTTTAAAAATTTCGTCAACTTTCCGTTTATTGTTAACACATAAAAACTAATAAACTTCACTACAGGAGCTTAAATCCTAATTTTTTTTATCACAAAAATTATCTTCTAGTTATTATATAACCACGAGACTAATAATCCAATTACGCCTTACTCTATTTATACAGAAGGAATATTCCTCTACAATTTTTTTAAAAATGGCATATAATTCATAAAATAGTAAAGAGGAGCAAAAGGACTAGAGAGTCAACACTGGGGGCTGCGTTCTGTCCAAGCGGACCATTCAAGGTCGATGCTGTACGTTGATGCCGTTCTGGTAAAAGCGCATACAGGTAATTCGATTGGGGAATTTGAAAAAATAACTAAATTTCGCATTCTAAATAGAATTCTAATTACCATTTTAAATTTTTAATCAGGGTAAATTACATTTTACCACCTCAGGTTTGAGGTTTATTATAACCTCATACAACATCTTCAAAATATTTTGATTTTATACATCACGTACTATTTTATTTCAATATAATACATCCGTTATATTTTCTATCTATTTATTCATTAAGAGCTAACGTGGCTGCCATATTTGTGCCATATGACTGTCAAATTTGTGCCACGTGGCAAAAAAAATAATTTTTTATGCATTAAAAATATTATAATATTTACCCTATTTCAAAAAAAAAAAACAACAACAAACCTAGAAATCGTCTTCCCCACCCAAAATTCCATGTCTTCCCCTTCCCTAGGGGTGGGCATAAAAACCGTAAAACCGCATCGAACCGTATGAAGAAAAAAAAAACTAAAAAGAACCGTGTTGACCGAAAAAGTCAACTTTGGAGTAAAAAACCAAACCGGATCGTTTAAATCGGTTCCGATTCCAGTTTCAAATGAACAAGAATCGGTCAGAACCGAACCAAACTGTTTTATTAATAATAAATTAATTAATCATATATATACACACATGTCATGGTATAATAGGTTGAAAAATTAGTTTCACCAAGTTGCAAAGTAGTGGATCCCATCCCAATTAAGGTTCACTCACCTCACCGGCTCACCTCACCTCACTCACGACCTCACATCCCCATTCCCCCATTTCACATAGCTGACGACCCCTCTTCCTTGTCGACGCTGCTTTTATAAGAAGAAAAAACAGATTTATCCATTTCATCAACCGTTGCTTTTGCAATCACACCAAAAACACTTCTCCACGGAAGAGGAAGCTGCTTTCTGCTTTCTTCATAGGTAAAGATTTCTTCTCTCTCTCTCTCTCTCTCTCTCTAAAATCCACTGTGTTTCTTCAGAGGGAGTTTTCGAGTTGGGTTGATTTCTATCACTTCATGGTTGGATTGTTTCAGTTTTTTTATACCTAAATTAAGCTTTGGTTCGCCCACAACTCCAACTCCCGTACAGCGTAGACTTGTTGTGGACTTGGTTTCTGGAGGTAAAACTCCATTTTCTTCTCCACTTGTTTCGAGATATCTTTGGACCAACGTCTAATTTTTGTTATAATTGTTAATCAGATCTATTGTACTCTCTAATCCCAAAAAAAAATTAAATTAAATGAAGTTAAATTAAACCTGTATTTGTTCATGCGAGATGTCAGATGTGGATGGCTATGTGGAATTGTTTTGGGATTATAAGATTTGTTAGGTTTTCAAGTGTTGGGTTGTTTTGTTTCAGATTATTTTGGAGTACCTCTCTCTTTAAACCTACATATAAATAATTTATTAATTAATTGTACTAGTTTGTGTCTTTGATAGACCTAATGGTTGTAATTTGTAATTCAAAAACACCTGAATGGTCACTGGTGTTGGATTTGTTACTATTTTGTTTAGTGATTTGTGTCTTGTTATGCAATTTTTTGACCCGGTATCTGAGATCTTTTTTGTGTTAAGTCATTTGGAGGCTCCCCTGTACCGAGTCGTGTGACTTCTCAACTGATCTTTCTTCATTTGTTGTTTGAGTGTTTTATTTTTTTATTTTTTATTGTTAGAATCTACTCTAAGTTTTGTATTCGGGTTTTATACGGCTTTGCTTATGTGGATTTCAAATTGATGTTGCTTGTGGATCAGTTTGTGGTTCAATTTCAATATGGATGTGAATGACAAACTCTGTGTTGAATTTGGGTTTTGTTTTTTGTCCAGTTTAGGAATGACGAACCAATCTGCTTTTTCATCATCACCTTCGTCATTACCGGGTCCAACACCATCACCACAAACTCTATGTATGAAACTTTAATTTTTTAGCACATTCCTTACTAATTTGAGTTGTAAGATATATAATTTTGAATTCAACGAATAAGATATATATATATATATACACACACATATATATATATAATT
Organism: Malus sylvestris; assembly: GCF_916048215.2. Lineage (NCBI taxonomy): Eukaryota > Viridiplantae > Streptophyta > Magnoliopsida > Rosales > Rosaceae > Malus > Malus sylvestris. The sequence continues at coordinate 15,782,724 of NC_062272.1, forward strand.
AACTAATACATGAAGGACATCACATGGGATAATTAAATTGTTTGAGATCATGTTTTGTATAGCTAGTGTAATGAAAATAAATTTCATGGTGCTCAAAACTTTGTTGACCAATTGCTCTTAGCACAGGTTTGTATCACTAGTGTAATGAATACAAATTACATGGTGCTTAAATTGTTTGATTATATGTTGTTTGATTGTGTACAGAAGCTGCTATTTGAAAAAGAATCTGCCACTGCAAAGGATAATTGGATTTTTGTTTTTGCTGCTTGCTACTGCCAATATCAGGAGTTGTTGCTTGTTTGATTTTTGTTTTTGCTGCTTGTTGACTTGGTGCCACTGATCAAAGACATTTGCATTAAAAATGATATGTGTTGTATGCAACTTTATATAAACAGTTTTAGAAGATGTATTTGAATGCATGATAATTTGGTGTTCAAATAATTTAGTATTCGGAACCGTAAACCAGCAAGAACTGAATCGAAATCGGTGTAGACTGAACCGTATGGTTCTAGTAATAAATTTAAGCGGAACTGCACCGAACCGAACTGTTGATATTTTAAGGTTCCGGTTTAAGGGTGGAACCGCACCGAACCGCACCGTGCCCACCCCTACCCTTCCCCATCCCCAGCCGCATTCACCCAAATTCCGCCATTGCCAAATTCCTTTCCTTTCTCCATTGTACTTCGCCGCTTTTCTCCATTGCCAAATTGCTCTCCTCTTTAATCTCATCATCCCCATCATCAAAATCCAAAATAAATTGGCTCTAATTATTAAACAATTCAAGAGGAACATCGACGAAAAAATAGTCGCACTGTTCCTACCTACCATACCCGCACCGCGACCATGACCCACATCCATGCGATTGCTTTGCCTAGATTAGTTCTTGATTTGTTGAAGGCTTGAAGCTAAGAAACCCGACCTTGGAGCCTAAAATCCGACGACCCGCGAAGCGCCAAAAGAAAAACAATAGGGAAAATAGGGGAAAAGAGAAAGAAAATGGTACAAAGAGAGACGGAAGGGAGAGAAACTGTGAGATTGTGAAACATTTTAGAGAGAGAAAGTAGAGAAGAGCGAAGAAGGAATGAGATTTGATCGTAGAGAAAAGCAAACGAAGCTCGAAGCTTGAAGCTCTACCCCTTGTGGTTGTCAATGTTGTAAGCCTAACTCCCTCTATCTAATTTGCTGTAAGGAAGCCCTAATTGGAGTTTTGTGTTTTGTGTGTGAGATTTGGGAGAAAAATTAAGGTTTTGTTAATTTATGTTTTATTTTGTCGGATAGGGGAATAAACCCTAGGATTTTGTGACTTTTGTGTGAGATTTGGGGGGGGGGAATTAGGGTTTTGTAGGCTTTTAGATGAAGGGAGGGAGAAGAAGTGAATGCGGCTGGGGATGGGGAAGGGGAAGACATGGGATTTTGGGTGGGGAAGACGATTTCTGGGTTTGGTGTTTTTTTGTTTTTTTTGTTTTTTTTTTGAAATAGGGTAAATATTATAATATTTATAATGCATAAAAAATTATTTTTTTGCCACGTGGCACAAATGTGGCAAACACGTTAGCTCTTAACGGATCAATTGATGTAAAAGTGAGGTGACACCCCGACTTGGAAAGGTCGAAGCATACTGGTCATCACCGTGAGGTGACGTAACCATAAGGGTAAGTGATGTAAAAGTGAAAAATTTCAAGACTAATGGAAACTAATTATACTAAATAGTGAAAAAGTGCGCAATCGTGGGAAGAACCCACTACAATTATTCAGAGCGTAATAGACAGTGAGACTACAGAAGAGTAGTCAAAACAACTAAGTACACTTATTACATAATCGTGATAAGTTCGTACGTTTAAACAGAAGAGTATGTCAGAACTGCTGTGATTCCTTGAATGCCACAAAAAGTACAACTATCTAGGTCCTGGAGGGGCAAAAAACAAAGTTGAGTGAGTCAGCAAAACAATGCTTATACGAAATCCTTTATTTTCGAATATACTAACCATTCGCCGTAAAACAAGTATAGTTTCCTTAAAACATACTACGTAGGTATGTAAACAATAAATCAACAGCATTGTAATAATAATATAACCAGAAATATGCCAAGTTATGATGTATCAAATGCCACAATAATATAATCATGTGATAATCAAGTATAGCTAAGTGCTCATCCATCTAAGCTGACACACAAGTTCAAACAGATAATTTCTGACACGAACAGGATTGGGTGTAATCAATATGCTCTAGTACTACAATCATGTGAAGGCTGGTGCAGAAGCACGGTCACATACAAGTCGAATTGCCTAATGCAATCTACCCGACAGGACTGGCACCTAACTTGGATACAAGACGAGCGAATGGTGCGATGTGAACATACACGTGAATGACTGGCCCTAGCCCTAGGGCGACTACTAACACCAGTGCAGCAAGATGAGCATGTACAAATATATATGAATATCATGACAGTAATATCTCAATCTTATAGCAGCATTTATCATAATTATATCACAATAACGGATACTTGGCAATATAAGCGTAAAAGTGAAGTAAATACGCATTTATGGAAACTATAATTATGTATAGGTATAAAAACAAACTACCCACTCACAAGTACGTCGCTGGGTCATAGCCATCGAGCCTAGCTTGGCCTCGAACGTCCTCGGGGATACGTTTCCCCTATATGTGAAATAACTAAAATAGAATTAATTAAAGCACATATACGGAAACCTAAATAAAACCCCCATAGTTTGCTCAAACCTAGGGTTTAAATATACCTTCGTGACCTACTCGACGTCACGAACATCCCCAAAATTTTAAAATAATTTTTGGACGGCTCATGCGTCGGCAATGGCACGGCCAGACGCGCCCCCACGCACAGGCCACTGTCGTCATTTAGTCTGACGCCGTCAGGAATATTCCGTCAACTATGACATAATATTCTGTCTCCTTCTCCAGTTTTCCTAGCTGTCGCCGCATTCCGCCGCAGTCTACAACTTGGTTTTTCACTTGATTTCTGGAAAATTTTCAATCTCACTATTCTAATTCATTTCTCAACCATTTTTTACGTACTTTATATGGATTTGAAGCTCGTGAAGAGTAGAATCACGTTATACCTGTTTGGAGTCCAAAAAGTGGACAAAGATCATTGGAAAAATCCTCGAAATTTCGACCAAAAGTGAACTCTTCGAAACTCGATCGTTTCACTTCCAAATTTCTCCCAAATTGTTGTAGGAGCCTGCGTAGAAGCTTCCCCAAGCTTCAAAACTTCCTAACTAGTTCGAAAACACGTCGAACTCAGTTTGCCCAAGTTTGGACCTCACGAGTTCAACGTTGAAAACTCATCCATTCCAGGTTTCAAGAACATGGTTATGTTATTGAGGATGAGATGAACGCGAAAATGAGATTCTTGGGTTTGATCCGCGAGCTTTGAAGCTCGTTTGAGGGTTTGCATAGAAGGAGAGAGTATACGGGAGAGAGAGAATGAAGAGAGAGATTTCCTTTTCTCTTTTTCTGATTAGGGGACAGAAATGAGGGAATGAATGAGATTGGTGAGAAAGTGAAATAATGGAGGAGGGTGCACATGATAGGCTAAATAAAAGCTAGGGATAGGGTTTTGGATTTTGTACAGAAAAGAGTATCAAAAATCTATCCGGAATAGTGTTTCCATACTGATAAAGTTTACGTACAATCACAACGTGTACAATTTAAATGTGATAGCGAGAAATAAAATAAAAGCGATATGAATACGTCCACGTCACTTGCCAATAAGGGCATAACAATCAATACACATCCTAGGGGAGAAATTACATAAGAAAATTAGGGACGGGTCGTCACATATGTCTTTTATTGCCATCTTTGTCCTTTCTATAGTATAGACGATAATTCAAAACCACATAAACCCAACCCATCACATCCCAACCCAAGCACAGCCAGCCACGACGTTCAACACGATCCCTCTCTCTTCCTCTTTTATACTCTCACACACAACCTTCATTTAGTTCCAAACCCCCAAAAAAATTTCGCCCTCTTCCACACGAAGACGACTTTCACTTTCAGTCTCAGTCAGCTTTCTCGTCTACTCTCCAATTTCTGATTTTCAACTACGACGATGTAATCCTTGAGTTCGAGCACTTGCACCACCAAGCTTACAATAAGGCCTTCGCTCACTTTCAATGTCCGCTACCCTTCCTCAACATCTATGCCCCTGGGACTTCCACTTCTAAGATTTAATATGAAAATACTAATACACCCTTAAAATAAAGTTTTCTAAAAAAAATAAAATAAAATAAACCAAAAAACAAAAGGCTCGACTGTTTTTTACCGCCATCTATGTCCTTTATATAATATAGGCGATAATCCAAAACCACAGAAACCTAACCCATCACATCCCAACCCAAGCACAGCCAGCCATAGTGTGCATCACGATCCCTCTCTCTTCCTCTTTTATACTCTCACACACAACCTTCATTTAGTTCCGATCCCCTAAAAAATTTTCGACCTCCTCTACACGAAGACGACTCCCACTCTCAATCTCGGTCAGCTTCCTTCTCTGCTCTCCAATTTCTAATTGTTAGCTACAACGATGTAATCCTTGAGTTCGAGCACTTGCACCACCAAGCTTACAACAAGGCCTTCGCTCACTTCAGTGTCCGCTGCCCTTCTTCAACATCTTAGCCCTTCAATTAGGACCTCCACTTCTAAGATTTAATATGAAAATACTAATACACCTTTAAAATAAAGTTTTCTAAACAAAAAAAAAAAAAACAAAAAACAAAAGGCTCGACTGTCTTTTACCGCCATCTCTGTCTTTTCTATAGTATATACGATAATCCAAAACCACAGAAACCCAACCCATCACATCCCAACCCAAGCACAGCCAGCCATGGTGTGCATCATGATCCCTCTCTCTTGCTCTTTTATATTCTCACACATAACCTTCATTTAGTTTTGAACCCCCAAAATTTTTATGACCTCCTCCATATGAAGACAACTCTCACTCTCAGTCTCGGTCAACTTCCTCCTCTGCTCTCCAATTTCTGATTTTCAACTACGACGATGTAATCCTTGAGTTTGAGTACATGCACCACCAAGCTTACAACGAGGCCTTCGCTCACTTTCAATGTCCGCTGCCCTTCCTCAACATCTCAGCCCCTCAATTGGGACCTCCACTTCTAAGATCGGCTCCACAACCAAATTGTTAGTGAAACGCCCAAAATGTGATGGTCCCTATCTCTTTCTCCCATTTTCTCCAAAGGTTGAACTTTAGATTTTGTTTTATTCTATGATTGAATTGGGGTGGTTCTAAAAGACGCTAGGCGCTAGTTGAGTGGTGGGTTAGGGCCTAGCGCCTAGGCAGACAAGGCGGATTTAAGTAAATCTATTATATTTCATGTAAATAAGTGTCTATTTATACTTTAAATATATATATATATATATATATATATATATATATATTCGTCATAAACTACAAAATAGAATGACATATATATTATGAAGTATTGGACATAATGAAAACATGGGGAACAAGCATATAATGTGTTCATTTAAGTATTCAACAAGTCTTTACAATTTATTGAAAAAAATTAAAATAAAATGCAAAATGAAAGCTATTTATTTTTTGTCTAAGTGAGTTGCAACCTAGTTAGTGCCTAGGCGGGTTTGGGCGGGCTAGGCGGTTGCCTAGGCTGTCTAGGTGAATGCCTTAGCAGGACTAGTCGTCCTTTCTTAATTTTCAAATGCCTAGGCATTAGTCTGGGCAGTGGCCAGCCGCCTAGCGCCTAGGCGGTGCTAGGCGGGGATTTTTAGAACAGTTTGTCTAACGAACTTCAAGGAGCACGGGTGGCTTTGAACTTATTCAATTCTACTTCGAATCTCCTTATCTCAATTGATCTTGCTTTGTTTAATTTCCATGGATGACAATTTTTTTATTTTTTTTGGTTGAGAAAACTTTATTTGAAGTGTGTATTAGTACTTTCATATCAATTTTTGGTTATAATTATCATAAATTTAAAAAGGTGGTTAGAATTCTATTTAGGGTCCAAAATTTGGTTAGTTTTCCAAATTTCCCAATTCGATTCCCACCGTAATGTCACATGTCACATGTATGTCTTGACCTAAACCAAACTAAAACAGTAGTAAAGTGTCATATGCTTTTATCATATTGGACCAGCTTCCACTACGGTGTAGGCTTCACATTTTTGAAGACTGCTTAAGGCTGCTTATGGTCCAATCAGGGCCGGTCTAGAGATTTTTGAGGTCTAGGGTGACGCCAAAAAAATGTGCCCTCACTTTATATAAGAAAATTATTTGTTTTCACACGTAAGACATCGATAAAATTATACTTAGAAAATCACTTCAAACTTAATAATTTAGAAACACGGAAAAACTATTTCATTTTGTATCGTGAGAAGGAAACAAAAAAACTCCAGGTTTACAAGTAGATAGATATGAGTTTTGTTTTCCATTTGAACTTTTAAAGTGTTTTTGTATAAATCATGAGGTGTTTTTTCTTATTTACTAACCTTGTCAATATGGGATTAAAAAAGTAATGATGTTTTTTTGTCTTTAATTGATATGTATAAGTAATAAATGAGTATTAAATTAAATTTTTTGATGACACGTCATATGATTTGCAAATTTGGTCTAAAAATTTGGCCAACGCATTACTCTTTGTTGAAGATTAGACTTGAATTGGAACAAATGTTTAAAAATAACAATTCACATAGCTACTAGCTACTAATTAAAAATAAATTAACAACCAAACAAAAATTTGTAAAAATTGAAAAGAATAAACATGCACTTAGCATTTTGAACTTAGGACATCTCGTTAATTTTAAACAACAAAAACTATTAATTCTAGTTAAACTTCTTGATTATTTAGCCAAATTTTATATATTTATACTCTTATGAAAAGAAATTTGTAAAAATTGAAAGGGAAATAAGCACACATGGTGTTTTGAACCCAAGAACTCATCATTAATATCAAACAACAAAATCATTAGTTCTAGTTAAATTTCTTTGTCATTGAACCAAATTTTATAAATTTATACTTTTATATGAAAATATGTATAAATATATCACCCTAATAATTTTGAAGCCCCCAATTATTTTGGGGCCCTGGACGGTCGCCCTGCCAGCATTAGGCCTAGGTCGGGCCTGGGTCCAATTTATTTGTGTACCTGCATGTACTTAACTTATTGTTTTTTAACGAATGATATTATTTACACTAAAATCATCTCCAACTCTTAGGTTAAAATCTAAAATTTTAAACTCAAAAATATTGAAAATCACTAAACCAACACCATGAAACTCATAGAACAATACGAAAGAATATGAAATACATAAAAGAATTGTTTTAAATTACTTGAGCAAATTTTTTTTTAATTACTTGAGCTATTGGATTAAATTTGGACCATTAGATCTTTTTTAGGCTTAAATGTCAAAATGGTCCCTGTGTTATAGCCATATGACCAATTTAGCCCCGTGTTTTCAATTTGGCTAACTTAGTCCTCGTATTTCTATGTTAAACAATTAAGGACATTTCATCTAATCTCTTTTAAAAATTCATAATAAAAATGTATGAGATATAATTACCCTTTCTCTTTACAAAAAATGTAAATCAATGAGAAATAACACATAAGAGATAAAACTTCCAATCTGAAAAATGATTAAGGTTGTGACATAGAAAAGAGAGGGGGTAATGTTAGGGAAGAGGTAAGAGAGTTGGGAGGAGAATAATTTTTCTTTTAATTTTTATTTAATTTTTATTTTTAAATATTTTAAATCAAATAAATTATAATTTTATTAATAAGTTATAATAATTTATATTTTTTTTACAAAAATTAGACAGAACTGTCCTTAATTGGTTAACAGAGATAAACACAATGACCAAATTGTTTAAATTGAAAACACAACGACTAAATTGACTCAATGACTAAAACATAGAGACCATTTTAACATTTAAACCTTTCTTTTACCATTGGATTTAATCATATTAGATCTTAGTAGTTGGATTCAATGAATTTATAAATTTAAAACTAAAACAAATACACATATATGGTGGGGCAGCCCCACTAACCCAGGGGAATCCTGGTCTAAATTTGTCCTAGAAATAAGTTTTGGGTTAAAACTCATATTTGCCCCAAGTTAGGGTAAGTTTAGAACCTAAAATTTGAGTTTTACTCAAAGGGTTGGAGTAGGTCTAAGGGGTGGAGGAGTGAGCTCACAAGGGGCTAGCAATAATGTAGTTTAAATTCGCCTTTGACAAGAATTGAACATAAGACCTCTCACTTACCAGTGAAGAGAAATACTACTAGACTGTAATATTGAGTGGTTGTTTGGGAAAGGATTTAATTAGTTGATTAGTTACTCTCAACATCCAATTTTCAACTACTCTCAACATCCAATTTTGTAAAGGAGTGGTGGTTGTGTGTTCAATAAAGGAGTGGTGTCCCCCCTTGGCTCATGGTATTATGACATTAACAATTCAACACAGATGCCAATCTGCTGCGGGCCTACAGCATGATTCGTTTCGACCATAAAACACAAAACAAAAAACAGCATGACTCACGATTATTAATTAAGAACTATATATACTCTCTACTTAATCTAGTGATGAACAAAACAAAACAAAACATCTCCAGGTCTATGGTTTTATAAAATCGTATCACAAATCACCGAGTGAGAACCGATACAAATTATCTTGTCTGCAATGCGATGCGTGTCAATGTTTTATTCGAACTTCTTATGTTTTTGTTCTTTTCACTTGCAACTTAAAAATAAATACAACACCTGCTCCTTCTCGGATTATAAATTTATTAAAAGAACCAAACAAACATTACAAAATGGTTGATGAGACAAATAGAACAGTTATAAATACTGTGTGTAAAATCAAGGAAACAAGCGTACACATAATACAACAAAGATCCTAATAGAGAACTTCAAACTGTTGTTCTACCTTTGGCAAATCATGTAGGTTTATAATATAGAGGACCAAAAACGAACATATTATCAACAAAGCAGACGAAGGACAGCAATCATGCGTGCCTATTTTTATACATTAACAAAAAAAAATATTATTTATAATTCCCATTTTACCGTAACACATTAATAATCTTTCTACTCCAATTTTCAACACAACTGCTGAAAACCCATCCCCCACCAGACATCGCGCCACCACCCAAACAACCACCACGTGATTCCCTCTCAACTTTAGCATCGCCATCTTCTCCGCTAACAAAAGTTACGCACGCGATCCCAACACATACTCATTAGTGGCAGAGTTCGCATTTCATGTGAGAAGAGGCATCTCACACTACTACAATATACCTTATCAGTGGCGAAGCAAAAACCGACAAGAAATCAATTTCTGTTGGAAATTTAGTAAAAATCCGACATAAAACAATGTAATGTCGGATTGGAATAGCGACACTAATGCTGGCGTCACGAAAGGGCTTCAGTGTCGGTTTGTACGCTTAATCCGCCAGTACGCAGCGTTGGCTAAAAGCGACACTGACACTGACGTCGATTTAAAGCGATGCAAACTTCAACATTACGTCGGTTTAAAGAGACGCTAATTACCAATTTAATTATAAAATATCCAAACTACCATCGATTTTGACCGACATTACATAACATATGGATACATATTTTATGATGTCGTTCATGAGTGACACCAAATATATTAATAATAAAAAAATCATTTTCCGTTTTTAATTAATAGTAATTAAAAATTATTATATAAAAATAAATCCCACCATATGTCAATGAAAAAACAAACAATTTTAAGCAAACTTCATATTAAAAATAAAATTTCTACCAACTATATATTAAATTTAAAATTAACTACAATTCCTAAAAATGTCCAACTCATACAAATTCTTCCCGAACTCTTGCAAAAGATTTTGAACCGGTTGTGTGGTTCAGAGTTTTCAACTGCCGATTATGCTTTTTTTTCCGGCAATCTCCTGAAAAATAAAAGAATTTATTAGACAAATTTCAAGGTATAATAAAATAAATCATGAAACGTTTACCATCATTTTTTCTTTATTCCAGTATGCCACCATCGAAATATTTCTGTAATCTTTAACCTCTGTTATGCTTTTTTTTTCGGCAATCTCCTGAAAAATAAAAGAATTTATTAGACAAATTTCAAGGTATAATAAAATAAATCATGAAACGTTTACCATCATTTTTTCTTTATTCCAGTGTGCCACCATCGAAATATTTCTGTAATCTTTAACCTTTGCCGCTACACGTTTCAAAAACGCACTAGAATTATAACTAATGCATTTTCCAGACGAATCAAACGAACAAGGTTGTTCTTTCCAATTCGGAATTGAGGGTCCGTATCTCTCTTGAGTTGATCCTTATAAATACAGAAAAAAAAATTAAAAACCAAGAAACAAAAATAAATTTTCAATTTAAGCATAAAACTAGTTAGAATACAAAACAGAAACTAAAATTAATAATCATAATAATTTAAAAATGAACCACCTTCGAGCTCTTCCTCTTCGAATTGGAGTTCCTCATAATGTTGATCTTTAAAATGGTGAGCCATAGCAAATGGGGAAGGAGAAGAGGAAAACCTGAAAAGGAGGAAGAAAGGGACGCAGAAGAAGAAAGTCTGAAATTGGGGGAGAAATGAAAGCACAGATGAAATGGGAAGGAGAGGGGTTTAAATATGGGTACTTAGTTTGCATCGGTTTAAACCAACACCAACTTCTAACACACTTTTTGAAATTCACATAGTGTCGCTTTAATGAAACTAGCGTTGCTTAAAACCGATGCAAACTTCTGACACACTTTTTGAAATTCACATAGCGTCATGAAACTAGTGTCTGTTAAAACCGACTCCAACTTCTGACACACTTTTTGAAATTCGCATAGCGTCGCTTTAATGAAACTCGCGTCGCTTCAATGAAACTAGCGTCGATTAAAACCGACACTAAGTTTCTCCATCCATGTCCTCGTGCAAAACAAGCGGGAAATTTCCCGCCTAATATTTCAAATACTATAATTTATATATATTAATTTTATAATTTTATAACCCTAAAAAATACTATAATAATTATATATATTAATTTAACAATTTTATACCCCTAAAAACTATAATAATTATATATATTAAATTAAATTTTAAAAATTGGTGACCATTGGATCGGCTTAAATATACATACCATTCAATTTCTTAAGTGTTATACGTACAAAATAAATAAATTTAAATCTACTTAATATATATATATACACACACACCATTGAACTTGATAGGTAACGAATTCTACGAAACTAATTTCAACGATCCAACTGTCAAACTTGTTTATATATGCTTCGAGATCTCATCGGCAAAAAATCTCAAAAAACAATCATTCAGAGATCAATTAACAAGACAAAACTTTTCGACGGTTATAAAATGAAAAATCACGATTTAACGGTTATTTTAACTCCGATTTGACATAGATATTTAAAAAAAACTAAAATCTATGTCGCTCAGAACCGACGCAGGCTTTAAAATATTTAAACACAATACTTTATGTCGCTTAAAAGTGACACTGTTTTGTTTAAAGCGACACCAATATTTAAAAATTATTAAAATATATGTCGGTTATAAGCAACATTAAATGTTTACGTCAGTTTAAAAGCGACGTAGACATTTTATGATCCTTATAAGCGATAGTAAATATGACGTCATGTTCAGTTATTGTCGCAACTGTCTTATCCGCCACTATATTATATTAAACCGACACCACTTACTGACACTATAAGGCCCTTTTCTAGTAGTGTCACAAATTTAAAAGGAATTAAACGGATGGTATTTACAAAGTTACTAACCAAAACATCATAAATTTTTTTAGTAGTGCTGCACTTTTTTTATACGGATAAAATTGAGAGTTTAGGTGTAAAAATATTAAAATTGGGTGTAGAATGAGAATAGTTGGGTACAAATAAAATTTCACAAACTAAATTCATTTAAATTAAAAACACAAAAATAAGTGTGTAACTCACCCAAAGAGCTAAGAATTTTTTAGGTTAAGTCTCCACTAATATAATCCTAACTCATATTTCACTTTTCAATTTCATTGTATTATGCGACTCAAGTGAAATAAATTTTGAGTTTTTCTTTATACAAGTAATATTTTAGACTCAATTCATCTAAACTATGGAAAGAAATATTCAAACTTACGTGTAAAGGAGCAAAGATACTGCTCTAACAAACTTAGTTAAATTCATGTATATATGCATCATTTATGAGTTGAAAACTTCACAATACAAATCTACCACAAGATAACATGAATCTAAAATGTCATTTTTATTGACACGCACGTTAAAACACCAAAATTAAATATGATTACAACACAAAAGCTAAGCCATAATTAGTCTTGAATTTGGTTGAGTATGTAGGACTCCTATGCATGTGCATCTCCAGTCTTTGCTCCTCTTGCCCGCAGCAGTACATGGACGGAACGTATACTCAATTATATGCTCTGGTTAGGTTTTTGTGTAGATTTATTAGTTTTGCGAACGGTAGCTTCTGTTATATAGATGGTATCATTCACCTAACAATACTTGGCACGCAGGACCTGCATTGCATGGGGACCGATATTCATTCACTGCAGGCTTTGACACAAAAGTATAGACGCATCGACTTTTTATCATATAAATCACATGCCATGCAATCGTGAGGTTTCTACGTGCTCGATGGAAAAGTTGGAAAGAGAACTGTACGATTGAGCGTAGATTAGAACCCATATTCAATGTCATTATAAAAGAAAAGGAAAATAAATATAATACCCGAAAGGTACAACAAAATACAAGAGATAAGAGGAGATTGTTTTTCACACCCTGTTTAGCCTTTGTTTTCAAATCGAGCCTAATATACATGGCTTGTCTAAAAGTACTTTTGTAGAAGCCACTTTTGTTTGCAAGTGCTTATTGTATAAGCGGTATTTAAAATATAACAAAATGTTTATAAAAAGGTTCATGTGATTCCTAAAAGTACGTTTATAACTCAAAACATTTTCTTCCCAAATACGTTTTTTTTTAACCAAATAAACACTTTTTAGTCATTCTGAAATATTATCAAATAGGTCGATAAAATAGAACAAGCCAATATAAGATGAACAAGGTAAAAAAAAAGCATGGTATGAAGTTTTCTGTAGGACCAGAGTCGAGTCCTCATCACACCCACCATTTTCCAACTATAAAGTCTTTCACAAGATTTTCGTGATTTAAATTTAAAACTTTCCCCGAAATGAAAAGGTTCCACGTTCTCATTTGTACCACAAAACCATAAAATAGCACATTTACATAATTATAAATCAATTTTGTATATAATAGATGAAACTTTCACACACTAATTGTCTCTTCTTGTACATTTTTATTTACTTTTAGTTGTAGCGGTTATTTGGATAAAAAACTGAATGTATGTTGACACACTCTTCAATGCATATGAAACCAACATATAAAATAATAGGGGTCGCCTCCATATGTGTCAACTTTGTTGTGAGCATTTCGCTCACCACATTTTACCGCTGGATTAACTATTGTTAGATAAGTATTAGTTTTGAAATTTGTGTAGCATATAAATTAAACCACATCATCAAAACTGTACCACAACTTCATGGTGGTGATAAAATAAAATAAACTCCAATATATCAAAGTAGTCTATTAATTTTTAGCCTTTAAATTTAATTAAGAAATTATTTAAAATAAAAAATAAATAAATGTATGCAGAATAAGAAAAGATTGTTTGGTTTGGATATCGCTTCCATAATAAATACGTTAAAGAAATGAAGATAAAACTTAAAAGTTGGGAAGCTTGGTTGGTTGGTCCATGTCGTGCAAGTAGTTGGTTTAAATGTTTTAACTGCAGCTCGTGAAGAGATAGGGAAGGACAGGAAGGTGAAAGGGATTTGTTTTGTCAGGTTCTGTGGTTTTGGGGCCTGTTGTTTCTGAGTAGTTGTTTGTTGTAGTTGGCAATTATCTTTGTCCTCCTCCTGATGGACTCTCCAAGGATCTCTGCTTTCTTCTTCTTCCCTCCACAATAAACAACTAGCATTCTATTTCTTCCCTGCATTTTTTTATTAATATTCATTACCATATCAGCCTCCATTAGCATTCTCTCTCTCTCCCTACCTGTGACTGTATATTGATTGAGATAACAAGAAACATTTGATATATATGGTGAGAAGAAACAATTTAACATAGAGAAATTAATAGGTAAAAAGAAAAAAAGGAATGAATGGTGGTACAGCTTCTGAAGAAGAATTCTCTGAGTTTGTAGAGGTTGATCCTACTGGAAGATATGGAAGAGTAAGCTCCTCTTCTCCTTTCCTCTAATTTGTTTTCAATTTTCATGACTTTCTGCCATTTGGGTTAGTTTATAATTTTGTTTTTAACTCCAAGATTGCTGTTTTTGTTTTTGCAGTACAACGAAGTTCTTGGCAAAGGAGCTTCAAAAACAGTGTATGGTTTCAATACCCTTTTCAAAGTAATGCATAAGTTTGACTTTTTATGTGGTTTAATCAAAACCCCTCTCAAAATACTGCAGAAGTTTGAATTTTTATGTGGTTTGTTCAGTCAAAACCCTTTTGAATTTATGCACAAGTATATATTTTTATGTGGTTAAATTCAAAACCTTTTTCAAATTAATGCCCAAGTTCGAATTTTTGTGCAAAAAAATGTATTTTTGTTCATAATTTGTGTTGATTTTTGCAGATATAGGGCCTTTGATGAGTATGAAGGGATTGAAGTGGCATGGAATCAGGTGAAGCTTTATGATTTTCTGAGAAACCCTGAGGATCTCGAGAGGCTATACCGCGAAATTCATCTACTCAAGACCTTGAAACACAACAATATCATGAAGTTTTACACCTCTTGGGTTGATACTACCAACAGAAATATCAACTTTGTTACTGAGATGTTTACTTCTGGTACTCTCAGGCAGTAAGTTTCAGTTTCACCCTTTGTTTTCTGGTCCGAGAATGTAAATTTTTTGTTGATTATTCAATGTGGGGGGTTTTTTTTTTATTGGTTTTTGTGTGTAGGTATAGGCTAAAACACAAGAGAGTTAATATCAGGGCAGTGAAGCATTGGTGCAGGCAGATTTTGAAAGGGCTTCTCTATCTTCACAGCCATGACCCTCCTGTGATCCACAGAGATCTCAAGTGTGACAACATTTTCATCAATGGGAACCAAGGTGAGGTCAAGATTGGTGATCTTGGCCTCGCTGCTGTCCTCCGTAAATCTCACGCTGATCGTTGTGTTGGTAAGTCATTTCGAGGTGCTTGAATGTCTTTTCAGTGATTAGAATATCTAGAATTGCTTGACAATTTGAGGTTCTTCAAGCATATGCCAGTGTTCATAACGAACTTCCGGATATTTGTTTTTCGCACATGAACTAATTCGATAGAGTTTTTACTCTTTGAGATCATCTCATCTTTGTCTTGTTTCTCTCTCTTTCCCTTTGGTTTCTTTCCGCTTGCTCAGGAACACCGGAGTTCATGGCTCCAGAGGTTTACGAAGAGGAATACAATGAGTTGGTTGACATTTATTCTTTTGGGATGTGCATCTTGGAGATGGTTACCTTTGAATATCCATATAGCGAATGCAATCATCCTGCTCAAATCTATAAGAAAGTTATCACTGTAGGAACTCTGAACTCTCAAGTTACTTTTCGAGTTGGTTTTTGTTTCTTCCAAATGATTTATGTATTTAATTTTTGATATAGGGGAAAAAGCCAGAAGCCCTATTCAAGGTGAAGGATCCTGAGGTGCGGCGTTTTGTTGAGAAGTGCTTAGTGACCGTGTCTCGTAGGCTTTCTGCTAGGGAGCTTTTGAGAGACCCCTTTCTCCAGGTTGATGACTACGGATACAATTTAAGGCCAACAGAGGATCAAAGGGATATGTATGAAATAGGGCCTCTCTTAAGACAACCTCACTCTTCACTTCATCAAAGTAACAGCTCTTTGAGCAACGGGCATGGCAATTATCTTGGTTACGAAACAGAAAATGATTTGGACTACAATCCGATTGATTATGGATTGAGCGAAATTGATCTCTTCGCTTGTCAAGAGGATGAGCATTTTGGAGATGTTGACCTCACAATCAAAGGGAGGCGGAGAGAAGACGATGACATCTTTTTAAGGCTCAGAATTGCAGATAAAGAAGGTAAAAGTTTCAGTCTAACTGCATACATGTGCTGTTATGTCGTGTAAAATTCTGAAATGAAACTATACGTTCCTTTTCTCTGCAGGCCGCATCCGAAACATCTATTTCCCTTTTGATACTGAGAATGACACGGCATTGAGTGTTGCCAGAGAGATGGTTTCTGAGCTTGATATCACAGACCAAGATGTTACAAAAATAGCAGAGATGATTGATGGTGAAATTACTACCTTGGTACCGGAGTGGATTAAGGGACGTGGCATAGAAGAAATTCCCCATTGCAATAATGCAAGTTTTTGTCAAAATTGTGCTTCGTATGGTTCCATTTTGGATTATGCATCACCGGATATTCCTGGTGTCAAGCACCTCCAAGTTCTTCAGTGCTCAAAACACGGATCAGCTGCTGTCCATGGACGTTTCGAAGAGATTACATACCAAGTTGAAGGCGCAGAGCGTGGTCTTACAGGTGCACCTAGAACATCAAACCATTCTGATGGCTTGCACTATGCTGATATCTGGGCTCAAAGAGAAGGACCGGAATTAAGCTCACAAGGTTCAGGAGATTCGAGTGATATCCAATGCAACGAAAATCATGAAACATTGGATGTAACAAACTTTGGAAAGGAAGAGAGAATTATAATGATGGACAATCGGAGTGATTCGAAAGCAAGAAATTCTATCTCAGAGAAACTTTCAGCCACTTCTGATCGGTTAGATGATTATGAGAATGAGCTTCGCCAAGAACTGCGATGGCTCAAAGCAACGTATCAAATGCAGTTGAGGGAGATTAGGGACCAACAGCTTGGAGCTAGACCGAAAGCTTCAAGCCTAATTCCAAATTCAAATCACTCAGAGAACAGGGAGACAAATGGAGCTTCAATGTCCTTGGCTTCGCCCCAGCGGACAAAAGAAAACAAAAAACCTTCCTTGAAATCCTTTTCCTCGGGGAAGCATTTCACATATTTTCCAGTGGATGCTGAAAAGAAACATTTGGCAAGCCCTGGTGTCCAAAATCACGAGGCATTTGATGGGGCTTACAGTCCTGAACAAATCATTACTGCAAAGAGTTTCTATATTGGTGCATTGCTTCCACACTCTCTTCACCGGGCAACTTCTCTACCGGTCGATGCTATAGATGTTTAGGGGCCTGCCAACTTCTCTATTTCTGTCACCAGGTTTACAGTACACCCTCAAATAATACTAGCAGGTGCCTCTTTTCACCGATACGAAAAACAAATGTGATGGATATTACTTGTACAAGCTGAGATTTAATTTACAGCCTGTAGGTTTTGTTCTCAGATGAAACAATTCCAGGTAAAAAAATTGAATCAATGTACATTACCCACTAACATGAAAGTAAGAAGGCTTGATTACATGAATTTGTGTCTCATGTCTCAGAAGGTAGGAGATAAGAGTTAATGTGATTTATGATGACTGCAGATGATAGTGAATCAGTGATGGGAGTAAATTAGTTGATACATTTCTTTCTGGTCTATAGAATGCCTTTACAAATGAATACACCTCGTGACATGTAAGTTCATCTCGTCCTTGAGACAAGTTCCCAATACTTTCTCCCAGTACCACAAGATGTCAAGAATGGTAGACAACCACTAGAGGAATTTTATCTCGTTTCTTATTCCGATGATATTAGATTACAAAAGCTTAAGCCGCCTAAAATGAGACAACAATGTATATAACTTAGTATAGCACCTAGAGGAATACTAGGTCAGTGTATCAACAAGCAACAGCTACAATTTAGTCTGCTGTTAATGATCTACTTCCTTTTCCTCCACCCAACCTTCCCTTTCTTTTTCTTCTTTACATAAGGTAAAAGCTCCTAAAAAATACCACTTTAAGAGGACTGTATGATGGTTGCTGGTTTTACAGAACAAAAATAGAATGGTCCAGCTGAGAGTCTACTATATAGCTCCACTGGTTTAAATGTCATGGACCTCACTGCAGGGCCATGTGAATTTTGGCCTCACCAAGTAATCAATTTGTGCTATGATATTTGAGGATGAACATTTCCTCCAAATCGGGTATCACTACACCAAATGACTATTGGTCGTAACCATATTCAAGGACTATTTCAAAGTTACGTTGAGGTTAAATATGAAAAACAGTAACAACTCTCTACGTGCAATTTTAGTATTCAATGGTGGATGTACACTAGGGCAAGCGATGGCTATTGCCCATGTTTGGCTATTGCCAATGTTTGCCATTTTGTACTATCCTTGAAATTGCCTCACACTACATTAATGTACTCTTTGAGGATATATTTCATTGGAGCAAGGTGTTCGACAAAATGTCAGTAAAAATGTTGGAACTAGTTATTTTAGAAACTAGATATTGTGGTAGGGAATACTTCCGACCTTCTCTTGAAAATCAGTGTTTGAACGTCTCTAATCTTGCCCCAACATGAAAAACTCATGAATACTCGATTGCCAACACAAATCGAAGATCAATAAGTAAACAATAATCCAGAGCACAATGATGCATTATTAAAAACGTTTTTGAGTGTATCAGGCTTTCGTTTCACTATGGTAACCAATGTATGCTTGATTGCATATCTATCCCCCCGCGTGCAGCACGAAAACATTGATACGGCTTTCTGCCTTACGAGCTTTAGAAAAAGTGATTGTACGATAAGCACTTTCACACGTAGACAGATTCCATTTCTCATCACTCTTTTAAAAGTGCTTCTCAAAACAACCTTCCCATGTTGAGTGGGTTAAGTATCAGTCCATCAGAAGAAAATAGAAAGAAAGAAAAGAAATCATGGAAAGTAAAGCCGTACAGAAAAGAAATCATTGATCACCAACAACCACCACCACGACGCATTGAGTACATGTCCAGCTCTTGTCATCCTCGTCAGCCCCTAACCTCCCCACTTTCCCATTTAAACATCTATGACTTTTCCACACCAACAGGTGATCAGAATTTCAGAGTCGGTGACGTTAACCACACAAGCGCACTATTAGAACCTTTGTTATGCATGTTTTTTTTTTAACCACAACGGTACAAGGAAAATTTATTGATATAAAAAAAGAATTTATATGTAGTCAGAAGGGACATAAACCTTATTTCTTATAGGCAGAAAAAAAAAAAACAAAATACAAGAAAAGAGGGGGGAGGGGGGGGGGGAGGGGGGACATACAATTTACCCCTCTTGAAAAAGAAAATACAAGAAAAAGATGAGGGACATAGACCTTACCTCTCTTGAGAAAGAAAATACAAGAAAAAGATTAGGTGAAAAAGAAAACCACGCATCAAGAAGGGGAGAAACCCGTAGGGTGGCATGCCCAAGAAATCTGACTGCAGAATATGAAGAATATCTATAGGAGGAGCGGCATGCCAAACAAGTGAAGACGAGAGAACCTTAAATTGGCTAATTTGTTAGAAACTGCATTCCATTCTCGAAATGTATGAGAGCAATAGAATACCATGATCTGCCATAGAACAATACAATTTTTCCAATGTGTCTAGAGTGACAAGGAGGAGAAAAAAAAAATTCCAAAAGCAAAACAAGATATCACGCTAGAAAAGTCACTTTCCAGCCATAAATTTTTCCAACCCTGCACGTGAGCTAACTCTACAGTAAGGATGACAACATGAAGCTTCGCATAAAAAGAAGTAAGATGGAGAAACCACCAAGAAAATAACCCACAGAATCTCGGAAAACCCCACCACAAGCAGCATAACCCGGGTTACCTTTAACAAGGCCATCAATATTCACTTTGACCCAAGAAGATGGAAGGGGGTGCCAAAGAATAGGGACTATAGAAGGAGCTTTACAAAAACTCATCCGAAATTCCAAGAGAGACTAAAAGTTGCTTATCCAAAATACCTCGTACCTGACCAAGGGTGAAAACTCCAACCTGCCTAATCCAGGCCGAAATGGAACGTCAAAGGCGTGAGAAGGAAGGGGGCTTACTTTCAAACCTCACTTTGTTACGCATCTTCCAAGTAGCCATTAGCAAGAAAAACCTTGAAGTTAGCCAGACATTGCGAAGTTGTGGAGAAAACTGCTTTGACACAAAAACAAGCAATAAATCTGAGAATGAACCCGTAAGTGGAAGAATTGTGCCAATTTGGGTAGCTAGCCAACACCTAGCACGTTGTAAAAATTATCTCTGCAAATAAATAAATAAATAAATAAAACTAAATAAAAATAAAACTAAGATCGTTTAGTTAATTAATTGTAGTATATAGATACAAGACTCGTAATGCTTTTACCAAATCTGTCCATCTAATTTTAAACAGTTTAATGACTAAACGATCTTAGTTTTAATTGATTTTTTTTGGAGATGATGTTTAAATAGTAATTTATAATATGAACATTTCCAATCATAAACATGAAATACTGTGAATAGACCACAAGGTGTTATAAGAAGAATTATCCTTAATCCTTGAGAAGCCAAGTTTTCTCTTGGAAGAGTGCCTATTTAGTAAATACTAATTGGTAATTAATAAGGTACTAACTGTTGTAGGCATAATTTACTGAACAATTATGGAGGCCTTAGAGAGAGGGGTGCAGCAATGTTAGACAGAAAGAGAGAGATGTGTAATTCTGAGGTGTGTTCTATTCCACCCCATCGTGCCTTTATTTATAGTAGTAGGGAAGGTTAATTCCTTACCCTTTTAGAATTACAACTCTAATAGGATATTAACTACTGAAGAGAATATTCAAATATATACCTAGATACACTAGGATTTACACAATCACATTCCTATTATAATAGGACTGCAACACTCCTCCTTGAGTGTGTAAATACTCAAGTAAATGGTGCATCAAGTCTTCAATGATGAAGTAAGTTCAGTTGATGAAGTCGTCGGCACAATGAGTGAATGCGAGTTTCAAATTAACCGAAGAATGCATAAATAGGATTGGCTCACAAAATATCGCTATGGTAAACCCCCAAGGTGGGAGAAAACCCATAGACTAAGGAGAAAAGTGAGAAGTTGCATTAAGTCAAAACTATACGTCTTCTGGACGCAAGTAGAAGAGCTTACAAGGGTATGATCAGCCCAGGATAAGTGCCACGTTAAAACCTAGAAAGGTAGCAAAAACCCAGTGGGAAAAATGCTCTTAATCGTAGGGAAAAACAATACACTAAGATCAAGTGAGTATACTTCAGAATACTCCCCCTGAGTTTTATAGAACTTCCAAGTGAGAATTACAAGCATTGCATATGAATAGTTAGGCATACCAATTCCTCAGACAAGCTTTTGGAATGTTGACTTCTGCAGTGACGTCGTGAAGAGGTCGGCAAGGTTATCTAGGATTGGCTTACAAAACTTCAATCTCCTGATGTTTTGCTAATGTAGATGTAGACGCAATATGTCTTGGCGTTGTCTTCGTTGATGTATCAAGTCTTGGTCGGGTGGATACATGCGGCATAGTCTTCATGGATTGTTGTTGGGACTCAACGATAGATGAAAACACAGCAAGTACTTCGATTATGCTCAACAAGAACTTCTAACCATGTCTCACTTGTGTCGTAGTGAAGTGAGGTGAGTTTTGAAACAATTTGAATGTTTCGCAACTAAGGTCATATCATGGACCTCCAAGATATTACGATATCCCTTAATGGTAAAGACATAACCATTTGGGGATTTTTCCTTGTGTGGGTTTGATAAGTAACCTGTGTCAGCATAACAAACAAGGCAAGCATCATTTCGAGGATCATGAGGGTTGGATTCACTCGAGATGCGTTGGGATTTGCCCAAATTCGTAATACCTTTAGGGTACGTCTTTAATACCAATTCAGTGGTTACATGTAGGCGCGATGCTGCATCTTTACCAATAGATCAACAACAAAGGAGATATCATGTCTAATATAATGAGCTAAGTACAACGAAGCGCAAAGTTGAACTCAGATATGGAATTTCTGATTCCATAACCTCTTCAAGGGTCTCATTTGCATATAATGTATTGACGATCATAGGTATACCCCAAGGTAACACATTCGGGGTGTAGTTCGACTGGTAGACCAAGTTACCGTTAGAACAACACTTGAACTTCATGTCAAGGCATAAAAGAGTTTTCCTAAGATCCTTCATCTCAAATTTCGTCTTAAGGTGCGAGACAGTTTTCTCAAGCTCTTCTAGAGTCTTAGTGAGATACATGTTAACGACATAAACTGTAACTCTAGCAATTCAGAATAAGACTTCATAATTTAACATGCAAGGGCATTCATTCAATCCCTGACTGATCGAATAATCACTTAGACGAGTATACCACATCCACTAGATTGTTTCAATCCATAAATGAATGCCTCAAATAAGTTAAGAGGGTGTTCCATGGTTTGGAACTATTTGAACCAGTCCATGTAATTCTTCAGGAACTTACATGAAAATCTCCATATTACTATCCTCATGGAGAAACACTAACCACATTTTGTAATGCTGTTATCAATCACAGAACATTTAAGAGAAACCTTACGCTATAAGGCGTGCATCATATCACACTATTTCATTCATCTCATTACGTTTCCTTTCCCACTTGTAACATAACATGGTTACTTTAGGGAGTGTAGGAACGATAAGTCCAAAACACACTTTGGTAAGGAATTTGACCCGGATTATAATTTCAGTTGTCCAATCAGTTCTACGTTGTCACTTAATCAATGGACCATGGTTCAATATTGTTGCTTTTCATTTATGTCGGTAACTACCATATAAGTGAAAACATCATCGATGGTAATCTCATTTTAATTCCATTTAGCTTATCCAAACTAGTATACTGTACCAAGAACTTCAAGTCTCGAGAGTAATTCGGATTAATCTCATGAGATGGAAATGATTTGAGATAGCAATCAAGTATGGATTCATTTTGTGTCGTGTCTTCCTCTTCTAGGGAAGTGAATCCTATGAACCTAGTGATCTGTCCAACAATGACATATAAACTGTCCAACAATGGCGGCATACCCTCCAAGTATGTTGACTCAACGTCCGTTAAGTACGTTTATCCTTGTAGGCATGTTTGCAGCTGGTATATGATCTCGTCACTTTAGCTAAATCAGAAGAATGCGTCTAGAGAAACATTTTGAAAGCTAGAATTCATTGCACTTGCTTATCACACTTATGCGGTATGGGGATTGAGATGAGACATAGTGGGCAACGTCCACGCAAATTCGCGCCGTTCTACAAGAACGTTGATGTTCTTATCTCCCCCTAACAACAGGAAGATTGTCTCATTAAAGTGACAACCCGCAAATGAGCGGTAAAGAGATTGCATGCAAGGGCTCGAAGAGAGCTAGTGTGAAGGAGAATCATGATCGACAAAGATTCACATCCTTCTTTGAAAACCTATGTTGGTACGTTGCGGCAGCTCAACTTAGCACATGGAATGCACACCCAAATGCGTAAATATGAAAAACGTCAAGTTCATACCTAGTGACCAACTGTAACGTCAAAATGGTTGGGTGGCAATGGGCCTCAAGGCGGACCAACATAACTGCGTACAAGATTGCATAGCCGTAGGCAGAAACCGAAAACTTTGTACGCTTACCAAAATCCGGGCAGTCATTGAAATTGCGCTTTATGATCGCTAGGCAAGGCTATTTGAGGTGAACATGGGAATTCGATGTTCAATTATAAACCCAAAAGACATGCAATACTTTATTGCAAAACCGTCAATATAAACTCTCTGGCATTATCTAGTCTCCGGGACTTTATGGGATAAGTAGGGTGGTAAACCCTTAATCGGCCATGGGGTTTAGCAACAATGTGTGTGGACAAACATGTGACCAGTTTGTCGATTCATCAACCAAAACCATAAGTAT
Organism: Malus sylvestris; assembly: GCF_916048215.2. Lineage (NCBI taxonomy): Eukaryota > Viridiplantae > Streptophyta > Magnoliopsida > Rosales > Rosaceae > Malus > Malus sylvestris. Next base: position 15,806,656 of record NC_062272.1, read on the forward strand.
TTATATGGTCCGCATTTTGGTTGGATTAGTCCACATATATTCCCTTGAATCCACTGTGAAAAGAGGGTCGTTTCGTATCTTTGTGAGGGATGATTTAGAAAATCAATTTCCCTAATGAGCAGGCTTGGCAAAGTGTGTTTATAGGTACAAAATCCTTACTCCGGGTGAGGAGATGCGTTGTAGCATCATTGTTCGACCTAAGTGTCCCAAAAGGTCGTGCGAAAACAAGTAAACTGCTCAATCACCAGGCTCCTGGTCGGCCACATGTGGTGTGTTCCTAGTTGGAAGACAACCCATTGGCCCCAAATCATAGCTTCAGGCTCATTTTTAGAGGTGGTGCAAAGATATGCAACTCTATTTTCTTTAGTGGTTTCATTTATGATCATTGTCATCTCGAATATCCTTAAAACCCCAAAACGGTGAGAATATAAGGCCTTTTAAATGGTAATTCAGTACCATTCATACAACGAGGAGTGTGCCAATGCTCTTAATCAGGTTGGATAGACCTAAAGTCGCTGCCAGAGATGTGATTTAGGTGTAAAGTTAATGGGCGTAATATCACTTTCATCCAAACAACTAACTTTCCCACATTCCTACCTAATCACGTATTTAATTGAATTTGATCACATGTATACAAGAAACATGATTCAATTAACTCGTAATCGAGGACAATATCAATAAGATTATCTATAAGTAAAACAAACACCAAACATGAATCTAAGAACATAGAAAAATGTTCACAAAGTAAATGGTTTACTAAGGGGATTCGGCCAACAAGGTCATCCATGTCAAAATTCTGCTATTCCAACGGTGTTTGGTGGAGCAAAATTAGTCTCACATATTGACTACTAGAATGGTACTCCTCAACAATATTGGTAGGGGCAAGAATAGGTGCATAACCAATGATCTATTCCATCAAGACAAAAGTAGATTCTGCATGGTTAAGGTTCAGAAATATTATCCCTTATTCTTGAAGTTTTAGGTCTTAGATGCCAAAGATCATGCTTCGGTCATGATGCCACACCCTGGCAGGCCTTGATTCTACCATATGTTGTAAAAACAAACTCGAAATTGGAGTGTGAGAGACAGACCCAAAATTGGATTGGGTAGGCTTCAGCCGAAGCTGGAGGGGTTTGTTCGGTAGGCCTCTGCCAGAGCAGAAAAGTACAATTCGGTGCACCTCTGTCGAAGCAGAGCATGCCCTTCAGTGCATCCCTGCCGAAGCAGGGCATCACCGTTTGGTAGGCTCTGATCGAATTGGGTTAAGCTGTGCGGTAGACTCTAGTCGAAGCTGGGTCTATACCGTTAGGGATACTCTAGCCGAAGCTGGGTCTATACCTTTTTCTCACGTTTGTGGTAGTAATCAGATCCGAGAAAGTGGTAAATTTCCGCTTTCTACATTGTTGCTTTAGGAACGAGTTAGAAACAAGGAAGGATGAGAAAAGTATTATCTAGTCAAAATTTGATCAGATTTATACGCAATATCTCGCATGATCAGACAGTTCGTAGGAGCGAGCCAAAGAGCCATGAAATCCTTGTTTGGGAAGTACTTCTGTTTGTAATGCTTCGGGCATAAGTCTTTGAATGAAGATCATGACGAAGGCTTATTCAGCTCTTCCATGCCATTGTTGGCTACAATGGTTTCTCAGCTTCTTGATAGTCAAATGTAGATTCACGTCTTGTACCCCACATAAAGTGGTTTCTATTAGAAATGTCCAAGTCAGAAAAATCGAACTTGTGACGGTTCGACAATCCACTGAATAGAGGGAACAAGACTGTGATTGGTGTTATGGGAATGAATCATCCACAAGCATCAAAATTAGAACATTCAAGTTCTAAGACATGGTTTTCATGAAAAAATTCGAATTTTCATGGGTGTATTGTTTTATGAAAACTTCGGGTTTCAAAGGCACTAAATTTGATACTACATGTTTAATTTATTTTATGAACATTTAGTTCATAACAAAGAGGTTTCTGCAAGATCACAGAATGCAATATGTTGATTTAAGGGTAATGGATTTGAGTTGCTTCAGGAACTAAAGTGTGAGTGCTTTAGGACTACGAAAGTGAGTCAACAGTTCAAAGAAAAGAAATAAAAATATTGAATCGTTAATGTCCAAAAGTGATATTCAGGTTAATAATTTTGGATTAATTATCAGATTAATAGACTACATGTCACTTTTAATTAATTCAATAGATCCAAACCATTCGGGGTCGATTTTAGAAGCAAAATAATGACTTCGAGTCATATTTACTTTAGATGACTTCGAGCCAAATAATTAAGAAAATATAGCCTAGTGCGGCTTTAACAAAAATCATCCAAAAAATATTTGGGTATGGTTATGAAGCGAGAATGCCAAAAACAGGGGATTGGGTTCGGAAAAAAAATCACAGCACAACATATGTGGGCTGGTTGTGTGAGGCACGGCCCTGCAGTAAGCTGCAGGCCTTGGGCTACATAACATAACTGCATATCAGCCCATAAAAGCACGCAAGTTGTAGGCTTGCAGCAGAGGAAAATAAGCCCAATAGGGCTGTGAGGGAAAGACACCTCAGCCTTAACTAGGTGTGGGTTGAGTGCGCAAGAAAAGCCCAACTGTGCTGGCTTGGTCCCAGTGGAAAAAAAAATTGCTGGTATGTGGGCCAAAAGTTGCAGGTCTTCAGTAAGGAGCCCAGGCGCATGCCTTGCCTGGTTTTCACGCACATGTAGCAAGCCCAAAAAGGTTGCTACCTCACAGTTCCAGCGTTCAAGCCTCAAGCTTAAGGTGAGGTTGGCGTGGTGGCGCGGCTCCAGGCCGCGACTAAGTCGTAGATTTTCCAAATTTAAATATCCTGTTTTTATTTTTTTTAATTCTAGGTTTGTAAAAAAAAAAAAAACCAAAATTGCTTCTATTTTCTTTCAATTCTTTGACTTACAAATTCCACATAGCAAAAATTGCGTAATGCATGAAACGTATGTATATATTGACAAATATATGAAACATATACAATATATATATATATATATATATATATATATCGGAAGGAAACTATAAATATAGGGGGTTCATGCATCATGAGAAATGCTTTCATGCTTCACGGTCATTTCAAATATCTTCCTTTATTTTAAGCGTACCTAATTGGCAGAAAATAACAAAAGCCTTTGACTTTGTAGATCTTTCTTGAAAAGTCGGAATTGCATCTTCAATGCGTTGTATCACGTTCAACAAAGAGAAATTAAATTGAATCAATCGCATGTAGATCAATTCAATAAAATAATAAATTAATCATAAAAAGAACGATTAAAACATAATACTCCCCTTATTGAAGATCAAATTCTCTTTAGCGCAGCGTCAAAAATGTGTTGATAACGTGTTGTAGGCATAATTTACTAAACAATTACGGAGGCCTTATAGAGAGGGGTGCGGCAATGTTAGAGAAAAAGAGAGAGATGTGTAATTGTGAGGTGTGTTCTATTCCACCATATTGTGCCTCTATTTATAGTAGTATGGAAAGTTAATTCATTACCTTTTTAGGATTACAACTCTAATAGGATATTAACTATTAAAGGAAATATTCAAACATATACCTAGATACATTAGGATTTACACAATCATATTCAGATTCTAATAGGATTGCAACACTAACTTTTTTTCCGAACGATAATAAGGTACTAACTAACCACTATATTTTAGGAGTTGTAATGGTCGGAACCTTGTAAAGATGTAAAATTGGATATGTTCCCCTTACATCGACTTCTTTCTCCTTGTGAAGGAATAGGGATTTTTTTTATTTTGGTAGAAGTATATTGGGCTTCCGAGTTCTGATCCAATATGTTCCTTTGCAGATGGATTGGGCCGGTTAGTATCCTTGGTATGAGGCATTTGGGCCTTGACTAGATAATGTGGTAAAAAGAAGGAATAAAATTAAATTAAAAAAAAAAAAACGCGTGAACAGCAGAAAGGAATCCTCTCGTTTCTCTCTCAGTCTTCAGCCAGAGTCGCCTCCTCCTCCTCCTCTCAATCTCATCTGCTCCGCCGTTACTGCTACTGTTTTACCAAAGGTACCTTATTTTTCTTCCCTAATTTCTGAATCTTCAAGATTGTCTTTGATGTTGGACAAACCAAGGGCTTATGGAGAGACGGGGGATATATAACCTGGTAATCACTCAATCAAGACCAACGAAGCTCGCTAGACATTACTAATCATGGATTCACTCACACAACCAAGCCAAATACTTGATTTGAGAAGAAGAAAAATACTCTTTTAAATTGCACAAAACAATATATTTTAATTTATTCAAGTCTCCCTTAAACATACATATGAAGTCCTTTAAATAGAGAGGTTACAATACATTAGTAGGATAGATACTTAATACCAATATTATAGTTTCCAAGCATGTAATTAAAACATGGCTTTGATAAAAAGCCACGAACAACATGGCATCAATTCAAACTCCTAGTTCCCACCGCAAAATTTCACTTGATTGTTATGTGTCAGTTTTATGTGTTTATCTAGTCTGTATATACACTTCAAGTTATACTTTGAAGACATTTGCACGTTGAGAGTCCATTAAGTCTGTGTCTGATATTTTGTCCTCTTTGTTAGGGACATGGTGACAGTGGTCTCGACCGACTATGACAGACTAAAAAAACCTAGAGCTAAGCAACATTCGAGCGATATATCAGTCTGTTATCTACTATTTCTTCCCTCCGATTTCTGTTCTTGAGGATACAAGTGTTTTTTTTTTTTTTTTTTGGCAAACAAGGATACAAGTGTTTAGTATTTGAACAAATGTATAACCATGAGCATTTTTTTTGTTTTCATTAGTATTTTGACAATTAATCTATGAAAAAAATACTCAAAGATTCAATTGTATTGCTCAATTTAGGATAGTGTTTCCACTGGCAATGCATCATGATCTATATGTAATCCATAACTAAATTCATAGTTCCGCAGTCTACTCAAGTAACTGAATCACATTAAACTAAATAAAATTTTAAACCAAATGTAGAAATTGTACTAACTTGAAGAAGCCATGGAAATTGAATCAAAATGCTCTTCTCCTCTCTGTACTCCAAAATGTTTAAGCTCTCGATAGGGCAAGCAATCAGTGATATGAACTTGTGAATAAGAGAGTATAAACCATTCCTAATGTGACCAAAATTCTTATCAACTCTTTGGTGTAGTTGTTTCAAGTTTTCCAGGTTTTGTAATTGCGGTCTTGTATACCATGTTTTCACAATTTATATGTTGCCTGCATATATTTCTGTTGTTCTATACAAGAGAAGCTATTGGGGGAGGGGGAATCGAACTAAGGGCTCCAAAGCATGGGGTAAATGCTCTTAACTACTTCGGGTAAGGAATACAAAATGCTCTCTCATGAGTTGTTAACCGCTTTCGGGTTCACACCAAATAATAGAGGCTTGCTTGCCGAATTATTATGAGAATTGATTTCTCTTATTCCATATCGTAGTTTCCACCAAACAAACGTGGCCTTAGATATACAAGTGACCCTCTACCACAGTGGTAAAAGAGAGTGTTATCATTGCACAACAGTGTGGGTTTGGACCCTGTCGGTTTCCTAATATAATATCTAATTTAACAAATCTCTAGCTTGACCAACAAAAAAAAAAAACGTGGCCTTAGATATTTCTTTTCAATCTCCACAACAGGTTTTTGTGTTTCACTTATTTAGTGTGTGAAAGGCAGACGAGGCGTCGATACCGGTGGCCAACAGAAGGGAAGCTAAGCTACATCAACTACTGGTAAATTTACCAGAAACTGGCACTATCAAGCCAAAATTTTCAACATTCAAGTTGGAGTTGGTGGCCTAATTTTGATATAGTCAGCCTTCAGTATAGTCAAGTGGAAATCGGAGTTAGGATATAACAACACAAAATTATAGAAAATATTGGTTGTGCGCTCCAAAATTCGAAGAAATTTAATGAGCTGATTTGAACAACTTTTAAAAGATAATACTCAACTCTATGAGAAGAATTGAGTACAACTAAAATCGAGTTGTAGTCCATTGTGAAGCTTGCCCACATCGTTTGTTCAAATAAAAAAAAAAAAAAAAAGAGTTGTAGCCACCCCTAAAAATAGTGCAGCAAAAACGTCTCAAGAGGCTGGTCTGTAATAAGGGGAAGTTTTAACTAGGGTGGTAGTGCTATATACACATCATTTTTTTACCTTTAAAATACTCTTTTCAACATTCGACGATCAGATCGAAATAATTGATGAAGACCAAATGATAAAAAATAATAGGGGGTGAACGAGAGATTAAAAAAGGTGTGTGAATAATATTACTCTTTAACTATACCTATACACTCAACCCCAAAACACCCTTTACTAATTGAGCATCTGTTTGATTACCACTTTATATTTAGCTTTTGGTTTTAATTTTTTTTGTGTTTAGATAAGTGAAAGTATGTGAGAGAAATGAGAGATTAAGAAGAGTGATGGGCGAGAGAGGATAATAAACAAGAAAAATTGAAAACAAAATCTTGAAAATGTTACTTAAAGTTGTATTTGGCTTTTTTATTGGGGCGTTTTGATATAGGCGCCTCGTTTTTTAATTTTTTAGACTAAACATACACTCCTTTTGAAAATTTGATTAAACATTTTCCTAAAATTTTGGTTATTAATTTCAGCTTTTTCACATAAGTTCAATTTTGTTTAGAATTTTAGTTTTTCACAACTTCTTTTGGGCATTTCATTTTTTTTTCTTTTCCTATTATCCCTATATTTATGCATTTATTATCCATCTCTATGCATTTTTTTTTATTGTTTGTTATAATTTTTACTTTTTTGTGTGAATATAGTAGAATATTTGTAAAAAAAAAATTGTCAAATTTTATTATTTAGAAGATCCAACACATAATAAATATTTGTTTGATTATATAGCTACGTCTAGTTACCTATAATATGGACACATTTAGTTTTATAGTGGATTTGATTTTTTGTATTTCTCGGTACATTTGGAATGTAAATGTACCAAAAGGGTTATCTAATATAGCATTTGATTTTGTGGTACATTTGGGATTTTTTGTTCATTTGGTCTTTTGGTACATTTGAAATCTAAACGTACCAAAATGGTTACCTGACAATGGGCACATTTGGATTTATGGTACATTTGAAATTTTGGTACTTTTGATTTGTCTGTATATTTGAAATCTAAACGTACCAAAAGGGTTACATAATAATGGGTACATTTGGTTTTATGGTACATTTGGTTTCTCGGTACATTTGAAATCTAAACGTACCAACAGTTGATACTTTTGTTTTCAAATGTACCATAAGTTTTAAGTATATTTTTTATATATCTATACGTGAAAAAAAAAATGTATTGAAGACTTTTGTTGAGACATTTTTAATAGAAATATATATATATATATTTTTTAAATACTGATAATAAGGAAATGAGGAATTAGTTAATTAATTTTTTATTTTATTTTATTAAAAAATGTCATTTAATGCGTAGAAGGGGATTAACGAAATTAAATTCCTATATTATAGGCAATTAGTTGCTAAGCTACCTTATGCCTCTATATAAATGCATTTAAATTAAGGAAAATTAATGATATGAAAATTAAATAAATAGAAAATTATTGAGGTGGCAATTGATCAAAGCACCTTAATCAAATCTTTAAAAGAGATGCATGTTTAATCTAACAACTATAGAAAAGATGTAGGACATCTTTAAAAGATGCATGTTTAGGTCAAGTTTGGGAGTGAGGTGATTAAAAAGAAAGCTGGTAGCAATTTTGGTGTTTGGTAAACTTTGAAAAACAACTTTATTTCAAAGTTGAGGGTGAAAAAAAGCCCAAATCCTGAAGCTGCAGCTTCAGAAAACAGCTTATTTTCAAAACACTGAGCTACAGTAATTCTTTTAATGAAATTTTCAAATTACCAATGCTGCCCTCGTTTCTCTCTGCCTTCTCTCTCGCACGCCCTCCTGGAAATCACACATTCACGCCCTCTTCTCTCTCACACGCCCTTCTGAAATCGCCCTCTTCTCCTATGTTGCCTCCAGCTGCACCTCTTCTCCTCCTCTTCCTTTTCCTCTCTCTCCGTCGGTCTCAACGCCAGCCGTCGCCTTCCCTCCTTCTATCGCCGTCGCCTTCCCTCTTTCCTCTAGTAAGCTTCTCTTCTCTAAAATTTTGTTATTTATTTGTTTGGATTTTTTAATTTGGGGATGGGGAGAGTGAAAGAGGGGTGGGAAAAAGCAAAGGGATGAGTGTATGGGTGTCGAGAAAACTGGGGATGGAGAAAACAATTGGGGAAAAATTGGGGAAAAAATTAGGGTTTGTGGAGGAAACAAGAAAATTTGTGCATTGGAGAGAATGTGTATGTTGTATGCTGTATGCTATATGTGTAGAGTGCTCTATGTGCTAGGGAGAACCCGGCTGGCTCACCGAAACAGAAAAATGGGTTCAGTGGTAGATTCATGTTTAGACCCAATTTTTAGATTATTGAATATATATGTCCAAGAAATCTTTGTGTTAGTAAGATTCCGAGAGTAGCAGTAGATTTCATTATCTTCTTAGTTAAGCGGGAACGGGCGATGAGGTTGGTAGTCAAAATTTCGGGTTTTTTGTTTTCCATGCTTAATTTTGTTGCATTTGTTGTGACCAACTGGAGTCAATAAGCGATAGCTTCTTACGGGATAACACTTGTTTCGAATTCATTGATATCTATGATTGTGAAAATATTTACTGCCTATATTAACTCAGTGTGAAGTTTTGGTGGGGAAGGTATGGATACGATGGTAATGAAAATCGAAGTTCACATTTCTATAGTTAGGTTAATGGAGAGCTCAATATTGGTGTTATACTTTTTGAAAACTAACACATTCATGTTGTGAACTTTTGTTATGAAGCCAGTTGTTTAAGAAAGTTATGGTTTATGGTTAATTTAGTTTCAAATGCTGTGTTCTGCAGCCCATCATGACTTTTAATTCCTAGTTAATTTAGTTGGAGAACCACACTAGTTGTGCTTTACTTTGAATTTTGCTATGATCACTTAAACTATATGAGCAATGATTCATATGTGGTGCAATATTTCTGTCTGCTTGTTTTTTCCTTGGTGGTTCCCATTTTTGGGCTGCATCAACATGGCAAGAGTTTGTCACTCACCATTCCCTTCCCCCAAATAAAAGGAAAAAGTATGTGGACCTAAATGCTTATTTAGTCATTTGCTGTTAACCACTAAAGTTTTTCATTAAAAAGAATAGATCAATACAGGGGCAAAGTTGCCCACAAATTTATTGTCTTTTGTAGTCATTCATATGTGAGATTGGGTTCCTAATTAAGAAAGAGATAGAAAATGGAGGGAGTGTTCTATGTTTGGTTTGACTGAGACTTGTACACCTAAGCTTTGTGATTGTTCTTCCGTGGAGGTCCATTTTTTTCTTCTACTTCCCCTTTAATTTGTATTGTTGCTGATTTAATTTGCCTTTGTGTAATGGAATTCCTGAGCATGCTTCTGATTGCTGCTATTTCTCATTTTTGGTTCAATTGTTACATCAATTTTTCTTTTGTTCTCTGCTACTTGGTGATCGTGAGATGTGAATTGGGAATTTGAATTTGTTTGTGTGAGAGAGATATTGGAAGCTTTGTAGGATGTGTAGACAAGTATATGTATAAGGATCGATTACAACTAAACCAACATGACAGTGCTTAAAACGATAATCGACTTTATATGCTGCAACTTGATAAGCTCATATTTATATATATTTTACATCAAATTCACTTGTCTTTTCTTAGTTAGTTCCTTATATTTTTGAGCTATTTACTTTGTTTTTGTGTTTAGTAGGATTTGTCAAGCAAAGAAAAGAAAAATAGCACAAGTTGGATATTAAGTGACAAATTCGTCAAAACTGCCTGCGCAGGTCAGCTGACTTTGGAAGCAAGTTTTGAACAGCTCAGAATGAATTAGAGAATGAGCCTTATATTCTTAGAAAGCTACGAATGTCTATTTTTCTGGAGCATTTCGCGGATTGTTAATAGCATTTTTGTAGAAGAAGTTATGGCCGTTTTAACACTGAAAGGTTTCCAAGACGCTGTGCAGTTTGTAACTGCATTGAAGGCAATAAATCCAATAAAACTTGCAGCCAAGAACAAGCCAGCTGAAATCTCCTCAAATATCAGATGAAATGGAATTAAAGATGAGGATTAAGTGGGAGTAATTGGCATAAAGGTTGCCCAAAGAGTTACAATTGTTTTACAATTTCCTCTCACTTATTGTCATCACTAAATGGCTGTTAGTGGGGTGAGTTATGGAGCAGAAATGGGGCAGCAAGCATGGGCATAAAGGCTGCAGGTTGCAGCAGCAAAGAAGAGTTCTTTAGAGAAAAAAAAGATAGAAAAAAAAAAGGAAGGAAAAAAAAGCAAGGCTGCTGCGTTGAGAAATGAAGGAAAGGAAGGAGGAAATCTTGGCATTCTCTTCTCTCGGTTTTATCTTCTCAAACTCATGTCTTTCTTTTGGTTTATTTTGAGAACTATGTGCAACTAATTTTTTAGAGGTTAGGGGCTGTTTTGAAGCCCCGAATATGATTGCAATTTTGTTATGACATTTCGTTAAATTATTTTTATGAATGGATGAAACTTGGTTCACTACTTGTCTCATTGATGAATTCTTTATTTGTTTTCTATGGATGCATACGTAGTAAGCATATATAGGATTCTAATGCTATGAGTATGTGTGTGTCTGCCCTTGTCGAATGAGGACCTACATATGTTCTAAAGTAGTACTTGTTAATTGCGATTAACATGTGAACCAATTTCTAGGATAAGTAAGACAATGCCAGTACTTACGATGCCTTGTGATGACTCAAACTCTTTTCGTTCTTAATGATTTTTACTTGTTAAATCTATGAACACGCCATTCTAGATTGCATGCTAGGGACTAAGTTAAGTTGAAAACACCATTCTCTTAACATACTACGTAAGAAAGAGTAATAGGTTGAGTTCTAACATTGAGCCAACTTGAGCATCTTCATCCGGAAATAAAAGAAATTTGAATGAAACATAACATGTTTGCATGATTATTTGGTGGTGGATAGCAATACCCCTAACTCGTTTTTCTTAATTTGTGAACTACTTAAAATTTGTTTCTATCCTGTTTTTGTTCGATTTAATTTAAATAGCAAATCAACTCCAAAAATCCCAAAAATTCATGTGAGTGTAGCTTTGTGTGTCTAGTATCTACATATAAAATTTCGTAGACTTTAGATATGTATAAGTCAGTCTAATAATTATTTTTCGGTGGCTGGTCAGTAGGAACAGCAACCCAGTTTTTGTGACATTTTAGGTAGTTAGATAAAACAATCTTCTGCGGGAAAGACCCTTATTTTCATATGCTACAATTGACAAATCTTAGTGTTAATAAGAAAAATCAATAGGACATTTGTGTGCTACTTTGTGGTGTGCTTTTAATCCTATCACAACTGCATCTCCCTATCAAAGATGCAATTGCTGTCAGTTTGTGTAGGTTACAACTGTCTTTTATTTGAATTGATAACCACCTTTAGTTTTCCCTCTAATATAGAATTAATCCGGTGTAATTCATATAATTGAGTCATTACATAATACAACCCTTTCACTTGTATTGTGTATCTGCATTGTGGTTTAAATGACACTCACATATAAGCAGCTTTAAGCACAGATTGAAGCTCCAACTAGTTAGTATCAATGGAAAACAAGGTGGCATCTTCGTCAAATCCTACAGCTACATGGAATGCTCACAATATATCTATATTTTGTGATGTATGCATCAAGGAGGTTGAGGCTGGACATCGTCCGGGCACTCACTTTGACAAAAATGGATATGCAAATATTAGAGCTAACTTCAAGGCAGAGACAGGACATGATTATGAAAGAAAGCAACTGAAAAATAAGTGGGATGCACTTAAAAATGAGTGGAAGTTGTGGAAGAGCTAGTTGGTAAAGAAACTGGCCTAGGGTGGAATTCGAGCAAGGATACCGTTGATGCCTCTGAGGAGTGGTGGAATAATAAAATTAAGGTTTGTGTATTTATCTTTTAATATTATGATATCATGCAATATGTATTAACCATATTCTTTCTTACTTGTAGATAAACAAAGAATATGCAAGGTTGTGAAAAAAGGGAATTAGTCCTGAGATGAAGGACAAGTTAGATAGGATGTTCTCGAACACAATTGCTACCGGTGAACATGCCTGCGCACCTTCATCTGGGATACTACCACCAGAGACAAGAGAGGAATCTATAGGACAAATTGATTTAGATGATTCGGAAGAAAGTGAGACTATGCAGGATCTAAGGCAAGCTACTAGGAAGGGAAAAAAAAGAGCGGCTAACCAAGGAGAATTGCAAAAGAAGAAGATTGATAAGAAAGGGAAAAAAATTAGAGGTGCTGCAAAACTTTGTGGTCAAATTGACCGTCTTGTTGAAGTTTATGAAACTAGGAGTTCTGCAAACTCATTGATGTCCAAACTGCATATAGGCAATAATATTCCGGAAGTGTTAGCGACTGTTGCACAATTGCCTGGTTGTGAGCCACCTAGCAAGTTATGGCTGTTTGCTACATGTTTATTTTGTAGTGCAGAGAAGCGATAGGTGTTTGGCACGATGAAAGATCCTGAAGTCCAACTAACTTGGTTGAAATATATGTTCAACAAAGAAAAATAAGGAGCTAAAACCCTAAAACTATGAATTAGGACTATATATGTGGTTTGTACTTTGCATTAAGATTATGTATTCAACCTTGCTACATGTTTATTGAATGTTGGATTATATGTTGAATGTTGAATTATGATTTCTTGTTAAATGTTTGATTATAACTTGTTCATGAATGTCGGATTATGACCTCTTTAGTGATTGTTGGATTATGACTTATGGAATGTTGAATTATGTGTTAGGTTACAGGTGTACATTCAATATGAATACCTCTGATGATGATGTTCAGGATTTGGAGGATGGTGTAATTATATACGTTGTAGCGAGAACTGTTGAAACATATTATTTAAAATATGTCCACAAAACTCCGTGTATGAATTCTTCCCAAATAGGTAATATTTGGTTGATGGAAGTACTACGAGGAAATGATGTGCGATGCTATAGAATGTTTAGGATGAAAAAAGATGTCTTTTATAGATTATGCAATGACTTGCAAACTAATTATGGATTGAAAGGTTCAAGGAAAATGAATGCAATTGAAATATTAGGAATGTTCTTGCATATGTTGGGACATGGTGTGAAAAATATATTAGCGCAAGAGAGATTTCAACATTCTGGTAAGACTGTTAGTAGATATTTTGGTGTTATGTTAGATATCGTATGTAAGATGGCAATAGATATTATCAAACCGATGGATTCGAAGTTTCGTGGCATTCCCCAAGAACTAAGGAAAGATACAAGATACATGCCTTATTTTAAGGTAAAGTTTGACTCGTTTTCTAACTCATTTGTAAACTATAAGTGTTTACAAACTATAAGTGTAGGTTAACGGTTTTCTTCTATGTTATTATTTTTAGGATTGTATTGGTGCCATAGATGGAGTACATGTTGATGCTTCAATACCACCTCCGGATCAAGTTCCATACATTGGTAGGAAAGGAATGCCGACTCAAAATGTTATGGCTGCATGTAATTTTGACATGCAATTCACATTTGCTTGTGCCGGATGGGAAGGCACTGCACATGATACAAGAGTTTTTTTATCCGTGCTACGGAATCCAAATTTAAACTTTTCAAAGCCTCCAAATGGTAATCTTCATACTTATTTATAACAATTTACATACTTGTTTTGTATAATTATTACAATACAAAACAAGGAAAATATTACTTGGTAGATGCAGGGTACCCACAAATGAGAGGTTATTTGGGACCATATAAAGGTGAAAGATATCATCTCCCGGATTTTCGTAGGGGTCCCGAACCAACGGGTCATAAAGAGGTGTTCAACCACATGCATTCTTCTCTTAGGAGCATCATTGAACGAACTTTTGGGGTATGGAAGAAAAGATGGGCAATTTTAAGGGATATGCCTAATTACCCGTTCAATAAGCAAGTGGAGATTGTCATTGCTACAATGGCTCTTCATAACTACATACGGAGGCATTCTGAACGTGATTGTCATTTTGATGACCCCAGGGACTATTGTGAAGAGAGCGATAGTAGTGATGATGATGATGAAGAATACCAAAATTATCAAGTTGAAGGATTCCATGAGATAGAAGCATTAAGAAATAGAATAACGGCAAGTTTAATGAATGCATCTAATTAGACTACTTTTAAGTACATTAACAATATTGTACTAATGAATCCTAGCTATTCAGTCTAAAATATTTCAATTGAAGTAGTTTGTCATACTAATTAATATTTAAGATAAAGTTTATAAATATTTTTCTTTTAAAAATAAAGTATATTATAATTCACTTTTATTTGTTAAGAAAATTAAATTAATAGCACATCTAGTATTATACCATTTTTGGTCATTTCACACAGTCACAGCTGTTTTACATAAAAGTTTACCAAACACTATCATACAACTTTTTTTTTTCCAAAAGCACTTTTACAAAAAAGTTTACCAAACACTCTGCTATTTTTTTCCACAGCCGCTTATTCTCACAACAGTTTTTTTTCAAAGCACAGCAATAACAAACCAACCCTTAATCTAACAACTATAAAAAAGATGTAGGGCATTCTAATTTTCCTTTTTTTATTTTGTGTGTGCATTGTACGTTTCTTCTCATCTCTCTCACCATCCCTCATTCACTCTTCATTTCTCTTTTTTTCCCATGCATTTTTCCTTCTATCACTAACACATGTCAACCAAAACAAAAAAGCGTAGCATGTTGGGTTCAAACCATTACGAAAATGGAAAGAATCACGAGGCTAATAATTCAATGAGTACTAGTCATGACAAGTACGGTTATTTTTTATTATTTATATATAGAAATACAAAGAGGAGAATAGCTATCATTTAAATAGAGTTTACTAGCACGAATGTCCGCGCTTTACTGCAGGTATTCAAACCATGTATAATATTCATAGAAAAATTAACTAAAAATGCTACAACAATACATTTACATTCTTAAATGTATCAATTCAGATAACGCGCGTTTTACATGAGTAACGCTCACAAGACCACACATTTAGACAATCATCTCCAAATGAAAGAAAAGGCAAGAGATAGGTGAATTGATACATAAAATAAACAGTTCAATTTACATTGCTACTCTATTAAGTGGACATCGAGAGCCAATATACAATCGAAATTACTTGAAGGAAAGTTTTACGTTGACAAAAGTTGCAATGACATTCTATACTTGCACCTTTAAACCTTTAAAGAAATAACATTCTATAGTTACAAAACCGCTATGAATGAATATACCTCAAAACACCAAAGCCCCATGTGTTCCCTTCAAGTATCCAAATTTCTAAAATTCACAAACATAGGAAATCCATCACCACTAATCCCGTAACAATAACTAACTTCGAAATTTTCCCTAAACATTAAAGACCACACACTCTAGAGACAAACTATCTAAACCCTAAACTTTACATATACACACATCTACATGTACATACACACACAGATGCATGCATACATACGCATGTATGACAGAAAAAGATGCATATATACAGATGTATGCATACACATACACACACAGATGCATACATACATACACATACATGTAGATACACACACAGATGCATACATACATATATACATGCACACAGATATACATATAGTTATACAAATGCTTATACATATATCTAGACGTATATTTAGGTATATACTGATACATATACTTGCACATACATTTATACACATGCACACATATAAATTGCACTTTTCAGCAAATGGGAGTGTTTCACAATTGTAAAAATATGTGTAGTTAGTTAAAGAGTTTTTTACATGTACACAGACATACATATAGATGTACACACTCTAAAAACATGTTTAGTTCAAGGGTTCCAATTCAAATCACAAAACAAAAACTTCTTTAAAAAAAAAAGTTTTTAATGCTAATCACCAAAAAATGGCAGCAACTTAACAACAACTAACAACACTCTAAAATTCAATGGAAAAGATAAACACATACATTTATAAAATTCAATGGCAAAAGATAAACACATACGGAAAATGAAACCTAGATTAATCCGCAAACAGTTAAAAGGAGCAACGTTTTTTTAAAGGTTTTTGAAAGAATCCTAATTAATCACATCGTTGTCCAATAATAAACACCATATGAAAAATGTTTTGCACAAACCACACAAAAATATTTTGGACAACACAAATAAGTAAGCCACAAACAGTTATAGTCGCACAACATTAAAAATTTAGGGTTAGTGAATGAAACCTGTAATGCAAAATCCCGAGTTGGTGGTACAATTCCTGCAATCCATAAAAAAGAGAAGAACAGTTAGTTTTCTTATTCTCAAACAATTGAAATAAAAACATCGCATTCAAATTGGTCAAAGGGTTTTACACACTAATTACCAATTCAAATCACAGAGCAAAAACTTCTTAAAAAAAATAACACTAATTACCAACAAATGGTAGCAACTTAACAACAATTAAGAACAGTCTAAACAGAAGCTAACAATACGGCGAAAGGGTTTATTACATGCATAAATATTTGCACATACACACATATATGCACATACACAGAGGCACAAATATAAATAATTTAAAACAGAGCTCAATTTAAAAATGGCATTCTTTTAAGAAAATCACAGATTGTAAATCAGTCTTTTGTGTTTACTAATTTTGTTCCAATTCAAATCACAGAACAAAAACTTCTTTAAAAAAAAATTAATACTAATTACAAAAAAATGGCAGCAACTTAACAACAACTAACAACAATCTAAACAGAAGCTAACAATACACTTAAAGAGTTTATTACAGCCATAAATATTGTAATCAAACATGAATGGCAAAGCTCAGATGAAAAAATTGAAAACGCAAAAAAAGTTAAGGAACGAACCTTGGAAATTTTTTTAGACAGACAGGAACCGAGAATAAGAAAAAAAACCCAAAAGCGACCAAGTATATAGAGACCCAGAAAATCCCCAAATTGATTAAAAAAATACAGAAGCCTAGCCTAACCTAAACAAACATGGAAAAAAGATTTGCAAATTTTTTTTTTTTACCTTTCAATCACCACATGCACGCAACCATAAATGCAAGAAACAATAAAATAAAAAAATTGGTACAAAATGTAAGTTGAAACAGCACTTATCTGACAATGCAACAAAGAATGAACAGTGATCCCAACCCCTACCTCTTCCCTCATGCTCTCTCTCTCTATCTGTCTTTATCTCTCTGTCTCTCTGTGACGGCATATGTTGAACAAAGAAGAACTAAATAATGGGGAACAACCTAACCCCAATCCCTTTGAAACCCCAAGAACGAAATGACGACTCCACCCTCTAACTTGTAATCCTCATCGTGTGATCTAAAGCATAGATGGGCAGTCATCCCGACCACTACCTCTCCCGTCTTGCTCTCTCTCTCTATCTGTCTCTATCTCTCTGTCTCTCTGTCTCTCTGTCTCTCTATCACGGCTAGGTTGAAGAAATAAGGAGGAAATGCTGGGAACAACCTAACCTCAATCCCTCTAAAACCCCAAGAACGAAATGACGAATCCACCCCTCTAAATTGTAATCCTGATGGTGCGATCTGAAGCCCATATGGGCAGTCTCGTCATTTAGACTCCCAAAGGGCCGGCCTCACACCAACAAAAAAGAAAACCCAGGGAAAGTATCATGAGCAGCCCAAAACAACTCAACCCTAATACCAGCCCAAATGAGATGGGTTTTTTTGTAAATAAGGTGAAATTGGATGGCAAACTTGTGATTGTAGCTAAGCTACAGTCAATTCATTCCTCAATTTTAGAATAGATAATTTGGAAGAATTTTGATGTGCATTCGTAGGTTATTAGTACATCTCTTTCATTTTTAGAAGAGTTTCCAATATGAACCCCATCCTCATACAATACGATGGCAAAACTAGACTTGAAAAATAATCTAAAATATGAAAATCAAGCTTGGATGAAACGTGCATGATTATGACCCATGACCTCGGTGTTCTAGTTGATTAAAAATTAAAAAAGGGTTGAGATTTAGTCAAATTTCAACTGTTAAGACGTAAAAAAAATAAAAAAAATGAGAGAGTGCAAAACTCAAAAAAAATAAAAAAAATAGAAAAACCTTTATGATGTCAATCAATCACCAACTAAAAAAAGCCTCCAACTTCTTAAGCTTCGTTTAGCACGTCGTATTAAACATCAAATAGGATTAATAATACGGTAACAGTTGTTTGGTGCACTGTTGTACTAAATAAGCATCCGCTTAATTATACATCCATCAAATTTAGTACGGCTGACACCGGACAATTAATACAACCCAAAGCTTGGTATTATTAGTCAGGGGAGCTAAATGAAAACACACTCACTTCCCCTCTTCGGTTTCACTGCTCTGCTCCTTGGCGAATTCGCTCCATCTTCACGAGCAGTTCCTCGACGAGTTCTCAACGCTGACAGGCACTCCTCTGCAATCGGTCGCCGCTTCCTATTTCGTCACGTTTCAGCCGTCGACGTCGAAGCACGAAGATGTGGACGAAGAGGTAGTTGAGATAAAAAAACCCGATCGATCGTCAACAACAACAGGACTAGCAGCTCAGTCATCTTTTGCCACCGACAGTGTTGGATCCAGCTTCGACAACTCCGGTTAACTCGGACCATGCCACGAATTGATTTCTTTTCTTCATCAATTTGGATCTTCAATTTAATTAGTAGTTGGCAAGATGGTGAAGAAAGGAAGACACACGGGAAGACTCCTGGGTTTTTCACCCTTTTTTTTTTTTTCTAAGTTATTTTTTTTTAATTTTGTCTTAATGATGTTTAATTACTTTTTTTCTCTTTTGTTTTTCTCCATTTTTTTCATTTTAACAACAATTATTATGTGATTTAAAAAAAATTATTATAGTCCGACGTATTATTCGATGGACAAATTAATCTGACACAACACCAAACGTCCGACTAATTTAGTAAATATTATCCAACAACTATTTATCATATCCGACTAAAATAGTCAATACAATCCGAGTTGCCAAACCAGCCTTAGTTCTTTTACCCAGAACAAAAACTGAGAGAAGCTCATGTTATCTCACCGAAAAGGCTAAACATAATCTTATTCAAAATTTTATACCTGTTTTATATATATATATATTTTTTTTTTTTTAGTACATTGATATTTTTACATTGAGGGGAGGGGAGTTTGGCTAAGCTACACAATGGGTAGGCTAATTTAATATCGAATTCGCCATTCACGAGATTTAAATCTAAGACCTCTTACTTCCAAGTGAAGATGAATATCACTAACCCTGTAAAAAGTTATTTTAAAATGAATACTATCAGGCCATACTCATATAACATCTTCAACCGAATGAGCTAAACATAGCCTCTTAATAATTTATTAGTTTTAAGTTTATACTTTAAATTTTATGGGTTAATGTAATTAAACTACCATTTGATGTTTTCAAACGTAGCTGTTGAATTTAAATCAATTATTGAAACTGAGGAGCTGGACCCTAAAAAAGAGGCTAGGAAATGGGATACATTTGGCCGGCCTGATGCTCATTTGGCTAAATAATGGCCTAGTGGGCTCTATAGAATTATAGCCAGTCATCGGTTGGAGATGAATTTCTAGACAAATCAGACTATTTTTTAACTTTTAAACCTTTATCTCACTTCATTAGAGCAAATCCACCCATAACAAATGAGTTGGGCAATAGCCAATTTCTCCCCTTAGCCCCCCAAAAATCCACTCTACCCCATCCAATTAGCTGGCCCAAAGTGGAGGCCAGCTTTGAGCCCAACACAAAATGGAATGAGCAAGAAACCGGGCCACATGACGTCAACTATGTGAGGGAAATTCTTTTGCAGCTGGCGCGTGGGAGCATGTTCCAGATTATAAAAAAAAATTGAAAATGTCAGATGAAGTTACCATTGGCCATGTGTCCACTTTTGGGCTGTTGGATTTCAACCTTTTTGAAATCCAATGGTCTAGATTATTTAATTTAATAAAAAATGTTTAAAATACAGAAAAAATAAAACGAATTTTTTATGTAAATACCTAAACCATCTTACACAAAAATTGCACTTTCGGATAATGACAGGTGACATGACAAAATTGGTTAAAAATTATATTCGAAATTAAAAATAAAATTATTTTTTTATTATTTTATAAAAAAAATATTTTAATACAAATTGTCAAATCCCGCCCTGGCCCCTCATCACATCTTGGGTTCGACTCCACCGTAGCATGATATTGTCCGTTTTGGGCCTCGACCACATCCTCACGGTTTTGTTTCTGGGAACTCACACGAGAATTTCTCAGTGGGTCACCCATCATGGGATTGATCTCACATGAACTCGCTTAACTTTGGAGTTCCAATGGAACTCGAAGCCAGTGAGTTCCCAAAAGACTTCATGCTAGGTAGATATGAGAATATACATATAATGCTTACAAGATTCACTCCCCTAGGTGATGTGGGATGTTACAATCCACCCCCCTTAGGGGCCCGACGTCTTTGTAGGCACACTTCAGGGCATGAATTGATTCTGATACCAAATTGTCACATCTCGGCTCGGGCCCCCACCACATCTCAGGCTCGACTTCACCGTAGCATGATATTGTCTGCTTTGTGCCCCGACCACACCCTCATGGTTTTGTTTTTTGGGAACTCACACGAGAACTTCCTAGTGGGTCACACATCATGGATTGCTCTCGCGCGAACTCGCTTAATTTCGGAGTTCCGATGGAACTCGAAGCTTGTAAGCTCCCAAAAGCCTTGTGCTAGGTAGATATGATAATATACATATAAGGCTTACATGATCCATTCTTCTGGGCGATGTGAGATGTTACAAATTGACTAGGCTATTAATTTGGTACGAAAAACGATACACTTAAACAATTATTAACTTACTATTTATTGCAATAAATTACTATTTATCTGTACTAATTAATAAAACATTCATTGTCAACCAAAACCTTATGAAATTACCAGTTTAACCTAACCCTCTAATTAAAACAGAACATGAATAAGAAATATGAGGCAGAAATGTAATTTCACACAACAAAATTTTGTTGTTTTTTTAAGTCTCACCTACATAAAATCCTAACATATCTCTAATTATTAATAAATAAATAAATAAAAACTTTCCACTCCCACATTCTCTATCACTTTCTTCCTTCCTCCTTCTATTTCAAAAACAAAAATATAAAATTTTCTCACACACTTTGTATGTGCCCATATGCTGGTTTTAATGAATTGAATAGACTCTTCCCATCTTGATTTTCAAAAGTGGAGTTGCTCTTGGAGTTGGCCTTAGCATAGAAAGCCCCACCCCATGCACTCTTTTCTCATTCCTTTTAATTACCCTATTTATTTATTTGTTTATTTTAAATTTTTATCCAATAGCAGAATCCATGCAAAGATCCCAATTGCCTATGCACTCTCCCCCACGCGCTGACTCCCCTCTCTCCTTGGCGCGTGGAACGCAGGTTAAATTTTTTACTTATTTTCCGTCTATAAACAACATATACGACGTCGTATTTTAGTTCCCAGGTGAAAAAAGGAGGTTGATAAACCTAACAAATACGATCGCAAGAGTTTCAACTCCGTACGAGAATCCACAACAAACAACATAAAGCAGGAATCAAACTGTAAAAACAGCTTCCGATCCCGTGTCCCGCTCCCACTCCAACCCCGCCACGTCATGTGCCCGACCCACAGACGCTGTAGATTCATCCGACGTGGACGCATCATGCACCGTTCATGCTGTCGCGCCCGAGACTCGTGTGAAGATTTGGAGGGAAATCTGGGAAAATTAAAGTAAACGCATAAATGCAAAATCTGCAGAAAAAGGGGAAAAAATAAAAGGAGAAAAAATGGAAATATAAAATAAATACAGGGAAGAAAGGCTGTGATTTTGTAATTTACAAAGTGGCAATTGCATATATTTACAATCCAAACCCAGCCCCTTCTCTCTCTCTCTCTCTCTCTCTCTCTCCCTCTCTCTCTCCGTCTGAACCTTCCCCTCTCTCTCTGATTCGAAGAATTGCGACGGCGATCGGACGTCTTCAATCGGCGGAGTTCCAGACTCTCCGGCGAGGTAAGATTTTTGTGAAATCTTCCTTTGCCCTTTCACTTGGACGGTGTCGTTTTTGGGATTTGTGAGATTAAAGTATAAGCATTTAGGATATTTTGATACAGATCTGGTGGGTTTTGATTAGGGGATTTTTGCTGTGAGAGAATCAGGGTTTCTGTGTCGGATTTTGCTTGGTTTGGGATGAATTGAAGGGCGGGGTTTTGAAAAATTAGGGTTTTTTGGTTTCGGGCGGTTGATGTAGATGGACGAAGGTGTGAGATCTGTTGGCCCTTCTGGGGTTTTGGTGAAGAAAAATTCTTCTGGTTGTTTAATTGTGAGGAAGAAACCCGAGGGGTTGAGTGGTGCTGTTGGTTCTTCGAGTGCTCGGAAGGTTTTTGAACCCAAGGACAAGAAGAGGTCGAGGTTGGTCTTGAGCGATTCGGGGTCTAGTGATGAGATACCTCCTCGTAGAAAGGTGGAACCTGAAACTATACGGGTTTCCAATGGTTTAAGAGCTGTAGATAAGGGCATTGCTGAAGATAGTGAATTTAGTCAAAAGCGGGAGAGATTTGATCCGGTTAGGCGTAGCGAGGATGGCATGATTGGTAAAAGTTATTTGGATGAGAGTGGTGGAAAGAGAAGTAAGTTGGAGGTGTATGAATTTGATGAGTATGATGCAGAGATTTCGAGAAGGAAACGGTTTAATGATGGGGTAGGTGAGTTTGGGGGGAGAAGGTTTTCAGGAGCGATTCCTGTGCCACTAAGTGGCATTAAGAGGGAATTTGAAAGTGGTTCAAGAAGACATGTAGTTGACAAGAGGAAGAATTTGTACTTTGACAGGACAACTAGCTTGAACCGAGATCATACTGACAGGGGTAGGTTTGAGATGAATAGGGATGGAGCTCAGCTACCCTTATTGAGAGACAAGTTCACAGGTCAATCAGAGGAATCCATTAGGCTACAGGGTAAAAATGGTGTTTTGAAGGTCATGGTGAAGAAGAAAAAGAATGCAGGTGGGCCACTGGAGAACTATAATTTTCGCAAATCTGAAGAAAATAGAAGGGCTCTGAGTGACAATATTGCAAAAAGTGCTATTATCCCTCCATTTTACTCTGAACCAAAGCTTCTTGAGAAACCAGTTTCAGTGGTTAGGACAGTGAAAAACCATCCGAATGTGCGAAAATCATTGCCTTCTTTGAACAGTAAGGGCTCCGACTGGGATTCAGAGGATAGTGATACATCATTGAAACTAGGACCAAAGAGTGTGGAAGCCTCTAAACCTGTGAAGAGGGTGGTTTGCAAAGATGAAGGTGCTCCTTCATGTGAAAAGACTCCTCCATCCAGAATCAAAGAAGGTAAAGTTAAACGTGGTAGTGGCACGGAAAAGCAAAAACTACGTGAACGAATACGAGAGATGCTTCTGAGTGCAGGCTGGACAATAGATTATAGGCCTAGAAGGAACAGAGACTATCTAGATGCTGTGTACATTAACCCAGCAGGTACAGCTTACTGGTCCATCATTAAGGCTTATGATGCGCTTCAAAAGCAATTGAATGAGGAGGAAAATGAGGCTAAACCTAGTGGGGTTCAACCTATAACTGATGATGTACTCAGCCAATTAACAAGGAAAACTCGAAAGAAGATTGAGAAAGAAATGAAAAGGAAGCAAAGAGCTGATGCTGAGGGTGAAAATGCGAGAGGAGTCCGTATGAAAAGATCTGCAAGTATCAAGCGTGATCCAGAGAGCATGGATAGTGTTAGTTATGAGGAGAAACTAAGCACCTACTTAAAGCAGGGTGGTAAGTCGTTCAAGGGTAAAATGAGTGAAAATGGTTTGGCCAATGTGAACTCAAATCATCCACACGAAAGTATTGAAAAACCGTCTTCAGGATCAAGTTCGCATATGCCACATGAAAGGAAAAGTAGAAAGCTTGGAAGGTGTACTTTGTTGGTTCGTGGTTCTAATTATGGGGTCAACTCGGAAAGTGATGGCTTTGTTCCATATACTGGGAAACGGACGTT
The DNA here is from genome assembly GCF_916048215.2 of Malus sylvestris. Classification (NCBI taxonomy): domain Eukaryota; kingdom Viridiplantae; phylum Streptophyta; class Magnoliopsida; order Rosales; family Rosaceae; genus Malus; species Malus sylvestris. The sequence continues at coordinate 15,830,805 of NC_062272.1, forward strand.
GCTTTCCTGGCTGATTGACTCAGGAACTGTTCAATTGAGCCAAAAGGTGCAGTATATGAATCGCCGAAGGACTAAAGTAATGCTGGAGGGGTGGATTACAAGAGATGGAATTCACTGCGGTTGCTGTAGTAAAATCCTCACAACTTCAAAATTTGAGATTCATGCAGGAAGCAAGTTGCGCCAGCCATTTCAAAATATATGTTTGGACTCTGGCGTTTCCCTTTTGCAGTGTCAATTAGATGCATGGAATCGACAAAAAGTTACTGAACGCATTGGCTTCCACTCCGTAGAAGTCGACGGTGACGATCCAGATGATGATACTTGTGGCATCTGTGGGGATGGCGGGGATTTGATCTGTTGCGATAGCTGTCCATCAACATTTCATCAGAGCTGCTTGAATATACGGGTATGTTGCGTTATTTTTCTGCAGAGTGCAGCATATGTTGGCGCTGTATATTTTCAACAGTCCATTTCTGCAATCATTTTCTTCAGTGATATATTTTGGGTCATTGGGTTAATTTTTCCCTTCTACCTATGAAGTCCGGTGAAGTGAGGTTTACTTTTGAAAGAAAAGGTTTAGCGATTGTAGTAACATCTTTTTCTTTTTATTTTTATTTTGATGAAGGCTGTAGTAACATCTGTAATTTTGTATATGCATTGTGGCATTTGTTGTGTCTTTTTGTGGCATGGGAAATCATTCTTCGTAAGTCTTGAAACGGGTAGCTTTTATTTTTTTTGGGGGAAGACACGGGTATCGTAATACGTGAATTTTATGGATCAATGGAGAGAGAGGTTGAATGATCTGAGTTAGCTCCAAACACTCCAAACACTTCTGATGCTCTTTATTAGGATTGTAACTCATATATGTTTGGAGAGGGAGACTGCCTTTTTGCAGTCATGCTTAAACTACTTTGCTGTTATGGTTGAGCTTTTGTGTTTCAGTTGTAATTTTAGTTGTTCAGAGTGCTATATCATCAATTCAAAGATATTGCATGTAAATTTTGGAAAGGAAAATCTTGTTTAGATTTGTTTTGGCTCTGAAAGTTGTGGATACAAATTTGATCCAGTTTACACTAAAATGCGAGCTAAGACAGTGTTAGTATTTGTCAATTTTTTTTTCCTTTGTACTTTTGTGAACTTGCAAAATAATTTCATTCTGATTGTACACTCATGATTAGGTATTAATACTTTTTTTTCTCATTGCAGATGCTTCCTCCAGGTGATTGGCACTGTCCAAATTGTACATGCAAATTTTGTGGGTTAGCAAATGAGAATGTTGTTGAAGAGGATGATACAACTGTTGATGCACTGCTCACTTGCAGCCTCTGTGGGAAAAAATGTACTCATCATTGTTTCCTTGCTTTTGAAATTCTTGGCATCTGCACATATGGTTTTTTTTATTTCTTTCCACTGCTTGCAGATGCGCTGCTTGAAATATGATTTTCTGCTTTTGCAGGTCACATATCATGCTGTCAGGAGATGGATGGTAGTCCTGCTGATTCTCCTGGTTTAGACTCTTCATTCTGTGGGCAGAAATGCAGAGAGGTATCACTTCATTTGTGGTTTCAGAAATTTTATTTACTTGATATGTATGCTCATGAGGTGTGACTGTAAGTATCGAAGTTCTTAGGATATGAAATTATAAACTAATAATGTCCAGTTGGGGGTAATACCTAAATTTCTAATAATTTCCGGCCAAATTTTGTTTCAGTTATCAGTTATCACATGCCTTCCCATATATGTAGGTTGGTCACGTTATAGGTAGTTGACCACAATACATGTGGTTTGTCACCTTGAAAAATATCAAGCATTATTACTCTTTGTTATTGTCATTGCCATTGGCCAAACCATCTCCCATTTATCCCTGGCCAGCATTAATTGCCCTGGAGAGATTCCTTTTCATCATCTCTATAGCAGCCGCAGTTCTACTCTTGAGGATTAAATGGATGTAAAATATAACCTCTATGCAAACATCAAGTCACGAGACAAAATGTCATCCACCAAGGATGACAAAATTGATATATCAGGATTTCAGGGGTTTGAGGGGTTGATCCCTAAAGTTCTGTCCAAATTCTAATGGAACATGTATAATCTTAGTTTGATTTCGGGCTCAAAGATGTGAGGAAGATGGATTTTTTGGTGGAAATGTCAATGGTATTTCCATCAGCCGAAGCTGTAGAAGGATCAAAGGTAGCTTTTGGTTTGCCCCTAGAAACCCAACTACCACATCCAGTGTGAACAGAAGTAGTGGAAGAAGAAGAACTAAAGTAGAAAACAGAGAGGAAGAAAATGAATGTTTCTTGATGTCTGGTTACCGTGTGTTAGATTTGAATTGTTCTTGCTTTTCAATAACTGGGGATTTGATTACCGCAAAATTGATGCTTCATCGATCTTAAAGTTTATTCACAACTTTCATATTTTAAAGAAATTTCTCCTTGTTTTTGTTACCGATGTTTCCATCAATGTCAATATTTCTACAGATATGAATGATCAGCATTTCCATGGATATTGACATTTTCATCCTCGTCAGTCATGAAGGAATTTTTTGAATTAAGCGAAGTGTTAATTTTTGTATCAATTACCTAAATATCAAGTTATGAAGTGTTATAAAACTGTAAATGTTGGTAAATCGTTTGTGAAATAATCGTCTTATTATTTTCCTGTTATGACCTTTTTCCTTAACAAAATCTCATATGTTTTAGATTGATGTACTAATGACATTTTTCTTCCCATGCAACCTCTTGTAACTTTTGTTCTCTCTTTTTAATGCACTGTTTAACTTTATTTTTCTTCCCATGCAACCTCTTGTAACTTTTGTTCTCTCTTTTTAATGCACTGTTTAACTTTAATTTTCTTCCCATGCAACCTCTTGTAACTTTTGTTCTCTCTTTTTAATGCACTGTTTAACTTTAATTTTGTTTTTCTTTAGCTCTTTGAGAATTTGAAGAAGTATCTTGGGGTCAAACATGAACTAGAAGCAGGATTTTCATGGACACTTGTTCATAGAACTGATGAAGATGAAGGGTTCCCGCAGATGATCGAATGCAATTCTAAGCTTGCTGTTGCTTTGACTGTTATGGATGAATGCTTTTTGCCTATTGTTGACAGGAGGAGCAGCATCAATTTAATTCATAATGTTCTTTATAATTGTGGGTAAGTGTTAGTTGACAGTTGAGAAAGTTTGCTTTTCAACTATGTAATTTTCGTGAATAAGACCTGGTTATCTTTTCTGGATCATGACACACCAGGTTGAAGGTGGGGGTCTTTAGTTTTTGAAATACAAGATAAATGTCTGTGTATCTTGTGTTGTGTTACATTTACAAATAGTAATGTGTTGGCTTTCCAAGATTAATTAAAAATTGCAAACTCGGTACAAGTACGCTGTTTAGATGATTTTTTTGCGTGTAAGATAAGCTGTTGGATTTTTGGCTCATGAATTGTTTTGGCCCATTTTCTTCTTAGATCAAACTTCAATCGGCTGAACTACAGTGGCTTCTACACTGCTATTTTAGAGAGAGGCGATGAAATAATTTCTGCTGCATCAATCAGGTATATTCTCATATTTGATAGCTTTTTATATCTTAGTTGTAAAATATTCATTTTTTCATTTTCTTAGGCTGCGTGTTTGCTTTTTTACTTCTATTGATTATTGGATTGCCCCAGTTCATCTTTTTTTCAGTTTCTCCAAAGAGTCATGGGCCAAGGGTTATATAACCCTAAATTGGTTATGGCAATCTATGGTTAGCTTTTCGGTTTATCATGAAACAAATTCTTATAAAATATCTAATCTGCTTCTGGTTAGGTTTCATGGTACAAAGTTAGCAGAGATGCCATACATAGGAACTCGCCACATATATAGGCGACAAGGGATGTGCCGTCGGCTTTTTTGTGCCATTGAATCGGTAAGCTATGTGAGCCATGCTCTTTCTGTAATTTTACTTTCCCGAAAAAATATTGAAAATGATTCCGGCTCTCGGTTGTGGTCTTACCTGCTGTGTTTTGTAAATGGCTTTTGATTGGTCTTGTTCTCTCTATTTTGAAGGCTCTATGCTCTCTCAAGGTTGAGAAATTGGTTATCCCTGCAATTGCTGAACTCATGCATACATGGACAGAAGTTTTTGGTTTTATTCCTGTTGAGGAATCATTCAAGCAAGAAATGAGGTCAATGAATATGCTAGTATTCCCTGGTATAGACATGCTACAGAAGTTGCTTGTGGATCAAGGAAATGAGGGGAACGTGACAACAGACCCAGGTTTTCTTTTAAACTTGTATTTTGCTCTTCCTTAATCACAATATTAGCCTGTTCTCTGACATCGATTTTCCTTTTCCCTGTGTTTTCCCTTGCAACAGGCGTAAAGCAATTAGAATGCGAAGGCAAAGATTTAATAAAGCATGGGAACGGAAGCAAATCAGATAGTGGTTCACCTGCTAGTATTGATCCTCGTGGATCTGATGAAACCAGTTTGCCTCACATTAATGAAACATTTGATGAAGGTACTGCTATGGTTTCTGGTTCTCGATGTCTCGGTGTCTCCTTAAATGATACTCCTGTGATGAGTGGTTCTTTAGATGGTTCTGATGAACTTAAAAGTTTAGATTCCACTGAGAGGAGTGTATCTTCTGACTCTCTTTTTGGGGCCGAATTACCTGGATCTACTTTGGACAAGGAATGCCCTGTTGGTACAACCCACGAGACAGCAACAGGAGATACGCCAGTGCTGGATTCTCCTGTTGACGATAAAACTCAGTCTACCTCTCAGTGCCCTTGTGAGGCTCCGGCACTAGAAGATGAGCCAGCGCTGGATTCTCCTGTCGAAGATAAAATGCAGTCTACCTCTCAGGGTCCTGGTGAGGCTCCAGCAATAGAAGACAAACCAGTGCTGGATGATTCCCATGAAGAGAATCTTGATGCTTCCTGTCTTCAGCCTATTCCTTCTTCAGGAGAAACTTTCGCCAAGAACCCTGCGGGGGAAGTTAATGGAAATCAAGATTCCAGTTTCGGTGGTGCTAATGAGAGTTCCTTGCCCAATAATTGTGATTTGAATATTCAACTTGATAGTGAGGCTAAAAACAAATCGTATGTGGCTTCAGAAGTCGCATCTGATGCAAGGCGGTGTGAAAAGAGCATTCCTCAAGCATATAGTGATGGTTCCAAGGCTGATTCGGGGAACACTGAATCTGGTTCTGTTTGATATATCTAAGAAATCTTTGCTGAGTCCTGTATGCCTATCCACAAATATCTCTCAATGCGGGAATCTCTCATGTGTTCATAATTTGGCAGGGCATTGGAGGTAAAGGCGATGCCCTGACTTGGATTGTGTGAATAAGCAGAATTGATTACAACTACAAGGAATTTGATAGCCCTTTGCCTTGTTTTAGTATGGTTTTAAGGTTCTAGTTCAACTTTTAAGTGGACTTCAAGATTATTTTTTATCCTTGGAAGTTTCAAGATGTGCGTTGTTGCATCTAGGACGGTATCATGTACAATTAAGTCAGTTGAAGGTGCTGCTGTCCCCACCTTGAATGTCCTGTAATATACTGATGCTGCTTCATTGTGTGTGCCTCTGGATCTGCTAGATGTGAGAGGTTTGGGCTTTCTCCGATGTCAGCTTATGATGTGGCGAAGGTGGTTTCAGAAGATTACTCAGCAGATTCTGTCATGTCAGTTTAACCTTTGTTCCTAGTACCGGTGCAGCATTGACAACACACCTCAGCCGCTGTTATGATTGCCAGTTGTTTGGAAGCACCGAGCTTCTGTATTGTCAGCTTCTTAGCCGAGATGAGCTTCTCATTCAAAATTTGATTGAAGAGGAGAAAGGTGATCTGCTATCGAAAGGAGTTGTTCCCGTGCATTTCCATGAAATGTCTGAAGAACTCATCGGATCTGTAGATTTATTGGAAGAAAAAATTTCATTGCGTAGGATGATACAAGCACTCTTTTCTGTGAATATGGTTGTTTCTATTTCTTTAAACTGTTCCAAGTTTTGTTTATTTAGTTTCTCTTGTATTAGTCAAGGCGGTTTTAATGTTTGTTGTCAAACTGGGTCTACATTGTACCTCAAACTACCTGCTTTGTTAGGCATGTTGTGGAATATTATATGAGCTCTCTTTATTACTTCTGTCATTTTTTGCAATTTGATTTGGAGTTGCGCTAGCAATGGCTGCCGTGCTCTCAAGGGCGGCTATCAACTGTTGATGCACTGTAGGACCCCACTTGTGATTAGTCGCTTGATGTGGGTTCACTCATCCGGCAGTGTCTATATATATAATTAGAAAGTCTGTTTCAAACCAACAGGCAAACAGCCGGCTTGTTGTCCATTATTTATACAAGGGAAGGGACGTGCGTGCATGAATGTCCCTCTGCCTTGAGTTGAGCTCATATAAAATGCTTACAAGCAAGCAATTGAATGAAACAGTATTTGCCTATTCAGATTCGAGTAGAGTTAGGAACGCAGAGGGAGGCAAGGGACGTGTACACTGGCGTAGTCCCTTACCTCTATCGGGTCCTTCGCCACCAACTCAGGCGTTGGCGGAGATATCAAAGGGCCGAGGTTGAAGAAGAGGAGCGGTGCAGTTTAATTAACAGAAGGCTCAGAGATGTGGAAGAAGTGAAGTTTTGACTAGGCGAAGGTTCAGAGTTGTGGGAATTGTTGCAGTCTTGATTTCGAGGTGGAAAAACATTATGTCCTGTGATATGGTTTGAACTTTGAACTTGAAGTGTAATACGTACATCATATATGGATTGTATTATGATTACGTTTGATAAAAAAAATTTAAAATAACAGTTATGAACATGTGTTCCTTGTAAAATCAATCCAAACGAACTAGTTTTGTACTGAATTCAAGTGTGTTTTAATGATCTAAAAAGTGCTTTTGCAAAATCCGATAACACTTTTAATGAGTATTAGCAAATATGTTTTTTTGTTAAGATTATAGACTCATTTAGAAATGCTTTTAAAATGTCTGAAAATATTTTTAGAGAAAATGACTTTAGATTCCAAAAGCACTTGAAGTGCTTTCTGGAAAAAACACTAGTTATGTCAAATGTTTTTCCAAGATTCTTTGGCAACTAAAAATAAGTTTCAAAAGTACTTTCAGTCTTTCACCATAAATACTTTCAGCTAAGTACTTTCAAACGAGTTCTCAAAGTCTAAAATCACTATTGGCCATGGAGATAGAAGCACACAGGCATGAAATTACCATTAAACCGCGTCTATTTTCTTTATCTTATATGTATATATATAAATACATACATATTGTTGTAGGCATAATTTACTGAACAATTATGGAGGCCAGAGAGAGAGGGAAGGTGCGGCATAGAGAAGAAGAGAGAGATGTGTAATTGTGGGTGTGTTCTATTCCACCCCATTATGCTTTTATTTATAGTAGTAGGATAGGTAAAAACTTTTCCCTTTAGGATTACAACATTTAATAGGTAATCTACTCCTAATAGGAATATAAGATACATTCTCATATCTACTAGGATTTAAACAATCACATTCATATTCCAATAGGATTGCAACACTCCCCCTTGAGTGTGTAAATACTCAAGTAAATGGCGCACCAGGTATTCAGTGATGAAGCAAGTATAGTTGATGAAGTTGTCGGAACAATGAGCGAATGCGAGTCTCAAATCAACGGAAGAATGCATAAAAAGTAAAACTCACAAAACCTCGCTATGATAAAACCCAAGGTGGGAGAAAAACCCATAGTCTAAGGAGAAACGTGAGAAGTTGCATTAAGTCAAAACTATACGTCTTTTGGACGCAAGTAGAAGAGCTCACAAGGGTATGATCAGCCCAGGATGGGTGCCTCGTTAAAACCTAGTTAGGTAGCAAAAACCCAGTGGGAAAAATGCTCCTAATCGTAGGGAAAAAAAGTACATTAAGATCAAGTGAGTATACTTCTAGCTACCCCCCCTGAGTTTGACATAACTTCCAAATGAGAACTACAAGCATTTGCATATGATAGTTAGGCATACCAATTCCTCGGACAAGCTTCTGGAAGGTTAACTTCAGTAGTGACGTCGTGTAGAGGTCAGCAAAGTTGTTTGGGATCGGCTTGCATGACTTCAATCTCTTGATGCTTTGCTGATGTAGATGTGGAAGCAATATGTCTTGGTGTTGACTTTATTGATGTATCATGGCTTGGTCTGGTTGATACATGCGATATAATCTTCATGGATAATCGTTGGGACTCAACAATGGATGAAAACACAACAAGTACTTCGCATATGCTCAACAAGAACTCCGAACCATGTCTCACTTGTGGCGTAGTGAAGTGAGGTGAGTCTTGGAATGATTCGAAGATTTCGCAACTAAGGTCATATCGTGGACCTCTAAGATATTGCGATATCCCTAATGGTAAAGACATAACCATCCGGGGATTTTGCCTTGTGCAGGTTTGATAAGTAACCAGCGTCAGCATAACAAACAAGGCAAGCATCTTTCTAAGGATCAGGGGGGTTGGATCCGCTTGAGATGCATTGGGATTTGCCCATGTAGTACTTTTAGGGTACGTCTTTAATACCAATTCAGTGGTTGCGTGTAGGCGCGGTACTGCATCTTTACCAAGATCAACATCGAATGAGATGTCTTGTCTAAATACAATGAGCTAAGCACAACGAAGCGCAAAGTTGAACTTTAGATATGGAATTTCAGATTCCATAACCTCTTCAAGGGTCTCATTTGCATATAACGTATGGACGATCAAAGGTATACTCAAGGGTGACACGTTCGAGGTGTAGTTCGACTGGTAGACCAAAATACCGTCGAAACAATGCTTCAACTTCAAGTCAAGGCATAAACGAGTTTTCCCAAGATCCTTCATCTCAAATTCCATCTTCAGGTGCGAGGCAATTTTCTCAAACTCTTCCGGAGTCTTAGTGAGGTTTGTGTTAACGACATATACTGTAACTCTAGCAGTTTGGAATAAGACTTCATAGTTTAACACGCAAGGGCATAATTCATCCATGACTGATCAAATAATCACGTAGACAGGTATACCACATCCGTCAGATTTTTCAATCCATAAGTGAACGCATCAAAACAAGTTAAGAGGATGTTCCGTGGTTTTGGAACTATTTGAAACAGTTCATGTAATTCTTCGAGAACTTATATGTAAATCTCCGTATCTATATCCCCATGGAGAAAACACTAACAACATTTCATAATGCTGCTATCAATCACATGACGTTTTGAGAGAAACCTTACGCCGTAAGGCGTGCATCATATCGCACTATTTCATTCATCTCATAAGGTTTCCTTTCCCACGTGTAACACAACAGGGTTACCTTGGGCAGTGTAGGAAAGACAGTTCCAATACACACTTTGGTAAGGAATTTGACTTGGATTGTAATTTTAGTTGTCCAATTAGTTCTATGTTGTCACTTAATCAATGGAACACGGTTCAATATCGTCGCTTTTCATTTATGTCGGTAGCTACCATATAAGTGAAAACATCATCGATGATAATCTCATTTCAATTCCATTTAGCTCATCCAAACTAGTATACTGGACTAAGAACTTTAAGTCTCAGGAGAAATCTGGATTAATCTCATGAGATGGAAATGATTTAAGACAGCGATCGAGTTTAGATTCATTGTTGTGTCGTGTCTTCCTCTTCTAGGGAAGTGAATCCTACGAACTAAATGATTTGTTGTGCTCCAGGCTAAGACAGATTGATTGGTTATCCACTGGTGTACCAGACCGTCCAATAGGGGCGTCTAAATCGTCTAACAGGGGCGGCACACCTTCTAGGGATGTTGACTCGACGTCCGTTAAGTACGTCTATCCTTGTAGGTATGTTTACAACTGGTATATGATCTCATCACTTTAGCTAGATCAGAGGAATGCGCCTGAAGCAACATTCTGAAATCCAGAATTCATCACGCTTGCTTATCATACTTGTACGGTATAGGGATCGAGATAATACATAGTGGGCAACGTCCACGCAAATTCACGCCGTTTTACAGGAATGTTGAAGTTCTTATCTCCTCTTAACGGAGGGAAGACTGTCTCATTAAAGTGATAACCCACAAATAAATGGTAAAGAGATCGCATGCAAAGGCTCGAAGAGAGCTAGTGTGAAGGAGAATCATAATCGACAAAAGATACATATCCTTCTTTGAGGACCCATGGTGGTACGTTGCGGCAGCGCAACTTGGCACATGAAATGCTCACCCAAAAGCGTAAATACGAAAATCGTTAGGTTCGTACCCAGTAACCAACTGTAACTTCATTGAGGTTGGGTGGCAATAGGCCTCAAGGTGGACTAACATAACTGCGTACAAGGATTGCATAGCCTTAGGCAGAAACTGAAAACTTGTTACGTTTACCAAAATTCGGGCGATCATTTAAATTGTGCTTTATGATCATTAGGTGAGGCTATTTGGGGTGAACATGAGAATTCGATGTTCAATTATAAACCCAAAATGACATGCAATACTTTATCGAAAAACGTTGATATAAACTCTTCAGCATTATCCAGTCTCTCGGACCTTAAGGGATAAGTAGGGTGGTGAACCCTTAATCGGTCATGAGGTTTAGCAGTAATGTGTGTGGACAAACATGTGACCAGTTTGTCGATTCATCAACCAAAACCATAAGTATTTATATGGTCCGCATTTTGGTTGAATTAGTCCACATATATTCCCTTGAATCCACTGTGAAAAATGAGTCGTTTTGTATCTTTGCTATGGATGATTTAGAAATCAAATTTCCTAAAATGAGAAGTGTTTTAGCAAAGTGTGCTTGTAGGCATAAGATCCTTACTTCGGGTAAGGAGATGCGTCGTAGCATCATTGTTCGACCTTAGTGTCCCAAAAGGTCGTGCCAAACCAGTAAACTGCTCAATCACCCAGCTCCAGGCTGGCCATATGTGGTGTGTTCCTAGTTGGGAGACAACCCATTGGCCCCAAATCAAAGCTTCAGGCTCATTTTTAGAGATGGGGCAAAGATATTTCACTCTATTTTATTTAGTGGTTTCATTTATGATTATTGTCATCTCAAATATCCTTAAAAACTCAACGTCAGGGAGAATTTAAGGTTCCTTAAATGGTGATTCAGTACCATTCATACAACGAGGAGCGTGCCAATGCTCTTAATGAAGTGGATAGACTTGAAGTTGTTGTTAGAGATGTGATTTAGGTGTAAAGTTAGTGTGCGTAGTACGCATTCATCCAGACAACTAACTTTCCCACATTCCTACCTAATCACTTGTTTAATTGAATTGGTCACATGTAAAACATGATTCAATTAACTCATATTCGAGGACAATATTAATAAGATTATCCATAAGTAAAACATACACCAAACTTGAATCCGAGAACATGGAAAAATGTTCACAAAGTAAATTTACTAAGGGATTCGGCCAACAAGGCTATACATGTCAAAATTCTACTTTTCCAACGATGTTTGGTGGAGCATAATTAATCTCACATATTGACTACTAGAATGGTACTCCTTAACAACATTGGTAGAGGCACAAATAGGTGCATAACCAATGATCTATTCCATCGACACGGAAATAGGTTCTGTAGGGTTAAGGTTCAAGAATATTTTCCCTTATTCTTGAAGTTTTAGGTCTTAGGTACCAAGGATTATGCTTCGGGCATGATGCCACACCTTGGCATGCCCTGATTCTACCATATGTTGTAAAAACAAAGTCGAAATTGGATTGTGAAAGAGTATGTCATTTGGTGTATCCCTTCCCGAAGCAGTGCATCACCATTTAGTTAGGCTTTGACCTAACTGGGTCTATACCGTTCTCTCACGTTTGTGGTAGTAATCAGATCAGAGAATTTGGTAAACTTCCGCTTTCTACACTACTGCCTCAGGAGCAAGTGAGAAACATGGAAGGACTAGAAAAGTATTCTACAGTCAAAATTCGATCGGATTTATAAACTTCAGAATTGTACTCATTCATGGACGTAATCATGATGTGCTTCAAGCAATGACTTTCATGATTAGACGGTCCGTAGGAGCGAGCCAAAGAGCCATGGAATCCTTGATCGGAAGGTATTTCCATTTGTAATGCTTTGAGCATAAGCCTTCGAATGAAGATCATGGTAGAGGCTTATTCAGCTCTTCCATGCCATTGTTAGCTTTCAATGGTGTCTCAGCTTCTTGATAGTCAAGTGGAGATTCACGTCTTGTACCCCACATAAAGTGGTTTTTTTTTTATCAAAAACATCCAAATAAGGGAAATTGAACTTGTGACAGTTCGACAATCCATTGAATTTGGAGGGAACATGGTTGTGATTGGTGCTATGGGAATGAATCATCCATAAGCATCAAAGTTAGAACATTTGAGTTCTAAGACATGGTTTTCATGAAAAACGTCGGGTTTTCATGGGTGTATTGTTTTATGAAAACTTCAAGTTTCAAAGGCACTAAATTTGAAACTACATGTTCAATTTAGTTTATGAACGTTTAGTTCATAAAAAAGAGGTTCCTGCAAGAACACAGAATGCAATATACAACTAAGTGTAGTGGATTTAGGTTGCTTCGGGACTACGAAAGTAAGTCAACAGTTCAAAGAAAATAAATAAATTATTGAATCGTTAATGTCCAAAAGTGATCTTCAGGTCAATAATTTTGGATTCATTATCAAATTAATGGACTGCAGGTTACTTTTAATTAATTCAATAGATCGGGACCGAACATGGTCGATCGTAGAAGCAAAATAATAAAAAGTTTCAGGCCATAATTTTAGGCTAGATGGCTGCAAGCCATCCAAAAAGAAACACCTTAAAATTAGTTAAGGCTGTGAAATCGGACACCAAAAAATATTTTTTATATTTATGGGTGCGGGCTGAAAAAAACAAGCCAAAAATGGCTTTTGGCCGAGAACAAAAGGCAGCCCAATTTGCATGCAGGCTGCAGGCTGACAGCAAAGATGGGCCGAAATTTTTTTTTTCAAGCAGCAGGCTTGCTGCTGCAATGTGGGCCAAGTTGGGAAAAAAAGAACAAAACAAAAGCCTAGCAGCTTGGGTTGCTGCAGGTGGACCATGTCAAATTTTTAGGCCGGGGAGTAGAAGCCCAACAAGTCTGGCTTCTGATGAAGTGGCGCAGATTGGGGCTGCAGGCCCATACGTGAGGAACCCAGGCATGCTGCCCTGGTGATACACACGCGGCAAGCCCAAAAAAAAGGCTGCTGCAGTTTTGGTCCATATTTGGCTCGCGGCTTTGAGCCGCAATTTTCCCATTTTTTGTTTTTTGTTTTTTTTTTCTTCGAAATTTAGGGTTTGGAAAACCCTAAATTGCTTCTAATTTTTTTCGATTCTTTGACTCACATATTCTACATAGCATAATTGCGTGTTGCATGAAACAAATATATATATCGGAAGGAAAATATGAACATAGGGGGGTTCATGCATCATGAGGAATGTTTTCATGCTTCAAGGTCGTTTTAAATATCTTACTTTATTTTAAGCGTACCTGATTGGCAGAAAACAAATAAAAGCCTTTGAATTTGTAGAAGTTCCTTTTCGGAAAGTCGGAATTGCATATCCAATGCGTTGTATCACGTTCAACACAAAAAAAATTGAATTGAATCAATAGCATGTAGATCAATTTAAAATAATAATTAAATTAATTATGAAAAGAATAATTAAAATGTAATACTCCCCTGATTGAAGAATAAACTTTATTTAGCGCAGCGTCAAGAGCGTGCTGATAACGTGTTGTAAGCATAATTTACTGAACAATTATGGAAGCCAGAGAGAGAGGGAAGGTGCGGCATAGAGAGACGAAGAGAGAGATGTGTAATCGTGAGTATGTTCTATTTCACCCCATTGTGCCTTTATTTATGGTAGTAGGATAGGTAAAAACATTTCCCTTTAGGATTACAACATTAAATTGGTAATCTACTCCTAATAGTAATATAAGATACATTCTCATATCTACTAAAATTTACACAATCACATTCCTATTCAAATAGGCGTGCAACACACACATATGTATGTGTGTGTATATATATATATTTTTTTTTTTTTTCTGCTACAATACGTTTATTTACACTTCAAAAAGTCTCCCAACAAAAAAGAGTGATCTCGGTTTCACAAAATGGAGCTTTCACTCTCGGCGCCACCCAGTATTCCAACCTCTTCACCTCCGCCACTAAAACCGCTGTTGAGCTTTTCGGTTTCTCGTCCGAATCTCACACCCACTCCTCCGTCTCACCGCCCATTACTTTCTTCACTAAAATCAAACCAGCTCTTGAAGCTCAAAGCCAAGGACTCTCAGAGAACAGCTCCGCCGCGCGCCTCCCTGGCCGAAAACAACGGCTCCACTATGACCGATTCCCCTATCCCAATTAGCTCAGGTAAACCTTAACCCTAATACTAATCCCAATCGCTGAACTGGGTTTTAAAATTAAATGGAGTTCCTAATTGTTGGTGCAATTTTTGCAGGGGCTCGCATTGGGGAGGTCAAGCGGGTGACTATGGAGACCAATGTTTCGGTCAAGATCAACCTGGACGGCACTGGAATCGCTGATTCCAGTACTGGGATTCCGTTTCTTGATCATATGTTGGATGTCAGTAATCTTTTTCTCTTAGCTCTTTGAAATTGTAGCTCAAAATTCAATCTTTGGTAAAAGGCATTGATATTCATAGTGTTATGGATTTTATTTTGTTAGTAGGAGAAGTATTTTCAGATATCCGAAACCCAGCATTAGGCTTAAGTAGACTATATTTCCTGTCTGTTTACAGAAGAAAGTTGGGTGCTTAATGTTTTTGTTTCTTGTGATTTTGTGTATGGTGCATTGCCTAATTGTTGCGTTTATTTGTTTATTTCAGCAACTCGCTTCGCATGGGTTGCTGGATGTGCATGTAAAGGCTACCGGTGACATTCACATTGATGATCATCACACAAATGAAGATGTTGCTCTTGCTATAGGAACGGTATGGTAGAAGGCAGGCATCTTGATGTTTCCTTTGGAATCTATTGTCTTCCAGCTTCACTTTTGGGATTCCACTCTGTCTCAGAGTAGGCAGCTGATTAAGTTAATTTTGCTTGGTGTGCAGGCTTTGCTTCAAGCACTTGGCGATAGAAAAGGAATCTACAGGTTTGGTGACTTCTCTGCGCCACTTGATGAAGCACTCATACATGTCTCACTGGTATGTTCTGTGCCATCATTTCTTTAAGATTATTTAGTGATATTTACCAATTGCAATGTGTTAAAATCTTAAGATGAACTTTTGGATTCATTTGAATGCTTGAGGACAAATTAATTTCAAAGTAACTTATGCATTACAAAATCATAAACTCATGGCTTCATAGCCCATAAATGATCCCTCTAGAGATTTTGGTTATATCCAGATAAGGATTTATTATATGACGAAACTGAGTAAAGATTATCCTAAGGGTTGTGTTTGATCATGATAATTTAATTTCAAATAAAAGAGGTGACTTGCACCGGCTAGCACTAGTATCGGAGTGCTATTTATTTAAGAGGGATAGTTGTCCAGTGGTCGTATACTGAGTTATTTACTTAAGGTTCAGCTGTCCTTGTTTACTCCAAAAAGTAAGAAGTATTTGCTTAACTGGAGGTTTTATTCAGGATTTATCTGGACGACCACATCTGAGTTATGATCTCCAAATACCAACGGAGAGGGTCGGCACATATGACACTCAGGTATTTTACTCGAAAACCTGGGCTTCAAATTCCCGCTGCATATGTTATCCATCTGTAAAGTATTTGCTGGAGATATTGGTTTAATATATGTTACTGTAGGGAGCTACATGAGAACTTTTCTTTCTATTTACTTTTGGAAGATACTAGATGTTCCAATTTACTAATTGTTGTTTGAACTGTCCTTTTCATAGCTGGTGGAACATTTTTTCCAGTCTTTGGTGAATACTTCTGGTATGACACTCCACATACGGCAGGTAACATATAGAGCTTCCTAAAAATCTTGAATCATCAAAATATTGTGTGTTCACAGACTAGAAGTGAACTTCAATGACTGATTGCCATCTCTCATTGTGCATGAATTTCAATTCATTTTTGTATAGACTGCAGTATGAAACGGACATGTTATTTAATGTTTATTTATTAAATTTTTATACTTCTAATTCTATACATGTCAGTAACTACACCGTTTATGATTTTATTGATTCATGAACTAGCAGGGTGTAATGGTTTTCAAATAGCTCCAGTTTCTTGTTTCTGACAGTTCTCTTCTTTTTTGGGCACAGCTTGCTGGAAGAAATTCTCACCATATCATTGAGGCAACCTTCAAAGCATTTGCAAGGGCTCTCAGACAAGCAACAGAATCTGACCCACGTCGCCTGGGGACCGTGCCAAGGTTTGAAATGAACTTATCTCAATTGAAAATGAATCATAGTCTTTGAATGGATGGTTTATTCCATGAATTCTTTTAATTGCCCCTTGGTTAATCAACCATTTTGGTCAATGCTGTTTACTCTTTGGTATATGAAACTCAATATTCCCTTTGTGGAGTCTATTATGTGCAGTTCAAAAGGCGTCTTGTCACGCGCTTGATGCCTCAGATTTCTTCAGTTCCTTGAAGCATACGATGAGGGGATGGATGCGCGTTGTTGGTGTCTGTCTACATGGCAGATCATTGTTGTATATGTAACATTATAATCGCAATAAACTTTTCCGTGTTTTTTGATTCAATGTAGGAACAAAACCAAAGCTTTTGATTTGTTAAAAGAGTTTATGGAATTCCATCCATTTGTTTCCTATGAAAATGTAAAGGGAAATGAGAAGCATAACAAATAAGGAAATGATGGATGATTTGTTTTCTATGGATATAGCTGATGTTAAAAGATCAGTATTCCGACTGCAGCCTACGGGTAACCGTACTAGGCATGTCACAATTACTTGTAGCTCATTTAAACGTATCTGGTTTTTCCTAAGGGCTAACAGTTTCATTAGTGGGGCAAGTTCATTTATGTAAGCACACTTAGTTGTATTGTTGTTGAAAATAAATGCATTTCTTTTCTAATATTGCTTTAATTTCATTATGATGAGAGAATAAACAAGATTTCGTTTTTTTTTTTTTTTTTTGCACAAATATATGGTATTAAAACTTTTAGTATATTTTTTTATTTACGTGACAAATTTCTTGACCCTCTACAACGTGCACGGGCATGAATATTTGTTTGAACACTAACCCTCAAATGTAGGGGTATACAATATTAAGCTTTAACCACTTCATCAACAAATTTCTTTCAACATTAAAGAGTAATTGCTGATTTAGTCATCAAATTGTTATCTGAGCGAAAATAAGTACATAAATTATGATTTTCAAAAAAATCCACTCATTTAAAACTGATAATTACCTCCTATTATAAGATTCGAAGCTATTCTATCCAACCAATTTTCCATAAACTTAAGTCATGTGATTTGCTTGTAACACGCTATGAATTTTGGAACTCAAATTCTCCATCCAAATTAGGAATAGAACAACAAACAAAAGAAAATGAGAGGAAGAGTAAGCATAAACATCAGAAAGACCAGTCTATCTATGGTCTTCATTGAAGGAAAGAACAGTTACCAACAATTTACCAAGAACAAACCAATTTTAATTCAATCAACCTACCAAGAACAAGAAAAAACGATCGAGCCAACGCCGATGCGCACAAGGGCTACCTGTTCGTCGCAGGAATCTCCTGGCGGACGAGCACACAGCTCCCCTGGGAGAATGGCGTCGGTTGAGGGTATCTGTCGTACTTCTGCTTTCTTCTCGGGCTCGCTCGGGAAGCCTTTGTCGGGCAGATCTTGGTCGGGTAAGACACACTGCGGGCAAGGCTCGTCGGGCAGTTCTGAAAGAGAAGGACAGAGTTAATTTGAAAGGGTGCCTTTGTGGGGCCTTAGATGTAGGCCTTAAGGCTCACAATCAAGATTAACTTTGTCGTGCTCAGGCGTGCCACTGCCATCTTCAGTATGGCAGATGTTGAATGGGTGTTAAGCTTTGATTGAATATGTATACGCCCGAGAAACCAGTTTAGATATAACAGGTGCCTTTGTGAGGCCTTAGGTATAGGCCTTGAGGCTTCCTGTCAAACTAAACCAGCGCTTGGATGTATCATATTTGGTCTTTTATGGTTGCCAGAGTCTTATCACTATTATACTTTTGATTATCTGAATCCAAGAGGTAGGACGAACCCAAATGAGTGCCTTTGTAGGGCCTTAGGTATAGGCCTTGAGGCTTCCCATCAGAGTTAATCCTTATACTCGGACCAACTAGACCACAACATGAAATGAAGCTAAATAGATGCCTTCGTGGGGCCTTAGGTGTAGGCCTTGAGGCTTTCTATCAGAATTCACTCCCTGCTTAAGCCTTTTCTACGAATCAAGATATAATAGCAACAAAACGGAGAAATAGATTGATTACTTGCGCCCCAAGTAACTTCGGACTTCTCGCTTATCAAGGATTGTCGTGGATGGGTTGAGTCCACATAGAGTTCTTTTTTATGCCTTGAGGCCAAGGACTTTTAAACTGATCTTTAAATTACACGCCCGCCGGGCTTAAGACTTAGATCTGATTTGAACTCTGACACGATTCAGATCGGATCCAAGTGCTGAAGACTCATTTTCATTATGACTTTGCTAGAAATAACTTGTATATAACTGGGAATATATAACATGTTATTGTGCTTTTAAAAGAAAGGAAAGACAAAGACAGAGCAAAGATAGTCGGGTAAGTTTGAACCTTATCGGCCAAGGCTGAACTTCTTACAAAATCTATCTTTGTGGCTCTGTCAGAGGTCTGAAAGCTTTTAGAGGGGTTGACGGGGGAGAAGAGGATACAAAATGAATCGATACCACCATGAACAAGGTAGCAGAGCTATTACAGGGGTTTGGGAAGGTTTATCCCGAATGGGATGAAGGCTTGTGCTGACTACAACTTCGTTGAAGGCAAATCTGGCTTGAGCAGAGTTTTGGCTTTTGTTTGTTTGTTTGAGTGTCCTTAATTCTGTCTTCTCTTCCTCCTTTTATAGACGACTTCAGCTCGGGTTCCTGTAGCAATAGAGGTTGCCCGAATGCGGTTCGGTGATGACTCACTAGCTTTTTTACATGAATGCCACCAATAAAGTACTTTATTGGGCTGTGTAGTGACTGAATAACCTACCCCCTGTGGTCTTTGAGCAGGTAAGCAGGTGGCCTTTGTAACTTGTGCCCAGCCGAAAGCCTCTTTCCTGCCTCCTAAGTTTTCCTCTGGGCTTTGGGTTTGGGCCGACTTTCTCTCTGGCCCAAAATTCAGATTTTATCCCAAACAGTGCCCCCTTCAATTGATGTTAAGGTTGGGATCCCAAGCGCCAACATTAATTGAATAACAGCATGCGTGCCCTTTGAGCTTCTTGCGACCTTTAAACTGCCTTCTGGTTCTCTATAAATTCTGGCTTTGGAAACCCTTTTCAAATCATCACCTCTTCTTCATTTTGGTCTTCACCCTTCATCCACCTTGAATCCTTCCGTCTCCTCACTGAGAAATGGGTTCCTCAGGTTTTGAGTGGAGTTTCCTGAAACTCCCTTTTCGTGAGAAAAAAAGAAAGTTTTCACCTGATGATTGCTACCTCCAACACCTTTGGTCGATCACCCTTCTACCTCCAACACCCTTGGTCAGGAGGTCTCCTCTTGATGACTGATCTTCCCACAACTTGTGGTGATAAGTCGGGCTTCATCATCATACATGGTGAAGATCTTGTGGGAGGGTCCTCTACCAAGCTCATGTTGGCCGCACAACCCGATCACCTGATTGGGTTCAACCAAGAAGATAGCGGGAAACCAGTTGAAGACACCAACACTTTCAGAGAGGATCAAATGTAATACATACGATTTGGTATCTTGTAATCTCATCAATTTGTCGACATGAAATAAATATTTTTATCTATTTCTGCATCTCTGCCTTCTTTAAATGTTTGGATGAACAAAATACCGTATGTGAATTTCTAAGGTCCGTCCCAATCTGCTCCCTCTTCGATATAACAATCCCTAACATCCCATAATGTAGGACAATATTTCTTCAAGAATTTTGCATTAATAGGGTGTTTCTGCTCATTGCCTTCGAGGTCTGCTAGATAATATCCTCCTTTGTTCAAAACCCGACTAATAATAAAAGGACCTTCCCATGTCGGGCTCCATTTCCCGAAGCCACGCAGCTGAGCGCCTAGCGGGAGGACCGTTTTCCACGCTAAATCTCCTTCCTTGAAAGATTTTAACTTCACCCTTTTGTTATAAGCTCGGGCAACAACAATCTTTCCTTCTTGAATCTGGTTCAAGGCTTCAATTCGGGCTGCATCCAGATCTTCAATACCTTGACACATGGCTTCGATATATTCTGCACTATGCAACCCAAATTGGTTTTGAATTCTTACGGAACTGACGTTGATTTCCATAGGAAGCACTGCATCTTGCCCGAAAGTCAAGGCATAAGGAGTCGTGCCTGTCCCCGCTCTTTTAGAAGTCCGGTATGCCCACAACGTGTTCCCTAGCATCTCATGCCACCTTTCTGGACTATCAATCACCATCCTTTTAATAATGTTGACCAAGATCTTGTTGCTAGCCTCTGCTTGCCCATTTGACTGAGGGTAGTATGGACTGGATTGGATCATCTTTATTTTGTACTTGCTTGCAAACTCTTCAACCTCCTTTGAAATAAAAGATGGCCCACGATCCGTTACTATAGTTTCAGGCACCCCATACCTGTGCAGGATCTTGGTTTCAATAAAATTCTTGACCACGACTGAAGTTATGGATTTTACTGCCGATGCTTCTACCCATTTGGTGAAGTAATCCGTTGCCACAATTATGAAAGTATGTCCCTTACTAGAGGCCGGATAAATCTGCCCGATGAAGTCCATTGCCCATCCTCGGAACGGCCAAGGCTTGACCACTGGATTGAGAGGTACTGATGGTACGTGCTGGAGAGGTCCATGTCTCTGACATTCTTCACATCCGCGGGCATATGACTTACAATCTTTTTCCATGTCGGGCCAGAAATAACCATACCTTCTGAGTAGCCATCTCATCTTTGTTCCCGCTTGATGTGCTCCACATATTCCCTCATGTACTTCGGCCATTACTCTCATGGATTCCTCTAGGCCTAAGCATTTTAATAGCAACCCATCTGGGGTCTTTCTCAACAGATTTTTTGTCCACAAGACATACTTGGTTGCTTGCTACCTGTTCTTCTTACTTGTGGGTGAAGAAGGATCTTTCAGATACTGAGTAATAGGTGTCCTCCAATCTTCCACCTCGGTCTCTAGAACCATTACATCCAGACTGAACCTCCGATCTAAGATAGAGGGAAGGTTTCTTGTTTGGATCTCAACATCAACACCATACCTCCTTTCTTGCGTTGGCACTCCTGAAGCTAGTTGCGCCATTTCATTGGCTGCCAAGTTAGATCCCCTAGGAATGTGATTGACTGATATCTCAGACTCCCACAAACTTAGCAGTTGTGTTGCTGCCATATAGTACCCTGCCATAGTGATATGTCTGCATTTGAACTCGCCATTTAGTTGATTTATCACTAACTCTGAATCACCAAAGATCTCTATTTCAGTTGCCCCCAAGTCCATCAGGATTTCCAGGCCGATAATCAATGCCTCATACTCCGCCCGATTATTGGTATTTTCTTGATAATCAAGTAGGAAGGAATAGTAATGATAAACCCCTTGAGGGTTTATAATCACAATTCCAGCTCCTGCTGCCTTCTGAGTGTAGGATCCATCGAAATATAGCTTCCAAGGTGTAATCCAAAGACTTGCTAATCTCCTTATCTCTTGCTGGATCCAATCTTCTTTGCCCGAAACATCACTTCTTGGTGGGATCCATACATTAGCAACTTCTAAACTTCCTGGGATATTGATTTCCTCGCTTTGAGACTCCTGATGTTCGGTCAGGAAGTCAGCAATTGCCTGGCCTTTGACTGCCCTCTGGGGTATGTACTGAAAACTGAATTCTGATAATGCTAGAATCCACTTCCCAATCCTCCCTGCTAGCATAGGTCTTGACAACATATACTTTATCACATCTGTTTTGGCGATAATGTGCACATGACAAGGTAGCATGTAATGCCTTAGCTTGCTGGCAGTAAAATATAGAGCCAAACACAGTTTTTCCACCGGAGAATATCTTGTTTCTACCTCGGTCAGAATTCTGCTGAGGTAATACACAGCCTGCTCTTTTCCTCCTTCATTATTCTGAGCTAGTAGACTCCCAATTGATCTTTCCGATGCAGAAATATATAGTTTCAATGGCTTTCCCCTTTGAGGTGGCACCAGCACTGGTGGGGAAGTTAAGTAAGCCTTGATGCTATCAAATGCCTGCTGGTGGGTTGGCCCCCACTCAAAATTCTCCCTATCCTTCAATCTCAGTAGCGGAGTTAGTGGCTGGATTTTGCCCGCCAAATTGGCAATGAATCTCCTTAAGAAGTTGATTTTACCTAGCAATCTCTGAAGCTGTACTTTGTTGGTAGGTGGAAGTGACTCTAATATTGCCCGAGACTTATTTTTGTTCACCTCCACACCTCTCTGATGCACCAAGAATCCCAAAAAATTGCCCGCTCTTACTCCAAAAGCGCATTTCTTTGGATTCATCTTCAACTTGTGGATCCACATCCTCATCAATGCTTGCTTGAGGTCCACGAGATGCTGCTCTTCTGTCTTAGATTTCACCACAATGTCATCGATATACACCTCCATGCTTTGGCCAATTAAATCATGAAAAATGGCATTCATTGCCCTTTGATACGTGGCGCCTGCATTTTTGAGCCCGAATGGCATAACCAGATATTCATATGCCCCCACATGACCAGGACATCTAAAAGCTGTCTTATGAATATCCTCTGGCGCCATCTTTATTTGATTGTAACCGGCATTTCCATCCATAAACGATAAAACTTTATGCTTTGCTACAACATCTATGGATAAGTCAGCCATGGGCATGGGATATTCATCCTTTGGTGTGGCGCTATTAATATTCCTATAATCAACACAACACCGTACTGCTTTTGTTATAGCTTTTAAAACGGGTACAATGTTGGCTAGCCACTCTACATATTTGGCTGGTCTAATAAAGCCAGCTTTCACCAGCCTTTCAATTTCTTCTTTGACTTTTTCTTCTATCTCCTTTGACATCCTTCGTGGTGCCTGCTTGACAGGTTTATATCCTTCCTTGATGGGCATTCTATGTTCCACCAAGGCTGGGTCTAATCCTGGCATCTCGGTGTAATGCCAAGCAAAACAATCTTTGAATTCTTGCAAAAGAGAGATAATCTTGGCCCGATCCTCAATCCTTAATAAACCGCTGATTTGAATTGGTCTCGGATCCTCTTCTGTGCCTAGATCAATAACTTCCAATGGATCCTGGACTTCTGGAGGTGGCTTATCAGGTTCTGCACACAAAAATTCAACTAACTCCGGGTTCTCGGGCAGACCGTCTGGCTCGTCTATATCGTAGACGCATTCGGCCATTTGAATGGCCTTATCTAACTCCTCTGTGCAAGATTCTTCCTCATTTTCCTACTGGCTGGTAGAAACTTTCCCCTGCCACTCCTGCTCTTCTTTATCCAAGAGCTTTTCTTCATGTCTTCTTCCCTTTCCATACACCAACAGTCTTTTAATCAGGGATCTGACTGCCATGACCTGATCTTTCTTCTTTTGTTCGATCATTGATGGTATAGAGAGTTTGGTATAAGACAGGGTCTCTCCCACTCCTCCTTGGTAAGGAGCATCCTTTGTTCTAGAAGCTTTCGGGCCGTCACCTTGGTAGGGCGGCCGTTCTCATCAGCTCTTAAACATTTCAAAATTCCCACGTTGGGATTGTAGAAATTTGCTTCTGCAACATTAGCTGAGGGGAGGAACGGCCGTGATTCGGCCTCTACCAACTCCCAAAAGCTTGATCCTTCAGTACTTGCCTCGTGGTATACAGCCACTTGTTGATGAAGAGTAGAAGGTATGGCTAAACTTTGATGAATCCAATCTCTTCCAAGTAGGGCCCCATAAGTGGAAGTGCAGTCTACTACAAAGAACGCCAACATTATTTTCTTGGACCCCAGATCTACCTCCAAAGGCAATATCCCATGAGTCCTGGTGATGGCACCTGAAAAGCTCGAGACTGTAAGATTTGTGGGAATAAGATCTTCAGTGCTTCTCCCCATCCTCTTCATCTGCTTGGCTGGCAATATGTTAACAGCCGCTCCTCCATCAATCAAAATTCTTTTGAAAGGTACACCTTCCAGATGAGCTGAAACGTATATAGGCTTCAGGTGGTTGGCCAACGAAATACTTGGGCGGCTGAACACCATTTTATCTGTGTAAATCCGTAGGGGACCACATTTAGGTACTTTTGAGGATTCAACCTTGCCTGAGTCTTCCTCTGTAACTACCTCCACATTGACGTGAGCCATCATCGGCTCATTTGTTAAATAATCACCTTCCATGGTAGCGGGCTGGTCAGGCCTGGCGCCAAACATGGCGGATAATACATACGTCTTGTTGATGTGGAAGTTGCTAGGTTCGAGCAAGTCCTCCTTCTTGCTCCCAATATGATCCATGAACTCGTCTAACCAGGCCATTGCATCGGCTGGTAGTAAGGGCTCTGGTATCCCTTCCTGTTGTGGTTGATTCATGTCTCCGTACAACGCTTGCTTTGGAACTTCACCAAACGGATCCAAAGGCAGAAAGGTTGGTCTCCTCTCAGATGCAACAGTTTCCTCATGGGTGGGCCCTGGCCTCCAACCAGGTGTTGGCATCATAGTCAAATCTTCCTGAGCCCTTCTTAAGATCCTATACTTGCCAGGATGTTGGCTTTGTGGCACATGATTCCCCATACCTTCCGTCTTGCCGTTGGCCCTTTCTACTTCCTTCTTACTTCGCCAACGAAGCTGACTACTACTTCCAGATGTTGCCCTTTCTGGCTTTTGATTTTTTGAGGCTTCAGAGGTGATGGGGGTCATCAGGGAATTCATGTAGGCTTTGTGCTGCCTTTGAACCCTTCTGACCATGGATGCTCCCATTGGTCTGGTGGGCTGCCCATCTTTTCCAACTACATACCATTTCCGCCCACGATATGCAGAAGTTGCTTTCTTAACAGGATTAGCTATCCCATCAGTTCTTCTGACTTCCTTCCCCTTTTGGCCATTTTGAAGCTGCTCTGTACTTCTTTGGAGTTTGGCTTCCATGTCCTCTGCCTTGTTAGAAACTTCATAGTTTCGAAACTCGTCAGAAACTTCATAGTTTCGAAATACTTCTGACAACGCCTTGGGTTGGGAATCACCTCCTAAACGTTGAAAAACGCTTCGGGAAGTATTTTTTCTTGTTGCCTGCTTAAGCCTTTCGCGGGCTTCTCTTTTAATTAACTCGTGATCAATAAGGACTCCAGCTGGGGGAATCTCGAGTTCACATTCACACTGGCATTTACTGCACATAACCAGCCCTTTGATTATGGCAGCCTTCGGGTACTCGGATGGTTTGCCTATCCCTTCCGTAGGTCGTTTGGCTAGTTTCCCTTCTTCTTCTTCCCTTATAATTTTCCCTTTTCCTTTCTCTGCCCAGGTCATGTTGAGCATGTTTACCGGGGCTTCAGAAAAGGGCAACACAGGGTTGACTATGACTACCTCATCTGGTTGGGTAGTCCTGTGTCTTTTTCCTTTGGGAGGAGCCAAACCTGTCTCATTTCTAGAGCCTAGGGAGGCTTCATTCAGTCTCTGTAGCATTTGAAACAATGTATTCTGTAAATCTTCTGGCATGTTTATCTTTATCTTCAGATCAGAAAGTCCCACCGGGCGTGCCAAAACTATGTTCGTCGCATGAATCTCCTGGCGGACGAGCACACAGCTCCCCTGGGAGAATGGCGTCGGTTGAGGGTATCTGTCGTACTTCTGCTTTCTTCTCGAGCTCGCTCGGGAAGCCTTTGTCGGGCAGATCTTGGTCGGGCAAGACACACTTCGGGCAAGGCTCGTCGGGCAGTTCTGAAAGAGAAGGACAGAGTTAATTTGAAAGGGTGCCTTTGTGGGGCCTTAGATGTAGGCCTTAAGGCTCACAATCAAGATTAACTTTGTCGTGCTCAGGCGTGCCACTGCCATCTTCAGTATGGCAGATGTTGAATGGGTGTTAAGCTTTGATTGAATATGTATACGCCCGAGAAACCAGTTTAGATATAACAGGTGCCTTTGTGAGGCCTTAGGTATAGGCCTTGAGGCTTCCTGTCAAACTAAACCAGCGCTTGGATGTATCATATTTGGTCTTTTATGGTTGCCAGAGTCTTATCACTATTATACTTTTGATTATCTGAATCCAAAAGGTAGGACGAACCCAAATGAGTGCCTTTGTAGGGCCTTAGGTATAGGCCTTGAGGCTTCCCATCAGAGTTAATCCTTATACTCGGACCAACTAGACCACAACATGAAATGAAGCTAAATAGATGCCTTCGTGGGGCCTTAGGTGTAGGCCTTGAGGCTTTCTATCAGAATTCACTCCCTGCTTAAGCCTTTTCTACGAATCAAGATATAATAGCAACAAAACGGAGAAATAGATTGATTACTTGCGCCCCAAGTAACTTCGGACTTCTCGCTTATCAAGGATTGTCGTGGATGGGTTGAGTCCACATAGAGTTCTTTTTTATGCCTTGAGGCCAAGGACTTTTAAACTGATCTTTAAATTACACGCCCGCCGGGCTTAAGACTTAGATCTGATTTGAACTCTGACACGATTCAGATCGGATCTAAGTGCTGAAGACTCATTTTCATTATGACTTTGCTAGAAATAACTTGTATATAACTGGGAATATATAACATGTTATTGTGCTTTTAAAAGAAAGGAAAGACAAAGACAGAGCAAAGATAGTCGGGTAAGTTTGAACCTTATCGGCCAAGGCTGAACTTCTTACAAAATCTATCTTTGTGGCTCTGTCAGAGGTCTGAAAGCTTTTAGAGGGGTTGACGGGGGAGAAGAGGATACAAAATGAATCGATACCACCATGAACAAGGTAGCAGAGCTATTACAGGGGTTTGGGAAGGTTTATCCCGAATGGGATGAAGGCTTGTGCTGACTACAGCTTCGTTGAAGGCAAATCTGGCTTGAGCAGAGTTTTGGCTTTTGTTTGTTTGTTTGAGTGTCCTTAATTCTGTCTTCTCTTCCTCCTTTTATAGACGACTTCAGCTCGGGTTCCTGTAGCAATAGAGGTTGCCCGAATGCGGTTCGGTGATGACTCACTAGCTTTTTTACATGAATGCCACCAATAAAGTACTTTATTGGGCTGTGTAGTGACTGAATAACCTACCCCCTGTGGTCTTTGAGCAGGTAAGCAGGTGGCCTTTGTAACTTGTGCCCAGCCGAAAGCCTCTTTCCTGCCTCCTAAGTTTTCCTCTGGGCTTTGGGTTTGGGCCGACTTTCTCTCTGGCCCAAAATTCAGATTTTATCCCAAACACTACCGTTCCATGAAGCCGAGGCTAGCAGCATAGCACGTCCATGCCGAGGTATCTTGCACTTCTTGTAGTTCATGCAAGAGATGCTTACAGCGACTGTAACAAGTGCTCATCTTCCCATCAATAATATCAGTTATATCCTGATTTGCAAGGTTACTTCAATTTTTTTCAATCAACCCTTCGCCACTCGACATAACATCTACCGGCACCAAATTTGAACAAACTCCAAAATTAAACAAAATCAGAACGAAACATGCTGGTGTCAATTCTTTTTCAATCAACCTTTCGCCACCCGACATAACATCTACTGGTCCAAATTTGAACAAACTCCAAAATTAAACAAAATCAAAACGAAACATGCTGGTGTCTGTGATCATGAATCATCAGTGGTACGTAGACAAAATGTATCATCCTGCAAAGTTTCTTTTTGCTTCGAAGCAGCGAATATCAACCAAAACTGCAAACAAACACGGCTTATTTGATCCTTTTCGTGTGTTTGTAGATTCTTTCAGGGCTAATATATGTGAAAAATGGATGATATTGATGATTTACAGACATTGACTTCTGCATTGGAGTTTTTCTTAGAAAGCGGAGCGCTACAGAGTTGAAAGAGCCCTGCTGCATAAACATTCTCTGCCTATATATTGAGCCTATTGCAAAACCTAAATCAAAATACTCACACGAGCTTTTTCCAAATAAATAAATAAATAATTCACACGAGCTTCATAGTGATAGTGTTTGATTTTTGGGTTGAATTGATTCAATGGAACTGTGGAACTGTGTATATGAAATTGAAAATGTGCATAGAGAAAGATTAGAGAGTCATGGAAGCTTCCAGGTCTGAGAATGCTCATTGGATTCTACTCTCTCGAGCAAGATGCTCGGAAGGAATATATGACCGTTGGAGGAGTAACAAACTCACTATCTCTCATCATTACAAAAACAATCACAACCATCCATTCTTAAGTCATCATGTAAGTGCTTACACTTGTCATGAGTTATGACTCACTACAATCTAATCTAAGATGCCATATGGAATATGATCCAATGGCTCACATTAAATCATACAATCTGCATATAAACTTAACCATCACAACAAATGCATTTATACATCAACACTCCATTCTAAATGTTTTGCTGATTTCACTCCAAGTGCGGCTCTTAAGTACTCAAATTGATCTTTAGGTAGAGCTTTAGTAAAGATGTCAGCCAATTGCTCTTTTGTTTTGCAATACTTCAATTCAATTGTGCCATCTTGAATTGCATCTCTTATGAAGTGATACCTTTTGTTGATATGTCTGGTTTTCTGGTGAAACACTGGATTCTTAGACATGGCTATGACAGAGGTATTGTCACATAGCAAGGGTGTAGCCTCCACTTGTTCCTCTCCAAAATCAGATAGCACAAACCTTAGCCACATTGCTTGTGTTGTAGCTTCTACAGCACTTACATATTTAGCTTCTGCAGTGGATAAAACCACACTGCATTGCTTGATAGAAGCCCAAGAGAATATCCCTGAGCCAAAACTGAATGCATAACCCGAGGTACTATTCATATCATCTTCACTCCCTACCTAGTCACTATCACAATAGCCTATCAACACAACTTTTTTACCTTCACATACTCAATTCCAAAATCCAGTGTCCCTTATACATATCTCAAGACCCTTTTAGCTGTCCCCATGTGCTTTATGGTATGCTTATGCATAAATCTTGCCAACAAACAGGATGCATACATCAAATCTGGTCTAGTACCTGTTAGGTATAACAAACTACCAACCATCTTCCTATATAAGCCTTCATCTGCTTCCTCACTTCCATCAACCTTAGACAACTTTTCATTGATAGCAAGTGGTGTTTTCACTGCTTTACAGTCTTGTAAACCAAACTTCTCAAGTAAAGACTAGACATATTTCTTCTGATGAATGAATATGCCCTTCTCAGTTTGAATTATGCCCAAACCAAGGAAATGATGCAACAATCCCAAGTCCGACATCTCATATTGCTTCATCATGTCCATCTTAAATTCTTGAATCATTTCATCAGAACTCCCTGTGTAGATAATATCATCTACATACAGAGACACAATAAGCACACTTGCATCACTGAATTTGGTATATAAAGTAGTTTCACTTTGGCTTATCTTAAATCCAAACTTGTTGAAGTAGGTATCTATCTCATCATACCAAGCTCTGGGAGCTTGTTTCATACCATATAAAGCCTTTTTCAGTCTGTAAACCTTGTCTTCTTGTCCTTTCACTTTAAATCCCTGTGGTTGATCAACTTATACTTCCTCATGCAGTGTACCATCTAGAAATGCATATTTGACATCCAATTGGAACAATCTCTATTCCTTTTGAGCTGCCAATGCAATTAAAGTCCTAATGGTATATGACATGCCCTGATCCCGATATTCTCTGAACACCAGGGTAGGTACGTGCTGGCCAACACCCGAAGGTGACGCAAGCCATTTAGAATGCATGAGAACAAGAAATAAATAAGACTTATAAATTTAAATATAATTAATATGCAAATTAGGAACGTGTTCAGAGCACACATCTAATCTAAAACACTAAAAGAAAATAATATAAAATTGAATGAATAAAAGAATGGGTCCTACATTGATAAGACTCGAAGATGCCGATGCAGAAATGCCCTAACGCCAGGATTATTTGCCTCGATTCTAAGTCATGAAGGGGTACAAAACAAACATGAGTGGACCAAGTTGATATATAATAATAATAATAATAATAATAATAATAATATTAATAATAATAATAAAACAGTTATCAACATACTAACTCCTAAAGTTTTATGAAAATCAATAGCATAATATGTAGTAGGTTTTCCGAAAACCCTAGCATGCCATAAAACCTTCAAAACATACATCATATATAGTGCGCTAACTAGTGGTATCATGATCAATATCTATTCAATCAGAACCTTTCATTTGCCAAACATGCCATTTAGAACACTTCCTTCATTTGCCAAACAAGCCCAACCTACGCCCGGCACGAAGCCAAAATAAATATCATTGCCAAACAGGCCAACCTACGCCCGTCACAAAGCCAATATAAATATCATTGCCAAACAGGCATAACAATGACCACTAGCTACGCATAAAGCATTGAATATAGTCTTTCCAAATATAAGTACATATATCTCAAAAACATCTTCATAGTATAAAGTCATTCATCATCTATACTATAAAGAAGTGTGTAAAAACATGTTCTAAATAGTATATTGTCATCCATCAGATATCCTACAAAGAACATGGGTTCGATAGAAAATATGATATTCCAAAATATTTTAAGTAAACATAATATCTCATAAAACGTTTCATAAAACGTAATCATTAAATCATGTTTTTCATGCATGCAATTATACTATTAAAACATGCATTTTAGAAGGGGTCTACTCACAGATACTTCGCCGTTGAAAAGCCACGCAAACTAGCGAAGATAGAAACGCCATAATAAATGCACCTAAGCACATAAATGGTCCAATAAGTAAAAATCTATTCAAACGATTGAATTTGGGAAAATGGGTTCAGGACGTCGAAATTAGCCTAGGAGGGGTCCCAAACGAAAACCCCAAAAAGTCAACATTGACCATTTGACTAGTCAAAGTCAACATTGACTGTTGATCGGATCAACTGTCAGACTGGGTCGGGTCAAGGTCAACGGTCCGGGTTGGGTCAAGGCCTAAAGGGTTTGGGATTGGGTTTTAAGGCCCAAGGGTTTTTGGGTTTGGGTTTTGGGCTTAAGGCCCGAAGGGTTTAAGGTCTAGGATGAATGGGTTATGGGCAGCTCAAGTTCCATTCGACCCTAAGGCCGGTTCTTTTGGGTTATAACACACGGGCTTGGGCTTGGAAGCCCGGCCCAGGGTATAAGGTTAAAAGGGTGTACGGGCCTAAGGCTCTAAAGGAAATGGCCCAAAAGCCTTTAGGTTTTAGAAACTAAATAATTAAAATAATTAAAATAAAACAAAGGTTTTGGGTTGGGTTTAACGGGCATAAGGCCCGAGTCCTATACATGGTTCAAATGGGCTTAGTTTGATTGGGTTTTGGATGAGCTAGCCCAACGGCCTGGTTTGACAGGAAAGAGGACGCTAGAGCTTCCTCAGCTTCGATTGACGACGATCTACTTCCTTAGGGTCCGATCTAGGTGCTAAAACAAAGGTAGGTGTGAGAGGAAGAGAGTGTTACCTGAGACTCGACGTGGAAAGGCTGGAGGTGGCTGGGTTTTGCTCGACACTCACTGAGCTCGCCAAGGTCTGGGTTTTGGGTGCCCTTTAGGTGCTTTGGAGTTTCACAAAGATAGAGGGAGAGATAGTAAACGTCGGTGATGGTGGTGGTACTATCGTCGGTGAGTGCGACGGTCTCAAGTGTGAGTGGGTGATGTGGGTGTCAATCGAAAAAAGGGAAAATGAAAAAGATAAAGAGAGGTTATGTGTGTGAGAGAGAGAGATAGAGAAAAGTGTGAGTGCTGAGTGAGAGTGAAGTATCGGGGAAAGAGAAAGAGAGAATAAGGGAAAGGGTTAGGGAATTGCCACGTGGTAGGTAAAGAGATGAGAAAAAATCTAAAAAGGATCCGGATTGGTTAAGGATAAAGAGGACCAAAATGTAAAAAGGTGTAAACCTTTAGGGGAAATGTAAAATTAATAATAAATTTGGGGAAGGGTTTTACAGTATAAAGCTTTGCCACTAGTGCAAATGTTTCATTGAAATTAACCTCAGGCTTTTGTGAATAGCCCTTTGTCATTAACCTTGCCTTGTTCTTTTGCACTTAGCCATCAAGGTTAAGTTTTGTCTTATAGACCCATTTGACACCAATCATTGGTTTATCAAATGGCCTATTCACTAACTCCCAGGTATCATTCTTTTCTATCATTTCAATCTTTGTGTACATAGCCTTTCTTCAAGGTTCATCTCCTAATGCCTCTTAAAAAACACTCAGGTTCCATTACACAGAAATGCACCTCTCATATACTTCATTTAGGCTTCTAAACCTGAGATAAGTATGATCATGCTCTTGTGGACCAACGTGCCTCACTTGTTCTCCTTGACTTGGAGGAGAAGCAATAACTTGCTGATGTTGCTCCTGCAATGACTCTGTGCACTCCACATCTCCATCATTCTCTTAAATCTCAACATTGATCCCTTCATCTCCATGTACTCAATTAGCAACTGCAATAGTCACATTCTTCTCAACACAAGATTTCCAATCCCAACTAGCATTCTCATCGAAAATCATATCTATAGCGATAACTATTTTCTTGGTTTTAGGATTATACAACACAGGTTTCATAACTAAGAAATACACATTTGACACTTGTTGCATCCAATTTCTTTCTCATTTGTGATGGAACTTGTGCATAACATAGAGATCCAAACACTGTTAAGTGTTTCACTCTAGGCTTTCTTCCACTATAGGCTTCAAATGGAGTTTTCTTATTCAGGACTTTTATAGGGCATCTATTGAGAATATAAATTGCAGTGTTAATTGCTTCTACCCAAAATTCAAATGAAATACCCTTCTACAACATCATGCATTTAGCCATTTCCACAACGGTCCTATTTCTCCTCTCTGCAACACCATTTTGTTGAGGAGAATAGGCCACTGTGAGCTGTCTTTCCAAGCTAAGATCTTCACAAAACTTAGAGAATTCAAGAGAAGTGTACTCTCATCCTATGTCACTTCTTAATTTCTTCAGTTTGTACCTACTTTATAGCTCAACAGTTGCTTTGAATCTCTTAAACACACCAAATGCCTCAGGCTTACTTCTCAGAAAATAAAACCCATCACATTCTGGTGCAATCATTTATGAAAGTAATGAAGTACTTATTTCCAGCTTTGGTAGGTGTTTGCATAGGTCCACAGATATCAGTATAAACCAACTCCAATGGTAGAGCAGCTCTCCAATTAGTTTCCTTTGGAAAAGCATATCTGCAATGCTTGCCAAGTGCACATCCTTCACACATTGTGGTGTTCACTTTCAACTCAGGTAATCCAGTCACCATTTCATGCTCTTGTAGTTGTATTAGAGCACTCATGTTCAAATGCCCTAGTTTTCTGTGCCATTGTAGACATCGAAATTTCAGTAAATAAATGTTGACCGATGAATCAAAGTTTCAATGCTCATGTATTACATAAATTTTACACGTAGCGTGTGTCTAAACAAAAAATCGAGAATCATCAGGAAAGTCATCAAACAGGACACGTGTCAACACCTGGCAGAAATGACTTATTTCATCTGGAATATTATATTCAAAATTAGGTCTTGGAAAATTCTATAAATAGAAGCCAATTTCATTCATTTAAAGGGACCAAAATCATTAGGCAAAATTCTTGAAGCTCTGAAACTCCGAAGCTCTTAAACATCCAGGTTCCCGAAGAATCAAGAAAGCTCTCTTCATTCTTCGTTCTTCGTTCATCAACTGTTCATCCTCAAGGATCAAGCCCCAACGGCCCCTTGAAGAAAGTGTTCTTCGTTCTTCGTTCATTGTTCTTCCAAGATCAAGCCCCAACGGCCCTTTGGATCAACAATCCACCAATTCAAGATCAAGCCCCGACGGCCTTTGAAGAAAGCACCATCGTTCATCATCCGTTCATCCTAAGATCAAGCCCTAACGGCCATTGGGATCAACAACGTCGACAAATTCACACATCCAACCGTTCTTCAAGATCAAGCCCAAAAGCCCTTGAAGATCCGTTCATCACCGTTCTTCAAGATCAAACCCAAAAGCCCTTGAAGATTTGTTCATCACAGTTATTCAAGATCAAGCCTCAACGCCCTTGAAGAAACACTTATTCTCAAGATCAAGCCCCAACGGCCCCTTGAAGATCCGCTCAAATCCACCTTCAAAGATCAAGCCCACAACTTTTGAAGAACGTTCATCCTTAGATCAAGCCCAACGACCATTTGGATCAATCGCACATCCACAAATCAACACCTTACGGAGATCGAATCAGAGGATCAAATTAGAGAGAGATTGTAACCCTAAACCATCAAATAGAAATATTATTTTGTGCACGTTGTTCTTGTCTCTTTCGTTTCAGGAAATTTTCGTGTTCACAAATTTGGCACGGCCAGTGGGACAATCTCTACCTCTCATCTCTTTCTCCGTTCAAGAAATTCAAGCACACTTCCAAAATCAATGGCATCAAGCAAAGGACAAGCCGTTCTCATAAAGGGAAGAAGCCTGAGCACTTCCGCCATGAATGAAGCATCCATTGGCGCCACAACCGCTCCTCAACATGCCACTTCAAAGTTGGTGCCGCTAAAGGAACAAGGGGAGCATCAAAGACGCGAGTCCGTCATCAACTTGACCTCGCTAGGGGCACTGAAGCATGATGCTGAGGCACACAAGATGACATCCCAAAGCAGCCAACGACGTTCTTCGTCAGCATCCTGGATGTCTAAAGGAAAGTCACGTCTATTGGTTGCACAAGTCATGACTATCGGCGTTACCTCTATCGAAGAACAACTGGCTCAAATGAATGAAGCAATTGCAAGGCTAACACAGATTGTGGAAGAAAAAGACTTGCAAATCGCTGCACTCGTTAGCCGACTGGAGCCACAGGAGGACGAAAACCCCAACCCAGAAGATGATCCACTAAAAAGAGGAGCTGACGAAGAAGATGAGCCTCCGGTAGAGAGAATCGATGTAAAGTCGGAGCCAGACCAAGCAGCGGCACTCATGGGATCTCTTTCTATCCAGCAGCTACAGGAGATGATCACCAACACCATCAAGGCACAGTACGAAGGGAGCTCAAATACCTCCGGGTTGTACTCGAAGCCGTATTCAAAGAAGATTGATGCCTTAAGGATGCCGATGGGTTATCAACCGCCAAAGTTCATGCAATTCGATGGAAAGGGAAACCCGAAACAGCACGTTGCCCACTTTGTTGAAACTTGCAACAACGCAGGGACCGAAGGGGACTACCTCGCCAAGCAGTTTGTGCGCTCGCTGAAAGGAAACGCCTTTGAGTGGTACACAGACCTAGAGCCTGAGTCCATCAACAACTGGGAGCAATTGGAGCGGGAATTCCTCAACCGCTTCTACAGCACCCGCCGCACTGTGAGCATGCTAGAGCTAACGAGCACAAAACAGTGGAAGGACGAGCCAGTCATTGACTACATCAATAGATGGCGCACTCTAAGCCTCAACTGTAAAGACAGGCTCTCGGAAACCTCTTCAATCGAGATGTGCATCCAAGGCATGCAATGGGGTTTGCAATACATCCTTCAAGGCATCAAACCACAGACCTTCGAAGAGTTAGCCACCCGCGCCCATGACATGGAGTTAAGCATCGCCCATCATGGGAAGAAGGAACCGATCGCCGGCTACAAGAACGACAAAGTTCTTGAGACAAAGGTGGAGAAGGCTGCATGGAAATCC
Source organism: Malus sylvestris (assembly GCF_916048215.2). NCBI lineage: Eukaryota > Viridiplantae > Streptophyta > Magnoliopsida > Rosales > Rosaceae > Malus > Malus sylvestris. The sequence continues at coordinate 15,866,618 of NC_062272.1, forward strand.
ACCAAGGAAGCAATGACGGTCAACACAGCTCCCGTCAAAATCTCCATACGAGGCAAGGCAATTCAAACTGAAGCTTTTCGTGATCAAGAGATGCGTAGACGCATTTTGAAGGAGCTTGAGGAGAAGACTTATCCATTCCCCGACTCTGATGTGGTTGCCATGCTGGATGACCTATTGGACAAGAAGGTGATCGGTTTGCCTGAGTGCAGACGACCAGAAGAGATGAATCGTACCGACAGTCCAAGATACTGTAAATTCCACTGCTTCATCAGTCATCCGACAGAAAAGTGCTTCTTACTGAAAGATCTCATCATGAAACTGGCTCAGAAAGGAATCATCGAGCTAGATCTTGACGATGTGGTGAAGTCAAACTATACCACCATCACTTCTGGCTCTTCCGACTCAAGGTTTTACCTCAACCGCTGGGGGTATCCTCCAAGACAAGCAAAGTTGAAGGATGGACTCAAGTCACTCCTAAGAAATTGCACAAGAAGCATACGTCTCCTCCACAAGTTCGCCAATCAGAAAGGGGACAAAGCAGCTCTTGTCAACCTTCAAAACAACGTGAACGTGTTGAAGATGATGAAATTTCGACACATAGATCGTCCATCCCCATCACGATGCGCGATTTCTTTCCTGAAGACTTCTTCAATCACTCGGTCAAGACTCCTTGCTATGAAAATTGCAAGGAATGCCTCTCCAGGATCGTTTGACAAATTCACAAGGCTCTTCGCCTGCACGAGCCTAAACTGCATGGCACTACGCTCCTGGTCTGCACGAGCATAAAAGGCAACACCAACGCTCCTGGTCTGCACGAGCATAAAAGGCGACAACCCAAGCTCCTCGCCTGCATGAGTTGAAACTGCAAATGGCACCAAATGCTCATTGTCTGCACGAGCTAAAACTGCAAATGGCACCAAACACTCCTTGTTCGCACGAGCCTGAACTGCACGAACCAAAGCCCCTGGCCCACAAGAGCATAAACTGTGTACGGCAAAATCATCATCAAAATCACTGTTAAATTCATCACTCATTTGAACTACGTTATGACTTGATCTTTTCTTTGGAAGAGTACGTAGGCAACTTGAAACTTCAAAACTTCAAGTACAGTCACATCATCATAAAAAAACACAAACACTTTGAAGAATAAAAAGCAAATTCAAAATATGAATACTTTATTTCTTTAAAGGAATGATTTGGTTACAAAGCCGTATTACAAAGGTGGGCATTACACCAACGTCACCACCGAGGAAGGTTGTGACCAAAAGGCATTACACAACATAAACTCACTGTAGTCTCTTGCACAGCACCACACGGCAGCGCACCACCGAGGGAAAACTGCGATCAAAAGGCACTACACAGCGAAACCCCGTTGCAATCTCTTGCACAAACCCTAGGCAGCAGAAAGCACAGATATGCCCACATCTTGCTCACTCCAAATACCACGTCTCTGAAAGCTCCATGAGGGTTCCAACATCATGCTCTGCCTTCTCCAAAATTAAAGGTTCCTAGCATCACATCAAATAAAATAATAATAATAATAATGTTTTATTAGAAAAAAAAATACATATGTTTTATGTATTTAAAAAAAAATACATAACTTATTACTTGTTTAAAAAAAATAAAAAATAAAAAATTTTACATACATATACATACAAATATATATATATATATATATATATATGTATATCCATCAGTAGCAAGCCTCTCAAAAGGAGGCCATCCAGGCCCAAATGGCAGCCTCCAAGCCCACTTCCTTGTCTGCCGACAGTAGATCTCCATCGGGCAGGTTCGTCTCAACGGTGCAAACCCATCATCAAGGCCCTCGCCTCTGATCTCGACACGGCAGAGTAGTGGATAAACTCCATCGCCCAGTCTGTCTCTTCCACCGTTGCTACACACGGTGCGCACACCCGGAGCAAGTGGACATTCTTCCAGCCCACGTTCCTTGTCAACGAAAAGAAGACCTCCTCCTCACTATCACCATCTTCAACTTCAGTTTCAACCTCATGATCTCCACCACCGTTTTGCCGCCTGCTCATGAAGATGGGTGCAGCGACATCACCGATGAGGTTGCGGAGCCGAGAGAACGCACGGTAAGGAAGCGAGGTTCAAGGCAGGCGTCGGAGATGTCGAGTACATGGACGGAAGAGAGGTCAACACCAGCGTTTTGGAACTGGTAGTCGAAGAACTTATCGAGGAAGGTGATGACGTGGAGCTTGATGGACTCGTGCTTAAAGTGGACGAAAGCGGACGGGGCGTCAATGTCATACCCTTCAGCTCTTCCCCTGATACTCCAAAGATCTACTCCACCGTCTGAATCTCCACCAACTCGTCCTCGTCCTCATCTGCATCATTCTCCCGCCACTGTAATACACTGTTCTTTCTGCCAGATTATTCACCGAGACCCATGAAGAAAGCTTGAGAGGTACTCTACTTCTTCCCTGCTCAGCCGATGGCAGCAAAGTGTCGATGCAGCACTAACCGTTAATGAATGCTAGCGGCAGCAACAAGACGATCTCCCTTGACCCCAGATCAGATCTCGTCGAAGCTCCAGTGATCTCGGGGTGATCTTGGGACAGCCTGCTCTTTGTTCTCTAGCCTCCAACTTCATCACCATACTCGTGACCTTCTCTGAGCAATAGGATCCTCGGCAGTTGCTGCTTATGCGTCCATCATTTCCTCTATCAACTCCTGCAAACTACAGCAGCAGGACAAGCTCCCCGACCATCCCTGCAAATTCCTCAACTCACCATCCAAATTTATACAAAAAAATTAAAAAAAATAAAAAATAAAAAAAAAGATGGTGGAATGTTAGTACATCCGCACCATATAAAAATATGTATAATAATATATAATATATATGGTAGTGGATGCATGACAAAAGAAGAGAATGGTGCCGCACCATTTGCACAATTGGTGGTGGTCATTACCGAAAGCAAACGGAAAAAAAGAAAAAAAAAATATATATATAAAGAAGTAAATGGATTCTTGGTGGCTAGCACCATGCCAAAAAAAAAAAGGAAAGGGTTTTTGGAATGGTGGATCAGTCCAAGTGAATATATATATATATATATATATATATATATATATATATATATATGTACATAATATATGTATGTATATAGCAAAAAAAAAAATGCATTGATAGAAATAAAGTTCATTTCATTGATTTCTCTGGAAAATTACAGTGGGAACATTTACATGCCAAAAAAAAAAAGTGCAAACAAACAAAAGCCTTCATTGATCAGGTGGCGCCTCAGTACTCGACGGAGCCCCAGATCGGAGAGGCACCAGAGGGTGATTATTCAGAGCATCATCACTCGGTGGAACCCAAGAATGAGGAGGCACCGAAGGTTGATCATTTGGAGCTTCATTACGCGGTACGGCCCCAAAAGACAAAGACAAATGCTGTTGGAACAAACCCACAAACCTCTGATGATCAAGTAAAATCTGACCATCAGATTCCTGCATCTGGTCAATCTTCCTCTTCATGTTTGTAGCATAGTTATGTGCGAGCCTGTGCAACTGTTTATTCTCATGCTTGAGCCCTCTAATCTCCTGTTTGAGACTCATCACCTCAGCCGCCAATGATTCAACTTGACAGGTTTGAGCAAATAGGCGTTGGGCCATATTAGACACAGAACCTGCACACTGCATACTGAGAGCCAGAGAATCTTTAACAGCCAACTCATCAGACCGTTTGGAAAGTAGTCTGTTATCTTTGGGAGTGACAAGGTTCATGGCCACCACCGCAACGGTCATATCATTCTTCATCACCGAATCCCCAACGGTAAGAGGACCAGTAGGGGATATGAAGGATGGGCGCCATATGTTGTCTGGAGAAGGCGGGACTGCCTCTTCACCAAGGTTCAAGTCAAGACGACGGTCGGAGGGGCCAGATATTTTCAAAAGTGTTGAACGAAAGAAGAGATCGGACAAATCAAGATCTTAGAAGTGCAAGAAGGGAGTTTCTACAAGCGAAAATTCAAGTGTGCTTTGAAATGAACTGCGTGCCTCTATAAAAAATCAGCACTCGACGGGATTTCAGAGATCGAAGAGGCGAGCTCAGAATTCGAAGAGGCCAATTCAAAAATCGAAGAGGTGCTAGCTTTCTCAAAAGCTGGGCTTGCTCCGAAACCACGGGCCAATCTTCCTTTCCAGACTTGTCCACACTTGTCACATGCAACCTCTGCACTCGACGGAGCTCAGAAATCGAAGAGGCCAATTCAAAAAGCGAAGAGATAAGCTCAGAAATCGAAAAGGTATCTTGCTTTTCCAGGCGCGTAAGCACCCATCACACGTAAACTCAGCTTTGCGGAAATCACGGGTAATTTGTCGAAACGCCGATCTCAGATATCGAAGAGGCGCCAGTCTTTTTCAGCCTCGTCAACACCTGTCACATGCACACTCAGCTTGGCGGAAATTACGGACAATTTGTCGAAGATTTTTGATAAAGAAGAAAGCACATGAAGCCATACTGATCAATCACTCAATGGTTGCCGACACAAGTGAAAGAATAGTACCTCTACAGGTATTAAAGAACTTCCTATAACTGTCCACCTTCACTCTCCATAGCAAGGTAGATATACATAACCTTTCTTCATCTCCAAGAATGACTTCCCAACGAAGCCTCTCGAGTCACTCAATGTTCCTTATTCCTTGGGGTACCTCTGCAAGTAAATGACACCAAAGCAAAAGTATCTCATATCACCAGGGTAGAAAGCAAGAGTATCTCATATCATGCTTTCTCCCTATCATTTCCTTTGTCCTTGTTCTTACCTACAAAGACAAGGATAAAGAAAACAATATGTCGGAACCTCCACTCAAACTCGGGTAAGGAATCGACTATCTGGAACCATTGCCTGGTTGCTTACCTGGCATTGCTCTCTAGTACTCATCTTCAGCTGCTGATGTACTTCCAAAGAAGATGCCACATTTGCCTGGAGAATAGATAAGGCAAGTGAAAATGATACCTTGCAGCATGTGGAGACAATGTGCAGAAGAAACAAGCAGAGAAGAATGCAGCCTGCACAGTCAACTCAGCAGAAGGAGTCTAAGTTGAGGAACTCAAGAAGCTGCCACATCTGCTTGGAGAACAAATAAAGAAATGCGGCATGCACAATCAACTCAGCAGAATGAGTCCGAGTTGAAGAATTAGAGAGAATAAGGGGTCTAAGTTGAATCCAAGAGCTCGAGAAGCTTTAACAACATATTGACGGCACCATCGTCGAAGAGCAAAGCCTCGCTGTGCAACGCTGTCAAATCGCCACCACTTCTTCGAAAACAAGAGTATTTCATATCATGCTTTCTCTCTGTCCTTCTCTTTGTCCTTGTTCTTACCTACGGGACAAGGAGAAAGAAAGCAATCAGCCAGCACTTGGTATCAATCTTCCGATCTGGAACCGACTAATTGGAACCCTTCCCTGATTGCTTACCTAGCACTATTCTCGAAGTACCCATTATCTCAACATCTTATGCTTCCAGAAAAGATACCACATATGCCAGAAGAACAGATAAGGCAAGGGAAAATGATATATTGAAGCATGCGGAGACAAGCACAACAAAGCATGTGCCGATTCATCCGCTAATTCTTCAAAATCAAAAGTATCTCATATCATCAGGGTTGCAATCACTTTGGGGTGGAGGACTCATTTTAACCCTCAAATTCTTGGGTCGACTCGCTAGGCGTTGTGGGCTGCACGTGCCGATTCACCACCCTTGAATTAAATCCTTAAAGATCAAGTCACCAATTGGAAGAAGAGCCCATCAATCTTGAAGATCATATCGTTGACCAAACTGCTCAGGTGTGAATTAGAAAGATTGAACAAAGCAACAAGTCGTCACCTTCACCTCGTGCCTGCTTGCCATGTGTTCGAGTCAACCTTCAAGAATCAAGCCTTAACGGCCCTTGAAGAAGCTTCCAGCCAAAGTTCAAGATCAAGCCTCGACGGCCCTTGAGGAAATCACAAGTCCGATTCAAGATCAAGCGTCCACCACCCTTGAATCAAATCCAGTTTAAGAATAAGCTGAGGAAAGTCAACAATTGGAGGAATCCAGAAAATCCTCCAACCCAGTTCAAGATTGAAGCTGTGGAAAGTCAACAAGCTCAAAAACAAATACGTGCCAATTCATCCACTACCAAAGCTAAAGATCATCTACCACATGAAGCTCCTTGTGGTCCAATTTCAACCTTCAAGATCAAGCCTCGACGGCCCTTGAAGAAATTTCAAACAAAGTTCAAGAACAAGCCTCAACGGCCTTTAAAGAAATCTTAAGCCCAATTCAAGATCAAGCCTCGACGGCCCTTGAAGAAATCTCCAGCCCAATTCAAGATCAAGCCTCGACGGCCCTTGAAGAAATCTCCAGCCCAATTCAAGATCAAGCCTCGACGGCCCTTGGATCGACATCTACATTAAAGGACTTCAAAACGCATCTCCTACATGCGACAGGCACATGTATACGACGCGCCTTGAAGTGGGGGCATTTGTAGACATCGAAATTTCGGTAAATAAATGTTGACCAATGAATCAAAGTTTCAATGCTCATGTATTACATAAATTTTACACGTAGCGTGTGTCTAAACAAAAAATCGAGAATCATCGAAAAAGTCATCAAATAGGACACGTGTCAACACTTGGCAGAAATGACTTATTTCATCTGGAATATTATATTCAAAATTAGGTCTTGGAAAATTCTATAAATAGAAGCCAATTTCATTCATTTAAAGGGACCAAAATCATTAGGCAAAATTCTTGAAGCTCTGAAGCTCTGAAACTCCGAAGCTCTCAAACATCCAGGTTCCCGAAAAATCAAGAAAGCTCTCTTCATTCTTCATTCTTCGTTCATCAACTGTTCATCCTCAAAGATCAAGCCCCAACAGCCCCTTGAAGAAAGTGTTCTTCGTTTTTCGTTCATCGTTCTTCCAAGATCAAGCCCCAACGGCTATTTGGATCAACAATCCACCAATTCAAGATCAAGACCCGACGACCCTTGAAGAAAGCACCATCATTCATCATCCGCTCATCCTAAGATCAAGCCCCAACGGCCCTTTGGATCAACAACGTCGACAAATTCACACATCCAACCATTCTTCAAGATCAAGCCCAAAAACCCTTGAAGATCCGTTCATCACCCTTTAAGATCAAGCCCAAAAGCCCTTGAAGATTCGTTCATTACCGTTATTCAAGATCAAGCCTCAACTGCCCTTGAAGAAACACTCATTCTCAAGATCAAGCCCCAACGACCCCTTGAAGATCCGCTCAAATCCACCTTCAAAGATCAAGCCCACGGCCTTTGAAGAACGTTCATCCTTAGATCAAGCCCAACGGCCCTTTGGATCAATCGCACATCTACAAATCAACACCTTACGGAGATCGAATCAGAGGATCAAATTAGAGAGATATTGTAACCCTAAACCATCAAATAGAAATATTATTTTGTGCACGTTGTTCTTGTCTCTTTCGTTTCAGGAAATTTTCGTGTTCATAGCCATATCTCAGCAACTTGTTCAACACTAGCTCTTATAACTATTTGAATTCTTGGTTGCAACTTTAAAGGAAAGCTTTTATTTCCCTTCATAGGGATCTTAACAACTAAGTTGGAACATGTGAAATCATCATAAATTCTAACTTCAATACCCCCAAATACAAGGTAGTACCCATGTTCCATCATCTGTCCTACACTCAACAAATTTTCTTTTAAACCAAGCACCAACATTATCTCCTTTATGTACCTTTTGCCTTGCTTAGTTTCAACTAGCAAGTCACCTTTTTCCAACTACATTGACCAATTGCCATGTGCCCATCTCAACTTTAGCAGTGACACTTCTATCAATATTCACCAAGAGGTCTTTTCTCCCTGTCATGTGATTGTTGTAGCCACTATCAACATACCAAATGTCTTCACCCTTCTTCACCGCAGTTGACATATATACATAAAATATTGTTGGAGTGTTCTCCACTTGACCAACATAATTCACTTGCTTAGTAACTTTCTTAGACCTGTAATCTTTGGCAAAATGGCCTGGCTTATCACAATTATGACACCTTGGCTTCCCCTTGAACCAACATTCTCCAAAGTGCAATTTGTCACAATATTTGCAAGGGTTCTTGGCTTCATTAGAAGTTCCAACAAATTTCCCTTGTTGATGCACATGTTTGTTATCCCACTTTTTACCATTTGTCTTCCAATTCTTTGTTGGTTTGAAATTTTGATTGGCATTATAATTGTTCATCTTGGGAGCTATACTCAAACTAGCAAATGCCTTCTCACTGCTATTTTCAGAATGCCTCTCAATTCGTTATTCATACCCTTTTAGAGTAGCAACAACATCCTGCACATCAACAGTCTCCAAATCCCTAGTATTTTCAATCACAGACTTCCTGCACATCAACAGTCTCCAAATCCCTAGTATTTTCAATCACATCAACAATACTATCATAGGATTTAGGAAGATTAATTAACAACTTCTGCATAATTCTTTGATTTCCAATATCTTCACCATAACTCTTCATTTGTGTAATAAGATCAAGTAATCGCACAAGATACACAGAGAATGTCTCATGCTCACCCATTCGAGTATATTCAAAGCCATGGCTTAAACTTTGAAGTTTCACAGATCTTACCTGCTTGTCACCAACAAACTGTTCCTTCAGTACATCCTAAGCTTCTTTTGTCGTCTCTAGTATGGCGATCCTTGGGAAAATTTCATCCGACACAGCCCCGTGAATGATGCCGAGAGCTTTAGCATCGTTGACCATGTTCTTCTTTAGAAACTTAAGCTTGTTCGTAGTGAGCTCTTATTCTCTCTTCTCTGGGGGACTATATCCCTTCTCAACCATATCCCAGAGATCATGAGATCTGAATATGGTCTTCATCTTTATCTGCCAGAAATCGAAGTTTTCTCCATTGAAAACCAGTGCTCGAAGATCAGCACCACTCGATCCAGCTATATTAGACTTGTTATCGAGTAACCCAGAAACTTTCAAAGTTTTTTTCAATTGCAGCAAAACCCGATTCTCCTCCCAGATCGAGATCGAACCTGGCTTCGAGGCCATGATAGTGTTTGATTTCTGGGTTGAATTGATTCAATGGAAAGGTGTATATGAAATTGAAAATGTGCAAAGAGAAAGATTAGAGAGTCATGGAAGATTCAAGGTCTGAGAATGCTCATTGGATTCTACTTTCTCGAACAAGATGCTCGGAAGGAATATATAATTGTCACTTAAGTCATTAGTTCTTCTAGCATTGGCATAGTGATCAATGACTGCAGTGACGGTGACAACCTTTGTGTGTCTTCTATTTGGTCCCGAATTTCCTTGGCCATGTCAAAGTTGTTGTATTTGATCAATCCGTAAATCATCTTGACTGTGTTCTCCATTTTTTTTTCCATCGATCAACATGTTCTGAAAAACTTGGTTGAAGTCTCAAGGTGTGTGTTTCATATCGTCTAGCTCATTTGAATCACTAAAAGAAAAGTTACCACCTTTGGTGGCAGTGTTGGCCGCAGAGGAAGAGGAAGAGCTCCTCCACCTCCTTTGAAATTGGTTATGATCTGTTCTGTTCAAGGGTTGGCTAACTGCAGCAGTAAAAGCTAATGTTACAGTGACTATGAAATTACGACGCTGCTTACTGCAAGAAGAGGCGATGAGTCGAAATGTCATCGCCATTGTCTAAAAGGAGAGGGCTTTGAGCAAACCAAAGAGAAAAGAAGAATCTTGTCAACAAAAATTCCATAAAATTGGTAAAATGAGAGAGTTTGTCACTAGAAACTAAGAAAATAAGAGAAGTGTGAGCAAAAACAAAGAAAATAAGAGAATATGTGAACAAAAACAAAGAAAATGAGTGTACTTTGTAAGCAAAAACAAAGAAAATGTGAGAACTTGTAAGGAAAAAAAAAACAAGAAAAACAGTAATGGCGTGTTTACCAACCAGGATTGGAATGAAATGAAAGGGAATCATTCTCGATTGAAAGGATTCCAATGTTTACTCAACATTTTGGGAATGAAAACATGGTGGGGTTCACTAGAAAACAGGAATTCAATTCCAGATTGTGGAAGAATTAGATTACTGAGATAGAGGTGGTAATCCCATTCTGGGTGAAAGCCTTTATTCGGAATCATACTTTCCTACCCAAAATACCTTTACTTTAGCACCCAGCCCTCCATCTATTTTTCTTTCTCGCCGACTCCCTTACAACTTTAGCACCAGGACCCCTTCATCTGCACATGCACCGTACTGGATTAAACTTTGAAGCCGCTGTTAGAAGCTCGTCTGCGCTTGCACTATTGCAGAAATTCGAGGTTCTGAAAAACTATTTCTGAATATGGCGTTCTAACCTGCACCAATGAAGAAGCAGGAAACAGATAGAGGAAAGAGGAGATGAAAAAAGGGAAAAAAATCAAAGGAAGGAGGAGATGAAAAAAAGGAAAAATATCAAAGGAAGGACGTCAGATAGAGGAAGGACAAAGGAGCAGGAAACAAAGAGAGGAAAAAGGAGATGAAAAAAGGGGGGAAAATCAAAGGAATGAGGAGATGAAAAAAAAAAGGAAAAAAAAAATCGAAGGAATGACGTCAAAGAGAGGAAGGAGATGAATAAGGAAAAAATAATCAAAGAAGGAAATGCGGTTGTAGTGTTCTACAGCCACAGATAAATCACTTTTTTCATTTACTATTATATTATATAAAATTGTATTAAAAAAATAAGCATAAAATTTTTGATTTGTGACATGGACATTTTATTAGTTGTAATGTTTTATACTCTAATTATGTTGAATTAGTAAACAGTTTTATGGATTCACTATCATTTTTATTCTGATTCCAGAACATTTTAGTAAACAGCTTTTATAGAAATCTGGATTTTGATTCTCCTCAATCCAATTCCTTCAATTTTGATTACGGTTACGTAAACACGCCATAAGTTTGTGAGCAAATTTAAAAAATGAGTGTAATTTGTGGGAAAATTCTTCCATGTAATGTAGCATTTTACATTGCTTGTAGATATTAATACTACGTAACACTGAAGTGAAACCCGTAATTTGTGTGCAAAAACAAAGAAAAGGGGAGAGCATTGGGCAAACACAAAGAGAAAAGAAGAATTTTGTCAGCAAAAATGCCATAAAATTTGGGCTAAAAGGTGAGAGCTTTGTGACCAGAAACCAAGTGTATGCAAAAAAAAAAAAATGAGGGATCTTGAGAGCAAAAACTACCAAAATTAGAGAGCTTTTAAGATGACACACTCTTAGGCAAATAAATCTAGAAAATAACTTAATAAATAGCCGAAACAAGAAAAAAAAAGAAGCGCACCTGAATCCTGATGAAGGTTTCTGATGGATTTGTAGCTACTTGGAGTGGAATTTTGATGAGAGTTTGAGCGCTGCTGCTTTGAGAGATTTCTCAGGAATTCTTTTTTTTTTCTTTAGTGTAAAGGTTTGTGATTTTGATTCCTGCTGCAGATGGTTCAAAATATTGGGGAATGCAGCAAAAAACAAACGCAAGAACCAACAGTTCTAACACAGGGAGCAGGTGTTGCTGCTGTCTCATATTTCCATCACATTTCCTTCCCTCCTTTCATACACTTTGCTTTTTGTTTTATTGGTTCTATAAAAAAAAATTAATATAAGATGTTGATGCAGCCTAATTGTAACCGTTCAAATAGGAGAGAGAGAATCCTCCTCCCGTATGGATACCAACATTGAGTATTTGGTCGGATAGTATTGGCAATTTAGGTAAAACTTGGTCAAACGGTCCGGTCCACTTCAATGTTACGTAGTATTTAGTAATATGAGTATTTGAGTTGTCAAATTTAATTTGAACAACTATTAGGTTTCCTATTTTTAATTTTATCATTCATTTTTTGCATCATTCAATATTACGTACCAATGAAGAACTTTCTATTGGGTAGATAAATTTTATCTATTTTCTCCAACAAGGCAATGTTGCCTACTTCACCAAGAGTATGCAAGTTCTAAATCCTAACAAACTTCACCCCAAAGACTTAAATCCTAGTTTTTTTACCACAGTGACTATCTTCCAACAACATTATCACCACAATGATTAATAATCCAATTAGGCCTAATATATTGTATGTGAAGACAGAAGACAAGACAAAGATAAAACATGAAAGTAAATGTTAAAGAAAAAAAAACTTAAAGTGGTGGATTACATTAGTTATTATGGTTTTTTTTGTAATCCTTTGTAAAATATAGTTTGTAATAGAAAAATACTAATAAAATCTAATTTTGTCTACTTCATTTAGTTAGTCCAATGAAGTGACAAATTCTTTTATGAGACAATTGAATATGTCATATTAACCTATATAATATAGTATTGTCAATTCAAGTATATATATGTGTGTATATATATAAATATATATGTTTAGAATAAATTTTGGCGTATATATAAGAAATAAGACTGATTTTCACACATTATTTTTAGCCTTGTACACACCCCTATTTATTTTTTAAAAACTCTTTCTTCTCTCAAAGTTTCTAAAGTATGATATGTTGCTCTTTTTTGCTTCTAATACATTATGTTGCATTTCTGTGTTTTTATATTTACTAATAAATGAAAGGTGTTCAAAGTAACCAAGATAAAACTTCTACTTCTTCAAAGTCTTGTTAATTTTCGTATAAATATATGTTAATCTTCTCTTTATGCTAGTTATAGTTGGGTGTCTAGGACAATAAATTCCTAGTGGTTATGGTTGACAGGGTCTACAAGGATAATAATATATAGTGTTCATACAAATTAAAAGAGTGTGGGATATTAGTTGTGTTGATGACTTCTATCATGAAGGTACTTTACTATTATAATTATACTATTAAAATGCTAAATTTGTCTCTGATACCAAATTCGAAACAGAGGCCCTGTTAAATAGTCGGATAACCATTTTAACAACTAGACATAAAACCTTGCACTTGAAACTCAACATGTTTCAAAATGAAAGCCACTCAGAATGCATATATAAGGTCACAAAGGCTGAACTCAGAGGTACGAAGAACTCATAAGTATCGTGGTTAATGTCTAGTTATTTGTATGATAAGATTTCAATATGTACACTTGTTCTTTTATTGCTATATAGAAGATGATTACAAAGGATGTTTACAAAGAATAAAATTTACACAGAGGGAAGGAAAGCTTCAGATGCTTTGTGGGTTGAGATGGAAGTCAACACAACTGAAATCACACGTTTGTTTAGTATTGTACGAACATTATATATTATTGTCTTTGTAAACCTTGTCAACCACAATCAGCAGAAATTTATTGTCTTAAACATCCTACTATAACTAGCTTAAAGAGAAGATTAACATATATTTACAAGAGAATTAACAAGACTCTTAAAAAACAGAAGTTTTATCTTGATTATTTTAAACATCATTAGAAACTAATCAACCTTAGAAACTTTGAGAAAAGAATTAGAGCTTAAAAAATCAATTAGTAATTGTAGACATCGAAATTTTGGTAAATAAATGTTGACCGATAAATCAAAATTTCAACGTTCACGTGTCACATAAATTTTACATGTAGCGTGTGACTCGACGAAAAATCAAAAAGAGTCGGAAAAGTCATCAAATAGGACACGTGTCAACACCTGGCAGAAATGACTTATTTCATCTGGAATATTATATTCAAAATTAGGCCTTGGAAATTTCTATAAATAGAAGGCTAATTCATTCATTTAGGGGGACAAATTCATAACCAATTCACATTACACCAAAACCCTGAAGCTCTGAAACTCTAAAACTCCCAAGCAAATCTCGAAGGATCAAGAAAGCTATCTTCGTTCTTCGTCAACTCAACCTTCAAGATCAAGCCCCAACGGCCCTTCGAAGGAACTTCCACCAATTCAAGATCAAGCCCCGACGGTCCTTGAAAAAAGTGTTCATCGTTCATCACCCGTCCATCCTAAGATCAAGCCCCAACGACCCTTTGGATCAACAACATCAACAAATCCACACATCCAACCGTTCTTCAAGATAAAGCCCAAAAGCCCTTGAAGATCCATTCATCAACTGTTCATCAAGATCAAGCCTCAAAGGCCCCTTGAAGATCCGTTCATCAACAGTTCTTCAAGATCAAGCCCAAAAGCCTTTGAAAGATCCGTTCATCCATCAAACCTTCAAAATCAAGCCCAAAAGGCCCCTTTGAAGAAACTTTCAACCATTCATCCGAGATCAAGCCTCGACGGCCCTTGGATCACCATCACAATCCACAAATCAACACCTTACGGAGATCGAATCAGAGGATCAAATTTGAGAGAAATTGTAACCCAAAATCATCAAATACAAATATTATTTTGTACACGTTGTTCTGGTCTCGTTTGTTTTCAGGAAAATTTTGTGTTTACAAATTTGGCACACCCGGTGGGACTATCTCTACCTCTCATCTCTTTCTCCATTCAAGAAATTTAAGCACACTTCCAAAATCAATGGCATCAAGGAAGGCTCAAGCTGCTCCCACAACCAACACGAAGAACAAGAGCATCATCGCCGCAGGTGGCGCCATTTCGGGCATCATAACTCGAAGCAAGGCAAGAGCTCTTGCTGCCTCATCTTCCACCCCTGCATCAACCCTGCTGAATGAACAAGAACACCCGAGGCACAAACCTGTGATCACCCTGGCCTCGCTAAGGGCGCCAAGGGAGGAAAGCCCGAGGAAGTACTCCAAGTCTTTGTTTTCCGATGCTGACTCAAGTGACAGCACAGCCATGCAAGTTATGGCTACCGGAGCAACTTCAATCGATGAGCAGCTGGCTCAGATGAATGAAGCAATTGCAAGGCTAACCCGAACTGTGGAAGAAAAAGACTTGCAAATTGTAGCACTCGTCAACCGACTGGAGGCGCAGGACGGCGAGAAACCCAACCCGAAGATTGATCATCTGAAGAAGGAAAACGACGAAGAAGATGAGCCTATAGTAGAGAAAGCTGAAGAAAAGCTGAAGCTAGACCAGACAATAACGCTCATGGGATCTCTCTCCATCAAGCAGTTGTAGGAAATGATCGCCAGCACTGTCAAGGCGCAGTACGAAAGAAGCTCATATGCCTTCACGTTGTACTCAAAGCCTTACTCCAGGAAGATCGACGCCTTAAGGATGCCGAGGGGTTATCAATCGCCAAAGTTTATGCAATTTGACGGAAAAGGAAACTTGAAGCAACATGTCGCACATTTCGTCGAAACCTGCAACAATGCAGGGACGGAAGGAGATTACCTCGCCAAGCAGTTTGTGCGCTCGTTAAAAGGAAACGCCTTTGAGTGGTACACAGACCTGGAGCCCGAGTCCATCAACAGCTGGGAACAGTTGGAAAGGGAATTCCTCAACCGCTTCTACAATACCCGCCGCACTGTGAGCATGCTAGAGCTGACGAGCACGAAGCAATGGAGGGAAGAACCAGTCATGGACTACATCAACCGATGGCGTAATTTAAGCCTCGACTGTAAGGACAGGCTCTCCGAGATTTCTTCAATCGAGATGTGCATCTAGGGTATGCAATGGGGTTTACAATACATCCTTCAAGGTATCAAACCACGGACTTTTGAAGAATTAGCCACCCGTGCCCACGACATGGAGCTGAGCATCGCCCACCATGGAAAGAAGGAGCCAATCACCGATTTCAAAAGGGATAAGGTGTTTACTTCAAGAGCAGACAATCATAGGATAAAGCCCGCTAAGGAAGCTTTTACCATCAATACCACCTCTATCAAGACCTCGTCCGCACCCGTTAAAATCTCTTTCAATAACAAAGCAAAGGAGATAAAAAGAAGTGAGCCTTCCCATACCCAAGATAGGTACAAAAACACCTTGAGGGAACTGGAGCAGAAGGTATACCCTTTTCTGGACTCCGACATGGACGCAATGCTGGACGACCTGCTGAAGAAGAAGGTGATTGAGTTGCCCGAATGCAAACGCCCCGAAGAGATAAATCGCATCAATGATCCCAAGTACTGCAAGTACCATCGTATCGTGGGTCATCATGTGGGCAAGTGTTTCATCCTAAAAGAACTCATCATGAAGTTGGCACAACAAGGGCGGATTGAGCTCGACCTAGAAGACACAGCTGCAACACACACCACTACGGTCGTGTTCGAATCCTTTGATCCCGTGTCTCTTCAAGAAATGCCTGACCATGCTCGGCAATACTCAAACCACATTGCACCTTCTGCACCACCGTCACTGGGGGCAAGTAACCGAGATGCACCTACTGATGATGACAAATGATGGACATTGGTGACCTATAAGAGGACGAGGAAACCGAGACCGCAAGCTATAAAGCCAAAGGGGGAACAAGGGAGAAAACACCGCCGCCGTAGCAATAGGAAGCCTAAAAAGAACATAAGAGCTGCTAAGCCAATATATGCTGGGGAACTTGTGGAACAAAAGCCACGCATTTTTGTCTCCTTTCACGAGTACTTCCCAGAGGACTTCTTCCAACAATGCACTATCACCGCATGTAACATGGTCGAAGTAGAAATGGAAGAACCCTCAAAAGGCAAAGTTGTCGCCACTGAGGGAGAAAATACTCTTACACCTGAAGAAGGTCTGCCAACACACTTTAGCATCGAGGAAGCGCTACAATTGCCAAAGAAGATACGAAGGGCACTGGCAGCGGTTTTAGCAAGTCCAAACGACCACGAAGTGCAAGAAAGCAAGAACGAAGGCTTGAGGCTTCGGCCACACGAGTATGTCACATGCTGTGCCGCCGAAGACACAATCCACTTCACCGACGAAGACTTGCTGCTAGGATCCAAGCCTCACAACCGTCTTCTCTTCGTCTATGGGTAAGTAAAGGAACACAAAGTCAACCGCATGCTTGTGGATGGCGGATCAGCCATAAATATCATGCCAAAGTCAACAATGACCACAATCGGCATCAAGGTGGATGAACTATCCCTAAGCCGTCTACTAATCCAAGGTTTTAACCAAGGAGGACAAAAAGCGATGGGCATGATCTGAGTAGAGATGACCATTGGTGAACTCAAGTCAAGCACAATATTTCACGTGATTGATGCAAGAACTTCCTAGGATTTGCTCTTAGGAAGGCCTTAGATCCATGCGAATGGAGTAGTACCGTCCACCCTTCACCAATGCTTAAAATTTTACCGAGAATGAGTGAAGGTGATCTATGGCGACACTAAGCCATTCACCGAAGCCGAATCACATTTTACAGACGCCAAGTTCTACATGGATGAAGACATGGTGCCCGAAACTCTTCCAAAAGAGATCAAATCCATGGGCAAAGCAACACCTAAAAAGCAGGAGTGGCAAGCCGTGCCCAAGAAGCAAGAAAAAGAAGCTATGCCATCTTCAAGCAAAAACGACGATGAGCTTGCTAAACCTGCAACAACTAGAGGGAGTAGGACGCCCTCAAATGGACCAAACATACCCGTTTTCCGATACATCCCGACGTCGAGAAGAAAGAATGGTCAATCCCTGTTTGAAACTGTAGCAAGCAAAGCCGATGCATAACAGCATATGGATAATGTAAAGTTGCTCAAAACGAATGCAGTTTTGCCTCTGACACAGCTAGGCGACACTAAGGTTGCAAGACCATCATAAGGCTTCATAAAAGGCCTGCCAAAGGGGGTAGAAACAAGCTTTCTCCCAACCAAGAGGACCGAAGAAGGTTTTGATCCAAACGCATACAAACTCATGTCGAAAGCTGGGTACAACTTCACCTCCTCTGCAAATTTGGGAAAGAAAGATTTGAACACCATCAAAGACAACGAACGTGATCTCACTAAAACTCAGAAGAAGTTGGAGGAGCATGGTTACGGGGTTAACAACAATAAAGCTGGACTTGGCTTCACACCAAATGCACCGGTGAAGATCTCCAGCAAGGTAAAAAATGCTAGCACTTAACACATCAGTGTGAGCATTATACAAGATAAAGATGAGCCTCAACCTGCCCCCCAGATGTCAGTATTCGATAGAATGAATCGTTCAAGGCCCAGAGTTTCGGCACCTAAACTCATTTACGGTCAAAACAGAACTTCCGTCTTCAAAAGGCTTAACATATCAGCATCTCGAATCACTGTTTTCAAAAGGTTGTCGAAACCTAAGAAGCAAAGCAATACGACTAGCTTTCCTCCACAACAGTCAGTTATGGAAAGACTTGAAGAAGCCAAAGAGCCTTCCAGAAGGAGAAAGACGACACCAGAAGTAGAAAAGATCGATCGTCTGGCAAAAAAGGATGACGTTCGAAGTTCCATTCCTTCAAGAATGAAGCGCCAAGCAATTTTGGAGGTTAACACAGTTGGATCATTGAAAGTGAAAAGGCGCACCATCATCCACACTGGACAATCTTCATGCCAACAAGCTCGAGAGGTCAACACCGAAGAAGAGGCCCAAGACGTCTTCCACATCACAATCCAAGAAGGTGAAGAAGATGAAATCCTCGAGGAAGATGTCATTGCAGCACAGTCACAACTCGAAGATGATGGGCAAGCCACAGTTGACGATCTCAAAGAACTCAACTTAGGCACAAGTGAGGAACCAAAGCCTATCTTCGTGAGTGCATTACTAAGTGCAGACGAGATAGAGAAGTATTACCAGCTGCTATTAGAGTACAATGACGTCTTTGCTTGGACCTACAAGGAAATGCCCAGCCTCGACCCTATCATTGATGTGCATCATCTTGCAATTAAGCCTGGAACGCAACCAATAAAGCAAACTTAAAGACGTTATCGATTCGAGCTCATCCCACAAATCGAGGCCGAGATTGACAAGTTGATCGAAGCAGGCTTCATTCGAGAGGTGCAATACCCCAAGTGGATCTCCAACATTGTCATAGTCCTTAAGAAATCTGGACAAATACGTGTTTGCGTAGACTTCCGAGATCTCAATGATGCTTACCCAAAGGATGACTTCCCATTGCCAATCATTGAAATCATGGTGGACGCGACCACTGGCCATGAGGCACTATCATTCATGGACGGCTCTTCTGGATACAATCAAATTCGTATGGCTCTTGAAGATGAGGAACTAATAGCCTTCCGCACTCTAAAAGGTATCTACTGCTACAAGGTGATGCCCTTTGGTCTGAAGAATGCTGGAGCTACATATCAACGTGCAATGCAGAAGATCTTCAATGACATGCTACACGAACGTAGAATAATATGTAGACGATATGGTGGTCAAGACAAAGAAAAGATCAGATCACTTGAAGGATTTGCGAGTAGTGTTCGAAAGGTTGTGAAAATACAACCTCAAGATGAACCCGTTAAAGTGTGCATTTGGCGTCACATCTGGAAATTTCCTTGGCTTCATTGTCAAGCATCGTGGCATTGAAGTGGACCAATCAAAGATCAAGGCCATTCAAAGTATGCCCGAGCCAAGAAACCTGCACGAGTTGAAAAGTCTACAGGGACGGCTAACCTTCATCAGACGCTTCATCTTCAACCTTGCAGGGCGTTGTCAACCATTCAGTCGACTCATGAAGAAAAATGTTCCGTTCGTATGGGACAAAGCATGCAACAATGCTTTTGAAAGCATAAAGAAGTATTTATCAAGTCCACCTGTCCTGGGGGCACCTGTACCAAGGAAACTGCTCATATTGTACATCGCTGCTCAGGAAAGTTCAGTTGGAGCACTCTTGGCACAGGAAAATGAATCCCAGAAAGAATGAGCGCTCTACTACCTCAGTCGAACGCTCACCGGCGCTGAGTTGAACTACTCCCCAATAGAAAAAATGTGCCTTGCTTTGATGTTTGCCATCCAGAAGCTCAGACATTACATGTATGCTTACACCATCCACTTGGTTTCTAAAGCTGACCCGGTCAAATACGTCATGTCCAAGCCAGTTTTGACAGAGCGACTAGCTAAATGGGCATTGCTTCTTAATCAATACGAGATCATCTACGTCCTAGCTAAAGCTGTCAAGGAACAAGCGCTAGCAGACTTCCTTGCCGACCATCCAATCCCAGCCGATTGGAAAATTTCAAACGACTTGCCTGACGAGAAGGTGTTCTACATCGACATATTCCCGACATGGACGATGTTCTTCGACGGATCTGCACGAGCAGACGGAGTGGGGGCAGGAGTAGTATTCATGTCGCCAAAAAGGCAAATACTACCTTATTCATTCCAACTAAGCGAATTATGCTCTAACAACGTCGCTGAGTACCAAGCACTGATCATCGGGCTCCAAATGGCGATCAACATGGAAATCACAGCCCTTAAGATATATGGCGACTCCAAGCTCATAATCAATCAACTCCTGACTGAATATGAGGTGAGGAAATATGATCTCGTCCCATACTTCCGGCTGGCAACGCAATTGCTGTTGGAAATATGCCCTGAAAGTCAATCTTTGGAAGAAACCTTTCAGGACAAATGAATTGATGTATGGATGATTCTTATACATCAAATGGCAAAGACACGAATTAGGACTATCTCAATAAACGATATATGTCCTAAATAGTGTATCCATGGACAGTGGATCGATTGAAGAAGTAATCTAATGATGTTAGATTACAGAGACCTTCTTCACATAACCAAATGTCCAAAAAGGTTCCTGGTCGTTGGATTGTCGGAGGGATACTGACAATGCGTATACCGGTACATACTGTGTCTGCTTCAATTGGAAGGATGGAAAGTCTCATCCCATTCGTGTTGTGACACTAAGACAAGTATGTAGGTGCTCATTAGGGGAATGAGTTCACTAAACACAATCGAACGAGAGTACTTGCATGGAGGTATACTCACATGTCAAGCAAGTAACTCTAATGGTTAGAATAATGTAAGTAGTCATTTGACCTGAGGCATCGTCGTTGTCTTGTGGTTAAGTACTTGATCTTTGATTATGTCAAAAGTCACTCTATTAGAATGTCAACGGCATAGTTGGGGTTAAGCCACTTAGTCATAAAGACAAGTGTATGCGCAACAAGGAATCTCTAATCCTCGATAAGAGAGGAAGAATGCTCTAAGATATGATTCGGGAATCTTCGGCCGAAGTATCGAGCGTATTAAAAGGAAAGCGTTCCTATACGACTCAAATGAATCATATAAGAAGGAATAATCACATTAGGGGTTTGACATGATATATCCATACCCTAATGATGTGATTGAGAGTATTGTATTAGAGAATGATTGAATTACATTGTAATTCCAACTGACTAGGTTCTCCGAATAAACTTCTACATTAGCTTGGGTAGCTATGACATATGGTTAGATGTCACTCACAGCTTGTGAGTTCTTCTAGATGATTAAATGTAGTCGTCAAAGAAGAAAGGTGAATTAAAATGAAGTTTTAATTCACTAAGTGATTGAATTAAATATAAGCAATTGGATTGATGCCAATCACCTCACTGCCTTGCTAATTAGAACCTAAAAGATTATTCACCAATACACTATTGTAGTGAGTAACTAATGGATGATGGAAACAATTAATTGGATTAATTATGTGTTGTGATTAATTTAGAAAAGTCTAAAGAAATCATAAAAGCGATAAAGATCGTTTTGGGCTTAAAGAAACGTTCGGGTTTAATTAGGCCCATTGGGCCTAAACCCATTAGGCTTTTATTCAAGCATTGGATGACTTGAAATAATAAAAGCCCAAAGCCCAAAAACAACACAAAGGGGCCAGCCACTTTAGGTGAGGAAAGGTGAGATATTTAGTCAAGTTGTTGACTAGGTTTCTTTTGTCTATATAAAGAACTTTATAGAGATAAAGTTCATTAGGGTTTTTGTGAGTTTTGAACAACAAAGAGGCAAAAGAAAATAGCTCTCTTGAACCACAAAGGCCGGCCACCTTAGGGGTGTTTTTACTCACATATCTTACACCCTTTTGGTTATTCCTTCATCCTTCTCACTACTCTAGTGGGTGAGGATCTTTAGAGGTTTCCTACTTTGGAAACTTGAAGAGAACCTAGGAGCACTCATTCTAACAAAGTGGAGGAGGCAAGGAGGGAAGCTAGGCTCAAGGATTTCAAGGAGCAAAGGGCTTAGAGGTGGTCCATCCTTGGTCTCAAGTCTAGATCAAGAGGTATAAGACTAACCTTCACTTTGTTCTTGATTCTTTAAAATGTTTTGACGCATTATATATAAACCTATGAACCTTGAAGGGGATTTGCATGACTATAGCTTTGATAATATGTTATAAATGCTTCCGCTGCTTTCGTATATGAAATATGATTTGTATATGCATGATAGTCATTATGAAATCCCATTCTAGAATCTCATAAATTTCCCTTCAATTGCTACAAAGGTTTGAGGCCGTAACACTAGAACATGTGCCAAGAAAAGAGAATCAAATGGCAGACGCTCTCGCCAACCTAGCCTCGAGCATGACATTAGGAGAAGACGAAGCTACAAACGTGCCAGTCTGCCAAAGATGGGTAATCCCGCTTGTCACTGAAATGGTACTGAGTGATACAAACGTTATTTCAATACTTTCGGTCAACGTTGAAGAATGGAGACAGCCTCTGATCAACTACTTGGAGCATAGAATACTTCCAGATGATCCAAAACACCGCTCTGAAGTACGTCGACGAGCACATCGCTTCCTCTATTACAAATGGACACTCTACCGGCGATCTTTTGAATGAGTACTTTTGAGATGCCTAGGCGAGGAAGAAGCCAATCAAGCCATGGAAGAAGAACACTCAGGAATATGTGGGGCGCATCAGTCCGGACCGAAGCTTCATTTCCAGCTCAAAAGAATGGGTTACTACTGGCCAAGCATGGTAAAGGATTGCTTAGAACACGCCAAAAGGTGCTAAGCCTGCCAATTTCACGCCAACTTCATACATCAACCGCCTGAACCATTACACCCCACAGCTGCTTCATGGCCATTCGATGCATGGGGATTGGACGTCGTAGGACCAATTGCGCCAAAGTCATATGCAGGAGAAGCTTACATCCTGGCTACAACAGATTACTTCTCCAAATGGGCTGAAGCCATACCCCTGAAGGAAGTCAAGAAGGAAACTATCGTCCGTTTCATCAAGGAACATATCATCCACCGATATGGTGTGCCTCGCTACATTGTCACTGACAACGGAAAACAGTTCTCCAACCGACTCGTGGACGAGCTCTGCGAGAAATACAAGTTCAAGCAGCACAAATCCTCCATGTATCATGCTCCAGCCAATGGTCTCACAGAAGCATTCAACAAGACATTGTGCAACCTCCTGAAGAAGGTAATCGGCAGAACAAAGAAAGATTGGCATGAAAGAATAGGCGAAGCACTTTGGGCATACAGGACGACATATAGAACGCCTACCCAAGCTACACCTTATTCTCTCATATATGGCGTGGAAGTTGTTCTACCGCTCGAAAGTCAAATCCCCTCGCTAAGGATAGCTATACAAGAAGGCTTGACTGACAAAGAAAATGCAAAGTTGCGCCTTCAAGAACTGGAAGTGCTGGATAAGAAAAGACTCGAAGCCCAGCAACACTTGAAGTGTTATCAAGCATGACTCTCCAAGGCCTTCAACAAGAAAGTTCTCCCTCGTTCTTTTCAAATGGGAGATCTCGTCCTTTCATTGCGTAGGCCTATCATCACAACTCACAAGACAAAGAGCAAGTTCACGTCAAAATGGGATGGACCATAAGTAATACAAGAAGTCTACACCAATGGTGCCCACTTAATCATGGTGGAAGACGGCTTGAAGATCGACCCTATCAATGGTAGATTCTTGAAGCACTACTACCCCTAAAAGGCTACAACTCCTGCTCTTTGTTCGCACGAGCTTAAACTGCATGAACCAAAGCTCCTGGCCAGCAAGAGCATAAACTGTGTACGGTAAAATCATCATCAAAATCACCATAAAAAAAATTATCACTCATTTGAACTACGTTATGACTTGATCCCTCCTCAACAGAGGGTACGTAGGCAACTTGAAACGTCAAAACTTCAAGTACAGTCACACCATCTAAAAAATAATAATAACATTTTGAAGATTGAAGAGCAAATTCAAGAACATAAATACTTTATTTCTTTGAAAGAAGGAGTCGACTCCAAAGCCTTATTACAAAAAAAAAACAGAAGATACTACTTCAAAACTATGTCCCTAAAACTACGAAGGCGATCTTCAAGCAAGCCTTCCAAAGTCTTTAAAGTCTCTACCTCGGTGGGAGACAAGATGGGCAACTCTATAGTCATGCCTTTCTCTCGAGAAAGGGTAGTTCCCTGCTCCGTAAGAACACTTTCAAGTTGCGATGCTTCGATTACCAACTACTCCCGCTCTCGCACCAATGCATCTAGACGCACCTGGACAGAAGTTAAAGAAGTCTCTGTGACTTGATAATCTCCGGAAACAGCTTGCTGAAAATACCGGACTTGAGCCAGTGACGAGTTTATCGTTGCTAGCTAATGAGCTCTAATATCTGGACTCAACTTCTCCAAGGAAATAGCACGCAAGGAAGAATACTCAGTCGAGGCGGCCATAAGTTCGGCAATCTTGATCTTCAAGGATGAGGAATCAACGTTAAGGTTGTCAATCACATAAACAAACCTCGACAAATCCTTATTGAGCAATGTAAAGTCTTCCAGCGGACACTTAGAAATCCTCTCCTCAATATGGCCCTTGATCTCCATTGCCGCACCAAGACTGATACGATGGATGAGTCGCTCAATACCGCTAAGGTTCGGCCCTTTCAAAGAGATCTCAGAGCTAGCTGGCAAAGGTGTTAGACGCATGACGGGTTCTTGCATGCCTCCACTTACACATCGCAAGCTCAGGAAGTTCGGCGAATTTGGAACAAGCTATGCACCAGGCGGATCCCCGATCTTCCTGTCTGTAAGTAGGTCGTCTACAAATAGCATCTCCGTATAGGAATAAACATATGTAGTTGCCAAATCAAAATCACAGGAAGGCCCAACCTAAAAAAAAAAACAAAGAAAGATGTTAGAAACGAAAGCCAAAATGATGGAAGCAGAAGAAATCACGAGAGAAAATGAAGTACATACATCTCTCTCAAATGGTGCACGGTCATCGAATTGAGGAAGTCTAAACACTTCTTTCTTCTTATGACGAAAATTGACATCGCTGCCAACCTGAGCATCCTCAAGTGGTCACTTGTTTGAAACTTGTTGACGCTGCTGCAAAATAAATCCATCTTCGTGCGAGTCAACTTCATCTCCTTCCTCTTCAGAAGCATTCGGATGTCGAGGAGACAGGTATGGGCGTTAAAGAGCTAAAGCTACAGGTCTATCTTGTAAGGGAGCCGCACTCGCGCAATCAAGAGGCACCAGTCGCATAGGAACCACAGGACAACCCTCTCTCGACATATCATTGTCTAAGTGAGAAGGATTGGTACCACTTGCCATCCCCAAGTTCTTATAATGTGTCTTTGACCACCAACGTGCGTAAACACGGGTCACTGGATTACTCTTGAACTCATCCTTGGCTGGCAGCGTGATAACAACATTTGTGCATGAACGGGTACAAGACTCCCAATGCATGTACACGGCTTGCAGGGATGCCAATTGGTTCTTTTCCTTCAGCTTGCCTGGCACGTTTTGGACAAAACCAAATTGCCTGCTAAAACGGTGGGGACTATATGGCTGAATAATGCATCGGTCTTCTTGCCGCAAAGAAACAAACCCCGAGCGAAGACTTATAAGATAAGACAAGTCTGAGAAGCGAAGATGTGAATTGTCTACGATGCTTCGCCACACCGAGCCAACTCTCGCTAAGGGGTCCATCCTCAAATCTTCACAACTTTTAAATAGCGTTCGCGCCTGCAAATCATCAATGCTCTTCCCGGAGAACACACCAGAATACTTCGTCATCAAAGGCCCCAGTTTGGCTCCAGTCGATGAAGAAGGCCTTGACTTGTCTAGAGTCGACAAAGAAAAATAAGTGCCAAAATATTCACCCAACCAACCATACACATAGTGGTAAGGAAGCACCGCAGCACGATCTTCAGTGCTTACCGAGTCCAAAACAATGCTCAAGCCATTGTAAATGTTGGCTAAGATCAGAATAGCAAGGCTAAAAGACTCACGTGTAGCCATCTTGCTAGCAACTTTGAAAACTCCAGGACGAATTAAGTTGACGTCGCCTACTGGGAAAACAAACTTACAAAGCCAACAAGCTAAGAAAGCAGCTAGGTAAGACTCCTCCACATGTTATGATGCTATGCCAAAATCCTCAAACGCTCTCATATCGTTAGAAGAGCGACGCCTGGTTGAGCCAATAACACCGGACGGGTCTGGGTCTCCCTTTGGCCTAGTGGTCTTGTTATGACCAATTTTCTTCAAAGGCTTCTTATACCTTATGGCCTCCTAGTACCAAAATCGGATCCATGAGGAAATCCTCACGCCTGATTTACCTTGAGCATCTTGGAAAAGCCTGTGATACGCCCAAAACAAATAGCGGCAACTTGCAGGCAATCCTCGGCTATTGCAAAGAGAAAGGTCATCCGCGCTGGGAATGACCTCGTCGTAAAACTTACCTTGGATCGGCAAGCCTTCTATCCTGTGAAGATCCCAAAGTGAAATTGACATCTCCCCTTGCGCCATGTGAAGTGTGTTGGTCGCCGAACACCAACACTCAAAGAACGTACGAATGACGGAAGGATGGCGATCATAACTAAATAAAGATGCGTACACAGCGTGGTAAAGGCTTACGTTAGTAAGCACATCTTTAGATCGGCTTAAGACATCTTCAAGCCACTCCCAATAAAACTCATCAAAAACGGCCTCTCCAGCATTCAACAGGGTACCATTCCAAGCCATAGCTCTGCTGCAGATGTGATCATCAAGAAGCTTAAATGAGGCCGAATGATTATCACCAGCATGGTGCGAAAGATTTAAGATAAGAATCCTCACGATGCACGCATTATTCTTCGTATCTGGTTGAACAGAATCTACCACATCCCAAGATACTTCGGAAGACCACGACTTAATATGCATGGAGTTATCTTTTGCGGGAAGAGCAAGTGCCTTAGGACTAATCAGTGGCTCGTAAAGCTTCAACGTCGTTCCTCTGTCTTGCGATTCACATGCCTTCGTAAGAATGGTGATGGTGTTGCTCTCAAAACACTTAAAAAATACCATGACTACAAAGCGGTCCTTCAAAGCACCCTACAATGGAGAAGAAAATCAAAATGCTAGGCAATCGCACTACGCAACCCTGCTGCAGGCTCTTGCATAGCACCACACGACAGTGCACCACGGAGGGAAAACTGTGATCAAAAGGCACTACACAACGAAGCCCTGCTGCAGTCTCTTTATCAAGCACTAGGCAGCAAGTACACCCACAGCCTGTTACCACGTCTCTAAAAAAAAACTTACGAGGGTCCCGGCATCAGACTCTGCTTCCTCAAAATTAAAGATTCCCTGCATGACAACAAATCCATCAGTGGGGTACACATATTACGTGTATAAATACACACATTATATTATATATATATTATATATTATATATTACGCATGTACGGCGATAAGACAACAACGTCCATGCATATATATATATATATATATATATATATATATATATGTGTGTGTGTGCGCGGTGATGTGTGTATGGTAATGGGACAATCAACGCCATGCGTATGTGTGTATATATATATATATATATATATATATATGTACATGTCAAAATCATGCAAAGGCTCACCACGTAAAGGGCTTCACAAAGGAATTTGCTAGCTTTCCCTCTTCCCCGATTTCCACCAACAGCAACAACAACCACCGCTGTCAAACGACTAGCCGGTCTTGGCACTCCACCTCGCCAAGTCCACCTTCATCACTGCAGGATCGTTCCCAAGCAGAAGCTGGTCCCCACGAAGTTCGAGGTAAGGACGTACTTAGGAATGCCGTGGTGGCTGCTCTAAACCACTATACATAAAAACTTGTGAATGCATGGGGTAACCCAATCTCAAACGCCATGGATGAGTCTGGCAGCTACCAAAAGGAGTGCTACACCCAAAACGGTCAGGGAGTGAGGTCATCATCGACGATGAGCATGCACGTCATGACGCAAGATGCCAACTCCATCCATTCTCCCAACAGTGCCTGCTCCAACCACGCCGATTGGCAGAGCTCCTGCGCCATATCTGTTAGCTTCTGTCGTACGCCCTCGTTCACTATCCTCCCAAGTCGCAGCATCAGCCTTCCCTTGCAGCAACCTTCGTGCAGCGAGTGTAACAAACAGCAACAGCAGTTTTAATAGCTCCCTTCCTCGGCGACGGCAGGCAGTGCGACGGGTGTACAGTGGTTATGGTTAGTGGTGGTGCTCAGTAGTTGTGCAGTAGACGGTGCAACAAGGACAGCAGAACGTGAGTTGGCTGTGTCGATACACCTTTTTCTTCCTCTCTACTGCCGGTCTGAAAGTTATGGTTCTTCTGCTATGCGATGAAGTGGGAGAAAGCATATAAAGCCACAAAAGGCAATAAGTGGAATACCCGTGCTTTCCACTTTGCTTCTCTGTCGAAGAATCATGCTTCTGGGTTCTCAGGAATGAAAAAAAAAAAAAAAAGAAAGAAAAAAAAAAAAAATATATATATATATATATATATATATATATATATAAAGAATAATGGTGCATATGGCACCATGTGAATGAAAGAAAAAGAAAAAAAAAATATATATATATATAAAGAATGATGGTGCATCTGGCACCATGTGAATGAAAGAAAAATAAATAAATATATATATATATATATATATAAAGAATGATGGTGCATCTGGCACCATAATGGGAAAAAGAAAGAAAAAAAAATATAAAGAGTGATGGTCCATCTGGCACCATCCAAAAGAAATAATATAATAAAAAATGATTAGCCATCATTCGAAGGAATGAGTGTAAGCACCACCGGAAAAAAAAAATATATATATATATATAAATAAATAAATAAAAGCAACATGGGCTGGCACGAAGGCTTAGGAAGAGATGGAAGCAGAACGGTAGAACAAGTGGTCGATTGTCGTAGTTATGTGTTATTGTGCATGCTTCAGCTCTTTGTAAAAACTTGCTTTCCAGCACTCGTTAAAATGTTCAGTTTTAAAGTGGACTACCCAAAAAAAAATAATAATAATAATAATAATAATAAAAATGTGCATTTAGTGAAATAAAGTCCATCTTTTATTTATTTCTCTAAAAAAAATTTACATAAATTCGCATTCCACATGCCATAAAAAAATAAAAAAAAATAAAAAAAGAAAAGTCAAATCAAATTTACAGGAGGGGATCTTCAAGGTTGATCAGATGGTGCCTCAGTACTCGGCGGAGCCCCAGATCTGAGAGGCACCAGAAGGTGATTATTCAGAGCCTCAGTACTAGATAGAACCCCAGGAGGAGGAGGCATCGAAGGTTGATCATTTGGAGCTTCATTACGCGGTACAGCCCTAGAAGACGAAGGCAAATGCTGTTGGAACAAACCCACGAACCTCTGATGATCAAGTAAAATCTGACCATCAAATTCCTGCATCTGGTCAATCTTCCTCTTCATGTTTGTAACATAGTTATGTGCGAGCCTGTGCAACTGTTTATTCTCATGCTTGAGCCCTCTAATCTCCTGTTTGAGACTCATCACTTCAGCCGCCAATGATTCAACTTGACGGGTTTGAGCAAATAAACGTTGGGCCATATTAGACACAGAACTTGCACACTGCACACTGAGAGCTAGAGAATCCTTAACAGTCAACTCATCAGACCGTTTAGAAAACAGTCTGTTATCTTTGGGAGTGACAAGGTTCCGGGCCACCACAGCAGCGGTCATATCATTCTTCATCACCGAATCCCCAACGGTAAGAGGACTAGTAGGGGATATGAAGGATGAGCGTCATATGTTGTCTAGAGAAGGCGGAACTGCCTCTTCACCAAGGTTCAAGTCAAAACGACGGTCGGAGGGGCCAAACATTTTCAAAGGTGTTGAAGAAAGAAGAGGTCGGATAAATCAAGATCTTAGAAGTGCAAGAAGGGAGTTTCTACAAGCGAAAATTTAAGTGTGCTTTGAAACGAACTGCATGCCTCTATAAAAATCAGCGCTCGACGGGATTTTAAAGATCGAAGAGGCGAGCTCAGAATTCGAAGAGGCCAATTCAAAAATCGAAGAGGGGCTAGATTTCTCAAAAGCTGGGCTTGCTCAGAAACCACGGGCCAATCTTCTTTTCCAGATTTATCCGCACTTGTCACATGCAACCTCTGCAATCGACGGAGCTCAAAACTTGAAGAGGCAAGCTCAAAAATCGAAAAGGCATCTGCTTTTCCAAATGTGTCAGCATCTGTCACATGCATACTTAGCTTTGCGGAAATCACGGGCAGTTTGTCGAAGCGCCGATCCCAGATATCAAAGAGGTGCCAGTCTTTTTCGGCCTCGTCAACACCTGTCACATGCACACTCAGCTTGGCGAAAATTACGGACAATTTGTCGAAGATTTCTGATGAAGAAGAAAGCACATGAAGCCATACTGATCAATCACTCAATGGTTGCCAACACGAGTGAAAGAATAATACCTCTACAGGTATTAAAAAACTTCCTATAACTGTCCACCTTCACCCTCCATAGCAAGGCAGACATACTCAACCTTTCTTCATATCTGAGAATGCATTTCCAACAAACCCTTTCAAGTCACTCAGTGTTCCTTATTCCTTGGGGTACCTCTGTAAACAAAGGACACCAAAGCAAAAGTATCTCATATCACCAGGGTAGAAAGCAAGAGTATCTCATATCAGCAAGAGTATCTCATATCATGCGTTCTCCCTGTCTTTTCCTTTGTCTTTGTTCTTACCTGCAAAGACAAGGGTAAAGAAAGCAATATGTCGAAACCTCCACTCAAACTCAGGTAAGGAATCGACTACCTGGAACCTTTGCCTGGTTGCTTACATGGTATTGCTCTCGATTACTCGTCTTCCACTGCTGTCGTACTTCTAAAGAAGCTGCTACATCTGCCTGGAGAATAGATAAGGCAAGTAAAAATGATACCTTGCAGCATGTGGAAACAACGTGCAGAAGAAACAAGCAGAGAAGAATGCAGCCTGCACAGTCAACTCAATAGAAGGAGTCTAAGTTAAAGAACTCGAGAAGATGCCACATTTGCTTGGAGAATAGATAAGGCAAGTGAAAATGATACCCTGCAGCATGTGGAGACAATGTGCAAAAGAAACAAGCTATGAAAAATGCAGCCTGCATAGTCAACTCAGCAGAAGGAGTCTGAGCTGATGAACTCGAGAAAATGCCACATTCTACCAGAAGAATAGATAAGGCAAGAGAAAATGATACATTAAAGCATGTGGAGACAAGCACAACAAAACATGTGTCGATTCATCCGCTACTTCTTCAAAATCAAAAGTATCTCATATCATCAGGGTTGCAATCACTCTGAGTGGATGACTCGTTTTGACCCTCAAATTCTTGGGTCGACTCGCTAAGCGTTGTGGGCTGCACGTGCCGATTCACCACCCTTGAATCAAATCCTTAAAGATCAAGTCACCAACTGGAACAAGAGCCCATCAATCTTGAAGATCATACCATTGACCAAACTGCTCAGGTGTGAATTAGAAAGATTGAACAAAGCAACAAGTCATCACCTTCACCTCGTGCCTGCTTGCCATGTGTTCGAGTCAACCTTCAAGAATCAAGCCTCAACGGCCCTTGAAGAAGCTTCCAGCCAAATTCAAGATCAAGCCTCGACGGCCCTTGAGGAAATCACAAGTCCGATTCAAGATCAAGTGTCCACCACCCTTGAATCAAATCTAGTTCAAGAATAAGCTGAGGAAAGTTAACAATTGGAGGAATCTAGAAAATCCTCCAACCCAGTTCAAGATCAAAGATGTGGAAAGTCAACAAGCGCAAAAACAAATACGTGCCAATTCATCCACTACCAAAGCCAAAGATCATATACCACATGAAGCTCCTTGTGGTCCAATTTCAACCTTAAAGATCAAGCCTCGACGGCCCTTGAAGACATTTTCAGCCCAATTTAAGATCAAGCCTCAATGGCCCTTGAAGAAATCTCAAGCCCAATTCAAAGATTAAGCCTCAATGGCCCTTGTATCGACATCTACAATAAGGGACTTCAAAACGCATCTCCTACACGTAACAAGCACATGTATACGACAGGCCTTGAAGTGGGGGCATTTGTAGACATCAAAATTTTGGTAAATAAATGTTGACCGATAAATCAAAATTTTAACGTTCACGTGTCACATAAATTTTACATGTAGCGTGTGACTCGACGAAAAATCGAAAAGAGTCGAAAAAGTCATCAAACAGGACACGTGTCAACACCTGGCAGAAACGACTTATTTCATCTGGAATATTATATTCAAAATTAGGCCTTGGAAATTTCTATAAATAGAAGGCTAATTCATTCATTTAGGGGGACAAATTCATAACCAATTCACATTACACCAAAACCCTGAAGCTCTGAAACTCTAAAGCTCCCAAGCAAATCCCGAAGGATCAAGAAAACTCTCTTCGTTCTTCGTCAACTCAACCTTCAAGATCAAGCCCCAACGGCCCTTCGAAGGAACTTCCACCAATTCAAGATCAAGCCCTGACGGCCCTTGAAGAAAGTGTTCATCGTTCATCACCCGTTCATCCTAAGATCAAGCCCCAACGGCCCTTTGGATCAACAACATCAACAAATCCACACATCCAACTGTTCTTTAAGATAAAGCCCAAAAACCCTTGAAGATCCATTCATCAACTGTTCATCAAGATCAAGCCTCAAAGGCCCTTTGAAGATCCGTTCATCAACAGTTCTTCAAGATCAAGCCCAAAAGCCCTTGAAAGATCCGTTCATCCATCAAACCTTCAAGATCAAGCCCAAAAGGCCCCTTTGAAGAAACTTCCAACCATTCATCCGAGATCAATCTTCGACGACCCTTGGATCAACATCACAATCCATAAATCAACACCTTACAGAGTTCAAATCAGATGATCAAATTTGAGAGTGATTGTAACCCAAAATCATCAAATACAAATATTATTTTGTACACGTTGTTCTTGTCTCGTTTGTTTTCAGGAAAATTTCGTGTTTACAGTAATAACATTAGAGAAAGGTATATTGTAATTAATGATAGCTACCTTATTAAAAAATTAGTGAACAATAAAAGAGAAAAATCACCTTAGACCAAAATAGCTTAATTTGTCATTATCAATTAAGAAAGCATAATCATGTTTTACAGAGTAAAGAAAATCCATAAACAAATAGTATTGTAGATCTTATTATTAGATAGGTAGTAAATATAAAATTAGAAAATAACAAGCATAATTATTTATTACACATGTTGCTAAACTATTTTCAGAAAAATTCCATAAAGACTATTAGATAGAATTTAGATTATATTACATCTCAATTAGAAGATAATAATAAAAATATTTAAAAGTTTCCTAGCAAACGAGAGATAAAAAGACTTATTAACCTTATAGATAGTAAGCCTAAGCAAATAGAACTTAGATCACTAGAAATAGCTGACCAATTAAAATTAGAAGAAAAAATCAACTAGTACAAAAATAGTTAACTGAACAAGTAGGTAAGTTACATAATAAAATAGATAGATTATTAGTTTAATGACCAATTTAGAACCAATAGGAAATGTATTCAAGTTTTGAAAGAAATTAGGAAGTTAGATAAAAAATCAATTGGTTTAATAGATTTTTCAACACAAGTAACTAGTAGTAATATCTCAATTAGACAAAATAATTTAATCGTCCAATTAGTTTTAAATTTAGCTGAAAAATTAAATCAAGTTGAAGAACGAATAGCATAAATAAATCAAATTTTACATAACACATCTTCATCATACCACCATTTTGTTACAAAAATTTGAAAATTCAACTTTGAATACAAGTAATCATATTAAAAGATCTAAGATAAATCATTTTGATAATAAAAAATGGAACTCTTTAGAAGAATAAAGAAAAATAGGTTATTAAATGCATAGAACAAGAGGCCATTGAGCCCATAAAAGAGAGAGATGTTAGATGAGCTTTTAGAAGAAGATTTTGAAATGGAGCATCATCAGACATACGAAGAAAACATAAATGGTATGAAAGATTTCTTAGGACTATTAATAAAAGATAAGATGTTATTAGAATAAATTTCAAAAGCAAAATTAAGAATAATGACAATAGATATGCAATATGAGATCTTGAGCAGAGCATCATAGTCAATGAAGGAGCTACAATTACAATGTGCTTGGTATCAGTCTATCTTTGATCCAAACCAAAGATGTATATTATTACAAAGGTATATCCACCATGTCTTTGTGATAGTAAATAGAGTTATAGTTGTAAACTAGAAATTAGCATATAGTTGTCCAGGATTAATATGAAAGATTTTAGATCATGACATTTTAGTTATGAGCATAAGAAACGGCATAACGTAGTAGAAGCTACCCAACCTTACTATTAGAGCTTGGCTATGTTGATTAGGATCATTTCCGAAAAAGCTTAAGAAAGTAGTAGAAGGTTATTTAGAAGAATGGAAAGAAATTTGTATAAGTTTTATTAGTAGTATTCTAGGTTGGTATATGCATTTGCACAAGGAGAAAATTAGACATATAACCATGATTAATGAAGAGTCATTTAGATTGTCATTTAGATTGTCATTTATACCACCACATAGATGGACTCCTTCATACAAAAATATTTTGAAATATAGAGAAACTCAAATGTTAGCTTTGAATGAGTTTGAAGATTTTAAGTATGGTATGATATTAATAGCAAAAGAAGAAAAGTATATTTACAACAAGATAAAAGTCTGTCAACACCCCCAATGAAAGCCTCAAATTTTTAAAGGAGAAACTTCAAATACTTATTACAAGATAAAAGAAGATAGAGAAAGAGAGGTAAAACTAGAAGAAGAAGATGAGCAATACTGAAACAATTCGGTAGAAGAGGAACTGCACAACATTGACAACATGATAGAAGCATAAAAGAGTTGCCAGCAGATTAGCAAAAGATGAAGTAGTATAATAATGCAACAAGTAATAGTAGCACCATGCAAAACTACGTACAATATTTCAAACATTAGAAAAATGTAAACATCATTGTGAGACCCGCCATGATAATTAAATATGACATAAGAGTAAATAAAGAAAACAACTTGGCCTATTATGGACATTTCATACCAAAAATGTCCTTATGATTAAGATTGAATGGTAGTTAGATCTTTTCATTAAGTCTCTGGTTTTTTAATTCTTCTTTGGTATCTAGTTTTTTGTGTCAATTACAGTGGCATGAAGACTATGTAATAAATCCTTGGCCTATTTTTCGCCGGAAGATATCCTTAGCTTTGACGATGAATGAGATTGTGTGATTGTTGGAATAAAATGCACAAGAATTTCATCATTTGTGTTAGATTGCCTTTTCAGATGATGTAGTCACAACACCTCAACACAAAATTTTCTTCTAGTAATAATCATTTTTTGAATTATTGTCACAAATTGAGTCTAATTTGTGCATATTTTTTTTTCTTGTGCAAACTAATGAAAAGTTATCAAAAACTTTCATTTAATCTGTAGGACAAAAGTTTTCAAAAATACTGATCTTGCCCTTTAAAACATTTCGACAGCTTGGTCCTTAAAAAAAGCAGAAGAAAAAAGTTACCAGGAACAAAAGTGGTCTAAAAAGGCAAACATGCAGCAAGTTCACGTGGTCCTCATCAAAACAAATGCAAAAGAAGACAAAGCAAAAACACGCATAAATGTTTTAAAGACAACCACAAATGGTTTCCTTCTTTTGTGGTTGTTTGCCTTGTCTTCTTTTGCATTTGTTTTGATGAGAACCACGTGAACTTACTACATGTTTGTCTTCTTAAACGACTTTTGTGACTGATAACTTTTGCCTTTTGCTTTTTACAAGGACCAAGCTATCTAAATGTTTTAAAAGGTAGGATCAGTATTTTGAAATCTTTTGTCCTAAAGATTAAATTGAAGTTTTTGAGAATTTTTTATTAGTTTTTCCAAAAAACTATGGAGTGAGATTGTAAAAATATTAAAATTGTTGTTGAAGGTCCCAAATGTTTATATGAGCATTTGAGCAAAGTATAATAAATCGACGGCTACAAAATCATCACTAAGGAGTGCACGAAGGGGTACGCCGCAGCGTATAATCACCATCTAGGGTTTTAAGCATTACGAACTCGCTTAAATCTGATCCTTTTAAAACCATCTTCATCCTCACTAGCCCCTCTCACCCGGCGCGCCCACACTCACACACTCGCACGCAGAGTCACAGAGAGCAAAGAGCCGCCACACTTTAAGGCCGCAGCCATGGTGAGTCAACCCGCTCCGATCCGATCCACTCGCTTCGACGATTCCCTTTGCCTTCAATCTTTCACCCCAAATCTTAATTCGGTTTTCCTTGTTTTGCAGTCTCTCGTCGCAAATGAGGAGTTCCAGCATATTCTGCGTGTGCTGAATACCAACGTGGATGGTAAGCAGAAGATCATGTTCGCCCTTACCTCCATTAAGGGTATCGGCAGACGTTTCGCCAACATCGTCTGCAAGAAGGCCGATGTCGACATGAACAAAAGGTTCGTTTTTTAATTGTTTTTATTATTTATTTTCTGAAAAAATAGTCATAGATCTATTTATTTCGATAAAAAATTTCATTTTCCAGCTCTATTTTATTAGCGGGTTCAGAAATTGAGATGGGTTTTATTTTATTTTTCAAATTCAGGTTAATAGGAATTATTAAAGTTAAGTAATCCCACTTGATTTAACTTGACTTTGTAGCTGGAATCAATGATTTTATCTCCATCTCTTATAAATCGGGTCGAATGTTTGTTTGGAATTGCAAAATACGAGGTGATTTATTTGCAAATGCAATGTTTAGTTTGTTATCCCAGTAAACCACCCGTGCACCAGTTACCAGAGATGCGGGCACGAATTGCAGTACCCCTTCTGTTTTTCATGTTCATCTTATTGCATATTCATGTGGCTTGTAACCTGACAAGCTAGTTTACTGTTGCGTGCACACTATCATGATTTGGTTTGCGTGGGTCTGATTGCGGCACATTGCAGGGCTGGTGAACTATCTGCTGCCGAGCTCGACAACCTGATGACTATCGTGGCAAACCCCCGCCAGTTCAAGATTCCTGACTGGTTCTTGAACAGAAAGAAAGACTACAAGGACGGAAAATACTCCCAGGTGGTCTCCAATGCTTTGGACATGAAGCTTAGGGATGACCTTGAGCGTTTGAAGAAGATCAGGTCTGGTTTTCTAGTCAGTTTTCTTCTTTTTGTTCAGCACCGGTCATATCATTGTTGTGTTTTTCGGATATTATTATTGTTCGGTAATTGGTATATCATTGTTTGGATAGTTGTAGTATGCCAGTTCTATTGTTATGCATTTCTGTTAACTGATTGCACCGTTGGTCATCTTAATTGTTTTAAGTAATGTATGTCTACGATGCTAATGATTTTAATATGCCATATGATCGGTTGGAAATATAGCTCAGTAGTTTACATTTGTTCTACATGGACATGACACAAAACCGAGCGCAATGGCGTTCTAGGATTCATATAGCCGACCCCACTTAGTGGGAAAAGGCTTTGTTGTTGTTGTTGTTGTAGTTTACATTTGTTCTACATAGTGTTGTCCATTTGTTCTAGATCATAGTAACAGCTTCAACTTATTTCTAGCATTTGGGAAGACTCATGCATAATCTTTCGGAGCAAGAAACGTGTTGGAATTACAAAGTATAAGCATTGATTTTTGCACTGTGATTAGTTAGTTGGGTAGAAGGTCAAATTGTACATTATGGCTGCATTGTGATCGACTCAAATTGTTATACACTTTATTTGTTGGTGGCTTACAGCCATTCACACCCTCTACCCAATCCGTTTCTCTAGTACATCATCTGGCTTGTGAAGCTTTTCTCTTGATTCTTTACCAATAAGCCCGGTTGAAGCTCTTGATTCCCATATTTACCTGTCAACACATTGAACAGTATCTTGTATATCCATATGATATGACAGTGCTTGTCTATCTGATTGTACTTGAGTTTTTCTTGGTGTCTCTGTGTATGCATATTATCTGTTGTGATGAACGTCTATAATTTTGAAGATTGCTTAGGAGTATGACTGATATATCTTTCTTGATATGCAGGAATCACCGTGGTCTTCGACACTACTGGGGCCTTCGTGTGCGTGGACAGCACACCAAGACCACCGGCCGCAGGGGAAAGACTGTTGGTGTCTCCAAGAAGCGTTGAAGAACTTTAGTGCCTGTTCCGGATGTCATGTTGCGAATTTTGTGTTACTTTTTAGAATACCTTCTAGTATTTAGCCTCAATCTACTTCAGTTTTGATGGATTAATAGCAGTATGTCTAGCTGTCTTTTAATTATATTCCTATAGACTGCATGATCTTTGTGTTTGAGGATGCTATGGTATGCGATGGAATTGAGTTCCAGATATTATGTTGATATTCTAAAATCTCAATCGTATGTTCGAATTTCCATCGGCGGTCATTCGTTTGGGTCTTGAAGTTCCTCTGTTATCCTGGTTCCAGATCTTGAATTGTACGGATTCTGAGACCTAGACCCGGTTTGATATTCGCACCTTGTTCCGAACGCAGCTTTAGACTTGGATCTCAAGTCTAAATCAACTCAGTATTTGGGGCTTGGAGTATTTTTTTTTCTTCTCCAAACGGTAGATTTTGTAAGATTTGATGTTCTACTGACTGGATTTGAATTCATGTCATCATGCAAAGGTTCAATATTTTTTCACAAAAAAAACAAAAGAAAGAAAAAGATTTGACGTTTGAAGTGGGGTTCGAAGTTCGATGTCGTCTTCTTTCTTTCCAACGAAAAATGTAGATTATTATTCCGTCGTATGTGAGGCCAAGACCAAAATATTGATAATATCGGCGAAATATCGTTGATATTATCGTTTTTGTGAGACATCGATATTTTCACACGTATCCACTGAAAAATCATCCAAATATCATTATCGATAATATTGCGATATTATCAATAATATCACGATATTTGAGGCTGGTGCAAATAGGAGAAGAATGCCGGAGCTTCTACAGCTCCGGCCGATTGTAAAAGAGCACCCTAGACTCCGATCTAGGTATCAAAATGAAATAGAAGACGAGATGAATGTTTTTATAACTTCCGTTTGCCGTGAAATGGTCGGAGGTGTTCGGAAAGTTCCTCGACACTCACAGCCTCGCCGGAGAGTTCCTGGGTTCCACTGTCCTAGCTGCATGCACCGAGAGAAAGGGAGAGAAAGACGAGGTTTAGATGGTGATGATGATGCCGTTGACGGAGTACTACGAAGGGCGTAGAGGTCACAAGAGATGGAGACGGCGCTGACGAGGCGGAAGACCCGGACGAGGAGGAAGGCGAGGGAGGAGCAGAAGGCCATATGTGAGAAGGATTGAGAGACTGAGGTCTTTGTGCGTGTGTGTGGTAGAAGGGAGAAGAGAGAAAGATCGAGAGATCTCTGTGTGTGTGTGTGTGTGGGAGAAGGGAGAAGGGAGAAGAGAAAAGGATCCAGAAAGAGAGACTGAAGGGAGAATAGAGAAGGATCGAGAGAGAGAGAGACTGAGGTCTCTGTGTGGTCTCTATGTCTGTGTGTGGTGGCGTGTGATGTGAGTCTCTGACTCTGTGTGTGTGTGTGTGTGGTGGGTGGCGTGCATGTGAGAAAAAAAGAGCATCCAAATAATTCAAAACCCTAACCATTTTTACAACTTATACAATTTTTGACAAGACAAAAATAATTGTGGTTTCATAAAGATTCAAAACCGTGTGCCACGCGTGATATTCTTTCACATTCTCAGAGGTGGAGTATCAGATCATCACACATTTTTTTACCCTTCGAAAATTGAAAAACCTCTATTACACCTTTTCGTTTCTTCTTCTTCCCTTAGCCCTTTCAGAGCCATTCCAAATTCATTCCAGAGCCATTTCAGAGCTTCAAATTGAATAAATGGATCTGTAGCTCGCGCCACTCCAAATTAAATGTTAAATACCTTCTTTCTCTCTCATTTATTCACAGACAACAAGCTGCAGAGGATCGTCGAGGTTTTGCTGCTACGTACGACATCGAAAGTTTCAGATTTGTTACATTGGTGTAATTATTATTTTATTCTTGCTCCACGCAGATTCTATTTGGCCTTTACACAAAGGGTTCCATATTTAAGGTAAGTTTACGAACTTATATTTATATTATTGTAATTTATACAACAACAAAAAAATTTGTGTGGACCCGTGCATGTGATCTATAAACTAAATAATACTTGTATGTTAATTTTTTGAAGTAATTAAGTAATGTTGTATAATTATTCCCTAGAATAATTTTAATATGTTTAATGTTATTTATTATTTTATTATCAAATTGGATTATTATTCATTAATATTAGGTTTTATTATTTCATATTATTTTTATAATTACTTAAATTCTTACGATCTTTTTCTTTACTTCCTATTTAATTCTTCTGTAGAATAACTTTACTTCCTATTTAATATGTTTCCGTCACTACTATATTTTTTGGCCAAAAAATAATTGCCTAATTTTCATGAAAAATAAATATAGATACATTTAAGATGTCCAATGGAGTTACTAAACGTGATCCAGCTTGGGAACATGGAGACCTAATAGACGGAAACAAACATGGCACAATTTGCAAATATTATGGTTGGGTAATGAAGAGTGGCGAAGTGACACGACTTAAGTACCATCTTAGTGGATTAGATTCAGGAAATAATGTCCAACGATGCGATAATGTCCCCTCAGAAGTGAAGGCATTCATTACCATATTATTAAAAAATAAAAAACAGCATAAGAAAAAGATAACACATGGAATGGAAAATATTCGAGCTGGGCTACGAGGAGAAGTCATTGGCCAAGCGGTTGACAGTGATGATGATGACGATGAGGACGAATGTGATGATGACATGGGACCTGAAGAACGACACTGTTTCAAACAAGCATTACATGGCTTTAAACAATCAGCATGGGAAGGAGAACACCTTCATAAAATTCCTAATAGAGCATAAGGTTCCGGGACAAGTGGTGGTGCACAAATGAGACGGGGAGCAAGTGTTAGAGAATCACAACCAACACCACCAATAGCCCTAAGTTTATATAAGTCATCCAAAGTACGTCAAAAGAGTGTTTGGAGTTATTTCACTGGAGGTAATGTGAATGAGGGAATGGAGCATCTAATTAGCAAGTTCCTTATCTATGAAAATGTCCCTGCTGAGAAGGCATCATCACATCATTTCAAAAATATGGTATTGGGATGTCAACATGCCGGTGTTGGAGTACAACCTCCCACTCCCTATGAGGTAAGAAACAAATATTTGGAAATAGAGTATAAAGACATTGGCGAGTATGTTAACAAGTTGAGATCAAAGTGGGAAACTAATGGTTGCACAATCATGTGTGACGGATGGACTGGCCCGACCAGATTGTCTATCATAAACTTCATGGTATACTCCAAAGGAAAGACAATTTTTTTGAAGTCTGTTGATGCTTCAGACCATATAAAGAACTACAAGTATATTTACAAATTATTGAGGGATGTAATCATGGATGTGGGAGAGCATAATGTTGTCCAAGTCGTGACCGACAACGGTTCTGCATTTGTCAAAGCTGGAAAAAAGTTAATGAAGCATCATAATGTGATTTGGACATCATGTGCAGCACATTGTATTGATCTCATGTTTAAGGTAATGGGGAAGAGAGAGAATATTGCTACTGTCATAAAAAGAGCTAGAACGATCACAAATTATATTTACAATCACGGTTGGTTGTTGGCAAAGATGCATGAATTTTGCAAAGGAGAAATTATTTGTCCAGCTACCACTCGAATCGCCACCAACTATATTGCATTAGACAGCCTACTTAAGAAGAAAGCAGGGTTGAAGCAATTATTCACTAGTGACGATTGGGCCAACCACAATTTAAGCCGCTCAAATGCAGGTCGTATAGTGGAAAGTATAGTGTTTGATCATGCTTTTTGGACTCAATCGGAACATGTGTGCCAAATGTTTGAACCTCTTTACAAAGTTTTAAGGATCGTTGACACAGAAGTATATCCTACTATGGGGGCAATATATGAGTTGATGCGTGTAGTGAAGGATGACTTCGAAAGAAAACATGGTGCAAGGTGGGTCATAAAGATAATTGATGACCGATGGTATAAAACATTATACCACGATTTGCATGCAGCAGGTATAAATTATGTCATAATTTGCAATTCATTTCTTTAGTTGCATAAGTATTATTTCTCTTATTAGAATATGTGTTTCTTTGAATAGCAAATTATTTGAATCCTCGATACCAATACAGACCTAGTGTTGGAGATAATGATACCCTTATACGTGCTGTACATAATGTATACTCTAAATTAGACCCTGCATCACCAGCAGTTGGCCAATTTGGAAATGAGGTACACAATTACTTAAATTATAATAATTACATTGTTGGATTAAACTAACACGATTTATTGAATTCAGCTAACATGGTTTAAAGATGCAAGAAGAACTTTTGGAGAACCAACATCAATTGCTGCTCGAACAAAAATGTCTCCTAGTGAGTGAAAACATATTTCACTATCAGTTTATAATAGAATTTGTTGGAGTTATTAGGCTTATCAACATTGTTTTTCATTATAGCTGAATGGTGGATCATGTATAGGATTGATGCACCAACTGTGAGAAAGTTAGCAATCAAAGTATTATCACAAACAACTTCCTCATCTACTTGTGAAAGAAATTGGAGTACATTTGCACTCATACACACAAAGCAAAGAAATAGGTTGGCTCATAGTTAGTTGGAAAAATTAGTTTATTGCTATACAACATAAAGCTTCAAATTCGAGATAAGGAAGCAGAAATAGATTATGTCGACCATGGTGACCCACTAGATATGTTTGATATTGTTGCTGAAGATAATGATACAG
Source organism: Malus sylvestris (assembly GCF_916048215.2). NCBI lineage: Eukaryota > Viridiplantae > Streptophyta > Magnoliopsida > Rosales > Rosaceae > Malus > Malus sylvestris. Next base: position 15,909,440 of record NC_062272.1, read on the forward strand.
AGGGTAACCAACTTTATTAATGGATTAGACCTCTTCATTTAGATGATGATGAAGGCAACCCAGCTCCCAGAGTTGCTGAAGAAGCACGTAATGAAGGGATAAATGTAGAAAGAGTATTAGAGGAGGAGGTTGGATCTAGCAGCGCTGACTCTTTGGAAGAACTTTTGCGCCGAAGACTAAGAAACACTGGAATTCCACATTCTTCCAATCCTACACAACCACAAGATCATACTGATACTAATGATAACTCTACTACAAGATCAGGAGACTCACATACCACCGGAGGTGAAGCTGGAGGTAGTGGTGAAGGATATAGTGAAGCTGGAGGTAGTGGTGGATATGGAAACTATGTTGGATCACCTCACGGATTTATGAGCCCCTTCATTGGTGAGGCAAACTTCACGCATGCAACACAGGATGATGACCATGGCAGTAGGCGGGCAGGATCAGAAATTGGTGCTATAGGGAAGGACTATACTCGTAGAGAAAGAGGCAAGCAGATTTTGTCAAGTCAAGAAGATGACTCGTTATCTATAACTTTGGACTCTGTTGGAGTGGGAAGTAGTAACTATGGTTATACTCATAACCAACCATTTCCCTACCCTTCATATCTCATTCTTGTTAGGATGGAATCGAGCGACTCATGGAAAGAATCTGAGACTCAATCTTCAAATGATTTTTCTTATGGACAACGTCAACCAATCTCGGATCCATATGGGTGGCATGTTAACAATTACATGCAAAACTATTTGGGGATTTATCATTTGATAACTACTCTATCACAACCCGTCCCGAAAAGGGTTGTGAAAAGATGAAAATGCCCTTGAACGTGGGTGTGTTTGTGTTTTGGGTTAAGAAATTGGGCCAATTATGCTATGTCCTAAATAATTGGACCACACACACACATCCACATTACTTTTCTCTCTCTCCCATGTTCTCTCAAACTCACTATCTCTCCTCCCTTTGAACTTTCCCTCTCTCTGCAAATCGTACGGACGCAGTCTATTGACCTCCATTCCTTCACAAATCAAGCTCCCAGGACCACCATTACATTCCTTGCAAGAGTACGAACCCAACCATACCCTTAGTTGGTAGAATTACCTTCGAAAAACCCAGAAACCACGAGGGCTCCATTGAAGCACAGTAGCACCGATTCGATCGTCGAGGTTTCACGCCATTTTAAGGTTCAGAAAGGTATCTAGTCTCTTTCCTTAGTCATTTGGCATGATTTTGGTTGAAGTTTAACGTGAGAAAACCCCGGAAAAATCGAATCTCCAAGATGGTCACTATTCATCAACTTTTAAACGAAAGGTTTTCTTTGAATTTCAGGACCATAGTGAGCTTTAGAACGTCCTCACGATGCTCGGAGTGCAACGTTGAGGTATTTTGGACATCGGGGAGTAGTAGAATGGAGTTTCACTTTTTAGCCGAATTATCGAGCTTTCTCCGGTGAAATGCCATGAGTTTTAAGGCTTGAAAGTGGTAAGGTTTGGCTCCTTACTTCCTAAGCTTCATTTTGGCTTTGTTTCATGAGATTTGGTGAAGAAATGACGAAGATATATCGATTTGAAAAATGCCCAGTTTTTTTACGAGTTGCAGCAGTGACGGCGAAGAACCCCAGCGAACCCAAGGTAAGAGACGACACGCGCGGCGCGTGGCCTGCGCGTAACCGCACGTCTGGCCGTGCCTTGGCCGACGCGTGGGGCTTCGAAAAATTATTTTAAAATTTAGTGATGATCACGAGGTTGTGTATGTCACTGTTGTATATTCATATACCAAATTTGAGCTATGTATGAGAAGTTATTACATAGTTTTAGTTATGTGCATTAAAGTGATGTTTATTTAGTTAATTCTCATATAGGCGAGACCTATCTCGAGGATGAGCGCAATCAAGGAAGGCTCGAGGGCTACGACCCTTCAACATATCTGTGAGTGGACAGTTTTGTTTTCCGTATGAACCTATATAAATGAGATTTTTCCTAGAAAATCAATTTAAGTGAAATGTGATATGAAATGCGATATGAAATGCCATGCAAAGTATATGCCTATTTATTTATGCATTAGTAATTGCATATATGCATGATTGGTGCTGCGGACGCACAGGTAAGTGCCAGGTAAGTTCATAAATTAAATTTATGAGATTGTTGAGTTGATATGATTAAGAGCTCATAAATCTGCATCCAGCTCGCTATATAATCAACCTAAATTAGTTAAATCCATCATGCAATGCATTTCCTTCTAATTTTTTGTGATAAATTAATAGATAATTGACTAAATAAACATCCTGCAAAGTTTCAATAAAAATTTCCAAGTTTTTCTTACAATTTCTGTGGTTTTTATTCAATTTTTATCGATATCGATAATATCCCGATATTTCCATCTATATTTCCGTGTTTTTGGACTACCAATATTTCCAATACCATCGATATTTTATACCTTGTGTGAGACTCAAATTGGAAGAAATTTCCTTACAACTACTTTGGTACTCAGCATTCAACTTTAGGCCCTTTTTTTTATCTAAAAACGGTCATCAAGCACGTTTTGGTTTTTGCTTTATATGTAACACACGAGTACAATTAGCATCTCCTTTTAACAAATCAAATAAAAGAAATCGACGTTTCCGAGTGTGGAACTTGAATCAACAATGTTTTTTTTTTTGGTGCCACTCAATATTACGGTCTGGTGGTATTATCTTTGTTGATGCACAACAGAAAGTGTTAAGTTTATGACCTTCGCTAGATTGCTCCGGTCACTAGTGTGGATAAGTATGTAAATGGATAGAGACAAAGAAGCAAACACAAGATGTAAGTGGTTCAGCCAGATTGGCTACGTCCACAGAGTAAAGGAGTTCTTATTAATTGTGAAGGGTTTACACAAGTACATAGGTTTAAGCTCTCATTTTGTGAGTACTAGTGAATGATTTAGTACAAATGACATTTGGAAATATTGTGAGAGAATGGTATCTATTTATAGAAGAGAGTTTCTAGTTTCATTCTGACATTGACACATGTCGTGTTGTGATTGGCTTCTGATATTAACACGTGTCGCGCTATGATTGGCTTCTGATGTCGACATGTGTCGTGCTATGATTGACCTCCTAGTTGGAGGGAAACTCTTCTGGGTCCTTGATGGTATAACGTTGATCGGTGCTCAGTAGTTTCGAGATTACTCAAGTATGGTACAAATAGTGCTCCCCTAAGTTCTCGAGTGAGGGAAGCTCCTCGGTTGGGGACTTACAAGATCCAAGCTATTGAGTAATCATAAAACTTCTAAGTACCGAATTGTGGTATCATTTTCACTTGCCTTATCTGTCTCATATGTAGATGTGGCATCTTCTCTGGAAGTGCTTTTCCTCCATCCAGGGGTGGTATCTTTAACCGATAAAGATGCACAAGGTAATGTATCAATTTCACTTGAAGCTTACTTGTAGTTTCGGGCTTGGTCAAGTGCGATACAAACCCTATATTAGGAGTCCCCCAAGTCGCTGAGCTAGGAGATTTACCGAATGAGATAACATACAAGGTAAGCAATCAGACTTCCAAGCAAGCAACCTGGATCGGAGGTTCGACTTCGGCTTCCGGTTGATTGTTCTCATTCTTCTTGTGTCGTAAACAACAAAAAGGATAAGGAGAAGCAAATGGAGAAGAGATGATATGAGATACTTTTGCTTTTAAAGAAATAACTTTCCACATGCTTATTCTTGAATTGGGCTGGAGGGTTTTCTAGTGTCCTCTAAAGTATAAGGCCGACTCAAGAATTTGAGGGTCAAAACAAGTCCATCAAATCTAGAGTACGTTCGACCTTGATGATATGGGATACTTTTTCTGTTGACAAAGTAGTAGATGTATCGGCACGTGTTCTGTTACGCTTGTCTCCACATGCTTTCTTGTATCCTTCTCACTTGCCCTATCTGTTCCTCAGGCAGATGTGGTATCTTCTCTGGAAGCATAAGATGTTGAAGATGAGTACTCGAAAGCAAAGCCAGGTAAGTAATCAAGCAGGGGTTCCATGCAGTTAGTTCCTGACTGGAAGCTTGATTCCAAGTGCTGACTTATTGCTCTCTTTCTCATTGTCTTGTAGGTAAGAACAAGGTCAAAGGAAAAGACAGGGAAAAAGCATGATATGGGATACTCTTGCTTTTAACCCTGATGATATAAGATACTCTTGCTCTGGTGTGGCTTGTTTGTAGAGGTATTATCGGGAGGAAAAAAAAGCTGAGTATTTCGAAAGACTCTGCTGAGAGTGTCCTCTCAGATGTGAAGAAAAGTTAAGCATTTTTTTTATTTGCAGGTCTGCCTGGCTGTGGAGGATGAAGGTCGACATATATAGGAGTCTCCCTAATAACAAGTAGTAGTGTTATTCCTTTACCCTTCTTGGTCATAGCAATGTAGTTGGAGTTGTAAGCTTCACGTGTTTTAACTTTGTCAGAGCACTTTGAAAAAGTGGTATGTGGTATCTAGAAAGCTGATGTTGCGTGTAAAGATTGCAGATAAGCTTTATCCAAGGAAATCTGGCTCTCGAAGTTCGGAGAGCAGTGCCTCTTCGATTTTCGAACAAGCAATCATGTCCGGGATTTGGCTCTCAAGATTCAGATAACGGTGCCTCTTCGATTTTTGAGAAAGCAATCCTGTTGGGAGTCTGACTCTTAAGATTTGGAGAGCAGTGTCTCTTCAATTTTTGAGAAAGTAATCCTGTTGGGAATCTGGCTCGAGATTCGGAGGGGGTTGCCTCTTCGATTTTTGAGCACGTAATCCTGTTGGGTGTCTGGCTCTCAAGATTCGGAGAGCAGTGCCTCTTCAAATTTTGAGAAAGCAATCCTGTTGGGAGTCTGACTCTTGAGATTCGGATAGTAGTGTCTCTTCGATTTTTAAGAAAGTAATCCTGTTGGGAGTCTGGCCCTCGAGATTCGGATGGCGGTGCCTCTTCGATTTTTGAGCAAGCAATCTTGTTGGGAATGTTTTCTTAAATGTGAGTAAAGGTTGGGCATTTTTGCCAGTCTGCCTTGCCACGAAGCACGTAGGTTGACACACATTGGGACTTTCTAGTTATCAAGCAGTGGTGATGTTCCTTTACCCTTGTGGGTAATAGTAGGGTAGCTTGACCTTCAAAATTTATGTGTCTAAACTTTGTTAGAGATCTTTGGCAAAGTTATCTGTGGTACCCGAGAAGTTGATGTTGCGTGTGGAAAGTGGTGCCTCTTCGAAATCCGGAAAGTGGTGCCTCTTCGATTTTTGAACCAACGACCATGTTGCCCTTTCTTTTATAAGAGCACCAATTGTGTGCAAGAAGTACATTCAGAGAGATATTGCTTGTAGGAATTTTCCCCTTACTTTAGAGATTTATTGCACTTCATTTCTCCTTCATCATTTCTCAGAATGTCTGGCCCATCCGACCGTCGTTTTGCCTTGACCTTTGGTGAAGAGGCAGCTATGCCTTTTCAAGACAATATATGGTGCCCATCATTCTTATCCCTTACTAGTCTTCTTACCGTTGGGGACTCTGTGATGAAGAATGATATGACCGCTGCGGTGGTGGCTAAGAACCTTCTCACTCCCAAAGATAACAGACTACTTTCCAAACGGTCTGATGAGTTAGCTGTTAAGGATTCTCTGGTTCTCAGTGTTCAGTGTGCAGGTTCTGTGTCTAATATGACCCAATGCCTATTTGCTCAAACCCGCCAAGTTGAATCATTGGCGGCTGAAGTGATAAGTCTCAAACAGGAGATCAGAAGACTCAAGCATGAGAATAAACAGTTGCACAGGCTCGCACATGATTATGCTACAAACATGAAGAAGAAGCTCGATCAGCTGCAGGAATCTGATTGTCAGATTTTACTTGATCATCAGAGGTTTGTGGGTTTGTTCCAAATGCATTTATTGCCTTCGTTTTCTGGGGCTGTACCGCGTAATGAAGCTCAAAATGATCAACCTTCGGTGCCTCCTCCTTCTGGGGTTCTGTCTAGTACTGAGGCTCCGAATAATCACCCTCAGGTGCCTCCTCTTTTTGGGGCTCTACCGACTGCTGAAACTTCTCCTTAGCAACCTTTGTGAATGCTCCCTCTTATTTGTTTATTTTGATTCATGTATATGTACATATTTGTAACTTGTCGGAGGTATCAATAAACAAGTTTTGCTTCATTTCAATGTATTGTGTTAAATACACCAAGGCCTTCTTCACTAAGTTCTTTGAATTTTTCCTTTTGTTGAATCTTGTATGTTGAAGCTTTGTGAGTGAAGCATGTAGGTTGAGGTAGTGCTCCCTTAATTTCCCGAGTGAGGAAAACTTCTCGGTTGGAGACTTGAAAAAATCCAAGTCACTGAGTGGTTGTGAGACTTCCGAGTATTAAGGTGCAGTAACATATGGTAGGAGTCCCCCAAGTCTTCGGTCAAGGGAGTTGACAAATGAGGTGTCTTGCTAGTAGCCAAGTTTCCAAAGTAACAAAACTTTACAATTTTCCTTTCTAAGTGGTAGCCCAAAACTCCTCCTTCATATATATTTGTTATGAAAGTTGTTAGGCCCAAGGAAGAAGAGGCCTAGGCAATTTTTTTTTTTTTTTGTTTTGAAATTTTCGAATTTTCGAATATATATATATATATATATATATATATATATATAAGTAAAGCTTTGTAGGTGAAGCTTTGAGGTTGAAGCTTTGTTGGGTACCGTGAATTGATTTTGCTTCACACTATCTTGATCAAGATAGTGTGAAGTTTTTGTGGTGAAGCTTTTGTGGGTGAAGCTTTTGTTGATGAAGCTTTTATGGGTGAAGCTTTTGTAGGTGAAGTTTTTGTGGTGGGTGAAGCTTTTGTTGGTGAAGCTTTTATGGGTAAAGCTTTTGTGGGTGAAGCTTTTGTGGTGGGTGAAGCTTTTGTGGTGGGTGAAGCTTTTGTAGGTGAAGCTGTTGTGGGTGAAGCTTTTGTGGGTGAAGCTATTGTGGATGAAGCTATTGTGGATGAAGCTTTTGTAGGTGAAATTTTGGAGTTGAAGCTTTGTAGGTGAAGCTTTGTAGGTGAAGCTTTGGAGTTGAAGCTTTTGTTGGGTACCATGAATTGATTTTGCTTCACACTATCTTGATCAAAATAGTGTGAAGCTTTTGAGAATTTGTAGTTGTCCTCCATTGATGAAGCTTTTGTTAGTGAAGCTTTGTTGGGTACCACGAATTGATTTTGCTTCACACTATCTTGATCAAGATAGTGTGAAGCTTTTGAGAATTTGTAGTTGTCCTCCATTGATGAAGCTTTGTTGAATTTCTTTTTTTTTTCTTTTTTTTTTGGGAAACTAGAAATTTAAAAATGTGGGAGAGACAACATATTCCACACTGTTGAGCAAGAGATTGTGATGCAAGCCACACCTAGTAGTCAAATGTTTGGATGAACCATATAAATTGAATTTGCTTCGAATAATCTTGAATTTGCCTCGAAGGTTTGAGAATTGTAGTTGCCTTCCATTGATGAAGCTTTTGTTGGCACCATAAATTGGTTTTACTTCACACTGTCTTGATCAAGAGTGTGTGAAGCTTTTGAGAATTGTAGTTGCCCTTCATTGATGAAGCTTTTGTTGGCACCATAAATTGGTTTTGCTTCACACTGTCTTGATCAAGAGTGTGAAGCTTTTAAGAATTGTGGCTGAACTCCTTTGATGAAGCTTTTGTTGGCACCATAAATTGGTTTTGCTTCACACTGTCTTGATCAATAGTGTGTGAAGCTTTTGAGAATTGTGGTTGTCCTCCATTGATGAAGCTCTTGTTGGTACCATAAATTTGTTTTGCTTCACATTGTCTTGATCAATAGTGTGTGAAGTTTTTGAGAATTATGGTTGAACTCCTTTTGATGAAGCTTTTGTTGGCACCATAAATTGGTTTTGCTTCACACTGTCTTGATCAAAAGTGTGTGAAGCTTTTGAGAATTGTGGTTGCCCTCCATTGATGAAGCTCTTGTTGGCACCATAAATTGGTTTTGCTTCATATTGTCTTGATCAAGAGTGTGTGAAGTTTTTAAGAATTGCGGTTGAACTCCTTTGATGAAGCTTTTGTTGGCACCATAAATTGGTTTTGCTTCACACTGTCTTGATCAAGAGTGTGTGAAGCTTTTGAGAATTGTGGTTGCCCTTCATTGATGAAGCTTTTGTTGGCACCATAAATTGGTTTTGCTCCACACTGTCTTGATCAAAAGTGTGTGAAGCTTTTGAGAATTGTGGTTGCCCTCCATTGATGAATCTCTTGTTGGCACCATAAATTGGTTTTACTTCACACTGTCTTGATCAAGAGTGTGTGAAGCTTTTGAGAATTGTGGTTGAACTCTTTTGATGAAGCTTTTGTTGACACCATAAATTGGTTTTGCTTCACATTGTCTTGATCAAGAGTGTGTGAAGCTTTTGAGAATTGTGGTTGCCCTCCATTGATGAAACTCTTTTTAATATGTGAACCATGTTGGTTGTAACACTTAGTATCACATACTTTGTGTCAAAGTACGCATGTTGAAGCTCTGAGTTGGAATATAAGGGTAGGTTAGTGTAGGCCAAGTGTTCCAATACTAGAAACGCAAAAAACTCAGAAGAAGTTGTCTGAATTCCCTCTTCTTTAAATATTTGTCGAATGGCTTGTGTGACAAAAGATCTCAAACAGTTGAAAGTCAAAACATTTGTAATGTGTATGCCTTCTTATAATAGCATTTCCTTCAGTACCTAGTCCTCCACTTTGAAAGAGTGAGGCTTGGCCCCATAGTCATAATAGTCGACGGTACGTTGACCCCTGGTTGTCTTGATACTAACTTTTATCCCTCTTGTTGTAATGGGCTTGCTGAGAGTAAAAATCCTTCCTCTTACCAAGAGACAGATACGTTTGGCGACTGAGTGAGTAGCTAAATGAGGCAGGAGATGATGCAATGGGTGTCTGAATGGCCAATATCTCCTCACTTTGTAGAACTTGACTTCCACTTCCCATTTGTTGATAGGGGTTAACCATATGGGGGTTCCCTTAGTATGTCCTTGCTTCGGCGGAGGCGTGGTTGTAAGCTTGTGCCATCACCTAAGAGTAAGTCTTCCAAGTGTTGCCATTGATAATGTACTTGAAGAAACAATCACGTAGGCCTGCCGTGAAGGCCTTGAGGGCGGTCTTGTCATCTGCCTCAGCGCAACGAGAATACTCATGGCTGAAGCGATCGGCATACTCTTGTAGTGACTCGTCCGACTTTTGGCGAATAGTGTACAAGTCATCTGCAGAATGCAAGTGATCGGTCTGGAAGTTGTGTTGAGAGACAAACTGTCTCCTCAATTCCTCAAATGAGTCTACTATCTCAGGTGGAAGACGACAATACCAGTTTGGAGCTCCGCCAGAGAGGGTGGAAGGGAAGAGAAGACATCGTTATTCGTCGGTGTGCATCTGATATGCCATGGTGAACTCAAAGAGGTTAAGGTGTTCAATTGGGTCCTCCCTTCCAGTATAGAGTTGTAAACTAAGCTTTTGTTTTGTCTTCGCTTGAAGGGGGTGTCGAAGATCCTTCTTATGAGAGGGCCAGGCCTAAGTTGGTTCCAATCAGGTATCTCGGCCTGACGTTCGGCCTTCAACTTGTTTACTTCCTCAAGGAGCTGTAGGACAAGGGGGTCCTAAGTGAAGTCATGTACCACTGGAATTTTCTTTCATCGGTCTCCATCGCCTCTTAGAAGTAGGAAAGTTTGAGCAAGGGCGTGTGGTTTTTTCTTGGACTCGCCATACTGACTTCTAAGGGCGAGTTTGTCGAAATACCTCAGAGTCCCCTGTACCTTCATGTTCCTCTGGGACCTGTCGTTCCTTCCCTAGATTGGCATCTGGCCTGGGTCGTGGGAGGGGACCGAGTCTTTCATAAACCCTTGGGTCATTGATCTTCAAGTATATGTGGAGGGGATTCTCTCGACGTTAATTTAGGAAGTCTCGGCAATCACGATAAATGACTTTCGATCCTTCTAACCTTTCTGCAAGGAGGTGTCTTCCTCCACTTCTTCTACTTCGGGTCGAAGCATCTGGGTTGAGAGAAGTTTCATGTTGATCAATGTTTTGATGATTAGCTTGCTCCTCATCAAGGATACCCATGTCGAAGGGAGGTGACCTTCCATGTTGGGGGGCACCCATATATGATGGTTGATGTCCACATGGGCAACGAGCTTGCGTGTTTGAGTACACCTAGTTTCGTGAAGCGTCTCAAAGAGCTTTTCATACTGTTCTTGGATGACCTCATTCTTCATTGCTATCTTGTTGTTTTGAGCTTCTAACTCATCGACTTTAGCTTGAAGAGTAACCCTCTTTCCTTCCTTCTTTCGTTACTTCGCACTAGGTGCAAGAGGGGTGTCATTCTGTGTGCTGTGGCTTCCTTGGCTCCCCATGTTGGAAAGGGATGCCTGGTCAAAAGAGAGTGTATAAATGGTGGAAACTAGCTTGGCAAAGCTAAAGAGAGTGGGAATAAGTGTCGTTCCCATAGACAGCGCCAAATGTTGATGCACAAAATCAGTAAGGACTTTGGTACAACATAAAGTATTAAGTTTATGACATTCGCTAGATTGCTCCGGTCACTAGTGTGGATAAGTATGTAAATGGATAGAGACAGGGAAGCAAACACAAGATGTAAGTGGTTCACCCAGATTGGCTACGTCCACGGAGTAGATGAGTTCTTATTAATTGTAAAGGGTTTACACAAGTACATAGGTTTAAGCTCTCATTTTGTGAGTACTAGTGAATGATTTAGTACAAATGACATTTGAAAATATTGTGAGATAATGGTCTCTATTTATAGAAGAGAGTTTCTAGTTTCATTCTGACATTGACACGTGTCGTGTTGTGATTGGCTTCTGATATTGACACGTGTCACGCTATGATTGGCTTCTGATGTCGACATGTGTCGCGCTGTGATTGGCCTCCTGATTGGAGGAAAACTCTTCTGGATCATTGACGGTATAACATTAACCGGTGCTCAGTAGTTTCGGGATTGGTCAAGTATGGTACAAACAATCTTCATTTGGAAGTGGGAGGTCTTGGATTCAAATTTCGTAGATGGCGAATTCGATACTAAATTAGGTTGTCCATTGTGTGGTTTAGTCGAACTCCCAATTTTTTTTAGTGTAATAATATTGATGTATTAAAAAAACAATTTTTTTTGTAGTAGGTGTTGGAACTTTGCAACGAGAATCCTCTTCGGATCCTCTTTGTGAAGATTTTGAAATCGTGTATGTTCATCGTAAATTGTGCGATCATAAATTATTTTAAATACTTTTATTTAAAATTAAACATCATCAATATAACTTATATAGATGACATTTTAAACTTATATAGAATAATAACTTATATTGAAGACAATAACTTATATTGATGATATTTTTAATGAGGCTTTCTACATTAACACTCTCTTTTCAGTGTGATCATAACTTATATTGATGACATTTTAAACTTATATAGAATAATAATACAAAAATACATATTTAATATAGAATATACCAATATATATAATATGGATATTGTATTTTATAATAAATTTTTTAGTAATTAAACTTTAAAATTATAATTTATTTTTCTTAACGGATCGAAACGGGTTATACACGTGTTATCCACTTGTATACCTTTTAAGAACTCGTTATCTGATAATGATCCGATTAATTATCGTGTTGATCCGAAATATATTACTTTCGTGTTATTTTCATACTATATCATCGTGTCGTGTAAGTAACTGCCAGTCTTGCTACAATGGCCTTCCCGTAGAAACAAAAACATATAAAACTCCGAGCAAGCATCTTCCCCCTCGTTCCTCTTTCTCTCCCGCTTTCAGACAAATCCCTACCTCCAGTATGGCCGGAGGTCCCCCTCCCAAGGGCCCACCACTCCACAAGCCATCTTCTTCTTCCTCCGCCTCCAGCCGCAAATCTCGCTGGGAATCCTACCCCAACGCCACCGCCACCCCCACCACCACCAACAAAAACAAAAACCAACCCGACCCCAAATCCTCCAAGACTAAACCCGGCCCATCCCCGAAACCCAGCCCCGCCCATCCCAAAAACCCGACGGGCCCCTCTCCTAGAGCTGCTCCCTTCCCCTTCTCCGACCCGGCTTCTTTCGGCCCACCACCTCCGCCGGTATACGATTTCCACATGCTCGAGCGCCGGACTTTTGTTCTTGCCGACGGTAGTGTTCGATCTTACTTCGCTCTCCCGCCAGATTATCAAGACTTCCCTCCGCCCATGAACCCGCCTGGCCGGTTCATGCCATTCGGTCCCGGTGGACCAGGTGGGCCGGATTACTGGAATTCGCTCGGGCTCGACGGGCGTGGGCCTGCAGAAGGGCCCGCTAAGAGGAAGTACGCCGAAGAAGAGGGGCACATGGATAAAGCAGAAGAATTGGCGATGCGTCGGCAGCAATTTATGCAGTATGGGAATCCAAATGGTTTTCCGGGGGGTACCGGAGGAGGAGGTCGGGGAGAGTTTTTGCCGGGACCGAGTAGTCCGTTTCGGCGGGAAGCGGGCGGCAGTGAGGGGAGAGCTAACAAGTACATGAGGGTTGGTGGTGGTGGGGGTGGAGGTCATGAGAGTGTGGGGTTTAGGCAAGGCGGCGGAGGCGGAGGCGAGATTGTGGGTCTGAAGCATCTTCAAGTTGATCAAGTTGCGTTGAAGAAGGCGTTTCTTAACTTTGTGAAGCTGATTCATGAGAATACGCAGCAGAGGAAGACTTACTTGGAGGATGGGAAGCATGGCCGTCTGCACTGCATTGCTTGTGCCAGGTCTTGTGCAAATTAATTGCTTTATCTATATTTCTGTCCTTCGATTATGTTCGTACTTAGTATTGGTATTGTTTCATTGATTTGGGTGTCGGTGGTTTATACTTAGGACCCCAACTATTCTAGTTTTTCAACTTTTGTCATTTACGTTCTTCCCCTTTACCATAATAAGCCATCACTATCCAACTACCAGATTTATGCGTTTATTCGTATTGAATGGGAGGAAGAAATCTTTTTGGAGCTTTAGGAATTTCTTGGTTCACAAGTTAGATCCGGTGCTTACAATGCATTCATTTTGAAGGAGTATGGTGGGAAGAAGGAGCTTTCATGTTTTAAAAGATAGGATGGCTGATAAAGTAATGGACTAATGGCATAGTTTGTAAGTATTGTGACTATTGTCTAACTCACAAGAGGTCAAATACGGTCTACTTAGGAGTGAGAATTTGTCTTAAGAGATGTAAGTTATCTACACGTATAGAGTTAGTTCTCAAATGCAAGTAGGGTTTGCTGATTATGTTGTCTTTGTTGTTGTTGTTGGCACTATGTATTTGGTATTAGCACACTCAGTACTACGGTCTGGTGGTATTCCTTTTCACTCGGAAGTGAGAGGTCTTAGGTTCGAATCTCGTGGATGACGAATTCGATACCAAATTAGGTTGCCCATTGTGTGGCTTAGTCGAACTCCCCCTCCCCTTAGTGTAAAAAAATCGATGTACTAAAAATTAATATATATTTGGTATTAGCTATTTGGTGAACTTGAAGGATAGCCATGTTGGTCCTCATAAATGTTTTACTCTTCTTTTGCGTGTGTTTTATCTTCCTCTAGGATATAGTACCTCCACCTAATATTTAAGACATGCTTGCATGAGGATCTGTGCTTTATGGTATGTGCTGCATTAGGCTTCAAGGAAAAGTCATTTCACATTTGGTGGATAATGAAGACTGGTTATGGATAATGAAGACTGGTTATCTCCTTGGAAGAGAGAATCGTTTTCCCTTTCTCTAATTACAAGGGTTGCACTTGTTTTGTACGAGAGTTCATTGTAGGTTTCTGAAAGCTTGCATTTTGCTCGCTAAGTAACAGCTTGTTGCATGGTAGCTTCTGTTTATAGTATATCTCCAAGGAGGTTCTTTCATTTGTCTTTGTTTTTTGCCCCTGCATGGAACTGAAAGTTAATAGTAGAATCTAATCTTTGAGGGCTGCAATTCTATGTATCAACTATCAAGTGAACATTATAGCAAAGTGTGCGTAGTTGACTTTGAAGGCTGCAAGGCTATGTCAAAGAACTCAATGGATGTAATGTCGACTAGTTAGAAGCTTTAATGGGTTTCTGTTTTTAATTTTTAGTTCATCAGTTATCTTTATTGATAATTATTAGTTAAGATTTGTGCACATACACATATGATGCTTCTTTTTTATGTAAATTCATATAGAGTTGGTAAGTATATTGTTATGGTGGCATTTGATGGTGACCTGATGCTAGCCATTCAACGCAAAGTAAAAAAATTTGTTCGATATCCTTTAAAATGGTAAGTAGGTTTGTGAGAATACCAAGAAGTTGCTTGCATATGTGAAAGAATCATGAATGATTCGTAGGAACATTATACATATATCATTACTGCGCTGTGGGAATTCTAAATGTGTGTTTAGGATTAGGAAGAGTCTCATTGCTTTAGGCTTTTCCCAGATTTCTTTAGGGATCTATGCTCCAACGAAGTTTGGAGTATCAGTGGGTCCTTTTATTGATGTATAAGAGGTGCTGTATATTTTCTGTTACAGATTAAATAGTTTATTACCTCCTGGAAAGTGCCAAGCGATAGGGGAAAATGAGTGGATCCTAAAGTTCGTTTTCTTTTCATGTTTTGCTTTTTTTTTTTTTTTTTAAGATTTCCTTTAGAAATCTACCCAGACAGCGTTTGGAGAATCATTGATCCTTTACTTATTGTGTATGAAAGAGTTGTTATTTATGTACGACCTTACTATCACTATATGTATATGCCCATATTATCTGATATTCGATTATACTTTATGGTGAAGGTGGTTGCTCATTATTCCTAAAGGTTTGGACATATATGGCTGTGATGATTTGTAGGTTTTAAGACTACTAGTTGGATGGTAGCTCAAACGACCTGGTTGGTTTAGCCTAAAGCTGATTGAGATGAGGTTTTCTTTTGATGTTACTGACTGTTGTCAGGTCAGGCTAAGACTCAGATGGGCTGAGCTGGCCCTTAAGAAATATATTTGACTTGGGCAAGTCTCAGTCCATCCCAGCGTAGATCCAGGATTATTCAGTGCAATTGATAGGGTGTGGGCATTCGATTTGATTCATGCTCTGTTCTCATAAGAGAGTGGGTTGTGTCTGTACAGTTCTTTTAGATTGTTACCAGTGCTGTCTAACTTGTGGCAAAATGGGCACTAGCTCTTTCTTTATGAGCTGTTCAAGTCTAGAGGCTGAATTTGTTCGATTGAATCTTTATTTTGGTATTTTGGAATTGTTGGAACCCATTTTGTTCGTTGTGAGAATATTTATACAAGGAAGCTCATGCACATGTGGTTGTTGTTTAGTAGGGTTTCGATAGTTTATAATAGCTTATATTTTGAACTGTATTCACACAACATTGGTGTAAAATTGGTATGCTTGCCATACCAGGATGAATCCATATGTAAATATCCAATACTATCTTTTTTTCTCTGGTCTCAGATGATGCACAATAGTATCTACGATATTAGCATTTACTTTCCTGTTTGTTATGGAATTAAGAATATTCTGCATCATTACTGAGGAGCAATGAGTTACATTGTTTATTATTTAGTTTCCTACATCATCAGGCTTCTAAGTACCCGGTAGATTTTTTGTCCCCAAGTGTCTATCTTTGCTTTCTCTTTTGGAGAAGAACTTGTTGCTTTTCAATGATCTGGTATTGTGATTGATGGGAGCAAAGCAAATGTGAGGATGAATTATAATTGCTATTTAATACTTGTTTGTGACATTTGGTTTACTAGATATCACTTGGTTCCATTTCCTATTCTGGTTTGCTCTGCTTCTGTTTTTTTGTTGGTTAGTGGATATAGTGGACTGGGATTGGTTACACAGTGCACACCATAACTTCCCTTATGCGTTTTGAGCTAATTTATTGATAAGGATTCCCGATGCATACATCTCCTTTCTGTTTCCCCACTCTAAAGAATCAGATACCGCTCTACATTTTGCTACTGACTGGTTCAGACTGGTTGATGCCCTTATTGACATCCAAGTTCTGTCTTGTATGTGAGTCGAAAAGGATTTTGTTGGGTGGCATCTTTTTTACTATTTTCTTCTTTCCACATATTTTTGTTCCCTTGTGTCAGGGTCTTTCATTAAATGAAAATATTTACCTTGTTTCAGGGTCTTTCATTAAATGAAAATATCTAAGTAATATCATTTTATGAAACTAAGAAAATGCATCTTTAGATTCTTTACACATGATGATATAATGATATCAGCTCACATGAATTGCCTTGGTAAATGCATCTTCTTCATTGCCCTTTTGAGTTCGAAGCTGTAGGGCATTAATGCTATCTAAGAGGTAAACCTGAAATACATTGTTCAATTCCCTTGATATGCATTATTTCAGGTCCTCTAAAGATTTTCCAGATATGCATAGTCTCATCATGCACAGTTACAACTATGATAGTGCTGACTTGCGCGTGGATCACCTGGGGTTCCACAAGGCTTTGTGTGTTCTAATGGGTTGGGACTACTTGAAGCCTCCCGAGAACTCAAGGGCGTATCAGTTTCTTTCTGCTGAAGCAGCAGCAACAAATGTGGATGATCTGATTATGTGGCCACCTGTGGTGATAATTCATAATACTGTTACGGGAAAGAGTAAAGATGGCCGCATGGAGGGTTTGGGCAATAAAGCAATGGATAGTAATATTAGAGGTATACTCCTTCATAGTTCATATGTGTCATTCTTTATGCTTTTTTCTATCAGAATGTTCTTTGGAGAGGTTGGTCCCAGGTCAAATGCTCTGTACGCGTCCTATTTTAGCTGTGAGCCCTTCCTTTGAATCTTTAAATACATATAGTATATTCAGAGACCATTTTAATAGATTGACATCTATATTGGATGGAGTCAACCTTTCTTAGATACAGCATGAAGCATGCCTATTCCATAGAATATTACTCCTAGGTTATCCACCCCCTGGGGACTTAAGGTTAAAAAATGTGGCATAGAATAAGCCATAGTATCTCGCAAGGATATTCATAGGGCTTACTGGGAGGTGAGGTGAAAAGAAAAGCCATGCGTGCTAGTACCTTTAGTTTCCTGTCACCCTTTACAGTTTATTTGATTGAGTATGGAAAGGGAAGGTCTAGTTGGTCCATGTGAGGTATTAGTGCCTCCCTTCATAATAGATATTTTTTGTTTTATATATTTTATCGGGACTTCTTGATCTTACTGGAATGGCCTTAGGTCGAGCTTAATGGAAAATACAGAATGCATTTGCAACTGTAGTTTGCAGGGATTATATGACGTGTGGAGATTAGTTGTTCCATATAATCTTCTTTTATGTGCGATACTTGTGTTCTCTATGTGGCAATTAAAGTATGCTTGAGATGAGCATGCGACAAACTGAGCGTAATGTAGGGTTCCTAATTCATGCACTTTGTTATTATTGCATTGCCCTCTAATCACCAGGGAGGAATTTTGATTAGTTGAACCTCATTCTTCACTTTTAATGGTTCCGCCTATGGTTTGTACTCGTAGTAGTCATCGTGTATTTTATATTGTTGAGGTCATAAGTTTTAAGTCCTATATCACCCTTTTTCAGTCTGCCACCACCCCCTGCCTTTTTCTTGGTCCAGTTTGACATTGTTAACCATTTTCTTGCTTTTACTTTTAGACAGATTAGTTCCTAATTCTGTGATCTAGTGACTTGGGACCAATGTATTAAAAGCATGAGGCATGGGCAAGGCGTCCGAGGGTAAGCCTGGCCTAGGCCTCAAAGCCTCACGGGATTAATTTTTTTTTTTATATATATGTTTTATATATTATACATATAATTGTATAAAAATAATACTTTGTAAAATAAACATCCATTCTCAATTTATCATTCAAATCTATAGTCATTCAAAAGATAATATCATCTAAATTTATTATTCGAAGGTAATATCATCCAAATTCATCATTCAAAAGGTAATACAAACAAAGAAAACAATCATTCATCCAAATCCTCTTCATCTAAATCAAAATACAAACAAAGAAATCAATCATTCATCCAAATCCTCTTCATCTAAATCAAAGGCAACATCATCCTCTTCATTGCCAAATCTAGATGAACTTGTACGGTATGTCATCAATTTTCTTGTACTGTGTCATCATATACTTTTAAGTCATTAGTAGCGTCAGAAAAGCTTCCCCAGTACAGATGGTGAAAGCAGGTTTAAAAAGAAATAAAGGACCTGCTCCAGATTTATTTCCTACCCCAGAATTATGTATACACATTGCTCCTCAGAATTATGTCCACTGCTCCAGATTTATGTCGCACCCAGCCCTATCCCAAATTACTCCCATATCAAGCCAAAAGTATTACATCACAGACTCACAATACACACCAGTTATAAAAAATAAAAAAATAAAAGAATAAAAAATAAAAATAAAACCCTAACCTTTAAATTGGGGAATTGTGGGCTTGTTGACGGCGCTGGGGTGACGGCGGCATGGCGACCGGTGCTGCTCCAAGTGGGCGGCGGCTGCTGTGTTCTGGCGCGCGGGAGTCTGGAGAAGAGGGTGAAGAAGGCAGAGGACGATCAAAGGTATGGTCGCCCTATGGATGGATTTCTGGATTAAAACTAAAAACCCTTACCCAAACGGCGTCATTTTGGGTTTGGGTGGTTTTATTTTTTATTTTATTTTATTTTTTTTAAAGAAAAGAAAAAAGGGCAGACAAGGCGTCTGGATGCCTTGAGGCACGCCTCCACCGGAGCCTTTCGCCTACTCCATCAAAACAGAGGCGTCAGCCCTTGTGCCCAACCTTAGAGGACGCCAAGGCACGCCCTGAGGCGAGCCTTTTAAAACATTGCTTGGGACATGCAATAACTACCTCTGTGATCCAGTACAGACCAAATTTATTAATTTATCTCAGTCGAGCTAGAATCTTGTACTTACTTTTTATAGCTGCATTTTCTTTACAACCCTTCTTATTTGATTTGATTTATTCATTTTAAATTGTGTGGTGAATGAAATAATCCCGACACATAGGCATGGCTTTTCTTCATACCTGTACAACCGCTCTTAGTGCTGGTTAACAATGAGGGAATCTGGGTTAGGATTACCAGGATCTTGGGCTTCACTATCAAAGATCATCAAGAACAAAGATTTTTTTGTGAGGATTACCGGGATCTTGGGCTTCAATATCAAAGATCATCAAGAACCAAGAATTCTAAAGGCTACGGTAGCTAGTTGTAGCTTGCTAAATGTCTTGGTTGCATCTGAATTCCAATCTCTGTCAATTTGTCTTAAATTTTCCGTTGAAACTTTTTTTTTTTGTTTTGTCATGAAATGAAAGGATGTGTTAGTTTCCTATTTGATGGTTTGGGTGTTGTCTCATGCTGGGTGATCTTGAGGGGGAAGAATGCTTGTGTCTATTGTCAGAACTTTTTGTCCCTCACCTACACCTGCAACCGAATTGAAAACCAGTGGTTTTAAGTGGGTTTGGACCTCTTATCACATCCTTTCCCCCATCTTTTTGCCAAATTTTTTATCCTACATAATAAACTTCGGATCCTCCAAGTCCATGGACTTGAACTTCAACCCAGTTCAGCCAAAAGTGGCATAGTGGATAGATCTCTTACTGAACTGAGACAACCAACAAGGGGCACTGTCTGGCAGAACGAGCAATGTTCTTGCAGATCCTTCATAGATAGAACCTAGATAAACTCGAGAGGATAACTCTAACGTTAGATTTTAACCTTTTGGTAAATGGCTTTTGCTTGTTTAATAGGCTTGGTTGCTAGTTAGGCAGTTCCTTACCAACTCTCTAACTTCTGCAGCATAACATAAGATTTCAGTTTGTCCTAGCCTTTTCAGTCAAATGCAACATGATGCCAGTTGAATAGGATTACGATGGTGACCTTAGCCTGGGCGGAGAGTTGGTCCCTTGTGATACATGCACACAAGTTTGTATTTATAGTTTACTTTTCAGTGGATATGAAGAAGTTACGTTGTCGCATACTACATTATATTAGGAGAATTTGAGGTGATACATCTGGGTTTGGAACCAAGTCGAGGAAAGGCTGGGTGAAAAGGTGGTGTTGCCCTTAACATATAATACTTTCTATTTTGTTGGGTTTTTGATAGTTTATCATTCTTTGACTGGATCTTTTATGCTTATGTATGTTACAATCGATATTTGCAATCTGTCATTGTTGTTAGTCTGATATATTAGCGTTTGAGGCTCAACGCTGTTTTTTCTATATGTTTGGCAACTTGGGTTCATCGAGTCACAAAGTATATATGGTATGTTAACATTGTACCATGTTGGAACATTTTGACATTGGTCTGGTGGTCATCAACAAAGCCGTTTTCTTAATGGTTCTTAACGATAGGGACATGGGGGGTACTTTAAGCACTTTTATGGCTGTTGGCAGCCATTATCATGACATTTCATGTGGATTGATTAGGTCCTTTTGACAAGTTGCATGTTTTCTCATGGAATTTCTGGTAAACAGATCTTGGATTTGGAAGTGGGAAGTCGAAATCCTTATACGGTAGAGATGGTCATTTGGGTATGACTCTGGTTAAGTTTCCCGGTGACGAAGCAGGCCTAAAGGATGCCGTTCGAATGGCAGAGTTCTTTGAGAAGGAAAATCATGGGCGCAGGGGGTGGGCTCGTGTACAGCCGCCAACGCTGGGCAGTAGGGATGATGATAACAATCCAAACCTTGTCAAGTTTGATGAAAAGACGCGGGAGAAGAAGAGGATCCTATATGGCTATCTCGGAACAGCTTATGATCTTGACAAAGTTGATTTCGACACAAGAAAGAAGGCCGTGATCGAAAGCCTTAGGGAGTACAAGTCATCCAAGTAGATTCGTGGTAACATTCAAGGTATCGATGTACGTTTTAATATATGCCATTTATTACTTTTAACACCATATGGTCATCAACCTCAAGGCCTTTTCGTTTCCTTGTTTGGGTTCAGCCATCCCGTCTCATGGCATCGTAGGTGATGGAAGCTCTACGTAATATACGAGCAGCATTCTCTAATGTCGCAAGGCCGAGGCGTGAAGCCCGTTCGGATGCCTGCCGATCATTCTTGGACGGATTTTTTTCGTGCTACAGCTCTTGGTGTGTTGGGATATAAAGCAAGAGAATTCAGTGTAGAAAAGGATTTATTACGAGCGCTTGTATTTGTATGGTTTCTGAGATGAACAACTTGTATGGCAGCCAATAATTGCTTAGTAACTTTTATTTGGTGAATAGTAAGCGTTTAATGGCTACATGTTGGTTGTATAATTGCTCAACATTTGCCATGGGCTTCAGTGTCACGTGCTCAATGCACCTAATAATCGGTTAATCACGTGACACAAAGAGGGCTGAAGTTCCTCTGCCCCACCCACTCGCAAAAGCCCGATTCATTGAAGCCTTAGTCTGTGTGTTAGTTATACAGCTAATTTACAGCACTCTATTTATAATTTGGAAATTGCACAACGTAGCAATTGATGGTTGAATTTTTTTTTTTTAACGATTTAGCTATTAAAATCATTACAAATTAGATTCAAAATGATTAAATAAAAAAAAAATTTTAAAGCCGCATTTACTTTCACGATGTGGAAGACTCAAATTGGTACCAAGGAGAGAGAGCCGAGGCAAAGGAAGATCATCGTCCACCAAAGACCATTGCTGCAATGATCGAGCCGAAGACGTCATCCAAGCTTGTCTCAAAACTTTTTCGTTCATAGATTGGCTCGCTGTCTCAAAGTTGGGATCAGGGGTTGCGATGGGGGACTTGCGGTTGTAGCTGGCTTGGTGTCACTGTCAACCGAAGATTGGGATGAGTTGGCTGTTGGGTTGAAGGGAAGCGAGTTGGGGTTGGTTGGTGCGGTCATGGTGAGGAGGTGAGGGGGAAGGTTGACAACAACGATGGTATGATGGTTCTGCAGTCGAATCAATGATGGTCTTTTTTCTTTTCTTTTTTTATTTTATACTTCTTTTTTGTTATTATTTTCATATTAATTCTTTTATTTTTCACTATGTTACACTGCTTAATGAGAATGTGTGGCACATTAACATACAAACAAAAAATTTGGCGGAATTTTAACAAACGCATCATATTAATTTGGGGCACTCATATCCAAGTATTATATGAAATAATTTCATTTTCCGAGACTATCTTGATACTATTAGTTAATTTTAAAGACTATCTTGATATTATAGGAATTTTTCAAGGACTACTTATAAAAGACCCTTCTAAAATATGAACTCGTAAAGTAGTAACATTATGTAATGATATTAGGCCAAATCAACTTAAATAACACGAGCATAAGCTATTGTAATGTTTGATGCAACGTCAGTAATACAAGACGTCACAAGACTACATGTGCTCAATTTAATGATCCCATAACAACGCTGTCAACAACAATAATTTGATGTCATAACAATAACTATTTGAACCCATAATATCACTATAACAACAACAATAAAATCAAGTCATGCACAGTCCATGTCAGTGTCGTCACAGTCGTTGAATTATTGAAATATCGTTATAACGTTATTAGATTGCACCGAGTTATGTGTAACCCATGCACACGACCCGGTGCGCAGGATAAAACATTAGGAAAACTAAAGAAAATGGCTTGAAAACTTTGAGTTTTAATGATAAGAACAAAATAAATGGTAAAGTAAATAGTACTAGGATTGACTTTTTAATGTAAAAATGTGATTTTTCGTTAAAATGAACAGTACCAGGAACATTTCGTTAAAGTTTCCTAAAACATTTGTAACTTTGTGTAGTTGCCCACCATCGGCTGCTATGGCAAGCTTTCTAAGGTTCATATGTCAATCTTAATAGCTATGAACCCTATCTGTGCTGACTGCTGAGCATAAAGACGAATTTGGAAAAGATAAAAATTGCATTACAGGGACGAAAATGAAATGCCCGACACACTAAGGGACGAATAATGTAAAATTTCCTATTTTCTATTTTGTATGTATGCGTATGACCAGTATGGATGGTATGTATTGCGTTTGAAGTGACTTTGAGTGAGTGTTTTATTTTATTTTTTTAATCCTTCATCGCGCATTTATTTGTTGAAGTTAATAATTTTTATTGTTCAACTTAATATTTAAGTACACTTAATATCTAAGAATTTTCATCGCGCATGTATTGTGTTTGAATATACTTAACATATAAGTATGTACTTTTGAAATGTAATTATTCAATAAAAAAACTAATATCATATATGATCATGGAATAATGACTATATCACGTGAATGACGTAACCTAACAAACTTCCTTTTGCTTACACACGAAGATGGAAGTATGGAAGACTCTAAATACGTTTTAAGCATTGGATTTTTGTTTAAATGCAAAGAACCGAATACTCGAAGCACACAAAAAACATTTGAAGCGTAGATAATGAATGTGTGACAGACGGCTGACTCATCATGACGCGCATGCGGTCATTGTTTGTTCACATACATGCATGACTACATAATCCGGCACTTTATCTGACTATCCAATCCCATTCCTACTCTATTCCTATTCCTATTCCCATGTGCTGCTCTCAGTGGGCCTGCCCCACCCCCACACCCGCCTCTCCCAGCTTTTTCTCCCTCGATCCAGCTTCGATTTCCGGGAAAGCACAATACCCTTATCCAAACACCCCCTTATCCTACGTCATCCTCCCCTCTTACTCCCACTTTACCATTTCCCTTATCCTGCGCACCCTCCCCTCCCGCCACCAGCGCACTCTAGTCACCTTTTCGAGACGCCTCCGCACGTGTCAACCCTTCCTTCACCCACGTCAGCGCAATGTCTTCTTCTTTCTCCTGTCCACCGGCTGTCTTAGCTTTAGCTTAAGCTCACTGCTTAAGGTTTTGCTCTCTCTCTCTCTCTCTCTCTCTCTCTACCTCCGAATTCTAGGGTTTCTCCTTTCTCTCACTACCATATCTTGTTCCCCTTTGGCCGCTGACTGCACCGTACGACGATCATGGGGTCGATCCCCGATCCCGGCGAGTTGACCGAGTCGACTCCGCCGAGCTTCGACGAGTTCCAGCGGCAGACCTCTCTCATGACCAGCTGCACTCTCCTCTGGAAGGAGCTCTCCGACCACTTCTCGTCCCTCGAGCAGAACCTCCTGAAGAAATCCGAGGCCATCAAGCTCAAAATCCAGACCCTGGAGCACGAGACCAAGGCCTCGCTCGACGAGCTCGAGCAGCGCGAGGTCTCGATCAGGGACATCTTCGAAGTCGCGCTTGGCAAGGTTGAGAAGAGCAAGGAGGCGGCGCTCAAGGTGTTGAAGAGAGCCCGCAGCGACGACGAGTACGGGGAGGTGGACGACGGCGAGGGGTTGCTGATGAATCTCAAGTCGTTGTGCTTGAAGATGGATTCTGGAGGGTTTTGGAGGTTCGTGACGGCGAGGAAGAAGGAATTGGAGGCTCTGAGATCGCAGATGCCTCTGGCTTTGGGCGATTGTGTCGATCCGGCGAAGTTCGTGCTAGAGGCGATATCGGAGGTGTTCCCGGTGGACAAGAGAGTGGAGAGGAGCGATAGGGGAAACGATTTGGGCTGGGCCTGCGTTCTGTTGCTGGAGTCACTGATTCCGGTGATGATGGACCCGAAGATCGGGAGAAAGAGGCTTCTGGTGACGCGGAGCGTGAAGCAACGCGCCACCGAGATATCCGAGACCTGGAAGGCCAGCTTGGAGGAGAGAGGCGGCATAGAGAACGTGAAGACTCCTGATGTGCACACGTTCCTGCAGCATTTGGTGACTTTCGGGATTGTGAAGGAGGAGGATGTTGAGTTGTACAGGAAGCTTGTGGTTAGCTCAGCCTGGCGCAAGCAGATGCCGAAGCTCGCTGTTTCGCTTGGCCTCGCCAAGCAAATGCCGGGTGTGTTCCCTAATGCTAACTTGTGCCTTTCTTTTATTGTTGTTATTTGTAATTGTAACATTTTCGATGCAGTTCTTTTGCCATTGCTTGGTGTTGCTTATAGTTCATGGAAAATGTGTTACTTTATAAGCTCTATATATGTAGGATGATGAAGTGGTGGTTTTTCTATGTGGTTAGTAAATTTTGAGTGAGACATGTGTAATTTTTAGGTCATGTTATTTCCCCGACAGTGGCTTCTATGTCGAAATGTCTACTCTTTCCAATGATAAATTGTAGAATTGTTTAATAGTAATTCATATGATCGGCATTACTCTTCAGCTGTTCCCAATGTACTGTTTACCTTATAAATCGGATATTACTGTGGTATGTGTTTCTTTTATATATCACATTTTTCTGTAAGAAACAAAACTCATACATGACTGTATGTTGGACTGCCTATATCCCAAACATTTTTTAATTCGAACCTCTGACCTTCCTTTGAAATCAGAAATTGTGGATGGTAGAACTTCAATGTTTTAACATTACGATGGTAACTCATGGACCTTGTGGTAGTTTCGTAAAGATTTGCTTTTTCCTTCCGTCTTGTCATCTGTGTTAGTTGGGAATGTTTTGATATGGTTCTTTATACGTACAATAAAGAGGGCACCATTCTCCAATTTTTAATGTTTGGAGGTTGTTACTATGTGTGCAGATATGATTGAAGAATTGATCAGCAGGGGACAGCAGCTTGATGCGGTGCATTTCACCTATGAGGTTGGACTTGTGCACAAGTTTCCTCCTGTTCCTCTACTGAAAGCTTTTCTGAAGGATGCTAAGAAAGCTGCGGCTTCTATTTTGGAAGATCCCAATAACGCTGGGCGAGCTGCGGTATTATTTTAATCATTGCATCTGTTCTTGTTCTTGATCTCGTATGTCGTGACTTTCAGTCCTGAATGTGCATCTCAAAGTGTGTGTGTGTGTGTGTGTGTCACCTTTTGGTTCCCATAACTCCCCGTCATTTCCTTAAAATTTCCTTTTTCCCACTCCCCCTTTCTCAAATGATTGGGAGGAGAGAGAGAGAGAAGAAAGAAAAGGGAAGGGATCTTATGCCTTTTTGTTTGTGTATAAAGTAGAAGAGGGAACTCCCCCGCCCTCGCAAAAAACTCTCTCCTTTAATGGAGTGAATGACAGCCATCTACAAGATATGCATGATATTAACATCTTACCCTTTACTAATTATTACATGTGAACATGATCATATTTCTTTCCCACAGTTCTTACTATTTTATTTCATCAGTTTTGCTCTCATAGTGTTTATCCATGTCGGTTTCATCTTATTGTTGGAACATGTATGTAGTTTGACTAGTTTTGGGACAATAAACTCTTCTATATGGGTGGAATATGATTTCCAGTTTATGCATCAATTAAGTAGTCAAGATGCTATTAGAATTTTTGTTTTCTCAACAATAATTGCAGGCAGTTCATATAGAAATGAACGTAAGTTCGCTCGAGTATTTGGTGTGGCCTTATCTTCAAATTGTTGGTAGTTTTGCAAATGAGGCATAATGGTATTTCGAATGGATTTCTTCATGATGAGGCATTGTGCAGTCATAGACATCCTTGTTTGCGTTCTGATTTCTTCGGAAAGAAGCCCCTAAAAGTGCATGAACTTAAGTTTGCTGCCCTCAGTTGTAGGAGAAACTAAACCTATAGAAAAAACTGCACTTTCTTTGATCACTTAACTCTTCGTATGCAGAACCTAGCTGGACGCAAAGAGCTGTCAGCGCTTCGGGCTGTCATCAAGTGCATTGAAGATTATAACCTTGAGGCAGAATTTCCTCCAGAAGACCTCAAGAAGCGCCTTGAACAGCTAGAGAAGGTGAAACCAGAGAAGAAAAGGCCAGTTGTAGTCCCAGCCAACAAACGAGTACGAGCTAACAATGGCGGTCCCATGCCTCCGGCCAAGGCTGGACGCTTGACGAATGCATATGTGTCTTCTTTCCCTACACCTCCTACATTTGTCAGGTCTCCTTCCCATGGCCAGTATCCTGCTGGGTTCTCACCGTACCATTCCCCACCCACCATGTATGGTAGCAGAAGCCCACCAACCCCTTATGCATACTCACCGGAAGCAGCACCCCCTCCTCCTCATGCCGGATCATACCCTGGACCTCCGATGAACTATCCCGCATATGGGGCTTATGGCAATGGTATGGTACCAGCTTATCAGCCGGCTTACTACCGATAGACATGACAAACCTCATATGAAGACGGTAAGCACTGATACGATGACCCGAGATCTCATCCGCTTTTATAATGGGCTTGTTTGTAATCACTAACCGTTTTCATGGTAGCGATGTGTGTATTAATCATGATATTTCGTCATGCTTCTTGCTTCGTCACGGTGAGAAGTTGTATTTCTAATGTTGATCAAACTGTAGTAGTAGTAGGTCATTGTGAAAAAGTTGTTAGGATGACTTAAAACATCGACCCACGGCACCACCAACTCTTCTTCAGTTTAGTTGTAGAAAGACTATTTAATGCTTCTCTACGTTGTTCTCTATGGTTCTGTCTCTCCTCCCTGTCTATGGTTCTCTATGGCGGTCTCAAATCTTCATTTTTCGAGGGCCTATATCTGCTGAGACCGCACATATCAGGGGATTATATGCCAACAGGATCCTCTTCGGATTTTGTTGGTGAGGATCATGATGATTTCTAAATCGTGTTCATTCATCGTACATTGTGTGGATAGTTTTTATCAGGTACTGTTTGTGTTTAATTTTAAATAAAAATATTTAAAATGATTTTTGACCGCACGATATACCATTCACGAATCTGCGGATTCTCACAAAGAGGATCCAGCAAGGACCTGGATTAGATTATATGGTTCTCTTCTCTATGGCGCTCTCTCTCTCTCTCTCACCCTCTGTCTATGGTTCTCTGCGGTGTAACGGATACCGTCGGGTAAGAAAGCTCCCCATGTGAGCTCCAAGCTGCTCTACCAGTATTCCTCTTCAGTGGGAACCTTTACGCCAAAACCTAATTAATTTTTCGTTTTCATTTTTTCAAGTCTTGGGAGCAGCCTCTCCATAAATAGGGGTAAGGCTAGCCGACATTCTCCTCTCCCAGATCCTGCGTAAAGCGGGAGCCTTGTGTACTGGATACGACCTTTCATTTTTTCAAGTATTTAACCAAATATATTCAGAAAATGTTCATTATCTGCTGCATATTTTCATTTGTTTTGTGTAACAAAGCTTCCTAAATTGCAACATGCCATCAAAGTTATGGTAACTAATATTGTTACGACTCAATTATTTTATGTTGCATCGACTTTCAAATTTAAAGCACTTGGTTATTAGCTGATAAAAAAGATTACACGTCTAAAATAAAATCATACAAACACTAATCTATATATAAGGTGAGAAGAATAAAAAGGCAAAACATTCAAAACGCGCCTCTCCCTTTTTAAAGCTTTTGAAAAAGACAATTTAATATAATAATTCAGGACCATTTGAATTCTGAACGAAAATTATACATTAAAAACAACAAAAACACAACCCACCACATGGTGCGTGGTTACGGTGGTCTTCTTTTTCTTTGAATATTATTTTAAACAAAATAGAATTCAGTTATAAAATTGT
The DNA here is from genome assembly GCF_916048215.2 of Malus sylvestris. NCBI lineage: Eukaryota > Viridiplantae > Streptophyta > Magnoliopsida > Rosales > Rosaceae > Malus > Malus sylvestris. The sequence continues at coordinate 15,937,886 of NC_062272.1, forward strand.
TTAACGTAAAAAGGCCAATTGCCACACGAACATGCGTGTGACAACATGCTAGCAGTGGCGAAGCCACGTGAGGGCGAGGAGTGGCGGTCGCCACTCCCTTGCCGGAAAAACAAGGCTGGAGCGTTGGCCAGCCCCTCCCCTCCTGCTGCTGCTCTTCGTCTCCTCCGGTGCTATATGGTTCTGCTCTGCGCACAGTAGAGCTGCGTTCAATTTTTTTCTTCAAAACACCCAGGCCAAAACAACGTCGTTTTGGTTTGGTAAAAAAATTTGAAAAAAGTAGAACGAAACAGCACCGTTTCGTATAAGTTGGGAAAAAAAATAAATATATAGGGGGGACCACGTGCCCCCTATTCCATTCAGTCTCTCTCTCTCTATGTGCTCTTTTTCAATCCCCAATCAGAGTAAAAGGTGCAGTAGCAGCGTTGCCCCCCAATTCCTAGCATAAAAATCCCAGCAATCAGCACCCACCGTGCCACCGTTTGGCCTTTTGCTACCGCGCCAGCCATCTCCAACCGCCAGCTTCCAACTTTCAAAGCCACTCTTTAGGTAAAAATTTTAATCCCTAAATTTATAATCCTAACCCTAATTAATTATTTAATACGAATTTTGTTTAATTGGTATAGAATCATATGGTGATGCACTAATATGATTATTGATATGATTCTATGATTATTGGTATGAAAGTATGAAAGTATGAAATTATTTTTAGGATGAAAATTAAAATTTGAATTCTTGATTATTGATTAATTAATTGAATTATTACATAATGTATATTCATATGATTGGTTGAATTTAATTTAGGCGATCGGTTCAATTTAATTTAGGTGAAGGCTAATATAAAATACAAGAGTGATCGGTTCAATTTAATTTAGGTGAGTTTGCAAAAGCCAAAATCGTAACCAAATAATTCATTACAATCTAGTCCAATAGAGACTGACTTTTATTTGGTCAAAAGTTAAAACCAAACAAAAACCGGCCCTAGAATTCAAATCGGCCAGTTTGATCAGATTGATGCCGCCTTTCCTTGTAAATTGCATTTGTCTAGGTTTGAACACGATACATTTAATGGCGTATCCCTCCATAAGACCTGCGTCCTAGCCCCTAGGATTGACCAACCAACCGAGTGACCAGTTTTCAAAGAGGGAGAGAGAGAGAGCTTCATGGCAGCTGGGTAGGACGAGCTGTGGGGATAACTAGCGTGAGACGGGTGCCAAACGAGGTATAACAGTAATCGCCTACCAACTGTTTGATGAATTGCTCCTTAGAGAACTCTCTTGCTCAAATCGCGATACAGCAGTATTACTCTTTACTATAATGTTCTCAAGGAGAGGAATCACATTTGCTTCGGCACTGTCTCCGCATTTCCTTTCAAGGGCTGCTCGTAACTTTTGCTGCAAGCCAACCCCCACAACCATACTTCCCGTAGCAGATCATTCCGGGAAGGTTGCCAATTACTCTAGTAACTTTCATCTTTCTCCTTTGTTCCCCACCGATGATTGTAAACCTCATTCGGACGGTTATGATATTGAGCTTGTTGATCATGAGGCGTGGCAAGTTTCATCCGGTTTGGCATTGGCAGGGGGAGGAATGCAGGGGTCTGCATTGGACTCAAATTTGTTATCAGATGAAGTGGTTGATGAGCCAATTGATACTTGCTCAGTACCTGTTGAAGGTGACCCGGACTTTGATGACATTGACAACATGAGAATTCGTGGCCATCTGTTCTTTAAACTTGACCGCGATTCCAAAGAGTTCGAGGAGTATAATTTTGACTTCCATCGCAGGAAGAAGTCTTCTAAGCAAAAGGATGATCCAAAGGAAAGTAAAAGGAAGGATAATGAGTTAAAGGACAGCAAAAGAGGCAACCCAAGTCTTGACTTGCCCTCCAGAAGCGAGAAACAATCTAGAATTGTGAACTATTCTCCGCTTGATGAATTGGACACTACTTCTGTTGGGAAGAAGAAGCTGAGGAGTCCGACCTATAATCAGCTAACAGGTCCCTTCCATGAGCCATTTTGCCTGGACATTTTCATATCAAAGGCTTCTGTTCGTGCGTGCATCATTCACCGAGTGACCAGTAAGGTTGTTGTTGTGGCACATTCCATATCGAAGGACATGAAGTTTGACCTTTGTTCGACTAGGAATGCAGCTGCTTGTGCTGCTGTGGGGGAAATTCTCGCGCAGAGGGCATTGGATGATGATATCCATGATGTGATTTACACACCTAGGAAAGGGGATAAATTGGAGGGTAAGCTTCAAATTGTGCTTCAGTCTGTCATTGATAGTGGGATTAATGTGAAGGTGAAGTTGAGGCAAATAAACAGGAAGAAACGTAGTTCCTCGTATGCAACTTAGGAAGCTGGTTGAGACAATTTCAACAACAAAAAACTCCTTGTGTTGGAAACTCCTTTTGTTCAAGCTAGGAGAGGGGACTGCCCTGCCCTCCTTTTCTGAGAGATGAGGACTTGCAACAACCACCATGATGGTGTAACTATTTAAGTTACTAGGTATTCACCCCTCTTTTATTTGCACAGCCAACCACGGCACGAGAGGAATTCATCGAGTGGACTGCAGTCCCTTAATCCCCTAGCATTGATTAAACAAATTTACTCTTGTGGAACTATTAGTGTAAATTTTTCTTCTCTGTAATGTATAAACAATGATCAGTTCTCTCTCTTTCTGCATTGAATATGCACTATGCCATATTGAATTTTTTTGAATGGAGCTGGAGAAATTAGTGCATTTATCATCTGTTTAACCTAACTGATTTGATCCCTAACAGCGGTTGAATTCTGTGATTACGTTAAATCCCATTACTTCTAGGATCCTTTCATGTATATGCCTAAGTTGATTAGCTTATTTGCTCCCATTGGCCTAGTGCATGTTACGGTTAGGCCAATCAATGGGTCACGGCAGGGTGCCCACCCTTTGCATTAGGGTTCGAATCTCTCCTAGTAGGTTAAAGTAGTTTAGAATGTCGCCTTCACAAAAAATGAATGGCGTACTCATTCACAAGCTTTAAACAATCATTAACTGGTAGCATAAGATATCGATTCAAGTGATAAAACAAAGCAGAAATTACTTGTATTCAACAACCCACAACTCAATACAAACATGGGTCAACTCCCCAGTTGCCAAAATCCGAAAATTTTCAGTCATTAGCAGTTGCTAATTGCAGTGAGAGCAGCTCATCCTCCGGGATTGTCCTAATAAGACAATCCGACTTGGGGTACGACACGCACAACAATGTGTACCCGCCTTCCACCACATCATCACTCAGCATTCCTTCACTCTGATCGACGGTGCCGGTGAGAAGCTTGGCAGGGCAAGTCATGCACACGCCGAGCTTGCAGTCATGCGGCACAGAGAGGCCGGAGTCCAATGCCTTTTCCAGTATGGTCTCATCAGGCTCCACCTCCAGCTCGGTAGACTGACCCTCGTGTTCCACCACCACCTTATAGGATCGGACGGTGCAGGAGTAGGACCGCCGTGACCGGTGGCGCGGCCGGAGATTGAGCTGGAATGAAGCGGAGAGATTGGTGGTTGTGCGTACTTGTTTTGGGAGGGTGAGAGAAGGGGAGGGAGTGAGGTGGAGCGTAGCCATAGTGTGTTGGGTTCTGAGGTGGGAAACGAGGGGGAAGTTTCTGTGGCAATGCGGAGTGTTGTATTGTTTATGGTGTGGAAAAGATAAGGTTTTGGATGTTTCTGCGGTTTATTTCTGAGGCATGGGCTAATATGGGTTTGCAAGCAAATCAAGGTTTTTATTTGATTTCCAAACCAGAAGTTTTTTGGGGGTTTTTGATATAAGTCCAAAGTAACTAAAAATTGGACTTATTTCAAAAGTAAAAAATTACTAAAAATTGAACATATTTCAAAAGTTGGCCTATAAAATTGGACCTATTTCAAATTTTCCCAAGTTTTTTTTTTAATATGGTTCAGGGAGAAATTTTTGCAAGTGACCGGTATTCAAGAGTGTATTCTACGTGTTATTAGTAAGTGGAATGATCCGAAAAAATATATTATTTCATCTACTTGTAGTATGTCATGCGGAATACTACTTAAATACCTCATGCTTAGGAAAATCGCTTTGATTTAGCACTGTTTGATAACTATTTTTTATTTTTTTTTAAAACAGAAAATCAAAAGTCAAAATTTGAAACAAAGCAAAATAGCTTTTAATTTTTAGTTTTTCATTTTCATTTTTCTAAAAATTGAAAGTAATTAATAAACGAGTTTTCAGCTAAAAAAAATAAACTGAAAAGAAACTGATTATCAAACGGTTTCTAATTTATATGAGAGATGACTTCCACTCTTTTTTTTTTTAATTTTTTTTTATATCTTAGGTATTTGTTTGTTTAACTTTGCCCTCTGATTATGTGATTTTTTTTTATGACATTAATGTTAATTATGCGGGTTGTTCGGATACTCAGGTACTTTACTACTATTATATGGGTTCTAATCTCATCTCCTGCTGCTCTAAAAAGCAGCCCACAATTTCCGGCTCCTATGCAAAGTTTGGGCATCACTCCCATGCTCATGCATGCACTGAGACCACTTGGATTTTCTTTCTTCTTGGTGAGCGTGGCGTTCACTTGTCTACTCCTATTTACTGCATTAAACTGAGTGCTAACTATCTTGCTGCTAACCAAGTTCATAATGCTCGCACACTTCACATTGAACTGGATTATCATTTTTTGTTCATGAAAAAGTTGTCTTGGTAGTCATCGTGTTTGCTAAATTACCTTTATTGTTCAACTGGTTTATCTTCTCATCAAGGCTCTTCATCAGTCTCGTCATGAGCTCCTTTGTTTCAAGGTTGTCCAATTAGGTTCGTACATTTTGCGGGGTGTTAAAATAGGCAATTAAACTGGAGTTGTCTCCACAAGTATTATGTATTATACGAAGGTAATTTTCTATTTAATTATAATAAAATTCTACCAAAACAAGGCTTTATATAACCCTGTATACATTGTAATACTTTGCACAAATCAATATACGGAGTCATATTTATTCGCATGCCATGTTTACCGTAAAAGTAGGAAGACATAAAAGTAAGCTACATTTGATACAAAACCCGGAAAATGATTCTTGCCGGATTCTTTTCTTAAGGATCCCGTGATCGTGATTGTGATTGTTTATCGTACATCTTGCGATCAATTTTCATTAGATACTATTTATATCTAATTTTAAATTTTAGAATGATTTTTTATCGTACAATATACGATGAACAGTCATGATTACGGGATTCTTAGGAAAATGATCCGGCGGCGAGGATTCTTTTCCATAAAACCCAATGAAACATAATCGTATTTATGACGTCATATTTATGAACTAAATATATATGATTCTTGGTAGCTTCATTGATTTTTGATCTTTTTCTTCACAAGGCGTGCTCATCAGCTGTGTGGTGGTGATCATCTTTCAGTCTCAAAAGGTGAAATTCTCAGTCTTTAATTAAGTGTTAATCACATTCACAGATTAAGAACTGTTTTTGTTTCAGTGATCACATCCACAGATGAGTTACCCTATCGTTCTGCAAATTAAACTCATTAAAAATTCTAGGGTTTTGAAAAATAGCGATAAACCCACTAATCTTTATCATAACCAGATTATGAAATCATTAATGAAAGTTAATTGAAACATATTCAAGAAAATACTCTTTAATCTTGTATTCAATTCTTTAACTTTATTGCCAATTGATAACTTAGCAGTCGGTCGTTTCCTTATTTTTGCTACATGATCGTGTTAGACTTTTCTGTCTTATTAATTTTTTAATTTAATTTTTTTATTCCATGAAAATGAAAATGAAAATTTATTGTAATTATGGTTAAGGAATAAATTTGGTGTGTTTTTGGTTGCAGTAATCTGCAAAAGAAGCAAAATGGCGGTTGAGAAGGCCGGCATCGCCAAAGATGTCACTGAAGTAAGTTGTCGAATATCCGAGTTTTATGTGTACTAGAGTATTGTGTTTTCAATGGTTTGTTTATGTTTATGATGCTGAAAATATGTATTTCGTTGTGTATAGTTAATTGGAAAAACGCCGTTGGTGTATCTGAACCATGTCGTGGAAGGTTGTGTTGCTCGTATCGCTGCCAAATTGGAAATGATGGAGCCCTGCTCCAGTGTAAAAGACAGGTATATAGGCTTTTAGTTGTATGGCTTACTGTTTTGTCATTTTCTTGTTATGCTTGTTGGTTTCGCGGCAGCGATACCTGGATGTGTTGTGCTTTTGCTCTGATTTATGTTATTGTTTACTGATTATTGAAAAACAATGCAGGATTGGTTATAGTATGATTGCAGATGCTGAGGCGAAGGGCCTTATCACACCTGGACAGGTTAGTTATTTGATAGGGAAACTTGCTGGCTAGGACTGTTGTGTTTTGAAGAATTTGTGCATGAAAGAGAGGATGCAACCGCCTTCCCCGTATACTATTCTTGGTTTCTCCCCTAGCAGGCGTTTTATTTTAATTTCAAATGATGAAAAAGATGCAACCATGCTTTTCTCATGGGATGTTTTGGCTGAAAACATGAGTGGACTGTGTAATTAGAGAGGATTTTTTGCATTACAAGTGTTAAGAAAAAATTTCAAACATGTAATAATAGTCTACATTTCATAAAACTACTAAAAATATTGGTTTCACCAATATTGTGAGCTCACGGATCTTCATTGAATCTGACTTTTGGTTGGATGGTGTTTTATGAAGAGTGTCCTCATCGAGCCAACAAGTGGTAATACTGGGATAGGATTAGCCTTCATGGCAGCAGCTAAGCATTACAGGCTTATCATTACAATGCCTGCTTCAATGAGTCTTGAAAGAAGAATCATCCTCCGGGCCTTTGGAGCTGAGTTGGTTCTCACAGATCCTGCAAAGGGCATGAAAGGGGCTGTTCAGAAGGCTGAAGAGATATTGGCAAAGACACCTAACGCCTACATTCTTCAGCAGTTTGAAAATCCTGCCAACCCTAAGGTATCTACTCAATCAATTCTACAGGTTATGAAGCTGGCGCAACTTGCAGAAAAACAAAGGGTATATTGTGCTTGGAAAAAGTTATTCGATTTTTGTTACTGTAGATACATTATGAAACGACTGGACCAGAGATATGGGAAGGTTCGGGAGGGAAAGTAGATGCTTTTGTTTCTGGGATAGGTACAGGTGGAACTATAACAGGTGCAGGGAAGTTTCTAAAGGAGAAGAACCCTGACATAAAGGTTAGCTCGCATTTTAAAGGTTAACTAAAAAGTTCTTTGGTAAATTTGTTTATGAGCTTCTTTTGAAGAAGATCTGAACAATAGCCTGTACTTTCTTCGTGTTTTTGATGCTCTTTTACTTTGTCTTATTGTGTTCCTTTTTCTTTCTTAATGTTAGCTGTATGGTGTGGAACCGGTTGAAAGTCCAGTCCTAACTGGAGGAAAGCCTGGTGAGTTATAGTGCATTGCTGCTCTGAGAATATTTGTATTCCTTGCATAATCTGGCCTCTGCAATCTATTTACTGGCCTTTTCACTAGTTTAGAGAAAATTTTGTTCGTAATTTCATGTGAGATTAATTTGGTTTCTGATGGAGATAGGGCTGTAATAAACAGTTGGAGAGTACTGATCTCAGATGTGACTGGTAGCATAGAGAGGAGTTTCGTTGAGGGACACTCAGTTACTACTTCGGTGGAATGAGTCTCTTGCTTCTATTACTGAGAATGTTTTGACTCTTATTTTCTGTAGCTTCTGGCTTTCAACTTTAGTTGGCTTCTGATTTATTAACTCAAAAGTTTGTTGGAGTAAAAATTCTTCCTAAACCCCAATTCTACGATACATGGTGTAAATTATCCCTCAATCTTATACATACTTAGCTTATATATTTATAACTTTATACATGACTGTCAATTCTAGTTTTTGCTTGCACGTTGTTGATGTTAATTATTGTGCTCCTTCTAATGTAAAGGTCCCCACAAGATCCAAGGAATAGGAGCTGGTTTTATCCCGGGTGTTTTGGAAGTCAACATCATCGATGAAGTTGTTCAAGTAAGGCTCAAAGGTTTTTTTACTTAATCAATCTTAATCACTCAAGTGCATGACATTTTTCATAAATCGTTATATTATTATTTGCGATACAATCATTTATGGAAACAGCAGTCAAGCCGGATGTATTGTCTTTCGTAGTGTTTTAATGGACGAGTGTATGAATGGCCAACAATTTCTGTGAGCTGGTGTAAACACAGCCATTGATTTTTCATTTGGAGTTCCTTTAACTCTCTGCAAAGAACTTAGGAAAAGACACAGCTTGTTAGTTTGTTTCTAACAGCTATTAGCCTATTACTGCTGCCCGTGTACTAAATCTGTGATGTGTTGCAGATATCAAGTGATGAAGCAATTGAAACAGCAAAGCTTCTCGCACATAAGGAGGGTTTGCTTGTAAGTTCTTAACCTACAAACAACTAGTAGTGAGTTAATATCTTTGATATAGAGCCATCACATTCGAATTTGTGCCATATCTAGGATGAATCACCGTATTGCAGCGTCTGTATTGAATTACAAGTGTCTGATTATCTGTTCCAGGTGGGAATATCATCTGGAGCTGCTGCCGCCGCTGCAATTAAAATTGCCAAGAGACCAGAAAATGCTGGAAAGCTCATTGTTGTAAGTTGGATGACTCCCATTCAGTTACATAGACCATGTATCAGCATTCTAATCAACTGCTAATACACATCTACGCAATGTAGGTGATATTTCCAAGCTTTGGGGAGAGGTATCTCTCCTCTGTCTTGTTTGAGTCCGTGAGACGGGAAGCCGAAAGCATGACTTTCGAGCCCTGAGCTGATTCCTCGGTTTCTGGCTGCTTCAAGTTTTAACCAGTGGAACCGAATTGTCTCGCTTCTTAAGTTAAAACTAACATAATCTGGTAGTGTTTTTCTTACGTGAAAACATGACCATTTAACCTTTGAGCCCCGTTATGTTGTCTGGGTTTTGGCTGGTTCTCTATACAATTCTGAAGTTCAACTTCACCCGTTTAAGAGTTTTCCAGACTATTACTATTCACACTAATTTTTTTAATGCATAATTAAATAATTTATGCTAAAGAAAATGTTGATTTTTTTTTTTCTAAATATATTTTTAAACGTTTATTTTGTATTTTATTTTAATTTTAAAAGTTGAAAACCTATGCACCGTTCGACCTCCATATTGGAGACTAATCGGCCCAGATTTTGCCGCGTAAAACACCATCAGTTGCCTAGTATGATTTGGACAAGGGCAAAATTTCTCATATGAAATTGACAGGGCACCATTTGAGAAAGGCAATTTCTCATATGAAATTGACAGGGCACTACCAACGCTTCCTTTGCAACCTTGACCATTAATGTCATCTTCAATGGAGATGGTTAAAGGTTTAAAAGTCAAAAAATAAGTAGATTTATTCAAAAACTCGTATTCAAATGATGGTTAGGCTATAATTTTATGGAGTCCATCAGGCTATTAAAGGGGCATCAAGCTAGCCAAAAATAGCTCTCCCCTTGGTCTTTTTTTTTTTTAATTTTATAAATTTTTTTTATAGGGCCTAATTCCTCAATTGCAATAATTAATTCAAATTCAACGGTTAGATTTGAAAACATGCAACGGTAGTTTAATTAAATGAACTAATTATGCCCTGTAGTCCCCTAGCGCATTCTCTCTCTTCGGAATTATATGTATCCGCAGGATTAATTTGGAAAAACAGTAGGGAAGAGATTCGGCAGCAAAGACCCTCGCGATATCTTTCTGTATGGATTCCTTGCCTTTGAATCACAGTCTATTATTGAGGAGCTATGTTTAGCCCCTTCGGTTGTGATGACGTATAACTATGGCCTAACATTGTTCATTTAAAAATAATTTTTTATGCCACTTAGTAATATGGTCTAGTAGTATTCCCCTTCACTTGTAGGTGAGAGGTATTAGATTTGATTCTTGCCACATTATTACTAGCCCATTGTGAGGCTAAGCTCACCCCCTTCCCTTCGTGTAGATAATATCGTTTGTTCATAAAATTAAAACAAATAAAATAATTATAAGGCTACAATTTTGGATGAGGCTATGTTTAGGTTTAGCTCTTTCGGTTGGAGAATGGTCTTTGAAATTTTCGTATACCTTTTGAGTAATGTTATTCATACTATGTTTTTGTACCACATTTTCATATCACCTTAGGTGACATTTGATGTGGACAGCAACATCATTTGAATTAATCAGATTTTGAAATTTAGTTCATTATTTAATAAACTAATAATTAAAAAAAACTAGTTAATTAAATGATGATTGTGGTATACGAGGAGTCTTTCTCTTTCGTGTCCTTAGGTTTTGCAAATTTTTCAAATGATGTGGTTGTCCACATCAGATGCCACCTAAGATGATATATAAATGTGGTATAAAAACATGGTATGAATAACATTACTCATACCTTTTTGAGTTTTGGTTCTTAGTGTTTTCTTTGACTGGTTCAATCTTACAACTATAGAAAAGATGGGTATGTAATGATGAGACATCATTCGGGGGCCGTGGAAAAAGCAAATCGCGTGCCAGTTTCGTCTCTGATGTTGCCATCATGTGGTCCACTCCATGGCGCATTCTGCATTGCCTTGTGCTTGGTACGTGACCTCCTTCTATGAATGTATATTAGCCACTCAACAATATTTTCTCATGATCCAAACTGTTTAATTTTCAGATCTTCGTCTGAATCGAAAAGCGTTGGACAATTCCACATTTCTGCACAAAATGGAGAGAACTCATCGTCTCCTCTTGTTCTTCACTATAGCCGCAGCAGCAGCAGCAGCGGAAGCACAAACCAGTAATATCACCACAGACCAATTTGCTCTCCTTTCTCTCAAATCCCACATCACCAGTGACCCTCAGAACGTCTTGACCACCAACTGGTCCACAACTGCCTCCAATATTTGCCACTGGGTTGGCGTTACTTGCGGCGCACGCCACCTCAGAGTCGCAGCCCTGAACCTCTCTTACATGGGTCTCACCGGCACCATTCCTCCCCACCTAGGCAACCTCTCGTTTCTTGTTAAGGTGGACTTTGTGAATAACAGTTTCCATGGTACCTTCCCCCAGGAATTGGCTCGTTTGCGCTGGTTGAAGTTGGTTAACTTTGGATTCAACAACTTTATGGGAACCATTCCTTCGTGGTTCGGGTCCTTACCCAAACTTCAAATCTTCAATTTGTATGGCAATCAGTTTTCCGGTTCCATTCCTGTTGATATCTTCAACTTGTCTGCACTACAAGCAATTAATCTGAGATATAACCAGCTAACAGGTACCTATTGTTGATCGATCATTAAATTTAAGGGAGCTGTTATTGACACTCCAACTTTTACACTAGGTAGAAGTGTGTGATGAAAATTTTACAAACGAGATAACAATTCCAAATTTTAGTATCTTGTTAGATGTTTAACGTTTATCTGTAAGATTTGGTTGTTTATTTTTGTTGCTTCTTTTGGTGGCACACATAACAGGCAGCATACCAAGAGAAACAGGAAATTTAACAATGCTTAAGGATATACGCCTTGACTTCAACAACTTCAAAGGTATGTACAGTGCACTCGACTTTTTGTTGCACTATTGGATCAGGGAACTGATTTCTGCACACTTTTTTTGTAATTAGAAATTCCAAACGAGATTGGATCCATAGAGAAGCTGGAGAGGCTGTACGTGCAAGCCAATGCCCTGACGGGGCCTGTTCCAGCGGCCATCTTCAACATGTCTTTCTTGACTCTCTTGGCTCTAGCAGGAAACAGCTTGAATGCTAGTATTCCGGACAATGTATGTCTGCATCTTTCTAGCATTCAGCGGTTGCTTTTGGGTCACAACCAGTTTGATGGACCACTTCCATCCAAGTTATGGCAATGCAAAGAGTTATCCATCTTAGGACTCGATTTCAACAATTTCAATGGCGGCATACCCAAAAGTATTGGGAACTTGACTCAAATAACCAAGATTTATTTTGGCTTCAACAATTTGACAGGTACTATACCAGATGAGATTGGTAATCTTCAAAACCTACAGGTTTTGACTCTCGGAGTTAATAATCTAAGCGGTCCCATCCCATCCGCAATCTTCAATATGTCCATGATGACAGCAATTGACCTTACTGAGAATCAGCTCTCCGGTAGTCTCCCAGCAGACATTGGTCTCGGTGTTCCAAACCTACAAGAACTTTATGTTGGAGGTAATAAAATCCGTGGGATAATCCCCAACTCTATCTCCAATCTTTCGAAGCTTGCAAGGCTAGACATGGGCGGGAACTCATTTTCCGGGCTCATTCCTACCAAACCTTGAGTACCTCAGCTTATTCAGAAACAATTTGACGGTTGACACTTCAACTCCAGAACTAAACATTCTTTCTTGTTTGGTTAATCTTAGAAAACTGAAGACGTTATTCTTGGGCGGTAATCCATTGAATGCCACACTTCCTGTTTCCTTTCGGAATTTCTCTGCATCGATTCATTATGTTGCTATAAGCAACTGCAACATGAGGGGTAACATTCCCAATGATATCGGCTACTTGAGCAGCTTGTTAGTCTTAGATTTGAGAAACAATAAATTGGGTGGGTTGATTCCAACTTCTGTGGGAAAACTAGGGAGTCTCCAAGGTTTGTTTTTGAGTGGCAACAAGTTTGAAGGAGGTATCCCATTTGAACTTTGTCAACTAGAAAACCTAGCTGAATTAGTCTTGGATGGTAATCAACTCTCTGGTTCGATACCTTCTTGCTTAAGTAGCCTCGCCCGAGCTCTAAGACGTCTATCATTAGGGTCCAATTTGTTGACTTCCTCAATACCGTCTACCTTGTGGGGACTTGAGTATATCTTGTACCTAAACTTGTCATTCAATTTTCTGAACGGATCTCTCTCGGAAGATATCGGAAAACTGAAAGTTGTGATCTCTCTCGATGTATCAAATAACCATTTATCAGGTGGTTTACCAGGCAGCATTGGGGGCCTTAAAGATTTGGTTGATCTTTCATTGGAATCTAATAATTTAGAAGGCGCTATTCCGAGCTCATTTGGCGACTTGGTAAGCCTGGAATCCGTCGATCTATCCAAAAATAATCTGTCCGGAGTGATTCCAAAGTCTCTGGAAGTACTCTCGCATCTCAAGTATCTAAATTTGTCCTTCAACAGACTTGAAGGAGAAATTCCGAATGGCGGACCATTCCAAAACTTCTCTGTGCTGTCATATGTCTCAAATGGTGCGCTCTGTGGTGAAGCCCGACTCCATGTTCCACGATGCAAAAACAGCACGCTTAACCGGAACTCAAAGAAAGCTAGCACATCCAACTTGAAATATATTATTCCAGGGATTGTATCAGCAATGCTCCTAGTGGCCTCTGCATCAATGTTGATACAACGCAGGAAAAGGAAGGCGGAAGTTGCAACAGAGACTACCTTGCTACCTCAATTTCTTTGGCCAAGATTTTCACGCGCAGAACTTGTAAGGGCGACAAATGGATTCAACGAAAGTAACTTACTTGGCACGGGGGGTTTTGGCTCAGTATATAAAGGTACAATTTCTGATGGGAGAAATGTTGCTGTAAAGGTTTTCAATTTACAGCTTGAAGGGGCTTTTAGGAGTTTCGACAGTGAATGTGAAGTGCTGAGCCAAATTCTTCACCGAAATCTCATCAAAATCATCAGTTGCTGCAGTCAAGTTGATTTCAAAGCCCTCATACGGCAATACATGCCTAATGGGAGCCTTGAGAATTGGTTGTATTCTCAAAGCTCTCCGTTGAGTATTCTGCACAGGTTGAACATAATGACGGACGCAGCATCCGCGTTGGAATACATTCATCACGGTTATTCGATACCAATCGTACATTGTGATGTGAAACCAAGCAACATACTACTGGACGATGATATGGTTGCTCATGTTGCTGATTTCGGAATTGCGAAACTCATAGGTGGAGACTCCATGACACAAACCATGACCCTAGCCACAGTTGGGTATATGGCTCCAGGTGATGTGCTACATGCTAAGTTTACGCTCTCACAAAAACTGGACATATTTGTTGAACTCCCTGATAGAATTGAGCCCTACCGTTATATGTGGGACCCACTTGTATTAGAGAGTGTCAACTGTTTACAAATAGTATTATTGATCACTAAATTCACGTAAATTAAATTATGCAGAGTTGGGGATGGAAGGAATTGTTTCAACAAGAGGGGATGTGTACAGTTTTGGCATTGTACTGATGGAGACGTTCACAAAACGGAAGCCAACGGATGAGATGTTTGTTGGGGAAACGAGTTTAAAGCAATGGATTGCAAGTTCATTACTTTCGGATGATGCATTCGTTGAAATCGTGGATGCCGGTTTACTAGGGACGGAGGAAGATGGTGGTTTCGGGAGCAGGAGAGATTGCGTATCATCGGTCATGAGATTAGCTCTAGCGTGTTCTGCAGAATTGCCGGAAGAGAGGATTAGCATGCAAGATGCTCTCGTCGCACTGAAAAAAAATCAGGATCAAGTATTTGAAGGATTGTGGAGGACTCGAGTCTTAATTTTTCTCCTGTCAAATACGATAATTTTTCGTCGTCTAAGACAAGCAAACGTAGCAGTCCAATCGAACAATTCATCGCATGCTTTGATGCATAGTAGAAAAACCTCCAACCCACGATTATATTCTCGTCTAAACTCCCAAGGTGCAGTCACACCTCAGATCAAATGAAATCTTTGGACGGCAAATACAACACCCTGTTCAAGGAAAAAATAGTTTTACGTATATTCTCAGAACATAAGATAACATCTCTTTTAATACTGTCGAAACCATCAGAGCCTACCTCGAAAATTCTCTCCACGGCTCTGTCAAAAATAAGTTTTATGTACGGTCAGTAGTAGCGAACAAATAGCGGAAGAAATTGAAAATGTTGAAGGTCAACTCCAGAATTCAACCAAAGTGAACTTCAAGTTTTAGGCCTCTTTGGTGTGTCTGAACTTTCAGGCTCTGCTTTGCGCTTTATCCCTAGGAAATGTTCAACCTGAAAAAAAACATAAAATAGAGAATTATTCTTTCTATGGAAATGAGTGGAAAAAAAGGGGAGAGAAAAGAACGTCACAAATGAATGAATCGATATTTACTACAAACTATCAGCACCTGCTGCACGCAAGACAACAGTACGTAACATATCACCTAGAAGCATTTTATATAGATCAAGATCAAGAAACGAGGGCAAAGAACTGTACGAGTTCACTCACCTTTCTGTCACCAAGCATGGGTGTCAAGCCCCCTGGGAGATCCCTCTCAACCGTTGCAAAACCACTTCTGGGATCGCTAGTTTGCCTGGAAACATGAGAACAAAGGGGGAAAAGGGTAAATCAATTGGGAATTCTAATGTTGAATAAAGACAGAAAGACAGAAAGGATAAAGCAGGGAAGCATATACCACAGCTCATGTTTCTTATTCAATTCTTTAAATTAAGACATTCAGATAAGTGTTTAAAAATTTAGAGAATTAATTGAATCATTTCTTAAAGTTGTAAAGCACCGTTTTAACATTTGAATATCTCACATATACCAACTCCAAGCCTACTCACTATACTGATTTTCTTGTTTGGAGCTGTCTTGGTCAAATCCTATTGAAACTAGCAATAACTGATTCAAAACCAAAAACAAAAATCTGAGTTGAATGAAATGATTGAAAAGCATACCCTGGTTTAACATGGCCACTGAGGACAAGATATGGTGTCTGCAAGCGAGCTTGAGTGTCCCTCATCCTCTCCGCAGACAGTGATGGTGTATCTGAACTCTTCATCTGCTTCAACTTTAGTTCTTCCTGGTATTGCTTCATACGCTTTTCTTGCTTCATCTTTCCAGGCCCCTTCCCATGGAACTTATGAGAAAGTATCCTAAAGGCTTCCTTGGGTGTCAACTGGTGAAAACAAGGAAATACGTTAGCAGCGCATAATAATAAAACTACTTGATCACTGATGAAGCAAAGATAAAAACATACAAAATAATGCATGCACCACAGCTTTCCAAACACAAAACTTCTTTGTAGAATAAGCACAGGAATATTTAAATTGAATGTCGCTAACCCTACTACACATTTTTAAAAACTACACATCCAAACCTAAAATTGAGCCCATGTAAAAGGCATAAGAAAATTATCAATTGACCAAGGCTAATATAACTCTATGACCAGATTCACCGCAGTGTAACCATGCCAAACCATAAAAACAATTAACTGTAAAGGAACTGAACAGAAGTACTTACAGTTCTGCCAAATTCATCGGTTCTCTCAATGCGAATATCCTTTTCCTGATAGACTTTAGGTGCACGAGTATCCTTTTGATGGCTGGAAGAGGATGAACGAGTATCCCTTGGTTCATCCTTTTTTTGACGTGATGTATGGGTCTCCTTTGGCTGCTCCTCCTCATCATCATCTACAATACCAAAAAGTTTGCTCTTTTTCTTGTCCATGTTTCTGCCACCCCAGTCAATACCTTCTTTAAGGGTTCCTCGATCTTTAAGCAGCTTCAGTACACCTGATAAGCCCTTCCCAACTGCAACTTCATGAATTGTTTCATCAGGAACTACCTCGTCCTTATCCTCATTCTCAGGCTGTTTGTCTTCATCCATATCATTAACTTCAGTCCATCCACCAGGTTCATCCATTTTTTCTTCATGGGGAACTTCGGGTTCATCTTCTTGCATAAAAACATCTTCACTTTCAGGCTTGTGGGATTCTGAAAAAGTACAACAAAGGATAAAAGTCATTTTCTAATTATAGATGAAACTGTGATGTAGTGGCAGGACATTAAAAAATTTCAAAACCTCCTAGAGAATAACATTGTAAAGCTTGCAGAAGGCTCATAATTTAACACACCATTAAACAAATTTACAGCAGAAAAACAAAGATCTAATTGGCATGTAAAAAGCAGCAGGAGCAACATTATACCCCTCCATGGGACATTGATAATTAACGAACCGGAATTTGGTGGAATAGGAAGATGGTCACCAGCTAACTATAAGATGATGACCATTATAATATGATGTCTAAGCTGGGAAAGGGAAGCACTCCCACCCTCAGCCAATAGAAAATCAATTAAACAATACCCTAAGGTTGATTAATAAAAGCAAAAACACAAAGATAGAAGATACCTTCATCAAGCTGGAGGCCCCAGACAAACTCTTCCATCTCAGTGAAGACAACCTTGTTATCCTGTGACTCTCCAGTTGAGGGGATTTGATCATCTGCAGTCTGACTGCTGGCAGTGGTGGTGGCAAGGAGAGCAATCGCTTGTGGACCAGATACAGTTTTTTCCTCCTCTTTCTTTTTAAGAGCCAATTTCCTTGCTTTCTCTAAGGATTTATACAGATCATCGTCATCATCTGCAAAGACAGGATTTTCATCTTCCTCTCGTTTAACAGAAAGAGTTTGTTCCAGTCGCAATGATTTAGATGCCTCGTCTGCTCTAGCATAAGCCAGCTGGTATGCACTATTTCTCCTTTCAGCTTCCAATCTTTCTTGCTCCTCTTTACTGGCCCGCCTCTTTGCATCATTCCTAGAACCAAGGTCTTCAACACCCAACCCTGCAGATACTGCTTCTGCTTCAAGGGCATCTAAGTCTAGCTTCTCCCTCTTCCGCAAGGATTTCTTTTTCTTAGGTTTTTTAAACTGAAGCATTTCATCTTGAGTATAGAAATCAGATGAGATCTTTCCAGACATGTTGAGATCTTCAAAGCGGTCCTTCGTGGGAACACCCTGTATCCTCTTACGTAGCTAGCAGAAAGAAGTAAAGCCACTGTTAGTCTTTTCAATTTCTTTTGTATTTCTTTGCCTTTATCTAAAAGCAGTAAGATTGCACTACAAACTTCAATTGATCACAACTCAAAAGATAGGGAACCAAAAAAAAAAAAAAAAAAAAGACAGAAAACAATGAAAGCAACACCTATTAGAACACCATTTCAATTCACCGCAGCAAATGCCCTGAAGTCCTATCCTCCTTTTTATTACCGCTCACAAATTATGATGAGAAAGAAAATAATACCTCTTCAAGTTTCTTTTCTGCTTCACCAGTAAAGCGTCCTCTTTCATCTAAAGTTAAGCCCTGAAAATAAACATAAATTAACATATTAAAACCATGTTCCCTGCCCAATGTTTCAAACAAATGAACATGAACAAGGGAAAACACTGGGTTGTGAGGTAAAATGTAGGGGCGATAATAATATATTCACCTCATCCGGGGTTGGATCATCATACTGTGGAAGCATTTTCTTCTCGGTGCCAGGGTCGTCATTAAACCTGATGCACCATAACACATACATATAGTTAATACCAACCAATGTCGGCAATGAGATGTGAAAAAATTCCAGATTATAGGAGATGGTTAGAATAGACAATGTCACCCAATAATTAAGTTGCTTTTGGCAAATCAAATTTTTATTACACTTTATAATTATGGTTAACATACTTATCGACATAAGCCCCCCTTTTCTTCTTTGCTGCCTTGTAAGCATCGTCTCGCTGCTTCTGCTCTCCAATTTCCACATTCTCAAGCATATCAATGTCTGTTACATTGAAACAAAAACCTCTATTAAACAGTATAAAATTAAAACATCCATGGCATGCCTACAAGAGGCTGTGGGCCGTGAAAAAAAACAAAGTAACTCAAAACTTCTTTACCTTCATTAATGTCACCATCAGCTAGAATATTCTGATCTTTGAGTGTTAAAACAACTGCCCCGCCTTCCATTACTTTGTCAAGGCCATGAAGAACTTTAACACCAGCTAGATCATCTGTAAACAGGTATTCAGAGTAAGGTGATATCAAAAAACCAATCAACACAGAAAAAAAGCGTCATAGATTGTAACTAAGTCATTCAGACAGTATTGACACCTCAACTGAAAATGTGAACCAAACTCTAAAAGTACTATCAACAATATTAGACCCCACAACTTGCAACTGTTGGGTCACAGTTAAAGATATAGAAACCATATATCAAGAGCAGGTGCATATTGTCAGAATACTGAATCAAACCTCTAGAGGCAATGAGGCATACAGACACAAGACCTCAAGGTTGATGTACTTTTTATTTCGTGCTCAGGCGTAAAACAAATTCCATAACCCTACAAGTTCTAACATAAAATATGCATTCTAACTTAGCCATAGCGCCACATACCGTATGTTCTCAAATATAAAATGAAACGATAACTAAATTCAAATTCCTGTTGATGTCCCAAAGACCCTTAGCTTCTATTACGAAATATTAAAAAAAAAATCTCAAGTGAGAAGGAATCTTACGAGTGGGATCCTGGGCTGTCTCCTCATCTTCACTTTCTCCTTGACCAATATTGTCCTGAGAAATTAAAATTATATGAATGGTAGTTATAAAATCAAGAAGCTGTAAACACAATACAAAAGGAACACTATCAAACTGACCTGTTCCTCGAAAATCTTAGAAAGCTGTAAAGCTTTCTGCTTTTCTGCATTCCTTTTCTCCTCAATCTTACGACTCTTACTAACCCATGCTAAAACCTCAGGAACATCTTCTGTTTTCTTCTTTAATCTCTCTTCCTTCGTCCTGAGAAAAAAGCAAACCCAATATAACTAATTGTAGCACCATGCAAAGAAATATAGACATGTTACACATGGCAATGTCCTTAAAATAAGTGTTTACGTACATCTATGCATGCAACTCAATATAATTGTATTGCCACCATCTGCTAGAGTGTTATGATATTTGTGTGTTCAAATTAGATTTAAGTAGACCCCATGTAATTGAACGTTGAAAAATTCAGAAAGAACAATACCCACTCTGGGGGGCTGACCATCGCCCCGATTAACCACTAGGCGTTTGAAAATTAAAAATGGACGCCTAGCCCGCCTAAGTCACGGCTCTCACTTAGACAAAAAATAGATAACTTTCATTTTGCATTTTATTTTTTTCAATAAATTGTAAGAAACTTGTTGAATACTTGGATAAACACTCATTATATGCTTCTTCCCATGTTTTCAATATGTTCTAATACTTTATAATCTATATGTCATTCTATTTTACAACTTATGTATCCCAATACAGTTATGTATGTATTTAATTATAAGTACATATTTAATTATAATTTATATAATAAATTTAATAAAAATTAAAAAAAAAGGCCTAGGCCCCATGTAGACGCCTAGCTGTCAACCGACTAGCGCCTACTAGAACCTTGGCTACATTCAAAATAAAAGGCAGCAAATCCAGAAAAAAAGAATGCAAAAAATAAAATAGAATAAAATATCCGAACCGCCATAGTGTAACCACAATTGTGTCGAGCACAAATAACTCCTCAGCAAACTGTACAACCATAGTTATAACTGAGGTTGTGTGAAGAATAAAGTCACTCCTCAGTAAATTGCAAGCAATATCAGGATAACGAATACCTACCGGCATAAAATCACAAGATATAGTATACCAAGCTAATTTGTCAATAATTAATTGATAGTTGGTTCAAAGAGAACACTGCTAACATACTACAATCATCTTTCTCTTCAAATGATGCCATTTACTTTGACACAATAAACCAAATGGATAACAATGAATTGTTTTCATCCTTTGGGAGATGTTGATTCAACTTTTTTTTTTTAAACACCCAGTATGCTTTTGCATATTTCATTCTGCTTACTATTAACTTCGAAGCACATAGCCCAAGAATATTATGCATATTGTATATCACAGACAAGTTCAGGTTGCCCCTAAGATAACTTTTATATGATTCCTTTGAATGCACCAAAATCCAACTTCTTCAGTTCCCAATAAAGAACAATGAGATGCAATAATGCTTAATGCAAAATGGGATATGAAGTGGAATTCAAAAGATAAAATAGGTTGATAACATAAATCAAATATGGCATAAAGAAAACATAAATGAAGCTGTACTTACTTCAAGATGCGTTCCTCAAGCTCCGATGCTGATAGATGTGTTCCACTTGATAAGCCATCAGCATGCCGTTCATCCTCAGCATTATGGGAAACCTTCCCTTGCTTAAGAATGTCTTTATCCCTGTTATCATCACCATTTAGCTTCAATTTATCATCTCTTTCAACGCTTCTCCTGCTTCCTCTGTCTCTTGATTTATCCTTATCTTGATCCACCTCCCTCTCTTTTTCCCTGTACTTGTCTTTCACCCTCTCCCTATCGGTATCTTTATAGCTTTCCCTCCCTTTCTCTCGATCTTTATGTTTTTCTCTCTCTTTTTCTCTTTCCTTTTCTTTTGCTCGGTCCCTTTCCTTTTCCCTTTCCCTGTCCTTATCCCTATTCCCCCTCTCTTTCTCTCGTCCTCGATCACTATCCTTCTCTGCCTCTCTCTCCTTCTCCCGCTCTTTTTCCTTCCCTCTGTCCTTTTTATCTTTCCCCCTATCATGCTCCTTTTCTCTATGACTCTCTCGATCATAATCTTTCTCCTTCACCTTATTATCTCTACTCTTATCCTTATACCGGTCATCTCTATCATCCTTCCTCCTTTCCCTGCCATATACTCGATCCTTTTCCAAATCTTTATATTCTTTTTCTCTTTCCTTCACAACATCACTCCTCGACTGCTCTCGGTCTTTACTTCTGGCATCCTTCTCTTCCCCTCGGCCACTCTTCTTCCTATCCTTGCTCCGGTGCCTGCTTGATTTGTCAGCCCCATTCTCGTCTAAATCATCATTGGTTCCCTCATCCTGGTGCTCCCTCATTGGAGAGTCAGCCCGATCGTACTCCACTTCCATTTGCAACACACTAAACTGCGAAACTCCACCACTGGAATATCGAAAATCAAAGAAATCAAACCACATAAACAACCGATATAACTTTCCAAAAACCCAAGAACATTGTAAAGTATTAAGTTCAAAATATCCGGTGTGCTTGGCAAAGTGATAACATAACGAAGGAAAAAGCATCAAATTCTGAAAATTTCACTTAATTTCGAAAAATAAACAGAACACGATTTTTACATGAACATATGAAATCTGAAAAACCCTAATCAGCAATAACAAAATTAAACAATCGACATTAACTGAAAAAAAAAATCAATATTTAGAAAGAAACCGATACCTTATGAATTGTATCGGGTTTGTTTGGCGGAAAGCGTCGGCGGAGCTTCCTTCGCAATCTCAAATATCTATAAGCTCTGTTTTGCAAACTTGGACTGGAATTTGTTTGATTTGGTAAATCGTAACAACAAGTGAGTAGCGGAATCCGGATTAGGATGGCGGCGATGGCGATTGAGCGCTTGAACTTGTTGCGTTTCGAAGCTATATGGGAGCACGATAGTTGAGTGAGAAGAAGGGGGGAGAGGAGGTGTGGCAGATTTGCGTGGGTTCGAAAGCGAGGAAGTGCAACGACTTGAACAAAGGAAGGAGTCTATTGGGGTAGTTTCGAGTTTTCACCTTTTAACCGAGCCTTTTCTTTCTCTCTCATTTTTAAAATTTAGTTTTTCTATTAAAAAATCACTAATACTTTTTATTTGTTTTTACTAGCATATGCTTGCGCACTTCGTGTGTGAACATTATTTTTATTTTTGTTTCTAAAATGAGAAGGTGGGAGTGGAGTGAGGAGAGATGTTTTTGTTTTTCATTTTTTTTTAATATTAGATATATGCTAAACTCATGTAGCTGAGATTTAAATAAATAAATAATTGCTTTTATAAAATTACATTATTGTTCATAATATTTTTTTGTAATAGAAGATTAAATAGTTTTTATAACATATTTTGGTTGACAAAAAAAAAATTGTTAATACTTTGTTAACGGAGAGATAATTTTCATATACATATTTTAAAAGAAGAATTAATGTGATTAGTTTAGTGTGATTTGTATTTTGGCCAAATCGGACAAATGGTCCCCGTGGTCATAAGGTATTCGGAAGATAGCCCCTGTGGTTTAAAAATTCGGATTTAAACCCTTGTGGTGAAACCTGTTAGGATTTATGCCCCACATTGAAACTTCTGTTTGTTACTCCGTTAGTAGCAAGTGCCACCCTTCTCTTTCTCTCTTTTCCATCTTCATCTTCCTTTCTTTCTTCTATCTCTGCAACCTGCTGAACCAAAAATAGAACCAACGTGACAACTTCATCTTCCCAATCGGTCGATTCGATTCCCCATCTTAAATAGAAGCTATGGAAGCTACTCATTCTTCCACTCTCTCTGCCCAAACCCGTAGCCATCTCCTTTCACCAATTGAGGTTTTTGAACCACCATTCCATGTGGGTTGGATCACAGCAGGAAGCCAATTTTGATCAGCTGCTTCTGGGAAAAGCTGCTTTATCATCCTCTCAAGCAGCTCAAGCTTTGTGCCGCGCCACCCTCTTGAAAAAAATTGATGGCTCAACTTTGTTCTGTGCATGAATGCACCATAAACATGGTCCAAAACACAGTGGAGCATTCCCAGATTCGCAGTCACCATTTTTGAGAGAAACCCAAAAATTCAAACACCAAAATTTTCACAAAAGGTTGGGAACAGAATTTAGATGGCATTATATGCAAATTTTCAGAAATAGAGAAGAACCCAGAATCCAGTGTTGGGAAAAATAAAAATTTGTGAATTTTTTCATCTAAAAATCATGATTTTGGGGATGAATAGATTAGAGATTACTTGAAATTTTGAAATAAATACTAAAGAACTATGGCCATTATGAATCGAGAGGCATGGGCAGTGAAGAAATCAATAGGAAACTGAGAAGAATGAATTGGTGAGGCCAAAGGAGATGAGAGGAAAGGGGGTGGTGAGAGAGTCCATAACACGAAAGCAAAAGGGGAGAGAGGGAGAAGAGAGAGATTAGCAGGGGATCCAAAATACGGAAGTAAAAGTACAATTTTACCAATCCATTTAACGGACACTTAACAGAAAAGTCACCTTGGACTAAATTTGCTAACAAACTATACCACAGGGTTTTAAATCAGAATTTTTTTACCACAGGGGCTATCTTCCGAATACCTTAAAACCACAGGGACCATTTATCCGATTTGGCCTTGTATTTTAAAAGAACAATTAATGTGATTTGTTTTTTAAAAGAACAATTAATGTGCTTTACTGGGTAAAAAGAGATTGAAAATGTTTAACAAATTGCTATGGTGGGCTAGCTTTGGGCTTGCCTTCCAAGTTCCAACCCGCACGAGTTTAGGGTTTAGTCCACCCATATTCGCCTCACCACGTCTTTCACTTCCAGCGTCGCTGCGACCCTACAGTATTAGTACAGTCGACGGAGCCACCGTCTCCCTCCCCCGCTCTTGTCAGAAGTTTTTTTTTTTTGCGGCAGCAGTCAATCAGGTACGCTTTCTTTCACCTTCTTGGATGTTTCCTTCACCTCCTCAGTGTCAAATTTCAATTTCTGACTGAGTGTATCTTCTCTGTATATGGAGTGGGATCGCTGGTTAGATTAATCAATTAATTACGAGTTTCATTTTGGTTAATTGTTATGGGTTTTGTGTTTTGATTAATTGGCTTGTGCTGTTATTTTGGTCAAGTGCTAAAGAGTTGGTGTCTTTCATTAACTGATATGAGTTTTTGTTTCGATCAATTGACATGTGTAGAATTATGGAACGATATTATAAGCGAAAACTATCGACGGTTAGTTCAGATAATGTGGGTAGTTCAAGTTCGGATTATGAAGCGGATGTGAATCTAGTGAATCAAAAGAATGTCGTTATCAATCAGTCAGACCAAGATCGTATGGCTTATGACACTTGTTTGAATGTCTCAATCAATTGCATTAAGTTTTTGTTGCGACAAGATCTTTATTTCTTTGATTATTGTGATAGTGTCACTTCAAGCAATAGGGGAAATTATTTGGAGCTCTTCCAATTTATTGCCGATCACAATGAGAAAGTTAAGCAGGTTGTGTTGGAAAATGCTCCGAAGGATCTCAACTTATTAGCTCCCTCAGGTCAAAAGAATCTTGTCAATTCATGTGCCATTGAAACCATCGATGCTATCATGAGTGACGTAAAAGATAGATTCTTTTCTATATTGGTGGGTGAATCTCGTGATTTTTCGACATTGGATCAAATTGCAATTGTGTTGCGCTATGTCGACAAGAAAGGGGAAGTAATTGAAAGGTTTGTGGGAGTCCAACTTGTTGGCGACATCACTTCAAGTAATCTGAAGGAGACCATTGACTCATTCTTTTCTTTCAACAAATTAAGTTTTTCCAAGCTACGTGGACAAAGTTATGATGGAACTAGTAACATGAAAGAAGAGTTCAGTGACCTTAAAACAAAGATTATGAGTAAACAACCTTGTGCATTTTATGTTCATTGTTTTGCTCAAAATCTTGAAATATGTCTTGTTGCGGCAGCAAAGAAGAATGTTGAAATAGCCAGTTTTTTCACATATATAATTAGTGTAATTAATCTTGTTGGAGCATTTTGTCACCGTCCTGATGCACTTGGAGAGCAGCTCCATAAAGAGCTTAAAGAAGCTTTTGGAAATGATTTTCTAACGGAGAGAGGCATGAATCAAGAAACTAGTCTCAAACATACCGGCAATGCAAATTGGAACTCATATTATGGTGTATTGCTCAATTTGATTTCCATGTTCTCGTCTGTGGTAAAAGTTCTTGAATTGATTGTTGATGATTGCGACATTGATAGGGTTGGTGAAGCATGTAGGACATTGAAAGGAATACTCTCTTTTGAGTTTGTTTTTCACCTCTTTTTTATGAGATCAATTTTGGAAGTCACAAATGTTTTGTCACTTGCATTACAAAAGAAAGATAAAGAGATTGTGGTTGCAATGGATTTAGTCAAATCATGTAAGCAACAACTGCGCCACATGAGGAATAGCGAGTTTGATCTTTTGGTTGATAAAGTATCTTCTTTTTGTATCAAGCATGATATTGAAAATCCTAGCTTGGATGAGACATGTGTAGTTCAAGGGAGGTCACGGCGTAATGCTCCATTAAAGACAAACCGGCAATTTTATGCAGAGGTCTTTTTTTGTGTCATTGACGAGCAACTTACGGAGTTGGATGATCACTTCAATGAGGTGAATACTGAGTTACTTGTTTGTTTGGCATGTTTGAATCCGGATAATTTTTTCATAGCTTTTGACAAACAAAAGCTACTTCGTCTTGCTCAATTTTATCCTCAAGATTTTTCCGATGAAGACCTATTTGCACTTGAAGGTCAGCTTGGGCTTTATATTCAATATATGCGTTCGAGTAGTGATTTTTCTCAATTGCAAGGGATTAGTAATCTTGCAAAAAAAATGTTGGAGAAAGGGATGCATCGAAAATTTAATTATGTGTATTTGCTCATTACACTTGCTTTGGTTTTGCCGGTTGCAACTGCGTCAGTGGAGAGAGCATTTTCTGCCATGAAAGTTGGTGATGGTTCAGTCTGCAACAGAATGGGAAATCAATGGTTGAGGGATAGTTTGGTTATTTATATTGAAAAAGATGTTTTTGGTTGTATTGATAATGAAGCTATTATGCTACGTTTTCATAATATGAAAACTCGCGTTGAACAGTTGTAGTTTGTGCCGGTCTTTTTTTACCGTGAATTATGAATGAAAGAAATATTGTTTGATGTTTGATGAATTATAAATGAAAGCACTATCGTTTAATGTTTCATTAAGTATGGATGAAATCTCCATCGTTTACTTTTTCTCTCGGGAGGTTCCCTCCTTAGCCCAATCACTCTTCTCTTCAAGTCTCCATCGGTTGACGGTACGAGCCTTGAAGGCGGTTAAGAGACTAAGACATAAGCTACACAGCTGATGAATCAGCAACAAAATCAAACCCCAATTTAGACGATGAACATGTTGCACAACCGAAAAGAGATGCCAAGATTCACGAACACTGTTTTCTCAAAAGAAATATTTCTCCACCGTGTAAGATTTTGTTGAACTTGATCTCTGCTTTTAAGTTTTTGAACTTTATAACGTCGGGAAGTTAGAGTTCACAATGCCTAAAAGCGTTTTCACGAGCAAAACACTCTTGGTTATGAAGGTGGACTCAATTGAATTACCTATGATTCCCCTGCATCAGTTTGTTTCCCAAGTCTCAAGTGCCTCTGTGTGAATCCTACAGGTATTGCATCAACCAGAAAGCTCGTCTCTAACTGCCCCGTCGTCGAAGATTTGGAAGTAAGGGGATATTTCCCAAAAGATGGTCAGGACTTTATCATCTCTGCTCCTGAATTGAAGACGTTAACAAGAAGTTTGTATAATCGAGACTGTTACGAAGAAAATGACTATTTGTGTTGTTACAAGGTCTTACCTTCTTCGCCAACCTAAGCAGGAGATACACAAGCAACTTTCCATGTCCAAAATTGGTTCGAAGGGACTTGTTGTGTGGAATTTGTTAGGTTTCAGGAATGACGAGTTCAAAAACGATTCCTCTTAATAGAGACTAATTGCAGTTTGAAAAATGCGTATAAACTTATATTTCGTGTTTTTATTAAGTTACTAGAGTTTGAATATCACTTTCATTTCTTTTTGTGAGCCTTTAAGATAGATACAAAGTGATAAATAATCTGTTTCATGTCCATGATCTTTCTTGTTCATTAACTTGGTTTTCTAATTAGATATAACCTAGGATTTATCCTCCGTGACGCTCAAATTTTGATGAGTGTTATAGAGACATGAAAATATATACTCGGTGACATCCAAGCCTTTTCTTATTTGATGAATTAGACTGAGTGAATGATTTTTCTGCAAAATCCAAAACACGGTCACGTGACGTTATTATTTTACTCAAATTCTAATTATCCAAAACAAGTTTGTATAATCGAGACTGTTATGAAGAGAATGACTTTGTATTGTTGCGAGGTCTCTTACCTTCTTCACCAACATAAGCAGGAGGTACACAAGCAACTTTCCATGTTCAAAATTGGTTTGAAAAGGACTTGTCATGTGGAATTTTGTTAGATTTCAGTAACGATGAATTCAAAAACCATTTCTCTTAATAGATACTAATTGCAATTTGACAATTGCATATAAACTTATATTTCGTGCTTTTATTAAGTTACTAGGGTTTGAATATCACTTTCATTTATTTTTGTGGGCCTTTTAGATGGATATAATGTAATAAATAATCTATTTCATGTCCATGATCTTTCTTGTTCATTGATTTGGTTTTCTAACTAGATATAACCTAGGATATCCTCCATGACGCTCAAATCCTGGTAAGTGCTATGGAGACATGAAACTATATCCTCGGTGACATCAAGTCTTTTCTTATTTGATGAATTGGACTGAGTGAGTGATTTTTCTACATACTCGAAACACGATCACGTGACGTTATTATTTTACTTAAATTTTAATCATTAGTTTATTTTTCAGTTAATACTTATAAATATGATATATCAACTTTGTCGTCTTCTCTTATTATAACACGTGACTTTAGCGCCCACGGTAGCTCATAAAAAATTTCACGGACTAACAGTGCTAACTGGAATGGACAAGAGGGAATGAAAATGCAACAAACATAAGGATGAAAGTGAAAATTTAGTAAACTACACAGGGTATTTGTGTAATTCCGCCAAAAAACCAAAGTAAAATACTCGCTGTGTCAAACCGCGGTTGAGCAGCTTCGTCATTCGCTTCCTCCGTCGCTGCCACTCTCTCTATAGTCCAAAGAGCCACCGTCTCTCCCTCCGTCTTCTCAACAGTTCCTCCGCGCCACCAGTCAGGTACGCTTCCTTCGCCATGGGTGTTAACTTCGTGTTCTTTAATTTGAAGTACGATCATAGGGTTTCGAAACCTCTGATTTCTGTAAATTTAATCAAAATTAATAACAGCTTGGGTTTAACTGCGCCAAGAGCACGGAGAAAAGGGAGTGTTTGGGTAATTGGGTAGCTGCGATTTTCTGTTTAAGTTGGAATATTAAGATGTTCATCACTCGTCAGTATCTGCAGAAATAGCTTAGGTTTTTCTTGTTGTATTCGATTCGAACTCCGATTCTGGATTCGTCTTCCTGAAACTGCATAAAGTAGACAAAGAAACAACATTTTTCGCATTAAACATGTAAATATTGGGAAGTTGGTACTAAGCCAAGCTATTATATGTGAATTTATAACAAACTATCCAATCGAAATCATAAAATTTCTTCAAGTTCTTGAAAAATTTAAAGATATTCAACAACCAATGCCTGTTAATATCTCACGCTGCGTCAATTTCAGTATGAATAGGTGGTCTTAGTGTGTTGAAGAAAAATCATAGGACAGGGAGGGGAAACTTATTCTTCAAGACGAAACTAAAGTTTTAACCTATTCCAGCTTCATTTTGATCTAGGTAGAGATATAGGAATAGATTAGTAATCTCGATGCTTTTAGATTTAGTAAAGAACTGTTTGTTAATAAATTATCTTGAATCAATTATTTTTGAAACATTTTTTATTCTGGTTATCACGTACATCTTCACTTGGGAGCAGCCTCTCCATAAATGGGGGTAAGACTAGCCGACATTCACCTCTCCCAGACCCTGCGTAAAGCAGGAGCCTTGTGCACTGGGTACGACCTTTTTTTATCACGTACATCTTCGAATTCCAGTTCAAGATACTTTAGCGTTAAAGATAGACTCATTTGAAGACTCAAATTTCTAGTTGAGTTGTTACCGGAGGACATATTCAAAGGTCCAAAGGGTGCAACTCAATGTATCAAACATAGTAGAGATACTCGTCCAGGCCAGTGTTTGCCTTGATATTTAACATTTGGAAAAAACTCATATGGTCAGAGGAGTTGCTAACAGCAGATTCTGTGCATGTGCATATTTAATGCAACCATACTATAGAAGATTCACAGAATCAATTGATTACTTAAATGTTTTCTCTTCAATTAAATGCTACCTACCACATATTGTGTCCGTCAGATAACAACATTTGGTCAAGGAGTTTACGATAAGTTGACAACAGATTTTACTTATGTGTTTATGCAGTGCAAGTGTGCTAGACAAAGATGAGTTAACAACCAGAAATAGCCCCGGAGGGATGCAGTCATTTTGCATCCTTAGTTGGGGAGGGGATAGTATCATAGTCACACCAATTTTTTTGAGAAGAAACGATAACACTTTATTAAAATAATTGGTGTGTATCATAGTCACACCAATTATAGTTACAACTAGAATAAGGCTCTTCTTCCTTTTTCATTTTTTGTTGGGGAATGAATAAACTCATATTAGATGAACTTGTTTGTTGTCTATCATGTTGAAAAATTGTTACCTGGTTGCAACAAGCTTTAAGGTTGAATTTTTTCCCTAAATGAAATAATGCGAGTTTTTTTTTTTTTTTGGTCAATAGAAATAATGCGAGTTTGCTCCAAGGAGCATATGAACTTTGTCTATGACTAATGGTAGATGCAGCTGCAAAATTGTGTTTGTTTTTTTTTAGGGTAGTGCTATCCCATTTTTACTTCTCACACACCCTTCTTTGAATTTCGGGTCATCAGATTGAATGAATTGAAGAAGATCAATGGCCAAAAGTCTATGTAGCATGGATACGGATACGGATACGGCGATACGACACGATACGACACGGCGATACGGTTATTTTCTAAATATTAGGATACGATACGGCGTGGATACGTTAATTAAAAATATACATTGATGTATATTAATAAATAAATAAATATATATATATATATATATATTAATAGTTGTATATAAATATATACGGCATGGATGCTAAAAAATATGCATTATTTTCTAATATAAATATAAATATATGGCCTTATTTTCTCATAAAACGGAAGCCCTGGTTTGAAAAGAAAATATCACGTGACTTCAAAAAAACCCTAAGTACCTAGCACAATAGAATCTGCCGCCGTCGCCTTCTTTTCAATTGCAGATCTCGCCGTTTCTTCACAGAGCTCTCTCTCTCTCTCCCCCTCCCGCTCTCTCCCCCTCATCTGGTTAGATCATTTCATCGTCAAGGTGCTTTTGTTGCGTATTCAAAATGTCGGATTCGCGTATCAAAAGCGTATCGACGACGTATCCAGATGTCCACTGGTCAACGGATACGTTCAGATACGTATCCAGAGCGTATCGGCACGTATCGAGCGCGTATCGTATCCCAGACCGTATCTGATACGGGATACGCTCTTAAGTTGGCGTGTCCGTGCTTCGTAGCCAAAAGTTAATAAGGGTGTGTGAGAATTAAAGTGGGTATGTGAATAGCACTATCCTTTTTTAAAATAAATTGCTTACATTGCGAGAACCAGGAAGCAGAAGCTATACGGTTTGTACTAAATGCAATATACTGTATGCCTTTTTGTTGTGATCTATCTTAGCTAGCGAATTTATGTTTATGTGGATTCTTCCTACTCTTGAATACTGTTTGCTCCATCATTTGTAGGGAACCATGGCCACTAGTAAAGCTGAAGATCAGAAGGAATATGTAAATGAACAAGCAGTTGCAAATAAGTTTGCTGCTATGAGGTCTGAACTCAACCAAATTTACTCGAAAATCACAGAGCTAGAGATGGAAGCAAGCGAGCACTCGTTGGTGATCAATGCCATCCAGCCACTTGATCCATCCAGGCGATGCTACCGGATGATCGGAGGTGTTCTAGTGGAGAGAACCATCAAGGAGGTTCTGCCTGCTGTGCAGCGCAACAAAGAGGGGATTGAGGAGGTTATAGCTAGGCTGAACGAGGCATTGGAAAAGAAGAAAAAGGAAATCTCTGATTTTGAGGCTAAGTACAAGATCAGGATACGGAAGGAGCAGGGAGAGGAGAAAGATGATAGTGCTCGGAAAGAAGGGACTGCTCAAGGAGTCCTGGTCGGCCCCGCTGGCGGGAGTGAATGAATGATAAGTCTCCATTTCTATGCTCTTCCACCACCTTTGTTTCGTCGTCTCGAACTTGTTAAATGTGTTTTTAAGTGTAGCAGGTGCTAGAGATGTGGTTGATCAGGGTAGTAGAATAGTTAACAAGTTACATCTATTGTACTGAAATATGATTGTATTTGTACCCTATTTAATTATGTTTTTCTTACATTGGTTAAAATTTCGGGGGAAAACACAAATTCATAAAGTTTGACAAATTTTGAAGGATAAAGTATGATTTTTATCTCCGTAATCTTGGCAAATTTTGATGCAATGCTACTTGGTTTAACACATTGCGGTCGGAAATCAAATTCTCCTTCTTTTTCGTATAGTTTGGAGTAGGAATGTCGCTTGTAATTTAAAAAAAATTAAATTCAATCCCGTCATTTTATGAAACACAAAGAAATGGGTTTCCATTACATGATGTACAGTTTGTCTCTCTTCCATGAAGAAAACACAACACAACACATATGAGGCGGCCCGGGTATGATAGTGGGCCCAGAAGCCCAACATTATCACTTCTCTCTCTCTCTCTCAGCTGAAAAAATCCTGAACCCCTCTCCCGGCAAAAACCTGATCGGAAAACTCGGCCAAAACAGCATTGACAGTGAGCAAAACGACGCTGGAGCCGGAAATGACGCCGAGCACCACCCCGGTGGTTCCCAACACCTTAGCGAACGCCGGCCACTCGATCTCCCTAACTTCCTCCGCCACTCCGCTCAAAAAATCCCCCTCTTTCTCCTCCTTCCTCTTCTGCATCGCTGCCTTGATCTCCTTCCCCAACTCGCTCAACTCGACGGGTTGACTCGCGGCCGATTCTTTGTCTTGGGTTCTCACCGATTCCGCGCCCGACTCTGAATTCGTCTGGCTTTCGTCGACAGCTCTGAGAAATGATTGTCTTCTGTTCTTCTGTGTTAGGGGCCGTCTGGGTTGGGATAGGGGGATTGAGTGGCTACCGGCACATGGCGGTTTCAACCGTACGGGTGAGTTTAGGCTACCGGATATTGTGGGTGGCGGGAAGGGTGAGCTAACCGGGAACTGTACGAACATGCGTAGAGCCATGTTTTGGTGTTTCTGGGTGGTGGTAACTGGTCAGACTGAATTTGGATGGTGGTGGATTTTTGGGTTTTTTTTTTTTTTTACTAGCAAATTTTTGTTCGTGGGGTCCATCATGGGTGCTTGTTTACTGGGTTGGGTCGAACTTGGGCTCTGTTTTGGAGCCCAGAATTCAGTTTTTCTGTTGTAACCGGTTAAGTTTAGCTTTTAGGCCCAAACTTTGGGTTTAGGCACACACTTTTTGAGTGCATACATGGAAGTCGATGTGAAATGACTCGTGTTTGTTGTATTCATCTTCACTCCTTATCTTAACACGTCGCATTGCATCAATCGGTTGTTCAAACCCGAATTCGACTAGTTAAAATAACGGGTTACGCTACTCGACGTGTTTTACCCATTAAGAAATACTTTTGATGTGAATGGATTTTGAAATTTTATTTTAAAGGTGAAGCACCGAACAACAATCAATAAGACCAAATAAATCCAACTATAATCTTATAATCATGCACTATCGAAAATTATTTGTATTTTCAAGATTCAAAAGTTAGTAATAGTAGTTGTCGGAACTGTGAGATGTGAAGGGTAAAGTCTCACATAAGAGAATAACCAAACTGTGCAAGGACTTGTTAGAAATTGTACACCTATTCAAATTGCGTATTAATTTTATAATAAGTCTGAGACCAGTATGTAAAATTATTAAAATATTCATATGCTTCCAACGAGTGGAAACAGGTACAGGGCGCGCTCGTCAAGTTGTATCGCTCTACACCTTTTTTTTTAACATTTATAAACGCTTGTGCCGACTACGATTTGATACAGTAACATATATGCAATGTGAGAAGTGTCTGGACGCGTGCAAACAAGAGCACAAGAATATGTGCATGGCCTACAGGAGAAATGACAAAATATTTCTGTTCCATTCCCGAGGAAAACCAAGTACGATTAAACTCATGAAACTGCAGGAGCTGTAAATATATTGTTTCCATCAGACCCAAAAAAGGAAAAGTACATATGCATATGATTAGACAGAAGTATTGTCTCCATCTGATATGAAGCAAAGTTTGTCAGATTTGTTGCTGTATTTGCCACGAGGACGATACTCTTCGAATTCTTTTTGTGAGGATCTCATCTAATCACGTTTGTTTATCGTACATCGTGCAGTCATAAATTTAAAAAAAAAATTGTATTTAAAATTGAATATAAACATTATCTGATGAAAACTAACCGCACGATATACGATGAATAGACGTAATTGGAGAATTTCCGAGATCCTCACAAAGAGGATCTGGAAAGAATCCTCATTCCTGTATTTGAATGGAAGAGCATCCTCCATTGGCATGGCCTCCAACAGTCCCTCCCTCTCTCTCTCTCTCCTCTTTCCGTGGCAGTGCTATTGAGTGTAATTTTCAAACTACTGCACCATACCTCCACCCGCATTGGAGTGTTTCTGTACAACTACAAATATATATAGTTACTCCTTTTGAAGGGGATCTGCTCTACTGTTCATGTTCATGGAACGGGATAAATTATTGCCCATATATAACACGTATATTCATCTTTTATCACCTATATGATTTCACATTTTGAGTTACACACATGGATAAAAATATGTAATGTATATGTGTGGTATATATGTGAGTAATAACATGTCTCGCTTTACGAACAGAATACTTGCTATAAAGTTAATATATATACACACACGCACAAAGACATATATACATATATATACTGTTATACATATACAGGTATATTGCATGTGTGGAGTTTAGACACTTAATCCAAATCATGGGTTCCCTGGCAAAGATCTCTAGGTCCAAGAAAATCAATGTTAAGTTGATTCATATATGATCATCCATAACCCGACAATCCTCCCAACAGTACTCCTGTTCTCCTGCTATTGCATTATTTTGCATTATTTGATTGTCAAGATGATATATATATATCCTGTACTTCTACATATATTATTTGGTTGTTTCTCCAAGTTTGTAGTCTGCCATTTTGTTAATAACTACTACATTTTTTCTCTTAATGTAGATAATATCGTTTATTCAGAAAAAAAAAAACTACTATATCCTCAAAAAAAGTTAATGACTACTACTAATTATAAGAGATAATCCAACTTCTCGACCGACCTCTATTTCTATCTTATCACTTGATTCGTCGATCCATGTACTCATAAATAATAAGTTGGATTCCCTTGATAATATGTTTGATAACTAGAAATATATTAACACTTACCACAAAATAAATATTGTACACACAAATATATCAACTAAAATATGAAAGAAATATTTGTTTCTATGACTCTTACCACTAAATCATTTCTATTCCATTTAATCTATGACACAAAAAATGTATCCATTAAAAAGATATGAAAAGTAAATATAACAAAAAGGATAAATAAATATGCACTTCAAGATAAGTTTCTCATACTCGATACCATACATGTGAGCACCCGCGCCTAAGAATGTGAAGAAAATTGAAGTTATTCCCTTCAACCTGTAAGAATGCGAGGAGAAAGTTTCACATCAGTGAGGGACCAAATCATGCAAGAGTTTATAAAGAGTTGGGCTATACTCTTATATTATCAATTGATTTTATAATGGAACCTCATGTCACTGATTTTGTTCATGAACATATTCTTTATGGTATCTAAGAGCTAAAATCTTATGACATCATTTGATTCTCCCCTTTTTTTTTCTTTTTCCAAATGGCTTGGAAGGACTTTATCCATCATGCCAATTGATTTTGAAGTAATACCTCTACTTCCTTCAATTTTTTCCATCATGAAAGTATAAAGTTTTTTTTTTTTTTATCTTTTATTGGGGACGTGATTTGAAGCTGTTTTGAATGCTAAAACATTGACATTTTGATTTTAATAATTTTTTATGTGTGTACGCATATGGTTCTCAACTTTTTATCATATCTAAGAACAACATAGATACTAATGTCTAGGAAGCCTTTAAAGGAAGGGATCCCCAATTTTTTTTTTTTTTAAAATGGGGACACTGTCTTGACCGTTAGATCTGACTTTAATGAAATTATGTGGTTGAGATTCTGTGGCCTGTGATTTAATCTCAACCATATAATTTCATTAAAGCGAGATCAAACGGTCCAGAAGGTGTCCCCATTTTTTTTGAAAAATGGGAATTCCTTTCCTTAAAGGCCTGCTAATGTCTAATTCCCCAATTGTTAATCCCCTACATATTTTCTATAGTTGTTAGATTAAACATTCATCCCTTTTAAATATTTGATTAAGGTGCTTCAATCAATTGCCACCTCAATAATTTTCTATTTATTTAATTTTCATGTCATTAATTTAAATGCATTTATATAGAGGCATAAGGTAGCTTAGCAACTAATTGCCTATAATATAGGAATTTAATTTCCTCAATCTCCTTCTGCGCATTAAATGACATTTTTTTAATAAAATAAAATAAAAAATTAATTAACTAATTCCTCATTTCCTTATTATCAGTATTTAAAAAAAAAAACTCTTTCTAATAAAATTGTATCAATAAAAAGTCTTCAATACATATTTTTTTCATGTATAGATATATAAAAAATATACTTAAAACTTAGGGTACATTTGAGAACAAAAGTATCAACTTTTGGTACGTTTAGATTTCAAATGTACCGAGAAACCAAATGTACCAAAAATTCAAATGTACCATAAAACCAAATGTACCCATTGTTATGTAACCTTTTTGGTACGTTTAGATTTCAAATATACAGAGAAACCAAATGTACCAAAATTTCAAATGTACCATAAAACCAAATGTGCCCATTGTCAGGTAATCCTATTGGTACGTTTAGATTCCTATTGTACCAAAAGACCAAATGAACAAAAAATCTCAAATGTACCACAAAACCAAATGTCTCTATCAGATAACCCTTTTGGTACATTTACATTCCAAATGTACCAAGAAATACAAAAAATCAAATCCACTATAAAACTAAATGTGTCCATATTATAGGTAACTAGACGTAGCTATATAATCAAACAAATCTTTACTATGTGTTGGGTCTTCTAAATAATAAAATTTGACAATTTTTTTTTTATAAATATTCTACTATATTCACAAAAAAAATTAAATATTATAACAAACAATAAAAAAAATGCATAGAGATGGATAATAAATGCATAAATATAGGGATAATAGGAAAAGAAAAAAAAAGAAAACGAAATGCCCAGGAGATGAATAATAAATGCATAAATATAGGGATAATAGGAATTGAAATTAATAACCAAAATTTTAGGAAAATGTTTGATCAAATTTTCAGAAGGAGTGTATGTTTAGTCTAAAAAAATAAAAAACGAGGCGTCTATGTCAAAATGCCCCATTATAGGCAGTTTTCAAGATTCTCCTACATGATTGTATATAATTTGGCGTACTCGCTTATGCCTATCTCTCCAACTTGTGCATTTGCCATTTGGAATCATTTTTCATCCAGCATTATTCAGTTTACTTTTCAAAATTTTCAGTTCTGTTCATCTCCACCCACAAGCAGTGGCGAAGCCAGGATTTGCCGAGGGGAGGGGCGAAATTCAAAAGAGTGTAATGTTCAATCGAAGCGGTTGCTTTCACATTGAAGAGTGCAAAGTTTTAAATCAATATTCATAACAGAAAATAGTCTCTTTACCAATGCGGTTGTAAGCGGTAATATCAAAGCCATGTAACAAGCTTAAATTGGTTAGGATTAGATTCTTAAAGACGTTAGGCGCTAGTTAGGCAGCGGACTGGAGCCTAGCAGCTAGGCGCCTAGGCAAGATTTAGGCAGAAGTCTAGATGGATTTAAATGAATTTCTTTTATCGTAAAATAAGCATTGAACAATATTTACATTACTTTAAAAAATTAATACAATATTTATAATAATGTGAAAGTTTATAATAAATAAGCTAGGAGTCTTAAAAAGAGGGGAAAAAAATACATACAAGAATAATAAATAAATAAAAGAGAGAAATGGGTTAACAAACCACAAAAAAAGATGGGTCAGAAGAGAAAAAAAAATAGTGGGGAAAATATAATACTTGAGTAGTCACTGGGAAGTACTCAATTTAGGACAATGATTGTCTGCCCTCCACTTCTGGTGCCCTTCCCGTGCCCTCCTATTTTGTGTGGTCACGGTTAAGCCACGTTAACATTTTATATTTTTTTTATAGATATAATAAGACAAAAATGAATTGTAATATAAAATATTGACATGGCTTAACCGTGACCACACAAATAGAATGGCACGAGGAGGGTACCAGAAGTTGAGGGCAGACAATCTTTATCCCTCAATTTACTGACCAAATGATATGGGCCAATAAAGTCAGCACAGCTGTCCCTTTAATTCTTTGTTACACTTTCGCTATGTTAAGAACCAAACATATCGACCAGCCTTTATCCTGTTTTCCAAACATATGCTATCATGCTATCCAAACAGGTCTTCTCCCTCACTGAAATACTACTAGCCTTCATCCCATTATCCCAAGCCATTATCCTCTCCCACCAGGGCCACCACCAAGAAGGACGACGATGTTGGTGACTGGTCTCTGTGCGAGGAAGTAGAAAATGGACAGCTATGAAGTTCGTGAACAGAAAACCCAGAAAAACAGAGGGCGCCGTGAAGTTCGTGAACCATTATTTTCCGGCGAGGCGCGCGAGGGGAGTGGCGAAGACCTGGGGTTCAGTGGTGTTTCCCGGCGAGGGGAGTGGCGGCCGCCACTCCTCGCTCCCACGTGGCTTCGCCACTGCCCACAAGGGCCACAACCTAATGGCCATGCTAGAAATATGAAATTAAGAGATCCTCTAATATCCCACATAAATTTTATTTGTATTATATAGTCTATTCATTCTCTTTAACATCATTTAGTAATCATACTTATAAAAGATTATTCAATTTGAAGGTTGTTTACTTAATCGTTGTGTCGGACAAATTACGTTTTCATGATAAGCCATAAAAAATTTTATTCGTATGAATGATTAAATGGTCTTTAAATTTAATGAATTTTTCTAGAGATAATTTATAAATGATAATAAAGAAAATAAACGGTTATAATTAAGATATTTGTAGAGAAAATAATATCATATTGTTATTGAATGATCTTACATGTAAGGAGCCTGACAATTTCAGTCTTAAAATAATGCAGATCACACTTAAAGACAAATGGTCTGGTGTAAACTTTACCTAAACCAACCAACTCTATGAATTAGTGTATAGTATAAAATAAGAAAGCAATAATTCCTTCTTTTCTTGTAGCTGTTGGGGTATACTTTCTTTGGATCCTTTTTACTTTGTCCCCCCCATTTCTCTCGATTATGCATAAAAAACAGTATAACCACACTGATCAAATTAACCTTGTTTTACCGCCCACTTGTAACTTTGGGTTGCCCAATACCTCTGCTCAGTGATTTGTACACGGATTACAGAGCCGAGCTTATTTTTTAAGATTAATTTCTTTTGGATTTAGCCACAATATAACACACACACACACACATGCATATATATCATTTCATGCATGATCGATCCGTCCAAGTTTCTAATCAAAGCATGCATCTTTCTTGGCTGAATGCATATCTTTGCCTTCATTTTTAAAGAGCTTTGAGTATGCCCCATATATAACTGATGTTCCAAGCCTATGCAAGTTTTGTTATCTCTTTACCAAAATATAGTCTTGTTATCTTAATCACCTTAATTTGGAGTAAAAGTTTGCTAAAAGTTACTATGGATAAATCTTTATTCTTTTGTCCAATGGTTGACTAGAAGGGTGAGAAACGAGTGGTCATCGTTCTTGTAAAATACTAGTCAATCCTAACTCAACTTATGTATTGCGTTAAAATCATTGGTGTTTAGTAAATTAATAATTTTATTTGGATATATAAAATTGATATAAATGTAATGTGGAGTGTTTAATTATTGAGGGATCCCTCAATGAAAGAGGAGAGAATTAAATTTTATGTGTCAAAATAACATTATTCTTACTAGATTTAATTGTTTATCAATTATCATAAGCCTTTGTTAGCAAACCACGTTAGTTTCATGTCAAGACGTGATCAATTCCAACACGCAAATGTTTAATTTATTTAATTTTCGGGTTCAGTTCTATCTCGTTAATAATTTAGGTTGAATTCAAGTCATTCATGTGAGAATGTGAATGTTAAAGAATCTCACGTCTGTAAAAGTAGAAATTTTACAAGTATTTAAAAGTAAGTTGGGCTACTATTCATATTGTTAATTAGTTTTAGGATGTAACCTCAACTTTCTTCTGTGATTGATATCAGAGCAGATTAGCCCACATATGAAGCCCAACGGCCACATGTGGTTCACGTCACTCAATTTGTGTTGTCTACATATTTGGCTTGAAAATTCGTCACATGCGAGGGGCGTGTGAGGATGTGTAAGGTAAAAAGTCTGCAATCTGCATCGATAAAAAAAAAAACTTACAAAAGTAAAGTGGGTTACTCTCCATATATGGGTGGTGTGTTGAATAGAAAGATATATAGTCACCCTAATTGGCTACGCATGTATCACTTTTCCCTTGGCAGCATTGTTCCATATTTCATCTCATTCATGCATGTTTTAGGGGTGGTAGAAGGTACCAACTTCTTTATTTAGATTAAACTTTATTTATTTTGGATTATTTATTTATTTATTTATTTTAGATAATGTGACTATTCAATTCCTTTCTACCTTGAATTAAGAAATAGTTAGGCTAGCTCTCCTTCTTGTTAATTGCATTCAGGGACTTAATAATGTTAGCAGGACCACCAGAGGTCCACAAAGAGCCAAGAATAGTAAACCATACTTTCTTGCCACCAATTACCATTGCCAATGACGAACATTCAACCACAAAAAGGGTACATTGTTAAACCTAAAAACAATTTTTTACGCAACACAATCAACAAATACTACAAGAAATATGTATAAACATACATCTCGAGACCTCAACATATCCCACGCCTTCCTTGGTTTTGTGATCATCAAAATACGTATTTTCCTTGTCCTCATACATAAACATGAACATCCATTGAAAGAGAAGAGCCAAGACAAACGACTTATCTTTCTTTGTCTTTTTTCTCTTTTTCGAACCGTTACGCTAACCGCCACCAAATGTTAGTCGCGTCGCCACTAACTAATGAGTTTCCGGCTTTTTTTCACGTTCATATCAGCCGCTGAGGCTGGTGCAGGTGCTGGTGAATCTTCAGCACACAGTAGGCCGATGACAAGGTCGGTGAAGGCACTGATAATGTCCTTGTGCGCGTGTTTCGGATTGAGCGAAAGGTAGCACAAGAGAAGCTCATGTAAATACTCCATGTCATCGCTTGTAGCATGAACATGATCACCTGCCGATATATCATCTCGATTCGCTTCGAGCATTTCCTCCATCGAACGCCGAAAATCCATGTAAGGGTTTGAGGAATACTTGGGAACGCGCACGCCTTTGGTGACCAACATTCTTTTCTGAGAAGACTTGGGTTTTGTGGTGGTGTCTGGAGACTCGACGATGGAGTTGGATTGTCCCGGGGAGGAGAAGAAGAAGCGTTGAGAGGCGAAGATGGTGGCGAAATCTGGAGGGGAGTACTGGTCGGCGTCTGAATCGTTGGAGGAGTAGTAGAAGTGATCGTCGGTGGAGGAGGAGGAGGCTGTGAGGGATTTGAAGGTTGAGTGATCTGATGATGAGTTCATCAAGTTGAAGTCATGGTAGACGGAGTTGAAGTTCTTGATGATGAGAGATGTACATGTGGTGGTAGAGGGACGTGGTGGCTGGTTTTGGTGGTCTAATTCGTTTGAGGCTTGATCCGGTGGAGCTTGGATTGTGGGTAGGCATTTGATGAAATTAGGGAAGCAGTGGAAGTTCTTGCATAGGATTTTAGACATGGTTTTTGAGAGAGAGGGAGGCGGGTGTGCTGGTTATTGTTGTGAGTTATGGAATATGGGTTAGCTGAATGAGAGTTGGAGATAAAATAAACGGTGGAATGATAAGTTGGCTTTTATTTGGGGAGAGAGAGAGAGAGAGCACTGCAAAAGTCCGAAGGGACAGGGAGAGAAGGGAGGTGAGAATCGTGAGATTTAGTTGTGTTTTGTTCTCTCTTTAATTGTTGGTCCGACCAAACAAGAAAGGTTCTCTCTTTGTTTTGTTCTATTTCTTCATACAATATTATATTTATACGAACATTGTTACGAGTCATATAAAACTAATCACATTTTAACTCATATATATCTATCTCTCGAATAAAAAATAAGCTATATATTGTTGTTATGAAATTTATCTGTATTAAAAATATAGTTAGCAATGTGATTAGTTTGTGTGCAATTATCATTACTCTAGTTTTAATATTTCTACTTTTAGGATGGCAAGGAAAATTTCGCTTTTTTTTGTTGGATGAAAGCCTCGTATATAAGAAGCGCTAGAGTGTACACGAGCGCATAGCTTAATGTCCAATGTATCAATGGTGAGGACCAGCCACTCATATAAACGACTAACCAAGCTTTCATGTATAATTGTATATTAACTCAGATTATATATGTTAATTAATTTATTAGTACATGATTTATACGATAAAAAAAATCTTGCAACCACTTGGGAAAGTCTACAATCTACGTACATCCACAATCTGAAATGTCCGTGATCACATTCAATTTGGAAGCATAAAGATTGACCTTCAACAAGATTCATCTTTTTGTTAATTGTTTTACATACAAAGTGGATGACCCCTACTTTACTTAACAATTCCTTTATTTTTGTCAATACATATATATGGATGCTAGCTACAAATTTACATTAAAACTCATGTTCAAGCAAAGTCTACTGCTAAAGTGGGATACACTTAGATTTCATATGTTCTTTTTTTGGCTTATTAGGTATTGGTTGAAATAGCACTAGTTTTAAGAAATACTATTAGGAGACTACTTCGCTACTTGTGCTTTGTTTCACCGAATGTTTGGTGTGGGATGGGGATGCCAAGCAAATTAGAACAAAGAAAAGAAAAGCTTACTAATTAATAGTTATGAGAGTTAATTAATCAATTTCAAATCTATCTTAATTTCAAGCTCTCACAACCACCCTTAATTAGAAATTAGTATACATTACTTCTAGAAATATTAAACTTTTATCAATAACAATAAGATAACTTGTATACAATTTTATCTACTATAATGATCATATGATATGGGTGGGATGTAAAGTCCAATATATACTTATGCAAAAAAAATCTAGAAGTAGTACTTTAGTCTGTTTCATCGAGCAATTTTTTAGTATAGCCGCACCTACGTGATGTTACTATTAAACTCAAATTATAACACTATAATTTATTTTGTTAATATATCCTCAAGGTGGGACATCTCAGTCATATTGTCTACTCCTATTATAACACGTGACATAAAATACCACATGATGAGTTGTATTCTCAAATCATTTGAAAAAAAAATCCTTTCCATTGTTCAATTTACAATTTTACTTGCAAGAAAAGTAAATATTAATTCTTGGTAGGAAGATTGAGAGAGAGGAACTAATCATTTTCATGACTTTTAGTCCAACATTGAACGTCCTTTTATCCTTGCAAAGTTGCAGACCTAACATGGTTTAACCCCCTGCTTGAAAATGGAAAACTTTTTCTTGGCTTTTCGTGAACTTTCTATGCCCACTTTGAAAAAGTCACTTCCGGTCTACCATATCTGATTAACCGTAAACAAAAAGTTATGGCGCTCTTCACTTCCATTCAAAGCATCTTGCTGCTGATGATGCGGCTTCAAATGGAGGGCCTGGAGCTCCATGTAGTTTCATCATCACATCAGCTTTTAGTAACAACATCGGATCGTTGGCATCCAATCATTTCACTTCATGCATGCACATCCCAATTGCAACATTTAACATAGAAAATGGAATGGAACAGCCAAACTATGTAAAAACCAAGCGGCCATATGGCATATCCCACATAGACCAAGAATGTACATCCTAATTGTGGAAAATTTGTATCTAGCAAGGTTTGAGTTAAGCATTTAGGCATATCACACTCAAATCTATCCCAAAAAACAAGCCAGTGATTCTTAAAATGGAGTCCAGTTCTCCTTAAACTTACCCCATGGTCTAAGAATTGTGATCACAAATTGTTTAATATTTTAATCCAACGATGGAGAATTGAAATCAAGCAGTGAGTGATCACAATTTTCTTTAAATCACGAGGTCTAAGGGAACCAACACGAATAATGCAAACCAAATTACACAGAGCAAAAATGTGTTACTGTGTATGACACCAACCATTACATCTCCACCTTGCAATTATAAAATCAAATTCTCTGCCAATGATTTGATTGTTCTACTGCAAGAA
Source organism: Malus sylvestris (assembly GCF_916048215.2). Taxonomy (NCBI): domain Eukaryota; kingdom Viridiplantae; phylum Streptophyta; class Magnoliopsida; order Rosales; family Rosaceae; genus Malus; species Malus sylvestris. The sequence continues at coordinate 15,982,005 of NC_062272.1, forward strand.
AACAAAGCCATCCGTCATATCATATCATTGCCAATGAAGTAACGCAAACAACGCTGTAGGAAAGCATATGTATATATGCGCGCAACCAGGAACACAAGTTGTACTGCACTCCACAAATCTCTGTCACCTTCATATTATTATTTGTTGCATGATGCATGGCACTACGCAGTTAGGCATGAGAGTAGGTACTTGTGGGTCTCAGTCCTGTAAGTACGTGCATGATTTTTCTATTTCCAGGAAACCACCAACTCCCACACTTACTTTTACCGTTTTGGATTCTTCTTTACTCGTGGAAATATAACCGCGCCATTGCCCCGACCCTACATCCATGTGAATTATTGTCCTTGCTTGGGAGAGGATCATTGTGCATGCAGTCCATTATTAGAGGCTGATTACTAAGCATAGAGATGTCGGGACTACTTAAGTGATGTATAGGTGCAAACTATACAAGGGTCGTAGAATAAAAAGCACTTAATTGGTGTAAACTAGCTAGTTTATATTCACGTCAATGTGAAGTTTGAAAGAGTCTAATGGTGATAATGTTTTTTTTAGTGGTGCTATTCCCACGTCCCATTCAATAAATAATTGTTACATCAAACTAATTAAAGAAGATCAAATGATAAAGATTAACAAGACATGTGCGGAAAGTAAAAAAAATGTGTGGAGAGCACCACCTTTATTAGTACCAACGATATTCTACACTAACACGCATTGAGGAAAATAGTTTAAACTTGAGACGCGGTTGGCAAAAGATACACCTCATTACATGTTGGGATACTTTGCAGTGGGCAAAAGATACTACATCTCGAAGAGCTTTTAAGTTTTTGTTAAACTAGGAAGTAAATATTGTTAAAAAAACAGTTAATCTTTTATTTCCAACACCACTTCCTATTTTAACAAATTTTGAATATTTTATTATTAACAATTCAAACACAACCTACTTAAGAGTCTACCTCAAATTTTATTACTTTTCATTATTTAAAAAGTGAATAGTTGAAATTTAAAGAGCGAGTCTTGGGTCTAGTTTAGAATTGTTGTGCTTATTTAAAAAACTGTTTTTGCTATAATTTAAGAATAATCAGCTGAAAAATAAAGCAGTTAAACGTTCGATAAATGTAAATTTAAAAGTATTGTGAATATGGAAACTAGTGTAAAGTGATTGATAAACTTTAATGTAAAAGTGATATAATTGCATATAAGGGCAAAAATGGAAAGGACAAATGTGGAGGACAACAAAACCAACGGTAGCTAGGTAATGGTTTGATGGTAGTGTTGGTGGTGTCAATAAAAGGGTGTGGTGGTTAGGCCGATAGAGGTAACAATAGTTGTAGGAGCACCGACAACGGCGAGGATCACAATTGTAGTTGTGGTTATGACAACAATGGTAGTTGTTGTGTTTATAATGATAGTGGTGGTAACAGCGGCAACGATGGTTGTGGCAATTGTAGTTGTGGTGGTGGTTGTGTGGCGGGTGATAGCAATGGTGGTGATAGTAACCTTCCTTAAGAATTGTAATGGTGATTGTGGTCGCTTTTTACGTTTGTAATGGTGATTGTGGTTGCTTTTTGCTTCAAAAATATAATGTATTTGGAATGACATTCTGTAAAATCAATGAGCCTATTATAAAAACTAAAAATATTCATGAAAACTCGATTGCGCTTTTTATTAGAGCAGTTTTTAAAAGCAACCCTTACTTTTAAAAGCTGATATTTGACAGTTATTTCTTATAGATAAGTGGAATATTTATTTTATAGAAAATTTCATTTTAATCTTTAAAAAAGACGAGTTTTAGATTATAACCATATGTAAGATTAAAATTCAATTTTAGTCCCTAGCACATTTAATCATATCATTTATTAGTTGTATTTTGATGTTTTATTTTATCCTTTTATTTTTATTTTAATGTATTAATTACATTTAAATTTAATTTTTATTTCATTCATCATAATATATTTTAATGTCTACATTTAGGCAACTAATTTTTTTATAATATATATTCCGATAACAATTTTGTATGTTCTTTATTTAGGTACATTAATACATTTGAATATTTTGGTATATCCATCGGTACAAATATGTAGTTGCATTGATTCAATATAATGCATTTCGGTCAATATAATGTATTTCGTTACGTACACTTTGATACACACATTTGAGTATCGACTTTTAGGTACATTAATTCAATTATTATATTTCGGTAAATACATTTAGGTACATACATTTTGGTATTGATATTTAGGTACATATATTTTCGGTATTAACATTTAGGTACATACATTTCAGTATTGACATTTAGGTACATACATTTCGGTATTGACATTTAGGTACATTAATTCAATATAATACATTTCGGTACATACATTTAGGTTCATTATAATATATTTCGTTACAATCATGTAGGTACAAATATTTCGGTACAAAAAAGTCAATTTTATATATTTTGGCACAATCATTTCTGAACACTTATGTATTTATATTTTTTTGTATCACAAATGTTTTTTAATATTTTCTCATTTACATACATTTCTAATTAAAAAAAACTAAATATGTGCATATTAATAAAATTAAAATTTAATATGGAGAGATTAAATAAAAATACACATTAAATAACAAAAATTGAATGTAAATTTTGATAAAAGTACACTTAAGGGATTAAATTGAATATTTAATTTAGCACCAGATTTTTTTTAAATTTTAATCTTTTGCAAGAATTAATGTTCAAAAACCCCTTTATTTTATCAAAACACCTTTTTACTGTTTCACTTTGATTTTGGTGAAAAAAAACAATACAAAACTTAAGTTGTTTACAGCATGAGATGCGATGCTCCCCCTAAAATAAGAACAAACAGAAGCATTGGCTGTGTGGGCTAGCCCAGTCCAAACGTTTTATTTTTCACAAACAGCCCCACAATAAGAACCAGCAGTCCAGTCCAAAAATCTAACATAATCCTACCCGTCTACCCAAAACGGACGAGAGAGAAGTGGAGAACAAAAGAACATAAAGAATTAAGGATGCAACCTTCTTATGGTTCTGTAGAACAGAACTCAAACTGGTTAAAAGATACATTTACATATCATATAAGAAGAACGCACTGACATTCAAAGTACAACACAGCTTGGTATTTTACCGCGAATACAAAACCATGGCGCACACGTTTACATATTATTTCATATAGATACGTGGCTTAAAACTGCTAACTAATTTAGAGATTGTTGATCACAACACCTATTCAGTTTACCAGAAAGCATGAACGGCCGAATGTCACATTTTTATACTCTCATTCAGCCTAGCAGCCGCTATCACCGACGCTGCCACTCCACCGGGACGGGTTCCCATGTCCGGATTGTTTCGCAGCTCAGCGCTCACAACTCCTTCAGCATCCTGCCTCGTCGCGGCTTTGTCCACGGGCAGCTTCGCAGTTGCACCCTTCAGCCACGCAACAAAAACTACTTCACATCAAACACCTTACTGACCATATTGAATAAATACATAAAACCACAGAGTATCCATATGCCTAATGGTCGAGTTAATTACCGACAATACATCAGTGAGCTTGATCTTGTCCTGCTCCCTCTCAGTCCCAGCATTGTACGCTGCAGCGGATTGAGCCATGGCGGCCAGCCCACCCTGGCTTATCACACTGCTGCCTGTCGCTCTCACCTCAGCTGCCTGAATGGCCGCAGCATCGCTTTGATCAATTGGCCTGTCACCCGCTGTTTGGGCCGAGGCTTCCAGTGCTTCACCTATGGTGATTGAGTTCTGCTGCATGAACCCCGCCGCAGTTGCCTGCGCCACCGGGGTAGGCTGCACATACTGCCCAACCACCTAACCACATCCGAACACACAAGAAAAAGGGTCACCCACCCCCTTTACATCCATAACAGCATAGCATACATTATGTGTTGGACGTATAACACAATGCCAGGCCTCATATTTATGTTTTTTACGATGTCAAACTATACTACTAATACAAATAGCAGAATGATCAATTCAACCCTACAACATACATGTTAAATTAGTACTGAATAGTACTAATTAATAATTTAGATTCACAGCCTGATAACATAATATATATACATGATAATATTAGACTGATAACATAATATATATACACGATAATATTAGACGTAACAATCCGTATGAAGAAATATAGCGTATATATTAGACAGAATTAACATATTAAAAGTGAGTTGTATCGTTAATTGAATCGATCTTTGGTATCTAAATGATCAGGAATATGAGATAGCAGGTTGGGAACCTGTCCACCAACTGATTCAGTGATGATGCGGCTGCCGGGGACATCAGTCTCGGTAACAGTGACACCTTCACTTCCAGCAACATCAGTAGCCTGGTCATGGCGGACGAGACCGGCTCTTTCGTTCCGGCTGGCGGCCGACTGCATGACAGAGGCCGGACCGCCCTTCTGGGTCTGCCCGAAAATCATGGTCTCAGCGGTCTGCATCATGTTAGCATCTTGCGGTGCAATGGGTTTGTCAGCGAGTTGACCTGAGACGGAGAAAACGTCGCCGTACTTGATCGGCCGCGCCTCGTCCTCCCGAGGCCTCCGTGGCTGTCCCTGGATCATTCTTATCAGTATTTGTGATGAATTACAACGTTATTTCAACGGTTTTGGTGGTTCTGACTAGTTCTATACGTACGTGTAGATGTTAGGGAAGAATGGCAGACTTTATATAAGGTTATATATAATTTAGAGTAAATTGTACAAATGGTCCCTCAACTTTAATCAAATTGGAGCAATGGTCCATCAACTAAAAATTCATTACCTTTGGTCCCTTAACTTATCAAAACGTGCAGCTATGGTCCCTCAACTAAAAATTCATTACCATTGGTCCCTGAACTTTAATTCAAGTGGAGAAATGGTCCTTTAACTTTAACCCAATTGTAGCAATGGTCCTTCCAATATAACTCGTTTTGACAAATTTTTTGACATAATTGATGAAAAGAACCATAATTATACACTTTGATGAGTTAAGGGACCCTAATTATATAAATGGTCATTCCAACATAGCTTATTTTGACAAAATTTTGACAAAATTGATGAAAAGGACTATAGCTACACATTTTGATAAGTTGAGGGACCAATGGTAATGGATTTTTAGTTGAGGGACCATTGCTCCAATTTGATTAAAGTTGAGGGACCATTTGTACAATTTACTCTATAATTTATGGAACGTGATTGACACGTGGATTTTGAGACACGTGTCGATATAAAGGCCAGGACACTTCGAATTCTAGCAGTACACATGTAAGCAGGTGGCTGTGCTTGCAGTTAATCTGCCGACACTTGTCGCTACAGAGGTTGCCAACACTTATCGGCTTAGGACCCTCGTCACTCCATCGAATGTTCGAACTGATATTGGACGCTAATGCTAGTATCCTTTCAAAGGTTGTAGTTCAAGTTTTTACTATTTACTCATAGAGCCAAGAACTGGTGTTCGATTACGTATCCTAGTACCCTTCTGCAGTTGGAGTTGTTATGAGCACTAACTCAATTAATTAAAAATCGATTTTTAAATGGTTAAGAACATTTACTCTTGCACCAAAACCCACGTTTATGGTTTAGTTACTCCCACCCTAGTAGTGTTGGTATGACAAAGAAAAAAAAGTGTCTTTGAGCTAAGCAAAACAGAGATTTTTCCCGAATACTTCACGTTTCAATTAGAAAGTAGAGTGTTCTTTTGAAAATCCTTGTCTATACACACAAGCACTGCGAAAACACTCTTCCAACCACGTCCTGGCGGTGTAGCATAAGGCAATGCAGACATTGCTTGTGATGCAAGAATACCAGATCGAGCCAAATAAGCGAAAAAGAGCATAAGCCACAAACAAGTTGAAAAGGGGATGTAATTGACAAGGGGGGCTTCAGTATAGGAGGGGACTGTTTTGTTAAAAATGTCAAATATCTTTTTAGAGCAACTCCAGCGTGGGAGCTCTCCCCCAGGCTATTCACTATTTAATCCACCCTGTGAACAGTAACCGGCCTTAATGAACAATAACTGCATTTTGTATCTCCACCGTTGCACTTGAATAGCCTTGGCAATAGGCAATAAAATATAATTTTTTTAAAATAATACAGAATAATTTTTTATTTGTAATTTCGGATAAGATTTTTAATCGTTCTCTTTGCACCACATGTCATTATCCGAAAAGACAATTATTGGTGATGGATTTCGATAAGATTTTTATCCAATGCCGTCGTGCCACATGTCCTTACTTTTTCAGAATCTTTGAGGATAGATTTCGATCAGATTTTTAATCGTACCTGCATCAGTAGTCATTTTGTTGAAAAAAATTGGATTGAAACTTTGAGAGAAATATAGGAATTCGATTGAAAGTAGTTAAAAAAATATGAAATTGTGGTGTAAGGTAAATGATAATGAGAAGATATTTATAGAAAAGTAAAAACAATTTTTTTAAAAAAAATTCAGATTTTTTTCCGGATTTTTTACAATTTTTTTTAAATTTTTATTGAACTAATTAATCTCTGCCGTTGGATTTAAAAAAAATTGAATTCTAATACTCCAGATTGTGCCACGTGTCACAACGGTAACTTTTCTTAATTTTAAAACTATTTTTTCTTTTATTTATTTATTTATTTATAAAGCAGAATAATATCAACCGTTGATATCAAATCCAATGGTTGTTATTAAATAAGATTTTTTTATTTTTATTATCGTTGCAAATCGGACGGTCTAATTTAATGAGTCGTTGAGATCGAACAGACCGTGGGAAGCCACGTGGCTTCCCAACGGTAACCTCGGCAGACTGCGACATGGCCCCATACTCTGAAAAGCTGTCAGCAGACGCGCCCCCACGCGCGAGTGAGTCGCACGCGCCTGACAGAAAAAATATATAAAATTGGGTTGAAGTCAGCCCTAGCGTCACATCCACTCGGGCTCTCTGGCTGGCAATTCCTCACAGCCCCGGAGCTCGGGCCTCCACTCTCCCTTGGGCTAGCCATGCTGGAGCTTCAAGGCTGGGTTATCTGGCCCTGTCCCTCGAGCACCAGCCCACGCTGGAGTTGCTCTTATGACTTGAAAATTTTCTACTTCAAGTGTCACATGGTAACAAACTTGCATTCAACTTCTACTAGGGATGAGCAACGGTTATGACGGGCGGGTAACCGCAATTATTTATCCATAACCGTTTATTCTCATACCCGCATAATTTACTTGTTGGGTAATTGTCTAAACGGTTATACCCATACCCATAACAGTTTATTAACAGTTAACCAAACCCATAACTGTGTATCCATTTAACCTTAACCGTTTAGTACCCGTTTACCTATTTATCATTTTTAAACCCCGTTTATCCTTTTTTTTTACTATTTACTCATTTTTCACCCATTTAAGTGTTTTTTGAACAACTTGAAAATTAAAAAAGAAAAATTTGTCATACATTTCCGCATTTTAATTTTTTAAGTCATTATACCATTCCAATAATTGAAATAATAGTTTACAGACGATATTTTTAACTGTTAGCAATGAAGGTAGTATAAAATTTGCTAAGTATTCTTGGGTTACGAAAACTGTTAAAAGACAGTATTCTTGGGTTATTTGACTCGAAATGTAAAATATTAACATAATATATATAATGGACCATGAAATTTAAAGTGGTTAAGGAAAACTATATTATATTAGTTATAGTATAGAAATCATACACTATAGTCAAAAGCATTGATCTAAGTTTTGTCTTATAGGGAACATGATTTGTGTTAATTTTACATATATAAAATAAATGAGTAAATGGTTACCCGTTTATAATCGCGGTTAATACCCATAACCGTCCATTTAAATTTCGCAGGTAAACGGTTATACCCATAACCGTTTATTTATTTAAACAGTTACCCATAACCGTAACCGTGACATATAAATGGACGGGTAACCGCGGTTACCCACAACTAATGGGTATTTGCCCATCCCTAACTTCTACCAAGCCTAAATACTCGACCATCATATACTATGCAATCCGTACTGGCTCATGATACGTTACGATGGCAATTGATGTCAAGCATAAAAGCATACAACATATTTAAGATCATAAATACAGTAACACTTGAGGTACAGCTGCATAAATGAAAGTGATCATTGCTACTTATTGTATATACGATATTTTAATTATCATTTCTTCGGATCGTTCTACTTGACCTTTCGGAGCAGGCTTAGGTGTTGCCGTGCAGTTCATTGACCTGCAACCTCCAATCCATTGCCTGCACAACAAAGCATGATTGAGAAACTGAAAGGAAAGGAATGACAAATGTTCTTCTCTACTAATAGCATAGCAATGGGAAAGCTGATCGAAATCCATAGTGCATAATCAGTATACAACTGAGAGAAGATTCTCTGTGTTTGTCGGTAAATGATCTTCCATCTTCAAAATCGGGCATGCCATTCAATACTGTGTTCAATCTTTCAATTAGTTTCTCAACATATCATATTGATCCTGTCATTTTGTTCATAAAGCGATGAGTAATCCCAGCAATCCCCGCATGCTTATCCAAAATTCTAACACCTTTAACCCAAGATAAATGGCTCTTGCTTAAGTTGCAATCTTGAACACAACATATATCAACAATATATGATTAGAAAGGCTTACCATCTGGATCAAAGAAGAAGACTTGCTTGACCTTACCATCAGGTAAGGACCTCTCAAACGTCTGGATTCCCTTTTCCTGCACAACCAAATTTGTTCATAGAACTCGCATCAAAGAATGGTTGATAAAATAAATAAATTAAATGAGAACAAACCAACATACAAAGCCTTTAAACCTTTGTCTTTGCCCCTTCTAAAAAAAGGCCCCAACCTATTTAAGCCTGTTTTAGAAACCAACTTTGTTTTTAAGGGGAAGAAAACCGCTCCAATCAAATTCTTCTTAAAGCTTCCCAACTTCTTACCCCAACAAAACAAGCTAAACAGAACCAACAAAAAAAACGACTTTGTACGTCATGAGGATAACTTAACTAGTCGTCTCCCACTCTCTCATTTGGTCTAGAAAGGTCAAAGGTTGCGTTTTTGGTTCTTCTTTCTCCCAAAATTTATGCACGTGAGCTTGTTTTGAAGCTTTTCCATTGCATTGAATCTTCAGCTATGTCATTCATGTTCTGTTCCGCGTCTTAGTATATAGCTAAGTTCGTATTACTATCAGTTCATAGTTATACGAACATGTATATATAGGGTGAAAAAATAGTTAGCAAATAAAAGCGAGAGCTCATATTGTACATAACAAATGCCTCATCTAGCCTAAGATTTGATTTCACATTTCAAGACTCAATTCCATAAAGGTTCACACAAGTAGATCCGGCCAGTTGGCAGCGGTAGCGGCGGCACCCTCGAACGCAACTTCGACCGCCCACCACCACTAGTCATAAATTTGAGTAGTTTAGAATATCGTCTTTGTAAAAAGAAAATGGTCCATAAATACTTTCACTTTTCACTATAACAATCAAACTCCACAAAGCACAAATCTTTTTCACCTCCAAATGAAAACCAACAGGGCAGCAATCACAAATTCAATTCAAATCATAAAAATCCCAAAAGGGTAAATTTAAAAACGGATTCATAGTTTTATACCTTGAGGGTTTTCACAAAAGACTGGAAATTGGAGACGTTGAAGCAGATGTGGTGGCCTCTGGGGAGGTGGCTCGGGTCAGCAACCGGTGACGTAGCGCTCCATGGTCCTTCCGGAAGGTTAAAACTAGGGTTTCTTTCGATCAGGTGGAGAGCGAAATTCCCAGGCGCCTTGAGCCATATCACCTTGAACTCCCCGAAGTTTGGGCTCTCAATCTCCTCGAGCCCAAATATCTACAACGATCGTAAAATCAAAATTAATTAGATTAACTATTTGCTAATTAGCTTGTTAAAGTGATGTAATTATAAGAATCGAAATAGGGAATTAAATTAGGAAGGGTGAAGGACCTCTTTGTAGAAATCGGCGAGACGCCGAATGTCGGAGGATTCTCTCGAAATGTGGTTGAGACTCACTCCGGTTGCTATTGCCGCCATTTCTTTCTTCTTTCTTTTGGTAAGCGCTTTGGGGGACCTTATATAAGGCTGATGTGAAAACGACGTCGTGAAACGTCATTGCTTTGTGAATTCAGAACGTGTAAATAGTAGTTGAGCAAAGTACTGGTGTAATAGGCCGCCACAGTTCACAAACAAATCCAGTAAGGAAATTTCACAAAAGCCCCTAATGCACTCCTAACTTCCCTCCCTACCCCTCAATCATGACCCTAATTACTAACAATGCCATTCCTCTCTCCCAACACGCTCGCCTCCCTGGTCGAATCCGCCGTGTCGACGCACTCCCCTCTGCTCGCCCGGGCGGCACATGCCCACATGATCAGAACCCTCGGAGCGTCTCTCCCCTCCTTCCTCTCCAACCACCTCGTCAACATGTACTCCAAACTCGACCTCCCCGACTCAGCCCAACTCGTCCTCCGACTCAGCCCATCTCGCTCAGTCGTCACCTGGACCTCCCTCATCGCCGGTTCTGTCCAAAACGGCCATTTCGCCTCCGCTATCCTCCATTTCTCTAACATGCGCCGCGAGTCTATCCAGCCCAACGATTTCACCTTCCCTTGCGCCTTCAAGGCCTCGGGTTTGCTGCGGTTGCCTGTCACAGGAAAACAGCTCCATGCGCTAGCTGTCAAGGCCGGGCAGATATGCGATGTCTTTGTTGGGTGCAGCGCTTTTGATATGTACTGCAAGACGGGTCTCCGAGACGAGGCTCGGAATGTGTTTGATGAAATGCCCGAGAGAAACCTTGCGACGTGGAATGCGTACATGTCGAATGCGGTGCTTGACGGGCGGCCGCTAAATGCGGTTTACAAGTTTATTGAGTTTCTGCGGGCGGGTGGGGAGCCTAATTCGATTACGTTTTGTGCGTTTCTCAATGCATGTTCGGATACATCGAGTCTGGAGCTCGGGAAACAGTTACATGGGTTTGTGATGCGATGTGGGTTTGGCAAAGATGTGTCGGTTTTAAATGGGCTTATTGACTTTTATGGGAAGTGCCGGGAGGTCGGGTTTTCAATGACGGTTTTTGATGGAATTGGTGAGCGGAATGATGTTTCTTGGTGCTCTATGGTGGCTGCGTGCGTGCAGAATGATGAGGAGGAGAGGGCATGCGAGTTCTTTTTACGGGCGATGAAAGAAGGGGTTAAGCCGACTGACTTCATGGTTTCGAGTGTTCTAAGTGCTTGTGCTGGGGTTGCGTGGCTTGAACAGGGTAGGTCAGTTCACTCGGTTGCAGTGAAGGCGTGTGTGGAGGGAAATGTATTTGTTGGGAGTGCACTTGTTGACATGTATGGAAAATGTGGCTGCATAGAAGATGCCAAGCGTGCCTTTGATGAGATGCCTTCGAGGAACTTGATCACTTGGAACGCAATGGTAGGTGCGTACGCACATCAAGGGCTTGCCGATATGGCTTTGGCATTATTCAAGGAAATGTGCACCCAAAGTCACGAGTTTAAACCAAATTATGTTACATTGGTGTGTGTATTATCGGCATGTAGTAGGGCAGGGGCTGTGCAAATGGGGATGCGGATCTTTGAGTCAATGAAAGCAAAGTATGGAGTTGAACCAGGGGCAGAGCATTATGCATGTGTTGTGGACTTGCTAGGGCGAGCTGGGATGATAGAGCGAGCTTACGAGTTTATTACAAAGATGCCAATTCGGCCAACGATTTCCATTTGGGGGGCACTTCTTGGGGCTTGTAAAATGTATAGGAATACAGAATTGGGGAAGATTGCAGCTGACAAGTTATTTGAACTCGATCCTAAAGACTCTGGCAACCACGTGGTGCTTTCTAACATGTTTGCAGCTTGCGGCAGGTAAATATCCCATTGTAGTGTTGCTATCTAGAATCCTACACGCTTTGTGGCGTTTAAACAAACTGATATCTGTTTGGCAATTCTCAATGCAGGTGGGAAGAAGCAACGCTTGTGAGAAAGGGAATGAAAGATGTTGGGATAAAAAAGGGTGCAGGCTACAGTTGGATCGCAGTCAAGAATGCATTCCACGTCTTCCAAGCAAAGGACACCGCCCACGAAAGGAATTCAGAGATTCAGGCAATGCTAAGTGAGTTAAGGAGGAAAATGGACGAAGCTGGCTATATTGCTGACACCAATTTTGCGCTGTTTGATATAGAGGAAGAAGAGAAAGTGTCGGAAGTTTGGTACCACAGCGAGAAGATTGCGCTAGCGTTTGGACTCATATCCCTCCCTCCCGGGGTGCCTATAAGGATAACAAAGAACCTTAGGATCTGTGGGGATTGCCATGGTGCAATCAAGTTCATTTCTGGAATTGTAGGTAGAGAAATTATTGTGAGAGATAACAATCGGTTTCATCGCTTTAGAGATGGTCATTGCTCGTGTAGAGATTATTGGTGATAATTTAAAATTGTTCTAAGGGGTGTGATATCCACACATCCCATTTTACTTCTCACACACCTTTTTAATTTTCGGCCGTCGGATCGGATGAATTGAAGAAGATCAACGGACATAAATTATCAAGGAGTGTGTGAGAAGTAAAATGGAGTGTGTGGATAACACACCCCTTGTTCTAATCATTTTTAAAAAAAAAATTGAGCTACGCACACAGCATATCCTGTAGATAACAGTAATGCTACTACGGTCACTAACTTTATCTCAACTTTTTAATGTCAATTTACATGAACATAGCACAATTGGCATATTGACTCATCAGGTAGGACCAATGTTATGATAAAAGTTGGCGATTCAACTTTTTAAAATTGGGAAGTGATGTTCACATATCTTTTTTAGCCTTTTACCTATTTAAGTCTGACCCTTGATTCTATCTGATTTATTTAGTCTGATAGTCATAAATAAAAAAGTGAGAAGTTAAAAAATAGTGTGAAAATCATTTTTTAAAAGAAAAAATATGATCGTTTAGCTCAATTCAAAACGTCTCTTGACGCGGAGGAACTTTGGTTGGAAGAAGCTCAAGATTTTCTTTTGGATTCTTTATTGATGATTGTAACTCCACAATTATTTGCTAGCGGAAGACTTAGAATGAAAGACCGTATTTGACAATTCACTCTGTCTATGGATCCTTTATGTGTCTTTTTGCATGATGAAGATGTAGATCATTTTGCATTGTTCGTTTGCCAGGGCTATTTGGAGTGGTACTGTTTCTTCTTGTCCTTCCTCCTCCTTACACACATGTGGTCAGCTATCTCTCTATAAATACCTCATTCTCCACCAAATTCTAGTAAGCTTTTGGTATGTAATTAAGCTCTAAACACTCCCTGTTTTCAAGGAAATAGACTTAGGCATCGGAGATCCATTGGCCAAACCCCCACCATATCTGCTTCACTGACTCCAATCTCCCATCCGTATCCCAAACCCTCAAGCTATATATGCAATGCAATGCATGTTTTATTTTTGCTGGTTATTTATATATTCCTTCCTCTATTCGACTCAATAGCGAGTTATCAGAACAAGTTTGGTCGTGCAGGAAAAGCGAATTCAGACTTCTGAGAGGTGCGTAAATGATGGTACGCTCCAGCAAGTCTTCTTCTTTGATATAGACGGTAAGATTTTCGTATCACAATTATTTTTATATATACAGGTATATTATGACTACGAATTTGAATAAGTTTCGCCATTATCATACTAGGAGTCTTTGTCATTCCTTTCAGTTAAGATTTTAGTTTTAAATTAATTCTTCAATTCTTGGACGCTTTCCCTTCTTTTTCTCAATCAGTCTTTACTGGTGCAGGGAATGGCCTGGAGGTTGGAGCATCTCAATGAATTCCGCAGCAGCACCTAGGGCAGCTTTCGAATGGTCGAGTGGGATTGATATGAAGCAGACGATCACTAAATTTTAATTACATATATATAACAAGTTGAAAACTAACAACGTATGCAGCTGTTTCTCAAGTGTTGTTATATATATATATATATGTTTGCTTTTATGATTGTCCTCTGTTGATGCACAAAACCGGAGGTCTTGGAACAACATAAATCCGACTGTGAATCTGCAAGAAATGTAAATAACACCAGATGTATCGTGGTTCACCCTAAGGTTTGGGCTACGTCCACACTGATTGGAGTATTTGTGAGGGGGAGAGTGTGAGAGGTTTGCTCTAGATAGGAGAGGTTTAGGGTTTGTGAGAGTGAGAAGGCATTTTTATAGAATAAGGGCTCCTCCCTTTTTTACATATTTGCCCATTCCTTTATTACATAATTACATTTGAATCCTCCGAGTATTTATACGAGGTCTAAATACGGAGGTCCTAAGTATGATATAAACAGTAGTCTCCCAAGTCTTCAGTCAAGAGAGTATTTTGGCTGGAGACTTGAAATTCAGTCCATGTGTGGGCCGAAGTAACTAGATGCCGTCTTGAACTGATGCTCGATATGGGGCAGTGCTCAATCTGAAATGATGTTCAACTAGAAGTAGCACACGCTGCGAGGCTGCTCGGCTCGTGGCTTATGTTGCCTTGGTTGACTCGACTTTGTGGCGTTTAAAGGTGAGGGAATCCCTTTTATAGAATAAGGGCTCACTCCTCAATACATGAATGATGAGCTAGAGTTAATGCTCTTTAATGATGGTAAGGGAGTCCCTTTTATAGAATAAGGGCTCGTTTCTCAATACATAAATGATGGGTTAGGAGTGATGCTCGCGGCGAGGCGGTTGCTCAGCTGGCGGTGATGCTCTCTAACGAAGGTGAGGGAGTCCCTTTTATAAAATAAGGGCTCGCTCCTCAGTACATGAATAATGAGTTAGGAGTGATGCTCGTGACGAGGCGGTTGTTCAGCTGGCGGCGATGCTCTCTAACGAATGTAAGGGAGTCCCTTTTATAAAATAAGGGCTCGCTCCTTAAAATATAAGTGATAGGCTAAGTCCCCCAAGTATTTTTCATGAGTGCTCTCTAATGAAAGTGAGGGAGTCCCTTTTATAGAATAAGGGCTCGCTCCTCAGTACATAGATAATGGGCTAAGTCCCCTAAGTATTTTCCATGAGGCCCAGTTGAGGCCCAATATATGGTACATAATGTAGTCCCCCAAGTCTTCGGTCAATAGAGTCTGTTGGCTCGAGACTTCAAATTGAATCCATGTATGGGCCGAAGTGGCGGTTGTTCGGATGTGGTATTTGTATACCCTGCACTGAAGCTTTGTAGGTGAAGCTTTGCAAGTGAAGCTTTGAAGCTAGAGCTCTTTAAATGAAGCTTTCGAAACTGGAGCTTTTGTAAATGAACCTTTTGAAGCCAGAGCTCTGTAAATGAACCTTTTGAAGCTAGAGCTCTGTAAATGAAGCTTTTGAAGCTGATTGACATGAGTGATGCTCATGAATGTTTATGTTGATTGACATGAGTGATGCTCATGGATGTTGTCATGAGTGATGCTCATGAATGTTAACATGAGTGATGCTTATAAATGTTAACATGAATAATGGTCATAAATGTTTATGTATGATTGTCATGAGTGCTGCTCATGAATGTTTATGTATGAATGACATGTATAATTTGGAGTACTGGGTGTACTTTTGATCACCTGGTTGGTGGCATGAATGAGAGTACGGGTTGTATATTTCATCATCTGGTTGGTGGCATGAATGGTTAGTTGCCAAATGATATTAGAGTACGGGTTGTACATTTCATCACCTGGTTGGTGATAATAGCGGCAGGTTGCCGAATAATTTTGGAGTACTGGACGTACTTTTGATCACCTGGTTTGTGGTAATAGTGGCAGGTTGCCGAATAATTTTGGAGTACTGGGAGTACTTTTGATCACCTGGTTGGTGCTAATAGCGGCAGGTTGCCAAATAATTTTGGAGTACTGGGAGTACTTTTGGTCACCTGGTTGGTGATAATAGAGGGCCTGGCTCTTTTGGGCATATGGGCCTTCGCACTCCATATGACATTGCAGCCCATTATTTTGGGCTTACCGTTTTTTTTTAATTATTATTATTATTATTACCCTCTGATGGGGTTTATACAGATATCTCCGAAAGATACGAAAAATAAATTACATCATTAAAAAATAAAGGTTTCGACAGTTGCAGATTGTTGGTGCGTACTGCGCCTACTGCGTACTGGGTTGCTTTTGTTGGTAGCGTTCGTTGGCTTGGATGGTTTTTTTAGAGACTGGAGTAACAGCTGCTATCAAATCTGAATTCGAATGAGTTGGCTTGTTGGCCCATCATCATCATGGTTGTAGACTGCACCATCCCACTATGCACCCCATTAATATTATTTGCTTTTGCTTTTGTTTACTTTCAGCTTTGCTCTTTTTTTTTTCTCTTTTTCTTTTTCTGAAATATTCTCTCAACCACATCATAGTAGGTGTGGCAGCAATGGGTGGAAGGAAAAGTCGCCATCTCTCTCTCTTTCTTCCATTGCTTGTTCAGGTCTTCAACAAGTATTCGACGCTGATAGTTCCCGTACTGTAGGGTTGCCCAAATAGGAAAAACTAAGTGGAACCCAATTGGAGAAGGAGAAAACCTATCTCCACGTAAAGACAGCAGTTGATACTACTCTAATAACACTTCCTGCAAGACCAAACTTCACTGTGATTATGGCGGACACTGGTAGCTGCAAAACCTGGTATATGTGATGAGGTTCTGCACTTATTGAATGACTTCAACCTTGAGATCAGACGCCAGGATTTGGATCACTTAACATCTGTAGAATCGAAGGAAGTATAGTACGCTTAAGTGGAAGTTCAGTTGATGCAAAAAGTCCAATTGCTGAGGTGACCGTCCGCGCAAACTCTTCTCGAACTCTCCAGCTTTTGTGCGTCCAGGCATAAGATCATGTTCTTTCAACAATGATTGTCGAAGAAGAAAACTCCATGAGTGTAAGCAGGAGCCTCCGAGCGGCATCGCGAACAGGCTGTTTGCCATCGCCCAAATGCTCGACGACGGCGGGAACAAGCGTATTGAAATGAAGCTTGAGGTGGTCGCCGAAAAGCACGGCGGCGGAGGCCAATGCCTGCACAGCGCCCTGAGAGACTTTGAAGTTGTTGTCATTGAGAAGATCCAAGCAGCAGTCGACGAGCGACGTCACCTCCGACTAACTTAGGCTCTTTCTGGACGCTTTCAGAAGCTGATGCAGGCGCTCCACTCCCGCCATGCGCTCCTTAGTGTCCTTGGCACGCGCGAGCTCCAGCCTTTCCTCCATCGGAGCAACTTTAGGGTTCTCTGGGGGCGTGATCTGGTGTGGTCGGGCTCAGATCTAGTGAATTAGGTGGTTCCCATGGAAGTTGCTGGTATCTAGTACTCAAATAAGTTTACTTCGCCATGGCTGAGAGACATTGGAGAAGAGGAAGCAGAGCTCCGAACCATAAGGCCTCGGAGGCCATAGCTAAAAAGCTTGAGCTGGGTAGATTTAGTGTATCCAAATGTGGATGATGAAGAAAGGGTGAGAGAGTACAGTTGCTCTGGATCCGCAACTGTCAGACAGGGATAGAAGGGGGTGGGTGCTAGTAAGACACCTGTTGGGTTTTCCAAATGAAGGAAGAAAGGTGGGTGCTTGTTAGCATGTATTTTTCGTTTGGTTTTTAGGTTTCTGCAGATTCACGGTGGAGGTGAAAAAATGAAAGAGAACCGACACAACTTTTCGTATCGTTTCCCACAGACGGCGCCAAATGTTGAAGCACAAAACCGGAGGTCTTGGAACAACGTAAATCCGACCATGAATCTGCAAGAAATGTAAATAACACAAGATGTATCGTGGTTCACCCCAAGGTTTGGGCTACATCCACCCTGATTGTATTTCTCTGAGAGTATTTGTGAGGGAGAGAGTGTGAGAGCTTTGCGCTAGATAGAAGAGGCTTCGAGAGGGGGTGAGAGGGCCTAGGAATTGGTTTCCTCTAATTGTGAGGGTGAGGAGTCATTTTATAGAATAATGGCTCCTCACTTATTACATATTTACCCCTCCATTTATTACATAATTACATTTGAGTCCTCCGATTATTTGTACGAGATCTAAATACGGAGACCCTAAGTATGGTATAAATATCTTCAATAATTACCTGATCTATAGCATGAACCAATTCGGATTGAATTTATAATCTATAACGTCAAATATGTTGTATCATTTCGACCAGTCGATTCTATGAGTTGTGGCTTATGTTCTTGGCTCGATCAGTATTTCTTGCATCGCAAGCAATTGAGGTCTGCATCGCCTTTTATTGCACGGCCACTGCTAGGATGTGATTTAAAGATAGTGTTCTCAAGGGAGTGTTGATTGCAGGAGCTCTCTAACAAAATCACTAACACATGTTTTATTGTTCTAAAAACTAGTGCATATGTTATTTAAATTTTTATAAACTTTTAAATTCAAGAAACATGTGTCATCTTTTGATTGGGAAAAATAAACAAATTTCCTTATTTAAATAAAAATCGACTTAATAATTAAGCTCTATTATTACAAAGCATCACACATGAAGAATCCATGTGAATATTATATGCTCACCAAATATTGAGACAAAAAAGCCAACTAATTAAGTTGTTCCGTTTCCGACATCTCACACACTTTTATCGAGTCTCTCTTTCTCTGTCTATTCACTCCACGCATTTCATGCTCTCTCTCAAAATCAATTACAACTCTCTTCCTCTTTTTTCTCTATTTGTACTCCTCGATCATCGTCCGCTCTGAGAGAGAGAGAGAGAGAGAGAGAGAGAGAGAGAGAGAGAGAGAGAGAGAGAGAGAGAGAGTTTCGTTAGGGCATTTCGGTCGCACAAGGTGGCGACAGCTTAGTACCTAATGCCATGGGATCCATCAACGGTGGACGTGTGATAGCAGCTTCATAATCGTCTACCGTAGACCGGTTCTTTGACCATGATCATATGCGAGAGGGCATTTCAGCGGTTCTGTCGCAATGGAATGGCCAATGCCCCGGAAATGGCTTTCCAGAACCAGTGGGGTGGCCGAGACTCCACCCACAAAGGTCAACAACTCTCTGTCGATATGCTCTCTTGGTTTTCTTCTAATGGTACGTTGTTCTGTTTAACTTTATTTCAATTCACCACTTACTTATAACTTAATCATTATACAATCACCTTTAATGTCATTATTTGGCAAGAGAACGTCTTCGTATATATAATAACATGTTGATGTGCGGTGCCACGGTACGTGGAAGATATCGATGTAGAAAATTTTCACCACGAACGTACGCTACTCTCTTTCGACATTGAGGAATCGAGGAGGTATATATGAATCATACGTGTACATCTATAATACTACTCTCTCGTATGATTTATAAACAATTACACTAGTTAATTAGAATGTATAAGCTTTGATTAATGTCGATATAACCCTAGATTAAAATTAATTAATAGATGTTCCTGTATATTCATGATCATCAGTTGGGATGTGATTAGTTTTTACGATTTCCATTTATATCTAATTAGACTTAAATCTTGTCCATACATAAATATTTGGTGCAGTTTTTTTTTAATCATCATACTTTTCTGCAATTAATTGACCCAGCAGTTGGCAAAACTGAATCCAGTGACATTCTAGAATTTATATAGCCGATCTTACTTAATGAGAAAAACTTTGTTATTGTTGTTGTTTCATCAGAGAACAATTGATGATTGTAAATGACGGATACTTGCATCGGAACCATTAGATATCAGCAAATCTGGTTGGAAAATCATTCCAATTTGTTACCAAATTGCACACATGTAATTAATTTGGGTAATATTTTTTTTTAAACAAATGATATTATCTATACTAACAGAGAGATGGTAGGCTTAGCCTCACAATGAGTTAGTAATAATGTGGTTCAAATTCGTCTTTGGCGAAAATCGAACCTAAGACTTACAAGTGAAAAGGAATATCATTAGACCGTATTACTAAATGGCTAATTTGGGTAATTTTTTTTTTTTTGAGTACATCGATATTTTTATACTAGGGAATGGGGATTTGGGTATGCCACACAATGAGCAACCTAATTTAATATCGAATTCATAATCCATGAGATTCGAACCTAAGATCTCTCACTTCTAAGCGAAGATGAGTACCACCAGACCGTAGTACTGAGTGATAATTTAGATAATATTATACCATATGTTTATGCATTTTTGTCTCACCATGTGCTAGCACCACCTCCTTCCCATAAGGATTTGTATTGAAAAAAAAAATCTCACAACGATTAATTTGTTCCTCTTTTAAGAAAAAATTGCACAAATGGCATCCCATAACTTCATACCCTATACAATTTGGTGGTGTAAAGTTAAGGCTGTTAATTGTTAAAAAGTTTAGTTCATATGGTAATCACATAAAATTACCAAAAGATCGAGTGTCATTTATGCACTCGGTATTTAAAAAAAAAAATGTTTTTAGGGTATAATTGGATTTTACTCGACAATCAAACGTAAAGAAGTATATAAATAGTAGATTTGACAATTTCTAACACGACACATAAACGACACAAAAATAACGAGTTTCGGATCAAGAGGATAACTAATCAAGTTATTATCAGGTGACAAAATAAGAACCTGTTAATAATGGATCTTTAACAGGTTTACAAGAGAGTGACATGTGGGCAGTGGCGAAGCCAGGATATGTCGAGGGGAGGGGCCAACTTAAAATGTCCAAGGTTTAAAAAAATGCACAACCAAATTCTTTGATATAATAATGTATTCCATAATCTATTAAAACAAAAAAACGTGTAAGGATTTAAGCACTGTTTTTATAGTATCGTTCAATTACGTAATTGTATAGTGAAAAAAAAAAAAAAAAAAACTCTTTAAGCACTGTTTGATATTTTACTATACTAATATGACTAACAACTAATCAAACCAACAATTCAATTAATCAATATTAATAATCACTACAAATTATTCAATCAATAAAAATTCGAGGAACTTTAACGAAAAGCTCCCGGTACTGTTCACTTTAACGAAAAACCACATTTTTACACTAAAAAGTCAATCCTGGTACTATTCACTTTACCATTTATTTTGCCTTTATGGTTAAAACTCAAAATTTTCAAGTCATTTTCATTAACTTTCCTATAACCATGTTAATGTACTACCCTATGATTCAATACTAATTAAACAAAAATCATATTAAATAATTAATTAAGATTTGAAAATAATATACATTTTAAAAATAAAAAATTTACCTAAAATGGGAAGGATGGCATGGCGGCTGGATGGCGATTGAAATGGAAGCTAGCATGGCGGTTGGAATGAAAGGGCCAACAGAACGGTTTGGGTTGGGTGTTCAGGCTGCTGCAGTGGCTTTTGGTGATTGCTGGGAATTGAGGCTCTAATGGAAAATGGGGAGAAATTTGGGGACCAGGGGTCCCCCAAATATTTTATTATTTTGGTATAATGAAGCTGTAAAACGATATTTTATTATTTTGTTTTAATGAAGCAGCAAAACGGTGTCGCTTTGCTTAAATAAATATTTTTCCTTTTATGAAAACAAACCCTGCTGCGCATAGGGGCGCTGCACAGCGGCAAAGGCCAGAAACCACCATACTTTCCAGTTTCCGGCCAAAACAAAGGGGCGTTTCTGGGCTTGTTTTTCGGCGAGCGGAGGGGCGACGGCCACCCCTCGCCCTTATGTAGCTTCGCCACTGCCTGCGGGTAACCTGACACGCCCCGATCTTGATGTCCTAGAGACATTGGGATGGCCACATGCTGGCCGACACTTGAAGGTGACGCGAGCCATTTAATAAATGCATATGTTGAAAACATGTAAATCATGTGTATAAATTTTGTTCGAACTACATAAATTGTAGCAAAATAATAGGATGTAACTATTCATTCTTGCGTGAAGATACTATCACAATAATAATATTCAACTGCCAACAATGAATTTAATGATAATGCATGACATGTTCATAGCATACAACTAATGCCTCGTATCTTGAATCGTATTCCTCGTTCCTATGTCCTGAGGGGATGCAAAACAAATATGAGTGAACCAAGTTGATATATATATGTGTATATATATATATATATATATATATATATATAATACGGAAACAGTTATTCAATAACATACTAACCCCCAAAGTTTTATGGAAATTCAATAGTATAATATGTAATAGGTTTTTCCGAAAACTCTAGCATGCCATAAAACCTTTCATAAAACATATCTCGTATATAGTGTGCTAACTGTTGTATTCCTTTCAAGTGAAAATATAAGGATAGTATAATGACACAAGTAAGAGTGTCAAACCATAGGGACTGATTAGAACTCTACAAATTACTAGCTTTATGAGAACCCTAACTAAGTAATGAAAATGAAAACTGAATTTAGATTTTTGTTTTGAAAACTAAAGTAACTTAAAATGCAAGACAAGATAAAGATGAATGATAGATTGATTCAGAAATGATGGGAATGGAACTAGGGATACCGATTTCATCGTTACAAGCCAATTCCATGAAATTAAGTCAAAACGCATTCAACTATCCAATCTACAACTAGGGTTCGTTTTACTTATTTATGATCATCCATTTGATGTGTGGTTTTGATTAAGTACTCCTAATTTACAAGCTAGTTGTGATGTTCAACGTAGATTAGCAAGTAAGAATCCATTAAGAACAAGAAAATTTCAAAGAACCAAAGAAATCACATGGCAGGATGTATGCATAGCAGTTTCTTCATTCATTCACATGTCTACCAAGATTAAGCATGATGTGTACTATAATCTTGATTAAATAATTCATAAACAGCCCTAATGGTGATCAAACATTAAGATGATCAAATAAATTAAACTATAAAACCAGTGAATGAAATAAGAACACAGATTGATAATTTGAATACTTTAACTTAATAACATAGAATAGTTTTGCAAGGCGACATCAAAATTCCCAGCTATGAACTTAAATTACACAACATGATTATAGAATATATAAATATCAAGAACTACATGAGTGAAATTAAAGTTCATAGAAGAAACCCCCTTGAAGCAATTCTAATGTTGAACTTCTCCAAGAACAGCACAGCTGCGTGGTTTCTTCGGTGGCATTGGATGATGAAGGGAAATAGGGTTTTGTTTCTAGAAGAAAGGCTAAAGAAAGAGAAGAGAGAGAGCTCTAGGCAACCCCAAAGGGGGCTTGTGTAAAAGTGATCTGAAACCCTAATATTTATTTGCTAAATGGGGCTGCAGCTGATTGCAAGGTGATCCTAACCATTAAGCCAAAGTTTTGAATGTTTTTCCTTATTTGGCTCCTCCAAATCAGGCTAGATAATCCAATTCTTTTCCCATTCTGCTATTGGTCTCCTAACCAGCCAGATTCGCTTTGGATTCTTTATTTGGGCTTCAAAACAAGTAACAACATTATTTGGGCTCCAAAACAGGCCACTAAACTTCTCTCCATGTTTGAATAAGGGTCAACCCAAAAAATGGCATATTTTCACTTCTTTTGCCTTCAAATTGATCCTAAAGTACATGTAACTTCACACTAACACAAAGTAAGGTAAAATGCAACCAGTTTAACTCAAAAACATCACAAATAGACTAGAAATGGATGGTATAAATGCATGAAATATATGAGTTATCACTAACTAGTGGTATCAGTATCGCCCGAAGGCATAGAGAACTCTTCATTTAGAATACTTCCTTTAGAACACTTCATTTGCCAAACAGGCACCAACCTATGCCCGACCGAAGCCAATATAAGTATCATTGCCCGTAGGCAGAACAATGACCACTAGATATGCACAAAAATATTGAATATAGTCTTTCCCAAAACATAAGTACAAATATCTCAAAATCATCTTCATAGCATATGGTTGTGGATGCAAATTTCTTCCTCCTTGTTCTTGGACAAAATTGTACCTACAAAATAAATAACACCTTAGGTCAAGGCCACGAGCCTCACACACCCACGATGAATGGGGGGGGGCTTTGGCCGAAGAACCTCCGATGCCAAAGTTAGAATTTTGAGGGAAAAGTGTTTGGAGAATTTAGAGAATTTAGCAAGAGAATTGGAATTGAGTTTTGGAGAGAATTATGGGGTTTATATAGGGGTGTGGCCGGCCCCCTTGGGAAAGGAAGGACCAGACACTTGGATGATTTTGTGGGTTAGGTTCACAATTTGTGTTTAATTAGCAAATTAATTGAATAATTAATCAATTAATTAGCTAATTAATATAATAAAAAAAGAATGATTTAGGGGTTACCTTGAGGAGAAGATATGATGAGGGATGGATGAAATAGGTTATAAATAAATACCTATTTGGGCACTTTTCACTTGATTGAGGGATGATTGTCCACTGCTCGCGCGTAGGAATTCCAGTGTGCCTCGAGGGTAATTTTGTCTTTTTCACCCAAAAATTCACGTGTCGCCTCTTGATTATTTTTGGCTCCACAATAGTCATCCATCATATATACTTGTTGACCCTAAAAACTACCAAGCCTACGTGGCGCACATGCCGAGTAACTAATGAGCTAACTACGTCTTTCGGTTGATGCAGGGCTTGCCAACTCGTCGGCTGAGCTCGGCCGAGGAGTAAAATATGTTGATGTTGTGTTGGGTGCGTTGCGGACTTCTCGATCTTGCGATTGCGGTTAAGGAAGGAATAGTCTCGACCTTCACGTTCTAGAGCATGAAGATAAGGTTGCTATTTTTACGAAGTTCACAAATCGTCGTCGTCGGATTTGGTCACGGTGATTATATTCGTAGGAGTATAAGCAAGCCGAATTGACACTAGACTATATGGACATAAGTATTCAAAGTAGATGTACGTTTTAATCGTAAATGTGGTTCGGCCGTCAGAATGCTGAACCCTAAATCCAACTTGTGAGTATCCAATCATAAAATAACTCGGCTTTCAATGCACTGAGTCTGGTGATTCGTAACACCTCACTTCACCGAGAAGGTTCGTGAGATGACCTCTGCCAATAAGGATTCAAAATCCTTTCTCAACCAAGACTTGGATAGATAACCATTCAGCCTCGACGCAGTGCTGTTTATCCAAACTGAAGGTACTTCGCAATCGGCTGATTCTGCGGCGACAATGCTGTTTATCCAAACTGAAGATGTGTCGCCAAAAAAGAAAATAAAAATCGCAAGGTTGTTGAGAGGTTTCGCGTAGAGTGAGAGTTTGCGCAGGGCAGTTTGTGTGTTGAATTGGAGGCTTTTTATTGTCTGCAGTTTGGTATTTATAGAGATCTACTTGCCCAAGTCGCGAAAACCAATCCCAATTGCATTGTGACTATGAGTCTTTATTGGTTGCTAACCTCACGTTTTTGTCAATTAAAACTTGCTGTCATCTTGCAACTTGATGCAATCTTGTTTTGATGTTTTGACTAAATTATTGGCATAATTCCAAGGATATCCAATGGTACTTTTATCCCATCATTACAACCTTTATCCACACATGCACAATAACCTTCTGCCCATGTGCATGCATGATGACTCCTTTACCAACTTAAACTCTTAAAAAGTAATTCTAATTGATGAAGTATAATCACCAATTTCTAGACAAGACCACGTGCACCAATCCCATCCATGAATTCTAAGTCAATTTGAACTGCACCACCCACTTCTATATCAAAAATAGGAATTAGGTTTTGGTAATAATTAGCCACGTAGGAGACTGCATACACTTGGAGTCTGATATGATGAGCCAATTCGAATGTCTTCGCGCAATCCTTTGAAGACGGATCAGATCATCTTTTCTGAAACAACCAACTAGATATATCAAAAATTAGGTTTTAACTATCCTAGTTAATATTAAGAGATAATATTATGATTAAAATCATAATACTACTTCTCAATAATAACTAAAAATCATTTCAACCACCTTATCATCCAACGGTCAAATATCTGCTTATTCAATGGCCTCGATTGCTCGGGCCGATAGTGTAATTTTCGGCCCAAACAATACTATAAAGAAGTGTAAAGAAAACATGTTCATAAATAGTATATAGTCATCCATCATATATACTACAAAGAACATTAGTTCGATAAAATATATTCATTGTATAGCATGATAATCCATAAGTGTAAATCCAAATTGCTTATAAAATGTTTTCACAAAATGTAATCATTAAATCATGCTTTTCATGTATTCATTTCTACTATTAAAACATGCATTTTAAAAGGGGTCCACTCACATATACTCTGTCATCGAAGAGCCGTACGAAATAGGAATGACGGAATTGCCGTTAATATTTGCACTTAAGCACATAAAGGGTACAAGTAACAAAACTATACTCAAACGATTGAATTTAGGAAAGCAAATGTCATAAATGGATTCAGGACGTCGAAATTAGCCTAGAAGGGGTCCCGACCAAAACCCGAAAAGTCAACGAAAAGTCAATGTTGACCGGAAAGTCAACGGTTAATGGGTCTAGGTCAACGGGCTGGGGTTTGGTTAGGGTTGGGCTGAGGGTTAGTGGACCGGATTCATGGCCCAAAGGCCTGGGGTCCAAATAGGGTTTTGGGTTTGGCTTCAATGGGTTGGGCTTAAGTTCCACGGGCCAAAGGCCCAGGTTCCATATGGCCCAAAGGCCTGAGATCTTAGGGTTTTAAAGGGTTTCACCGGGTTGGGCTTAGATGCAACAGCTCGAAGACCCACTTTTCTTCAGCCCTCAGGCCGGTTCCTATAGGTTTTCAAAAAGAGAAATAAATAAAATAAAAACTAAATGGGTTGGGTTTGGGTCTGACGGGCCTAAGGACTGAGTTCTAAATGGCCCAAAGGGCCTGGGTTCGTTGGGTTTGGGCAAGCAGGTCCGTTTCTTGTCGGGGAAGAAGGTCGAAGCCTCCTGTGCTCCAGTTAACGGCAAACCAACATTCTAGGGTATGATTTAACCATGAAATTGAAGGTGAAGGTGAGAGAAATAGATTCCTTACCTTTGATTGTCTTGAAATGGACGGAATCAACCGGAGATTCGAGCTCGACTCCACGGCTTACCAGGGGTTTTCCCTGTGTTCCATAGAGGCAAAGGGAGAGAGAATGTGTGTGGCATGGTGGTGAGTATGGCGGCGTCGTCTCCGGTGGTTCCCTTGGGTATAGGGGTGTCTTGTGTGTGTGGGTGTCGATCGGGAAGGGAGAATGGAGTTTGTCAGAGAGAGAGATAGTGAAAGTGAGAGAGAGCTTGGGGAGAAGATAGAGGTTGGGCTTAGATGCAACAGCTCGAAGACCCACTTTTCTTCAGCCCTCAGGCCGGTTCCTATAGGTTTTCAAAAAGAGAAATAAATAAAATAAAAACTAAATGGGTTGGGCTTGGGTCTGACGGGCCTAAGGACTGAGTTCTAAACGGCCCAAAGGGCCTGGGTTCGTTGGGTTTGGGCAAGCAGGTCCGTTTCTTGTCGGGGAAGAAGGTCGAAGCCTCCTGTGCTCCAGTTAACGGCAAACCAACATTCTAGGGTACGATTTAACCATGAAATTGAAGGTGAAGGTGAGAGAAATAGATTCCTTACCTTTGATTGTCTTGAAATGGACGGAATCAACTGGAGATTCGAGCTCAACTCCACGGCTTGCCAGGGGTTTTCCTTATGTTCCATAGAGGCAAAGGGATAGAGAGTGTGTGTGGCACGGTGGTGAGTATGGCGGCGTCGTCTCTGGTGGTTCCCTTGGGTATGGAGGTGTCTTGTGTGTGTGGGTGTTGATCGGGAAGGGAGAATGAAGTTTGTCAGAGAGAGAGATAGTGAAAGTGAGAGAGAGCTCGGGGAGAAGAGAGAGGGTGTCACATCCCGGCCCAGGTCCACCACTTCCCAAGCCCGTTCCACCACCGTAACACGATATTGTCTACTTTGGGCTTACCATTCCCTCACGGTTTTGTTTTTGGGAACTCACAAGCAACTTCCCAGTGGGTCACCCATCCTGGGAGTGCTCTGGCCTCCTTCTCGCTTAACGTCGGAGTTCCTACGGAACTCAAGCCAGTGAGCTCCCAAAAGGCATTGTACTAGGTAGGGATGAGAATATACATTTAAGGATCACTTCCCTGGGCAATGTGGGATGTCATAGAGGGTGAGGGTTAAGGGATAGGGACTTGCCATGTGGCAAGCAGAGAGTGGAGGAAAAGTGTTAGGAAATCCCAAAAGAGATCCAAATAAGGTAAAGGTTCAGGGGATCAATTTGTCAATTTTAAATGCTTTTCGAGGAAAGGAGAAATTACATTAAATTATGGGGAGGGGTTTTACATAACACGTTTCGACATGTTAATACTCAAAGTTATTTTGATGATTTTAATTTTTAAAACTACTAAAAAAACTATAAAATACAATAGCTATAGTGGATATGTATATATTGTGCATTAAATATGTATTATTGTATTCTTATTTTATATAAATTTTAAAAATTTAAGTTCTATTTATTTTTATAGTATACTATAGGCAAAGTGAGATTAAAAAAATTATAAAACACATTAAAAATAAAAGGGTAAAAGACTGTTTACTACCCTCATGTTTCGTGGTTTTCAACATTTAGTACATCAATTTTTTTTCATCCTAGAGTCATACCTAAAGTGTTAATTTTGGGACAGTTTCATACATCTGTTAGTCAAACTGTTAGTTTTCCCGTTAAGTGATGATGTGGCGCCCATGTGAACAATGATTGGGCGCCACGTGTCATTAAAAAAAATATAAAAATATTAAAAAAAAAAAAACCATAATCCCCTTCTTCTTCCCTGCAACCCGCACCCTCCTCAGATTTTTCTTCTTCTTCTTCTTCCAAGATTCGGTTTTTTTTTCCTTTTCTTTCTTCTGTTCTTCTTCTTCTTCTTTCTTATCTTCAGGATTTAAAAATTTAAAACAAAAAAAAAAAAAAACAAAATCTGGGCTTTCACCCATCCCGACACCGTCCCTCCTTCTCCCTCCCCTCTCTTCCATGCACCCATCCTCCCCGCACACCCACCCATTCCCCTCCTCCCTCCCTTATCTCCTCTGCAGTCCACACGGAGCCCTCCCACTCCTCCATCCGAAGCCACTGGGAGGAGGTCGAGCGTCGTCGACACGGGGGTTATGGCAGAGATCGAAGGCCCCTTGAGGACCCATCAAGTCCGACGACCTGCAATTCCAGATTTTAATTTTTTTTTTATAATTTTTTATACCATATTAATGTTAGGGTTAGGGATTGGAGGGAGGGTG
Source organism: Malus sylvestris (assembly GCF_916048215.2). Lineage (NCBI taxonomy): Eukaryota > Viridiplantae > Streptophyta > Magnoliopsida > Rosales > Rosaceae > Malus > Malus sylvestris. Next base: position 16,011,061 of record NC_062272.1, read on the forward strand.
ATAGATCTCTATGTGGACTGCAGAGGAGAAAAGGGAGGGAGAAGGAGGGGAATGGGTGGGTGTGCGGGGAGGATGGGTGCAGGGAAGAGAAGGGAGGGAGAATGAGGGAGGGGATCGGGATGGGTGAAAGCCCAGATTTTTTATTTTTTTTGTTTTAAATTTTTAAATCTTGAAGATAAGGGAGGGAGAAGGATGGAGGGGGTCGGGATGGGTGAAAGCCCATATTTTTTAATTTTTTTTTTAAATTTTTATATCCTGAAGATAAGAAGAAGAAGAAGAACAGAAGAAAGAAGAAGCTGGGAAGGGATTATGTTTTTTTTTTTTTTTTTTTTTAAATATTTTAATATTTTTAATGACACGTGGCGCCCAATCATTGTCCACATGGGTGCCACGTCATCACGTAACGGGAGAACTAACAGTTTGACTAACAGATGTATGAAACTGTCCCAAAATTAACACTTTAGGTATGACTCTGGGATGAAAAAAAATTGATGTACTAAATGTTGAAAACTACGAAACATGAGGGTAGTAAACAGTCTTTTACCCAAAATAAAAATACCAAGTAATTTAAAAATACCAAACACATTAAAAAAATTATAATCATTAATTTACGAGTCGGAAAAATGTGAAAAAAATATGCAAACGCTCATGATCGCATCGCCTACACTTTGAGGATGGCTACATCATCGTTTGAATTTTTAAAACCATACAAACCCTCATGAATAGTATTTTTAAGGAAGTTCAAAATAAATAAAATTCATAATCATTAATGAACAGATCTGAAAAATGTGAAAGCATGTATAAACGCTTGTGATTGCAACATCTACACTTAGACAATGGTTACAATGTTTGGTTTTTGATGCTTAGTTTATGTGGAAGAGAGTGCTAATGTGGAAAACCTTAGTGAAAACATCGTCAATATAACTCTTGAAGACAATATATCAAGCCAAAGTTCCAATACTATTTTCATTGGTAATTGATGAAAATTGAAGGGTTTTATTGTAAAAAACGTGCAAGGTTCCTTAACATTGAAACACAACTCCCTTCATTTTGGATATCCTTGAACATTTGGTATTTTGTAGTACTAATATTTTTCCATAGGCTCTTATTTTGGGGTATGTAATACTTGAAAGACAATTTTTTTTTGAAGTAATATTTATGCGACAATATGGTATGCATATACTAATTTAGTATTATGTTTTCCATTTTATTGGGTCAAAGTATGTTTTTCATTTGCATTATTTATTTTAAAATATATATTTTTTAGCCGGTAAGGGGTCGTGTAACATCCCACATCGCTCAGGGGAGTGGATCCTCTATGCCTTATATGTATATTCCCATATCTACCTAGCATGTGGCCGTTTGGGAGCTTACTGGTTTCGGGTTCCATCGGAACTCTGAAGTTAAGCGAGTTCGTGCGAGAGCAATCCCATGATGGGTGACTCACTGGGAAGTTCTCGTCTGAGTTCCCAGAAACAAAACCGTAAGGGCGTGGCCGAGGCCCAAAGCGGACAATATCGTGCTACGACGGAGTCGAACCCGAGATGTGGTGGGGGCCCAGGCTGGGATGTGACAAGTCGGGTCATATTACCTGTTTACTTTAATAGGTGTTACACGACACGGCTCGTTAAGATATTGAGTATGTCACGAAAATGACACAAACACGGAAGACACGACATAATGTCATGTCTAATAAACAGAGCATATGTGGTGGGATGGGATCTCAGAAAAAACCTTACTCGAAAGAAACCACTTGGAGAAACCATCGAGCATGAAAAAAGAGAGCTTCACATGTGGAGTTCGAAAATTACGTGAGGAAGGGACTCACATAAAGTATTTTTTTGTGGCGCTAAATGCTTTTTATCCAAGTTAAAATTAACCTTCCAATATCAAGTCAATATAGAGAGAAATTAATAAAAAAATTAAAGAGGATTAAGAGAAATTAACTTTTCAATATTAAGTCAATGACAAATGCTAAGTGTGTTGTAGGCCTATTTGACTGAAGAATTATAGAGATATTGAGAGAGGGTGCAGCAACCAAAGGAAATTGAGTGAATATTGAGGTGTATCTTCTCACCATGTTGTGCATTTATTTATAATAGTATAGAAGGTTAATTCCTTACCCCAATAGGATAACAACTCTAATAGGATAATACTTAAAGATAAGATATGGTAGAATCTCACAAGGATATCCCAAGATAATATAAGATTTACACGATCACATTCCCAAACTATTAGGACTGTAACACTCCTTCTTGAGTGTGTAAATACTCAAGTAAATGAAGCATCAGGCCTTCAGCTATAAAGTAAGTTCAATTGATGAAGTCATCGGCAAAATGGACGAATGCGAGTTTCAAATCAACAGAATAATGCATAAAAGATAAAACTCACAAAACCTCACTTTGGTAAAACTTAAGGTGGGCAAAAAATTCATAGACTAAGGAGAAAAGTGAGAAGTGTTGGAAATTATATATTATAATATGAAATATTGTAATATATAATTTTAATAGTTGAGTGAAAAATAGTGTTAACCATATTTCTTAGAAATGTTATGTTATTCAGCTCCATTCCCTTGTGAAATAATGTATACTTATAAATGAAAAGTTACATCTCTTTAATAAGTAGAAATTAGATTCTATATAAACCGATGAAACCATTGGTATTAAATGATAGAAAATTAGAGTTAATCTTTACTCTTAAGAAATAAGGTTTCCCCACTTAGTTTCTCTCATTTTTAATTTATCAAATTTCGAGTCGTGTTTTGAGAGTACGAAATATATAAAGTGCACTAGAGTCCGAAGATTGAAGTGCTTCGACTTCGGATTATAGATTGTTAAATCTTGTTAGATGGACGCCTACTGAATTACAAGCACAAGAGTAGGGGTGAAATTCTGTCTTTAGGACATTGCATTTATGCAAACCTCAATCTCCAAGTTTGTTAGTTTTTCTAACTTTCTTCCTAGTTGTTTATATTAATTTCATACATGATGTTGTGAATTTCTTTATGATTATTATTATTGGAATTCTTGTATTATTTTCGTATTTTTTGATATTGCTCCAACAATCTAAAGACATAATTTTTATACACTATGGAACAATAAGAAATATGAATAGACAAAATTCTAAATGTTTGATTAATTGGTTTAGTAATGAGAATTACAAATATCTATATGCTTGAATTCTGCATATCACTTGGTATATGTTTAATAAAGAATAAAGTGGATTGGATAGCAACGTTCCATTTCACGTCACTTCTTATTACATGTATATGTCAGTGCCCAGTTTTCTTTTCTTTGAAACTGTTTAATTTTATACTTCTAAAGGAATTTCAGTGATAGATTTTGGAAAAAGTCTGGTTACTTAATATGTATAAATCTGACATTGAAAGTGCAGCACCGCTGCTTTATACTGCACATTTTTTATGAATGATTATGCAAGTCCATTTGTATATATATTTGAAATGGCATGAGGTTGTTAGGACCTGTAACTTAAAAATGGCAACTACCTTGTAACTGCAAATGTCCTGTCTAATCCAGAAGGTATTGTATCTTTTGTGAATGCTACTGTTATTGTTCTTGTTTCTGAAAGCATGTTTGAAGCGGTGCATGCGGTCACTTTACTAGACAACTTAATGCATATTATTTATTTATATGAATGCTTTGCTAACTGACGTTAATAGTTGCGGCATTTAGACTCATATTTAGATTGACTTGGACATTTATGCATGCCTTCATTTGCTGGTTACGTTCTGTTTATATACTAGTGTCGGTTATGAGGATAACTAGGGACGTTTTGGTCTTCGATGTTTGAAGCCTGCTAGGTTTTATATAGACTATTATATTCTTTGTTTGTCATTTATGCACGAACTGATATGAATATTCGTGGACAACCACCACATACATTTGCTATACATAAAAGCTTTCCTAAAACGAGGCATATCGTTTTCTATTAATTGGTTTGCATATGAGATATCTTTTCAAAGGCCATGTTTGATGTTTACTCTTCTGTTAGAAAAGAAATGATATGATACAAAATCTGCATTATCTGGTTAATTAGAGATGATCACAATGTTGTATTGGGTTTGAATTTGATGTTAATTTGGTACTGGGAATCATGCCTAGTTCATGCATAAAGTTCCTTTTGCAGAAAGGAATGACATCTGTTGTTCAATCTTGAGAATTCCTAGAAAATTTGTGAGACGTCTTCACTCATTGAGGAATTCAGTAACCACCAACGGTTCATGATGAATTTTCTTGTGCATTCTTATACCAGTTGGTGGAAAAGTTGTTTATACTGTAAACAATGAGTTTTTTGCGGTAATATTTACTTTTTTGTGATTTGGCACTAAGAAGGATTAATGATCGGTTTTTATTGAGGAAACCTAATAATCAGAAAGAAGCAAAATGTAATCCATTTGGACTTTGGGGCTGAAGAACCTGATGATATGGTTTTTGTCTATCACCAGATAGTGTTCGAGGTTGTTAAAAGGATGCACCATTTGGCATCGTTTGAATGAGAAGGCACTATAGAACGTGGTGCCATAAATCACAGAGATGTAGCTTTGTAGTGCCAATAATGATTATGGCCTACTGCTTCTTTTAAGACAAGTTATGTCATGACAACTACAAACTGAGTATTGCCATAAGTCAAGAGTATTGGTTATTTGAGAAACCCAAAATTCTTTTGAGATGAATTAATTAACATTGTCTTGGAAAGATGACGATTGAATTGTGGGGGGCCGAGGCAAAAAGGGAGATAACATTCCTATGTGGGGGTTTGAGACCCATGACAATTTTGAAGGCTTATAAGCTGAAGGATGAAGGCTAATAAGTGCTTTTCCAAAAACGGCTAGTAAGGCATTAAGGCCCTAATTATATGAAGATATAGTCTTCATTGCTTCCTACTTTTTAAAGTACGAAAAATGATCAATTGAGTGATAACATTAAAAGCAACCACAATTATGAAAGAATTGTGGGGGTTAGTTAAAAGTAATTTGCTAACTGAACGACAATCAATATGTCATTTCTTGTAATGAGTAATTGTTTAAGGTATGGCAAGGTTAGAGACTTTCTTACAAATACCTTAAATGTGAGGGAAATCTACTTCCAAGTGTTAGCAAATTATTGAATAAGTCCTAACCTATGTTTCGAGGACTTAACATTGGAAAACAACTACTCACATATGAAATACAATTTCATAAGATGGATTGTGTACACCATTAAGTCTACCTAGTAGTGGATCCAATTATTCAAGGTTAGACTAGAGAGTGAGTTGATCATCGAGGGGAATGAGGTTAAAGGCAACATAACTAATGAATCAGCCGGGTGGAAACCTAACTTAGTTGATTGGAGATCCTATGGTCTAAGTCCAATAGGCAAACTGGTTGGACATGATTCAAAGAAGTTAACACACTACATACCTCAGTCCTATGGTGGAAGAAGTGTATTGTTTGCAGAAGTTTTAGGGTGTATATTTATACTTAATGACATTGGTATCTTATAAATAAGAGGAAAAGAGCAGATTATTCTTAATCAATAGTCACCTATGTGAGAGTAGAAGTGGGTCGCTTCTATGAGAATGAGATAGCTAAATTTTCTAAAGCTCTCATGAATCTAGAATTTGTTCAGGACCAAAATGACCATAACCGTATGAATCGTAATATATTAAGATAAGTGATGTGTGTTGCTTATTGTCTCGGTTTACTGTTGTGGTGAACAGTTCAAGATCTTCCACATCCATTGCGTCACTAAGTAAATCAGATAAGTATTCACTAGGGTAGGTTCAAGTCCAAAAAACACATCTCCCGATGCATCTCGTCCGCCTGTTCTCTCAAATTCTTCCTAATTTTTCATTCATATGGGGGATTGTTGTAAACTATATATTATATATGAAATACTGTATAATAATTAAATGAAAAATAGTGTTAACCATATTTCTTAGAGAGGTTATTTTATTTAGGTGCATTCCCTAATGATGTATACTGGCCTCGTTTGGTAGCTCGGATTGTACTGACTATTTCTGTCGGATATAATAGATAGCCACCAAATAGTACTGACACAATTAATCGGGCATTTGGTGCAGTATCAGACTAATGATTGTATTATTTATACTGTGTTTGGTACTGAACCAGATAAGGAAAGGGAAGAAAAAAAAATTGACAAATCTTTGTTTGTTTGTTGAACTTTTCTCATATTTATACCTATTGAAAATTTGAAAACCACACAAATTTTCAAATAACAAAGAAAAATAGTAAATTCCATGCATCAAATTCAAAATATTTTCCAATAAACTGAGCTGCAAAAAGGGCCAAATTCTAGCCATTAAACCGAGTTGCTAAAATGGCCAAATTTTAGCAGTTGACTACGTGCGATGTCGGTGAAGAAGTGGAAAGCTTGGGAGGAGGTGGATGAGTGGGAGGAGGTCTTGGCCGGAGAGGGGTTGAGATCCGAGACGAAGCGCCGGAGAGTCTACGGTGGAGGGAGATGAGGCATGACTGCTACAAGGGAATGGGACGGAGTCTTGGGGAAGTGGAGTCGGTCAGGAGAGTAGGACGAAGTCATGTTGAACAAAGAATCGCCACAACGAGAAGCAGATAGAGAATGCTTAAATGCGTCATTGGGGGTGGTCGCAGATGAAGGGTTATATAGGTCGGAGATCCAGTAATGGAGAAGAGGGAAGGAGATCCTGCGGTAGCAAGAAGAATATGCAAGAAAAGAATAGTCTTGTACTAGGTGGTTGGATGGAACCTGGTGGTGGTGGTGGTTCATGGTGGTTGGCTGAAGAATTGAGTTTTGGGATTTGTCGGAAGGAGGGGAAAGAACAGAGGGAAGGGAAACAAAGAAGAAGAAGAACAGAATGAGAGGAATAACAGAGAGAAGGGAACCTGGGAAGAAGAAGAAAAATGAGAAGATGAATTGGGATTCAAACGAAGAAGAAGAAGGCGTGAGAAGACTAACCTGAAGCAGAGAGAGTGACTGTGTCTAGAAAGGAAGGAGAGCGTCCGACTAAATTGTACCGTGGTTTTGGAGAGGATAAGGAAGTGGGTATTTACAGTATAAAGTAGGTGAGCCCGGATTGTTTAATCCAGTGGCTATTTAATACAAATGGACCAAACACCGTACTCCGTATTATTAGTACTATTCGGTGTCTTATACGGTGTGCCAAACGAGGCATTATAGATGAAAAGTTACATCTCTTTAATAAGTAGAAATTGGATTCTATATAAACCCATGAAACCATTGGTATTAAATGATAGAAAATTAGAGTTAATCTTTACTCTTGAGAAATAAGGTATCCCCACTTTGTTTCTCTCATCCTTAGTTTGTTAAATTCTGAGTCGTGTCTTGAGAGTACGGAATATATAAAGTTCGTCAGAGTACAAAGATTGAAGTGCTTCGACTTTGGATTATAGATTGTTGAATCATGGGAGATGGATGCCTACCAAACTACAAGCACAAGAGTAGGGGCGAAATTCTATCTTTAGGACATTGCATTTATGCAAGCCTCAATCTTCAAGTTGTTTTTCTAACTTTCTCCCTAGTTGTTTATATTAATTTCATACATGATGTTGTGAATTTCTTTATGATTATTATTATTGGAATTCTTGTGTTATTTTCGTATTTTCTAATATTGCTCCAACAAGAAGTTGCATTAAGTCAAAACTAAACGTCTTCTGGATGCAAGTAGAGAATCTCACAAGGGTATGACCAGCTTAGGATGGGTGCCTCATCAAAATCTAGTTATGTAACAAAAACCCAGTGGGAAAATGTTCTTAATTGTAGGGAAAGAGTACATTCAGATCAAGTGAGTATACTTCTGGATATGGGTGAGATTTTTTGTCAACTTAATGTACCAACCGAATTACCAACCGTACCACACCAAATTTGTGCCGAAACTTACCAATTGGCAATGATACGGTATTTGTACCAAACTATACATTTTCGGTACGGTAGTGATATTCAAAACCATTATCGGTGATATATCGTACCGAATTGATATTATTAATATTATGTTATATATCGGGCTTCACAAAAAATAATGGGACACAAATGTACCCAAACAAAAAAGTTCTAAACCAGCCGAAAAGAAAGCATAAAATAATGCGGGGATAATTTTGTTATAAAATATTTTTGTTATTACTTTTTTATAATTAGTATCTCACTATTACGTGGAGTATCCACGGGTTTCTTCTAGGCTCTAGCATGGTCTAAGATTATTCATTAAGTCCAAATATATGACTTTCTTTTTCTTGGGTAGAGTTGTCTGTTTGCACTTGGAATATTGATTACATGGAACATCCACAGGTTTCTTCTAGTATATATAATTATTTATGTAATTATTAATAATTATTATTATGTATATTTCATTTATTTTTTTAGTGAATTAGATACCATCTTCTGGTTCTCTTCTCTCATTCCCAGACCTCTGTTTGTTTCCTCGATAGAAAAACCTAAGCTTTCTCGCCGTCTCACAACTTCATCTTTTTCTCATCTTGCCGGCGACTTCATCTTCGTTTCTTCCGTTTCTAGCGACTCTCTCTTTCCAATCCATCTCATATTCTCTTTCATCAACTTGGGTTATCTTTATCTGCGGGTCCATCTATCAAAGCACAACTTGTGTGCATTGTAGATGATGAATGATAGATGATGATTCTTGAATTTAGGTTATAATATATGAGATAACGGCATAAAAATTGAACAAAAACATGTGGGCCTTGAATTGGGTTGAAAATAAAAACCAACTTTTGGCCGAAAAAATAGCCCAAAACAAAGTGACAATTACCATTACCATACCATACTAACTGAATTAATTGGTATATCGAAAGTTTGGTACGGTCATGGTAACAGATGTTTCCTTACCAAAAGTTTGGCATGGTAATCGGTACAGAGATTTGGGTGCCGTAACCGCATCAAATCCACCCTACTTCTGAGTACTCTCCTTAAGTTTGACAAAACTTTCAAATGAAAAGTACAAGCATTGCATATGAATAGTTAGGCAAACCATTTATGACTTGGGTTTTCGAGGCTCTTTGACGGACATCATCCCCTTTTTCTTGAATGTTCGTCAATTAGGCTACTAATGTTCTTATTTTGCAAGTGTGATTTTTGTCAATCTACCGTTGAACGAAATTTGCATCTACAGGACCCGTTTGTGCAAACTCGGTCCAACTCTGTCTAAGTGCCTAAACCGACCAAGACTTATGCTTATGTAAAGGAATCTACCCATTCATCTTTTGATGCGCCATACTTGTCTGTATAAATGCTGCCCAACTCAACCTGACTTATAGCGGGTCAACCCGGCCCGTAAAACAATATAAATAGGCATTACCCCTTCATTTTGGATAATCACAAGTTGCCCATTTCTTGCTAATTACCCTAATACCCCAATTTTCAGAAATTTGCTTTCTCCCTCTCCCTCTCCCTCTCCGCCTATCTCCGGTGACCCCCGTCGCTTTTCCGCTGCAACTCAATCCGATCTGTACGCCCACAGTGACCCTCTCTCGTTGGTTCGAGGGTTTTCCAAGGGGTTTGCTTCTTTTGTCTTTTTTTTTTTTGTTTCCTTTTGATCTTCCTTTTACCTTTCTTGGCCTCCATTTCCCCAAATGGTTTCTCTGAACCCGTTGTCTTTTTCATAATTTAAGAATTTATCTATTTCAATTTGTTTAGCTGATTTTCTATGAATTTGATTTGTTGTTGCAGTGACGAGCTGACTTTCTGGAATCCGAAACCCTAATCTCTCCGAGGTACAAACATTCTTCCGAGCTATAAGATCTAATCCTATCATTACTTTCTGTTGTTTATTCTTATATAATTATTGGGGTTTTGCATATTTTTCATAGGTACCCATTGTCTGCATATATAACAAGGATTGATATTTCAAGTTAATTTTGGCTCCTTCATCTCCTATTTTTTTTCGTCCTTTCCTTCTTCCGTGAATGCATGTGCAACATTCTCCTATCAAAAAGTTCATCTCCTAATTCTTTTTCTTTTTTGTCTTTTCCTTCTTCGTTCCTAATTATTTATTGTCTCAATCGATTAAGGCTTCTTGCGTAGGCATAGTAATCTGATTAGTGTATTATTTGCCGTGTATGTCTCACTGTCAGCAAGTCGGAATTTGCATATGCATTTCCATGTCCTTTTTTTGTGTTGCATAGGCCTCCATTGGAGGCTTTCACTGTGTGACCGTGTTGTTAAAATATATATATAAACGAAACCAGTTTTGGAAAAAAACCGAACCGATTGAAACCAAACCCACCCAAGATACAATAACGATAGTAATAAATGGGTTTGGGGCATGGCCACTTCTGACCTAGGCTTGGCTTGCCGCTGCTGATAGCTTAAGCTTTTGGGCTTCTGGCAGTTGTTGAATGGATGGTGGGAGATTCAAATATGAAATCAGTATCAAACAAACTTTGCTCAAAATTTTCCTTGTTTGAAATAAGTGGAATGAAATCTTTGCCTAGTGCCTACATATAGATGTGAAATTACAATCTGTTACAATTCTAGGTCAAATACTATGATAGACGGCATAATTACTCATACTCCCTATCCATTCGTGGAGTCTGAAAGTTGGATTAAGTTGGATACCTGTCTGGATTTCAAAGAATTATTGATATTGCAACGCCGTAGATATCATGTAATTATAATATCAAAGAGTTTATTTCTAAGAATAAAATGAATCATTGGCATGTGCTCTGGTTGTTGTTTTTGCATTGTGTTACTTTGTAACTAGAAAAAATAATGTTGGTTCATAGGTTATCATACTCTTCAATTGCTTGAAAGTACACTACCCTCACCCACATGTCAGCTGATACAGGAATCATGGAGATCGATTTTGATGCTGAAAGTGATAGAACACCAGAGACAAATGAAAATGGTTTTGTTTGTAATCCAGTTTTACCTGATGAGTCTGGGGAAGGTTTGCCTTATGCTCCTGTGAATTGGCCTAATCCTGGTGATAATTGGCGCTGGAAGGTGGGGAAGAGAGTTTCTGCTGCTGGACACTTTCTGGATAGGTATCTCTATCTTCCAAAGCGTCTTCGCAATCGTGAACATTCAACTCGTAGGAAATATGGTTTTGCAAGCAAGCTTGCAGTTGAACGATATATCAAAGCAACATTTCCTGGTTTAAATCTTGATGACTTTTTTACAAAATTCTCCTGGAGGATCCCTGCACACCAGTCAGCATTGACAAATGGTCAGCCGTAAGCAAATTTGATTTTTATTTTCTATTTTCTCAACTTTTGTGCTTTTATATCTTTAGGGCATCTTTATATAAATAAAATGATAATATCTTTGTCTGTCTTTGAAATGATCTGGTGTTTGTGTACCTGTGTTTTCTTTTCCTTTTCATTATCTTTTGTTGGTGATTTGATCCAGAGCAATTTATCTTGGAGACTGGTGGCTAAGCTCTTATTTCTTGACTTATGTCTTCAAGACACGTGTGTTTGGTTGTTTATTTTCTAATTTGTATTTAGTGTAGTGAATGGCTGAACTAATGGTGTCAATTTTGGAAAAAAAAAAATAGTGGGGTATTTAAATGCTGTCAGATTCTGTTCAACATTCCTATACGTTAAAGTTTCATTTTCTATCTACAATCCAAACCGAGTCTTGTTTTTTTTTTATCATGATCTTTTCTCCGTCTTTATAAGATTCTTGAATTTTTTTATGTATAGCGAACAGCGAGCGAAGTGTATACATCATCAAATTCAAGCTGTCATAACAATATATCTCATTTTGGTTTTAAAGCTTTTCACAAATAAAAAATAAAATCCATGTTCAAGAATTTACTAATTTAGTTTACTACGCATCTAATATGTTTTTCACTTCTCAACTTATTGGAGAACCAATAGCATTACTTTCATGTGGAATTTATGCAGGTAGTGCGAAGTTAAAGCATGTGTCACGTGTTCTACCCCCTGAAGAGTGTGCAGAACCTGATTACATGTCTGATACTGAGCGTTGTAAAGCCGGAAATAAGAAGTGCAGCAGTCTGTTGGAACAAGCAGAAAGCCCAGTTTTAGCAGTAATGGAGTGTGATATTTGCTGCACTGAACCTAAGTTCTGCCGTGATTGCTGCTGCATTCTTTGTTGCAAGTCTGTAAACTCGTCCTGTGCAGGTTATGATTACATTCGATGCGAAGCATTGATGCATGATGGTAGCATATGTGGGCATGCTGCCCACATTGATTGTGCTCTGCGATGTTACATGGCTGGCACTGTAGGAGGAAGCATTGGCTTGGATTCTGAATACTATTGCCGGCGCTGTGATGAAAAAACAGATTTGGTTTCACATGTCACAAGGCTTTTACTTGCTTGCGAATCTCTTGATTCTCGGGATGATGTTGAGAAGATTTTAAATTTTGGTATCTGCATTTTGCGTGGTTCACAGAAAACCAGTGCAAGGGACCTGCTGAAACGTATTGAAGTGGCCATTGAAAAGGTAAATATAGTAGCTTCACAGTATTTAGACTCCCACACTTACACTTCCTAAAATTCCGGCAATATAACATTTCTATTTTAAGCAGCTCAAATGTGGGACTAATCTTGAAGATATTTGGAAAGAGGGAGACAATTTTTCGACAATCTCCACTGGTAATCTTCCTTTTCTAAAATTAAGTAATTATGTTATGATAATTACTTGCAACTTTTTGGATGCTGTACAAAAAATAAAATTAGTTAATTTGCACAAGGTTTCATCTCTCTCTCTCTCTCTCTCTCTCTAAAATGTTTTCATTTGCATACAGATGTCTCTCATCATGGGGATACTGTCATGGAACTTACTGGCTTCCAAGAACCCTTGGATGTCAGGGGCTCGCAATTTTATTATCGAACTGAAGCTCAAAAACTTGAGGAAGAGATTGATCAGGTTCTCCATGCACTAAGAAGGTCACAGGAAACTGAATTTAAAATGGCGGAGGAATGCCTTAATGCACAGAAGAACTATCTCTGTAATCTGTATCAGCAACTTGAGAAGGAGAAGTCTGATTTGGTACAGCACGCGTCAACTGACTCGGATGCTTTACTGAGTACTGTAATGAGCAGAGTGAAGCAGATTAAAAGCGAAGTCAAAAAGCTTAAGGATATGGAAGAAGTGGCCAACGGATTTGGAAAGACTTCTAGAGCTGTCCTGAAGGAGCACTTCAGTTTGGCAATTGAGGATTGAAGTAAACCTTACTGGATTATGATGGTTTAATTTCGTTGTTTCATCAACTTTGGTATTGAACTGGCTTCTTTATGGTTTGAACCGATTGCGCATTAGATTTTTGTGCAATCGGGCTGTCACATTTTTGTGTGAGGGTTTGTAAGCACGAGGGCATCTAGTAGAATCAGCCTGTGCCTACTGGCAGAAGAAAGGTATGAAGAGGCCGTTGAAGGACTTTCAAGGAACCCTCTTATGTTGTGAATTGTATCCTATGAGCTCCCAAAGAATCTGCACCTTCTTGCAGTGATTGCGTTGTTTGATGAAACGGTGCATGAGAAAGGTCGTCGCAGATTATAGTCTGTTTGAAGCATCAGGCAAGTGCGCTCTCAACCTCCCAATTTCCCCGACTGCGATTTTTGCTTTTCTTTATGTCTGTGAAGGCGGTTCGCCTGACTGGGGAATCGGAAATTTTGGCAACTAGAGAACACTTTGGAGCAGGAGTGCTGCTGCTCTTCGTTCGTGTGAATAGGTTGGTTGCAGATGTAGGCATTTTCATTTCCTGTACAATGTGTGTACAATGTGTGCACAATGCACAAATATAGTTTCTTCGGAATGAAATGGACCTTTCAAGTTGTTAAAATGGTTTGGTTATGCTTGCTTATTTGGTTTTCCGATTTATACAAAAACTGAAAATTTAAATAGTCATCAATCGTGGGTTTGTGCTACTTTCGGACGAATGAAGCTAAAGCAACCCCCCCAGCTTTCAGTTTTCAATCTCTTAGTACTAGGATTAATAAATCAAACGAGAATCAAGGAACGGAAACAAGGACAGCACCGAGCAGTGTCAAAAGGAGTAAACGGGAGTGTGAAAATCGCAACGGCGGAAACACCGCATGCAAAAGCAAAAGCAAAAGCAAAAGCAATACCAATAACCTAGATCTAAAAGACCAATCCAGATCCAGTACACAATTGCATCATCATTGCTAAAACCAACATTTCTTTCATTCAACAAGAACAGCAGCATAAAACAACGGCAGCCTCAAAAGCTCAGTTGCAAAGCTAAATCCAACTTAATTGGAACAACTAAAATTATAGCCCAAACAAGTAAAAAGATTTAAAAAATACAGAGATAATTACTGTACAAGAACAAGGCGGTTACCCATACCTCCTCTGAAACCCCCACCCCCATTCCCGTCGCCACCGCCCCAAACCTCTCCGCCACCATCACCCCCGTCCGCATTCTCCACTCCCACATCCTTCGGCACCGTCACGATAAGCTCCCCGTCCACGAAAACCGCGCTGGCCAACTCGGGTCGAGTCGATTCCGGCAGCCGAAACCTCCACATGTCGAGCTCGAGCTCGTCCATCGTCAATTCCGCCGATCCACTTTCGCGAACCACGATTTTGGTCACCCCGGGATGGATTTCGATGGTGTGGGCCCTCACGCCGTCGCCGATATTATCGGCTTCGGCGACGAATCGGAAGCAATCGGGATTCTCCTGGACCAGAACGTCAGCGTCGGACCGAAAGGGGAGCTCCAGGATCCGGCTGAAGACATGGGGGAGACGGCGGAGCTTCTTATGGGTCAGACCCAAAAGTGCCTGCGCTTCAGAAAGTGGGTTTCTTGATCTGTATTGGACGGTGATGTTGCGCTTCCTGGGCATGGGGTGGACCTTCATGGTTGGCGGCTTCAGTGGCAGCTGCTGGGGCGGCGGTGGCGGAGGTAGTGGAGCTGCAGAAGAAATAGAGGGATGCGACAAGACTAATAGAAAGATGAAAGATGCCCTTCTTGTGAAAAAGGCAGGCCAATCTTGGGTGGGAATCAAAATCCTGATTGGGTTGTTGTTTTTACCAAAAGAAGGAATCATAAAGGATCGGTGGGAAAATTGATTTGGGTATTTTTTGGGAAAATGCCCTAACCCTAGAAATTGGATTGGATTGGATTGGATTGGATTGATATTGAAATGGATTGGATTGGATTGAATTGAATTGAATTTTCCCAATTTCTTTCTGATAATTTAGAAATTGGGGAGAATGAAAGAAATGTTGGCTGCAATTTGAAAAGGGCGTTAAGGAAAGCTCCCTTTCTGGGTAAGCATAGTGGCTAGAGAGGCGATGGGCAGAATCACAGCAGAATATATAAAAGGCAAGATGGTTTAGGTTTCATCCTTGGACTTTACTATAATTACAATTTTGGCCATATTTTAATTTTTTGCACCATCGTTTATAGCTACTTTGATGTCAAGGAAATCTTAACAGGACAAGGATAAAAAAGGTTATTCCTTGTGTAATTATATAATAATAGAGATATATAGGGTGTAATTTCATAGTAATTGTAAGTCACCTTCCAAGCTCATGTCTTGTGACACAATTTAGGTTGTCCTTTTGAATTCGTTTTCGTTTTATTATGTGACAACTTTGTCAACGTGTTTTGGGATTTTTTTTGACGTTTTTTCAGTGGCAAACGAGTGATCAACGCATAAAGACATGTCCTTGTGAGAAGAACAACACATGGAAATGACTGCTTGCTAATATTTCTAGGTTGACGAGCAAGTTAACTAACATGAAATGGGTACATTTTCATATTTCTAACTTTCTAAGAGGAAGGAAGTAAGGGACATTCCGTTACCAAAAAAGAAGAAAGGGACATTCCGTCTCCTAGACTCATTGGCAACTTCCTTGAAGTTACACTCCCTCCTCCACCCTTGTCTAATATGGCATTTTACAAAACTAACATCGATCGACTTTGCATGAGCTCTTTTATCACAGAATTTAGAATATACAAGAAATTTTAGATGTGTGCATATTCTATCTAGTTATACAATAGTAATTTTTTGCTCAGCAGCGTAAAATGATGCCCACCGGTGTAATTATTGTCGATTAAGATAAGTCTGGTTTAGTCTATCTTCTATACAAGTTTCAAGATTTAAACTCTTCAAAAAAAAAAAAAAAAAAAAAAAAAAAAAAAAAAAAAAAAAAAAAAAAAAACAAAGCGGTGAGCAAAACTGTTAGCATTGTATAAACTATAGGACAGAGAATGAAGGTTCCCCGACCCTTCGCAGAAGGGGTGACCAACTAAAACAAAACAATTTTAATTTATTATCTCTACAAAATTTTGGATTAAGTGCGCAGATAGAGACAGTGCTTGCTGTAGTTTTCATATAGCAGTACATGGGGTGCTCGGTGACAAACAACCATTGTCCATTGAAACTACTCTAAACCCAGCACCCATAGATTTGTTTTTTTTCTTCTTGTTATTTTTTCAATATCTTTGAAATTAATCCAAAGATTAGAGGGTGATTTTTCCTAACTGGGGACATTTGGTGACCATAAAATTCCAAAATCTGCTTGCTAGCTTTCAGATTAAGATTTTCACGTTTGGATTGTGGAGCTTCTTTCGTTTTTGAAAAAATACGTCTTTCCAACAGAATGATAAAATGGGAAACATAATACATGCATATCCAAACTAACCACTTATTTTAATATCGCTTGTATTAAAAAAATTAACCGCTTATTGTTGTTGCTCATTGAAGGAGCACTCTGCATCTTCAAATGCATAACGAGCCCAAATGGAACTCAACTATTGATTCATCAATAATTACACAGCGGTGAAAAGTAAATGACAGTAACTTGCCTGATACTGTGGTAAATTGAGACAGAGATGCTCTCTTCCTGGAGGGGTCTGACAAACACAAGGCAATTGAAAGGGCAATTTGTACTTCCCTTAAGCTCTCCCCTTTGATCTTCTCGTATGCTCAACCACATCGACTCTGTTACGTATGTTCCATTTTTGGTACGTCTTCCTCATGGTGCATATGACGCCTACGGTGAGATCTTCTATGTTTACGAGTCTGTACTTTTGGGGGATTGACAGTGCTAGAGCTACTTGGAAGAAGAATCTCCTTGCTTGTATTACCAAACACGCAATCAAAAGGGTCAACCATTACATCAACACCAGAGTTCACCTACGATAAGAAATAGATGAGTCAGAATACAAGAGACCCTTATCATATGCCATGAAAAGTAAGTGTAGTTTCCTCATCATTATTCAGATATGTACATAGGCAACAGGGAAGAGTGGAAACCCCTTCTGAACGTGCAGAGTACAAATGATCCTACTATAGTACTATTGCTGTTGATTTCATCATGTAACTTATCTGAAGACACACCTGTGAAAAAGATTGAAATTTATATACCTAAGCAGTTAGGTTTGCTACCGGTATAGGCCCAGGGCATGATACTTTCTTTGGCATGCAAATTTGATCGGGGTATGGTTTTCTGCACCATGTAATGGGGTTCACATGCATTTGGTGGGTATAATGTTCAACTCTATGAATTATTAAGGCTACAAACTATCTTATGTACACATTCCTCGACAGTGACAAGTTTATGCTACATCAACAACAACAACAACAACAACAAAGCCTTTTCCCACTAAGTGGGGTCGGCTATATGAATCCTAGAACGCCATTGCGCTCGGTTTTGTGTCATGTCCTCCGTTAGATCCAAGTACTCTAAGTCTTTTCTTAGAGTCTCTTCCAAAGTTTTCCTAGGTCTTCCTCTACCCCTTCGGCCCTGAACCTCTGTCCCGTAGTCACATCTTCGAACCGGAGCGTCAGTCGGCCTTCTTTGCACATGTCCAAATCACCAGAGCCGATTTTCTCTCATCTTTCCTACAATTTCGGCTACTCCTACTGTACCTCGGATATCCTCATTCCCAATCTTATCCTTTCTCGTGTGCCCACACATCCCACGAAGCATCCTCATCTCCGCTACACCCATTTTGTTTACGTGTTGATGCTTCACCACCCAACATTCTCTGCCATACAACATCGCTGGCCTTATTGCCGTCTTATAAAATTTTCCCTTGAGCTTCAGTGGCCTACGACGGTCACACAACACGCCGGATGCACTCTTTCCATCCAGCTCGTATTCTATGGTTGAGATCTCCATCTAATTCTCCGTTCTCTTGCAAGATAGATCATAGGTAACGAAAACGGTCGCTTTTTGTGATCTTCGCTAGATTGCTCCGGTCATTAGTGTGGATAAGTATATAAATGGATAGAGATAGGAAAGCAAACACAAGATGTACGTGGTTCACCCAGATTGGCTACGTCCACGGAATAGAAGAGTTCTCATTAATTGTGAAGGGTTTACACAAGTACATAGGTTCAAGCTCTCCTTTAGTGAGTACGAGTGAATGATTTAGTACAAATGACATTAGGAAATATTGTGGGAGAATGATCTCGTAATCACGAAACTTCTAAGTATCGGAGTGTGGTGTCGTCTTGACTTGCCTTATCTGTCTCATAGGTAGATGTGGCATCTTCTCTGGAAGTACTCTTCCTCCATCCAGGGGTGGTATCTTTAACTGGTGGAGATGCACAAGGTAATGTATCAATTTCACTTGAAGCTTACTTGTAGTTTCAGGCTTGGTCAAGCGCGATACAAACCATGTAGTAGGAGTCCCCCAAGTCGCCGAGCTAGGGGGTCTGCTGAAAGAGGTGACAGACAAGGTAAGCAATCAGAGCTCCGACTGATTGTTCACCTTCTCCCCATCTTGCAGCAGCATGAAGGATAAAGAGAAGAAAAATGAGAAGAGATGATATGAGATACTTTTGCTTTTGAAGAAGTAACTTTCCACAGGCTTATTCTTGAACTGAGCTGGAGGGTTTTCTGGTTTCCTCCAGAGTATAAGGCCGACTGAAGAATTTGAGGGTCAAAACAAGTCCATCAAATCTAGAGTACGTTCCACCCTGCTGATATGGGATACTTTTGCTTTTGACAGAGTAATGGATGTATCGGCACGTGTGCTGTTACGCTTGTCTCCACATGCTTCCTTGTATCCTTCGCACTTGCCCTATCTGTTCCTCAAGCAGATGCGGAATCTTCCCTGGAAACATAAGATGTTGAAGATGAGTACTCGAGAGCAATGCCAGGTAAGTAATCAAGTAAGGGGTTCCAGGCAGTCAGTTCCTGGCTGGAAGCTTGATTCCAAGTGCTGACTGATTGCTCTCTTTCTCCTTGTCTTGCAGGTAAAAACAAGGCCAAAAGAAAAAACAGGGAAAAAGCATGATATGGGATACTCTTGCTTTTAACCCTGATGATATGAGATATTCTTGCTCTAGTATAGCTTGTTTGCAGAGGTATTATCGGGGGGAAAGAAAGCTGAATATTTCGAAAGGCTTTGTTGGGAGTGCCCTCTCAGATATGATGAAGGGTTGAGCATTTTTGCAGGTCTGCCTGTCCGTTGGGGATGGAGGTCGACATATATAGGAGTCTCCCTAACAACAAGTAGTAATGCTATTCCTTTACCCTGCTTGGTCATAGCACGGTAGTGGGAGCTGCCAGTTTCACATGTTTTAACTCTGTCAGAGCACTTTGAAAAAGTGGTCTGTGGTATCTGGCTCTCGAGATTCGGAGAACGATGCCTCTTCGATTTTTGAGAAAGCAATCATGTTGGGGGTCTGACTCTCGAGATTCGGAGAGCAGTGTCTCTTCGATTTTTGAGGAAGTAATCATGTTGGGAGTCTGGCTCTCGAGATTCGGAGGGCGGTGCCTCTTCGATTTTGGAGCAAGCAATCTTGTTGGGAGTGTTGTCTCGAATGTGAGTAAAAGTTGGACATGTTTGCTAGTCTACCTTGCCACGAAGCACAAAGGTTGACACATAGGGACTTTCCAATTATCCAGCAATGGTACTGTTCCTTTACCCTCTCTTCGATTTTGAGAAAGTAGTCATGTTGGGAGTCTGGCTCTCGAGATTCGGAGGACGGTGCCTCTTCGATTTTGGAGCAAGCAATCTTGTTGGGACTGTTTTCTCGAATGTGAGTAAAGGTTGGGCATGTTTGCTAGTCTACCTTGCCACGAAGCACAGAGGTTGACACACAGGGACTTTCCAATTATCCAGCAGTGGTACTGTTCCTTTACCCTTGTGGGTAATAATATGGTAGCTAGACCTTCAAAATTTATGTGTCTAAACTTTGTTAGTGCTGTTTCTTTGCTATTCTTTTACCTTTCTTGGTCAGAGCGATGTAGTGGGAGCTGCAAGCTTCACGTGCTTCACGTGCTCAACTTTGGCAGAGAACTTTGGCAAAGTGATCTGTGGTACCCATGAGTTATTGTTGCGTGTGGGAAGTGGGTGATTGAACAGTAAGATTCATGTGCTTTCTACTTCACCAGAAGTCTTCGACAGAATGCCCATAATTTCTGCAAAGGTGAGTGTGCGTGTGACAGGTGCTGACAAGGCTAGAAAAGTAGGTGCCTCTTTGATTTCTGAGATCGGCCCTCGTGGTCTCTGAGCAGCCCAGCTTTTGAGAAAGCGAGCGCCTCTTCGATTGATTCGGAGAACGGTGCCTCACCGATTTTTGAGAAAGCAATCATGCTGGGGGTCTGGCTCTCGAGATTCGGGGAGCAGTGTCTCTTCGATTTTTGAGAAAGTAATCATGTTGGGAGAGTGGCTCTCGAGATTCGGAGGGCGGTGCCTCTTCGATTTTGGAGCAAGCAATCTTGTTGGGAGTGTTTTCTCGAATGTGAGTAAAGGTTGGGCATGTTTGCTAGTCTACCTTGCCACGAAGCACAGAGGTTGACACATAGAGACTTTCCAATTATCCAGCAATGGTAATGTTCCTTTACCCTCTCTTCGATTTTTAAGAAAGTAGTCATGTTGGGAGTCTGGCTCTTTAGATTCGGAGGACGGTGCCTCTTCGATTTTGGAGCAAGCAATCTTATTGGGAGTGTTTTCTCGAATGTGAGTAAAGGTTGGGCATGTTTGCTAGTCTACCTTGCCACGAAGCACAGAGGTTGACATACATGGACTTTCCAATTATCCAGCAGTGGTACTGTTCCTTTACCCTTGTGGGTAATAATATGGTAGCTAGACCTTCAAAATTTATGGGTCTAAACTTTGTTAGTGCTGTTTCTTTGCTATTCTTTTACCCTTCTTGGTCAGAGCGATGTAGTGGGAGCTGCAAGCTTCACGTGCTCAACTTTGGCAGAGAACTTTGGCAAAGTTATCTGTGGTACCCATGAGCTATTGTTGCGTGTGGGAAGTGGGTGATTGAACAGTAAGATTCATGTGTTTTCTACTTCCCCAGAAGTCTTTGACAGAATGCCCATAATTTCCGCAAAGCTGAGTGTGCGTGTGACAGGTGCTGACAAGGCTGGAAAAGTAGGTGCCTCTTCGATTTCTGAGATCGGCCCTCGTGGTCTCTAGGGAGCCCAGCTTTTGAGAAAGCGAGCGCCTCTTCGATTTCTGAGATCGGCCTTCGTGGTCTTTGAGCAGCCCAACTTTTGAGAAAGCAAACGGCTCTTCGATTTCTGAGATCAACCCTCGTGATCTCTAAGCAGCCCAACTTTTGAGAAAGCAAACGCCTCTTCGATATCTGAGCAGGCGCCTCTTTGATTTCTAAAGCTCCGTCGAGTGCAGATTTTTATAGGGGCTGGCATTAAGTTCCAAAGCACACTTGAATCTCCACCAGTAGAAGCTTCATTCTTGCACTTCTAAGATCTTGATTTGTCCGACCTCTTCTCTCTTCAACACCTTTGAAAATGTCTGGCCCCTCCGACCGTCGTTTTGACTTGAACCTTGTTGAAGAGGCAGCCCCGCCTTCTCCAGACAACATATGGCGCCCATCCTTCGTCTCCCCAACTGGTCCTCTTACCGTTGGGGATTCCGTGATGAAGAATGATATGACCGCTGCGGTGGTGGCCAGGAACCTTCTCACTCCCAAAGATAACAGACTACTTTCCAAACGGTCTGATGAGTTAGCTGTTAAGGATTCGCTGGCTCTCAGTGTTCAGTGTGCAGGTTCTGTGTCTAATATGGCACAACGCCTATTTGCTCGAACCCGCCAAGTTGAATCATTGGCGGCTGAAGTGATGAGTCTCAAACAGGAGATTAGAGGGCTCAAGCATGAGAATAAACAGTTGCACCGGCTCGCACATGACTATGCTACAAACATGAAGAGGAAGCTTGACCAGATGAAGGAAACTGATGGTCAGGTTTTACTTGATCATCAGAGATTTGTGGGTTTGTTCCAAAGGCATTTATTGCCTTCGTCTTCTGGGGCTGTACCGCGTAATGAAGCTCCAAATGATCAACCTTTGATGCCTCCTCCTTCTAGGGTTCTGTCCAGTACTGAGGCTCCAAATGATCCCCCTCCGGTGCATTCTCTTTCTGGGGCTCTACCGACTGCTGAGACTTCTCCTAAGCAACCTTTGTGAAGGCTCCCTCTTGTGTGTTTATTTTGACTCATGTATATGTACATATTTGTAGCTTATCGGGGATATCAATAAATAAGCTTTCCTTCATTTCAACGTATTGTGTTAAATACACCAAAGCCTTCTTCGCTAAGTTCTTTGAATTTTCTTTTGTTGAAGCTTGTATGTTGAAGCTTTCTGAGTGGAGCATGTAGGTTGGGGTAGTGTTCCCTTAATTTCCCGAGTGAGGAAAACTTCTTGGTTGGAGACTTGGAAAATCCAAGTCACTGAGTGGGATCGGCTATATGAATCTTAGAACGCCATTGTGCTCGATCCTGTGTCATGTCCTTCGTTAGATCCAAGTACTCTAAGTCTTTTCTTAGAGTCTCTTCCAAAGTTTTCCTAGGTCTTCCTCTACCCCTTCGGCCCTGAACCTCTGTCCCATAGTCGCATCTTCTAATCGGAGCGTCAGTAGGCCTTCTTTGCACATGTCCAAACCACCGTAACCGATTTTCTCTCATCTTTCCTTCAATTTCGGCTACTCCTACTTTACCCCGGATATCCTCATTCCTAATCTTATCCTTTCTCGTGTGCCCACACATCCAACGAAGCATCCTCATCTCCGCTACACCCATTTTGTGTACGTGTTGATGTTTCACCGCCCAACATTCTGTGCCATACAGCATTGCCGGCCTTATTGCTGTCCTATAAAATTTTCCCTTGAGCTTCAGTGGCATACGGCGGTCACACAACACGCCGGATGCACTCTTCCACTTCATCCATCCAGCTTGTATTCTATGGTTGAGATCTCCATCTAATTCTCCGTTCTTTTGCAAGATAGATCCTAGGTAACGAAAACGGTCGCTCTTTGGTATTTCTTGATCTCCGATCCTCACCCCTAACTCGTTTTGGCCTCCATTTGCACTGAACTTGCACTCCATATATTCTGTCTTTGATCGGCTTAGGCGAAGACCTTTAGATTCCAACACTTCTCTCCAAAGGTTAAGCTTTGCATTTACCCCTTCCTGAGTTTCATCTATCAACACTATATCGTCTGCGAAAAGCATACACCAAGGAATATCATCTTGAATATGTCCTGTTAACTCATCCATTACCAACGCAAAAAGGTAAGGACTTAAGGATGAGCCTTGATGTAATCCTACAGTTATGGGAAAGCTTTCGGTTTGTCCTTCATGAGTTCTTACGGCAGTCTTTGCTCCTTCATACATATCCTTTATAGCTTGGATATATGCTACTCGTACTCCTTTCTTCTCTAAAATCCTCCAAAGAATGTCTCTTGGGACCCTATCATACGCTTTTTCCAAATCTATAAAGACCATGTGTAAATCCTTTTTCCCATCTCTATATCTTTCCATCAATCTTCGTAAGAGATAGATTGCCTCCATGGTTGAGCGCCCTGGCATGAACCCGAATTGGTTGTCCGAAACCCGTGTCTCTTGCCTCAATCTATGCTCAGTGACTCTCTCCCAGAGCTTCATTGTATGACTCATTAGCTTAATACCCCTATAGTTCATGCAATTTTGTACGTCGCCCTTATTCTTGTAGATAGGCACCAAAGTGCTCGTTCGCCACTCATTTGGCATCTTCTTCGTTTTCAAAATCCTATTGAAAAGGTCAGTGAGCCATGTTATACCTGTCTCTCCCAAAACTTTCCACACTTCGATTGGTATATCGTCTGGGCCTATTGCTTTTCTATGCTTCATCTTCTTCAAAGCTACAACCACTTCTTCCTTCCGGATTCGACGATAAAAGGAGTAGTTTCTACACTCTTCTGAGTTACTCAACTCCCCTAAAGAAGCACTCCTTTCATGTCCTTCATTGAAAAGATTATGAAAATAACCTCTCCATCTGTCTTTAACCGCGTTCTCTGTAGCAAGAACCTTTCCATCCTCATCCTTGATGCACCTCACTTGGTTTAGGTCCCTTGTCTTCTTTTCCCTTGCTCTAGCTAGTTTATAGATATCCAACTCTCCTTCTTTGGTATCTAGTCGTTTATACATATCGTCGTAAGCCGCTAACTTAGCTTCTCTGACAGCTTTCTTCGCCTCTTGCTTCGCTTTTCTATACCTTTCACCATTTTCATCGGTCCTCTCCTTGTATAAGGCTTTACAACATTCCTTCTTAGCCTTCACCTTTGTTTGTACCTCCTCATTCCACCACCAAGATTCCTTTTGGTGTGGGGCAAAGCCCTTGGACTCTCCTAATACCTCTTTTGCTACTTTTCGGATACAACTAGCCATGGAATCCCACATTTGGCTAGCTTCCCCCTCTCTATCCCACACACATTGGGTGATTACCTTCTCTTTGAAAATGGCTTGTTTTTCTTCTTTTAGATTCCACCATCTAGTTCTTGGGCACTTCCAAGTCTTGTTCTTTTGTCTTACTCTTTTGATACTATCGCTACTTATAAAACTAAACTTGTCAGCAATGTAATGCAACCATTTCTAAGAAAAAAATACTAGATAAGTTTCTTACAGGAACTTGTTTGGGAGCAAAACGTATTTTGTGGGAATCATTCTGGGTGTTCCGGGAGTCACTGTCAGAGGAACTCTGATGGTCACCATGGGAAGCCTGGTCCGGATCACCTTGAGAATCGCTGTAATCTGTTCTTCGACCATGGCTAATGTTATCACTAAAATAATTCCAATAACGCCACCTCAGCGTTGGCTGATCTGAGTTCGCATCATAAAAAACTTTCTCAGAATAGAACTGTTTAGAGATAAGCCCCATCATAGAAGGATCATTCTGATACTTATTCACCATTCTGTTATTTGAATCACAGTTCACAGTTCAATAATTCAAAAATTTCAATTAAAGTTAGTAAACAAGCAGATATTGGTCATATACTACAATGCATTTCTTTTCCGGATAAATACATGTACAGTAATGTCCCATATATACTCAGATAATTACATACAAAATCAAGTACGGGTTGGCAGAGATGTGATGGAAGGGCAGACATTAGTCATATACCGAAAATGAAGTTTTTGTGAATGAATAAATGTATCAGAAGGACTTCAATTCCATAAGTGTAAGAAGGACAATGAACTCAAAATTTTCAACTCCTAATTACAACTCATGAAGAATAGATCCACACCAAGATGGCTAAAGATCCACACCAAGACAGCTAAGATGACTATTCATGCATACCAGAAGAAAACTAGTGTTTCTAGCCAATTACACAAAAGTGAATCATCAAACATCCTAAAAATAAAAATGGTGACATACATAGTTGCTAACTCCGCCTGCATACGACTTCCATCCTGAGAAAGAATATGGTTAACACATGAATTTAAGGACCTAGACAAGCTCCATAGTCCAAATAGAGCAGCAGCTCCTGCAGAAGCATAAAACTTGTTCAAAGGAGAAGTGATAGGTACCCATGATTCATATATATATATATATATATAGAGAGAGAGAGAGAGAGAGAGAGAGAGAGAGAGAGAGAGAGTTTAACCCACCTCCTGAAAGGTTAAGTCGAATAAACGTATTCAGCTTCTTTGATGCTGCGATAAAGAAACTGAGATTGTTAAAAGAATGAAACATATAAATAAACAACAATTATGCTAACGAAGTAATAACAATCCAAACTTACAATAAAAAAACCTGAATCATTATTGGAACCCAAAAGAGGAACCTTTACATGTAAATTAAATGGAACAAAAAAATTAACATAATTGTTTATTAAAGAATCCTATAACTTTTCACCAGCTTGCTCCTTCGAATGATTATAAATGAGTATAAAAGTGATATGCAGATGGTAAACATTCATAAAAGCCCCAGGAAATGTGTAAGATTACAATTCTATGAACCATAAATATCAATTGCAATTTGCAAGCTGATATCCTTTCCCTTGTAATGTTTCAAAAAGTGCAGAATTAAGAAAAGAAGAAAAGAGAACAGGATACTAAAATGTATAAACTCTAATGCAATGAATTATTATTCCAAGCAGCGAAACCAACGTACTTCAATACACTTTAATAAGTACATATCCTTTTTCACTTGAACATAAGTGTGGCACTGGCAATCAGTAAACATCTCTTGATAACTACCTCAAAACCATGTGGCACTGGCAATCGGTAAACATCTCTTGATAACTACCTCAAAACCATGGAACAACGAAAACTTGAAATACTGGAGAACCAATGTTTCTCTATCCAAAACCAGTGCACACTGTTGTAACCGACAATGGCCTAATGCAAACTCTCCATCCAAATAATGAGAAATCGAACCCTCATTTCTCTATCCGAAACCAATGCAAACTCTCGTAACAGAAAATGACCAAATCAAAACTGGGTTTTGCAGCTTTTGGCGAATGAGAAACAAAATGTGTGCCAAATTAGCTAATATCGAAAAAAGTCACTCGCTTGTACCACTACCGCTATCACACAACTGGAAACTCCAACCTCCCAATGAATTGAAATATACAGAAATACATAGTTGGCAGATAAAAATTCACAAAACACACAGGAACCCTGAACAAGAAGATTGCCAAACGAGAGAGAGACCTGTCCAGGCAACAGTGGCAGCAGCAAGACCTCCGAATGTAAACTCCCTGACAGCTTTGGACTTGCAAGTCAGAAGAATCTTAGTTTCTTCAGGCGTCAGTTTTACCTGCATATATACACATATTTGGTACAGCAAGGTTAGCAACTAATGGGTGATTCTTGGGTAAACCTGAATTGGGATTAGGGTTTCGAGGAATTTGGTGACTGAAATTGGGGAAATTTGTGAAATGGGAGTGGAAATTTTTACCTGTTTGTACCTGAGATGTTGCTCCAGCTCGAACAAAGCTTCTCCCATTGCTTTTTGGGGGCTTCAGATCGTAGAACGTTTCCTCCTTGTAGATACAAATTACAAAGGAAGGAGAGCCGCATATAAACGACATGTCGTGTGTTCTATAGTTGTATAGTCAGATTGTTGGCCAATTTTTTTTTTTTTTTTTTTTTTTTTGATAAAGTAAGAAGAGGAAGGTTTGATAAGTAAGAAACAAGGTTGAAGCATTCGCATAGTTGCAAAGACTGGCATACTTTGATGAAGTTTGCTTCAAAGGTGTATGAGAGAGATTATTGTCAGATATGGGACTAGGTTTCACCACTACAAACATGGTTTTTCTTCTTGTAAAGACTATTGATAAACTCTATTCTCCGTTTGAGATTACATCTCTTTCTACTCGCTAAAACATGAATGCGAAATTCGTTCAATTCAATCAATCAGAAAACTATCCCAATGATCTGGTCTAATGTTCTTGCTGATGACTAACATTTGATTGATTAACGCTTACATCGCCTCTAATATTTACAAACGCTTCCCACGAATTGTATTACCTGGAAATTTGCAGGTCAAATGCAGTATTTTCAGAGGTAAAAACTCTTCAGGTACAAGTCGTGTTGAAAAAGATATTTCGTTTGCTAAAAGGCGAATGAAGCTTTTTCATTTAGGACAATTTGAGTTACTAACTATCTACCTGGATTCCTAACGCCAAACAGAGCCTAGTTTGTTGCTAGTTAATCATGATCAGGAAAGCAACAATTTCCCGATTACATTACACCGTTAGGGAACATATACAGTTCGAGATTAGATTAACAATTAAGCTCATCAACCGGTTCCACAATACAACATAACAAGGGGACATTTTTTCGAAGCTTCTCACAAGATATGAGGTCCGGATATCTGCTGAGAGAAAACATTGCACCTCCAATGATGTCCGCTGGGCTCTTTAGGTTGGGATTTCGATATTGTAATTTGCAGTAGTTTCAAGGTACTGGTTGTTGCCAAAAGTAGATAAGAGCCAAAATTTCTGCTGCATCTTTCCAAGCATTCTTGAGACCATATTCTTCAAAAAGGCTAGTGCTGCTGAAACCAATCTTTGGTTATCACATATCGTGCTCCACCGGTACTCAAGAATCCATGTATTCGGATCTAGCTGCACGGCTGAGGCACCCCAACTTCTCTGCACCCAGGAACTGTTTGGCTTCCGAATCACATACCTGCCGACCTTTCCATCCGACCACTTCTCAACAACAACAATGTGGTAAGAAAATAGTATATGTTTGTACAGCATGACACAAAACTCAGAAACACCTCAAGGCTGACCATACAACATTAACATAAATAATCTAGCAAAAACGTTTTCAGCTTTACCTCTGTGACTCTGCCGGATAAGATTGTGAAAGACCGGGAAGAAAACCCACTCGTGAGCAACCCGGCAGTCTGCAAAGGCCATCCCCATATCCTCACCTCCTCGATTGCGGATTTGTACAATGTGCAATGTGAGCTCAGAAGCAAACCATCCTAACATTTCATCATTAACAAGTTTGTGAATTTTGGAACAGACATTTCAAGTTTATCACCGAATAATGCTGAATTGCTGATTAAACTTGTAAAGCAGAAGTTTGATTACAAAGTACCTGACTAATGTCCCATATAGATCTAGGATAGCTGCAATTCGAAACCCTCCGAGGAACAAGACCCTGCATTTCTTTCTGCAAGAACCTCAGCCTGCCATTCATATCATCCACAACCCAAGATTTTTCACTAACATTTATCACCATCTCCGGCGACAGAATAGGTTTCAAAGCACCCGAAACCATCTTAGAAAACCCGCACATCGCCACATAAACCAAGCTTAAACCCAAAATCAATCTCCAGAATTCACACCCAAAACCCCATTTTCTCTCCGTCTTCTTAGTCTTCTTCTTCGATTTCAATCTTGCGGCCGGTTTACGCTCCGGAGACACAGGAATCGAAGGAGAGCCCGACGTGGGTGTGGACAAAATCGAAGCATCGAAAGAGATGGGAGTGCGTTCAACACTAGGGTTGTTCTTCGGCCTTGAAGATGAGAATTTGGTGAGCGGGCTTTTCTGGATGCTGAAAGGCATGAGATCGAGAGTGGCATTGATGCTGGCCAAGCACATTTCGCAGTTGCAGTTGGCATCTTTCCGGCATCCTGGGTAGTAGCAGCTGTCGCGGTTTTCAGATCTGTCATCGTCCATGGCTGTGGTGGTGCTCGATTTCACTGAGGATGATGTAGTTGTCATTGACGGCGACGATGAGAGGGCGGATTTCATGGCTGCTTGAGCGTTTCGGGGTTTAGGAGAGAGGCTTTGTTTTGTGGACATGGTGTTTGAAGCGTTCACAACTATGCTGTGTGGGGAAAGATGTGGTTTTAAAATTCTAATCCCCAACGGTCATATATGGCATGATCTGGTGGGAGTTGTTTTTTGAATCCAGTGATGGGGTAACAAATCTCTACATGATCTTTGTATGGTTAAGAGCCTTTCCAATTCAGAACACTTTTTTATTTTTTATTTTTTTAACAAATGATATTATCTACACTAAGGGGAGGAGGTGAGCTTAACTTTACAATGAACTAGCAATAATGTGGTTCAAACTCAACTTTGACGAAAATCGAATCTAAAACTTCTCACTTACAAATGAAAAGAAATATCACTAGACCGTAGTACTAAATTGCTCAAATTCAGGACTCTTAATGGCAAACACTTATCACGTCTCCCAAACTCTAACGGTTAATTAACTTGATGAGTGGGATAATGGATCTCAACCTAACCAATCACAGCACGCCCATCATACTCTAGTAAAATCATTTTCAAGTTCAACCCTACTAATGTATAATAACATGACCTTTAACCTTGAGAAGGTTCTTCTGTTAAGAAACTCGACCTCTTGAATTCAAATTCATTAAATTTAACTCGGGCATCGAAGAGATGTTTGTTTATTTGAGCATTAGTCAAAGAAAGTCTAGTAATAACCAAGGTATTAAATATCGATAATATCGGAAATATCGGTAGTCCGAAAACACGGAAATATCGATGGAAATATCGGGATAATATCAATATCGATAAAAATAATATGGAAATCACGGAAATGTAAGAAAAACTTGAAAATTTTTATTGAAACTTTGCAGGATGTTTATTTAGTCAATTATCTATTAGTTTATCACAAAAAATTGGAAGGACATGCATTGCATGATGGATTTAACATTATTAAGTTGATTATATAGCGAGCTGGCAAACATTGTGAGTGTAGAAATATGTAGTAATTAATGAAAGAAGTTTAAACACACCATAATAATTTATATATAATGAATTAGTACAATATTTTACACTTTATACATTGCATGGTAAGATACATGAGTGACTTAGTACCATATAGAGTTCCTATGAGGTTCAAATTTTTCACTATTTTCATCATCTCTATGTGTAGAGTGATTGTATTGTGAAGAGTAGTTATCAAATGATAAATCCCTAAAATAGTTTTGCATGTAATTGTTAACATGCCACCCATATGGATCCGAGATTGGTTGACCTTGTCCATAAGCAAAATCATTTGAAGATTGAGTCTCAGATTGTTTCCATGAGTCACTCGATTCCATCCCAACAGGAATCGGATATGAAGGGTATGGAAATGGTTGGTTATAAGTATAACCATAGTTACTATTTCCCAATCCAACAGAGTCTGAAGTTATAGATAACGAGTCATCTTCTTGACTTGACAAAATCCCCTTGCCTTTTTCTGTACGAGTATAATCCTTCCCTATGGCACCAATTCCTGGTCCTGTCCGCCTACTGCCATGGTCCTCATCCTGTGTTGCATGCTTGAAGTTTGCCTCACCAGCGAAGGGGCTCATAAATCCGGGAGGTGGTTCAACATAGTTTCCATATCCACCACCACTACCTCCAGCTCCACTATATCCTTCATCATTCCCACCTCCGGTGGTAGGTGAGTCTCATCCTGATCTTGTACTAGAGCTATCATTAGTATCAACACAATGTTGTGGTTGTGTAGGATTGGAAGAAGGTGGAATTCCAGTGTTTCTTGGTCTTGGGCGCAAAAGTTCTTCCAAAGAGTAAGCGCTGCTAGATCCCACCTCCTCCGCTAATACTCTTTCTACATTTATCCTTTCATTACGTGCTTCTTCAACAACTCTGAGAGCTGGGTTGCCTTTATCATCATCTAAATGAAGAGGTCTAATCCATTGATAAAGTTGGTTACCCTCTGTATCATCATCTTCAGCAACAATATCAAACACATCTAGTGGGTCACCACGGTCCACATGATCTATTTCTGATTCCTTATCTCGAATTTAAAGCTTCATGTTGTAGTAGCAATAAACTAATTTTTCCAACCTACTATGAGCCAACCTATTTCTTTGCTTTGCGTGTATGAGTGCAAATGTGCTTCAATTTCTTTCACAAGCAGATGAGGAAGTTGTTTGTGATAATACTTTGATTGCTAACTTTCTCACAGTTGGTGCATCGGTCCCATACATGATCCACCGTTCAGCTACAATGAAAAACAATGTTGATAAGCCTAATAACTCCAACAAATTCTATTATAAACTTATCGTGAAATATGTTTACACTCACTAGGAGATATTTTTGTTCGAGCAGCAACTGATGTTGGTTCTCCAAAAGTTCTTCTTGCATTTTTAAACCATGTTAGCTGAATTCAATAAATCGTGTTAGTTTAATCCAACAAAGTAATTATTATAATTTAAGTAATTGTGTACCTCATTTCCAAATTGGCCAACTGCTGGTGATGTATGGTCTAATTTAGAGTATACATTATGTACAGCACATATAAGGGTACCATCATCTCCAACACCGGGTCTGTATTGGTATCGAGGATTCAAATAATATGCTGTTCAAAGAAACACATACTCCAATAAGAGAAATAATACTTATGCAACTAAAGAAATGAATTGCAAATTATGACATAATTTATACCTGCTGCATGCAAATCGTGGTATAATGTTTTATACCATCGGTCTTCAATTATCTTTATGACCCACCTTCCACCATGTTTTCTTTTCAATTAATCCTTCACTACACGCATCAACTCATATATTGCCCCCATAGTAGGATACACTTCTGTGTCAGCGATCTGTAAAACTTTGTAAAGAGGTTCAAACATTTGGCACACATGTTCTGATTGAGTCCAAAAAGCATGATCAAACACTATACTTTCCATCATACGACTTGCATTTGAGCGGCTGAAATTGTGGTTCGCCCAATCATCACTAGTGAATAGTTGCTTCAACCCTGCTTTCTTCTTAAGTAGGCTGTTTAATGCAATATAGTTGGTGGCGAATCGAGTGGTAGCTGGACGAATAATTTCTCCTTTGCAAAATTCACGCATCTTTGCCAACAACCAACCGTGATTGTAAATATAATTTGTGATCGTTCTAGCTCTTTTTACCACAGTAGCAACATTCTCTCTCTTCCCCATTGCCTCAAACATGAGATCAATACAATGTGCTGCACATGATGTCCAAAACACATTATGATGCTTCATTAACTTTTTTCCAGGTTTGACAAATGCAGAACCGTTGTCGGTCACGACTTGGACAACATTATGCTCTCCCACCTCCATGATTACATCCCTCAATAATTTGTAAATATACTTGTAGTTCTTTATATGGTCTGAAGCATCAACAGACTTCAAAAAAATTGTCTTTCCCTTGGAGTATACCATGAAGTTTATGATAGACAATCTAGTCGGGCCAGTCCATCCGTTACACATGATTGTGCAACCATTAGTTTCCCACTTTGACCTCAACTTGTTAACATACTCGCCAATGTCTTTATACTCTATATCCAAATATTTGTTTCTTATCTCATAGGGAGTGGGAGGTTGTACTCCAACATCGGCCTGTTGACATCCCATTACCATATTTTTGAAATGATGTGATGATGCTTTCTTAGCAGGGACATTTTCATAGATAAAGAACTTGCTAATTAGACGCCCCATTCCTTCCTTCACATTACCTCCAGTGAAATAACTCCAAACACTCTTTTGACGTGCTTTCGATGACTTATATAAACTTGGGGCTATTGGTGGTGTTGGTTGTGATTCTTTAAGACTGCCTCCCCGTCTCATTTGTGCACCACCACTTGTCCCGGAACCTTGTGCTCTATTAGGAATTTTATGAAGGTGTTCTCTTTCCCATGCTGACTGTTTGGAGGCACGTAATGCTTGTTTCAAACTGCGTCGTTCTTCAGGTCCCATGTCATCATCACATTCGTCCTCATCGTCATCATCATCACTGTCAACCGCTTGGACAATGACTCCTCCTTGTAGCCCAGCTCGAATATGTTCCATTCCATGTGTTATCTTTTCCTCCTGCTGTTTTTTATTTTTTAATAATGTGCTGATGAATGCCTTCACTTCTGGGGGGACATTATTGCATCGTTGGACATTTTTTGCTGGATCTAATCCACTAAGATAGTACTTAAGTCGTGTCACTCCGCCACTCTTCATTACCCGACCACAATATTTGCAAATTGTGCCATGTTTGTTTCCGTCTATTGGGTCTCCATGTTCCCAAGCTAGATCACGTTTAGTAACTCCACTAGACATCTTAAACGTACCTATATTTATTTTTCATGAAAATTAGACAATTATTTTTTGGCCAAAAAATATAGTAGTGATGACAGTTATATAAGAGAACCTAAATAATAAAGTTATTCTACAGAAGAATTAAATACGAAGTAAAGAAAATGATTGTAAAAATTTAAGTAATTATAAAAATAATATGGAATAATAAAACCTAATATTAATGAATAATAATCCAATTTGATAAAAAAATAATCCTAATATAAAACATAGTGATGAATAATAATCCAATTTGATAATAATCCAATTTAATAATAATCCAATTTAATGAATAATCCAATTTGATAATAATCCAATTTAATGAATAATAATCCAATTTGATAATAAAAAAAACCTAATATTAATGAATAATAATCCAATTTGATAATAAAACCTAATATTAATAAAATAATAAATAACATTAAACATATTAAAATTATCCTAGGGAATAATTATACAACATTACTTAATTACTTAAAAAAAAATTAACATGTAATTGTTAACATTACTTAATTACTTACAAAAACTAACATGCAAGTATTAATTACTTAAAAAAAATTAACATACGAGTCCACACAAATTTTTTTGTTGTTGTATAAATTACAATAATATAAATATAAGTTTGTAAACTTACTTTAAATATGGAACCCTTTGTGTTCAAGCTCTGGAATGGATCTGGAATGGCTTTGAAAGGGGTAAGGGAAGAAGAAGAAACGAAAATGCTCTGAATGACTCTGATACTCCACCTCTTGAAAGAATATCACAGTGGCACACGGTTTTGAATGAAACCACCATCCATGGTCTGAAGTTGTACAAGTTATAATTGTAAAAGTTGTCTGCGCTTTGAATTATTTAGATTCTTTTCAAAGAAATCACCATTATTTTTGTCCATGGTCTAAAATTGTCAAAATAATTGTAAAAGTTGTCAGAAGTTCCTGAGTGTGTCCTGAGTCCTGATAGGAGGAACCCCACACACACACACAACGCACGCACACAACAACGCACGCACACAAACATCACACATGCAGACACATAGAGACCTTTGTCTATCTCTCTCGATCCTTCTCTATTCTCTCCATTCTCCACTCAGAGATTTCTCGATCTCTCTTCTCCATTCTCCCACACACACACCACGGCCTTCTGCTTCTCCCTCTCCTTTCTCTCTGCACCGAGGCCCATATACACCTCTCATTTCTCTCTGCACCGAGACCCACACGCACACCATCGCACCTACTTTGGCGAGTTTATTCAATTTCTCTCAATTCTCCACTCCCACACACATACACACACACAGATCTCTCGATCTCTCTTCTCCCTTCTCCCACACACACACCACGGCCTTCTGTTCCTCCCTCTTCTTTCTCTCTGCACCGAGACCCACATACACCTCTCATTTCTCTCTGCACCGAAACCCACATGCACACCATCGCACCTGCTCCGCGCGAGTTTCTTTAATTTCTCCGGTTAGGTAAGCTTCAGGTTTTTCTTTTTCTGTTCTAGATCGAAGCTTAGATGTGAAATTGAAGTTCTATCTCGTGTTTTTGCAAGGTTTTTGGGATGAAATCGGCTCGGGAATAGGCACACCCATCTCCGGCAAGGCCATGGGTGTCGACGAACTTTCCGAACACTTCCGACCGTTTCACGGCAAACGGACATTATAAAGATGTTCCTTTCGTCTTCTATTTCATTTTCATACCTAGATCGGAGTCTAGGGGGCTCTTTTACAGTCGGCCGGAGCTGTAGAAGTTCTGGCGTTCTTCTCCGATTTGCACAGTTCCGAAATTTCGCGATAATATCGACAATATCGCGATATTATCGATAATATCGCGATATTTTGATGAAAACCAATTGGATAACCATTAAAATATCGGTCTCGCGAAAAACCGATAATATTGGCGAAATATCGCCGATATTATCAGCATTTAAGACACTGGTAATAACACAGCTGCTTAGTGTGACAACTCGTCCATAATTTTACGATTTTATTCATTTTAAAGGAA
The DNA here is from genome assembly GCF_916048215.2 of Malus sylvestris. Classification (NCBI taxonomy): domain Eukaryota; kingdom Viridiplantae; phylum Streptophyta; class Magnoliopsida; order Rosales; family Rosaceae; genus Malus; species Malus sylvestris. Next base: position 16,046,820 of record NC_062272.1, read on the forward strand.
TGAATTGATGAAAATACCCTTGAGGCGAGATTGTTGACTTTCGTTGACCATCTTTTTGTGACGCGTACGAGTTACCATTTTATCGTGTTCTTAAAGTACTCGACGGTACGAACACGCAAGCATAAGGGGAATCGAAATTGGAGTTACGATGAAGATTTTACGGAACTACTAATCCGAAATATACTTTTGTAAAAAATATTACTATTTTATATTTTATATATTTCTTTTAATTATTATATTAATATATTATTATGTTATTATTTTTCTGTGGGTTTATTTAAAAAATATTTTCTGGCCATGGGGTCAACACCTCACTCTTCCCCTTCTTCCGTGTTCCCTTTCAAATTTCTTGGACCACTTATTTTCTGCCACCTACTCACTTCTCTCTCAAACGCTCAACTCTCACTCTCTTCTTCCCCGGCAAGGACCGAGATGCTGCAACGGCGTTGCCACGCACCACCTTCCCGGTGAACTCCACCATAGCCACCAGTGAATATCATGACTCTCTTGTTCCCTCACTCTTTCTCCCTTACTAAATATCTAAACTCTTTGGCATGTACGAACTGAGGAGAGGTCCATTTCGAGTTAATTGTCTTAAGCATGACTCCACCATTCACGGCCTAGGTAAGATTCGAGGTCTATCATTTCTCTTTCCCTCGATGAGATGGCTTGGCTTCTGAGTTACCATGTGAAAAACGAATGTGTTTTGGTGCAAAAATACCTAGGGGAAATACTCCCCAATTTTCCGACGAACCATTCGAATTTTGCAGGCCATTTCCAGCCACGACTCCGTCTCCCATTGGTATATTTCGAACCATTACTTCACGGGCTTCATTTTGACTTTTATTTCGTTGAAAATGCTTGAGTTTTGAGCTCGAACGGAGCTCTAGTTTGCTGCCTATATTCTGGCCGAATCTGGCAACCTACAACCGAGTTGACCATGCCCGATTTCAAAAAAAAAAAAAAAAAAAAAAAAGGCCCAAGCCTGGATCTAAACTCGGATTTGAACCAGCTGACCCGGACCCATTTAGGGATTTTAAAGGAATATTCCGTTAAAGTTAACTGTTGACAGTTAGTTGACTTTTGTTGACTTTTTTGGAATTTTTTTGAAAACCCTCATAGGCTAATTTCGACGTCCTGATTCTGTTTTTGACATCCATTTAGTGAAAATTCAAAGTTTTAATGTAGTTGACTGTTGGAGCATCTCAGTTGACTTTTTCATTGACTTTTACAAATTTTTCCCATAACCATTTTTAGCGTATTTCGACGCGTTGATTCCGAAACTACTGTCCGTTTTTCTAAATTCAAACATTTTAATTGAGTTTTACTAATGGGTCCCAATATTATGTTTATGTGCGATTACTATCGGGGACTCCGACCTTCCAAGCTTGAACGGATTTGACATCATAAGTACTTGTGGTTGTGAGTGTGTCTTTTCTCTTATATAATATATATATATAATTGTTAGTTTCCATTTATACATTTCATAAAGAGTTTTCTACAACACGCCTAGATTAGCGTGACATTTACAAGATTTAGCTCATTGATAGAAATTATGAAGTTATGCTATGTCATACGGGATGCACATGTATGCGTATAGTACGGATGTTTTAATGGTATTTACGGTTATGAATAGTATTTCATTGACTAGGGTTAATGAATTATTGAGTTATCGATTTACCATTGCATGATCATATTTGCATTATCTGCTCATCGTTTGCTACACAGGTGTTAGTACTCGCCCAGGCCAGGGCCAGTCTTTCACATGTATGTTCACATCGTACCGTACGCTCACTTTGGATCCATTGTAGGTGCCAGTCCTGTCCTAGATTGCTATAGGCAATTAGGACTCATATGTGATACCCATAGCGCCAATCCTCACGTGATTGTAGTACTAGAGCGTAATACACTCAGTCCTATTCATGTTAGAATACTTCTGGATGAACTTGTGTGTTAGCATGTGTCAATGAGCACTCAATGTGATATGTTTATTTCTATGAGATATTGCGATTGATGGAAGTTATATGATTATTTACGAATTTTGTGAGTTTCATATTTTTTAGGTATTGCATATGGTAAGTATTTTCATACTATACGTAGTATATCTATTTTGGAAACTATATTTCTTTTACGGTGAATGGTTATTATGTTTTCAAAAAGGTTTTTATAAAACTTAATTTTTAGGCCCACTCACCTTTGTTTTTCGCCCTTTTAGGTTTTAGTGTCTGAGTTTTCGTGTCGACGAGGATTCTTGGCAAATCTTGGTTTAGTGGTTACCTTCAATGATATAATTCACATCTTACTTTACTATACTTTATTGTACTTTAATTATGCTCTGGCATCATGTGTGAAATGAGTTCATTCTTGCTCACAAGCGCATTTTTATATTCAAGCACTTTTAGGGTTACATTTATTCACATTTTCCGCATCACTACACCTTATGGCTTCGTCACCCTCCTAGTGTCGGCTAGCATAGCTTGATTTGGAGTCCAGGTGGACATTTCGGGTTGGGATGTGTTAGTTTGGTATCAGAGCATAAGTTTGGGTAGTATTGCATTCATCACACGCGTGATGTAAGCATTCTTGGTTCTTGAACCTAATTTTCAAATCTTGCCACCTCGTCGAGCACGAAAAATGTGTTAACTTTTTCTAAGTTTTGAGTGACTTAGTCGACTTATCGACATTCTAGAAGAACATTTTGGCGACCACCTCTAGATTTAAAACAAAGAACCTCGTTGCTAAGAAAAATCCCAATTTGGTATGAGTTGAAGGCCTCGAAGTAGGGCTAAAATATCGATAGTTGTGCACCACCAGAGAATTTCTCATCAATTCCACTACTATTATCTTGTCATCTTTACCAACCCTTTTGAGTTAGAAAACCAAGAATAGTTTTGATTCATTGGCAGTATTTGTTAGCATACCATCTATTAGATTCCTACGAATTGTACCTTCGTTAAGTTTCTAGAAATGTCGTGTGTTGATGCACAAAATCAGTGATGACTTTGGTACAACAGAAAGTGTTAAGTTTGTGACCTTCGCTAGATTGCTCCAGTCATTAGTGTGGATAAGTATGTAAATGGATAGAGACATGGAAGCAAACACAAGATGTACGTGGTTCACCTAGATTGGCTACGTCCACGGAGTAGAGGAGTTCTCATTAATTGTGAAGGGTTTACACAAGTACATAGGTTCAAGCTCTCCTTTTGTGAGTACTAGTGAATGATTTAGTACAAATGACATTAGGAAATATTGTGAGAGAATGATCTCTATCTATAGAAGAGAGTTTCTAGTTTCATTCTGACATTGACACGTGTCATGTTGTGATTGGCTTCTGATGTTGACACATGTCGCGCTATGATAGGCTTTTGATGTCGACACGTGTCGCGCTGTGATTGGCCTCCTGGTTGGAGGAAAACTCTTCTGGGTCCTTGACGGTATAACGTTGACCGGTGTTTAGTAGTTTCGGGATTGATCAAGTATGGTACAAACAGTGCTCCCCTAAGTTCCCGAGTGAGGGAAGCTCCTCGGTTGGGGACTTGCAAGATCCAAGCCATTGAGTAATCACGAAATTTCTAAGTACCGAAGTGTGGTATCATTTTGACTTGCCTTATCTGTCTCATATGTAAATGTGGCATCTTCTCTGAAAGTACTTTTCCTCTATCCAGGGGTGGTATCTTTAACCGATGAAGATGCACAAGGTAATGTATCAATTTCACTTAAAGCTTACTTGTAGTTTCGGGCTTGGTCAAGTGCGATACAAACCTTATAGTAGGAGTCCCCCAAGTCGCTGAGTTAGGAGATTTGCCGAATGAGGTAACAGACAAGGTAAACAATCAGACTTCCAAGCAAGCAACCTGGATCGGAGGTTCGACTTTGGCTTTCGGTTGATTGTTCTCATTCTCCTTGTGTCATAAACAACAACAAGGATAAGGAGAAGCAAATGGAGAAGAGATGATATGAGATACTTTTGCTTTTGAAGAAGTAACTTTCCACAGGCTTATTCTTGAACGGGGCTGGAGGGTTTTCTGGTTTCCTCCAGAGTATAAGGTCGACTCAAGAATTTGAGGGTCCAAACAAGTCCATCAAATCTAGAGTACGTTCAACCCTGATGATATAAGATACTTTTGTTGTTGACAAAGTTGTGGATGTATCGGCACATGTTCTGTTACGCTTGTTTCCATATGCTTCCTTGTATCCTTCTCACTTGCCCTATCTGTTCCTCAGGCAGATGTGGTATTTTCTCTGGAAGCATAAGATGTTGAAGATGAGTACTCGAGAGCAATGCCAGGTAAGTAATCAGGCAAGGGGTTCCAGGCAGTCAGTTCCTAACTGGAAGCTTGATTCCAAGTGCTGACTGATTGCTCTCTTTCTCCTTATCTTGCAGGTAAGAACAAGGCCAAAGGAAAAGACAGGGAAAAAGTATGATATGGGATACTCTTGCTTTTAACCCTGATGATATGAGATACTCTTGCTCTGGTGTGGCTTGTTTGCAGAGGTATTATCGGGAGGAAAAGAAGCTGAGTATTTCGAGAGACTCTGCTGAGAGTGCCATCTCGGATGTGAAGAAAAGTTGAGCATTTTTTTTTATTTGCAGGTCTGCCTGGCTGTGAAGTATGGAGGTCGACATATATAGGAGTCTTCCTAACAACAAGTAGTAGTGTTATTCCTTTACCCTTCTTGGTCATAGCAACGTAGTGGGAGCTGCAAGCTTCACGTGTTTTAACTTTGTCAGAGCACTTTGAAAAAGTGGTATGTGGTATCTGGAAAGCTGATGTTGCATATGAAGATTGCAGACAAGCTTTATCCAAGGAAATCTAGCTCTCGAAGTTCGGAGAGTGGTGCCTTTTCGATTTTCAAACAAGCAATCCTGTCGGGGATCTGGCCCTTGAGATTCAGAGAACGGTGCCTCTTCGATTTTTAAGAAAGCAATCCTGTTGGAAGTCTGACTCTTGAGATTCAGATAGCAGTGTCTCTTCGATTTTTGAGAAAGTAATCTAGTTGGGAGTCTAGCTTTCGAGATTCGGAGGGCGGTGCCTCTTTGATTTTTGAGTACGTAATCTTGTTGGGAGTCTGGCTCTCAAGATTCGAAGAGCGATACCTCTTCGATTTTTGAGAAAGCAATCATGTTGGGAGTCTGACTCTTGAGATTCGAAGAGCAGTGTTTCTTCGATTTTTGAGAAAGTAATCCTATTGAGAGTCTGGCTCTCGAGAATCAGATGGCGGTGCCTCTTCAATTTTTAAGCACGTAATCTTGTTGGGAGTCTGGCTCTCGAGATTCGGAGAGCTGTGCCTCTTTGATTTTTGAGCAAACAATCTTGCTGGGAGTGTTTTCTCGAATGTGAGTAAAGGTTGGGCATGTTTGCCAGTCTGCCTTGCCACAGAGCACGAAGGTTGGCACACATTGGGACTTTTTAGTTATCAAGCAGTGGTGCTGTTCCTTTACCCTTGTGGGTAATAGTAGGGTAGCTGGACCTTCAAAATTTATGTGTCTAAACTTTGTCAAAGATCTTTGGCAAAGTTATCTGTGGTACCCGTGGAGCTGATGTTGCATGTGGAAAATGGTGCCTCTTCGGAATCCGGAAAGTGGTGCCTCTTCGATTTTTGAACCAACGACCCTCTTGCACTTTCTTTTATAAGGGCACCAATTGTGTGCAAGAAGTACATTCAAAGAGTTATTGCTTGTAGGAATTTTCCCCTTACTTCAGAGATTTATTGCACCTCATTTCTCCTTCATCATTTCTGAGAATGTTTGGCCTATCCGACCGTCGTTTTGACTTGAACTTTGGTGAAGAGGCAGCCATGTCTTCTCAAGAAAACATATGGCACCCATCATTCTTATCCCTTACTGGTCTTCTTACCGTTGGGGACTCTGTGATGAAGAATGATATGACCATTGCGGTGGTGGCCAGAAACCTTCTCACTCCCAAAGATAACAGATTGCTTTCCAAACGGTCTGATGAGTTGGCTGTTAAGAATTCTCTGGCTCTCAGTGTTCAGTGTGCAGGTTCTGTGTCTAATATGACCCAACGCCTATTTGCTCGAACCCGCCAAGTTGAATCATTGGTGGCTGAAGTGATAAGTCTCAAACAGAAGATCAGAAAGCTCAAGCATAAGAATAAACAGTTGCACAAGCTCGCACATGACTATGCTACAAACATGAAGAGGAAGCTCGACTAGCTGTAGGAATCTGATGGTTAGATTTTACTTGATCATCAGAGATTTGTGGGTTTATTCCAAAGGCATTTATTGCCTTCGTCTTTTGGGGCTGTACCGCGTAATGAAGCTCCAAATGATCAACCTTTGGTGCCTCCTCCTTCTGGGGTTCTGCCTAGTACTGAGGCTCCGAATAATCACCCTCTGGTGCCTCCTCTTTCTAGAGCTCTGCTGACTGCTGAGACTTCTCCTGAGCAACCTTTGTGAAAGCTCCCTCTTGTTTGTTTATTTTGATTCATGTATATGTACATATTTGTAACTTATTGGAGATATCAATAAACAAGCTTTGCTTCATTTCAACATATTTTGTTAAATACACCAAGGCCTTCTTCACTAAGTTCTTTGAATTTTTCCTTTTGTTGAAACTTGTATGTTGAAGCTTTGTGAGTGAAGCATGTAGGTTGAGGTAGTGCTCCCTTAATTCCCGAGTGAGGAAAACTTCTTGTTTGGAGACTTGAAAAATCCAAGTCACTGAGTGGTCGTGAGACTTTCGAGTATCAAGGTGCAGTAGCATATGGTAGGAGTCCCCCAAGTCTCTGGTCGAGGGAGTTGACGAATAAGGCATTTCCTTTCTAAGTGGTAGCCCAAAACTCCTTCTTCATGTATATTTGTTATGAAAGTTGTTAGGCCTGTTAGGAGTACTGTAGGTTCACATAGTTACCAAAGGTGTACAACACTAGATTAGTTCTTGACTGTATGGGTTAGTTAAGGGAATGCTAAAATAGTTAGCTTTGGTATTTATGTATAAATACTTCATGTACAGAGATATGAAATATAATGAAAATCATTTTCACAATTCTCTTTCTCTCTACATTCTTTCTCTCTCTCTAATCTTTCTCTTTCTCTAAGATTCAGTTTTCTTATTCACTAAGATCTTACTTTCTACATGGTATCATCGCTGGAGTCCACCGATGTTGATCTCCCGCTTCCGTATTCTTGATTTTTCTGCACTTTTCTTTCCTGCCAAACAAATCTTTCTCGTCTTCTCTCTCTATTTTTCTGCAAATTTGCCATTACTGTTGTGGAAACCTCTACCAATTCTTCGTCCTCAGCCGCTATTCCTCCTGCTGATGCTCTGAATCCTTCGATTACATCTATCACCGTTCATAACATCACCGGCATGGTTCCGACTAAGTTGACGCGTCACAATTACATCACCTGGCGCAGCTTATTTTTTCCGATTCTGAAGCGTTTCAAGCTTTTAGGGCTTGTCAATGGCACTGACATCTGTCCTTCTCAGTTCGTCTGTGATTCTACTGGCACTCGAGTTCTTAATCCTGCGTATGACGTTTGGTGTGATCGAGATCAGATATTGATGATTTGGATAAATTCGACTCTCTCTGAAGATCTCCTGCCTTTGACTGTTAGTATGGATGATTCCAGATCTTTGTGGCTTTCTCTGGAAAAACGTTTTTCTGGCGCTTCTCGTTCACATGTTCAGAGTCTTCGTGCCAAGATTCAGACGATCCAGAAAGGTGACTCTTCGATGACTGATTATCTTAATTCGATTAAGGAAATTTCAGATAAATTGGCTGCTGCGGGTGAACCGATCTCTTAATCTGATTTGGTTGCTTACATTATGTCTGGTCTTCCTGAGGATTATGAATCTTTTGTTGATTCTATTGAAACCAGAACTGACTCTGCTACCTCTGATGAAATTCATGGTTTACTTTTGAGTAAGGAAATTTCTCTTCCAAAGCGTAAAAATCGAGCCTCTGCATCCACTCCATTTCATGCATATACTGCTCAATCCTCTCCTAATTCTGGTTATCACTCTGGATCCCGAGGGAATTATCGAGGTCGCAACCAAAAATCGTTCCAAATTCAATCAGAATCGTAATTTTGGGGGTAATCGATTCAATCACCAGACTGGTGGGATTCTTGGTGCTGGTCCATCTCGATCTGGAGGCTCTCAGTCTGGCAAGTCGATTCCATGCCAACTTTGCAATCAGCATGGTCATCACGCTCTTCATTGTGGTCGTCTTTCACAATTTGCCTCTTCAATGACCACTGGCTCTCCTCATGGTTCTGGTTCTACTCATGGGTCTGGTTCTACTCCTAGAAATGGCTCTCCTCAATTCTCTGGTTATTCACCTATGGCTATGTCTGCAACCACATCTGCTTCACCCAATTACTGGATAACAGATAGTGGTGCTTCTCATCATGTTTCTCCAGATCCATCTTTCTTTAACTCTGCTATTTCCTACACTGGCAGTGAACAACTATTTGTGGGTGATGGTAAAGGTCTGTTGATTTCACACATTGGTCATGCCTTTATACGCACACCTAATACAGTCTTTCGTCTTAAAGATGTCTTACTTGTCCCTCAAGCTTCTGATAATCTACTATCTGTCTACAAATTTGTTAATGATAATTTCTGCTCTCTAACTTTTGATCCGTTTGGGTTCTATATCAAGGATCTACACAATGGGAAGATGTTTTTCTAGGGCCCCAGTGAAGGTGGCCTCTACCCTTTCTACTGGACATCTTCTAATGGCTCTTCTGGAATAACAGTGTCTCCTCGTGCTTTGATGGTTGCGAAGGCTGACATTCATCTCTGGCATAGGAGGCTTGGACATCCTTCTAATGCTATCTTACACTTTGTGTTACATAATCATCATTTACCTGTAACTGGTTCAGTGAATAAAATGCCATTTTGTGTTGCTTGTCGAATGGGCAAAACTTCTAAGCTTCCCTTCTCTGTGTTGCCTTGTACTTCAGTAAAGCCTTTTCATTTGGTTCATGCTGATGTATGGGGACCCTCCCCTTCACTCTCTTGTACTGGTTACAAATACTATCTAATAATAGTAGATGATTTCACCAAATACAGTTGGTTATATCTTCTATATCTTAAATCGGATGTATCTTCAGCTCTTATCAATTTCCTTCTCAAAGTTCAAACACTGTTTGCCTCTAAAGTTCAGTGTTTAAGGACTGATTCAGGGGGTGAGTTTTTGAGCCACACACTTCAAGCTTTCTTTAATGCTCAAGGTATTACACATCAGCTGAGTTGTCCACACACACTTGAACAAAATGGATGTGCAGAGAGGAAACATCGTCATGTTGTTGAAATGGGCAGAACCCTACTTTCTCAAAGTGGTTTACCATCCAAATTTTGGGTTGAAGCTTTTTAGACATCTGTTTATCTCATCTACAGGTTGCCTTCACAGACCTCTTCCTTGAGTCCATGGGCACATTTATTTCAAGCTCCACCGAAGTATCATACCTTGAAGCCTTTTGGATGTGCCTGTTATCCATGGCTGAAACCTTACTCCAGCCACAAGTTAGAACCAAAGAGTAAGCTGTGCATTTTTTTGGGGCTATAGCTTGAATCACAGTGGATATCAGTGTTATGATCCTATCACTGAAAAACTCTATATTTCAAGACATGTGGTGTTTGATGAGAGTACTTTTCCTTATCTTCATCCTCATTTTTTACCAGCTTCATCTTCTGTACTATCTCATTCCAATCCTCTCCCTTCTTCCATCTCAGTTAATATACCCGTGCCATCTTCTTCTCAAACTGCAGCCTCTCAACATCAACCATCTACTAGTCCAATACATGATCCTACCTCTATTCCATCAACATCTCATTCCTCTCTCCCAGTTGCTCTTCCTACTGATATAGCCTCGGGTTCTCCTCCAACTATTGGTGCATCTCACAATACTCATTCTATGATCACTAGAGCCAAAGCTGGTATTCATAAACCCAAAGTTTTCACTGCTACCAAGCATCCCCTTCCATCTTCTGTTGATCCTCTTACCCAAATACCATCTGCACCCACCACTTACCTTCAAGCCTCAAAACATGCACCTTGGATGGCCGCAATGTAAGATGAATTTCAAGCTCTTCAATCCACTGGTACATGGGATTTGGTGCCTTCTCATCCTTCCTACAATCTTGTCGGTTGTAAATGGGTTTTCAAGGTGAAACACAAAGCAGATGGGTCTATCGAAAGGTATAAAGCACGGCTAGTTGCTAAGGGTTTTCACCAACAAGAAGGTTTGGACTTCTCTGAGACTTTCAGTCCCGTGGCTAAACCACCCACTATTCAGATTTTTCTTTCCCTTGCAGTGCATTATGATTGGTTCATTCATCAATTAGATGTTAGCAATGCTTTTCTTCATGGTCAGTTAAAGAAGGATGTCTATATGGTGCAGCCCCCGGGTTTTGTTGATCTTTCCAAGCCTACTCATGTTTGCAAACTTAAGAAGTCCCTTTATGGTCTTAAACAAGCGCCTCGCGCCTGGTATGAAGCCTTTTATCGGGCTATTCTGTCCTTAGGATTCTCTGCATCCTCATCTGACACTAGTCTTTTTATCAAGAAAGACATCACTATCACTTTTATCTTGGTGTACGTTGATGATATAATCATCACTGGTAGCTCCTCTCAAGTCTGGCAAACTATTATTTCTCAACTGCAAGCTATTTTTCCTGTCAAAGATCTTGGTGATATTCACTATTTTCTGGGAATTGAAGTGACTCGATCTTCTCACGGTCTATTTCTTCATCAGTCAAAATATGCTCTGGATCTCCTAAAGAAAACTGATATGTTAGGCATCAAGCCTTGCACTACTCTAATTAGTTCTTCTAAACTGGATCACTCAGGCACACCATTCGCAGATCCTACTTCCTACAGGTCCATTGTTGGTGCATTACAGTACCTTACCTGGACTCGTCCTGATCTTGCTTTTGCAGTGAATCAAGTGTGTCAACATATGCAAACTCCCCGAACTATTCATTTGCAAGTTGTTAAGCGTATCCTCAGATATCTTAAATGCACTATTGACTCCGGACTGCGGTTCACCAAGGGTGCTCAGCTTCTCACTGCTTGGTCTGATGCCGATTGGGCTGGTTGCCCTGTTGACCGACGATCTACAAGTGGCTATTGTGTGTTTTTGGGACCCAATTTAGTAGCTTGGAGTGCTAAGAAATAGAACACAGTGGCTCGGTCATCCACTGAGGCTGAGTACAGGTCCTTTGCCAACATTGCTGCAGAAATTTCGTGGGTTTGCAAGATACTCTATGATTTTTCATTTCCCCTTCTTCGTACACCTGTTATATTCTGTGATAACAAGAGTGCTATTGCACTAGCTTTCAATCCAGTATTTCATGCTTGTACAAAGCATGTTGAGATTGACTATCACTTTATCCGCGAGAAAGTTCTTTTGGGTCAGATTGATGTTCAACATGTTAATACGTTGTCACAGATTGCTGACATTTTTACTAAGTCTCTCCCTGCCGATCGGTTTCTCTCCCTGACTGACAAGCTTTCAGTTCGATCCTCTACCTTCAGCTTGAGGGGGTGTGTTAGGAGTACTGTAGGTTCACATAGTTACCAAAGGTGTACAGCACCAGATTAGTTCTTGACTGTATGGGTTAGTTAGGGGAATGCTAAAATAGTTAGCTTTGGTATTTATGTATAAATACTTCATGTACAGAGATATGAAATATAATGAAAATCATTTTCACAATTCTCTTTCTCTCTCTACATTCTCTCTCTCTCTAATCTTTCTCTTTCTCTAAGATTCAGTTTTCTTATTCACTAAGATCTTACTTTCTACAAGGCCCAAAGAAGAAGAGCAATTTTTTTTTTCGAAATTTTTTTTTTAGATTTTTTTTTCGAATTTTCGAATTTATGAATTTTTGAATTTTTGAATTTCCGAATATATATATATATATATATATATATATATTTTTTTTTAAAGCTTTGTAGGTGAAGCTTCGGTGTTGAAGCTTTGCAGGTGAAGCTTTGAGGTTGAAGCTTTGTTGGGTACCATGAATTGATTTTGCTTCACACTATCTTGATCAAGATAGTGTGAAGCTTTTGTGTTGAAGCTTTGTAGGTGAAGCTTTTGTGGTGGGTGAAGCTTTTGTGTGGGTGAATCTTTTGTTGGTAAAGCTTTTGTGGTGGGGGAAGCTTTTTGTGGGTGAAGCTTTTGTGGTGGGGGAAGTTGTTGTGGGTGAAGCTTTTGTGGTGGAGGAAGCTTTTGTGGGTGAAGCTTTTGTTGGTGAAGCTTTTATGGGTGAAGCTTTTGTGGTGGGGGAAGCTTTTGTGGGTGAAGCTTTTGTTGGTGAAGCTTTTATGGGTGAAGCTTTTGTGGTGGGTGAAGCTTTTGTTGGTGAAGTTTTTATGGGTGAAGCTTTTGTAGGTGAAGTTATTGTGGGTGAAGCTTTTGTAGGTGAAGATTTGGAGTTGAAGCTTTTGTTGGGTACCATGAATTGATTTTGCTTCACACTATCTTGAACAAGATAGTGTGAAGCTTTTGAGAATTTGTAGTTGTCCTCCATTGATGAAGCTTTTATTGGTGAAGCTTTGGAGTTGAAGCTTTTGTTGGTGAAGCTTTTATGGGTGAAGCTTTTGTTGGGTACCATGAATTGATTTTGCTTCACACTATCTTGATCAAGATAGTGTGAAGCTTTTGAGAATTTGTAGTTGTCCTCCATTGATGAAGCTTTTGTTGAATTTCCTTTTTTTTTTTTTTTGGGAAACTAGAAATTTGAAAATGTGGGTGAGACAACATATACAAATTTTGCTTCCACACTGTTGAGCAAGAGATTGTGATGCAAGCCACACCTTGTAGTAATCGAAGGTTTGGATGAACCATATAAATTGAATTTGCTTCGAACAGTCTTGAATTTGCTTTGAAGGTTTGAGAATTGTAGTTGCCCTCTATTGATGAAGCTTTTGTTGGCACCATAAATTGGTTTTGCTTCACACTGTCTTGATCAAGAGTGTGTGAAGCTTTTAAGAATTGTGGTTGAACTTCTTTAATGAAGCTTTTTTTTGGCACCATAAATTTGTTTTGCTTCACACTGTCTTGATCAAGAGTGTGTGAAGCTTTTGAAAATTGTGGTTGCCCTCCATTGATGAAGCTCTTGTTGGCACCATAAATTGGTTTTGCTTCACACTGTCTTGATCAAGAGTGTGTGAAGCTTTTGAGAATTATGGTTGAACTCCATTAATGAAGCTCTTATTGGCACCATAAATTGGTTTTGCTTCACACTGTCTTGATCAAGAGTGTGTGAAACTTTTGAGAATTATGGTTGCCTTCCATTGATGAAGCTCTTGTTGGTACCATAAATTGGTTTTGCTTCACACTGTCTTGATTAAGAGTTTGTGAAGCTTTTAAGAATTGTGGTTGAACTCTTTTGATTAAGCTCTTGTTGGCACCATTAATTGGTTTTGTTTCACACTGTCTTGATCAAGAGTGTGTGAAGCTTTTGAGAATTGTGGTTGCCATCCATTGATGAAACTTTTGTTGGCACCATAAATTGGTTTTACTTCACACTGTCTTGATCAAGAGCGTGTGAAGCTTTTGAGAATTGTGGTTGAACTCTTTTGATGAAGCTCTTGTTGGCACCATAAATTGGTTTGCTTCACACTGTCTTGATCAGGAGTGTGTGAAGCTTTTGAGAATTGTGGTTGACCTCCATTGATGAAGCTCTTGTTGGCACCATAAATTGGTTTTGCTTCACACTGTCTTGATCAAGAGTGTATGAAGTTTTTGAGAATTATGGTTGAACTCCTTTGATGAAGCTCTTGTTGTCACCATAAATTGGTTTTGCTTCACACTGTCTTGATCAAGAATGTTTGAAGCTTTTGAGAATTATGGTTGCCCTCCATTGATGAAGCTCTTGTTGGCACCATAAATTGGTTTTGCTTCACACTGTCTTGTTCAAGAGCGTGTTAAGCTTTTGAGAATTGTGGTTGAACTCCTTTAATGAAGCTCTTGTTGGCACCATAAATTGGTTTTGCTTCACACTGTCTTGATCAAGATTGTGTGAAGCTTTCTACGAGTTGTAGTGTTTGCATTGTTACAGAGGGGAAATGTTTGAAGCAGATGCAAGAGAGCTGAATAACTTGATCTTCGTATGCCATGCACTGAAGTTGTTATTGGCTTGCAATAAGACTTTGTTGGTGACTATAACTCTTGTTGGGCATAAGTGCTCCCCTAGTTGAGTTGTCAAGCTTGAGGGTTTTTTATTATTTGTGAATGCTAGGAGTTCACATGTACAAGTTGTACCACTCGTCTTTTGGTAGGTGGAATGAATGGTGAGTTGCTTTCATCAGTTGGTTGGTGGTACGAAGGTAAGTTCCTTCATCACCTTTCATCATATTTCATCACCTGGTTGGTGGCACGAGGATGAGTTCCTTCTTCCCTTGGTTGGTGGCATGAATGGCAAGTTGCCAAATGATATTAGAGTACGGGTTGTACATTTCATCACCTGGTTGGTGGCATGAAGGAGAGTACAGGTTGTACATTTCATCACCTGGTTGGTGGCATGAAGATGAGTTCATTCTTCACCTGGTTGGTGGTATGAGTGGTAAGTTGCCAAATGATATTAGAGTACGGGTTGTACATTTTATCACCTGGTTGGTGGCATGAAGGAGAGTACGGGTTGTACATTTCATCACCTGGTTGGTGGCATGAATGGCAAGTTGCCAAATGATATTAGAGTACGGGTTGTACATTTCATCACCTGGTTGGTGGCATGAAGGAGAGTACGGGTTGTACATTTCATCACCTGGTTGGTGGCATGAACATGAGTTCCTTCTTCACCTGGTCGGTGGCATGAGTGACAAGTTGCCAAATGATATTAGAGTATGGGTTGTACATTTCATCATCTGGTTAGTGGCATGAAAATGAGTTCCTTCTTCACATTTCATCACCTAGTTGGTGAGAATAAGGGCAAGGTGTCTAGGCACATTGTAGCAAGTGTCGAACGACACAAAGTATGTTGAACCCTTTCAAAGCACAGTTGGCTTATGTATGAATGTGTTGGAATGTATGATTCAACGAATATATTGTGAAGCTGTTCGTTTATTTGTATAGTCTTATTGACATATACCTAGACTTTGTTTCATGTTGGAAGCATTCATGTTGAAGCTTTGAATCCGAGTGTTTCATCGCTAGGAATGTAAGAGGATTATGACCGAGTTGTCTAAATCACCGCTTTATTAAATTCATGCCAAATAGTCTTCGTTGCATAGGATGCCGAACATCTGAAGCTTAACACTTATACAATGTGAGTTTACTTGTAATAGTACTTTAAGTGATCAGCGTTCCATGAATGGCCAGGGGTCTTACCATCGGAGCTTCTAAGCTTGTAGGAGCCAGGGCGACTGATGCCAACAGCTTCAAACGGTCTATCCCAGTTTGGACTAAGTGTTCTTTCACTCAGGACTTTATCGCAGAGTAATCTTTTCTTCAATACCCAGTCCCCCACTTTGAAAAAACGAGGTTTGACCCTTGAGTCATAGTAGTTGGAGATGTGCTGATTGTAGGCGACATTCCTCAAGTGAGCCTGGTTTCTATGTTCCTCGACTAGATCTAAGTTGAGGGTAAGTTGTTTGTCATTTTCGCTTTGCACGTAGTTCTGGACTTGGAACGTTGCTTGCTCAAGCTCAACTGGGACAAATGCCTCTGTACCAAAGGCAAGTGAGAATGAGGTTTCTCCTGTTGATGTCCGATACGAAGTGCGGTATAACCAAAGAACTTATGGTACAAATTCTGGCCAACAACCTTTAGCTTTGTCCAAGCTAGTTTTCAAAGTTCAATTAATTATTTTGTTGATGACTTCAACTTGTCCATTAGACTGGGGATGAGCTGGGGAGGCAAAACATAAGTTGATGTTGAACTTAGAGCGAAACATCTTGAACTTATTGTTGTCGAACTGTTGCCCGTTGTCAGTGACTATCGCATTGGGAATGCCGAATCTGCAAAGGATGTTCTTCCATATGAAGTCTTCTATTTTTGCCTCAGTAATGGTTGCCAAGGGTTTTACTTCGGCCCACTTTATAAAGTAGTCAACTGCAACGATTGCATAGCGAACATTGCCCTTCCCTGCAGGTATTGGGCTGATTAAATCAAGTCCCTATTGGGCGAAAGGCCAAGGGCTGATCATAGGAGTAAGCGGCTCGGGAGGGGAGTGAGGAATAGTTGCGTAGCATTGTCACTTATCACATGAGCGGGATATTCTGTTGGCATCTTAGTGGAATGTTGGCCAGTAATATCCTTGGCGAAAAGCCTTGTGTGCTAGGGATCGAGATCCAGCATGATCTCCGCAAACTCCTTCATGTATTTCCCGAAGGACAGTTTCCACCTCTGCGGGCGTAAGGCATCTTAGGTATGGTAGGTTAAAACCCCGCTTGTAGAGTTGGTCATTAATGATCAAGTAATGGGTAGCCTTGTATCGAATATGCTTAGCTTGGACTTTGTCATTTGGAAGGGTGCCATGAGCAAGGAATCTATAAATCGGGGTAATCCAACAATCCCCCTGTTGTAAATTGCACACTTCCGCAGCCATGGTGCTTGGTGCTGCCAACGATTCGACGTGAATTTTTTTCCCAATCTTGTCTTCCATCGCTGAGGTGAGGCGAGCCAAAGCATATGCATGACTGTTTGCCGCTTGAGGAATTTGGGTGATCTAGTAGTGGAAGTGCTTGAGCAACAATTGTGTTTGTGCCAGATATACTGCCATTGAGCTATCCTTAGCGTCAAAGTTGTTGGTGACCTAGTTAACCACCAATTGGGAGTCACTGAAGATATCAATTCGTTTAACCCCAAGGTGTTTGGCCAAACGTAAGCCTGCTAGGAGGGCTTCATATTTGGCCTCATTGTTCGACGCCTTGAATTTGAAACGAAGAACATACTCCATCGCCACTTTGTCAGGGGTCGTAAGGACTAGTCCTGCTTCATAACCCTGTTGGTTGGACGAGCCATCAACATATAAACTCTATGTTGGGGCTGTTGGTTCTATTTTATGAGCTTTCGAGGGTAATGAAACCACTTCTTTAGGCGTAGAAACAATGTCAACAGGATATGTGAAGTCGGTGATGAAGTCTGCCACTGCTTGGCCATTCTCAGCTGGCTTTGGTTGGTAAGAGATGTCAAACTCACCCAATGCTATCGCCCATTTGATCATTCGCCCGGAAGTGTCAGGACTTTGGAGTATCTGTCGAAGATGATGATTGGTAAGCACGATGATGGAGTGTGCTTGGAAGTAAGGGCGAAGTTTTCGAGCAGACATGACCAATGCTAGAGCCAATTTCTCAATGTTGGAGTATCGTGTCTCCGCATCTTGTAAGGCTTTGCTAGCGTAGTAGTCATGCCGTTCGACATTACCATCATTTCGAATGAGAACGGAACTTATTGCTAAAGCCGATACCGACAGATAGATAATGAGAGTGTCACCAACCTCAGGTTTGGAGAACAGATGGGCTTTACTCATGTAGTCTTTGAGGTTCTTGAATGCCTTAGCATATTCATCAGTCCATGTAATGTACTTCTTACTTCCCTTAAGTGCTTTGAAAAAATGAGCACATCTGTCTGTGGCTGTAGAGATGAACCTAGTTAAGCCTGCCACCTTGCCAGTAAGGCTTTGGATATCTTTTGAAGTTACCGGTTCCCTTCATGTCGAGGATTGCTTTAATCTTCTCAGGATTAGCCTCAATGCCTCGTTGGCTTATCATGAAGCCTAAGAATTTGCCAGAGCCTACGCCGAAGGCACATTTGTTGGGGTTCAACCTCATTCGATACCTCTTCAGAATGGTGAAAGTTTCAGATACATTGGTGATGTGTTGGTAAACATGTTTGCTCTTGACTAGCATATCATCAACGTAAACTTCCATGCTCTTCCGAATCTGTTCGACAAACATTGAATTGACTAGTCTCTTATAAGTTGCTCCTGCATTCTTTAGGCCGAAGGGCATGACTTTATAACAATATAGTCCTCTATCAGTAATAAAGGCTGTGTATTCTTGGTCCGGATGGTTCATGAGGATTTGGTTGTATCCTGAGTAAGCATCCATGAAGCTCAAAAGTTCACATCCTATCGTAGAGTCTATAAGTTTGTCTATGAGAGGAAGAAGAAAGTTATCCTTCGGGCATCCTTTGTTTAGGTCGGTGTAATCGACATATATTCTCCACAAGACCTTTTGAAGCAAGAGACTTTTCTTGGTCGGATTCTTCTTAACAAGGACAACATTTGCTACCCATGTTAGATAATTGACTTCGCGAACGAAGCCTATGCCTTTGAGTTTTTCAACTTCTACCTTCATTGCCTCTTACCGTTCAGCGTCATAAGATCTTCAATGCTAACTAAATAGGTGGTGACAAGATGGTGCCAATCTTCACCATACGATCCGGATAATCTTTTGAGATAGAGACATTCTCCAACTCTTCAGCAGGTTGTGCTTGCTGGGTGAAAGAGTCATCTCGAGGATCGTCGGGTTGACTGTTGCCACCGTGAAGATCCAAGTTGGCTTCGTCTGGGCTGGTCTTTATGACTTGGTCATGTATAGAAGGGTTTCCTTAGGCACAGTCAGGTGTTGTTGCTTGATCGAAGTGGTGTAACATGATCGTGCATTATGTTGATCTCCGCCGATGTAAGCATTGCCATAGGGATTGGAAATTTCATCAACAACATATGTGTGGATACCATGGCCTTGAGATCATTGATGCCTGTGCGTCCGTTATGCTCGTGGTAGCAGCAAAACGTGCCCGTGTTCTTCGTGGGCTTGTAATCCGAGTGCCTCGGCTTTGGCTTCGGTATCAGGTGTGCCATGTTGGGGAAATGGCCACGCATGTGGCGTTTAAAGGTGTGTATGTCTCAAACCTCGGGGTAGGGGCTGTCCTGACACGTGCTTGACCCACTGTGTTGACTGCCTAGGGTCGGGGATTATCATGGCGATACCCTTGGTTATCGCGGTAGTGTCCCTTACTCCTTTTACTAAAATGAGACTGGTGAGGATGAAAATCTTTCCTTTTGCCCTGAGATTGATATGTTTGTTGACTTGGCAAAGTATTAAGTAAGGCAGGGGGAGGCACCGATGCCGTTTGGAAGGTCAAGGTCTTCTCATTTTGTTGGATCTGGCTTCCACTCCCTACTTGCTGATAAGGGGCGGTTGTTGGGGGTTTCCCTTGATATGTCCTTGCCTCGGCGGAGGCATGGTTGTAAGCCTATGCCATCACCTCAGAGTAAGTCTTCCAAGTGTTGGCATTGATCATGCACTTGAAGAAACAATCACGTAGGCCTGCCGTGAAGGCCTTGAGGGCGGTCTTGTCATCTGCCTCAACGCAGCGAGAATACTTATGGCTGAAACGACCAACATACTCTCGTAGTGACTCGTCCGACTTCTGGCTAATAATGTACAAGTCATCTGCAGAATGCAAGCGATCGGTCTGGAAGATGTGTTGAGAGACAAACAGTTTCCTCAGTTCCTCAAATGAGTCTACTGTCTCAGGTGGAAGACAACAATACTAGTTTAGAGCTCCGCCAGAGAGGGTGGAGGGGAAGAGAAAACATCGCTCTTCGTCAGTGTGCATCCGATATGCCATGGTGGACTCAAAGAGGTTAAGGTGTTCAATTGGGTCCTCCCTTTCAGTATAGAGTTATAAACCAAGCTTTTGTTTTGTCTTCACTTAAAGGGGGTGTCGAGGATCCTCCTTGTAAGAGGGTCAGGCCTAGGTTGGTTCCAATCAGGTATCTCAGCTTATCGTTCAGCCTTCAACTTGTTTACTTCCTTAAGAAGTTGTAGGACAAGTAAGTCCTGAGTAGTGTCATGTACCACTGGAGATTTCTTTCGTAAATCTCCATATCCTCTTAGAAGTATGAAGGTTTGATCAAGAGCATGTGATTTTTCCCTGGACTCGCCGTACTGACTTCCAAGGTATGTCTGTCAGAACATCTCTGAGTCCCCTATACCTTCGTGTTTCTTTAGGACTTGTTGTCCCTTCCCCAAATTGGTAGCCGGCCTGGGACATGGGAGGGGACCGAGTCTTTCAGAGACTTTTGGGTCATTGATCTTTTAGCTTACATGGATGGGATTGTCTCGACGTTGCTTAAGGGTATCTTGACAGTCGTGAAAAACGGCTTTCGATCCTTCCACTCCTTTTATAAGAAGGTGTCTTCCTCCACTTCTCCTACTTCGGGTCGAAGCAGCTGGGTTGAGAGAAGTCTCATGTTGATTAATGTTTTGATGATTAACTCGCTCTTTATCAGGGATACCCATGTCGAAGGAAGGCGACCCTCCATGTTGGGGGCACCCAGATCATGGTTGATGTTCATAGGGGTAACGAGCTCGCGTGTTTGAGTATGCCTAGTTTCGTGGAGCGTCTCGAAAAGCCTCTCATACTGCTCCTAGAGGACCTTATTTTTCATTGCTATCTTGTTGTTCTGAGCTTCTAGCTCATCGACTTTAGCTTGAAGAGCAACCCTCTTTCATTTCTTCTTTCGTTGCCTTGCACCAAGTGCAAGAGGGTTGTCATTCTGCGTGCTGTGGCTTCCTTTGCTCCCCATGTTGGAGAGGGATGCTTGGTCAAAAGAGAGTGTATGAATGGTGGAAACCAGCTTAACAAAGCTGAAGAGAGTGGGAATAAGTGTCGTTCCCACAGATGGCGCCAAATGTTGATGCACAAAATCAGTGAGGACTTTGGCACAACAGAAAGTGTTAAGTTTGTGACCTTTGCTAGATTGCCCCGGTCACTAGTGTGGATAAGTATGTAAATGGATAGAGACAGGGAAGCAAACATAAGATGTACGTTGTTCACCCAGATTGGCTATGTCCACGGAGTAGAGGAGTTCTCATTAATTATGAAGGGTTTACACAAGTACATAGGTTCAAGCTCTCCTTTTGTGAGTACTAGTGAATGGTTTAGTACAAATGACATTAGGAAATATTGTGAGAGAATGATCTCTATTTATAGAAGAGAGTTTCTAGTTTCATTCTGACATTGACAAGTGTCGTGTTGTATTGGCTTCTGATTTTGTCACATGTCACACTATGATTGGCTTCTGATGTCAACACATATCACGCTATGATTGGCCTCCTGGTTGGAGGAAAACTCTTCTGGGTCCTTGACGATATAACGTTGACCGGTGCTCAGTAGTTTCGGGATTGATCAAGTATGGTACAAACATCTTGAATGACAACCTGGTGTTAAAATGGTAACACTCGATGGAATAACATCTGGGGATAATCACTTTTAGTCCCCGATAACACTGATCTTTTCAAACGCACTAGTGATCATTCCAGATCTTCAGGAGCGAGATTAACTTCTGTTTAAGTCTGTTCTAAAGTAGATTATTAGCAAATTTATTTTTCTGGCCTTAGGACATTCCAACCAACACTAATTCTCATATTTCCTTTCGATGTTGTACTCGTTATTTTGATGAGTGTAGGCTTATGAGTATGAGTTGTTTTACTTTTGGGTAGCAGAAATCCTAAAAGCAGTAATCAATTTCTCCTAGAATCAACGAAACCACCTCACATGACCAGTTCTTTACCAATCATCCAAAACCATCTACTCGTGCTAGCTCTAACCTGTAATCAGCCTACAGTGGCGCTACTAATTGACAATACTGTCTGGTACTTAGGAACTGCTAACCAGTATTCAGGCGGTATGATTTATGATAACGGACACATGTACTAGTATTTGAGATTGATAGCTTTATGTCAGAACGTTGGTTTACAGTTTCAGGGTAGCGAACTATATCAAAATATCTTAAATGCATTAATTAGTGGCGCGACTGATAGACTGATTAACAGTGACTACCTGGGCCAAAAAATTTAAATCCTAGAAAGTAGGAGCAACCCTTGTAGTAGAACCGTAAACTCATAATTGTGTTAACCATTTTATCCATCTAGGTAACCAAAACATTCTTGACCAGTCACCTTTTTTATCACTTCCACATGCAAACAGTAGAATTATAACACGTGTCATAGAGAAAGGAAGTAGTATGGTATGTTTTGAGGACAAATATCTCTGGCATCATTTCTCAAAATTTTACTTGTGACATCACCAAATTGTGAAATGAAGTACACCATCAATCCATTTTCTCGTACTACATAGTTTTCCTTGCGCCTTTTCGAATGACTCCTACATCATTGAGAAAACTTAGTTATAAAAGCTTACCAATCAGCAATTTACCTAACTAAACACTTTATTTAGGGAACCTTAAACCTGTCCGGGAAGGCGAACGACTAAACCTTAGGATCGTACCTAGATTTTAGCAACTCAATCGGTGACGATTAAAACCATTAAGCCATACTTCAAACTGATGATCTACTCGACCAACTTTTAGAACTCGAGTTTTCTTTATTAGCTTGTCGAATTCATAGTGGTCTTACCGATGAATTGCTCACCTACCTTAGGAATGAGAGCAAATTTTCTAAACACTGACAGTCAACTTTATACCAAATTCCTCAACTGTTAACTTTGATTACATTGGTACTTTTCTTGGGAGACATGATCTGAGTAGACAATATTCTTTTCTTTTTCCCAAAAAGGTTTTAGTGGAAGAATGTTGAAATCTTCAAAAAGTGTTGTGAAATACGTGATATCTTTGGTTTTGTCGATTTTATCAGTCGTTTGTTAGCGATTTTTTGGTTATGGTGTTTTTCTTCACATGTCAACAGAGGAAAGTTAGTTTAGTTGTGATGTTGATTATGAATAAAGTTTCTAACAATCGAACTGTTGTCTCACCTCACCTTTGTTTTACACCTTTTGATGACATTGATCATTTCGAAATCCACGATGGCGTTTTCTTTGGATGTGTAAATGCAGCATGATGGAGTATCACTTATATTTCCCAACTGTTAGAACCGTTTGAAATGAACCATCTTATTCATGACTTAGAGTTAACAATTATCTTCTTCATTTGAAACCGGATGACATTTCTCTATGGAGAAACATGTCCAAGATCTTTACTAACCTTAGACCTCTCAAATACACCTTTTCTTGAAAAGAGCCAAATTTCTAACAGTGACGATGGAGAAACCAAATCAATGCCTATGATTGCACTATTGTGTATTACCCGGTTGTGCAAATGTAATTACTATTTACCGTACCAAAAGACATATTTGCCCTTAAACATTTTTCAACATGTTCTATTCCATTTCAATTGGAATTCACGAGTATTGATATGACATTACTAACAATCATCAAGTAATCGTTCGAGTGTTATAATCACTTCCTGTATCCAAATAGAGATAGGGAAATATCATCATAAGCTCCTTGTACGAGCTATCTTGTACATGTGGAGATTATGATGATGTTTCGGTGTTTATTGACCGACTTGACAAGTCAGCTCACTTTTCGTTGGTCCAGAGTGACCACATTTTATACCACTTGGTAAAATTCTTCATTTTTGAATTTATTAGATTTTCTGACGTTTCGATCCGCACCTATTCTGACTGTGATTCTATATTCACCCCTTTGTGCCGGAAGGCATTCCAGCCAACCTTAGGTATGTGTCTACCCTACTAGACTTTGTATTATTTCTGAAGCAGACATACTATTTAGGATAATCACTCGAACGTCTAAATTTTAGTTGTGACCATTAATTGCTCAATCACCTAACGAATACTCTGCTGAATGAATCTTTATCGTCGGTGTTCGAACATCTAGAAGCTACTGTTGTAGCAAGATGTCATGTATTCAAACCAGTTACCTTGTATCTTAGATTTGATGGACTTGTTTTGACCCTTAAATTCTTGAGTGTTGCTTTAGCCTTCTCGACATAGTTCTTGCTAAATCCAAGAGAAATTCACTATGAATCTGCTCGCCAAGGTATTGTGAACTACATTGTTTGGCTACATGATGTGCGTACTGCTATTGTGATGTGCGTTTTACTTCCAGGACTTTGGCAGTCTTCTTGAAGGCCATGTGTACTAAGTTTACGCTAGTACCACATTTCACCCTCAGACTAACGGTTAGTCTAAGCGAACTACTCAGACCTTAAGGCTAGTTTGGTATTACTGTGCTTTGAAAAAAAAAAAAAGTACTTCTGCTGTGTTGTGAGAATAAGCTCATTTTTGCTGCTTTATATTTTCAGATTTTTTTTTTACCCAAAACTGTGAAAATAAGTTGTTTTTAAGTGTTTACCAGACACCTTTTTGAGCTTAGCTTTTTTTTATACCCAGTTTTTATAAAAGCACCTCAGTACCAAACCAGTACTTAGTGGACGTGTTGCATTTTGTCCGTTCTACAATTAGCATGGTTGTAAAATGCAGTTATCTTTTATTTTAGTTGCATGTAACTACGGCTACAATTTTGGTTTTGGGTATGACACCGTTGAGACATAGTATGAAGATTTTATGCACAACACGTAATTTACAGAGGAGTATTACGAATAGGTTTTGAATAATCAAGATTACAATTTAGAAAATAATGTCCTATTTGCATTGTCACCCGAGAGGGTAGTACGTGAGCGTGGTCGAGGAGCTAATCAGACATTTATATGTATTTCCCAATGAGGGGTAAGATGGTCATATTGCATCCTCGGGAATTTGTTGCTTGCTTATCAAGACAACACTGAGCTGTCGATATCGCAAGCTGCAGACTTAAATATCAATAACTTATTCATTGGAATCATTAAACAAGTGAACAAGTAGGCCCGTTTACATTAGCATTTTTATTTATTTATTTATTTGTTGTTTGGGCTTGACCCAAAGATACTACATGCATATTCTCGGGGTACGTTACGCTACAAGTGCGTAGGTGAAATCTTTCTATGTTCGGTTTTGATTTTAGTACAACTATTTTAACTTTACTTCACTACATATGTATTTTTGACGTTATGCTTTTCTAAAGGTTTTATATTTTGGTATTGAAATGAAGGAGAATGAAAGTATGAGTTTGGAGGCATGAAAGAGGAATCATTGCAATCTGACAGAATGACATTCTCTTTTATGCAACTGCTCTAGCTTGATTTCTTCCTTATATATATATATTTTTTTTTCTTTCTTTTATCTTTTCACTATTTTACGTATAGCAAATTATTAGAAATTTCGGGGACAAAATTTTTTTAAGGTGGGTAGATTGTGACAACCCGTCCCTAATTTTACAATTTTATTCATTTTAAAGGAGTGAATTGACGAAAATGCCCTTGAGGCGGGATTGATGACTTTCCACTACTACAAAAGGGGATATTACTGTCGGAGTAAAAAAGACAAGAAACACTACTTACTGCCGAATTATTGGTAAAAATCCGACATTAAATTGTGCAATGTTGAATAGAGGAACCGACACCAATGCTACCGTCACAAAAAGGGTATTGACGTCGTTTAGGCCCCTTAATCCGCCACCATGAAGCAAAGTAATATAAAATAAAAAGAAACAAAGGCATCACTGAAAACTGACATAGGAACTGACGTCGCTTATAAGTGACATAGAAAGGAACAAAGGCGTCGCTCCAAACCGACATTAAGTAACAAATAAACAATTAAAATATCATAGTTACTGTCGCTTCCAATCGACATCACTCGAGTTAAATAAATAAAATAGTCAAGTTGACGTCGGTCATAACCGACATTACGTAACATCTCAATAAAAATGACATAGGTGCTGACGTCGCTTATAAGCGACACTAGAAATATTAAAAATAAAAAAATTTAATAAATCTTCCTTAGTTTTTAATTAAGAGGTGTGTTCTCGTGCTCCTCGACCGGTTTATCAGTATAATGTTTTTTTTTTAAATTTATTTATATACTCTTTATGCGCATGCTCCGCAGTATGAAGTGCCATGTGATGGATCATTGGCATTTTCGTCATATCCTCTTCTTGAAAAATAATAGTTTCCTATACTCTCAAAAAAATCAAGCAAATTAATTATTACTATAAAATTGACTTGTTATACTCTCTTCAAGTAACAAAAAATATTTATACCTTTATTCTATTCCAGAAAGCTTCCTTGTGATCTTCCTTGATCATACGCCAATCTCTCACCAACGGAATATTTCTATAATCTCTAACCTCCACCGCTACATGTTTTGAAAAAGCACTAGAATTTTCACTAATGCATTTTCCAAACGCATCAAAAGAACAAGGTTGTTCCTTCCAGTTAGGAATTGAGGGTCCCCGTCCTCGTTGAGTTTTTCCTTATAAATATAGAAAAAAACAATTAAAAACCAAGGACCAAAAAACAATTTTCAATTTGGGCATCATACTAGTTAGACTACAAAACAAAATACTAAAACTATTAACCATAATTAAAAATGGCCCACCATCGACTTCTTCCTCTTCGAATTGGATTTCATTAGCATGCTCATCTTCAAAATGATCCATAGCAAAACAATCTGCAAGAAGAAGTACAAAAACTAAAAAGTGAAAAGGGAGATGAAATGGAAGTACAGACGAAATTGGGAAGGAGAAATTTGGGAAAAAATGAAAGCACGGATGAAATGGGGGGGAAAAGGGGTTTAGATATGGATGTTGTTGGCTTTGGTTGAAACAGGCATTAAGTCCCTAACGTCATATTAAAACCCACTGGCGTCGCAATAAGTGAGCCTTAGTGTCGGTTGAAACCGCCACCAACTTTTGACATGCATTACGTCGAATTAAATCCACCCACTTTCTGACAACATTTATTGGACCAAACGTGGCGTCGGTTTAGTTAAACTCGGTGTCGATTGACACACTTTACCGATACATTAAATCAAACAACCACTTTCTGACATAGTTTTTTCAAATTGACTTGGCGTCGCTTTAGTTAACCTTGGTGTTGATTCAAACTGACACCATAGTCTGACAAGCTTTAATGAAGTGCACGTTGCGGCGGTTTAAAAGCATTTGGCATCAGTTTAAAACGACACGATACCAAACAACTTCTGAGGTGACTGATTGAAATTCCCCTTCCTAAGTCAACTTCACGTCATTTTTAACCGACACTACCCACATGACATTGAAATAAATAAAGCTGACGTCGAATTAAGAGACAGTAGCGTCGGTTCCAATGGACATTACATGTCTGACATCAAATTTAATATAAATCGTGTAGAATTAAATGTACTTGGCATCGCTTAAAAACGACACTAACTCGTGCAAAACCAAGCGGGAAACTTCCCGCCTAGAGTATTTCAAATTATCTGACCAATGTCGTCGCATAAAAGCGACAGGAAAATAGATTTTTTTTTTTAAATGTCCCCATACAAAAAAAAAATAACGAGTGTTTTTTTTTTTTGTTACCTCATATAACATTTTAAGATTTTATTAAATAAAATTGAACTTAAATAAAATACGTAATAAAAAAAATATAGTCTAATTAATACTTAAAACACATAAAACACAAGCACTCATCCACCAAATATGCTTCAACAAAAGAACCTTCAGGACGACCCTTATTACGAACATAGTGCTTCAACAGGTCAGGTCGTTTTTATGTAACACATGTTATCTTAACGGGTCCTTAACAAGTCAGGTCACTTTACCCCCCGTTAAGAAAAATATATTTTTTTTCTTAAATTTGCACATACCACACATTGCCACATAAATATTACTTCAAAACATTAAAACACATTTGTCGTTTAAGTACTACATCTACACTCGAAAATAAGAGCCTAATAAACAAACATCCATGCATTACTAGTCTATTACAAAATATTAAATGTGCAAGGATATGCAAAATGAAAGAGTTTTTGTTTTCAAGGTTGTGAAGTCTTTCTCAAAAGTTTAAAACTTGCCAATGGAACTCAAAGATTGCAAGTTATTCCTTTTACAAAATCCTCAATTTTCATCGATCATCATGACATAAGATTTTGTGGTATCCACTTGTGTAAATATTTTAAATTGACGATCAAATTAGTTCATTGTATTCAAATAAGATCAAGGAGTGTAGCTATAAAAAATCATCAAAATCGAAGTTAAAATAACCG
Source organism: Malus sylvestris (assembly GCF_916048215.2). Taxonomy (NCBI): domain Eukaryota; kingdom Viridiplantae; phylum Streptophyta; class Magnoliopsida; order Rosales; family Rosaceae; genus Malus; species Malus sylvestris. The sequence continues at coordinate 16,074,692 of NC_062272.1, forward strand.
TTAAATTGAGATTTTTCGTTTATAACCGTTGAAAAGTTTTGTCCCGTTACTTTATCTCTGAATGTTTATTTTTTGCAATTTTTGGCGTATGCGATCTCGAAGTATATACAAACATGTTTGACGGTTGGATTGTTGAAACTAGTTTCGTAGAATGCGTATCTCATCAAAACGATAGATTCACTAACAGTTAAGAGTTTATTCTTACTTTCATTAAATATAACATAAGATTTTGGGGTATCCACTAGTGTAAATATTTTAAATTGAAGATTGAGTTCATTCATTGCATTCATATGGGGTCAAGGAGTGTACTTGTAAAAAATCATTAAAATCGGAGTTAAAATAACCGTTAAATCGTGATTTTTCGTTGATAACTGTTGAAAAGTTTAGTCCCGTTACTTGATCTTTGAATGTTTGTTTTTTCTGATTTTTGGTGCATGCGATCTCGAAGCATATACAAACAAGTTTAACGGTTGAATCGTTGAAATTAGTTTCGTAGAATGTGTATCCCATCAAAACGATAGATTCACTAACACTTAGAGTTTATTTATACTTTCATTAAGTATAACATAAGATTTTGTGGTATTCACTAGTGTAAATATTTTAAATTGAAGATCGAACTCATTCATTGTATTCATATAGGATCAAGGAGTGTAGCTGCAAAAAGTCATCAAAATCGAAGTTAAAATAACTGTGAAATTGTGATTTTTTGTTTATAACCGTAAAAAAGTTTTGTCCCGTTACTTGATCTTTGAATGTTTTTTTTTTTGCAATTTTTGGCATATGTGATTTTGAAGTATATACAAACATATTTGATGATTGGATTGTTGAAACTAGTTTTGTAGAATGTGTATCCCATCAAAACAATAGATTCACTAACATTTAAGAGTTTATTCATACTTTCATTAAGCATAATATAAGATTTTGTGGTATCCACTAGTGTAAATATTTTAAATTGAAGATCGTGTTCGTTCATTGTATTCATATAGGGTCAAGGAGTGTATCTGTAAAAAAATCATCAAAATTGGAGTTAAAATAACCGTTAAATCGTGATTTTTCGTTGATAACCGTCGAAAAGTTTTGTCACATTACTTGATCTCTGAATGTTTGTTTTTTTCGATTTTTGGTGTATGCGATCTTGAAGCATATACAAACAATTTTGATGGTTTGATCATTGAAATTAGTTTCGTAGAATACGTATCCCATCAAAACGATAGATTCACTAACACTTAGAGTTTATTTATACTTTCATTAAGTATAACATAAGATTTTGTGGTATCCACTAGTGTAAATATTTTAAATTGAAGATCGAACTCATTCATTGTATTCATATAGGGTCAAGGAGTGTAGCTGCCAAAAATCATCAAAATCGAAGTTAGAATAACCGTTAAATAGTGATTTTTCGTTTATAACCGTCCAAAAAATTTTGTCCCGTTACTTGATCTCTAAATGTTTGTTTTTTGCAATTTTTAGCGTATACGATCTCGAAGTATATACAAACATGTTTGACGGTTGGATCTTTGAAACTAGTTTCGTAGAATACATATCCCATCAAAATAATATATTCACTAACACTTAAAAGTTTATTTATACTTTCATTAAGTATAACATAAGATTTTGTGGTATCCACTAGAGTAAATATGTTCAATTGAAGATCAAGTTCATTCATTGTATTCATATAAGGTCAATGAGTGTATCTGTAAAAAATCATCAAAATCGGAGTTAAAATAACCGTTAAATCATGATTTTTCGTTTTATAACCGTAGAAAAGTTTTGAACCATTACTTGATTTCTGAATGTTTTTTTTTTTTTTTTGCTGATGCAATCTCGAAGCATATACAAACAAGTTTGATGGTTGGATTGTTGAAATTAGTTTCGAAGAATTCGTATCCCATCAAGTTAATGGTGTGTGTGTATATATATATATATATATATATATATATATTTATTTATTAAGTAGATTTAAATTTATTTATTTTGGACGTATAACACTTAAGAAATTGAATGGTATGTATATTTAAGTTGATCCAATGGTCACCAATTTTTAAAATTTAATTTAATATATATATATATATATATAATATATAATCAAGCGACACTAGTCTTCTTTCAACCGACGCTAAATTTATGTCGATTACAATCGACACCGAATTCCAAAATATTTAATAAAAATTAAAACTTATGTCGGCTACAACAGACACTGGCTTTGAAAATATGTAAAAACTATCATTAGTGTCGGAAAAAAGCAACACTAGTCTTCTTTTAACCGACGCTGACATTATGTCGGTTAAAAGCGACACAGTTTTTTTTAAGGAAAACTAATGAAAATGACTTGAAAACTTTGAGTTTTAATGATAAGGACAAAATAAAGGGTAAAGTGAATAGTTCCAGGATTGACTTTTTAGTGTAAAAATGTGGTTTTTCGTTAAAGTGAACAGTACCGGGTGCTTTTCGTTAAAGTTCCCTTTTTTTTAATGCAACACCACTATTAAAAAAATATTAAAATCTATGTCGGTTATAAGCGACATTAAAGTTTATGTCGGTTATAAGCGATAGTAATTCCGACACCATGTAAAGTAGGTGTCGGAATGTCTTAAGCGCCACTATGTTTTATAAAAGCAACACCAACCACCAACACAATAAGGCCCTTTTGTAGTAGTGTTCGTTGACCGTCTTTTCGTGACGCATACGAGTTACCATTTTATTGTATTCTCGAAGTACTTGATGGTACGAACACGCAAGCGTGAGCGGAATCAAAATTGGAGTTACAATAAAGATTTTATGGAACTACGAATCTGAAATAGTAAAAAAAAGTATTACTATTTTATATTTTATATATTTCTTTTAATTATTATATTAATATATTATTATGTTATTATTTTTCTGTGGGATATTTTAATTATTTAAACAATATTTTCTGGCCATGGGCCCACACCCCACTCTTCCCTCGAGTTTTACTAATGTGTCCCAATACTATGCTCAGGTGTGATTACTATCGAAGACTCTGACCTTCTTAGCTTGAACGGATGTAACATCACAAGTACCTGTGAGTGAGTTTTTTCTTTTATATAGTATATATATATATAATTGTTAGTTTCCATTTATACATTTCATAAAGATTTTTCTACAATACGCCTAGATTAGCGTGACGTTTATAAGATTTAACGCATTGATAGAAATTATGAATCTATGCCACGTCCTACAGGATGCACATGTATGCGTATTAGTATGGATGCTTTAATGGTATTTACGGTTATGAATAGTATTTCATTGACTAGGGTTAATGAATTATCGAGTTATTGATTTACCATTGCATGATCATATTTACATTATCTGCTCATCATTTGTTGCACCAGTGCTAGTACTCGCCCGGGCCAGAACCAACCTTTCACGTGAATGTTCACATTGCACCGTACGCTGACTTTGGATCCATTGTAGGTGCCAGTCCTATCCTAGATTGCTATAGGCAATCAGGACTCGTATGTGATGCGCATAACGCCAATCTTCACGTGATTGTAGTACAGTAGTACTAGTACTAGAGCGTAAATCATTAATACACTCAGTCTTGTTCATGTCAGAATACATTTGCATGAACTCGTGTGTTAGCATGTGTCCATGAGCATTCGATGTGATATGTTTATTTCTGTGAGATATTGTGATTGTTGGAAGTTATTTGCTTATTTACGAATTTTGTGAAGTTTTATATTTTTGAGGTATTGCAGACTACGGTAAGTATTTTCATACTATACGTAGTATATCTATTTTGGAAACTATACTTGTTTTACCGCGAGGGGTTATTATGTTTTCAAAAAGGTTTTTATAAAACTTTATTTTTAGGCCTACTCACCTTTGTTTTTCGCCCCTCAGGTTTTAGTGGCTGAGCTTTCGTGTCGACGAGGATTCTTGACAAATCATGATATAGTGGTTACCTTCAATGGTATAATTCTCATCCTACTTTACTATACTTTACTTATGCTCTAACGTCACGTGTAAATTGGGTTCATTCCTGCTCACAAGCGCACTCTTATATTCAGACACTTTTAGAGTTAAATTTATTCATATTTTCCACATCACTACACTTTATGGCTTTGTCACCCTTCTGGTGTCGGTTAGCATAGCTTGATTTGAAGTCCAGATGAATATTCCAGGTCGGAGTGTGTCACTTAGTGATTGCGAGTTGAAAAAAAAATGCCTATAAAAACAAGCCCAATGTCAAATTGCAATATTACAAAGAGAAGCGTCACTAAACCAATGGTTAATTGGTACTATCTACACATGCGTGTAACATATGCACGTCGTTATGTGTTTTACATATGCTATGGGCAGACAGGCATCCCTATATTCTATTTATAAACGCATTTAATAAATTGAGGAAAACAACAAAGGTGCATCTTTGCTAGCTAGGTTTTCGTTCAACCTCCAAAAAGTTGGTGCTATTTGCACAAATTGTTTAAAAAATTCAGGGCTTGTTTGGTATTGTATTAAAAAAATTCATAATTTTTCAAAATATTTTTTAAGAATATCTTTTAATAACAATTTTTTTAAGATCTAAAAACTTGTTTGGTGTGAGATTCAAAATATTTTAAAAATTTTAATAATTAAAAAGAAAAGAAAAAAAAATACCCTACAACAACTCGTCATGGATTGAGGAATTATTACTAAATTTAATTGGACAAACAGAGAGATCTGAAGAGGGTCAGAGGAGAGGGAGGTGAGACAAAAGGAGGGGAGAGAGCAGTGAGTGGGAGAGAAATAGGAGTGAAGGATTCAGAAGAGAGGAGAAAGAAATGAGAGTGAGGATCATATCAGGAAAGGAGAGAGAAAGATAGATAGAGATAAAGTCCTAGCTAAAAAAGATCGGAAGTGAGAGGAAAGGAGAAAAAAAGTAGTGCATTTGGAGTATAAAAACTCTATACATTGGGTACTTTTTTTTTAGTACAACGATATATTTTTACACTAAGGAGATGGGGAGTTCGGCTAAGCCACACGATGGGCAATCTAATTTGGTATCGAATTCGTCATCCACGAGATTCGAATCTAAGACCTCTCACTTACAAGTGAATAGGAATATCATCAGACCGTAATACTGAGTGACTAAACATTTGGTACTTGAATAAGAACGGTAACAGATATAATAGTGCCACAATGAACCTTAGTATGTCTCAACAGACTAGATTAATAAGATCATATGACCTAAGATTCTTTATTAACATGTACATTTTACAGAAATATATACCGTTTCATCATATATGTTGCATATGTGCATGGCATCATCGTTCATATAGTATTCATGGTCGTAATGAGCGTAATGTCCCATACAATTCTTCCTCATGCGAGGTTATAGAAGACGGATTATATATGTTCTATTTAAATGGTTGATCAATTTCTGTTAATTGGATTGATGCTCGTGAAAATTGATCCTAGCATGTTTTGAGATGGCTTGTTGTATTTGCAATCAAGGAATGACTCCTAATGGAATTCATACGCGCCAAGTGTAGCTTTAGCAACATTAAGGTACTCTCGATGATAAAAGATTGTTGAAATTCTCTTCCTCAACCACTGAATATTATAGAGGGAAAAGTCATGCATTAGGTAATACATGTTGAGTATTATTCATTGGTTCCTTTCTAGTGGAGTGGGAAGTTGACCCATAATTATTGGAAGAGAAATTTTATTTGAACCCATGCAACATTTTTCTACACCCAACGTACTCTTTACGCCTATATTATTTTTAATTAAAGAATCAGTCTCTCTTTAAACCCAAATTTACTATCTAAACTACCCTCACAAACTCAATTCAATATATAAAAATTCATCTTTACACCCATTTAGAAAAGAAAATCCCAAATGAGTGAATGAAGAATTAAGATTTTGTCATGGCAACCATTTGTTATAGGTGAATTGATCAGCAGCATCAAATTGTTTTTTAAACTTTTGCGACGTCGGTTTGGAGTGCAAGGTTGTTAGGAAATGATCTTCGCCAAGCTCTTAATAGAGTAGTCCAAATAGCTAGCCTAAATGTGATTTGTGGAACTGAGTGATGAATTTGTAATTCAAGATTAAACAGTTCAGTAGCTGCTAGGTAAGCAGTTGAACTAGTACTTTTGAAATTTGAATCATGTAAAATTATGTGGACACCTTAGTGAAAGTAAATTTCAGTAGAACTTCTCATCACGTTTTCTTGAAGGATCATGGCAGTAATTTTCATTTGAGTGATATATGTTGCTTTTATAGGCATACATAGTTGAATTGGAAGCATAACTAAACAAATAACGAGAAGAGAACTCACACCTTAAACATGCACTCGTAATGACATGGAAAACATTTCTATGTGTTGAAAGCTTTCTAACTCTTTTGTTTCTTGTGGTGATATTGCTTGTAATTATTGCTCTTCCTGAGTGAGTTATCATGAAGTTAGAAAGGAAACGATATTATTAGGTGATCGTAGGGTTTTATGGCAGCTCTTAAGAATTTAGTCAGAATGAACGTAGAATAAATATTGTGCGATGGTAGAACTTGATTATTGAGTATGGGTTTATTGATAAATTTTAGTTTTATTCTTAATTTCATCTTGTACTTGATTATAATTATGCAATAGGATAAAATAGATAATTCACATTTAGAATTTAAATTAGGTGTAGAAAGAGGTTCGATGGGTTCAAATAAAATTTCCCTTATTGCAATTAAGTTATACAATATTACAATGGGAACACCAGATATGCTGTTCTTTAGTATTTGCCATTTGGTTTAACAAATATCGATCCCAATCATTCTGCAATATTATTTCCAATTACTTAATGTTTTTTTCTTTTGAGATGGTATACACTGGAAGCATTTATATTAGCAGTTTGACATGGCAAGGTAAACAAGCTTTCTTGTACATAATGAATGAAAATTCACTGGTAAATTTATAGAAGAAAACTTTTAACTCATCAAAAGAATATCACTAGACTTATGCTTTAAGAAAAGCAATTAAAATGGGGGCAAATAACGTAATGGATTTAAATATTGTAAAGCTTTCCATACAAGTGTTTTTTTTTTTTTTTTAAGTTTCATTATTAGGAACAACAAATACAAAAAGTATCAGATGAGTACATTACTTTAGTAACCAATATCATAATTCGAACTCAAATGTAAGGAGACGCTCAAACTTGCTCAAACTTAAATGTAAGGAAACGCACACACTGCTAAGGAATCTAACCCACAACTACAACTTTGTAGAAAATATTTTATTACAGGAAAAGAAGAAAGATAGTTTTAACTCCGTACCTCATGAATTTTAAAAAATTTAAAGTTAAAGTTAAGATATCCCCTGTCAATTTTGTCTTTCTAACCAAGGAAAGAAAAGTAAAACATATCCCATCCCATATCAAATGGAACGTAATAAAGCAAAACTGGGAATAAACGTCCATGAATAAACCTTCCCTGAACTGTACAAAATTAATTAGATTGAGTGAGAGACATAACTAAGAGCCATGAAATTCCACTACCTTCATATTATATATATCAATTATTCCAACCCAAGAAGTCTGGTTGCAATTAGTACAATGAGAAAGAAGATGAATCGCCCACTTGGGATGTGCTTGCTGATCTTGTGTACTTTTTTGGTGATGAAGAAGAAGATGACATGTTTGACCTTCTCCTAAGCATCTGCCTCATCCCATCTGCCACTCTAACTGCAGGGTTGGATTTGAATTTACCACAAAATGACATGTGTGCCCTCACAGCTTCCTCCATGCCAAATGGCTGATTGCTGCCTTTGCCAACCTCATCCCTTACTGCTTCTGAGCACAACCCACAGAGCCATTTCCCATCAAATTTTGCCTTCACTTGTGTGATGTAGTCTTGTGTGCAATCTTCTTTTAGTCCACAGCACTCACACCTAACCATCTCAATCTCCATTTGTTTTTTTTTTCTTCCTCTTTTGTTTTCTGCTCTGATGAATTGTGAAGGGATTGAAGAGAAAAGTGAGATATTTTTATTTGTTGGATTGGATTGCAATGATGGGGTAGAAAGTGGAGTTTCTTTGCATTTGTTTTCTCTCTTGAGACGTGGTGATTGTGTTGCTCACTTGGTTGCTTCAGAAAACTGAGAAGTGTTTGATGTATGAGAGCTTTTATGGTTGGGATTTTCTCTGTCTATTGGTTATTAGGAATTTAGGAGATGAAAGAGACAGCGAGGGAGAGAGAGAGAGAGAGAGCTCTTATAAGGCCACTAGGCCAGGGTAGGGAAAACTGCCATAATTTCCTCCATATTCTAAGGGACATGGGGCAGTGGGAAACGAGACAAGAGTGGTCGGAGGGGTGAAGGATCCCTTTCCACCTAATCTATTTAGTTTGGGATTCGAACCGTTAAAATTAAATCAACAGATAAAGTTATTATCACTTTAAAGGGTCCTCTATTTATAACCTTTGGATTAAATTTTAACAATCCGAATCCCGAACTAGATGAATTAGGTGGAAAGGGTTATGAGAGGATCCCTTTCCCTCAAGGCTGGCCCTATTTATCATATTCAAATACTTATTTCTTAAGGAAAACTAATGAAAATGATTTGAAAACTTTGAATTTTAATGATAAGGACAAAATAAAGGGTAAAGTGAATAGTACCATAATTGACTTTTTAGTGTAAAAATGTAGTTTTTCATTAAAGTGAACAGTACCGGAATGTTTTCGTCAAAGTTCCATATTTCTTATCCCCCATAAATAAACAATGTTTGTAGGTTTTGGGGTAGTAAGTAACGTACATCTCTCTATTCAGAGTACAAATTTCATATCAAAGAAAAAGTAGACGTTGTATGTATTTATAAATAGTTAGATTATTTCCCACAAATAGTTTTATGGTGAAACCTCAATTTCTTTATGGTATTAGAACATGTTGTTTCATGTATGAAATCCAACGATCATATGTGCTGCTCCACATCACTTGATTTCTATTGTCTACGTGCTAAGTTTGAAAACCCGCCACACGTGAGAGAGCATGTTGAGGGTATCAATACCACTTCAAAAAAAAAAAAAAAAAAAACATCTTACATGTACTTATAAGTAATTAAATTAATCTCTATATTATCAATTAATTTTATGGTCTTACTTCTACCTGAACTTGTTTCTCTCTCTCAAATTCTTGGTTTTGTGAAATACGTTGGTAGCTTTTTGGTAGGTTTAGTGACAGTTACTTTCGGTTGAAATGAGAAGAGATTTTTCAGTGTGATCGGTACACGGGATAATACATCACGTGTTACTATACAAATGATCAAATATGTATGCAAAAAAATTAATAACTCAAAAAATAAAATTTTATATCACTTTTATTAAAACACGTGATGTACCATTTATGTTTCCATCACAATAAAAAAATTCTTTCAAGTTGGAATAATTGGATTGTATTGGATGTGGCTACACTTGGCTCTAAACTTTTGGCGGACGAGTGAGGCTTGATATTCTTAATTTTGGTAGTTTGTTTGGTTATCTTGGTTCCATGAACGTGTTGACTGCTGACCATCTGACTTTCATGTGTGAATTTAGAGCTTGCTATATAGCAATGGGGATATGGATTGTCTGTCCTTCCCCATCCTATGCCCTTTTCATACTTTCTTATTTTTGTGGTTACGGTTAAGTCACGTCAATATTTTATATTTTTATTGTTTTTTTACTTATTATTTCTATAAAAAATCAATATAAAATGTTGACGTAGCTTAACCGTGATCATAAAAATAGAAGAAAATAGAAAGAGTATGGAATGAAAAGGGCAGACAATCCAGATCCATAGCAATGAGGCCAACATTAATGTTTTGTTGACCAAGAGGCGATGGGTGGTTCAACGGCCAATGATTGATGAAGATGTGCATTATTAGGGTTTATGATGATCACTACATGCATACTGCCTTCTACTCAGATGAGGTGATATTTTGGATAGACTTTCGCATGAAAAAGTACTTTCACAACGACTCTCTCTTGCAACAATATTAGCCTTTGTACATAAAGTATTTTTTGAATCACAACGTGCTATGCGCGACTTACACATTTTAAATGTATTTATATGCGTAAATTGATAAAGAGAAAATCAAATATTTGAAGTAAATGAATAAGTTTAGATCATGCTAGAAGAAACCCCTCATAAACCAATTAAAGCAGCTGAATTCACATAATAAAATCGGTCTCTATAGAATTTATATTAAGAATAGAGAAAATAATATTTAATAAACAATTGATTGAATCATATTATTGCTTATTGTGAGGCTAAACCCATCCCTTTTCCCTTAGTGTAGATAATATATTTTGTTTTAAAAAAAATCATTTGACAATTAATTTAATCACATTATTATCCGCGAGTGAAATTTTTTTTTTTATAACCGACATTACACGCCTCTTAAGATGTTTCGAACGCATTTAAAAATAGAGAAATTGAATCATATTATTGCTAACCTATTGTGAAGAACTAATTAATAATTAAAAAAAAAACCGCACCAAAAAATTAATTATTAAAAAAAGCACTGTTAAAATTATAAAATTACCCTTGTATTATTTTATGCATTCAGTTTTGCTGCTTTTGATTTTTTTTGGCTGAGGGGCATTTTGGCAATATTTTTTTTTGTCGAAGCCGTGACCCCAAAGTGGGGTTCTGGCTTTATATATAAGAAGATAAGACATCATCTACGCGACAGCCACGAAGAATTTTACCATCATATTACCATCAAGAGTTTTGTGAGCCTCTCACCAAAAGTTTTAAGCAACAAAGTTAGAAATTTCTTCCCATTGTACTAAAGGAGATTCACAAGTTTTAATCCATTTGTTAAAATCAAATGATCCACCTACTTGGAGATTGCTTTCAACGATATCTGATATTTGAAGATTGCTAGGAAATTTTTTGTTCAACAAGTAGAACATGAGTTTCGTGAAGCTAACATGGTAGTAGAAAAACATGCAAATAAGGTTATTAGCTGCATTCAAAATTCATGTATTTGGTTTTGTAATTTTCTACATAATGTGGCTTGTAAAGTGTTATATGATGTAAGGCAGGTAGAGATCCCAAAAGAATTCACCTTGTAGTTTGTTTGTTTGTTTGTTTTAGTTATAAAAAAGAGTGAGATCTATATTAGTGGTCTCACCTAGTCTGTTGTGATTAGGGGTGGGCAAATGGGTATAGGAACTGCGAGTAGGGCGGGTAATTCAGGTTCAAGGTGGGTCTAAAATTTCTAAACACAAAACAGGACGAGGCAGTTTGGGTAGACGAAATTAGCAGGGCGGGGTTGATCTTAAAATAAGAGGGAACAGGCCCCTGGCCCCGCCCATTTTTTCCTCATCCTAGTCTTCTCGATCTCTTGGTCTCCTCTCGACTCCTCTCATTTCACTCAGAGTCTCAGACCTCGATCTCTCCTCCTAACTCGCTCCCACCATCCGAGCTCCATACGCCGCCACTATGATCATCAGACCTCGAACTCGATTCTCTCTCGCCACCAACATCATTTGTACACACCGCCCATCTTCTCGATTTTGCGATTTTGTTGAATCTCCAATGCGATGACAAGTTGAGTTTCTTCTGCTCTCTGCTTCTTAAGTGTTTTGACATTGGCTTGCTCGCTGGGCTTCTTGCGCTCTCATAGGAGCTCCGTTGCTAAATGACGAGAATGCCACTACTATTATTGAGCTCTACACCCATGGAAGTCATCTCGATGTTCTTCAACTAGTGGGACGAGATCAACAAGTCCTCCCAATGGCAGGACGACATCTTCTATGCTATCTGTGCTGCCTACGCCTTTGTCTCCTCCGTCGCTCTGGTCTCTCTTTGTCCAACTTCATATATTTAGTGCATATGAATCGATTTCATGCTTCTTATCAAAGATTTAAGCAGGTTAAGAGGCATATCTGAATTGGGTAGCGTCGAATCTCATTGTGGATGGCGATTTGGAACTGGGTTTGGATCTAATGCTAAGGTGGGCATGAGAGGAGACGGCCTTGAGTGGCGGTGGTTCGGGCGGTGTCGATTGAATTGTATCCCAAAAAAAAAAAAATTAAAATAAGACCCGTGGACCCGGCCCGTTTCAACCAGGCCGGATTAGGTCCGGTTTCTATATTAAAATATGTTGTATGCGCCCCGGTCCGATTTGTTTATTTTAAATCCAAGTCTGGTTCGGTCCCTTCAAAATTGGGCCTGGCCCGGCCCATGCCTAGCCCTAGTTGTGATACGTGGTATCCCCTGGTAATAGACTTTCTCCTCGCACCAATGAGTAAACCTCCTACTATATTTTATATAGGTCCTATCATACTTTATGACAAACGTACATATCATACAACAAGTTACTCAAAAATTTCATAGTACTATATGTAATATGATTTAGAACTTGCAATAGTTAGAGTTTTCATAAAATCTAAATCATACATATAAGGTTCTAATGGTTCTTGCAAGAGTTAGAGTTTACATAAAATTCGTATTAATGAGTGAGACATATAGCATTAGAGCCGGAGCTCCTCTCTTTCTATCTTGTTCCTAATATTTTTCAGTATTCATGACAAAAATTTACCTTCATCCTTGGGTCATCAGAATTGGATGTGATCATGACATGAAACTTGATCACTCTTGATCACTGTGCAGCCATTATTGCAATTATTCAAATACCCTTTTCCTCTTTTTTTTTTTTTTTCTTTTTTTTCTTTGTTTTCTTTTTGTTTCTCCAAGAGAGAAGTTAATGATCATTTTCCAAAGTTTACAAATGGGGTTGTGTTCCTCCAACAAATCCCACCTAAAAGATATTGTTAAGTATAACATTTGTGATGCTTGTTGACATGCTCATTGGCCAATTGCACTGCAAATCTTTGTCAACAATTTATTTTTAATTTTTTCTTGGGTTGGTGATGCAATGCCACTGTGTCATGTCATCATTGAGAAGGAAGTAATCTATGATCAAGATTTGTTCACGTCGTATTCTGGTGGTTTTCAGGGTACGTTCTTGGCATGCCCATCACTTGTATGGTAGACTAGATTTTTGTCACGTCGAGTAATGTGGACTTGATTTGGCTTTAGGGTTCACTAACTCATCCACGTAGTGGATTATAATTGGTCAATTGCGATGACATGATCAATTATAAATTACAAAAGGAATTAAGTGATGCTAAGATTGTTTTAACCGGAGATCATACATTGTTCGTACCATACTTGACCAATCCCGAAACTACTGAGCACCGGTCAACGTTATACCGTCAAGGACCGATAAGAGTTTTCCTCCAACCAGGAGGCCAATCACAGCGTGACACGTGTCGACATCAGAAGTCAATCATAGCATGACACGTGTCAACGTCAGAAGCCAATCACAACACGACATGTGTCAATGTCAGAATGAAACTAGAAACTCTCTTCTATAAATAAAGATCATTCTCTCACAATATTTCCTAATGTCATTTGTACTAAATCATTCACTTGTACTCACTAAATGAGAGCTTGAACCTATGTACTTGTGTAAACCCTTCACAATTAATGAGAACTCCTCTACTCCGTGGACGTAGCCAATCTAGGTGAACCACGTACATCTTGTGTTTGCTTCTTTGTCTCTATCCATTTACATACTTATCCACACTAGTGACTGGAGCAATCTAGCGAAGGTCACAAACTTAACACTTTTTGTTGTACCAAAGTCCTCACTGATTTTGTGCATCAACATTTGGCGCCGTCTGTGGGAACGACACTTATTCCCACTCTCTTTAGCTTTGTCAAGCTGGTTTCCACCATTCGTACACTTTCTTTTGACTAGGCATCCCTCTTTAACATGGGGAGCGAAGGAAGCCACAGCACACAGAATGACACCCCTCTTGCACTTAGTGCAAAACAACGAAAGAAGGAAGGAAAAAGGGTTGCTCTTCAAGCTAAAGTCGATGAGCTAGAAGCTCAAAATAACAAGATAGCAATGAATAATGAGGTCCTCCATGAGCAGTATGAGAAGCTCTTTGAGACGCTCCACGAAACTATGCGTACTCAAACACGCGAGCTTGTTGCCCCGGTGGATATCAACTATCATCTGGGTGCCTCCCAACACGGAGGGTCACCTTCCTTCGACACGGGTATCCCTGATGAGGAGCGAGCTAATCATCAAAACATTGATCAACATGAGACTTCTCTCAACCCCGCTGCTTCGACCCGAAGCAAGAGAAGTGGAGGAAAACACCTCATTGCAGAAGGGTTAGAAGCATCGAAAGCCGTTTATCGTGACTACCGAGACTTCCTAAAGCAACGTCGAGAGAATCCCCTCCATATATGCTCGAAGATCAATGACCCAAGGGTTTCTGAAAGACTCGGTCCCCTCCTACGACCCAAGCCAGCTGCCAATCTAGGGAAGGAACGACATGTCCTAGAGGAACATGAAGGTACAGGGGACTTTGAGGTATTCCGACAAACTCGCCCTAGAAGTCAGTACGGCAAGTCCAAGGAAAAATCACACGCCCTTGCTCAAACTTTCCTACTTCAAAGAGGCGATGGAGACTTACGAAAGAAAATCCCAATTGTACATGACTCTACTCAAGACCCCCTTGTCCTACAGCACCTTAAGGAAGTAAACAAGTTGAAGGCTGAACGTCAAGCTGAGATACCTGACTGGAACCAACCCAGGCCTGGCCCTCTCATAAGGAGGATCCTTGACACCCTCCTTCAAGCAAAGACAAAACAAAAGCTTGGTTTACAACTCTATACTAGAAGAGAGGACCCAATTGAACACCTTAACCTCTTTGAGTCCACAATGGCATATCGGATGCACACCGACGAAGAGCAATGTCTTCTATTCCCCTCCACCCTCTCTGGCGGAGCTCTAAACTGGTATTGCCATCTTCCATCTGAGACAGTAGACTCATTTGACGAACTGAGGAAACTGTTTGTCTCTCAACACATCTTTCAGACCGATCGCTTGCATTCTGCAGATGACTTGTACACTATTCACCAGAAGTCGGACGAGTCATTACCAGAGTATGTTGGTCGTTTCAGCCATGAGTATTCTCGTTGCGCTGAGGTAGATGATAAGACCGCCCTTAAGGCCTTCACGGCAGGCCTACGTGATTATTTCTTCAAGTACATGATCAATGCCAACACTTGGAAGACTTACTCTGAGGTGATGGCACAAGCTTACAACCATGCATCCGCCGAGGCAAGGACATATCAAGGGAAACCCCCTACAACCACCCTTATTAGCAGGTAGGGAATGGAAGCCAGATCCAACCAAATGAGAAGACCTCGACCTTCCAAACGGCAGCGATGCCTCCTCCTGCCTTACTTAATACTTTGCCAAGTCAACAGACATATCAATCTCAGGGCAAAAGGAAAGATTTCCATCCTCACCAGTCTCATTTTAGTAAAAGGAGTAAGGGACACTACTGCGATAACCAAGGGTATCGCCATGATAATCCCTGACCCCAAGCAGTCAACACAGTGGGTCAAGCACGTGTTAGGACAACCTCTACCCCAAGGTATGAGGCATACACACCTTTGAACGCCACATGCGTGGCCATTTACCCCAGCATAGCACACTTGATACCGAAGCCAAAGCCAAGGCATCCGGATTACAAGCCCACGAAGAACACGGACACGTTTTGCTGCTACCACGAGCATAACGGCCATGACGGCGAGAAGTGTATCACCATTCGTGATCATATTGAAGCTTTGGCACGTAAAGGAAAAATTGATCAATTTCTCCTTCACCCTCCAATGGGTAATCGTAACCAACGCCAGGTAAAGGTGATATATTCCATAAGTGGTGGCACACCCATATCTAAATCTTCCAACAGGGCCATGAAAAATAGTGAATAAGTTTTAAGGTATGGTCACCAAGTGTTTCATGTGGAAGATATCAAGGGAGGTAAGTATCAAAAGCCTAACTGGGATCCAATATGTTTCTACCCTGAGGAAGAAAAAGGCATCATCTACCCTCACAATGACCTATTGATCGTCGAAGCTCACATAGCCAACTTTGAAGTACGACAAATCCTGGTAAACACGGGGGCTTCGGTCAATATCATGTTTGCTGAAGCTTTCAGGGCACTTAATGTAGCTGAACACTTGCTCGACCGCTCGATTTCCCCTCTGATAAGTTTCTCCGGTGATATCGTGCAACCTTTGGGGAGCATACACTTACCTTTCACCATTGGTATTACCACTAACTTCCTGGTGGTTAATTGCACAACGACATACAATGTCATCTTCGGACGCACAGGCATCAATGATCTCAAGGCCATGGTATCTACACATATGTTGTTGATGAAATTTCTAACCTTCTATAGCAATGGTTACATCAGAGGAGATCAACTTAGTGCACGATCATGTTACAACACTTCAGTCAAGCAACAACACCTGTCTGTGCCCAAGGAAACCCTTTCTATACATGACCAAGTCATAAAGACCAACCTAGACGAAGCCAACTTGGATCTTCACAATGGCAACAGTCAACCTGATGATCATCGAGATGACTTTTTCACCCAGCAAGCACAATCCGCTGAAGAGTTTGAGAAGGTCTCTATCTCAAAAGATTATCCAGATCGTACGGTGAAGATTGGTACCATCTTGTCACCACCCATTCGGTTGGCATTGATCTCTTTTTTGCAAGAGAACACTGAGGTCTTCGCCTGGTCATACGAGGACATGCCAGGCATCTCTCTCGATATAATCTTTCATCGCTTAAGTATTGACCCCAAGACCAAGCCAGTGAGACAAAAGCGAAGATCTTATAACGTTGAACAGTACGAGGCAATGAAGGCAAAAGTTGAAAAACTAAAGGCATAGGCTTCGTCTGCGAAGTCAATTATCCAACGTGGGTAGCAAATGTTGTCCTTGTTAAGAAGAATCCGACCAAGGAAAGTCTTCTGCTCCAAAAGGTCTTGTGGAGAATGTGTGTCGATTACACCAACCTAAACAAAGGATACCCGAAGGATAGCTTTCCTCTTCCTTTCATAGACAGACTTATAGACTCTACAGCAGGGTGTGAACTCCTGAGCTTCATGGATGCTTACTTATGATACAACAAAATCCTCATGAACCCTCCGGACCAAGAACACACAGCCTTCACTACTGACAGGGGACTATATTGCTATAAAGTCATGCCCTTCGGCCTAAAGAATGTAGAAGCGACTTATCAGAGACTGGTCAATTTAATGTTCACCGAACAGATTAGGAAGAGCATGGAAGTTTACGTTGATGATATGCTAGTCAAGAGCAAACATGCTGACCAACATATCACCAACCTATCTAAAACTTTCACCATTCTGAAGAGGTATCGAATGAGGTTGAACCCCAACAAATGTGCCTTCGGCGTAGGCTCTGGCAAATTCTTAGGCTTCATGGTAAGCCAACGATGCATTGATGCTAATCCCGAGAAGATCAAAGTAATCCTCGACATGAAAGAACCAGTAACTTCAAAAAACATCCAGAGCCTTACTGGCAAGGTGGCAGCCTTAACTAGGTTCATCTTTAAGGCCACCGACAGATGTGCTCTTTTCTTCAAAGCACTTAAGGGAAGTAAGAAGTACATTTATGGACTGATGAATTTGCTAAGGCATTCAAGAACCTCAAAGACTACATGAGTAAAGCCCTTTTGCTTTCCAAACCTGAGGTTGGTGACACTTTCATTATCTATCTGCCGGTATCGGCTTTAGCAGTAAGTTCCGTTCTCATTTGAATGGATGGTAATGTCAAACGGCCTGTCTACTATGCTAGCAAGGCCTTATAAGATGCGGAGACACGATACTCCAACATTGAGAAATTGGCTCTAGCATTGGTCATGTCTGCTTGAAAACTTCGCCCTTACTTCCAAGCACACTCCATCATCGTGCTTACCAATCATCCTCTTCGACAAATACTCTAAAGTCCTGACACTTCCGGGCGAATGATCAAATGGGCGATAACATTGGGTGAGTTTGACATCTCCTACCAATCAAAGCCAGCTGAGAAGGGCCAAGCAGTGGCAGACTTCATCGCTGACTTCACATATCCTGTTGACATTGTTTCTACGCCTAAAAAAGTGGTTTCATTACCCTCGGAAGCTCAGAAAATAGAACCAACAGCCCCAGCATGGAGTCTATATGTTGATGGCTCGTCCAACCAACAGGGTTGTGGAGCAGGACTAGTCCTTACGACCCCTGACAAAGTGGCGATGGAGTATGCTCTTCGTTTGAAATTCAAGGCGTCGAACAGTGAGGCCAAATATGAAGCCCTCATAACAGGCTTACGTTTGGCCAAACACCTTGGGGTTAAACGAATTGATATCTTCAGTGACTCCCAATTGGTGGTTAACTAGGTCACCAACAATTTTGACGCTAAGGATAGCTCCATGGCAGCATATCTGGCACAAACACAATTGTTGCTTAAGCATTTCCACTACCAGATCACCCAAATTCCTCGAGCGGCAAACAGTCATGCAAATGCTTTGGCTCGCCTCGCCTCAGCGGTGGAAGACAAGATTGGGAGAAAAATTCAAATCGAATTGTTGGCAGCACCAAGCACCATGGCTGCGGAAGTGTGCAACTTACAGCAAGGAGATAGTTGGATTACCCCGATTTATAGATTCTTTGCTCATGGCATCCTTCCAAATGACAAAGTCCAAGCTAAGCAGATTCGATAGAAGGCTACCCGTTACTTGATCATTAATGACCAACTCTACAAGCGGGGTTTTAACCTACCATACCTAAAGGAGTCTGCGGAAACTGTTCTTTGAGAAATACATGAAAGAGTCTGTGGAGATCATGCTGGATCTCGATCCCTAGCACACAAGGCTTTTCGCCAAGGATATTACTGGCCAACACTCCACCAAGATGTCATCAGAATATCCCGCTCATGTGATAAGTGTCAACTCTACGTAATTATTCCTCACTCCTCTCCCGAGTCGCTCACTCATATGATCAGCCCTTGGCCCTTCGCCCAATGGGGCCTTGATTTGATCGGCCCAATACCTGTAAGGAAAGGCAAGGTTCGCTATGCAATCGTTGCAATTGACTACTTCACAAAGTGGACCGAAGTAGAACCTTTGGCAACCATTACTGAGGCAAAAATAGAAGACTTCGTATGGAAGAACATTCTTTGCATATTCGGCATTCCCAATGCGATAGTCACTGACAACGGGTGACAGTTCGACAACAATAAGTTCATGATGTTCTGCTCTAAGTTCAACATCAACTTATGTTTTTCCTCCCCAGCTCATCCTCAGTCTAATGGACAAGTTGAAGCTATCAACAAAATAATCAAGCGAACTTTGAAAACCAGCTTGGACAAGGCTAAAGGTTGTTGGCCAGAATTTGTACCCCAAGTTATTTGGTCATACTGCACTTCGTATCGGACATCAACAGGAGAAACCCCATTCTTACTTGCCTTTGGTACAGAGGCAATTTTCCCAGTTGAGCTTGAGCAAGCAACGTTCCGAGTCCAGAACTACGTGCAAAGCGAAAATGACAAACAACTTACCCTCAACTTAGATCTAGTCGAGGAACACAGAAACCAGGCTCACTTGAGGAATGTCGCCTAAAAGCAGCGCATCTCCAACTACTATGACTTAAGGGTCAAACCTCGTTCTTTCAAAGTGAGGGACTGGGTATTGAAGAAAATATTACTCTGCGACAGACTACCGAGTGAAGGAACACTTAGTCCAAACTAGGATGAATCGTTTGAAGTTTTTGGCATCAGTCGCCCTGGCTCCTACAAGCTTAGAAGCTCCGATGGCAAGACCCTTGGCCATCCATGGAACGCTGATCACTTGAAGTGCTATTACAAGTAAACTCACATTGTACAAGTGTTAAGCTTCAGCCGTTCGGCATCCTATGTAACGAAGACTATTTGACACAGCGGAAGATACAAGAAAAGGGATCACGAACGGTCACCCTTAGATAGAATCTAGAACACCAGAAGCTTGAGAGAATTATTCTCGATTTTAATTAATGGGAAATCAAAAAGTCCCTCACAATACGCCAAAAAGGTGTATTTATAATCTACAATGAAACAAACTCTAGAAGGGCTAAAACAAAAAGAAACGAAAATATAAAATAAAAAAAACTATCAGACTTGGTTGCTGTTTTGCTCTCGAATTTGCGGCACTTCAGTTGTTTATTCTATTTTTTCCGCTAGCTGCTCTACATCAGTTTCCCCTTCGTGAAAAGAACTCGTCCTCGAGTTAGCATCCGGATACAATGGCTCATCATCTGAATGGAACTCAAATAAATCAGCAACATTGAAGGTAGGAGAAATGCCCATAAGAGAAGGAAGATCCACAACATAAGCATTATCATTAATCTTCTGTATAATTGTATAGGGTCCATATTTGCGAGGCTTCAGCTTGCTATAAGTTCCGACGGGAAATCATTCTTTCCTCAAAAACACCATGACAACATCACCGACCTGAAACACATGGGAACACCGATGTTGGTCAGCCGCCGCTTTGTATTTTGCATTTGTCTGTGCCAGACGCTCACGAACCTTTGCCTTAACAGCTTGGATGCTTTCTGCCATCTTTTGAACAGCCACACTCACACCTAGACCCTTAGGGAGCTTGACGAGGTCCACGACATGCTTGGGGACAGAAGTATACACTAGGGAGAAAGGAGACTTGCCAGTTGCGCTATGAACAGCATGTTGTAGGCAAATTCAATTTGAGGAAGAGCAAGATCCCACTGTTTTGGCTTGTC
This sequence comes from Malus sylvestris, assembly GCF_916048215.2. Lineage (NCBI taxonomy): Eukaryota > Viridiplantae > Streptophyta > Magnoliopsida > Rosales > Rosaceae > Malus > Malus sylvestris. The sequence goes on from NC_062272.1 coordinate 16,095,323, forward strand.
GCCACAAACACTACGAACCATGTTACCCAAGGTGCGGTTTGTAACCTCGGTTTGACCATCCGTCTGTGGGTGAGCCGTAGTACTACGTCGCAAATCTATACCAAATAATTTCCACAAAGTAATCCAAAAAATGACTGAGAAATTTTGAATCACGGTCAGAAGTAATAGATTGCGGCACCCTATGGAGTCGCACAACATCGCGAAAGAAAAGTTGAGCGATGTGGACAGCATCAGAGGTTTTTCGACAGGCAATAAAATGAGTCATTTTTTTAGTAACGATCAACCACCACAAAGACAGAATCAACACCCCTCTGGGTGCGAGGGAGTCCCAACACGAAGTCCATAGAGAGGTCTAGCCATATATCTTCAGGAATAGGCAAAGGCATATAAAGACCGGTGTTTTGAGACTGACCTTTAGAAGTTTGGCAAACATAGCACCTGCGAACAAGAGTGCTAGCATCTTTCTTGAGTTGAGGCCAATAGTATCGTGCAATCAAGCTCGCGATCGTTTTGTCACGCCCCAAATGTCCACTTAAACCGCCACCATGCAAATCACGGATGAGTTTTTCTCGCAAGGAGCACCGTGGGATACACAAAGCGTTGCCGCGAAAGAGAAAACCATCTGTTACATGGTAATCTGAAGTTGGATGATTGCGTAGACAAGAAGCCCAAATACCTTTGAAGTCCTCATCATCCTCATACATGTCAGCCAGAAACTCAAACCCCACAATTTCTTGTTGTAGCGTTATTATAAGTTGTGCCCGACGACTCAACACATTGGCCACTCGATTCATGACTCCAGACTTATGTTTAATAACAAAAGGAAACTTCTGGAGATAAATCATCCATCGCATATACATCTTGTCCACACTCTTCTGACTGTTCACCCATTTTAAAGCCTGATGATCAGTGTAAAGGACGAACTCATTACCCACAAGGTAGTGTTCCCATTGGCGTAAGGCGCAGACGACTGCATAGAATTCCTGAGCGTATGTACTCCATTTTTTACGAGCGTCGTTAAGCTTCTCACTGAAAAAGGCTACGGGCCGTTTGTCTTGAGAAAGGACAGCACCAATTCCCACTCCACTGGCATCACACTCGACTTAAAAAACTTTATCAGAATTAGGCAAGGCTAGAATTGGAGCAGTGCTAAGTTTCTATGTAATCAATGAAAAACGCGTCTCTTGGGCCTCCTCCCAACGAAACTTTCCTTTCTTCAAACATTCGGTCATCGGGGCTACTATGGTACTAAAATAGCGCACAAAACGCCGATAAAACGTTGCTAGCCCATGGAAACTACGCAGTTCAGAGACATTTTTGGGAGCTGGCCAGTCACAGATCACTTTTACTTTGTCTTCGTCAACATGAATTCCTTCGGAACTCACAACATAGCCAAGAAATATCAACTTGGAAGTGAGAAAACTGCACTTCTTTAGATTAATAAAGAGCTTGTTGTTCTGCAATACTTCCAACACCATCCTTAAATGCTCCAAATGCTCAAGTTTGGATTTACTATAAATGAGAATATCATCAAAGTAAACAACAACAAAAGAACCGATAAAAGGTCGTAGCACCTGATTCATGAGTCGCATAAAGGTGTTGGGTGCGTTTGATAGTCCGAACGGCATAACTAGCCATTCATATAATCCATCCTTACTTTTGAATGTCGTTTTCCATTCATCCCCTGGTTTAATTCTAATTTGATGGTACCCGCTCCGTAAATCTAGTTTGGAGAATATCATTGCGCCGCATAACTCATCTAGCATGTCGTCCAAACGAGGAATAGGGAAACGGTACTTGATCGTGATCTTGTTAATGGCCCTGCTATCAACGCACATCCTCCATGACTTGTCTTTCTTTGGAATAAGAAGCATGGGAACAGCACAAGGACTTAGATTTTCCCGAATAAATCTTTTATGGAGTAGCTCTTCAATTTTTTCACGCAGGATTTCATTCTCTTTTGGGCTCATCCTGTAATGTGGTAAATTGGGTAGATTAGCCCCAGGGATTAGGTCAATTTGATGTTGGATGTTCTGCATAGGTGGTAATTCATTTGGCAGCTCTTCCGAAAGCAACTCATCAAAACCCTGCAATATTTCTTGCACTTGTGGAGGAACCGATGAAGCTTTAAAAATAGGTTCAGCTGCAAGTAAACCTTTCATAACAACCATGCAAAGTTGCTTGGTTTCCTTGACTTCTGCCGCTATTTCCCTCTCAAAATTGATTAAGGTAAACAACTTCGGTTCGGTTCCTTTAGTTTCTGCAACCGAAGATCGGCCGTTGGGAGACATGGTAATCAAATGCGTTCCCCATGTAAATCTATAAACATTTTCTCTACCGCAGTGCGTGACGTCTCTATCCCACATCCACGGCCTGCCTAGTAACACATGAGTGACGTCCATGTCTATAACGTCACAAATTACTTCATCTTTGTAGTGTTTGCCGATTGATATGGGAACTTTACAAGTTTCTGTCACCTTCTCACTCGATCCCTTCTTAATCCAACCCACAAGATAGGGGTGAGGATGTTTCTTGGTTGGTAACTGAACGTGATTTACCAATTTTCGCGACACAAAATTCTCACAACTGCCGCCATCTAACACCAATTGGCAAACTTTATCATTAACCGTGCACTTGGATCGAAAAATCTGGTGTCTTTGAGTGTTTTCATTAAGCTTTGAGTATAAGACCCGTTGAAGCACTAGGGTAAGTTCATCACCTTCCTCCTCATAATCTTCTTCGATCACACCCTCTTCTACCATCTCCGGCTCTTCTTCCACTAGGGCTGCTGTCTTGCGTCCCCTACAAACACCGGTGGCATGCATTCACAAATAATCAGAAACCCTCAAGCTTGACAACTCAACTAGGGGAGCACTTATGCCCAACAAGAGTTATAGTCACCAACAAAGTCTTATTGTAAGCCAACATCAACTTCAGTGCATGACATACGAAGATCAAGCTATTCAGCTCTCTTGCATCTCCTTCAAACATTTCCCCTCTGTAACAATGCAAACACTACAACTCGTAGAAAGCTTCACACACTCTTGATGAAGACAGTGTGAAGCAAAACCAATTTATGGTGCCAACAAGAGCTTCATCAATGAAGGGCAACCATAATTCTCAAAAGCTTCACACACTCTTGATCAAGATAGTGTGAAGCAAAACCAATTTATGGTGCCAACAAGAGCTTCATCAAAGGAGTTCAACCACAATTCTCAAAAGCTTCACACACTCTTGATCAAGACAGTGTAAAGCAAAACCAATTTATGGTGCCAACAAGAACTTCATCAAAGGAGGGCAACCACAATTCTCAAAATCTTCACACACTCTTAATCAAGACAGTGTGAAGCAAAACCAATTTATGGTGCCAACAAGAGCTTCATCAAAGGAGTTCAACCACAATTCTCAAAAGCTTCACACACTCTTGATCAAGACAGTGTGAAGCAAAACCAATTTATGGTGCCAACAAGAGCTTCATCAATGGAGGGCAACCACAATTCTCAAAAGCTTCACACACTCTTGATCAAAATAGTGTAAAGCAAAACCAATTTATGGTGCCAACAAAAACTTCATCAAAGGAGTTCAACCACAATTCTCAAAAGCTTCACACAATCTTGATCAAGACAGTGTAAAGCAAAACCAATTTATGGTGCCAACAAGACCTTCATCAATGGAGGGCAACCACAATTCTCAAAAGCTTCACACACTCTTGATTAAGACAGTGTGAAGCAAAACCAATTTATAGTGCCAACAAGAGCTTCATCAATAGAGGGCAACCACAATTCTCAAAAGCTTCACACACTATTGATCAAGACAGTGTGAAGCAAAACCAATTTATGGTGCCAACCAGAGCTTTATCAATTGAGGGTAACCACAATTCTCAAAAGCTTCACACACTCTTGATCAATACAATGTGAAGCAAAACCAATTTATGGTACCAATAAAAGCTTCATCAAAGGAGTTCAACCACAATTCTCAAAAGCTTCACACTATCTTGATCAAGATAGTGTGAAGCAAAATCAATTCATGGTGCCCAACAAAGCTTTAACCTCAAAACTTCACCTACAAACCTTCAACTCCAAAGCTTTACCAACAAACGCTTCATCAATGAAAGACAACTACATATTCTAAAAAACTTCACACTATCTTGATCAAGATAGTGTGAAGCAAAATCAATTTATGGTACCCAACAAAAGCTTCAACTCCAAAGCTTCACCTATAAAAGCTTCAACACAAAAGCTTCACCTACAAAAGCTTGACCCACAAAAACTTAACCCACAAAAGCTTCACCCACAAAAGCTTCACCCACAAAACTTCACCTACAAAGCTTCAACACAAAACCTTCACCTACAAAAGCTTCACACTATCTTGATCAAGATAGTGTGAAGCAAAATCAATTCATGGTGCCCAACAAAGCTTCACCTACAAAGCTTCAACACCAAAGCTTCATCTACAAAGCTTTAAAAAAAATATATATATATATTCGGAATTTCGAAAATTCAAAAATTCGGAAATTCGAAAATTCAAAAATTTGGAAATTCAAAAATTCGAAAATTCGAAAATTCGAAAAAAAAAATTCAAAAAAAAAATTGCCTAGGCCTCATCTTCTTTGGGCCTAACAACTTTCATAACAAATATATATAAAGAAAGAGTTTTGGGCTATCACTTAGAAAGGAAGTGCCTCATTCGTCAACTCCCTCGACCGGAGACTTGGGGGACTCCTACCATATGCTACTGCACCTTGATACTCGGAAGTCTCACGACCACTCAGTGAGTTGGATTTTTCAAGTCTCCAAACGAGAAGTTTCCTCACTCGGGAAATTAAGGGAGCACTACCTCAACCTACATGCTTCACTCACAAAGCTTCAACATACAAGCTTCAACAAAAGGAAAAATTCAAAGAACTTAGTGAAGAAGGGCTTGGTGTATTTAACACAATACGTTGAAATGAAGCAAAGCTTGTTTATTGATATCTCCGATAAGTTACAAATATGTACATATACATGAATCAAAATAAAAAAAAACAAGAGGGAGCCTTCACAAAGGTTGCTCAGGAGAAGTCTTAGCAGTTGGCAGAGCCCCAGAAAGAGGAGGCACCAGAGGGTGATTATTCGGAGCCTCAGTACTAGGCAGAACCCCAGAAGGAGGAGGCACTGAAGGTTGATCATTTGGAGCTTCATTACGCGGTACAGCCCCAAAAGACGAAGGCAATAAATGCCTTTGGAACAAACCCACAAACCTCTGATGATCAAGTAAAATCTGACTATTAGATTCCTGCACCTGGTCGAGCTTCCTCTTCATGTTTGTAGTATAGTTATGTGCGAGCCTGTGCAACTGTTTATTCTCATGCTTGAGCCCTCTGATCTCCTGTTTGAGACTTATCACTTCAGCCGCCAAAGATTCAACTTGGCGGGTTCGAGCAAATAGGCGTTGGGCCATATTAGACACAGAACCTGCACACTGAACACTGAGAGCCAGAGAATCCTTAACAGCCAACTCATCAGACCGTTTGGAAAGTAGTCTGTTATCTTTGGAAGTGAGAATGTTCCTGGCCACCACCGCAGCAGTCATATCATTTTTCATCACAGAGTCCCCAACGGTAAGAGGACCAGTAGGAGATAAGAAGGATGGGCGCCATATGTTGTCTTGAGAAGGCATTGCTGCCTCTTCACCAAAGTTCAAGTCAAAACGACGGTCGGATGGGCCAGACATTCTCAGAAATGATGAAGGAGAAATGAGGTGCAATAAATCTCTGAAGTAAGGGGAAAATTCCTACAAGCAATAACTCTCTTAATGTACTTCTTACACACAATGAGTGCCCTTATAAAAGAAAGGGCAACAGGGCCGTTGGTTCAAAAATCGAAGAGGCACCACTCTCCGGATTTCAAAGAGGCACCATTTTCCACATGCAACATCAGCTCCTCGGGTACCACAGATAACTTTACCAAAGATCGCTGACAAAGTTTAGACACATATATTTTGAAGGTCCAGCTACCCTACTATTACCCACAAGGGTAAAGGAACAGCACCACTGCTTGATAATTAGAAATTACCAATGTGTGTCAACCTCCGTGCTCCGTGGCAAGGCAGACTGGCAAAAATGCCCAACCTTTACTCACATTCGAGAAAACACTCCCAACAAGATTGCTTGCTAAAAAATTGAAGAGGAACCACTCTCCGAATCTCGAGAGCCAAACTCCCAACAGGATTACTTTCTCAAAAATCAAAGAGGCTTCGCTCTCCGAATCTCAAGAGCCAGACTCCCAACAGGATTGCTTTCTCAAAAATCAAAGAGGCACTGTTCTCTGAATCTCGAGAGCCAGATCCCCGATAGGATTGCTTGTTTGAAAACCGAAGAGACACCGCTCTCCAAACTTCGAGAGCCAGATTTCATTGGATAAAGTTTGTCTGCAATCTTCACACGCAACATCAGCTTTCCAGATACCACAGACCACTTTTTTAAAGCGTTCTGACAAAGTTCAAACATGTGAAACTTGCAGCTCCCACTATATTGCTATGACCAAGAAGGGTAAAGGAATAGCATTATTACATGCTCAAAAATCGAAGAGGCACCGCCCTCCGAATCTCGAGAGCCAGACTCCCAACAGGATTACTTTCTCAAAAATTGAAGAGGCACCGCTCTCCGAATCTCAAGAGCCAGACTCCCAACATGATTGCTTTCTCAAAAATCGAAGAGGCACCGCTCTCCGAATCTCGAGAGCCAGATCCCCGACAGGATTGCTTGTTCGAAAACCAAAGAGGCATCGCTCTCCGAACTTTGAGAGCCAGATTTCCTTGGATAAAGCTTGTCTGCAATCTTCACACGCAACATCAGCTTTCTAGATACCACATACCACTTTTTCAAAGTGCTCTGACAAAGTTAAAACACGTGAAGCTTGCAGCTCCCACTACATTGCTACGACCAAGAAGGGTAAAGGAATAGCATTACTACTTGTTGTTAAGGAGACTCCTATATATGTCGACCTTCATCCTCCACGGACAGGCAGACCTGCAAAAATGCTTAACCCTTCCTCATATCTGAGAGGGCACTCCCAACAAAGCCTCTCGAAATACTCAGCTTTCTTCCCCCCCCCCCCCCCAAAATAATACCTATGCAAACCAGCCACATCAGAGTAAGAGTATCTCATATCATCAGGGTTAAAAGCAAGAGTATCCCATATCATGCTTTTTCCCTATTTTTTCCTTTGCCCTTATTCTTACCTGCAAGACAAGGAGAAAGAGAGCAATCAGTCAGCACTTGGAATTAAGCTTCCAGTCAGGAACTGACTACCTAGAACCTCTTGCCTGATTACTTACCTGGCATTGCTCTTGAGTACTCATCTTCAACATCTTATGCTTCCAGAAAAGACATCACATCTGCCTGAGAAACGGATAGGGCAAGTGAGAAGGATACAAGGAAGCATGTGGAGACAAGCGCAACAGAACACATGCCGATTCATCTATTACTTCGTCAACAACAAAAGTATCCCATATCATCAAGTTCAAACGCACTCTTGATTTGATAGACCTTTTTTTACCCTCAAATTCTTGAGTCGGCCTTATACTCTGGAGGAAACCAGAAAACCCTCCAGCCCAGTTCAAGAATAAGCCTATGGAAAGTTACTTCTTCAAAAGCAAAAGTATCTCATATCATCTCTTCTCCATTTGCTTCTCCTTATCCTTGTTGCTGTTTACGACACAAGGAGAAGGAGAACAATCAACCGGAAGCCGAAGTCGAACCTCCGATCCAGGTTGCTTGCTTGGAAGTCTGATTGCTTACCTTGTCTGTTACCTCTTTCGGCAAATCTCCTAGCTCGGCGACTTGGGGGATTCCTACTATAGGGTTTTGTATCACACTTGACCAAGCCCGAAACTACAAGTAATCTTCAAGTGAAATTGATACATTACCTTGTGCATCTTCATCGGTTAAAGATACCACCCCTGTATGGAGGAAAAGTACTTCCAAAGAAGATGTTGCATCTACGTATGAAACAGATAAGGCAAGTGAAAATGATAGAACACTTCAGTACTTAGAAGTTTCGTGATTACTCAATAGCTTGGATCTTGCAAGTCCCCAATCGAGGAGCTTCATTCACTCGGGAACTTAGGGGAGCACTGTTTGTACCATACTTGACCAATCCCGAAACTACTAAGCACCGATCAACGTTATACCGTCAAGGACCCATAAGAGTTTCCCTCCAACCAGGAGGCCAATCACAGCGTGACGTGTCGACATCAGAAACCAATCATAGCGTGACACGTGTCAACATCAGAAGCCAATCACAACACGACATGTGTCAATGTCAGAATGAAACTAGAAACTCTCTTCTATAAATAGAGATCATTCTCTCACAATATTTCCTAATGTCATTTGTACTAAATCATTCACTTGTACTCACTAAAGGAGAGCTTGAACCTATGTACTGGTGTAAACCCTTCACAATTAATGAGAACTCCTCTACTCTATGAACGTAGCCAATCTGGGTGAGCCACGTACATCTTGTGTTTGCTTCCCTGTCTCTATCCATTTACATACTTATCCACACTAGTGACTGGAGCAATCTAGCGAAGGTCACAAACTTAACACTTTTTGTTATACCAAAGTCCTCACTGGTTTTGTGCATCAACATACATAAACATGAAAACAGATATGTATTACTGAGGCATTGCATACCTCATATGTTTAAACATTTATCTTTATTGTGAAAAATTGCGTGTCAAAACAAAGATTTTTATAGATTAAAACTGAGCTTTAAACCTTAAGAGTTAGATCAAATGTTTTGCAACTTAAAAATTAGAGATATAAGTCAAGTTACAATTTAAACCTACGTCCCCAATAAGATAAAACCACAAAAATAATAATGAAATAACCAATTAAAAAGTCAAGTAAATTTTGCACTCTTTTGGAAAATTTGGAAATATAGTCATTTTAAAGAGCACTTATTGAAATATAACATACTTTTTACAATTCTTATAAAACTAACCAAAATTGATGTTCAGAAGATTTAATTACCCTTAGACTAAAACTCTCTCTTCCTCCCAACATTGTAATTTTCTTTACCCTCAACCTCATTCCCATTGTTGAACCACCAGGCATTGCTCTGTTATATCTATTCCATTCAATCATTAAAATGAAGATGAGGGGTTTAGAGAGGAGAAACACCAATTTTCCATGACTAACATCAAAGTTAACTAACAAAAAGAGGAATAAGCGCTAAGAACTAGCTAATCAGTTAATTAGTGATGTAATACTAATTAGTGAAGAGCGGAACAAAAGTAATTAGGTTTACTGCTAAAAGCGAGGCCATAGCAAGGCAACGATGCATGTTTGGTTGAAGTTGTTCTCCTGCATGGTAAAGAGGGATAATCCCGGCCAGTCCATGACTTGACGCCCAAGAATCCAGTCCATGACTTGACCAAGAAGAATCCGAGCAGCCCGACGACGACGTTTAAGGAGGGGATAATCCCAACCCTCTGACGGTGATCCGGTCCTTCCATTCGGAGACTCGGTTGTCGTCGTCGGACTTGACGGCCTTCATTTTGTCGGCGGAATCATGAAGCAACGACTCTGATATCTCCACGGACGTTGCTGATGATTCAGTCCCATGATTGTGAGAGATGAAAAAAATGTAGGTCATATTTAGTCTTTTGAACATCTATTTTGATTAGTTTTACAAGAGTTAAAAAAATGTAGGTCATATTTCAATACGTGATCTCTAAAATGGTTATATTTCTAAATTGCTGCACTCTTTTTGGTATATAGAGTTAATGAAAAGCACCATATCAATAATTAATATGGACCACCGACCACTAATCAATTGGATTTAGATCGTAATTATAATCCACAAGAAAAGCACCATATCAATAATTGGAATCATTGAATAAAAACACATATGTACGTGCAAGTGCCAGCACAGAAAATCTTACGACTTAATCATGGATTAATGCATCTTAATTAAGCAATGTTAGAGATAAGCACACTGAACCGCCACGCAACTAAAGATTTGAATGGTGAGCCAAATGGGTTTTCATATAGCTAAGCTAGCTAATAGCATAAACCGTCACTTAGTACTACGATCTAATGATATTCATCTTCATTTGTAAGTGAGAGGTCTTAGGTCCGATTTTTGCCAAAGGCGAATTTGAATCACATTATTGCTAGTTCATTGTTAGACTAAGTCCACCCCATTCCGTTAGTGTATATAATATTGTTTATTAAAAAAATAGCATAAACCAAACTAGAAGGCTAGAATATGCACATGTTTTAATTATAAAGGGAAACATCACAATTAGAAAATTTTGACTTGTACATTTCTACAGTATAATGATCACAATCTCGGTGACATGTACGTCTACGTCTTGTCTTTCAAATGATGTAATGTTACATCTTTCACTAGAGTTCATTCGGACATGTGCATAGGTACAAGAGAGAGTAACTATTGATGTGAAAATTAACTAGCACTCAAATTAAACCCTCTTTTTATCAATTGTAGCAATGTATGTAAGTAGGGATCGTTCTAGACCGGGGATTAGGAGGGATTGCAAAATCACTTGGAATTGACTCAAAAACGTAAAAACAAGTTTAAAACACTAAAATAAACTCAAAGAATGCAAAACTAAACTTTAAAACACCAAAACAAACCAAAAGACTCAAAACAGCACCAAAACACTCAAAACTGCCTTAAAAACACAATCTGGGCAGTTTTGGACACTAAGCACCAAATTGGACGAATTTGGGTTTTAACTTGAATCAAAACACTTAAAAACACAAAGTAAAACACTTACTAACTAATTTGACACTTTAAAACAACGGAGGATTGGTTTTGGACGAATTAAAAACAAAACAAACTTTGTAAATTAGAACAGATTATAAAAACGAATTTGATTTAAATGGGTGAATGGAAGGCTAGCTAAGGGGTTCATCTCCACACATGTTATACTTGCATACAAAACGATTTCCAATTGCTTTTCAATAAATCATGAATTCTCAATGCCCCAAGTTAATTAGGTCCGCTTAAATTAACCCTCAGATTTTCCTAACGTTATTGAATTGGATGATTGCATACGACAACCCAAACATTCCCCACAAGTCCCCTACATGATTGCATAATAGAGATACAAGCAAGAATCATTAAGTTCTATGAAAACCATAAGCATTGACGAAGCACTTGTTACTATGATTGCATGAAACTTATGCCAATAATTTACTTAACGCGATTGAGATCATCAACCTTTACTACTTGCGAATATAAGTCCATAACGATTAGGTGAAATTTCCTTATATCCTAGCATTCAATTTATGCATGATAATTAAGCGTGCACTCTCAACCAACACACACAAATCAATGTAATTCACATAGATAAGTAAATTGAATTTACAACTTATGAAACGCAATTAGAAGTAATCAAATCATATCGCAAGCATAAACATGTATTTCGAATCCCCCCCTAGCCAAGGGGGGGTTTAGTTCCTCATACGCACAAAACAAAGAGAATTGAATTTAAACATTGAAATCAAAGGAAAAGAAACACCTAGAAATTCCAGCGACGCGAACTTGAATTGCATGAATCTTCCGAGCTTCCTTCTCCCCCTCCTTGGTGCGGCAAGGACTTTGGACAGGTTCTTTGGGGTTATGGATGGTGTAGAATGGATGGAGGATGTGTGATGGTGTTTAGGGTTGATGGGTGGTGCGGCTAGGGTTGTTTTTAGGCAGAAATTATGGCATATGGTGGTGGAAGGGTGCGGCAAAGAGCAAGGAATGATTTCTGGCGTGAATTGTGAATTGTGGTGAGTGGTGATCTGATTTAGGAGTTAATAGGAGTATATATAGGCACTTAAAACCCTAGGGTAATCAGATATGGACTTGGATAACCCAAATCCACAAGGAAATAGGTCTAAACAATCAGATTTTGCAAGGGAAAAGGGGTCCTAGGTGCGGCAGGTTTGTAGGATATGGATAGGCCTTCTAGAATGCCTTGCAAGGCAAGGAACTAGGGCATTTAGAAGCTAGGGTGCGGCACCAATGTAGGGATTAGGGATAGGGCTTCTAGAAAGCCCCAAAACTAATAGGAAATGTAGAAACTCACGGCAAGGAGGGGAATTCTTCTAGAAACTTCTCATTTGTGTCCTACAACACTTAGGAGTCCTTCTAGCATTAGGAAAACATGTCTCAATCCTCCCTTGACTTGGAATTCTTCTCCTACTTCATCTTGGAAACCTTTCCTTCTTGGACTTGGAAATCTTCTTTGTTGCTGAAACTTGATGCCATTTGGATTTAACTTTCCTATTTCGAGTAGGAAACCTTGTTTGAGTAGGGAACTTCATCTTCTAGGAATCCCAATTTCACTAGGAAACCTATTTCAACTAGGAATCCTAATTCAACTAGGATTCCATCTTCACTTAGGCGCTTTCCTACTTCGACTAGGAATCCTTGTTCAAGTAGGAAACATCATCTTCAAATCTTCAATTTCGTCCATCCTCTTGGCTCCAAGTATGTGACATTCATTCCAAGCTCCATTATGCTCCAAAAGGCTCCAAAATGCATCATTTTGTGTAATACGCCCTTAAAACCTGAAAACACATAAAACTAGCTTAAAAGACTATTTTAACTCAGAAAACATAATGAAAATGCATAAGAACTAGCTAACTAAGGCGCATAAATATGCTCCTATCAACTATTCATCCATATTTGACGTAACGTTGTAAATTACAATTGTGAATTCACAATTAAAGTGTTATATGTGGTAAGTCAACTAAAAGAAATAACTCAATACAATATTTGCGCCAAACTGTGGAAGAAAATAACTGCATTCAATATAGAGCCAAGTATTCTCTGCCTATATATATAATAGGTCGCATGGTCCTACAAATCGAAGGTGCATGGGCAAGCCATGGCCAAGCATGTGGGGTTGCCAAAATGAAGAGCTTCAGTTGCCCTAAAACCGTGGCCATATAAACACTAGTCCTAGTCATGAAACCCGACGTTTGAGTACTTGTCTGGTAGATGTTCGGCAATTCTAATGGCCACCATAGTTTTTCCAAATACAACTAATATTATTGTGGGGTTGATCGGATGATATGACCCAAATACCAAAATCCTGCAACTGTTGCTTGAGCAGGAAGGAACTAGTGGGGATATATATACACACACACACACATACATACATACATACACACACACACACACACACACACACACACACACTATGCATTTGGATTATAACTGACTCTTTCTCTATATGTATGACCAACTGATCACTTCAACCATGAGTTTCAGATTAGTTGAATGTGACCTTTATATGGTTTAATTAGGTAATAACAAATATGTGGAGTGACTCAAGCTAATGACTAAAAGCATTCACTCAAGCGTTGCTTAAGAGCATTTGCTTGAATTAAGTTCTCTTTTTCTTGCCAATGACCGGAAAATCATTTTTATTTTTATGAATATAGGATTGATTTTAATAATATGTCATCCAACAATATTCCTTAACTTTGAAAAAGAGTCGAAGGAAGTGGTTGACATGGGGTATTGTGACAAATTCAAGTATATATTTGGAGTTATGAAGGCATGACCGAAGGTTATATTGTGTATTCTAATCGGTCCATTGATTTTATTTTTCAAACCGAAAAATCCTTGAATTAGGAAATTTTTTTATATGCGGTCCTACGAGCACTTCATCAATTAATATACAAGAATGCTGGCCTAGATTCTTCATAAGGTTTCATTTTAGTATTGATATCCTAATATAAGTTATGGCTTCTCGGCTAAGTGTTAGCTTAAGAAAGTAGACAAGCCACTCAGGAGTGGAGGATGTTTTACCTTGATCAATTTGTCTTGTTTATCTTAAGGCATAACCTTAATAATGTCATTTGTATTGGGGTTTAGAGACCCTTAATACATTATTTAAAAAAGTGCATTAACTTTTTGTGCATAAATATTCCTACTTAATTAGGGATTATATATGCCTATATACATTGTTCTGAGGTCAATGATTAATCACATGGTTCTTGTTTGGTTTCCAATTATCATATGAAGTGTGTGTGTGTGTGTGTGTGTGTCTATATGTAAGTTAAATATTTGATAGGAGAAGGTGGAGTTTGGTTCAAAAAGTTAATTTGCTTCACATGGCATTCACATGCATTATATCTAGAATTATTGTCTTCCACTCAGCCAATGCCTAATCAAATCAATCATTTGGCAATTGCAACTATTTTTCTGGTAAGGGCACTTGCAGCTCTGGTTTTAGGCCAAACAACCTACTTCTTATCCTTCCATTTTATGGGAACAATCCAAATGCATAGGCCATCCATACATCTTCATACTTATCCATTATATAGTCATAATTATTTTTCATTATTGTATAACCTTGGCCTTGGGTGTAGCACTTCACATGTATTTTTCTATAATTTAATAGCATTATATTTCCCTGCATTTTCCTATTTTATAAAACAAGATAATAAATAACCTTTAGTACAATTCATAAGGATTAAAGAGGAGAAATTATGATCAATGATTGATTCATAAGGGAAAAAAAATTGAGAAAGAAAACCCAGGAGCAATAACTGTGGGCTGAACATTGGTTATGAACCTGTGCGTCTTTTGCAGTACATTGTTTTATTTGGAAGAAAGAAATTTCATAAGAATAAACCTGTTTCTTAGAATATTGAAAAGACTATACATGTAAAAAAAAAAGTTACTATTTTACTGTAAATGCGAAATTTTTATAATGAATGATATAAGAACACGTATACAAAATAATATTTGTATTACATGAATGTTTAGGGTTACAATCTCTGTAGTTTATATTTACAAGAATATTCCTCTGATCTCCAGTGTTTAGATTTAATCCAAAGGTGGCAAGCACTAAATCTTAAATCGGGAAGAGATTTATTCAAGGTCTGTCGATGTTTGATCTTGAACAAAATAGGACCACGAGCATTTTCACGTGGTGGGTGGTCTTCAATTTTCGTGTGGATGAACCAGCATGTGTATTAGTTGAGCTTGTTCATTCTCCACGAGATTGATGTAGAACACGAGTGTTTGGGATTTTAGTGTTTGCTTTTGGCCAAAGAGCATTCTGGTTTTCTCCAAAAGTTTGGAATTGCTTCCCTTTATTTTGAAGTCGAATTTGATTCAAGAGTGGTGAACACTTGATCTTGAATAAGGCTTATGATTTCTTCAAGAGTTGTCGAGGCTTGATCTTGAACAAATAGGGACCCCGAGTAGTATCACGTGATAGGTGATCTTCAACTTTGATGGTGGATGAATTGGCACGTGCGTATCCATCGTTTACGGCGAGGACTACTGGGGTATCTAATCCCATTTGCTCCCCTAGCTTTCGTCTCTTAGTGTCAGTGTCGGCCCAGCACATTCTATCAAGTTGGATGGGCCGGAGAGGGTTGTCAGAGGTGCATTTTCATGTATGAAGTTAGTAAAATAGTGTTTCTCACACAATATGGTGTGCATGATGGCATTATCAGCCAGACTTTGTGATTGTTGATTATCCACTAGCGTGATAAAAATGTAAAGAGTTCTATCAAGTTATCTGAGTTTGTCGTGTGTCTCAAAGTCCACTTCTTTCTCTTGGAGCCTCGTATTTATAGGTCTTTCAATGATTCTTTTCACTGAATTAATTCATTTGTTGGGCCTTGATTTATTGAGTTTGTCTTTGTGAATAAGTTCGGTGATGCTGTATGGCACAGAATGTTGGGCAGTGAAGCATCAACACGTACATAAAATGGGTGTAGCGGAGATAAGGATGCTTCGTTGGATGTGTGTGCACACAAGAAAGGATAAGATTAGGAATGAGGATATCCGAGGTAAAGTATGAGTAGCCGAAATTGAAGGAAAGATGAGAGAAAATCGGTTATGGTGGTTTGGACATGTGCAACAAAGGCCTACTGACGCTTCGGTTAGAAGATGTGACTACGGGACAGAGGTCTAGGGCCGAAGGGGTAAAGGAAGACCTAGGAAGATTTTGGAAGAGACTCTAAGAAAAGACTTAGAGTACTTGGATCTAACGGAATACATGACATAGAATCGAGCACAATGGCGTTCTAGGATTCATATAGCTGACCCACTTAGTGGGAAAAGGCTTTGTTGTTGTTGTTGTTTTCTCCATGAATCGTCTTGATTAAAGCTTGATTTGAATTTGATTTGGCATTATTTGAACTAAATCAATTAACTTGATAATTTGACCAAATAATTTAGTTGATAAAAGAACCAAAGCTTGACTTGGACTTGATTTGGTATTTGATTTGAACCAAAACAAATAATTTGGTAAGCCAAGTGAAAGAACTTGATTTGGTATTAGCTTGATTCGGACTTGATTGGTGTCCAATTTGATTTAATCAAGGGTTTTTTCACAAATGGTCCCTGAAATTGACACTCACCATCAAAATGGTCCCTGAAATTGAAAATCAATCAATGTAGTCCCTGAAAATAGGTGTCGGAAATCAATGTGGTCATTTCATTACAATTCTTTAAAAATTATGTTAAGTGATGATGTGGCACATAAATAGGCCCCTTAAGTTTTTCTCTTTTTTTTTTTCTCACAAATTGTCCTTGAAATTGACCCACGACATCAAAATGGTCCTTGAAATTAACCAGCGACATTAAAATGGTCCTTGAAATTGAAAATTGATCAATGTAGTCTTGCAAGTAAGTGTCTCAAATCAATGTAGTTCTTCTGTCACAATTTTGTCAAAAATTATGTTATGTGTTGATGTGACACATAAATGGGTCACACAAGTCTAATTAAATTTAAAAAAAAAATTACAAATAGGCTTAATAATTTAATAGTTAATAAAAAATTTGTCAACCCAAAAACCCAGTCCTGCAATCACCTCTGATCCTAGTCTACATTTCTCTACCTCCTTCGCTCTCTATTTTCTAAAAAAATACCAATACACGCATCTTTACACACTTCAGCACCCTTTACTGGATTGAACTTGGATCGAGATTACCTTTGGTGATGGCTTGGCCCATTGGCAAATGAGACATTACCGTTAACATTTAGGCGATCAACATCCTCACAACCTTAATCTTCGAGAGCTTGTTCGACGCTTCCCTGATGGTCTAGTGATGCAAAGAACAACGAGGTTTGCCTTCGGATAATGAAGTTATAACCAAGGTGCGTCTATTGTTGGTTAAAAATTATTTCCACAACCCCTCTTAGGCCTTGGTTAAGCCTTGTGCCTTTGAGAATTTATGGAAGAGATCTCTCTTCGGACTAAGCCCTACTATAAGAAAAAAAAAATTTGTTGTGCAAAAAGGAATTTAGACAATTTTTTTAATTAATTATTAAACCAACATTAGCACATAACAAATTTTTTTACAAAATAGTGGCGGAAAATTCATATTGATAGGCGACATCTATTTTCAAGGACTACATTAATTGATTTTTAATTTCATGGACCATATTGATGGTGTGTGTCAATTTCAAGGACCATTTGTGATAAAATAAAAAATAAAAAAATAAAAAAATAAAAAACCCATAAATCTTGTGGGGCCCATTCATGTGCCATATCATCACTTAACAGAATTGTGATAGAAGGACCACATTGATTTACGACACCTATTTTCATGGACTACATCAATTGATTTTTAATTTCAGAGACCATCTTGATGGTGAGGGTCAATTTCAGGTACCATTTGTGATAAAAACCTTTTAATCAAATGACTTGATTAATCCTACGAATGGAAGAATTTGATTGCAGTCCAATTTGATTTAATCAAATAATTTAACCGAGTAAATATTGGGAAATTAACCAAATAATTTAATTGACATGATTTATATCAAAGTCAATTTAAAAGATAATTTCGCAATTGTTTCGACCATCAACTTAATATGGTAATTGTTTTATATTACCAAACGTCGACGCAAATCACTTTTGATGACTCGTTCGATATTGATAAATCGCATGCTATGTGTAAAAATTGCAACCCATGGACACGGTGTATGCCACAAAAGCCTAGCAAGTCAAAACATTAATTTGTTGGCGAGTATTTGTTTCCCCAAATTTTACAATATCTACACCTACAATTACAAACACATCAAAAATAGAATACGATTCTTCAATCATGGAGGACCCTTAGTCCTAAACCCTAGTCACGAGGACTAAAACATTCCATGCTCGAGAGGCTCCACAAGGAAAAGACCACACCAATCTCTAATGATTTCTCTATTATTGGCAAAGAAGTCCTGCTATGAGTCCCCTCCAACAAATATCGAGTTTTCTTCTCATAGTTCTTTACCGAGCGCACAAGCCACAAACACCACCACCTCATATTTGGATAACAATTGCCTCTCTAGAATTTGAGATTGAACAAATCACGATCACGACCATAACTACAAAAACTCTTCTCGACAAAGCAAGAAGGCGACCATAACCATAAATAGAAGACTCTCCTCGATAAAGCGAAAGAGAAACTACAACCAAGAAGAAGAAGAAGAAGAAGAAGGAAAAAAAAAAAAAAAACAGATATCAACAAAAATTGCCGCCAACTCCAACGTTAAAGGCAAAGATGGACGGCTAGGTTTTTTTCTCGTGCTTTTATTTAGCCGCGGGGGCGTTTTTTTTTTGCAGTACATTATTATGGTGGACATGTTTTTTTTTTAGTACATTAGTATATATCCTTGTATTTCTGACCTTTTATGGTTAATGATTTAATCAGCCACAATCATTGAGAAACAGAAAAGTTAGTAAAAACTTTTAAAAATTATAATAATTTTTGACCGTTTGATCAAATTTTAAAAATCCAAATCACTTCATCCGTAAGTTTTTCCATTTGGAACCTTCAATCCATCATCATATCTCCTTCATATGGAAGGCTTTTTGGGATGCTGGCCATGCTGTCTGATGAAATGCATGAGCCGCGAAGAATCTAGAAACCAATCACTTCCAAATATATGTGTGTGTGTGTGTGTATCTATGCTGTAAAATAAAAATAAAACAGCCCACACATACCTATCTTCATATATGGAGACAACATAAAAAGCCACTGTTTTCTAAACCAGGTTTGAAAAATGCAGACAGATCTATCATCATCCATTAAAATATTTGTTTTAAGTGTTATAATAAATCTGATAATATGTGCTGACTGTAGATTAGTCAAATTTGAAATCATTGTAACCCATTATGATGGATACAGATTTACATTGAACGGGTTCATCGTCACTGTAGTGTCTCTAATAAATAAGATATCACTATGTACTTTGCCTGCATGACCTTGTATTACTTTAGAGGCTTTGAACTCCTAGGTTGATCATGATGGTTGTTTTAGAAGATACCAATAATGTACCTTTTTGAATAATGTTATTTTGCTTAAGAGAGTTGTTATTTCACAGAACTTACTTTGTAGTAGCAAAAGAGAAACTCTCTTGAAATCAATAAATTGTTTTAAAGGAAAACTAACAAAAAGTTCAAAAAAACTTCTCTTTTAATGAAAAGCTCTTTTTAAAGGTATAGTAAATAGTATCAAGAAAAGGTATAAATGTGGTTTTTCGTTAAAAATGAACAGTACCGAAAGTGTTTTGTTAAAATTCCCTTGTTTTAATGGCATCACCTATGACATAGATGATTGTCATGTATAAATAGTAAACCATTCGTCCGTTACTGCCATGTGATGTTACCGACTGCAAGAGAAAATCTCTCGTGCAATGGAGCCTACACTATGGTGTTTGAGATAGCGTATTCACAGTTGAGACTAACTCCAGTCTAGCCATATGAAGTCTTACCCCTCCAGAAAAGAATTTGTCCGCTGTTATGTGTTGGACCGTTGTCCAATTTAATATGCTCAGGATTACCATTTATTAACTCTTTCAGACAGAAGACATGATAAAGTCCAGTTTAATTAGTTAGTCATGTGCTGCCCGAACCACTGCAGATCACATGGCATAAACTTCAGTATTAACTGAGGACTAGATTAGCCAAATCTCAGGAACAGCCCAGTTTTCTGTTAGTTTTGCTGTGCATAATAGAAAAATGACTAATGATTAGGATAATATGTTAGTTTAAATGGTTTTTGCATGCCATTTTTCTCTATTTTGCACACACCAGACTTTTCAACCCTCGATTCTTCTTTGATTTATTCAATCCAATGAGTCAATGACAGAAAAATAAGGCCAAGGATGCTATCAGTTCATTTCATACACATAGCATATGATATTTACAAAACCCTATTGTTTTTTGGAAGTGTTATTGGCACTCCAAAAATCTTATTCTACACTCCTCACAAGTGTATTTTTCTTTCCAAATATAGAAAGTTTGCAGTGTTGAATAAGATTTTTGAAGTGCCAATAACAATTCCCTTGTTTTTCTCTTGTTGAAGTGTACGCTACGGTATGAGGCAAAAACTTACAAGTTAGCTTAGGGATCAAGGAGCACATCAAAGGGGAATGCCCCAAACCACTGACTGGATGAGGTAGGGCCCCTACCATAGGGGCAAACAACCATAACTCAGCTAGATTTCATCTCAATATCTGATTCACTCTCCTCCGGGTTTGCATCAGGATGATCCGGCGGAAGGAGGCCAAGGAGTGGTAAAGGCAACAAGGAGCTGAGATTGCAGATGATGATCAAAAGGGACAAGTTATCATATTGGTCCTTGGTTACACCTAAGAGTTGGGTCAGACCAGCGCCCATCAGCCCCCCAAGAACACTCCCAGCATTTGAAATGGACATGAGGGTTGCGAAAAGTGTGGCTTCCACTCCCTCCGGGCATAATCTAGCAGCCAGCACAAGAACAGGCATGAAAGAAGCCTGCAACGAAAATTAGGAATTAGTTTTGCAGTACAGCCGTTCACAGAATCAGTTCTCTGCACAAGCAATAGAAATATTTCCTGTCATGCATGTGGTACAATTAGATTCGAAATATCAAAAACAATACATTGTTACAAGCTTAGTTTTTCGAAGAGTAATTTCATCAGTTAAATTTATCGGTTTATCTATTTCTAAGAAAGGTTTGAAGCTGCGTTTGACTAAATTTTCAAGGCACACTCAAAATGCATGCATCCAAGGAACTACATTCTTTTAACAAATTACAGGGCACAGCAACCAATACACCTGTTTTAATAGTGTACCTGACTGAGAACTGTTATGACCAAAGAATCTCCAATTGAAAACCACTCATCGCTTATCCCGAATTTTCGGTTTAATCCAGTAACAAGGAGAACCTGAGACATAAGATCAATAATAATTACACCTGAATTTCATTTGACACAGTTAAGTCAGGGAGCCTTAAGAAAATAACTCGTATCACAAACCTGAGTCAACCCAATAGCTGAACCAAAAACAGTTGTTACTACAAATGTCTTCCGCAATGGAACAGTTTTCAAAAATCCATTATACAGTCCAACCCCAAGCAATGATGCTACAGAGGTAACAAGCTTGACACGTCCTAAGAACTCTGGGGTAAAACCAAGTTTATTTGTGCTGAAAGCCAAGGAAATATAAAAGCCCTAGTTAAGATTGGAAACATTTACTGAAACAAATTGAAAGCGGCCATGAACACCTGTAGCTTTTGCAAAGTAAAGGATAATGACCATGCTCATAAATTGCACGTACGTGAAGTAAAACATTGCAGACTCTGAGTGAGGGGTTGCCTGCCACAGGAAAATAAATAACGTGGGAAAAAATACATTGGGTTGCCTAACAGCATCCCATAACTGAAGAACATTCTGTTTCCAGCTATCAAGCAAGTTATGACCAGCCAGAGGAAAATTTGGCCCCTTCGAGGCACCAATCACAGGCTGCTCATTCACAAGAATAGAAACTGCAGATGTCATCAGTGGTAGCAAAGCCGTGAGACCAAAAACAAACCTGAAACATCAACAATTTGAAAAACAAACAAAAGACCACATCAGATGATTATCAGCAATAGGACCCTACATTCTGAACAGCAAACTTTGTGCACCTTACACCGTAAGCATCCACCAAGGAGCCGCTAAAATAGGAACTCACGATTCCACCAAAAGCAGAAGATCCCCAACACAAAGACTGAAGAGAACCTGACATGCTTTGTGATTCACCACGAGCCCTCTCCACAACCATGGAATCTACAACCTAAAACATGCTAAGTTTTGACATGGTTTACAAAGTATGTTACAGAATGAAGAACCTGAGCCAAAAAAGGAGGCAATTCATCATTTCATACCAGAGGATCTGGATTCTTAAGCTGAACCTTTCTAAATAATGCAGACAAGTAGACTAAGTTTTTCCCTAAAATTAAACCAGACACTTGTGAGTCTTGACTCTTTCTTCCTCTGGAATCATTTAGGGCTTTTTTACCCCCAATTTTTCAATGTTCTCTTATTGTAATCTCAAAGGAGAGAACTGAGGATCAGAACCTCCTCATATAAACTCTCTTAGGGATCATTTTGATTTTTTATTTCGTAATATCTCTACATGTATTATGTATTTGATCTGATAAGTTCAAAATTAATTACTTAAGTAAACACATCGCATCGCTTGAATCATATACAATGTTGAGATACACTTTAATTCATAACAAATTGAATTTTTTTAAGAGGATTTTCCATGTCGAAAACAATCTAAATAAATGGTCTAAATCAAATTCTGGCTGAGAACCAAGTCAACTTCAAATTCTGGCTGAAAGCTAAGTTAGGCACATATTGTGACACATAACAAGATATACCTTCCATAACATTCAAAAAGAATAACTAATAGATACTTACCACATCTGAAAAGGCAACAGATAGAGATCCAAGAATTATGCAGAAAGCAACACTGAATTTGTTATCAACAACAGTGGCCATCAAACTCCATGACACTGCACCAAGAAGCCCAGACAAAATCAAGTATGACCTTCTTCGGTAACCAAATAGTGGCACAGAATCACTGCAAGGACCCAAAAAACTGTTCACAAACAACAATAGAGGAATACAGTAACTGAGAGATACCAAATAGAGATGGCAAATAGACTCACACCTAATAAAACCGTATATAGGTTTAATCAGCCATGGCAACGAAGAAAAGCCGGTAATCACAGCTGTCTAGTCAAACACATATAAATTTGTCAGAAACCAAGACTACAAACACCAAAGACAAGTAATTCACACCTATCAAAGAAAAAACAATATGTGCCCTTGCATTAGTAATTCAAAGCTAGAATCCCATTATCCATAACCCTGTTAACACCTTTTTCGTACTATTCGGAATCCTCAAGGTAAAATTGTTTACCGATCAGTGCATAACAACGTCAACTTAAGCTCATAGTTAATCAAGCATGTCACTTTTAATAACTACAGCTACAAATGTAAAGCAACAAAAAATATGAATGTAAATGTACCTCAGCCGGGTCGAGATGCAAATCATCTTTCAAATAAAAACTGACAGCAAGCCTTGCAAGGCCTAGAACACCTTGAACAAAATACACCATGGCAACAGCAACATTGTCAGGGCACAATTCGACCCCGAAAATTTTCACACTGCTCGTTCTATGTTTGGTCTTGCTTGGAGAAGGCATGCATTCCTCCTTTTCCCTATCAGTTATCAACACATCCCTTTCTCCTGCACCTTATCGCATTGAACCAAAACTAAGTAAAGCTTCAATCTTTATCACATTTTGCCAAAACCCAATTGTTAAAACTTGCTTAGATATTCATAATTACATTTTGACTGCAGAATAATTACTGTAAAGTTTCAATAAACGGAAATAGAGAGACATACTAATCCTGGAATCGAGGAACGACTCGTGGTCCAAGTCGAGCCGGCGAGGGGACGATGGCATCGGGACGGCGACCGACATGTCGTTCACAGGAGGAAGCTTCTGGCGGGCTCTGCGTCGGAGGCGAGTTCTTCTGTGGGCGCCGGATAAGACAGTGCACGGCTTCCGGCGGATCCGAGGGACGAAGTGTAGTGGAGGAGGTGGAGCGAAGGAGGCCGAGGACAAAATTGGATTTCCCGAGGGCAAGATTGAGATTGCGCAAAAGGTTAGTGACTCCATTTGAAAATTATTTAATACCAAAAGTAGGGGTGGGTTCGGTTCAAATCGGTTCGGTTTTTTGCCAAAATCGAAATCGAACCGAAATTTCGGTTCGGTTTGGTTCAATTTTTTTTCGGTTCAGTTTTTTCCGGTTCGGTTTCGGTTTTTTTTTCAAAAAATGAAAAATTTTGAAATCTTAAATTTTATCATATCCAACATAATCATAACATAAATATTCCGACTAGACTTAAAGATAATGAAAATAAACATTTAAAGTTCAACTAGAATTATAACATAAAGGTTTTTTTAAAATATTTTGGGTTTAAAGTTTAACTGTAAATAGATTTCTTTTTAGACGATGATGATGGAGTACGACCTTATTCATTCCTCTTTTTCTCTCAATCTCTCTCTCTCTCTCTCTCTCTCTCTCTCTCTCTCTCTCTCTCTCTCTCTCTCTCTCTCTCTCTCTCTCTCTCTATATATATATATATATATATATATACATGTATTCTTCACTAGCAATAAGATAAACATTCTATAATATACTATTTATTTTGGTTATTGTCTAGGTAACAATTTTTGATATTTTCTTTATCTTTATGGTCCAAATTTTTTTTATCCATATATGTGGTTACATAATATAATTTCTACATTTTGTGTTTAGCTTCTACCACCAGCAAATTTTGAAGAGGTGTTCATCAATATTTTTGAATATATTGATATACTTTTCAAAATTGTTAGGCCAAGGAAGCTACTATACTTGGCCATAGGTGAGAAAGTTTGAATTTTGTTTTTGATCTCATAGTGTTTAATAAACTCATGAGACTTTTATACGCTGTTTGCTTTCCCTAATCAACTGCAGTGCAGTTGAGATATGTGTTCTTATATATGTGTTGCACTTAATGATATAAACTAGAAATATTGCATGTAATGGTATAAGTTCTAATTTTTGTTGTAGATGGAGAAGTTGAGAAGATAATTTGAATTGGAAAGCAAACAAGTCCTACCAAAGCAGCAGTCCGAAGTATCATATTCTAATATAATAAAAACAAATAATTAAATAAATAAAATTAAAAAAATATTAATTTAATTATTTCGATTTGGTTCAGTTTGGTTCGGTTTCTAGACCACCAAAACCGAACCGAACCAAAAGAGTTCGGTTCGGTTCGGTTTTTTCAATTCGGTTCGGTTTTTTCGTTCGGTTCGATTTTTGGTTTTTTTTTTTTTTCGGTTTTTTGAACCCACCCCTAACCAAAAGTGTACTTGCACGCTTTTTCTTTCGTGTGATGATTCTAATCTTTCTGTATAGGGATAATGGAAAGACGTAAGTACCCCCCCTAAGCCAACAAATGCACGCGTTAGGCTTTTGCTTTGCCCCATGAGTGCTTCAGTACACTAGCCCATGGCCCAAACAAAGTGCCTTTGGGCCAACTTGACTCAAAGATGATAAAAAGTACCGGATCCAGGCCCAATTTAATTTAGACAATTATTACTTCAAGGTAAAAACAATGTTCTGCCTCGTTTGCATTTTTTAATGATTTGTTTCTTTTATCATTTATTTTATTAATTTAAAATAAAAAAATCATTTTATCAATTAATAAAAGTATAGAAATTCTCTTATCGCGGAGAAAATCTATGGTGTCACCGAATGTACGTATATCCATTTATGTCTATAAGGAGATGTTGATGTTGATTGACCGGCTTATTAGGTCTTAGGTTGCGAATCACAGCTAGCCCTGACATGTAGTTGATTCTGATAAGTTTTTCTTCATTTTAGATCTCATTTTCGGACAAAGATGATCATAATAGAGTGTAAAATCACTATATGTTTGATTTTAGGTTCAATTGGAGGCAATAGCGGAGCCATGATTTTTATCTTGGGTGGGCTAGTTGAAATTAGTATCATAAAATCATATGTTTATTTTTAATCAATATAAAAGAACAACAATAGAATATAAACAATTATTGAAATCATAACCCTAACCGACAACTTCGAGGACCATATAAACAATTAACTTGCTAAATAAACCAAGAATAAGTAAATAAAGCAATTAAGAACGTATCAAAGGTTGCATTCATTGGAAAATTGCAACAAAAAGTAAGGAATTACGGAGATAGGGATTTAATTGTGAACTAAAGGAAAATTCTTCTTTTTTTCTTGAGTAAGAAGTACGGAGGCTAAATCGCATAGGGTAAATGATGTTTTTCTTTAATGAATAGGATAGAAGGGGGAGGGAAGATAGAACTAATTTATTACTTGTAGCATAAAAAAGTATTATTTATTACCTATCATCTAATAAATATACATGAAATAATAACATGTATTGGAATTGAGTGGGCTATATAGGCTACATGCATTAACATAAATCATGCATTAACATAAATCATTAAAGCATGAGTTTGAAAAAGGATAGTGCTATTCACATACCCTTATTAATTTTTTGTCATTGATCGTCATCAATTCATTCAATCCGAAGGTCGAAAACTGAGAGAGATGTGTGAGAAATAAAAATGAGTGTGTAGATAGCACTACACTTACAAAGAACTTGCATGGGCTAAAGTCCACCTTAGCCTTGTGGGTGGCTCTGCTCGTGGTTGGAGGGTTTAAAGCCTTAGACGTAAGCGAGAAACTTGTGTTGGTTGAATCTATCCTTGAGAGCTGGGCGCCAAATGGATACTTTCGTATCATCGAAAATAACGAATATGATAACGAACATAATTAGTTAATAGTAACAAATCTAGGGTAGGTTAAAAAGTGAGGGAGGTTAAGTTAATGCTTTTAGCATTATGATAGGCCTTAGGTTCAATTATTCTTAAGACTCTAACGCAAAAATGAATATGCTGACCTCCCTCACATAATAAAATGTTGCAGGAAGGAAAGTATAGCACCCTTTACATGTAAGTTTCTATTTCTTGTAGAGATATGAGGTGTAAGTTTTTATCTCTTATTTTTTTAGAGTCAGCTTGCTATAAGTCCATTTTCAAGAACATGTTCTTTTTGTGTGAAATGTCACTCTCATTATATCTGACTTATTATATAAGGAAAACTAATGAAAATGATTTGAAAACTTTGAGTTTTAATGATAAAGACAAAATAAAAAGTAAAGTGAATAATATCATGATTGATTTTTAGTGTAAAAATATGGTTTTTCATTAAAGTGAACAGAAACTTTTTGTTAAAGTTTCTTATTATATAATGTATAAAGTATTGGTTCGAGTTGGAGATGTGATGAGTGATGATGTAGGCAAAATTGGCTCCACTCTCGTTTTCAATATACAACCAACATAGTCTTGGCTTCGCTTCTAGTTTTTCACACAAGCAAAACATAAGAAATAATGAATTATCTTTATTTATTGTATACTTGTTTTGAACTTTTGGTAGAGAATCTCGAGATTAAAATATGGAATATAATACGCCCACATCCGTATCCTACCTACTTCTACAAGAGAGACCACTTTAATAAGTTTATAAAGAAATAAGATCATCTTTATTTCTTATTTCCCCCTTTATTTATTTTTAATTTTTTTTTCCTCATAGTAAACATGTCCAAGAGGACATATTTGTCCTCGTTGGATTTGAGGATTAAGCATTACGGGTTTATTTTTTGAAAATTTAAAGTATTGTTCAAAACAAAAGTTTGAAAAGACATGGTTTGAAATATAAACATGACCTAAGCGGTAAAACACTAACACAGAACTATAAGCATTACTTAGTGCTTATATCATGTGATGAAAGGATGTTTAAGATCGAAAGAGGATTCTCGCTGGATCCTCAAATCACATTCATTCATCGTATATCGTGCGGTCATAAATCATTGTAATTTTTTTATTTTAAATTAAATATAAATAGTACCTTAAAAAAACTAGCTGGATGATGAACAAATATGATTGGAGGATCCGGCGAGGATACTCTCTTTTTAAGATCTTCCATTTATAGTTGTGCTCTAGCTTTACTTAGTTTTAAAAATTATTTGGCTTTCTGGTCAAACTAGTCCCTAAAATTGGCATACCTCCTCACTTTGGTCTTTGTGATTTAAAATCGATAGAAGTGGTCAATTAGATTGTCTACTGTTATTTATTTTGGTCATTTCGTGAAAAATCTTCGCTAAATTGAGGGCATTTTTATCAAATCAACTCTTCAACTTGAACTTGTGGTTTTTTTTCAATTTTGTTGATGCACAAAACCGGAGGGGTCTTGGAACAACGTAAATCTAACCGTGAATCTGCAAGAAAGTAAAGAACATAAGATGTATTATGGTTCATCCCAATGTTTGGGCTACGTCTACACTGATGTTGATATTGTTTCTCTGTATGAATGTATGAATTACAAGTGTGAGGGGAGTCCCCTAGAGAAAGTAAGAGTTTGAGAGAGCTCTCTGATGAAAGTGAGGGGATTGTGAGGGTGAGAGCCCCTTGATTGTGAGGGTGAGGAGGCCCTTTTATAGACTAAGGGCTCCTCCCCTTTTTACATATTTGCCCCTTCATTTATTACATAATTACATTTGAGTCATCCGAGTATTTATACGAGATCTAAATACGGAGGCCCTAAGTATGGTACAAACAAATTTAAAGGAGAATTTTCACAAAATAACCAAAATGATTGGCGATGGATAATCTCAGACATCATTTTTATCAATTTTAAATGCCAGAGTTTTTGGCAACATTATTTCTACTTTCAGGTTTATACAAATTAATGTTGTTTGTTAAGAAATGTGAAGCAATTGTCATGATTTGGACAACACAACTTCAATTTGATAAGAAAAGTGGCAAAAATCAAGACTATTTTGTAAATAAATAAAAAAGTGTTACCAAGAAAGGTGGTTGTCTGGTGTCTTATTGTTATGCTTTGAAATTTGGTACTTTAAAATGGAACTGGTTCCTATCCGAGGCAAACCCTCGGGATTCTGTTGAGCGACAAACACAGGCCGTTGGATTTCGATATAACGGTTACAAACAAGGAAGTCCCTCTTAAAGTTATAATAATTGTAGTTGTTGGATCGAAATCCAATGGTCCGTGTTTGTTGCTCAGCAGGATCCCGAGGATTTGCCTCGGAGAGGATCCAGTTCCCTTTAAAATAAGTGAGTTTTACAGAGAATTATTCCCTTGAAATCAGTCACATAAACTTTTTCCTTAAAGTATGCACATTGCACTCTTCCATTATTGGGCTAATCAAAGCTACCACAAAAATCTAATAATTTTTTTTTTCGGAAAAGATTAATAAAAAGAAAAAAGAGGAGTAAGTGATTGTGTGTAGAAACAAACACTGTTTATGAAAAAAAAAAGAAAAAAAAATCAACTTCAACCGAAATCATTGACACTTTAGACACAGATATAATGTAGGCTTTAATTAGTCACACATCATGATCCTCACCTACACCAAGCATTGAAATCCAAAAACTATAGGGGAGTTTGATAAGCATTTGTTCTATACGCACTTTTATTCGCAAGCGTTTATAACAAAATGCTTTTGTATTCTTATTAAGCGTTGTCAATAAAAGCATTTTTGTTCAAGTCACAATAAAGCAGTCTCAAACAAGACTATGAAAGGTAAAGCACTTGCGTTTTTGCTAAAAACACCTTCATCCATAGGGCTTTTAATGAAAGCGCTTTTATTTAAGACACAATGAAATGTTTATTAAAAATTCAAGTGCTTTTCGACAATCGGTGCTTAAACGAGCAACATTACAGAAAATCCAACAACAATTATATATTTAACAATCCAACAAAACTCAGCCTTTGATTTCATTCCCTCTACAACTCTACAAGGAGGGGAAGCAGAAAGCAAATTACAAAAGAGAAAAAGATACATTCTCCCAGAAAATTCAACTACTATATTGTCTTACATGTATCTTCATTTCATGGATTATATTCATGGCACAAATCACTATCCTTCCTTCCCTATTATTTAGCTCCAAAAAAAAAAGAAAATAAAAAAAAGGTACCCCTCTCCCTCTCTCTGTTGAAGTTTTTCGGTCAAGTGTCAGGAACAATTTCCATGGTCCATGCACATTACAATCAGCTACTCAAGCTTCCAGTTTATCCACTCCCTCCTCCAACAACATCTCCTGGTAACGGCACTCACGGCTGCAGAATGCCTTCTCACCCCTGCAAAACACAATTTCAACGAATGCTTAAATCACGCAAAACTCCGCTTAGCCAAGTTTGCTAATGCAGAGTGCTCCCTCTGCACCCAAGTTACAGCAGGTTGTGCGTCTCTGAAACCAAATTCGAGCTACTTTTCTCGTAATTTAGATTAAAATATTGACTGTTATATATAAGAACCATATTTCGCTGCTTAAAGAACATGAAATGCTGCTAGAACCAAATCACATATGTACAAGTGTCCGGTGATAGTCTTTAATTTCAATTATTCAAACACACGTCTATTTGTTATTGGCTTTTCAGCAGCAATTGCTCCTATTTTTTCAGCCGCAGAAGCCCTTTTTCTATGGAATACCAAAATGAAATGCATTTGCATGATTGAAGTGAACATAAAATGGAGAAAACTGATTAGTTGGTTGAAGGGGAGTAGATGGGTTTAATTTATCTTATAGAAGAAGATACCCTGCATAATCCTCTCCTAATATGAGTAGTAGTTACCTATCCATAATTGTATTATAAAATCAATTAATGATTCGGGTCAGTATAATATAAGATTCTAATCATAAATAGTTGTACAGATAGCAACCACGATCCAAGAATATATATATGAATCATATGATAAAACTCAAAAGAAAAGAAAAATCGATTAAAAAATGATTAGAAATCAAATTCAAATTATGTTGAAGAATAAAAAATAAAATTGATAACGCATTCATCAAATATTAGCACCGGGGCGATTAAAGATTACAAACATGGTAATCATGCATCGGATAATGAACATCGATTATTATTACGATTGAGATATGAAAAATAATCGTTTTAAGCCGGTGTCTCGAGAGAGTGCCGACAAAATAATAGGGAACAAAAAATTGGACCAACCTGTACATAAAAATATCTTTGCCGTGGCCAAGATTCTTGTTGCAATTGTCACAGAAGCTGAGAAAACTCTCAGACAGAGAGCTTGACCCGTTTGACTTCCTGCCGGGAGGAAACTCCGGGACGCCATCGGAGCTCTCCACGATGCAATTGTCGAAGATGTGCGTGGTTTTCGGGTTCGGCCCATGGGAAATCACACACGTGTAATCCTCAGAGAGCTCCATTTCACTGACAGAGAGACGGCTCGTGAAAACCCGGGTCGAATTCATCGTCTCGGATTCGAAGAGCGATTTCTTCTCCGGCGACTGAGACAAGACGGAGGAGAAAGAACCCAGATGGGAATTCTCCGTCTTGGTGCTGAAATCCGCCGAAGATTTCGGTGATCGGGAAGGGGAGAGAACAGAGGGTTGCAGGGGAGGGATTTGGATCTTGAGCTGCGACCCGAAAATCACCATTCGAGTTTTGGGATTTGACGGTTTCGGGTCGGATTCGTTGAGGGCGTCGACGATGGCGAGGCCGATGCCTTTGGAGTCCAATTTGTCCCAGTGGATGCGTCTGGATTCGGGTTCCGGGGTTCTGGGTGTGTTCGATTCGGACCAGAAGGGGTTTCGGAGGCCCAGAAACGGTTTCGTTTCGAGGATGGAGGTTGGGCTCATTACGGCGTCGGATTCAGAGACGGCTTTTGAGGTGAAGCTGGTGAACAATCTCGGATTCGCGAAGAAAGAGGAAGTGAGTTTTGTGTGTTTTTCTCTGGGAGAGAGAAGAGAGCCGTTTTCCGCCATTGGAGCTCGCTCGCTTGCTTGCTTGCTCTGGTTCTTGAAAAATCCTATAAAAATAAAACCCCTCTGCAAAACAAGAAAAATAACTACTCAATGCACCCAAAATTAAAACTTGAATCTGATTTTTACCCAGTAAATTACTCACAAGCTTTGAAGCTGTAGAAAATGGCAGAAAGTTGCAGACTTTTAAGCTCTGCGGTGTTAGAGAATGGGAGATGAAAAAACCCAGAAACCAGAAATTGCAGAAACGATTCCATGAAACGATTCTCTCTCTCTCTGCTGCCACAACTCTGTGACCTCCATATCTCTAAGGACAAGACGTGCATGCGTCACGGCATCAGAAAACAAAGAAAGCTTGTATTTTTGTTGGTGCTACTCAGCTTTTTATGTCTTTTTATATTTTTGTTGGTATTTTTGGTTTAGCAAAAGTGGTTTTTTCATCAGAAGAAATGATTCAGAATTTGGAAGCAAACGAGAAGCTAACCAGGATTAGAAATTAAAAAGACAAACGAATAAAACCCAGAATTATATGAAACAAAAGGAGTAGCTAGCTCGTCACATGAACTGTGATTTATGCGTCTTCTCTCTCTCTCTATATATATATTTTTCTCTCTCCTCTCTTTATTTCCGCACTAAATCAGTTTCCCATCATGAACCTGAAACATCGAAGTGGAGTTGCAGAGAGAGAGGGAGAGAGAGAGAGCTCGTCGGATTTATGGGTTGGTGAGGGTGAATATAAAGAAGCGTGTGGGCGTGCATGAGAATCAGTGGGTTTGCTAAAACCACCCACCGGGCTCTGTCCAGGTATGGATGGATCCATCAAATCGATGGCTTTTTTTTTTTCAGCGTACAATTACTCATCACTCTCTCGCACTCTACAGTCCACTTCCTACATTATTGGCTTTTTTTTTTTTTACAGAGGTGGATTGTCTACCTTTTCATTTCCATACTTTTCCATCTCTTTTTATTTTATGTGGTCACGGTTAAATCACGTCAATATTTTATATTCTTATTACTTTTTTATTTTATTATTTTTATAAAAAAATAATATAAAATGTTGACGTGACTTAATTGTGATCACACAAACATGAGGGGATGAGAAGATTATGAAAATGGGAGGCTAGACGATCCACCTCCTTTTTTTACTAGTGGAATTTTGAGCATCAGTGACGCGACGCGCCAAAGATTGACCCACACTCACCAGCTCTTACTTTCCAGCTTCGCTCGGCTTATGTTGAGTTCCAACCGTACCTCACAAGTCATGTAATGTTATTATTTCACTTATATCCTTATTATTAAGGTCAAAGATGATGAATACTTGGGTGCATAAAGGAGAGAGTACATTCTTCTAACTAATTTAGCTAAGTGCATGCTTGCATTTCACTCGTTCCTTAATAAATGTATTTGTTTACTAATGTTATGCTCTAAAATGAAAAATCAATTGTGTTTTAAAACATAACACCATGACATCATAACGCTCTTGTTTGGGTTAACATTTGAACTTTAGGCCGAAAGGAAGGAGGGCCCAAAAAGACTAAAGAAATGAGTTTCGCCCGAAGGCCAACACCAAGCCCAGATCGTCCATCTCAAGACTAATTGGCTCTCCCTCATTAATGCAAAGGCTAGGTGCTTACAAGAGAAGTGACAACTGATGAAAATCAACCTACTCTTAGCCTAAAAGTACTTTTCAATGTCAGTACAAGTAAAATACTGATGAGTCACTACCCTTCAATTGCTTTCGGGTAAGAACATAGCTACAGACAGTTGGGCTAATTCGTCTATAAAAGGAGGAAGAGGGCCCAAAGACAAGGACATTTAACCAATCAAACAAATAAACATACAACGTGTCTCTCAACCAAGCAAATACCCAGAAAGTCGTGCTTTGTCTAGATTTTGCACCCCTTTTAGCCGTAGATTTCCTTAGAAAGACATTTTTTTGTCTATGTAAAAGCTCTGCTACCTTTTTCCTAAATGTTGTAGTATCGATCATGAACTTTTTTCTAGTCGTCCCCTTTAGTACCTAATCCTTTGTAAATTGCAAAAAGAAGAGACCGCAAGACGTTTAACCTTACCCGACAAGGTGAAATCTTGTTCGACTCTCTTTGTTTTTATCTTTCAGTTAATAGATTTGTCATTATAATGCATTCCCCAGTTTATATTCAAGTTATTTCCAGTCCTTTGATGACTCAAACCCCCATCAATTCTCAAATTTGGTTCATTTAATGGTTTTATCAAGATTGTAATGTATTAAACTGATGACTTGATCAGATTTGGATCACACCCCTCGAGCATACAAGATAACTAAAATTCCTTGATTTCAAGGCATAAAAAAGAACTTAATGTAGACTTAACCCATCTACAACAATCCTTTGATAAACAAGAAGTCAAAAATAACTTGGAGCGCAAGTAATCGGCTTAAAACATATTTGTTCTACATCTGCCATACTGAGATGGCAGTGGCACGCCTAAACACCTAGTTGGTTTTGATTGTGAGCCTCAAGACCTACATTTAAAGCCCTACAAAGGCACATCTCAGAACTAACTTTGTTCTTCTCTTGCAGTATTGAGACAAGCAGGAGCCCGACAATTAACCAAAGTTCCAACCCCTCAATGAGCTGTGTGCTCGAGCCAGGAACGCCCATCGGCCAGATTTCCTGCCCGAACATAGTTTTGGCACACCCGGTGGGACCACAAATCTTGTATGCCAAGGAGATAAAGGAAGGAACAAACCTTCAGGTGGGAATCAAAACAAAAACCACCCTGGTACACACCAAGATCTAGCATGGCAAATCTCCCTAAAGACTTGCAAGAATCCGCCTTGGTGGAAAGCCGACTCATTCTAAGAAATCAGGAGGGAGGGTCATAAATGAAGACCTCTAGGCCACCATGATGGCTGTCATAAACAGCATGGAAAGAAACTCTCTACAAACAAGAGAGGAAGTAAGCAAACTCTTTTCCTTAACAGTACATCGATAAATAAGGCTGGATCTGAAGTACTCTACTCCAGAGAATGACTGTGCTAAGGAGGTGAGGGAAGAACCCAGCCCTATGGAAGAGTTAGTTATTCTTCTATTTCCTTTACTTAAGGAAAAGAATAAAGAAAAAAAATGAGGAAATATCTAAAGTAGATCAGCTAGTGTTGAAGAAAGTCATGAGATCAGAGTTGCCTGATCCTTTGTTATTTTCATTAGATAGCAAGGGGGTAATGCAGGCCAGAAATAAAACAGATATTAGGAGCTGATACAATGACTGATGCTGATTCTTTTCTACAAGCCCCAATAAGCATAATCAATCTAACATGGGCAGAGAAAAGAAAAGGAAAATGCCACGTAGGAGGTCAAGGCGGAAAGGAAACCAGTTGATAGACCAATTGAATGAGCTATCAAGCTGCCCGAGAAACCCAAGGCCGCCATAATCAAAGGAGTGGTGCTATGTAGCAAGTGTCAAGGTGAATGCGAACTAGAGGTTGGAGCTGTCATTGATCAGGAACTGATTAAAAGGAGAAAAGAAGAAAAACGTGAGAACCACATAAGAATCATATGGGCAATTGAGGAGGAAACCTCTAGGAAAATGTCTTCCAGAGGTTGGGAGGAGACTTTCAGCCTAAAAACCTGTTAGAAGTGTTCAGGAACTATGAAGCTTCAGAAGAAATGGAGGATAAGGAGGCCAATATACCAAGATGGATGGATGTGAGGCCATCCCAGCCCGCTTATGCTGGTGGAGATGTTAGAATGAAATGAATAGCCGTGAATGCGGTCACAAAGAAGAATCTTGCCCGAGTTGGACAAAGATGGTACATAATTTGAAATGATAGGAGCCTTCATGATTATGAGGGTACAAAGGTAGCATAAGGCCCACGTGAACTTGCTGAAGGTTCCCACTACTTCGGAAACCTCGAAGAATGTAAAGCTAAAAAATGTTCCTCATGAAAGAAGAAATCAACCTCATTGGAGGAGTAAGAATGAGCTAAAGAAGGCAAACAACAAAAATGATAGGGAAAGGGACCATGTGCCGCCAAATCCCCATCCCGGGAAATAGAGAATCTTGAGGAGAGCTCAAGAGGATATGATGATGATGTCTACCCCAAGATAGAGCCTAAAACCGATCTGCTTCGGAACTATTTCACCCGAAAAAAGGTTACCCGTACCATTGTTGATAGAAATTATATGCAAAGTTCCAGAACAACTGCCGAACTTTGGCATAACCCAGGAAGAAGGATTACTTGAGCTAATGTTGCCCGATGAGGCATATGCTTGGTTGTAGGAATTTATGAACAACATTGAGGGTAAGGGGAAAGATCTACCTGGACCCAGTAACTTCCACGTAAACATAACATATGTTTTATCAGCCATGTTTCAGGCCAAGCATGATTAACCTTCCATGATGGAAGGTGATTACCTGGCAGTATAACCAATGATGGCGCATGTTAGTGTCGAAGAAGCTAGACAAGGAGAGTACCGTCAGACAAGCGTGCCCGAGTAACCAGGAAGGAAGCCTGAAAGAATATACTCGAACAAAATGGTTTTTGTACGCCCGAGTTTGACCATAGCCAATCATCTCAAACCCATATACGTAATTGCTCACCTAGAAGGAGTACCTTTCAAAAGGGTCTTGATCGATGGAGAGGTCGCGGTCAATGTGTTGCCCTACAAGCAGATGAAGAGAATATGCAGAAGTGAGGAATATCTTATTCCTACGGATCTTACAGTTTCTAGTTTCTTAGGAGCCATCACCCGAACTCATGGAATACTGTTATTAGAGGTCGATTTGGGTTCAAAACAAATCACGATGGCCTTTTTTTGTTATAGACTATACTTCCACTTATAGAGCTTTACTAGGCAGAGATTGGATTCACTAGAGTCTCTCTGTGCCATCTACTTTACATCAACAAGTGGCTGTCTACCATGAAAAAAGAGAAATAGGACTTGGGTTTTGGGAAATGGTGAAGGTCAAGTCACGGCCATTCTTACCCACAACCAACATCGCAAAAGCCAACTTCTATGATCCTTGTATTGGGATTCTTCAGTGTTTAGGAGTTGATAAGAATGGCCACCCAACTAAGGTGACGGATCAAAAGCTTCTAGAACAAGGGTTATGCCTTACAAGGGAAG
Source organism: Malus sylvestris (assembly GCF_916048215.2). Classification (NCBI taxonomy): domain Eukaryota; kingdom Viridiplantae; phylum Streptophyta; class Magnoliopsida; order Rosales; family Rosaceae; genus Malus; species Malus sylvestris. The sequence continues at coordinate 16,132,140 of NC_062272.1, forward strand.
AATGAGATCGGCCCTATATCATCCCAAACCCCTAACACCATTAATGTTAGAACAGAAAAGGAAGGACCAAGTGGTTGCAATCTGGTCCTTAATAAAAAGACTGTTGGTGTCTGGGAGCGAGAAAAGACAAGAAATGGAGAACTTAGCTATGGAAAAAGAACAGTGGAGCAGATAGGCTTCAAGTAGCCAGAACAGAGAAGTATAGTCTTTTGGGGAAGAGTTAGAAACAGTCATCCAAATGGCTGAATGTATATATGACTTAGATGGACAAGAGGATTTGCCTGAGAATCCAGAATTGGTTGAGTTTTTATGTACGGAACCAGACAAACTAGCTCCAGAAGTGTAAGACCCCTTGGAGACCATTAAGTTGGGAACTAAGGAGGATCCAAGACCAATACAGATCAGTGGTTTGTTAGAAATCGAGGATTGGGCAAGGATTGTTAACCTTCTACATGAATTCAAAGATTGTTTTGCTTGGCATTACACTGAGATGCCAGGTTTAGATCCAACCTTGGTAGAACATAGAATGCCTATTCAGATGGGGTTTAAACCTGTCAAAAAAGCACCACAGAAGATGTCCAAAGAAATTGAAGAAAAGGTCAAGGAAGAGATCGAAAAGTTGGTAAAGGCTGGATTTATTAGGCCTTCCAAATATGTTTAGTGGTTGGCCAACATTATACTTGTTTTGAAAGCTTTAACTAAGGCAATTAGATGTTGTGTTGACTTTAGAAACATTAATGGAGCCATACCTAAAGATGAATACCCTATGCCCATAGCCGACCTATCCATAGACGCAGTTGCTAAGCACAAAGTTTTGTCTTTCATGGATAGGAATACGGGATACAATCAAATAAAAATGGTTAAATAAGATATACATAAAACAGCTTTTAGGTGTCCAAGTCATGTTGGGGCATATGAATATTTGGTAAAGCCATTTGGACTAAAAAATGCTGGTGTAACTTATCAAAGAGCAATGAACGCCATTTTTCATGACCTAATCGGCCATAGCATGAAAGTAAATATTGATGACATCGTGGTGAAGTCCAAAATTGAAAAGCAACATATAATCGACCTTAGACAAGCCTTAATAAGAATGAGGATCTACAAGTTAAAAATGAATCCAAAGAAGTGTGCTTTTGGGGTAAGATCAGACAACTTTTTGGGATTCCTTATTCACAAAAAAGGAATGGAGGTCGACAAGAACAAAGCTCGAGCAATCATGGAGACACCTCCTCCCACCAATAAGGTGCAACTATAAAAGCTACTAGGAAAAATCAACTTCTTGAGGAGGTTCATCGCGAATTTAGCGGGCAAGATTCAGCCACTAACCCTAGGTTCATCGCGAATTTAGCGGGCAAGATTCAGCCACTAACCCTTTTACTCAGGTGAAAAGACAAGGAAGACTTTGAATGGGGCCCATCACACCAAGAGACTTTGGACATCATAAAAGCTTACTTAGCCTCACCACTAGTGCTTATGCCACCTCAGAGGGGGAAGCCGTTGAAGCTTTATATCTATACCTTGGAGAGGTCAATTGGGAGCCTACTGGCCCAAAACAATGAAAGAGGAAAGGAACAAGCTATATACTACCTTAGTAGAATCCTTACTGAGGTAGAGACAAGATATACCTCAGTGGAGAAACTATGTTTGGTTTTGTACTTTACTGCTTGTAAGTTAAGGCATTACATGTTGCCTTGCCACATCCATATCATTGCCAAGATCGACGTGATCAAATATATGCTGTCAAAACCAATGTTGACAAGAAGAATTGGGAAATGGATTCTGGCACTGTCCGAATTCAATTTTCAGTATGTGCCTCAAAGGGCAGTCAATGGGTAGGCAATTGTAGACTTCTTAGCCGGGCACCAAGAGTCTCAAGAGGAAATGGTTAACATTTTATGGACTCTGGAAGCAGCAAGTGTATGGATCCCGCCAAACAGAGCCTGTTTGGGCAAGGAATAATAGGTTCAGCAAGAAGTAAAAAGAATAACTAGCCTCTGGATCACTCATTGTAGACTATATTTTGATGGATCTTGCACTCAGAATATTACGGGAGCTGGGATTGTCATCATCGATCCCAAAGGCCTCCACCATTGTTATTCATTCCTCTTGGATTATCAAGAGATTACCAACAATCGGGCAAAATATGAAGCACTGATAATTGGCTTATAAATTCTGATGGAGTTAGGGGCAACTGAGGTCGAAGTATTTGGTGACTCAGAACTGGTAATCAACCAGCTAAATGGAGAATACAAATACAGACACATTACTATGGCTGGTTATTACTTGGCGACCATGCAATTATTGAGATATTGGGGTGATGAAATTTCAGTCAGCCATATCCCCAAGGAATCAAATACAATAACCAATGAAATGGCTCAATTGGCTGCTGGATTGTAGATCCAAGAAAGTAGGTTCGAGATAGAAGTAGAAATGTAAAAGATAAATCTCACTTCTATCTTTGATAGAGGATTCAACTTGGATATAATGACTGAAGAGCCTAAGATAAAGGATTGGAGGTCACTCATCATTCAATACTTGGAAGATCCATCTTTTCCCATAAGCAAAAAGAACATACAACAAGCCACTAGATATGTGTTGTGGGAAAAGAATATGCTAAGAAAGACTCTGGATGGGTTATTGCTGAAATGTTTAAGCCAATAGGAGTCTATGAGAGTTATGGCCGAAGTCCATGAGGGGATCTGTGGAGCACACCAAGCCGGAACCAAGATGAGGTGGCTACTAAGAAGATATGGCTATTTTTGGCCCAAGATGGAGAAAGATTGCAAAGCTTATGCCCGAGGATGTGAAGAATGCCAGAGACATGGACCACTCCAACATGTACCCTTAGTGCCCTTGAACCCCATAGTCAAACCTTATCTTTTCATAGGATGGGCAATGAACTTCATCAGGCAAGTTCATCCAGCTTCTAGCAAGGGACACACATTCATAATTGTGGCAACGAATTACTTCACCAAGTGGGTAGAAGCTTTAGCAGTAAAAACCATCACCTCAGCTACTGTTAAAAAATTCATTAAAACCAAGATCTTGCACAGATTTGGAATGATCGAGACAATTGTCACAGACCGCGAGCCATCTTTTATTTCAAAAGAGGTAAAAGCGTTCGCAAGTTAGTTTAAGATAAAGATGATTCGGTCTAGTCCTTACTACCCCCAGTCAAATGGTCAGGCAGAAACCAGCAATAAGATCTTGGTTAACATTATCAAAAGAATGGTGGCAGATAGTTCAGAGAAGTGGCACGAGAAGTTGGGAGATACATTGTGGGCCTGTAGAACTTCCAAAAGGGCAGGAACTAGGACTACACCCTACGCTCTGACTTTCGAGCAAGATGTTGTGATTCCCATGGAAATCAATGTAAGTTCGGTCATAATTCAAAATCAATATGGGCTACACAGTGAAAAGTATATCCAGGCTATATGTTAAGGAATTGAGGACGTTGATATAGCCCGAATCGAAGCTCTAAATAAAATTCAAGAATGAAAGAGAGTTGTTACCTGAGCATACAACAAAAGGGTAAAATTGAAGACTTTTGAGGAAAGAGGCTTAGTATGGAAAGCGGTCTTGCCCTTGGGAGCCCAAGTAAGAGGCTTTGGGAAATGGAGTCCTACTTAGGAAGGTTCTTTCATTATTCATCAAGCACTAGATAGGGGGGTTATTATTTGGCCGATTTAGAGGGAAACTTATAAAAACATCCAGTCAATGCTAAATTTCTGAAGAATTATCATCCAACCTTATGGGATGTTAGGGATTGCTATGTTGAAGAGGTTTAAATGATTTGAGAGATCTAAAGACAATTAATATTCTCATGATAGTTGAGTACAAGCTAAAGTAAAGAAAAGAAGACATTTTCATTTCATTAAATGATGAAGTTACATGGAAATTCTACTTAGCTCATCTGAAGCAACTATCCTAAGATGGTGTGCCGGCATAAAAATAAAGATTCTACTCAACTCCTTTGAAGCAATAGAATCCCTATGCATCCATGCTTAAAAGACCCATGAGGTTATGTGGGTGCACTAAAAGCCTCTATGTGGAATGGAAAAATTAGGGGTAGATACCGAGGCTAAGGCCTATTACTGATCTCATGGTTGAACCCGTCATTCGAATCAATTATAAGCTGATGGATACTTTGACGCTTGAGAAGAAGAGAGCTCGGGCTGATGATGGTCCTCCCAGAAACTTTGATATTGATCCTAAAGCATACACTTATGATGATGAAGTGACCAATGCAGAAGCTAGGATTAGCCTTAAGCATGTCGCTTTTTGTGGCTACTGAGGCAAAGAGAAATGGGAAGTTCCAAGATCCGATTAGTGCACAAATTGCTACCGGATTTGCAAGATTGACTGAAAGACATAGCTCTTGGGAGGAAGAAACGGCCCGAATGCATTTGGCCATTACGCACGAAGGGGATAAGGAGCAAGAAAGGTTCGAAAGTAATTTCATGATGGAGGACCTCAACAAATACACCCCAGAGATGAAGAAGTTCTTACGTTATAAGCAAAAGGAAATTTTGCGAAGGTATGCCACAAGGAGTATATTTCAAGATGATGGTTCATCTCAAGGCTATATCCCAAGTCCACCACCAAGTAAAGATGGTGAATATCATTATTATGTTTATGTAGTTTATGAATTATCGATTGTATTTAGTTTATGTGGTTTATTAATTGTCGTTTGTATTAAGTTTCATGTATTGATTTAGTGATATTTTCAATATTTATCGGAATTTAAATATTTTTAGGGAATATTTATCGGAATTTAAATATTTTTAGGTTTAAATGTTCATAAAATTAATTTAGGATAGTCTACATTATTTTTTTTAAAAGTTAATTTAAAAATAAATAATAGCCTAAATTCATTCTTTAATAATCTGGAGCTAAAATTTTAGGCTAGAAGAGTTTGAGCAAAAAAGCTATTTTTGGGTTAAAACCTAAATTTTTTTAACTAAAAGTTTTAGGTTTGAGGCTAAGGGTTAAAGATTGTCTAATCCATTTTACCTCATGTAACTTTTTGGTTTTTAAAAAACACTAAATTAATTTAATCACCGTTAGCCCACCCATGTTCACATTGAAAGCTCAATGCCATTAATAATACAACAGACTTCCTTGAACCAGTTGAGTCCAACGTTATATATATATATATATATATATATATACATACAGTTAGTTTTTTTTTCCTTTTAAATTGCTCTCTAGTTCTTTTTCTTATTAATTGTACAACAATAATATCTTGTTCGATCATTTATTGGAGTCTCCTTATGGAATTTAACTTATGCAATATAAATAAATAAAAAGGTTAGCCCACCTGATAAAAGAATCCTAGCTCCGTCCTGGCAAACGACAAATAGCAATGTAAAATGAAATCACTACAAAATTAAATACTAAGAATAAGTAGTCTAAATTATACTTTCTTACTAGGTTTAGGCAAATGATCAAATCTTAAGATAAGATTATATATGCCAGAACATTGTTTAATGGTCAAATCTTAATATAACATTATATAGGCAAATGATCAAATCTTCAAATTAGCCATAAATCAATCGAAGGCAAAGGCCAACCACATCTCTGAGTGAGTTTGTTAATGATAATAATGGTCCACAAGAAATGATTAATGAAAGATTAAATTGATCTCTGATGCTTAAGTTAGTCTCTGTAAAAAAAGTGAGTGTTTAAGGTTTTCTATGTATAGAAAGGCTCTCCCCTGTTTTTGGTTGGGGAATGAGGTATTTATAGGGAGTATGGCTGACCTTTAGGGTAGAATTTGGTGAGAATATTTTCAAGATAGTGCGTAAATAATATCTTGGAATAATTGTGAAGATATCCCAAAATAAATGTGATTGGGATTACTTACTTAAAAAAGTTTGTTTTCAATTGGGAATGCATTAAAAATAGGATTTAGTAATTAATCTTATCTTCAATGCCCTTAACTTTTTCTTGCCACGAGCAGGGAGCATTCATCATTCGTAGTTCGTTGGTTGCATGTCCTACGATGCTGAACTGCACATGGGATGCCCTGATCATTTAATAAGGGAATCTTGTCTTTCTTGGCTAAAAGTCCACGTGTCACCTCCAAGATTTTTGGGATTATTTTTTGCTCCATGTGAAGGTTAAAGGGTTCCACATTCGTGAAAGGAGAAACACTGCAAGAGTTTATAAGTAAGTTGGGCGTCACAATATTGCCAATTAACTTTATGATGGAATCTCAACTTCCTTCATTTGTAATAAAGCGCACACACTGGTGCTTAATTAGCAATACACTAAATTACATCGGTAATAATTGTATATATAAAGCAAGGTATAGACTTGATATAACAAGGAATCAAAGATTGTCAATCATCACAAGGTGGCCCAGTGGTTGGGGACGAATTCCAGGCCTATATTTTAGAAGGTATGTTCTTGGATCGATTTCTGATGATAGTGAATCACACAATGGTAGCCAAAAGAGATTAAAAAGCCTATGTGAGTCATATCGGCCTCTAACAATAGATTTCCGTGACAAAGCTTCGAGCTGATCATTTTTTCATAAAAGAAACAAAGGAATCAAAGATTGTATTATGTTTGGATCGATAAGGACATTTAAAGACATAAAAAACTTTTAAATTAATTGTTATAAATGTACTATAACAACACTACTAATTAACTACCGATCAACTGCTAAAGCACTGCAAATGTTCTACAATGATACTTTCAATGGGATGCATCTAGGCCTAGCCTATGTATGGAATGGATTATGGGATAGCACCTCTATGCGTTCTTTTGGTTGATATATCAACTCTAATGAACTATCCTTAATCGTTTTGTCCCTTGTTATCAGTCAAATGACCCACCCAGTTTCTCATTTTGGTCTTTGAGTTTCAAAATTGATCAATGTAGTTCCCAACTTGCACTGTTACGCATCATTGTAATCCTTCCTTTTTGTAACTTCATAGACCAAAATGAGGATTTGGCTCAATCTGTCAATGACCTTTTCTTTTGAAAATATAATTTATGGACTTAATTTCTAACCGAGTAATAATCTACAAACCAAATCAGCAGTTTATTCTATCATACAACTCTGTGCTAAATCTATGCTTAGTATTGGACATTTTAATTTACCTCTTTCTAAGAAAAAATTTCACTTAAATACCAAATAAGCACTAAGAGCTTATGGTTAGAGAGAAAACTTACATACAACGTGAATATCACTTTTGGCATGGATTATACACGCACTCATATCCCTTATGAATTATTATGGTTAAGTAGTGGTATTACGTAGTGTCACCATCATAATTCATATCCCTAATGAATTATTATGGTTACACTAAAAGCATATGGTTTGGATACTACGTAATGGTATTAATTTCAGTTGCAAACTTGCAGTTAAGTCATTCTCCCAGTGCTGCCCCTTCCTACCACAATAATTCATCCTCATATTGGTTATGCATACGTCGTCGACTTATTTCCCCTGTTGAATGGCAAGTTAGTATTATGTATTTATATCCACAACAGGATTAAGGTCCACTCGAACAATTGTAAAATGATAAATAAAAATTACTACGGAATATAGGAGTATGTACAAATAAAAATACAATCAAACAATGAAGTTCTTATCTTTCAAATGTGCAGTGCATGAATTAATTGATGATAACTTGATATTCAAACAAACTTAAGCCTTCTAAGTAACAGAACATGTCAACTAGAATTTTTTTTTTTAAATTAAAAACACAAGGATGATATCTTATAAATATTTAACAATGAAATTTATTATTTTTTTTAGTCAAAAGAAATTTGTTGTTTTAAATAAAATTTTGCATATGACACTTGGATTTTTTTTTCTTTTGTGCGTTTACCACTCAAACTAGGAAAAGAAGAGTAAATTTAATATAAGTCGAATTTTGTAATTCATTATGTTTTATTCACTATGTTGGGTTATGTCCATTCATTGATTATCCACATCAGTTTATTTTCATTAAATTGTGGTAAATGACATCTCTTATTTAATCGATTATTTAGGAACAATTAAGCTAAGGGGAGGGGATGAACTTAGCCTCATAATGGGCTAACAATAATGTTGTTTAAATTCGCCTTTGGTGAGAATCAAACCTAAGACCTCTTACTTACAAGTAGGCCTGGCAAACGGGTCGTGTTTGCGGTGTTTTGTGTCGTTTTTGCGTAACACCTGTTATCTTAACTTGTCGTGACACACCCCAACCCGTAATGTCCACTAGGATTCTGAATCGAGATGTGCTGGCCGACACCTAGAAGGTGACGAAGTCATAAAGTATAGTGATGTGAAAGATGTGAATAAATTTAAGCCTAAAAGTACCTAAAAACCAGAGTGCGCTATGAGCAAGAATGAACTCATTTCACACGCGAGGTCAGAGCATAAGTACTACGAGGATACGCCAAGAAAATAACCTTACGTGATGTGACACAACAGTTAACAAAAGTCAACATTTTGTCTTAAAGGGCATTTTCGTAAATTCACTTTCTAAAATTATAAAAATCATAATTTTTAGGGACGGGCTGTTACATGTCTTGTCGTGTCGCAACCGTTATCTTAACGGGTCCTTAACAGGTCAGGTCACTTTACCTAGCAGGTAAAATGACCTAACTCGTTATGACCCGTTAAGAAAAACATTTTTTTTCTTAAATTTGCGCATACCACATTACCATTTAAATATTACTTCAAAACATAAAAATACATTTGCCGTTAAGTACTACATCTACACTCCAAAATAATAGCCTAATAAAAAAGCACCAATATACTAATAGTCTACATAAAAATATCAAAAATGCAAGGATATGCTAAATAAAAGAGAAGTTTACCGAAATAATTGTGAAAAAAAAATAATAGTACTATACCATATTAAAATATATTACCTTCTTTTCCAAATTTTTTAAGTTTAGTTTAATATATATATATATATAATTATTATAGTATTTTTGGGGGTATAAAATGATTAAATTAACATTTTGCTTATTATATATCGTGTTATCCACGTGTATACATGGACCAACTCATTATCTTAACAGGTGCTTATCGGGTTAACCGATAACGACCAAATTCTTTATCGTGTCGACCCGATAACCTATTAATTTTGTGTTGTTTCGTGTCGGGTTAACGGGTCGTGTCAGAATTTGTCAGGCCTACTTACAAGTGAAGAGGAATATCACTAGACTATAGTACTAAGTGACAAAACTTTTTTTTGGTACATCGATATTTTTACACTATAGGGAGGGAAGGTTCAGCCAAGCTACATAATAGCTGGTGACGTCATGATTTTTTTTAATTGTCTTTACATTTACAAGTTTACCTTTCCATTATTGAAAAATAAGTCTCTATATTCTTATTTGTACTATTTCTTTCTCTGTATTTTTTCTTCTTCCTTTTTTTTTCTCCCTTCCTTCTCCTTCATACATGTGTCTCTCTTTCTCTCACTCCTCCTCCTTTGTCATTTTCACTTTGTTTCTGTATCTCCTCCTTCTTCCTACCTTTCTCTCTCACCTCATCCTTCTTCTTCGTCTTTGCCTCTCCTATTTCTTCTTTATGCTTCTTCCTCCCTTCTTTTCTTCTTCTTCTTATTGTTCACTAGATTTATGAGTTTTTTTTAGAATGATTGAGATTTTAGATTTTTTTTTTAATTTTAGTATTTTTTAAAGTGTTTGATTTTTAAGGTTTGATTGATTTGGATGCATGAATTTTGAAAATGATCTTACAAAAACACATGAATTTGAAACTGATCTTGCATAACTGCTGAAAGTTTTGAAACTGATCTTGCATAAATACTGGAATTGTGAAACTGATCTTGTAGAAGTGCTGGAACTTTGACACTGATCTAGCGGAAGTGCTGAAATTTTGAAATTGATCACACAAAGTGCAAAAAAAATTGAAATTTATGTTACACAAGTGTTGGAATTTTGAAACTGAACTTGCAGAAGTGCATGAATTATGAAACTGATATTGCATAAAATTTTGAAATTGATTTTGCAAAAGTGCATGAATTGTGAAACTCAACTTGCAAAAATTAATGGGTAAATTACACTGTACCACTCAGGTTTGAAGTCTATTACAACCTCATACAACATCTTCAAAACATTTCATTTTCATACCTCAAGTACTATTTTATTTCAATATAATACATCCGTTACATTTTTCATCCATTGTTCTGTTAAGAGCTGACGTGGCTGCCACATTTATGCCACGTGGCAATTTTTTTTTTATGAATTTAAAAATAATTAATTAAAGAAAAGTTAAAAAAAAAAAAACCCTAAAACCCATATTCCCTGACCCACTTCTCCTCCACTCTCTTCATCTCCCCTTCATTCTCTTTCCCACTCCTCCCTCTTCACCTCCCCACCACACTTGCCGCCTCCTCCTTTCCCTCCCACTCCACTAAACCCATTATCCAATTCCTCTTCAACCCCCAAACCCCTACCCTCACCCACCGCACCACCCATATCAGCCCCCTCACCGCCGTCGAAGCCCCAGAAAAAATCAAGAAACTCGACACTGACATCTCCAGCCTCACCCTTGAGGAGGCCTGTATCCTCGTCGACTACCTCCAGGAAAAGCTTAACATCTTTGCTGCTGCCCTCGCTTCAGCCGTCGCTGTGGCCGTTGCGCCAGGAACGGGCGAGGCCCCACCATCGTGGAGGATAAGACGGAGTTCGATGTGCAGGAGAAGGTGAAGAGAGGGAGGGTAGGGTAATTGACTGGGAGTTGTATGGCATTGGGTCCAGATTTTTTAAGTTTTAAACTTCCTTAAAATTTTGAATTTTCTGCATTTTTGTTCTTGGGTTCAGATTCTGGAAAATTGGGGTTGGAATCCATTGAATTTTTGGAGTTATTTACTGTTTGGTTGCCAAGAAAACGAGGGAAAATTGATGGGAAAGCTGGGTAATTTGTTTAGAACAAATCTAGGTAATCTAGGTGGGGTGGGGTGGGGGGTTGCGAGGGAGGTGGGATGGGGGGGGGGGTTTGGGTTGCAGGGAAGGGGAAGGGATCGGTTGGGGGAGGTGAAGAAAGTGGAGGAGAGGGGTGAGGGGGGGTTGCGAGGAAGGGGAAGGGATGGGTTTCTGGGATTTTTTATTTTTTTTTACTTTTATTTAGTTAATTATTTTTAAATGCATATAAATTATTTTGTTTGCCATGTGACACAAATGTGGTAGCCACGTGGCATAAATGTGGCTGCCACATCAACTCTTAACGGAACAATGGATGGAAAATGTAACGGATGTATTATATCGAAATAAAATAGTACTTGAGGTATGAAATTGAAATGTTTTGAATGTGTTGTATAAGGTTGCAATAGACCTCAAACCTGAGGTAGTACAGTGTAATTTACCCAAAATTAATTTATACTGATCTAAAATTAGTTTGAAGTTTTTATGGACAATGTCAGTTTGTAGTTTTGTCTTGGTTAAATACTAAGTCTACTGTATCTTCTCTCTCCTTGAAATGATTCAAAACTAGAAGAGTTATGTGAAATGTATTTTGTGTTTCTGCATGTCATAAATTTACGATGTACCTTGTGCACCTTAAAGGAGCAAAAATGTAGGAAATATACACACACACACATATACATAGACTAGTATGAGTTTTGTAAATGTATGAAGATTAAATGTCTTTGGACTATTTTCATGGTTGATAGTTAGATTGAGTATTATTTATTTTTTCCGTATATTCTATATCTACCACATGTTGAATGTATTTAATCAAATTATGGTGTAGGTATCATATATGATGACTTAGAAATTTTTATTAACTATTTTTTTAGGAAAGTGGCTAAATCTTCATATTTAAATATTTAAATTAAAAATATGAATAAAGATGCATAAATCCAAAAGTTTAATTAAATTAGATAAATAAAACAGTAGACTAAATCCAATAACAGTTCAAATTTAAGACCTAAATCAAAATACCCCTTATGTAAGTTTGACGACGCGTGTTGCATGATATAACATTTTGTAGTCAATCTCATCAATTCACAAGCAGAATGAAAGTGAAAAACAATAATCAACTCATCACTCATTTCTTTCAAAGATTAGGGTGTTCAATAATCAACGGTACACAAACAAAAAGTAAAACCATTAAGTTGTTTAACCTTAAGTTTTTGTTTCATACATTCTCTTAATTTCTCCCTCATTCCTCCCTTTACCCATTTTCATCCTTTTTTTTCCTTAATATAAACTTGCCTCCTATCTCTAGTTCAAAAAATTGAAGAAGAAATGATTTTCACTCTGAAATTCGTGAAATATTCAGGTTGAGCCGTGTGATAAGTCAAAACAGAAATGCCATTAACATTAACCAAAATTGAAAAAAAAAAAAGTGATAATTCTAATAAAATGAACATCATGTCACCTAACAATTGTAACCTTACTTAGTGGCCGACTATAAGCACAGTTGTTCAACATTTTTTTCGTTCTGGGTTACATACCTCAAACGTCCTGTCACGAAGTAACCTTAGTTAGGGACTCATGGTCAGATTTGTTAGGTTCTTGAGAAGCTTAATCCTGTTTTTGACCAACTAGTCTGTCGAGAATGGACGGAATGCCGTCGAGATTTGGACTGGAAGAGAAAACGGAGAAGAGAAATGGAAGAGAAAGTAAAGGGTCAAACTGGTCTGCCACTTGTCGAAATTTAAGTGGAGATAGGATGCCAGCTTGTTTGGTCCCACTACCAGTCAAGTCCCTCTCCCTTGTTAGGGGAGGGTTCTTTTCCTAAATTCTAAGACCATCTTCAACCGAAGGGTCCAGATGGCCGAAAGTAGCTTGAAAATCGTCTCCAATCGAGGATTAAATTAAAGGGCTTGTGGGTCTCACTGAACAAAAAATGGCCAAAGGGCTAACAGGCTGGCTCAAATGAGCCAGCCATCCGACCTCGGGCCAAGCCATAAGCCGTTATTCATTTTTTATTTATTTATTTATTTACAAAATTTTTATTTATTTTTAATTCTATTTTTTCCCTATAACTTCCTAAGCCATTAAACAACATTAAATTAAATTAAGTAACATGAAACAACATTAAACAATATGAAACAAGATTAAATAATATTAAACAACATAAAAATTATACAACATAAAAAAAAAAAAAAACATTTACCAACATAAAACTTAAACGCCTACTCCATGCTTCTTTTGGCTCAAAGATATGCAACAAGATCCTGTTGTAGGTACTTGTTTGTGGGACGGAAACGTATCATCTTATAGCGCTTCATGTACTCATTTAAAGAGATACTACCAGTTCTTGGATTGAAAGGCAAATTAGGCCCATCATATATTTTTGCACGAGCCATTCTTGACCTATTTGGATCCTCTTCGTCGTCATCAGACTCTCCATCAATATTCTCATCTCGCTCATCCTCCACAATCATGTTGTGTAATATGATGCAAGACATTATGATGGAATCTAAATTTTCTCGACTCCACCTTCTTGTTAGTTCCTTGATGATCTTCCACCATGCCTGTAGAATATCGAAAGCTCTCTCAATATCTTTTTGGTATGCCTCTTGATGTAAGGTAAAACATTTTTCAGCATTATTTTTACGGTTTGGAATTGCTTGGACAAGTGTCACCCACTTTGGGTAGATGTCATATGCCAAGTAATACCCCATATTGTACTGACGATCGTTGATGTAGTAGTCAAGTTGAGGTGATTTACCTTCCGACATGTTATTGAAGAGGGGTGAACGCTCAAGAACTATAATGTCATTTTGGGATCTAAGGACTCCAAAGAAAGCATGCCAGATCCATGTGTCATATGAGGCAACCGCCTCTAACACAATAGTTGGCTTTCTCGACCTTCCGCTAAAGCCTCATTGTCATCCGTTGGGACAGTTCTTCCAATTCCAATGCATGCAATCTAATGACCCTATCATGCCTTGAAACCATGGTCTTCAGCTTTGCGAATGAGCCGATTTAGATCTTCTTGATTTGGCTCACGGAGGTACTCTGCTATGTAAAGCTGAACAATTGTGTTACAGAATTCAGCAAGAATATTAAGGCATGTAGACTTAGATATACAATGGGTTTCATCCATCAAATCAGCTCGGGAGCCATAGGCCATCATTTGTAGTGCAATAGTAACCTTCTGATGAGGTGAGAAACTAGGGCAGCTTGTTCTATCCAGCTTCTGTTGAAAGTATGGATTGACCTGCTGGACATTATGAAGTAAACGCTCGAAGACATGACGCCTCATCTGGAAGCGACGTCTGAAATCATCTTCTGTGTACATCGAGTTGGGGTTGAAGTAGTTGTTCATCAGATTGTTATGCGTTATCGCTCTATTTTGTGGTTTGTAAAAGCGACCAGCAACAGAGCCACCCCATTGAGGTTGTTCCTCAATTGGCTGACACACCATGGCCACATCCATGGCTGCCACATATTGTGTGTTACGCCATGCTTCATCTTCTTCATTAGACTTCTCATATTCTCGTCTCATCTGCGCCCATTTTTCTTCCAATTCGAAATTGGATGAGGACCCCCAGTTGGAATTTGAAGAGGATCCAAAGTTGGAACTCATTGTAAACATGAATTGAAAGAAATTGAATTAAAAGAGATTGAATTCAAAGGTGTGTGAATTATAGCCCAATATCTACCATATTTATAGCCAAGAAAAATTTAAATCCAACGTCATACTAACGTCAGCTAGTTGTTGGATTTGAATTTGAATTTTTTCGACCAAAATTTAAAAAAAAAATATTAAAAAAATCTCAATTTTTTCCTATAAATTTAAGTTGCTGTAGTTTTTAAATTTAAATAATAAATTATTTTTGGCCCTATGACCATTTGGGTCTCGATTGGAGACGGTTTTTTGTCACAAGGCTAAAACAAGCCCTATGGCCATTTGGCCCTCGGTTGGAGATGGTAAGAAATATGGCCTTGCACTGTTCATTAAAATATTAATTTCTTGGAGGGCAAGTGACACACCCCAACCGAGATTGAGGCATGTTGGCCGTCACGTAAGGGTGACGTAGCCATATGCACAGTGCAAAAGCAATAATGATAATAGAGAGTACGAATAAATGAAAACCAACTCATAAGAGTACTAGTAAAGACAAGTACTAGAATATGTGTGAATACACAATCAGAGCGTAAGTAGCCTAAGTTCAGTCCAGAAGACAAGTACTAATTAAACGACACCCAAAGATGCCCTACATTTGTGATAATCTGTCAGAACCTCCAATTAATCCTCGTGAGCCACCAACAAACAAGCTTATCTAAAACCTGGAGAGGCGCAAAACAGAAAGTGTGAGTGGGCAAAAATAAAGCTTTTCAAAACCATTTCATTTATCAAATGCTCTAACCCCTCACCGTAAAACATGTATAATTTTCCCAGAAATAGAATATATATATATATTCAAATCATGCTTCACATATCCATATTCATAAGTATGCCATGCCAAAATATAAAACAAAATAAGTAACTAAGGTGAAAATAAATTCATGGAAAATAACATATTAGCTGGAACCCCTGCAGAGCTCTGTACGGCTGAATTCATAACTCATTAGTCAATCTAGCTGGAGTCACCGCAAGTGACCTATATACACTACACTGCACACGAGTCAGAACCACTGTAAAGGTCTGTACGACAAGATTGGGTGTAATATAATTATGCTCAATGCTATGCTCTCATGATAGCTATGCGATAAATTGCTAGTCACCTGATAGGAGCATATTTATGCGACTTAGTGAGCTTGTTCTTATGCATTTACGTTGTGTTTTCTTATCATATCAGCCGCACCCCTTAGCCCTTTTCTCCTTTGGATTCTAATTTCTTTGGCCCTAATCCTTATTTTCTGCTAAGTCCAAGTCCTAACCTGATTTCCCTAGGGTTTTATGTGCCTATATATACTCTCATTCATCCTTTGGCCGAATTACCACCTCCCGTATACATCATTTACGCCAGAAATTCATCCTTGCTCTCTGCCGCAGCCACCATCACCACTCTTCCATAATTCCTAACCAAAACCACCCTTTGCCGCACCACCCATCCATCCTAAACACCACCATACCATCCCCTATCCATTCCACACCATTCATAACCCCAAAACCTGTCCCCAAGCTTTGTGCCGCAACAAGGACGAAGGAGAAGTTCGTGGATGCACTTGTTGTCCAAGTTGGCGCGTCTAGGTCTCTTTCTTTGGATTTCAATGTCTAAATTTATTTATCTTTGGTTTGTGCGTATGAGGAACTAAACCCCATTGGCTAGGGGGGGGATTCGAAACCATGTTTATGCTTGCTATATAATTTGATTACTTTCAATTGTGTTTCATAAGTTGTGAATTCAATTTGCTTATCTATATGAATTAAAACTGATTTGTGTGTGTTGGTTGAAAGTGCACGCTTAATTTTCATGCATAAATCTAATGCTAGGATATAAGGGAGTTTCACCTAATCGTTATGAACTTATATTCAAGAGTAGTAAAGGTTGCTAATCACAATCGTGTCAAGTAAATTCTTGGCATAAGTTTCATGCAATTCATAGTAACAAGTGCCTCGTCAATGCTTATGCTTTTCATAGAACTTAATGATTCTTACTTGTATCTTTATTATGAAATTCATGTAGGAAACTTGTGGGGAATGCTTTGGGTTGTTGTATGCAATCATCCAATTCAATAACTTTAGGAAAATCTGAGGGTTAATTAGTGCAATTCACGGTTAATCTGGGGCGTTGAGGATTCATAGTTTATTGAAAAGCAATTGGAAATCGTTTTGTATGCAAGTGTGACATGTGTGGTGAAGAACCTCCTAGCTAGCCAATCATTCATCTAATTCACCCAATTTCGTCTACCATTTGTTTAAATCTTGTTTGTTTTATTTCACTTAATTTTCGTCCAAAACCAAATCCCCTTTTTCTTTGGAGTGTCTAACTAGTTAGAATATATTTTAGAGTGTGTTTTTAAGTGTTTTGAGTCAAGAAAACCCAAAAATTTGTCCAAAGGAGTGTTAGAGTTCAAATCTGCCCAGTTTGTGTTTTTAGGCAGATTTGAGTGTTTTTGTGCTGTTTTGAGTCTTTTGAGTTGTTTTAGTGTTTTAGAGTTTAGTTTTGCATTCTTTGAGTCTAGTTTAGTGTTTTAAACTTTGTTTTACGTTTTTGAGTCAGTTTTAAGTGTTTTAGCAATCCCTCCTAGTCCCCGGCTTAGAACGATCCCTACTTACCTACTTTGCTACAATTGATAAAAAGAGGGTTTAATTTGTGTGTTTATATATTTCGCATCATCACCTACGAGTCGGAACCACCTATAATGGTCTGTACGACAAGACTGTGCACTTAAATTGGATCCAATGTGGGCATATGGTGCAGGAAGTGACATCATAAACAGGCATGTGCCGTATCTCTGGCTAAATCACAATCACCCGAAGTGTTTATGAGCTCTCAATCACGTCTCACATTATCAATATCTCATATAACAAAACATAACTCACCTGGTACTTACTTGAGCGTCCACATCACCAATTCATATTATGCATCATATACTAATTCATATGCTGAATATAAATTTATATGCATGGGATTTCAAAGCATACTTTCACTTAAACACATTTTCTGGGAAAATATCAAGTATATAAATATATACTGAAACCAAAAGCCCACTCACTGGTATGTCGAAGGGTTGTAACCCCCGAGTCGCCCTTGACTGGGCTTGTCCTCGGGATAGGTCTCACCTATATGCGAAATAACTAAATAAACGTTATTTAAAGCACGTAGACAAAACTAGTTAATAACTTCTCATACATTGCTCAAATGGGATGTTTGAATATACCAACGTGATTTACATGAACATCTCCATATTTTTAGAAAAAAATTTCCGACCACCTACGCGTCGGCAAAGGCACGGCCAAACATGCCCTAACGGAATCCTAACTGCCATTAGGAATATTCCATTAAAAAGCAATAGAAACCATTAAATCTATCTGACGGCGTCAGAATATTCCGTCAACTTTGACAGAATATTCTATCTTCTTCTTCGGTTAGCCTAGCCGGTCACCATTGCCGTCGCCGTCCGCCAGAACTGGAAAAATACAAAAACTTCATATCTCGTCTAATTCTTAACCAAAATTAGTAAAACTTGCATCAATTTGAAGCTTAGGACGAGTAGAATACAACTATGCCTATTTTGGGACCTAAAATCCACGGAAAGTTGCCGGAGAACCTTTAATAATCTGGCTAATCTTCAAATGCATCGATCTCGACTTCTCGACGTCCAAATCATGTCATTTTTCTTCTTTGAGCTTCGTGGAGAGGTCCCTAAGCTCCCTATAAGGTTTAAATCCTCTAAAAATATGCATTTATGACTGCATGAACAATGCTCAAATCGGAGGTTATGGTTTCTCGGGTTTTTCGAAGCTTTCACGTCCAGAAATGGTATAGATGGGTTCGTGATGATGAGATGAAGATGATGATGGTGTCTATAAGCTCAATCCGCGAAGAAATAGGTTGGTTTGGAGATCATCTGTACGATTGTACGGATAATGAAGAAAATCTGAGAGGGAGAAGAGAGTGAGAGAGAGTGTGTGTGGTCTTAGTTTGGGCTACCAATCACAACAAACCAAAGCTTACTTCCCATTGGGTTCCCAAACTTAGAAGAAATTTTTTATTAGCTAATATCCTTAGCCCAATACATACACACCACCACCAAACGTTAAGGGCAATTTCATCTTTTCACATCTTCGAGAAAAATTATTTTGGGACGAGCTGTCACAATCTACACCCTTAAGAAAATTTCGTCCCCGAAATTCCAAATAATAAATACAATCCACTAATAACCATTAAACAATCGTGGATACATCTCTCTCATCCAATCTTCTGTCTCCCAGGTAGCCTCTTCCACTGAATGATTTATCCACAGAACTTTCATTAGGTGCACGGTTTTATTTCTCAGAACCTTATCTTTCCAATCTAAAATAGTCACTGGCTCCTCGTCGTAAGTCAAATCCGAATTAATTTCCAATGGTTGAGGAGGTATCACATGTGATGGATCTGAGACGTAATGTCAAAGCATAGAAACATGAAACACATCGTGCACTTTAGACAATTCTAGAGGCAATTCAAGCCTATAAGCAACTTCACCGACTCGCTTGGTGATCCGATATGGTCTGATGTACCTAGGGCTTAGCTTACCCTTTTTCCCAAACTGTACCACACCTCTCCATGGTGACAACTTCAAAAATACCCAATTGTCAACTTTATACACTCTATTAGTAGCATGTTTTTCTGCCAGACTCTTCTGACGATCCTGGACCGCTTTCAGTTTAGACTTAATTACCTGAATATTTTGAGTAGTTTCATCCACAATCTCCGAGCCTACCAAAACTCTTTCACCAACTTCTGACCAGCATAATGGCGTTTGACAAGATTTTCCATAAACTACCTCAAATGGTGCCATACTATTCTCGAATGGTAACTGTTGTTGTAGGCGAACTCCATAAAATCCAAACAATCATGCCAACCATCGCCAAACTGCAGCATTGAAGATCTCAGCATATCCTCTAATGTCTGAATAGTCCTTTCAGATTGTTCGTCTGTCTGAGGATGATATGCCGTACTATAAAGTAATCTCGTACCAAGAGCCTTCTGGAACGCTAACCAGAACTTAGAAGTGAATCTAGGATCTCGATCCGAGATAATATCAATTGGAACACCATGGTACTTCACAATCTTCGATATGAGTAACTTAGCTAATCTGCTTAATGAGTATTTTTCCCTTACTAGATTAAAGTGTGCTGACTTAGTAAGCTGATCAACTATCACCCAAATTCCATCATATCCATTTTGTGTACGACGAAGTTTATACCCAAAATCCATGGTAATAGTTTCCCATTTCCACTGTGGAATGGGAAGTGGCTGCATCAATCCAAACGGCTTCTTCCTTTTAGCTTTAACCTGCTGACAAATGGCACACCTAATCATATACTCATCAATTTCTCTTTTCATACCTAGCCAATAATAAAATGGTCGAATGGTATGATACATTTTGGTACCTCCTGGATGCGTTGCATATGCCGAAGTATGCGCTTCATCAAGGATTTCTTTCTTTAACTGTGCCTTATTCGGCACATACATTTTGTTCTCTTGCATAAGCATGCCATCAGTTTCTCGAATTCTGAAATCTTTCTTCTTGCCTCGATTTCTTGCCTGAGTTATTTCTTGGGTTTCTTCATCAACCATCTGAACCTCGAGTACTCGATCAATTAATATTAGTCTGACCTAGAAATTAGCTAATAAAGCTTCCTCTTTATCTTCCAATCCTAACTTCATTCTAGAGGACCTCAAATCTGCAAGAAGAGGAACATGACAAGCATAAATGGCATTAAGCCTAACTGGAGTCTTCCTACTAAATGCATATGCTACCACATTCGCACGACTAGGGTGATACTCAATTGTGCAATCATAATCACTTAGTAATTCTATCCATCTTCACTGACGAAGATTAAGATCTCTCTAGGTAAAAAGATACTGAAGACTCTTATGATCTGTTAAGATCTTACATTTCTCACCATAAAGATAATGTCTCCAAATCTTCAAAGTAAAGATGATCGCCGCTACCTCAAGATCATGAGTAGGATAATTCATCTTATAAGGCTTCAATTGGCCTGACGCATAAGCAATCACCTTACCATGCTGCATCAACACACATCCCAATCTATTCAAGGAAGCGTCACTGTAGACTTCAAAATCACCACTATCGTCAGGAAGCGTCAAAATAGGTGCATGAGTGAGACAATACTTTAATTGTTGAAAACTTTGCTCACAATTATTATCCTACTCAAACTTAACATCCTTCTTGGTTAACCTCGTCAATGGTAATGCAATAACTGAGAAATCTTTAACAAACCGTCTGTAATAACCTGCTAAGCCAAGAAAACTCCATACCTCAGTGACGGTTCATGGTTGTTCCCAATTCTCCACAGCTGCTATCTTTTGAGGATCTACTCGAATACCTTGAGCTAATATAACATGTCCCAAAAATGCAACTTGATCTAACCAGAATTGGCATTTGCTAAACTTAGCATATAACTGGTGTTCCCTCAAACTTTTCAACACCAATTTAAGATGTTTAGCATGCTCTGCTCTAGACTTAGAGTATACCAGAATATCATCAATGAAGACAATGACAAACCTGTCCAAATATGGCTGGAATACTTGATTCATTAAATCCATGAAAGCTGCTGGTGCATTAGTTAACCCGAATGGCATCACAAGAAACTCATAATGACCATATCGAGTCATGAAAGCTGTTTTAGGGACATCTTCACTTTTAATCTTCAACTGGTAGTAACCAGACCTCAAGTCAATCTTAGAGAACACACAGGCACCTCAGAGTTGATCAAACAAATCATTTATACGTGGTAAAGGATATCAGTTCTTAATTGTTACTCGATTCAATTGCCTATAATCAATGCATAGCCTCAAAGTTCCGTCTTTCTTCCTCACAAATAAACCTAGAGCGTACTAGGTTGAATAAATCCCTTATCAACCAATTCCTGCAACTAAATCTTTAATTCCCTCAACTCAGTAGGAGCCATTCGATAAGGAGTCAAAGATATAAAAAGCAAATCAATAGCGAACTCCAAATCTCTGTCTGGCGGCAATCCAGGCAAATCATCAGGGAACACATTCGAAAATGCCTGATCACACGTACATCTTTCACATTACTAGGAGCATTATCATTCAACACCATATGAGCCAAATATCCCTGACAACCTTTCGACAACAATCTTTTGGCTTTCATGGCAGAAATAACACCATGCCTCACCCCACTAGGCTCTCCTACAAATGTAGCTTCAGGTAATCCAGGACGATGGAAAGTAACTGTCTTTCCATAGCAATCTATCTTAGCACGATTGTAGTGTAACCAATCAGTGCCCAAAATCACATCAAAATCAACAATGTCTAACGGAATAAGGTTAGCTGGCATGATGACATCCTCCACCATCACTGAACAACTTGTATATACCCGATCAACATAACATCTCTCCCATTTAGGCATAGAAAACTCTAAATCATATCTTAGAGGTGTAGGATGAGGTTGTGTCACTTGAGAAAATGTATCAGAAACAACATAAGGCGTAACACCACAATTAATTAATACTTTAGCAAAATGACCAAGAATGTTCAACGTACCCATGATTAAATCAGGATTGTTCTGAGCCTCTTGCAATGTCATGTTGTGGATATGTTCCTGATTTTGCTATTGTCCACCACGACCTCTGTTAGCATGAATACCTCGTCTTTGCCTTGGCTGACCCGATTATCTCGAAGATCCTGCACTGCTAGCAAAAATCTCTACTTGATGGGGCTGTTCACCCTGGTACCACTGAGATCCACCTACTGAATGTGGCTGATATGGCATAGAACCTTCCTGATACTGAGGGTAACCACCCTGATGATGAGGGTCATGTGAGTACTGATACTGCCCTGAAATATAAGGAGTGGCGTCACCCTCATAATGATAAGCACCTCCACGACCAGTCTGGGCATAACCATTAGGTCCTGAAACTTGCTGGGTCAGCGCAGATGGTGGTAAGGAAGGCTGTTGGGGCCTCTGCTGATTCTGAGGGCAATGTACAGCCCTATGCCCCATCTGTCCACAAGTATAGCATGCACTGCTGCCTCTCCTACACTTCTCAAAATGCTTATTATTACACATGCGGTATAAAGGAATACCTGAACCACCAAAATCCCTCTTCCTTTGAAATTTAAGGCCAGAAAATCTACCGCATCTCCTCTGTACATTAGAGCTCAAACCTCCACTAGAAGAGTTGGAACTGACACCATTTCTTTTAAAACTCTGGGTCTTACGAGGCCCTTGAGAGGATTGACCTTTACCCTTATCATCCTTTCTTTGATTTCCGTCTTTTTCTTCTTCCTCCTCACTCTAACTGGGCATATTTTATGAATCCTCAATCCGCAGTAAAACCTCATAAAACTCCTGGTAAGTGGTATAAGGAGTCGATGTCGCTATAAAACGCCACTTCTTTTTAGTGCCCAACCTGAAATGACGAAGCATCTCAACCAGATTCGCAGCAACCTCCGGATCACAACAAGACAAATTAGTAACTCTCCTGTAATAATCATTTGCCGACATCTTCCTTGTTTCAGATGTGTAAATTCTTGTGTCTTGCGATCAATATACTCTAGAGGGACGAATCTTTTTTGAAACAATTGCTTAAACACTTCCCAATCAGCTGCTACCTCTGGTGGCATCTGATAAGACTCCTATCTCTACCAGGATGCATGCTACTCTCTTAAAAACCAGGTAGTCATCTCAACCCATCTATCAGGATGAAGGTTCATCTGACTCTGCATCACAAGAAAAGTCTTCTCGACGTGATTAAGCCATTTCTCCCCTCCCACATGAACTTCATTACCCATGAAATGATTCAGCTTCAGATTATACACAGTCTTAAAAGGTGTCCTTGGGGCGGACGGAGTGAAGACTGAATGGCATTAACTATAGCTTCCCCTAATTGAGCAATATTAGGGAAACTAGGCTCAACTGAGTGACGTTGCTCTCTACGAGGCGGCATAGTTCTGACAGAAGACATCACAATGATTAGATTATTCACAAGATATGTAGGACTGCTAAACCTAGGTTCTGATACCATATTGACACACCCCGACCGAGATCAAGGCATGCTTGCCATCACGTAAGGATGACGTAACCATGTGCATAATGCAAAAGCAATAATGATAATAGAGAGTACGAATAAATGAAAACCAACTCATGAGAGTACTAGTTAAGACAAGTACTAGAATATGTGTGAATACATAATCAAAGCGTAAGTAGCCTAAGTTCAGTCCAGAAGACAAGTTCTAATTAAACAACACCCAAAGATGCCTTACATTTGTGATAGTCTGTCAAAACCTCCAATTAATCCTCGTGAGCCACCAATGAATAAGCTTATCTAAAACCTGGAGGGGCGCAAAATAGAAAGTGTGAGTGAGTAAAAATAAAGCTTTTCAAAACCATTTCATTTATCAAATGCTTCAACCCCTCACCGTAAAACATGTATAATTTTCCCAAAAATAGAATATATATATATATATATTCAAATCATGCTTCACATATCCATATTCATAAGTATGCCATGCCAAAATATAAAACAGAATATATATTCAAATCATGCTTCACATATCCATATTCATAAGTATGCCATGCCAAAATATAAAACAGAATAAGTAACAAAGGTGAAAATAAATTCATGGAAAATAACATATTAGCTGGAACCCCTGCAGAGGTCTGTATGGCTGAATTCATAGCTCATTAGTCAATCTAGCTGGAGTTACCACAAGTGACCTATATGACACTACACTGCACACGAGTCGAAACCATTGTAAATGTTTGTACGACAAGACTGGGTGTAATATAGCTATGCTCAATGCTACATTCTCATGATAGCTGTGCGATAAATCGCTAGTCACCTACGAGTCGGAACCACCTATAATGGTCTGTACAACAAGACTGTGCACCTAAATTGGATCCAATGTGAGCATATGGTGCAGGAGGTGACATCATAAACAGGTATGTGCCGTATCTCTTGCTAAAGCACAATCACCCGGGGTGCAGGTTTATGAGCTCTCAATCACGTCTCACATTTTCAATATCTCATATAACAAAACATAACTCACCTGGTACTTACCTGAGTGCCCACATCACCAATTCATATTATACATCATGTACTAATTTATATGTTGAATATAAATTTATATGCATGGCATTTCAAAGCATACTTTCATTTAAACACATTTTCTGGGAAAATATCAAGTATATAAATATATACTTAAAACCAAAAACCCACTCACTGGTATGTCGAAGGGTCGTAGCCCCCGAGTCGCCCTTGACTGCATCGTCCTTGGGATAGGTCTCACCTATATGCGAAATAACTGAATAAGCGTTATTTAAAGCACATAGACAAAACTAGTTAATAACTTCTCATACATTACTCAAATGGGATGTTTCAATATACCAACATGATCTACACAACCTCACAAACATCCCCATATTTTTAGAAAAAAAATTTCGACCACCAACGCGCCGGCAAAGGCACGGCCAGACGCGCGGGTAACCCTGACAGAATCCTAACTGCCATTAGGAATATTCCGTTAAAAAGCAACAAAAACCGTTAAATCTACCTGACGGCGTCAGAATATTCCATCAACTTTGACGGAATATTCTATCTTTTTCTTTGGTTAGCCTAGCCGGTCGCCGTCCGCTGGAAATGGAAAAGTACAAAAACCTTCATATCTCGTCCAATTCTTAACCAAAATTAGTAAAACTTGCATCAATTTGAAACTTAGGATGAGTAGAACACAACTATACCTATTTTGGGACCTAAAATCCACGAAAAGTTGCCGGAGAACCTTCGATAATCCAGCCAATCTTCAAATGCATCGATCTCGACTTTCCGACATCCAAATTATGTCATTTTTCTTCTCCAAGCTTCGTGGAGAGGTCCCTAAGCTCCCTATAAGCTTGAAATCCTCTAAAAAACATGCATTTACAACTGCATGAACAATGCTCAAATCGGAGGTTATGGTTTCTTGGGTTTTTCGAAGCTTTCACGTCCAAAAATGGTATAGATGGGTTCATGACGATGAGATGAAGATGATGATAGTGTCTACAAGCTCGATCCGCGAAGAAATGGGTTGGTTTGGAGATCGTCCGTATGATTGTACGGATAATGAAGAAAATCCGAGTGAGATGAGAGAGAGAGAGTACACGGGAGAGAGAGTGAGAGAGAGAGAGTGTATAGTCCTAGTTTGGGCTAACAATCACAACAAACCAAAGCTTACTTCCCATTTGGTCCCCAAACTTGGGAGAAATTTTTTATTAGCTAATATCCTTAGCCCAATACATACACACCACCACCAAACGTTAAGGCCAATTTCGTCTTTTCACATCTCTAAGAAAAATTATTTCGGGACGAGTTGTCAAAGCAAGAGTGTTGGATATAAGTCAATAATCTGTGATATAATTATATATGCTAATACATAATAAATGCGAATAGAAAAATTAATAGAGTATGAACAAAACAAAAATATAAAACAGACAACTTGAAGATCAAGACTTGCGTACCGCAATGTCCTTGAAATATAAATTTCATCCCTACTCAGTGCTTGTAGTTCTATGGACGTCTGCTTCACCAGGATTCAACGATAAGTTAGAATTCCAACACCGAAAATCTTAACTTCTGGCGAATTTCTGTGTGGTTCTCTCAGTAAGAAGGTTTAGGAATGTAGAAGACGAATTTGATATTTTCTGTGTGCTAAATGACATGCAGATGGATATATATATATATATATATATATAATATGATTATGCCTATTCGCAACAGGTATGAGGAAGGGATGCATTTGTTCGGAGGCATCTATTTCAGTAGAATTTCATTGTCTCACATTGCTCACCACCACAAGGTTTCCTCACTTTATAAGACTTAGTCCTTTATAGAAAGTGATTGGAGTGATGGACCTTGGAGTCATGTCTGCCACACGTCAATTCATACGGTTGTGTTCATTTTGGCCCTGAACAGATCCCGGATTTCATAGGAGCTTTAGAGAATTTAGCCATTTCAATTCTCATAAATGTGGCCCATTTACTCCTATATAGGTGACATTAATTAAGAATAGTCTGCCATATTCCTCTTGATAACAAGATATTAATGTCATTGAATGTATAAAACATAACCCCTCAAACTCAACATACAACACACATTTTATCATAAGAATGGGTAAGTCGTGTATTCAACTTGTAAATCAAACTCAACCAGTTTGCCTATTGAACCTAGACAATGGGTTCTCCAATTAGCTAGGTTAGGTTTCCGCCCAGTTCGATTCATTGAATTGGCTTGAGACCCATTCCCCTTGATGTAAATAATATTTGCTCTCTTGGTAAGCCTTTTGTCAAAGGATCAGCTATATTTTCCTTTGACTTTACATAATCAATGGATATTGTTACATGGGAAAGCAACTTCTTAAGAGTATTATGCCGATGCCTGATGTGTCGCGACTTTCCATTGTATACATGACTTTCGACCCTTGATGTGCGGCCATATTGTCACAATGTATACATATAGCAGTTACAGGCTTTGGCCACACTAGAATATCCTCCAGAAAATGTTTGAGTCACTCGGCTTCTTCGCCAACCAAGTTTAAAGCTATAAACTCGGACTCCATGGTGGAACGAGCTATACATTTATGTTTAGAGGATTTCCAAGATATTACTGCACCTCCCAAAGTAAAAACATATCCACTTGTCGACTTGGATTATGTAGTGTCAGAAATCCAATTGGCATCACTGAAGCCTTCGACAACAGGTGGATACTTTGTGTAGTGTAATCCGTAATCAAGTGTATTTTTAAAATACCTTAACACTCTTACTAAAGCATCCCAATGCTCTTGTGCCGGATTACTTGTATATTTACTAAGCCTACTTACTGCATAAGCTAAGTTGGGCCTAGTTGAATTCATCAAGTACATTAAACTTCCAATTACTTAAGAATATTCAAGTTGAGATATGGCATTGCCTTTATTTTTCTCCAACTTGCATCCAACATAAAAAAAAGTTGCAGCAGGTTTGCAGTCAAATTGACCAAACCTTCGTAATGTTTTTTCTGCATAATGGGATTATGTAAGGACATACCCTTCACTATTTCTCTTAATTTGAATTCCTAAAATGACATCGGCTTGACCTAAGTCTTTCATGTCAAAACTTGAATTCAACATTTTCTTTGTTTTGTTTATTACATCTTTATTGCTTCCCATTATAAGCATATCATCCACATACAAGCAAATAATAACGCAAGTGTTATCATTACTCTTAATGTAGACACATGTATCAGATTCATTTATTTTGAACTCATGTGTCAACAAAGTATATGATCAAATTTCTCGTGCCATTGTTTTGGTGCTTGTTTAAGTCCATATAATGACTTAACTAATTTGCACACTTTGCTTTCTTGACCCTTAAGCACGAACCCTTCAGATTGTTCCATGTATATTTCTTCATCTAGTTCTCCATTTAAAAATGTTGTTTTTATATCCATTTGATGCATATCAAAGTTGTATATAGCCGCAATCACTATTAACGTCCTAATTGACGATATGCGAGAAACTGGAGAATAGGTGTCGAAATAATCCAAACCTTCCTTTCAGCGATAACCTTTGGCTACTAAACGTGCCTTGAACTTATCAATGATTCCATCCGCCTTAAGTTTCTTCTTGAAAATCCATTTATGGCCAATTGGTTTACTACCTGGAGGTAAATCAACCAATTCCCATTTGTTATTTTCCAAAATGGATTCCATTTCACTTTTAATTGCTTCCTTCCATAAAGGAGCCTCGGAAGAAGACATTGCTTCTTTAAAAGTTCTAGGTTCATTCTCGAACAAGAAAGCACTGAAATCTAGTCCAAAGTTTTTAGAAACTTTGATTCTTTTTCCTCTTCTTGGTTCCACATCTTGGACACCAGAAGAAGAGGCTTCATCATGACTATGATTATGAACCCTCTTTGTATTAGAACCAGATTCCTTATCTTTGTAAGGAAATATATCCTCAAAGAATTCTGCATCCGCTAATTCTAATATAGTGTTAACATGTATGTCAGAAATTGATGATTTTACAACAAGGAACCTATAAGCAGAACTATTATTTGCATATCCAATGAATACGCAATCAATAGTTTTAGGTCCTAGTTTCGTTCTTTTGATAATTAATTATACATTAATTAGCACACCCAAAGCCTAACCCCAAGGGTGAGCCTAATTTTATTCTCCAAGGTCCATTACTCCAATCATTTTCTGTAAGGGACAAAGCCTTATAAAGTGAGGAAACCTTGTGGTGGTGAGCAATGTGGGACAATGAAACTCTACTCAAAATTTCCAACAAAAAGGGCTAAAACGAGCCCTCTGGCCCTCCTTCAGTTGGAGATGGTCTAATGGTGGAACTGTCGTGTCCCACTCAACAAGGTTCAATATATATATTTGTGTGTAAAGAGGAACTTATATGACACATATATTGTTATTGTGTTGTATTGTGTCAATAAGTCAATAATACAACAAGGATAATTCTTATGTCCCCCAATAAGAGACCTTACTTGTCCTCTCCACTTAAGATCAACGAACTTTTATTGTTGCAACATCATAATTGGAACTGTTTATTCTCTTTATCTAAACATCATCTCATGCAATAGATAATTCAATTTGGAGATTGTTTAGTCATCCATATGTATTAAACCAATCAACAGTTTTATTAACAAGTAGCATCCTCATGATGAATCACCTATTTTGTTTTATACATATGAATGACTAAAAAATTTCCAAATTGAATAATGTTTTGCATATATCGTTGTTGTTTTAAGGTCAATCTATTCACCTATCTAGATAATATTTTTCCTTGTTCGCTAATAAATCGACTAATTAAACTCATGTTTCTATAATCAATTTGATCTACTGATTAGATCGGAGGCAAACGCCTATGAAAAGCGATCTTTAAATGATCATGATGAAAATGAATAATCTTCGGACGATAAAAGTTCGTTAATCATAAGGGGACACGTAGGGGGACACAATCATTGTCCATACAGAAATATGTGTAAACTTTCTTTCACATAACATTTACATACAAAGTCATAATAATAGAGTACTGGTGTTATAGAACTCATTAGTATTAGTACGTAAGAAGTGCACTGCTAGCTCTTGAGTCCTGAATATATATGATCGTCCGTAGAGTGGAGTGGATTGTGTAATAATTATTCAACGAAGTGACCCACATCGATTTAGTCCCGTATTGTTTGCATTCACCTCAGCATCTTTGTGGACGATTTAATTTGATGAAATGATGACATATAGAGGGCCACCTAGCTCAGGGGGTCCATATATATATCATCCCATGGAAAAAGGTTAATTTGATAAGGTGAAGATGAGACACCACCAAGGAAAATTTTCGAGTAAGTGATCAAAGCAGGGAATTAAATCAGTGGATTAGCCCCAGTTGAAATTAGTATTACTGCTAAACGTCAAAGATTTGCAATTGAGATGTTCAGATAATTACTGATAAGACACAAGAAGCTAATCAGAGAAAAAAATAAAGAAAGATAATGTAAATACATAATTGACCTCTACATATAGAAGTGAAAAAAGGACAGAGATATTATATTACGTGGGTACATTATGTATACAACACAATGGTGAAGCCAGAATTTCAAATAATGAGGTCATGATTTCGACAAAAAAACTTCAATGGACTATTTTGTTGAGCAACTAGTAGGAACGTATTGATTCTTACCAACATCTGCTAAAGGCTTATGCTAATATATGTCAACAACTACTATGATACATATGTTGAGAATTGTCAAAGGGTGACTACAGGAAATTGTAAAGTAATGTGGAAGATTGCCAATGCTTGTCAACTAAGGCATTTCATCAAGTACTTGATGCGCACAATAGAGTTGCAAATAAGAAGAGAGAAAAGGAAGACATGATGATAAAAAAATAGAAGAAGTAGGAGAATGAGGTAGTTTGCTGAAGTTGTTAATAGGGTCAAATACAATACACAGACAAATGTACATAGAATTTTTTAAGTTGTTAGATCATAGACAATCAATGATCTCATGCTGGCTCCGCTACTGATACAACAATAATTAATGTACATATCTGCAGAGGAATTGTACAATCAACTCAACTCCTGGGGTTTTATCCTATTTCCCTTTCTCTTTGGAAAAGTCTCGTTTGGAAAAGAGCAAAAAATAATGTCCTCGTCTCGCATGTTTCTACCAAAAAAACGATAAAATCTAAAATCATGCATGTTTCTACCATAACAAAATAAAATAAAATGATTCATTTTTGGTTTTCCAGTCCAAAATATTTTTTCTTATGGTTTCTAATTTTATTTGCATGCATAATGCATTAGCCATATGGGTCTGAAGATATAGACAGATTCCTTTACTGAAACCCTAGAATCAAATAAGTAGAAGCAGTAGGTGGCAAGCTTCAATGCCACATGGAAAATCAACCAATTAGGGGCCCACCCTCTCCACTAAGGCCTCGTTTAGTGAGTTGTATAAGAGATCGGATAGAACTAATAATACGGAACCGGTCGTTTAGTGTCCTTCTGTATTAAATAGTCGCCAGATTAATTTAGTCAATCTGCCTATTTAGTAGGGTATACACCTACATAATAAACTTTTCCAAAAGGAGTGGATTATTAGTCTGGTTCCCTTCCTTCTCTCTCACACTTTGTTCTCCACGACACCTCATCTCGCCGTCGTCCATCTCGCCGTTGTCGTTCTTGCCGGCACCGTCAATGCCTACGGCCGCCATGTCTTCCTTTACTACAAGTGCCCCGAGGCCTGGCCGTCGCATGTCAAAGGCTCTGAGTCCAATCTGCTCCCTATGTTTGCCTGTGCTTTCAAAGCTCGCAAGAATGACGATGCTGTAATTGACTCTGTTACTCACTTTTTTTCTTTGGAGTTTTGAGCTTCTTTTGAAATTGCAGTGAAGGAAAACTGAGTCTGTGGGTGTTAATAGCAAAGCTTCGTAGTTGGAAATCAGTCGGGGAAGAAGAAGAAGGGAGAGAAAGGGAGGGAGTTTGGGGGGGTGTGGCGGAGAGATCTGGGGAACAAAAGAGATCCTTTCAATTTTTTTTTTTTTTAAGTTTGATTTAAATAAAGGAAGATTTTGTTCTTTTTTTTTAATTTGACCCATTTGGTAGTCGTGAATGTGTAAATTTTTTTTTTCCATTAATCATCAATTTAATATTAAAGGTAATAATACTTTGAATTCCTTCTATCCGGTATAGTACCATACAAAGTATAAATAATATGGTCATTAGTCCAATATTGCACCAAATGCCCGACTAATTTAGTCAGTACTATCCGGTGGCTAATTATCCTATCCGACAGAAATAGTCAGTATAGTCTAAGTTGCCAAACGAGGCGTAAGTATCATGTCCTTTCTTATTGGTCCATCATTTTTTTCTTGGTTTTCTGTGTAATCAAACTCAATTGCTTGTTAGACCATCTCCAACCCTTGGGTTAAAACTTAAAACTTTTAACCCAGAAAATTTAGGTTTTAACTTAGAAAAAAAAAATTTGCTCTAACCTTTATGGGTTAAAATTTTAGCCCCAGATCAATAAAAAATGAATTTAAACTAATTTTTTTTCTTAAAGTAACTTTTTTAAAAGAAAAAAAAATATGTAGAGTATCCTAATTTAACTTTATGAACATTTTAACCTAAAAATATTTAGATTCCGACAAAAATTGAAAAATCACTAACCGACACCATGAAACTTGTGAAATACTATGAAAGAATATGAAACACATAATTTTTTTTTTTAAATTACTTTAGCCGTTGGTTTTCAATTTGGACCGTTAAATTTTTTTTTTTTTTTTTTAACCTTTGGATTTCATTAAATTAGATCTTAACTATTGGATTCAATGAATTTATAAATATAAAACTAAAAAAAATATACATATATAGTGGATCAGCCCCACTAACCTAAAGAATAATCTTAGGCTAAATTTGACCTACAAATGAGTTTTGAGTTTTAACTCATATTTAACCCAAGAGTTGGAGCAAGTTGGAATAAGTTTAGAACCTAAAATTTGAGTTTTACTCCAAGGGTTAGAGTAGATCTTAGGGTTTGATGGACTTTGAGAAATCTATTGACTCTATAATCTATATGGATGATTTTGACGAAAAAAAAACTATATGGATGATTAACGGTCTATGTAGATGGGTTATATCACTACTACAAAATTATCTATAACTGGCGGTTCAAAAACCGACAAAAAACGTATATTACTGTCGGATTTTAAGCAAAATCCGACAGAAAATGGATGCAGTGAAGGATATAATAAGCGACAACATTGCTAACGTCAGGAAATGAATTATCCGACAGAAAATATTCTAAAACCGACAGAAATTGTGTCGGATATAACCGACAAAGAATAAATTAATAATGAATAAATAATAGCATTTTCTGTCGGATAAAACCGACAGAAAATATTAAAAACCGACAGAACTTGTGTCGGTTATAACCGACAGTAAATATATTAATAATAAATAAGATCATTATCTGTCGGTTAAAATCGACAGAAAATAGATTAATAATTAAAAAAATATAAAAAGGACATGACAGCATTATCCCTTCTCTTCTCGTTGAACGTGAAAATGACTACTCATTGTCTGTCCTAATTTTTAATTTTGTACTCCCTGGAGCGGTTCTGACTTCTACATACGTATACCAACTACTATGATTCCAATTCTTCTATGGTAAACTCGGACCCTACTCATCAATCATGCAAAAGATTTGTCATGACAAGAAAATGCATCCATGCCTAAGAATTGTTGTAAACTATAAACTTTACCGGTTCAAGTGTGGGGATGCTTGCATTGGATCACCCATATTAGCCCATGCAATTGCACCACATTTTATCACCATTTCTGGTTAACGAAGGCTTCCATAGAACAAGATCAGCCAGCTTCCCCGCCTGCATAACATGCAAAGCCCATGAGAAGAATGAGAATTCTGCTATTTTATTGGCAATAACAGTGTTTGTTGAGCCCACGATACGCAAAATAATTCAATTGTAAACTCTGATTTAGTTTTCAACATCATCGTCATCGCCATGGGAACTCTGTTTTACATGTGTTGCAGATCTTTAACATTTTCTTCTTCGTATTCTTCTTCTGGTGGTGGTGCTGCTGGTGCTGCTCTTGTTGGTGCTGCTCCTGCTGTTGATGATGATAACGCTGCTGATGATGATGCCCCAACTCTTCAAGAAAAGTATGATGTATTTATTAGTTTCAGAGGTGAAGACACCTGCCCTACTTTTACCAGCCATCTTCATGCTGCTTTACTGCGCAAGAAAATTGATACATACATAGATTACAGACTTGAGAGTCTGAAAAGAAGAGGAACGAAGAAAAGCACCTATGATTAATATCACTGAAAGCGTGTGCATTCTTTCGTAAATCCATGATTAGCCAAAAACTTTACAATCCATGATAAGCCAAAAACTTTGAAAGAATAAAAGCTTAAGAAGGTGAAGTGAGTGACGAAAAACAGTTACTTACCATTCTGGATTCTTTGCCAGCCACAGTTTCATTTTTCTTATTGGAAGAACTTATTAAGTCTGCTGCAACTTGAGGCATATGAGATCTCTACGACCTTCTTAAGCTTCTTGAAGGACTTAGTGCTTTGCTTGTCTCTGTGCTCAAGGGCTTGCATAGCTTCTGCCTTGTTCATCCTTGGTGATTGAAGCGAGAAGAGAAGGAAATGAGGAGAAGAGAATAGGGGGAAGGAAGAAGCATCGGCGCAAGGAAGATGGAGGGGTTTTTAAAATTTAGGTTATTTTAATTACTGTCGGTTAAAACCGACAGCAACAATTTTTTAAATAAAAACCGACAGACAAATTTCATTACTGTCGGTTATAACCGACAGAAAACAAAATGGCGGCAAAATCCCCTCTGAAAATTTTAAAATTTCCCTCAAAATTTTAAATTCCCCCCAAAATTTCTTACGACTTAAAAAAATAAAATAATAATTGTTTGGTTTAATAAATAAATAAATACTATGTATTTAAATAGAATATGTTTTTAAAATTTAAATAAATAATTGTTTGGTTTAATAGATAATTTTTACACTTTTGGTTTAATAGAGAATAATGCATGTAAAATATGCGATAAAGAAACAAAAAAAGAATTGTACAATGAAAATGTCATCACACAAAATAAATATTGTCTAATCGATACTTGAAAAACATAAATAAATATTGTCTAATGAATAAATTTGACATTCAATTTAAAATATTTACACTTATACTTAATGGAAGTATAAGATTAACTCTAAGTGTTTGTTTAATCTACCATTTTGATGCAATACGCATTTTACGAAGCGTTTTTCAACGATCCAACCGTCAAACTTGTTTGTACACACTCCGAGATCACATACGCAAAAAATCACAAAAAACAAACATTAAGAGATTAGGTAACGGAAGAAAAGTTTTCAACGGTTATAAACGAAAAATCATAATTTAATGGTTACTTTAGCTCCGATTTTGATGATTTTTTACAGCTACACTCCTCGACCCTATAAGAATGCATTGAATGAATTCGATCTTCAATTTAAAATATTTACACTAGTGGATAAATCTTATTTTATACTTAATGGAAGCATGACATTAACTCTAAGTGTTTGTTTAATCTACCGTTTTGATGTGATACGCATTCTACGAAGCGTTTTTCAATGATCGAACCGTCAAACTTATTTGTACACACTCCGAGATTGCATAAGTAAAAATTCATAAAAAACAAACATTCACAGATTACGTAACGGAACAAAGGTTTTCGACGGTTATAAACGAAAAATAATAATTTAACGGTTATTTTAGCTCCGATTTTAATGATTTTTTACAGAAACACTCGTCGACCCTATAAGAATGTAATGAATGAATTTGATCTTCAATTTAAAATATTTACACTAGTGGATACCACAAAATCTTATTTTATACTTAATGGAAGTATAACATTAACTCTTAAGTGTTTATTTAATCTACCATTTTGACGCGATACACATTCTACCAAATTTTTTTCAATGATCTAACCGTCAAACTTGTTTGTACACACTTCGAGATCACATACGTAAAAAATCACAAAAAACAAACGTTCAAAAATTAGGTAACAAAACAAAAGTTTTCGACGGTTATAAACGAAAAATCACAATTTAACGGTTATTTTAGCTCCGATTTTGATGATTTTTTACCGCTACACTCCTTGACCCTATAAGAATGCATTGAACAAATTCGATCTTCAATTTAAAATATTTACACTAGTGGATAAATCTTATTTTATACTTAATGGAAGTATGACATTAACTCTAAGTGTTTGTTTAATCTACCGTTTTAATGCGATACGCATTCTACGAAGCGTTTTTCAACGATCGAACCTTCATACTTATTTGTACACACTCCGAGATTGCATACGTAAAAAATCGTAAAAAAAAAAACATTCACAGATTACGTAACGGAACAAAGGTTTTCGACGGTTATAAACGAAAAATCATAATTTAACGGTTATTTTAGCTCCGATTTTAATGTTTTTTTACAGCTACACTCCTTGACCTTATAAGAATGTAATGAATGAATTTGATCTTCAATTTAAAATATTTACACTAGTGGATAAATCTTATTTTATACTTAATGGAAGTATGACATTAACTCTAAGTGTTTGTTTAATCTACCGTTTTAATGCGATACGCATTCTACGAAGCGTTTTTCAACGATCGAACCTTCATACTTATTTGTACACACTCCGAGATTGCATACGTAAAAAATCGTAAAAAAAAAAACATTCACAGATTACGTAACGGAACAAAGGTTTTCGACGGTTATAAACGAAAAATCATAATTTAACGGTTATTTTAGCTCCGATTTTAATGATTTTTTACAGCTACACTCCTTGACCTTATAAGAATGTAATGAATGAATTTGATCTTCAATTTAAAATATTTACACTAGTGGATACCACAAAATCTTATTTTATACTTAATGGAAGTATAACATTAACTCTTAAGTGTTTATTTAATCTACCATTTTGATGCGATACACATTCTACGAAACTTTTTTCAATGATCTAACCGTCAAACTTGTTTGTACACACTCCGAGATCACATACGTAAAAAATCACAAAAAACAAACGTTCAGAAATTAGGTAACAAAACAAAAGTTTTCGACGGTTATAAACGAAAAATCACAATTTAACGGTTATTTTAGCTCCGATTTTGATGACTTTTTGCAGCTACACTCCTCAATCCTATAAGAATGCAATGAATGAATTCGATCTTCAATTTAAAATATTTACACTACTATAACATTAACTCTTAAGTGTTTGTTAAATCTATCAATTTGATAGGATATGCATTCTACGAAACTAGTTTCAACAATCCAACCGTCAAATATGTTCGTATATATTATGAGATAGCATGTGTAAAAATTCGCAAAAAATATAATATTTAAAACATGTGTTTATTTATTTTTAATCAATATAATATTTTAAAATAATAAAATCAGACATGATAAAGTACACCAGATGTTCATGTGTGTTTATGTGCCAGACAATGTGCATTGTGACGCATTGAAAAAAATTGTTTAAATTTCTTTGTATCTTGTTGCTTGCCTGTGAGGGAGCATAATTCTTATTACAAAAATGATAGAGCTTTATATTGTAGTATGTTGTTATTATTCTCTCAGAAAATTTATGGCTTGTGGGAATTGGGTTCATTAGACTTTAGGTTCATTAGTGAAAAAAAAAATTAAAATATGTGTTTATTTATTTATTTTTAATCAATATAACATTTTAAAATAATAAAAAATTCATTTATGTCGGTTATAACCGTCAGAATACTAAAATAATAACCGCCATAAAATAAAATAATAAAATAGTCAATTTCTGTCGGTTATAACCGCCACCATTAACTTAAAAACCGCCAGAATATGTAAAAAATATTAAAAAAAAAGATTCAAAAATACCGCCAGTAAATATCCGCCAGTATGTTATTGATATCCGCCAGTAAATATCAGCCAGTAAATATCCGCCAGGAATTTATGTCGGATATAACCGACAGGATGTTTCTAATATCCGCCAGGAATTAAATGATGTGTCGGATATAATTTATCCGACAGGATTTTCTAATATCCACCACCATCATCCGCCACCTAAAGCTAATATTGTAGTAGTGTATATATACAAACAGAATTTCAATTTCAAATCCGGTTTGTGCGATAGTTGTAAGATGTAAGTATTGACCGAATTACATTGTGCAAGGCGTGACTTCAATGTTACGTAGCATTTGTTGCCATAGATATTTTAATTGTTAAATTTGGAAAAATTGTTTAGATTTTATATTTTCAAACCCAGTTATTCATTTTCGTATTATTTAATACTATGTAGTATTGAAAAAAAAAATCACATATCGAAGAAAACCATTCATTTAATTCTACTTCTCTTATAATTATTGCTGGAAGCATTATTAACACTCAAGCTAAGCTTCAAGCATTCTGAGGGCATCTTCAATAAGGAAATGCAAATTTGAGATGCAAAAATCATGTTTACATTCCATTTCATATTTCTAGTAGTTGTAAGTGAAAGTTCTACTCCAATAGTCCAATAGGAGGTTTGTAAATTTGATATCCAATTTAATTTTTTCTAATTACTTAGTGAGACTGATCACCAAAAGATGTATAAATAAGTACATATTTAAGTTTTATTTACATCTTCTGACAAAGATGGATAATTACATTTCGCTATTGAGGAATTTTGCAGCAAGAAAAGATACAAAATGCCCATTTCATAGTATTTTGCATCTCGTATTAGAGCAAATCCGTCCCACTAAGGCATAATTACCCCATCAATTGGATAAGGCAATTATTATTACCTTAGTGAATGTCCAAGCGCATCCATCCCAAATAGTAAATTGTCCTAACAATTAGTATTAAAATTTATTTTAAAAAAATAGTAAAAGTATCTTCTTTTCTAAAGGTCCTCCTCTCTCTAGAAACCTCCCAAGTGTCCCACTCTCTCCCCCTTTCTATACCCTCGTCTTCTTTGCCCCTCCCTTTCTCCCTCACCTTTGTTTTCCCACACCACACCAACCACATAAATTTTAGTCACCCAATTCATCCAAGAGACACCTTGATCCCAATCTACGACTCGTCAGAAAGTAAAGATTTGCTCAAGATCGTTGTCTTGAGTAGGAGGAATCCTCCAACAGCTCGTTGTCTTCAATTGGAAAGAACAACGACTCGTCTGATGGGGAGGAATCCAGCATCATATTTGAGTTTCCAGAGCTTGGTTCATCCGAAGGATTGTCTTCAGTTGGAAGGAACATCAACCTAATTGATGGGTCATCATAGGGGTAGAAATCTAGCGTCGAAAAAATATATATAATATGACTGACGTCAGTCTAACGCTAAATGCACTAAGGCGCTGAGGTGGGATGAAATGGCCCGAGTGCTCAGTCCGTGGGTGTTGGGCCCACTGGATAGCCCGACTGATATTTCTAGGCTAGAGCTCATTTGTTGTTTTTAGTGGTTTTAATTATCCCATCCTCCCTACAACTTGATGGGGGTGAAAATGCTCTTAATGAGCTCATAATTAAGATTTAAAAATGGTTCAAATTAGTTTTACCTAAAAACATTGGTTTGGAAGTAAATTTATCATCTTTGAGTTTCTTTTAATTATTTTTCGCGAATAATACTCGTATTTTGTGCATATTTGACAATGATACTTGTATTAGCTTATGTTATCCATCCATATCCCATTGGAAAAGCCTCCATATAGAATAATTAAGTAACTAATATTGGAATATTTACGTACACGATGACTAATTATTCACTGTATTTTTATAAATATTCGATGATACACAAGTTTTTCCCGTGATAGACTCGTATGTTTTAGTAGTCCTTTTTTATCTACAACTACAAGGTCGCATGTGAAATTAAGTAGACTTGTCCAAGGTGCAACATTAAACCCAACAAACCCATAAATAAATAAATAGTAAAATGTAATGCATTTTGGCAAAGATTAAGATGACTAATTTCATGATGAAAAGAAAGAAAACCCAACTTAATTCTGAACTAAAAGCTTCCAACCTAATTTCGGATTTGTGCCTTGAAGGATTCCAACTTGATAATTATGTGTCCGATGGCTACATAAAGCTTAATACGTGCGGATAAAATTCATTCCAATAAAAGAAGAAATTGAGTAGATAAAGAAAAAGGAAAGCGGAATGGGGAAGGGGAACATGCACGTAAAGTTGTAATAAGAAGGAAAGATGGAGAAAATATTTGACCTTTATCAAATGGTTTTTATTCCTTTGAAAAAAGAAAAGGAAAAAGAGAGAAATTATTAGGCAAACAAGAACATCTTTGGTGACAAAAGATTGATAGGGACCCTAACATGACTTAAACAATGGGCATCCTTGAAATTCCGAGGAGATGTGGACCATCTCAATCCCTTATGCATTTACTTTCTTTTATGCTGTTTGGGGGTTTGTTTTGTAACAAAAATACGGTGTGGGGCGTAATATATAGTATCCCATACTATCAAGTTGTGTTTTCCTACAATTCTTTCACGTGCATTGGGTATAAGTATCATAGTATTAAATGCTTATCTCGACTCAAATTTTCAAGTTTTTCTAACCCTTGTTTCTGTATAATTATTCAATTATTTCAGCACATTATATGCATGATTTATTTCATATATTTCTGATACGAATTTATAGCAATATTACACTTATTTTTCCAACAATCGTAGTACGATATTAGTGTGTTGTACTGGTATATTAACTCAAGCTTTGTAGCTGTGTTGTATTGCTATAACGTTACTTATAATTATTAAAACTCGTATTTAGAGCATCGTAGTTCAGATGCAAGTCGGGGACCATATTTTCCCCGGCCAAGGTAGACCAAAACCACTTATCATGGCCTTCCGCAATGGAGCAATCAATCTCTTGGCATATGTTGCGGGCATCGATCAGCATAAGGATTCAAGACAAATATCGTAAAAGGAAAGGCAATAATTGATGACCTAAGTGGTACCACATCTACATGGGAGATCATAGACACAACAATTTCAGTTGAATCAGACTTCATTGGCATCTGATTGATGTTATCATCCTGAAAACTTACACTTGGTCATCCGTTGGGCTTAACAAAATGATATGACTCACCTTTCTTTAAATGGGGATCTAAGCCCAGTAATAATAGGCCATACTATGCTGCATATTGATAGAGATAATACATGAAGTAAATTGATGGATAGGATTATGACACTTGTAATGAGATTAGAAAAGTTAGTTATGATAGTTAAGATGCGGAGGTGTGAAGATTCTTGTATATATACCCTTATGATGTAATAGCTTAGAAGCTAAGAAAATAAATAACAAGATACAATTTCTCTCTCTCTCTCTCTCTCTCTCTCTCTCAGCTTTTCTCGAATCCTCTATTTCTCTCTCTAGAATTTCTGCATTCAAGCTTATCATTTGTTGATGCACAAAATCAGTGGGGACTTTGGTACAGCAGAAAGTGTTAAGTTTGTGACCTTCACTAGATTGCTTCGGTCACTAGTGTGGATAAGTATGTAAATGGATAGGGACAGGAAAGCAAACACAAGATATACGTGGTTCACCCAGATTGGCTACGTCCACGGAGTAGAGGAGTTCTCATTAATTGTGAAGGGTTTACACAAGTACATAAGTTCAAGCTCTCCTTTAGTGAGTACTAGTAAATGATTTAGTACAAATGACATTTGGAAATATTGTGAGAGAATGATCTCTATTTATAGAAGAGAGTTTCTAGTTTCATTTTGACATTGACACGTGTCGTGTTGTGATTGGCTTCTGATGTTGACACGTGTCGCGCTATGATTGGCTTTGATGTCGACACGTGTCGCGCTGTGATTGGCCTCCTGGTTGGAGGGAAACTCCTCTGGGTCCTTAACGGTATAACGTTGACTGGTGCTCAGTAGTTTCGGGATTGGTCAAGTATCGTACAAACAGTGCTCCCCTAAGTTCCCGAGTGAGGGAAACTCCTCAGTTGGGGACTTGCAAGATCCAAGCCGTTGAGTAATCACGAAACTTCTAAGTACCGAAATGTGGTATCGTCTTCTCTTGCCTTATCTGTCTCATATGTGGATGTGGCATCTTCTCTGGAAGTACTTTTCCTCCATCCAGGGGTGGTATCTTTAACTAATGAAGATGCACAAGATAATGTATCAATTTCACTTGAATCTTACTTGTAGTTTCGGGCTTGGTCAAGTGCGATACAAAACCCTATAGTAGGAGTCCCCCAAGTCGCCGAGCTAGAAGATTTGCCAAAAAAGGTAACAGACAAGGTAAGCAATCAGACTTCCAAGCAAGCAACCTGGATCAGAGGTTCGACTTCGGCTTCCGGTTGATTGTTCTCCTTCTCCTTGTGTTGTAAACACCAACAAGGATAAGGAGAAACAAATGGAGAAGAGATAATATGAGATACTTTTGCTTTTGAAGAAGTAACTTTCCACAGACTTGTTCTTGAACTGGGCTAGAGGGTTTTCTGGTTTCCTCCAAAGTATAAGACCGACTCAAGAATTTGAGGGTCAAAACAAGTCCATCAAATCAAGAGTGTGTTCGACCTTGATGATATGTGATACTTTTGTTGTTGACGAAGTAATAGATGAATCGAAACGTGTTCTGTTGCGCTTGTCTCCACATGCTTCCTTGTATCCTTCTCACTTGCCCTATCTGTTCCTCAGGCAGATGTGGTATCATTTCTAGAAGCATAAGATGTTGAAGATGAGTACTTGAGAGCAATGCCAGGTAAGTAATCAGGCAAGGGGTTCCAGACAGTCAGTTCCTGACTGGAAGCTTGATTCCAAGTGCTGACTGATTGCTCTCTTTCTCCTTGTCTTGCAGGTAAGAATAAGGGCAAAGGAAAAGACAGGTAAAAAGCATGATATGGGATACTCTTGCTTTTGACCCTTATGATATGAGATACTCTTGCTCTGGTGTGGCTGGTTTGCATAGGTATTATTGGGAGGGGGAAGAAAGCTGAGTATTTCGAAACGCTTCGTTGGGAGTGCCCTCTCAGATATGAGGAAGGGTTGAGCATTTTTGCAGGTTTGCCTGTCTGTGGAGGATGGAGGTTGACATATATAGGACTCTCCATAACAACAAGTAGTAATGTTATTCCTTTACCCTTCTTGGTCGTAGCAATGTACTGGGAGCTGCAAGCTTCACGTGTTTTAACTTTGTCAGAGCACTTTGAAAAAAGTGGTATGTGGTATCTGGAAAGCTGATGTTGCGTGTGAAGATTGCAGACAAGCTTTATCCAAGGAAATCTGGCTCTCGAAGTTCAGAGAGCGATGCCTCTTCGGTTTTCGAACAAGCAATCCTGTCGGGGATCTGGCTCTCGAGATTCGGAGAACGGTGCCTCTTCAATTTTTGAGAAAGCAATCCTGTTGAGAGTCTGGCTCTTGAGATTCGGAGAGCGATGCCTCTTCAATTTTTGAGAAAGTAATCCTGTTGGGAGTCTGGCTCTCAAGATTCGGAAGGCGATGCCTCTTCGATTTTTGAGCAAGTAATAATGTTATTCTTTTACCCTTCTTGGTCATAGCAATGTAGTGGGAGTTGCAAGCTTCACATGTTTTAACTTTGTCAGAACGCTTTGAAAAAGTGGTATGTGGTATCTGGAAAGCTGATGTTGCATGTGAAGATTGCAAACAAGCTTTATCTAAGGAAATATGGCTCTCGAAGTTCGGAGAACGGTGCCTCTTCAATTTTCGAACAAGCAATCCTGTCGGGGATCTAGCTCTCGAGATTCAGAGAACGATGCCTCTTCGATTTTTGAGAAAGCAATCCTGTTGGGAGTCTGACTCTTGAGATTCGGAAAGCAGTGTCTCTTCGATTTTTGAGAAAGTAATCTTGTTGGGAGTCTGGCTCTCGAGATTCGGAGAGTGGTTCCTCTTCAATTTTTTAGCAAGCAATCTTGTTGGGAGTGTTTTCTCGAATGTGAGTAAAGGCTGGGCATTTTTGCCAGTCTGCCTTGCCACGGAGCACGAAGGTTGACACACATTGGGACTTTCTAGTTATTAAGCAGTGGTGATGTTCCTTTACCCTTGTGGGTAATAGTAGGGTGGCTGGACCTTCAAAATTTATGTGTCTAAACTTTGTCAGAGATCTTTGGCAAAATTATCTGTGGTACCTGAGGAGCTGATGTTGCGTGTGGAAAGTGGTGCCTCTTCGAAATCCGGAGAGTGGTGCCTCTTCGATTTTTGAATCAACGGCCCTATTGCCCTTTCTTTTATAAGGGCACCAATTGTGTGCAATGAGTACATTCAGAGAGTTACTGCTTGTATGAATTTTTCCCTTACTTCAGAGATTTATTGCACCTCATTTCTCCTTCATCATTTCTGAGAATGTCTGGCCCATCCGACCGTCGTTTTGACTTGAACTTTGGTGAAGAGGCAGCCATGCCTTCTCAAGACAACATATGGCGCCCATCCTTCTTATCCTCTACTGGTCCTCTTACCGTTGGGGACTCTGTGATGAAAAATGATATAACCGCTGCGGTGGTGGCCAGGAACCTTCTCACTCCTAAAGATAACAGACTACTTTCCAAATGGTC
The DNA here is from genome assembly GCF_916048215.2 of Malus sylvestris. Lineage (NCBI taxonomy): Eukaryota > Viridiplantae > Streptophyta > Magnoliopsida > Rosales > Rosaceae > Malus > Malus sylvestris. The sequence continues at coordinate 16,176,304 of NC_062272.1, forward strand.
TAATAAGTTGGATGTTAAGGATTCTTTGGCTCTCAGTGTTCAGTGTGCAGGTTCTGTGTCTAATATGGCCCAACGCCTATTTGCTCGAACCTGCCAAGTTGAATCATTGGCGGTTGAAGTGATAAGTCTCAAACAGGAGATCAGAAGGCTCAAGCATGAGAATAAACAGTTGCACAGACTCGCACATGACTATGCTACAAACATGAAGAGGAAGCTCGACCAGCTGCAGGAATCTGATGGTCAGATTTTACTTGATCATCAGAGGTTTGTGGGTTTGTTCCAAAGGCATTTATTGCCTTCGTCTTCTGGGGATGTACCGCGTAATGAAGCTCCAAATGATCAACCTTCGGTGCCTCCTCCTTCTGGGGTTTTGCCTAGTACTGAGGCTCCGAATAATCACCCTCTGGTGCCTCCTCTTTCTGGGGCTCTGCCGACTGCTGAGACTTCTCCTGAGCAATCTTTGTGAAGGCTCCCTCTTGTTTGTTTATTTTGATTCATGTATATGTACATATTTGTAACTTATCGGAGATATTAATAAACAAGCTTTTCTTCATTTCAACGCATTGTGTTTAATACACCAAGGCCTTTTTCACTAAGTTCTTTGAATTTTTCCTTTTGTTGAAGCTTGTATGTTGAAGCTTTGTGAGTGAAGCATGTAGATTGAGATAGTGCTCCCTTAATTTCCCGAGTGAGGAAAACTTCTCGTTTGGAGACTTGAAAAATCCAAGTCACTGAGTGGTCGTGAGACTTCCGAGTATCAAGGTGCAGTAGCATATGGTAGGAGTCCCCCAAGTCTCCGATCGATGAAGTTGACGAATAAGGCATTTCCTTTCTAAGTGGTAGCCCAAAACTCCTTCATATATATTTTTTATGAAAGTTGTTAGGCCCAAAGAAGATGAGGCCTAGGCAATTTTTTTTTTTGAAATTTTTTTTTTTTTTTTCCTAATTTTCGAATTTTTGAATTTCCGAAAAAAAAAATATATATATATATATATTAAAGCTTTGTAAGTGAAGTTTTGGTGTTGAAGCTTTGTAGGTGAAGCTTTGAGGTTAAAGCTATGTTGGGCACCATGAATTGATTTTGCTTCACACTATCTTGATCAAGATAGTGTGAAGCATTTGTAGGTGAAGCTTTTGTGGGTGAAGCTTTGTAGGTGAAGCTTTTGTGGGTGAAACTTTTGTTAGTGAAACTTTTGTTAATGAAGCTTTTGTGGGTGAAGCTTTTGTAAGTGAAGCTTTTTTGGGTGAAGCTTTTATAGGTGAAGTTTTTGTGGGTGAAGCTTTTGTAGGTGAAGCTTTTGTGGGTCAAGCTTTTGTGGGTGAAGCTTTTGTAGGTGAAGCTTTTGTGGGTGAAGCTTTGGTAGGTGAAGCTTTTGTGGGTGAAGCTTTGGTAGGTGAAGCTTTTGTGGGTGAAGCTTTTGTAGGTCAAGCTTTTGTAGGTCAAGCTTTTATGGGTCAAACTTTTGTGGGTCAAGCTTTTGTAGGTGAAGCTTTTGTGGGTCAAGCTTTTGTGGGTCAAGCTTTTGTGAGTCAAGCTTTTGTGGGTGAAGCTTTTGGAGGTGAAGCTTTTGTGGGTGAAGCTTTTGTAGGTGAAGCTTTTGTGGGTCAAGCTTTTGTGGGTCAAGCTTTTGTAGGTGAAGCTTTGGAGTTGAAGCTTTGTAGGTGAAGCTTTAGAGTTGAAGCTTTTGTTGGGTACCATGAATTGATTTTGCTTCAAACTATCTTGATCAAGATAGTGTGAAGCTTTTGAGAATTCGTAGTTGTCCTCCATTGATGAAGCTTTTATTGGTGAAGCTTTTGTGTTGAAGATTTTGTGGGGAAAGCTTTTGTGTTGAAGATTTTGTGGGGAAAGCTTTTGTGTTGAAGCTTTTGTAGGTGAAGCTTTGGAGTTGAAGCTTTATAGGTGAAGCTTTGTAGGTGAAGCTTTGGAGTTGAAGCTTTCGTTGGGTACCATAAATTGATTTTGCTTCACACTATCTTGATCAAGATAGTGTGAAGCTTTTGAGAATTTGTAGTTGTCCTCCATTGATGAAGCTTTTATTGGTGAAGCTTTTGTGTTAAAGATTTTATGGGTAAAGCTTTTGTGTTGAAGCTTTTGTAGGTGAAGCTTTGGAGTTGAAGCTTTGTAGGTGAAGCTTTGGAGTTAAAGCTTTGTAGGTGAAGCTTTGGAGTTGAAGCTTTCGTTGGGTACCATAAATTGATTTTGCTTCACACTATCTTGATCAAGATAGTGTGAAGCTTTTGAGAATTTGTAGTTGTCCTCCATTGATGAAGCTCTTGTTGGCACCATAAATTGGTTATGCTTCACACTGTCTTGATCAAGAGTGTGTGAAGCTTTTGAGAATTGTGGTTGAACTCCTTTGATGAAGCTCTTGTTGGCACCATAAATTAGTTTTGCTTCATACTGTCTCGATCAAGAATGTGTGAAGCTTTTGAGAATTGTGGTTGAACTTCTTTGATGAAGCTTTTGTTGGCACCATAAATTGGTTTTGCTTCACACTGTCTTGATCAAGAGTGTGTGAAGCTTTTGAGAATTGTGGTTGCCCTCTATTGATGAAGCTCTTGTTGGCATCATAAATTGGTTTTGCTTCACACTGTCTTGATCAAGAGTGTTTAAAGCTTTCTACGAGTTGTAGTGTTTGCATTGTTACAGAGGGGAAATGTTTGAAGCAGATGCAAGAGGGCTGAATAGCTTGATCTTTGTATGCCATGCACTGAAGTTGTTGTTGGCTTGCAATAAGACTTTTTTGGTGACTATAACTCTTGTTGGGCATAAGTGCTCCTTTAGTTGAGTTGTCAAGCTTTAGGGTTTTTGATTATTTATGAATGCTAGGAGTTCACATGTAGAAGTTGTACCATTCGTCTTCTGGTATGTGGAATGAATGGTGAGTTGCTTTCATCACTTGGTTGGTGGTACGAAGGTGAGTTCCTTCTTCCCCTAGTTGGTGGCATGAATGGCAAGTTGCCAAATGATATTAGAGTACAGGTTGTACATTTCATCACATGGTTGGTGGCATGAAAGAGAGTACACGTTGTACATTTCATCACCTACTTGGAGGCATGAGTGGCAAGTTGCCAAATGATATTAGAGTACGGGTTGTACATTTCATCACCTGGTTGGTGGCATGAAGGAGAGTACGGGTTGTACATTTTATCACCTGGTTGGTGGCATGAATGGCAAGTTGCCAAATGATATTAGAGTACGGGTTGTACATTTCATTACCTGGTTGGTGGCATGAAAGAGAGTACGGGTTGTACATTTCATCACCTGGTTGGTGGCATGAAGATGAGTTCCTTCTTCACCTGGTTGGTGGCATGAGTGGCAAGTTGCCAAATGATATTAGAGTACTGGTTGTACATTTCATCACCTGGTTGGTTAGCATGAAAGAGAGTACTGGTTGTACATTTCATCACCTGGTTGGTGGCATGAAGATGAGTTCTTTCTTCACCTGGTTGGTGGCATAAGTGGCAAGTTGCCAAATGATATTAGAGTACGGGTTGTACATGTCATCACATGGTTGGTGGCATGAAGGAGAGTACAGATTGTGCATTTCATCACCTGGTTGGTAGCATGAAGATGAGTTCCTTCTTCACATTTCATCACCTGTTTGGTGAGAATAAGGGCAAGGTGTCTAGGCACATTGTAGCAAGTGTCAAATGACACAAAATATGTTGAACCCTTTCAAAGCACAGTTGGCTTATGTATGAATGTGTTGGAATGTATGATTGAACATCTATACTGTGAAGCTGTTTGTTTATTTGTATAGTCTTGTTGACATATACTTAAACTTTGTTTCATGTTGGAAGCATTCATGTTGAAGCTTTGAACCCGAATGATTCATTGCTAAGAATGTAAAAGGATTAGGATCGAGTTGTCTAAATCACCTCTTTATTGAATTCATGCCAAATAGTCTTCGTTACATAGGATGTCGAACGGCTGAAGCTTAACACTTGTACAATGTGAGTTTACTTGTAATAGTACTTCAAGTGATCAGCATTCCAATGATGGCCAAGGGTCTTACCATCGGAGCTTCTAAGCTTGTAGGAGCCAATGCGACTGATGCCAACAACTTCAAACGGTCCATCCTAGTTTGGACTAAGTGTTTCTTCACTTGGGACTCTGTCGCAGAGTAATCTTTTCTTCAATACCCAGTCCCCCTCTTTGAAAGAACGAGGTTTGACCCTTGAGTCATAGTAGTTGGAGATGCGCTGCTTGTAAGCGACATTCCTCAAATGAGCCTGGTATCTGTGTCCCTTAACTAGATCTAAGTTGAGGGTAAGTTGTTTGTCATTTTCGTTTTGCACGTAGTTCTAGACTCGGAACGTTGCTTGCTCAAGCTCAACTGGGACAACTGTCTCTGTACCAAAGGCAAGTGAGAATGGGGTTTCTCCTGTTAATGTCCGATACGAAGTGCGGTATGACCAAAGAACTTGGGGTACAAATTCTGGCCAACAACCTTTAGTCTTGTCCAAGCTGGTTTTCAAAGTTCGCTTGATTATTTTATTGATAGCTTCAACTTGTCCATTAGACTGGGGATGAGATGGGGAGGCAAAACATAAGTTGATGTTAAACTTAGAGAAGAACATCCTGAACTTATTGTTGTCTAACTGTCGCTCGTTGTCAGTGACAATCGCATTGGGAATGCCAAATCTGCAAAGGATGTTCTTCCATATGAAGTCTTCTATTTTTGCCTCAGTAATGGTTGTCAAGGGTTCTACTTCGGCCCACTTTATGAAGTAGTCAACTGCAACGATTGCATAGCGAACCTTGCCCTTCCCTACAGGCATTGGGCCGATCAAATCAAGTCCCCATTGGGCCAAGGGCCAAGGGCTAATCATAGGAGTGAGCGACTCGGGGAGGGGAATGGGGAATAGTTGCGTAGCGTTGACACTTATCACATGAGCAGGATATTCTGATGGCATCTTGGTGGAGTGTTGGCTAGTAATATCCTTGGTGAAAAGCCTTGTGTGCTAGGGATCGAGATCCAGCATGATCTCCACAGACTCCTTCATGTATTTCCCGAATGATAGTTTCCGCCTCTGCGGGCGTAAGGCATCTTAGGTATGGTAGGTTAAAACCCCGCTTGTAGAGTTGGTCATTAATGATCAAGTAACGGGTAGCCTTGTATCGAATATGCGCTTAGACTTTGTCATTTGGAAGGGTGCCATGAGCAAGGAATCTATAAATCGGGGTAATCCAACTATCTCCTTGTTGTAAGTTGCACACTTCCGCAGCCATGGTGCTTGGTGCTGCCAACAATTCGACCTGAATTTTTCTCCTAATCTTGTCTTCCACCGTTGAGGCAAGGCGAGCCAAAGCATCTGCATGACGGTTTGCCGCTTGAAGAATTTGGGTGATCTGGTAGTGGAAATGCTTGAGCAACAATTGTGTTTGTGCCAAATATGCTGCCATGGAGCTATCCTTAGCATCAAAGTTGTTGGTGACCTGGTTAACCACCAATTGGGAGCCACTGAAGATATCAATTCGTTTAACCCCAACATGTTTGACCAAACGTAAGCCTACTAGGAGGGCTTCATATTTGACCTTATTGTTCGACGCCTTGAATTTGAAACGAAGAGTATACTCCATCGCCACTTTGTCAAGGGTTGTAAGGACTAGTCCTGCTCCACAACCATGTTGGTTGGACAACCCATCAACATATAGACTCTATGTTGAGGCTGTTGGTTCTATTTTTTGAGCTTCCGAAGGTAATGAAACCACTTCTTTAGACGTAGAAACAATGTCAACAGGATATGTGAAGTCGGCGATGAAGTCTGCCATTGCTTTGGTTGGTAGGAGATGTCAAACTCACCCAATGTTATCGACCATTTGATCATTCGCCCGGAAGTGTCAGGACTTTGGAGTATTTATCGAAGATGATGATTGGTAAGCACGATGATGGAGTATGCTTGGAAGTAAAGGCGAAGTTTTCGAGCAGACATGACCAATGCTAGAGCCAATTTCTCAATGTTGGAGTATCGTGTCTCCGCATCTTATAAGGCATTGCTAGCGTAGTAGACAGGTCGTTCGACATTACCATCCTTTCGAATGATAACGGAACTTACTGCTGAAGTCGATACCGACAGATAGATAATGAGAGTGTCACCAACCTCAGGTTTGGAAAGCAAATGGGCTTTACTCATGTAGTCTTTGAGGTTCTTGAATGCCTCAGCACATTCATCAGTCCATGTAATGTACTTCTTACTTCCCTTAAGTGGTTTGAAGAAAAAAACACATCTGTCTGTAGCCTTAGAGATGAACCTACTTAAGGCTGCCATCTTGCCAGTAAGGCTCTGGATGTCTTTTGAAGTTACTGGTTCCTTCATGTCGATAATTGTTTTGATCTTCTCGGGATTAGCCTCAATGCCTCGTTGGCTTATCATGAAACCTAAGAATTTGCCAGAGCCTACGTCGAAGGCACATTTATTGGGGTTCAACCTCATTTGATACCTCTTCAGAATGGTGAAAGTTTCAGATAGGTTGGTGATGTGTTGGTCAGCATGTTTGCTCTTGACTAGCATATCATCAACGTAAACTTACATGCTCTTCCCAATCTGTTCGGCGAACATTGAATTGACCAGTCTCTGATAAGTCACTCATGCATTCTTTAGGCCGAAGGGCATGACTTTATAGCAATATGGTCACCTGTCTGTAGTGAAGGCTGTGTGTTCTTGGTCCAGAGGGTTCATGATGATTTGGTTGTATCCTGAGTAAGCATCCATGAAGCTCAAGAGTTCACACCCTGCCGTAGAGTTTATAAGTCTGTCTATGAGAGGAATGGGAAAGCTATCCTTCGGGCATCCTTTGTTTAGGTCAGTGTAATCGACACACATTCTCCATAAGACCTTTTGAAGCAGGAGACTTTCCTTGGTCGGATTCTTCTTAACAAGGACAACATTTGCTACCCACGTTGGATAATTGACTTCGCGGGCGAAGCCTATGCCTTTAAGTTTTTCAACTTCTGCCTTCATTACCTCGTACCGTTCAGCGTCATAAGATCTTCGCTTCTGTCTCACTGGCTTGGTTTTGGGGTCAATACTTAAGCGATGACAGATTATATCGGGAGAGATGCCTGGCATGTCCTCGTATGACCAGGCGAAGACCTCAGTGTTCTCTTGCAAAAAAAGATCAATGCCAACCGAATGGGTGGTGACAAGGTGGTACCAATCTTCATCATGCGATCCAGATAATCTTTTGAGATAGAGACCTTCTTCAACTCTTCAGCGGGTTGTGCTTGCTGGGTGAAAGAGTCATCTCGAGGATCATCGGGTTGACTGTTGCCACCGTGAAGATCCAAGTTGGCTTCATCTGGGCTGGTCTTTATAACTTGGTCATGTATAGAAAAGGTTTCCTTGGGCACAAGCAGGTGTTGTTGCTTGACCGAAGTGTTGTAACATGATCACGCACTAAGTTGATCCCCTCTGATGTAACCATTGCCATAAGGGGTTGGAAATTTCATCAACAACATATGTGTGGATACCATGGCCTTGAGATCATTGATGTCTGTGCGTCCAAAGATGACATTGTATGTCGTTGGGCAATCAACCACCAGGAAGTTAGTGGTAATGGTAGCTGTGTAAGGGCCTGTACCAATGGTGAAAGGTAAGTGTATGCTCCTCAAAGGTTGCACGATATCACCGGAGAAGCTTATCAGAGGGGAAATCGTGTGGTCGAGCAAGTGTTCAGCTACATTAAGTGCCCTGAAAGCTTCAGCAAACATGATATTGACCGAAGCCCCCGTGTCTACCAGGATTCGTCGTACTTCAAAGTTGGCTATGTGAGCTTCCATGATCAGTGGGTCGTTATGAGGGTATATGATACCTCTTTCTTCTTCAAGGTAGAAACATATTGGATCCCAGTTAGGCTTTTGATATTTACCTCCCCTGATGTCTTCCACGTGAAACACTTGATGGCCAAAACCTTAAAGCTCGTTCACTATTTTTCATGGCCCTGTTGGAAGATTTAGATATGGGTGTGCCACCACTTATGAAATATATCACATTTACCTGGCGTTGGTTACGGTTACCCCTTGGGGGGTGAAAGAGGAATTGATCAATTTTTCCTTCACGTGCTTGATAGGAGCATATTTATGCGACTGAGTTAGCTTGTTCTCATGCATTTATGTTGTTATTTCTTAGTTAATTATGTATTTTAAGCTATTTTCGTGTGTTTGTAGGTCCATAGGCCTTATGAAGCAATAAGATGCATTTTGGTGCATTTTGGAGCAGTTTTGGGCTTGGAATGAATAACACATGCATGGAGCAAGGTGGATGGACGAAATTGAAGACTAAAGAGGCTAGGAATGTGTTAAAGAGAAAGAAGAATTAATGTAAAAAGGACAAAGAGCTCAGCCACATAGGGGTGTCACTTCACCATTCACCTTTCCATCATTGTCCTGCACCACCATTGCACTCCCTTTGGATTCCTATGTCGTGCATCATCATCCATGTTCCCTCCATTGACTCATTTGTTGCATCATTCCACCTCCCTTTCCTTTCTCTACCATGTGCACAATCATTCATGTTACCTAGCTGCAACACCACTCCATTTTACCCTCATGCTTTGCATCATCACTTCACTTTCACCTTTGAATCATTTCAAACACCACTCATTGCACTCAATTGCTACACCATTCCTTGTTCCCTCCATCATTTCAGATTTTATGCATCATTACATTGAATCATTGCACTCAATTGCACTCAATTGCTACACCATTCCTTGTTCCCTCCATCATTTCAGATTCATGCATCATTACATTGAGTCATTGCACTCAATTGCTACATCATTCCTTGTTCCCTCCATCATTTCAGATTTTATGCATCATTACATTGAATCATTACACTCAATTGCTACACCATTCCTTGTTCCCTCCATCATTTCATATTTCATGCATCATTGCACTCAATAGCTACACCACTCCATGTCCCCTCCATTGCCATGCACTTCCTCTATAAAAGGAAGTGTGTGTAACATAAATTTACTTCATACTTGGTGAGATCATTCACTCCCATTTCAACATAACCTTCATCCAAACAGATCCATTCATCTTCACATCCATTCCTCCATACAAACAAACCTTCAAACACTCACCAACACCTTGTGCCGTAGCAAAGAAAAGGAAGGAAAGTGCTTGGACGTGCTTGTTATCCAACTTGGATCGTTGGAGCGTTTAGGTGTTTTCTTTCTTTTGTTTCTAATGTTTAAATTCATTTCCTTTCGTTTTGTTGTAAATATGAGTGGCTAAACCCCTCTTGGCTAGGGGTGATTTCAAAGCCATGATTATGTGTGCAATATAATTTGATAAATTCCAGTTATGAACTCTTGAATCGTGAATGCAATTGGCTTAACTATTTGATTGATAACTTATTTGTATTTGTTAATTAAGGGTCGACACTTAATTGACATGCATAAATCCGTTGCTAGAATATAAGGAAGTTTCACATAATCGTTACAAACTTATATTCACATGTAGTGGAGGTCGCTTATAAACGATCGCGTTAAGTTTAATTCCTAGCATAAGTGACATGATGTCATAGTTGCAAGTGCTTTGTTAATGCTTAAGATTTTCATTAAACGTAATGATCTTTGATTGTATCTCTATTATGATGTCATGTAGGGAACTTTTAAAGAATGTTTTGGGTTGTCGAATGATGTCATCCAATCCAATAAAACAAGGAAAATCTGAGGGTTAACTAGTGATGTCACAGTTAATTTGGGACATTGTCGTTCATAATTCAATGAAGTAGTAACTAGAAATCAAGTTATTTGCATACATGTCATGTGTGGAGAAAAAGCCTCTAGCTATCACATCTATCACCTTATTTCTCAAATTTGTTTTACAATCTATCTAGTTTTTCATACTTGTTTATTTGTTTCAACTTCGTCCAAAACTCAATCCTCATTTACTTTAGTGTGTCTAATTAGTTAGAATCTGTTTTAATTTGTGTTTTTAAATGTTTTGATTCAAGTAAAAGTCAATTTTCGTCCAAAGTCATTCCTAATGTCTAGTTTAAGTTTATTTAGTTGTTTTAAGCTGTTTTGAGTATTTTAAGTTTGCTTTGAGTCTTGTGAGTTTTGTTAAGTGTTTTTAAGTTTAGTTTTATGTTTTTGAGTCAGTTTAGAGGTTATTAGCAAACCCTCCTAATCCTCGGTGCAGAACGATCCCTACTTATACTTATACTACAATTGTCAAAAGAGGGTTAAATTTGTGTGTTAAGTTAATTTTTGCATCAAGTTTTAGCGCCGTTGCCGGGGATTAGCAAATCCCTTGTTATTTCTTTTTGTTTATTTTCATGTGTTTTTGTTCCTAGTTGATGACTTTACTTGTTTTCTTGTTTTAGGTGGTTTATGACTCGAAGTTCTCAACCTGTTCATAAGCACATCCTTGACTTTGACGATGATTTTGAACGAACTTTGAGACGAGCAAGGAATCAACAAGAACCCTAACCATCTCAACCGGCTCAGATTTTTGAAGAAGTACAAGACATGGCAGCGGACAATCGAATAATCAAGAAGCTTTCTGCTTCGGGATTGGACAATGCCGCACCACTTTGCATTCAATACCCCGTGGCTGCCCAAGGAAAGACCGATGAGTTCGAATTAAAGTCCATTTTATTGCACCATATTCCTAAGTTCCATAGGCTGTCCATGGAAGATCCTAATAAACATTTGAAGGAGTTCGAGGTTGTTTGTTCGAGCATGACCCCTGTGAATGTTGATGGGAGCATTTTGAAAATGAAGGCTTTTCCCTTTTCTCTCTTGGAAAAGGCTAAAAATTGGTTGTATGAACTAGCCCCCAGAACTGTCACATCATGGGAGAGTATGAAACGGGCATTTTTGGAGAAGTTTTTCCCAACTTCTCTAGTCATTCTACTACGCAAAAGGATTAGTGGCATTCACCAAAACCAAAGTGAATCATTTCCCACTTACTATGAACGTTTTAAAACCCTTGTTGCTTCATGTCCAAAGTCATTCCTAGTGTCTAGTTTAAGTTTATTTAGTTGTTTTAAGCTGTTTTGAATATTTTAAGTTTGCTTTGAGTCTTGTGAGTCTTGTTAAGTGTTTTTAAGTTTAGTTTTATGTTTTTGAGTCAGTTTAGAGGTTATTAGCAAAACCTCCTAATCCCCGGTCCAGAACGATCCCTACTTATACTTATACTACAATTGTCAAAAGAGGGTTAAATTTGTGTGTTAAGTTAATTTTCGCATCAGTGCCAAAGCTTCAATATGATCACGAAGGGTGATACACTTCTCGCCGTCATGGCCATTATGCTCATGGTAGCAGCAAAACATGCCCGTGTTCTTCGTGGGCTTGTAATCCGGGTGCCTCGGCTTTGGCTTCGGTATCAAGTGTGTTATGCTGGGGTAAATGGCCACGCATGTGGTGTTTAAAGGTGTGTATGCCTCATACCTCGGGGTAGGGGTTGTCCTGACACGTGCTTGACCCACTCTGTTGACTGCCTGGGGTCGGGGATTATCATGGCGATACCCTTGGTTATCGGGATAGTGTCCCTTACTCCTTTTACTAAAATGAGACTAGTGAGGATGGAAATCTTTCCTTTTTCCCTGAGATTGATATGTCTGTTGACTTGGCAAAGTATTAAGTAAGGTAGGGGGATGCACCGCTGCCGTTTGGAAGGTCGAAGTCTTCTCATTTGGTTGGATCTGGCTTCCACTCCCTACTTGCTGATAAGGGGTGGTTGTGAGGGGTTTCCCTTTATATGTCCTTGCCTCGGCAAAGGCATGGTTGTAAACCTATGCCATCACCTCAGAGTAAGTCTTCCAAGTGTTGGCATTGATCATGTACTTGAAGAAACAATCACGTAGGCCTGCCGTGAAGGCATTGAGGGCGGTCTTGTCATCTACCTCAGCGCAGCGAGAATACTCATAGCTGAAATGACCAGCATACTCTCGTAGTGACTCGTCCAGCTTTTGGCGAATAGTGTACAAGTCATCTGCAGATACAAGCGATCGGTCTGGAAGATGTGTTGAGAGACAAACTGTTTCCTCAGTTCCTCAAATGAGTCTACTGTCTCAGGTGGAAGACAACAATACCAGTTTAGAGCTCCACCAGAGAGGGTGGAGGGGAAGAGAAGACATCGCTCTTCGTCGGTGTGCATCCGATATGCCATGTTAGACTCAAAGAGGTTAAGGTGTTCAATTGGGTCCTCCTTTCCAGTATAAAGTTGTAAACCAAGCTTTTGTTTTGTCTTCGCTTGAAAGGGGGTGTCAATGATCCTCCTTGTGAGAAGGCCAGGCTTGGGTTGGTTCCAGTCAGGTATCTCGGCCTGACGTTCGGCCTTCAACTTGTTTACTTCCTCAAGAAGCTGTAGGACAAGGGGGTCTTGAGTGGAGTCATATACCACTGGGATTTTCTTTCGTAAGTCTCCATCGCCTTTTGGAAGTAGGAAAGTTTGAGCAAGGGCGTGTGATTTTTCCTTGGACTCGCCGTACTGAGTTCTAGGGCGAGTCTGTTGGAATACCTCAGAGTCCCCTGTACCTTCATGTTCCTCTAGGACATGTCGTTCCTTCCCTAGATTGGCAGCTGGCTTAGGTCATGGGAGGGGACCGAGTCTTTCAGAAACCCTTGGGTCATTGATCTTCGAGCATATGTGGAAGGGATTCTCTCGAGGTTGCTTTAGGAAGTCTCGGCAGTCACGATAAACGACTTTCGATCCTTCCAACCCTTCTGCAAAGAGGTGTCTTCCTCCACTTCTTCTACTTCGGGTCGAAGCAGTTAGGTTGAGAGAAGTCTCATGTTGATCAATGTTTTGATGATTAACTCGCTCCTCATCAGGGATACCCATGTCGAATGAAGGTGAGCCTCCGTGTTCGGGGGCACCCAGATGATGGTTGATGTCCACAGGGGCAACAAGCTCGCGTGTTTGAGTATGCATAGTTTCATGGAGTGTCTCAAAGAGCTTCTCATACTGCTCCTAGAGGACCTCATTCTTCATTTCTATCTTGTTATTTTGAGCTTCTAACTCATCGACTTTAGCTTGACGAGCAACCCTCTTTCCTTCCTTCTTTCGTTGCTTCGCACTAGGTGCAAGAGGGGTGTCATTCTGTGTGCTGTGGCTTCCTTCGCTCCCCATGTTGGTGAGGGATGCCTGGTCAAAAGAGAGTGTACGAATGGTGGAAACCAGCTTGACAAAGCTGAAGAGAGTGGGAATAAGTGTCGTTCCCACAGACGGCGCCAAATGTTGATGCACAAAATCAATGGGGACTTTGGTACAATAGAAAGTGTTAAGTTTGTGACCTTCGCTAGATTGTTTCAGTCACTAGTGTGGATAAGTATGTAAATAGATAGGGACAGGGAAGCAAACACAAGATGTACGTAGTTCACCCAGATTGGCTACGTCCACGGAGTAGAGGAGTTCTCATTAATTGTGAAGGGTTTACACAAGTACATAGGTTCAAGCTCTCCTTTAGTGAGTACTAGTGAATGATTTAGTACAAATGACATTTGGAAATATTGTGAGAGAATGATCTTTATTTATGGAAGAGAGTTTCTAGTTTCATTCTGACATTGACACGTGTCATGTTGTGATTGGTTTCTGATGTTGACACGCGCTATGATTGGCTTCTGATGTCGACACGTGTCGCGCTGTGATTGGCCTCCTGGTTGGAGGGAAACTCTTCTGGGTCCTTGACGGTATAACGTTGACTGGTGCTCAATAATTTCGGGATTGGTCAAGTATGGTACAAACATCATTCTTGTTGATTAACATGGTATCAATCGCCATGATTACCATTGCATTTCTCGATTCGTGACTCGGCTTCCGCTTATCATCTTCTTCTTCAACTTCGTCTTCTCCGATCATCTTCTGGTGATCGGCGATCGCCTTTACTCAGCTCCAATCACATTGGCTTTCAAGATTTCTTCGTCCTCTTGGTGCTTCTTCTTCAAGTTTTCTAGGGTTTCGAGCGAGTGTTTTTTCTTCCAAGATTCTCCACTACTTGCGGTTCATAGTTTAATTTCTACAAAAATGGTAACTGTTTCTCAACTTCAGCTCACTCAATCACCCATACCTGCTCTAATCTCTACGATTTCTACATTTGTCAATGTGAAACTTGATGATTCGAATTATCTCAATTGGCATTTGCAAATGCAATTATTGCTGGAAAGTAATGGTATCATGGGATTTGTTGATGGTTCAATCCCTTGTCATGCATGAATTGAGTCGAATTCTGGTGAATCTGGTCTCAATTCTAGCAATTCATCATCCATCACAAACTCCGATGCATATATTGTTTGAAAATTGCATGATCGTGCACTAATACACCTCATTATCGCCACATTATCTCTGATTGCTATGTCGTGTGCTATTGGCAGCTCTAGTTCCAGCAAATTATGGACTAGACTTAAGGAACAATTCTCTACTGTGTCAAATACTAATATCTTTCAGATGAAGTCTAATCTCCAAACAATCAAGAAAATGCCAGATTTTGTGACACAGTACCTGCAGAAAATTAAAGAAGCTCGTGATTGTCTGTCAATTGTTGGTGTGTTTCTTGATGATAAAGACATTATTATCTTGGCTCTCAATGGTTTGCCTCCAGAGTACAATACATTTCGTACTGTTGTGAGAGGTCGAGAAAATGTCATAACCATGAAAGAATTTAGGTCTCAGTTGCTTGCTGAAGAGGCAATTGTAGACAGTCAGAACAATGGTCTGTTTCTTCTGCCATAATTGCCAATTCATCTCCAACCATGCCTAAAGGGTCTAACCTTTCTAATGGTGGTCAATCATATCATAATAATGGGGGTCAATTCTATGGAGGGTTCAGATCTTTTACCAACAAGAACAAGGGCAAGAATAAATTTCATGCAGCACAAAGATACCATAATCATCGGCCAATGTACCCTACACAAACACATGTTTTACCCACACCTACTGGCCCTTCTCCAAATCAGTTTGGGAGCCCCTCTGCACTTCCATTGCAAACATGCCAATTATGTAATCCAGATGGACACACTGCACCATATTGCTTCAACAAATCTTCTGATCGACAACAGTGTCAAATATGTTGTAAGTTCAATCATACTACGTGCTATTGCTTTTACAATGAGAGAGGGCCTTCTTATATAGGACCTCAGTTTGCTTCAAGGGCAGGTGCTTCAATGCATGGCTACTCATATCATGGTCCTCATGTGATGTCTCATTCTCAATCAGCTTCAATGTAAGCACTGAACACTGTATTCCATTCATCTTCTCAACACTCATCACTAGGATCTGCAGCGTCTACCTCTCAGTCACCACAAGCATGGCTGACAGATTCAGGAGCCACTAATCACATGACAGCTAATCTTCAAAACCTATCATTGGCTTCCCATTATCCAAAAAATGAAGTTGTTCAAACTGCTAATGGTGAAGGTTTACAAGTCTCTCACGTTGGCAGTTATATACTTACAACTTCTCTTCATCCTATCAAATTAAATTACATCCTTTATGTTCCTAAACTAACAAAAAATTTACTATCAGTTCATAAGATTTGTTTAGATAACAATTGCTGGCTCATTTTTATGCAGTTTGTTTCTGGATTCAGGACAAGGCCACGGGGAGAATTCTGTACAAAAGGATATGCAATAATAGACTTTATCCCATTCACTCACTCTCCACTCGAAGTTTCATACCCCAATCTTCTCAATCTTCACCAGCTGCCTATCTTGGTCAACTTGTTGGTTCTAGCCTATGGCATAATAAGTTAGGACATCCCTCAAACAATATAGTGTCATTGCTACTTAAACAAGCAAATATTACTTGTAATAAAGACACAACTTCTGCTATGTGTCGAAGTTGTCTAGAGGGCAAGTTTACAAAGTTACCATTTTTTTCTTCTCATACTAAGTCTGCCATACCATTTGAAATTGTCCACAGTGACCTGCACCAGGTACATCGATTGATGTTGATTGCTGATGCATAAAACTGGAAGGGTCTTGGAACGTAAATCCAACCATGAATCTGCAAAAAAGTAAAGAACACAAAATGTATCGTGGTTCACCCCAATGTTTGGGCTACGTCCACACTGATATTATATTTCTCTGTTTGTGAGAGGATTGTGAGGGTGAGAGCTCTCTCCATTGTAAGGGTGAGGAGTCTTTTTTATAGAATAAGGGTTCCTCACTTATTACATATTTACCCCTTCATTTATTACATAATTACATTTGAGTCCCCCGAGTATTTATACAAGGTCTAAATACAGAGGCCCTAAGTATGGTATAAACAGTAGTCCCCAAGTCTTCAGTCAAAAGAGTCTTTTGGCTGGAGACTTGAAATTCAGTCCATGTGTGGGCCGAAGTAACTAAATGTCGTCTAGAACTGATACTCGATATAAGGCGGTGCCCAATCTGAAATGATGCTCATCCAGAAATAGCACATGTTGCGAGGCTACTCTGCTTGTGGCTTATGTTGCCTTGGTTACCTCGGCTTGTGGCGTTAAAGGTGAAGGAGTCCCTTTTATAGAATAAGGGCTCGCTTCTCAATACATAAATGATGGGCTAGAGTTGATGCTCGCGGCGAGGCGGTTGCTCAATAGGCAGCGATGCTCTCTAATGATGGTGAAGGAGTCCCTTTTATAAAATAAGGGCTCGCTCCTCAATACGTAAGTGATGGGTTAGCATGGTCTAAAATATCCATAATATCCCGATATTTCCATCAAAATTTCCGTATTTTTGGACTACCGATATTTTTTTGGACTACCGATATTTCCGATATCATCGATATTTTAGACCTTGCTAAGTCACTCATGTATCTTACCATGCAATGTATAAAGTGTAAAATATTGTACTAATTCATTATATATAAATGATTATGGTGTGTTTAAACTTCTTTCATTAATTACTTCTACACTCACAATGTTTGCCAGCTCGCTATATAATCAACTTAAATCAGTTATATCTATCATGCAATGCATTTCCTTCCAATTTTTTGTGATAAACTAATAGATAATTGACTAAATAAACATCCTGCAAAGTTTCAATAAAAATTCCAAGTTTTTCTTACAATTTTCATGGTTTTTATTCAATTTTTATCGATATCGATAATATCCCAATATTTCCATCGAAATTTCCGTGTTTTTGGATTACCAATATTTCCGATATCATCACTATTTTATACCTTGGTTAGGAGTGATGCTCGCGGCGAGGCGGTTGCTCAACTGGTAGCAATGCTCTCTAATGATAGTGAGGGAGTCCCTTTTATAAAATAAGGGCTCGTTCCTCAATACATAAGTGATGGGCTAAGAGTCTCTCTCTAATGAAGGTGAGGGAGTTGCTTTTATAAAATAAGGGTTCGCTCCTCAATACATAAGTGATGGGCTAAATCCCCCAAGTACTTTTCATGAGGCCCAATATATGGTACATAGTGTAGTCCTCCAAGTCTTTAGTCAATAGAGGCTGTTGGCTGGAGACTTCAAATTCAATCCATGTATGGGCCGAAGTGGCGGTTATTCAGAGGCGTTCTTTGTATACCATGCACTGAAGCTTTGTAGGTGAAGCTTTAAAGTGAAGCTTTGAAGCTTGAGCTCTGTGAATGAAGCTTTTGAAGCTGGAGCTTTGTAAATGAAGCTTTCAAAGCTGATTGACATGAGTGATGCTCATGAATGTTTATGTTGATTGACATGAGTGATGCTCATGGATTGTTAACATGAGTGATGCTCATGAATGTTGAAATGAGTGATGCTCATGAATGTTGACATGAATGATGGTCATGGATATTTATGTATGATTGACATGAGTGATGCTCATGAATGTTTATGTATGATTGACATGAGTGATGCTCATGTATAATTTTGGAGTACTGGACGTACTTTTGATCACCTAGTAGGTGATAATAGCGGCAGGCTGCTGAATAATTTTGGAGTACTTGATGTACTTTTGATCACCTAGTTTGTGATAATAGCGACAGGCTGCCGACTAATTTTTTGTAATATTGAACGTACTTTTAATCACCTGATTGGTGATAATAGCGGTAGGCTGCCGAATAATTTTGGAGTACTGGACGTACTTTTGATCACCTGGTTAGTGATAATAGCAGCAGGCTGCCGAATAATTTTTTGTAGTACTAGACGTACTTTTGATCACCTGGTTGGTGATAATAGAGGGCCTGGTTCTTTTGGGCATATGGGCCTTCGCCCTCCACATAACATTCCAGCCCATTATTTTGGGCTTGCCGTTTTTTTTTTTTATTACCCTCTGATGGGGTTATACAGATGTCTCTGAAAGATAAGAAAAGTAAATTATATCATTAAAAAAAAAGCTACTGTAGAAGGTAGTTATGGCAGATGGTTGGATAGTGGGATAACATTTGCACAATTGAAGGGAATTTGAGCTTTTGCTTTTGCTTTTACTTTCTCTTTTCTTTCTGCTTTGCTGTTGCTTTTGTTTCTGTTCCTTCTTTTCTCTTTTTTTTTCTTGAAATATTCTCTCAACAACATCATAGTACAGCCCACGTTTAGCCCATCCTCTGGTGAAAAGCATGCCTTCACTTGCAGGACCCACGTGCAAGACCCACATTTAGCCCATCCTCCAGCCAAAAGTGAAGACAATGTGCAGAGCACCTTCGACGGAATTCAATGTGCAGAGCATCTTCCACAGAATTCGAGCAAGCAGCACACGTCATGCCAGAGACTCTGACTTGAAAACTCTTTGATAAAGTCCTCACTGATTCGACAACCCACATCCCCCCTTTGATATTCCTTTTGGAACATGTATGTTAACAAAAACCACATAATTAATACAAAAGGAAAAATTAATTGACCTCAAGAATGCTTTGAAGAGCAGGCCTCCATGACCTTTGCAATTGGGTTTCATAGCCATCACTAACCCTAATCAACTGAGCCAAAACCTACTCAACTGACGTTTGCTTAAACTCCACCTTTCCCAACAACTTTTCCCACTGCTTCTTTGTGATCTTATTCTTTAGCTCTGTTCTTCCGCGATGACAAAGGTTTACGGTGTCCATCCTTCTTTTGAGCTGACCGTATTGTAATAGCCGGCTGAAAAACCTCCATTAAATGCACCATGAAATCTTATTCTCCTTTTTTCATCTCTAACCTCTTGCTTCCAAGGAACGAGAGTATGCAAGTTACCGGAGATCTCGGCAACGGACTTGTTCTTACGATTGGTGAACTCTTCCTCCCGCTCAATCGGTGTTCCGTAAAACACGAAATCGTCTTCGTCTGAAGCCATTGCTTGATTAATTTCTTAAAATCTTGAAGATTAAGAAGAAGCTGGGTAATCAAAATTAATTAAGGATTAGGGTTTCGTCGAGAGTGAAGGTTGCAGGGCGAGCCGGGGCAGCAAACCCCTCATTTGAGCAGAGAGAGGCAGATAAACTTGGGGGTGTCCTCCTCCTTGAACCCGACGTCGAACCCGAACGGGTGACCCGCATCATACTCGAAAATGTACTAATTGAAGCTTTAGATTGGCATGGCGGCGGTTGGGATGGCTTGAGAGAGAGGTCGGCGACGCGGGAGAAAACAAAGGCGCGAGCTGGTGCCGCCATGAACGAGTTGGTTATTTGCTAGAAGCTCTCCGCCTCTCGGGAAAATGTGGCGAGCCATCGAGGGTACGGAAATCTGAAATTTTTATGGTTGTTAGGGGGATAGCCATTGTTATTGTCTCTCTCTCCTCCTCTTCTTTCTTTTCTCTTACTGTCTGAAGAGAAAACTGGAATTTCTAGAGAGAGAAAGAGAAAAGTAGGAGAGAGAAAGAAGGTGTTTGGTGAGAAGGTTGTATACAGAGGGAGAGAAAATGAACCGTTGGGTTTTCTAGGAAAGCTTTGGGTTTCGTTTGGTCTTTGCAGATTCACGACGGAGGTGAAAAATTGAAAGAGAACCGACATAGCGTTTCATGTCGATTCCCACAGACGGCGCCAAATGTTGATGCACAAAACTGGATGGGTCTTGGAACAACGTAAATCCGACCGTGAATCTGCAAGAAAGTAAAGAACACAAGATTTATCGTGGTTCACCCCAATGTTTGGGCTACGTCCACACTAATATTGTATTTCTTTGTTTGTGAGAGGATTGTGAGGGTGAAAGCTCTCTCCATTGTGAGGGTGAGGGGTCCCTTTTATAGAATAAGGGCTCCTCACTTATTACATATTTGCCCCTTCATTTATTACATAATTACATTTGAGTCCCCCGAGTATTTATACGAGGTCGAAATACGGAGGCCCTAAGTATGGTACAAACAGTTATAAATACTATGTTACCCTTATTGATGAATACACTCAGTTTTGTTGGCTATTTCTCTTATCTCACAAGTTAGACTTTTATGATGTGTTTGTCACTTTCTGTGCATTTATTTCCACTCAATTTTCAACTACTGTAAAAACCTTGCAGAGTGATGAGGGAGGTGAACACATTAGTCATAAGTTTCATACGTTTCTTAAATCTAAGGGAATTGTGCATCATAAATCTTGTCTTTATACACCTGAACAAAATGGGTTGGCTGAAAGGAAACATACACATATTATTGAAACTACTGTCACATTGTTACAGTATGCTAACCTTCCTTCTCAGTTTTGGACCTTTTCTTGTCAAACAGCCATCTACTTGATTAATAGGATGCCTACCTCAGTATTACAAAACCAATCACCCTTTCAAGTCCTCTATGGAAGTCAACCAGTTATTAGTCACCTTAGGGTATTTGGATGTTCCTATTATCCTTTACTTCAACCATATAACTCTACCAAACTTCAAGCTAGAACAACCAAGTGTGTTTTTCTCGGATATGTATCTAAATATAAGGGTTACATATGCTATAAAGTACAAAAAGGAAAATTCTTTGTCTCTAGGCATGTTGTTTTCAATGAAACTGAGTTTCCTTATCTCAGCTTACTTAAACTAAAAACACAATCTAGTCACCCATCTATCTTACCATCACCATCAAATTTATCACCATCATCTCCTTGTCTTACACCAGTACCAAATGCTAATAATATACTAGTTGTACATATGTCTCATTATCTATCTTATTCTCATACTTCTGATATCCCAACTCCAACTTCGTTTAACCCTCCATCACCAGATGTCCTAGCACATGTTGTTTCAACACCTGATGTCTCACTTTCACACTTACCATTTCCTACTTCTCAATCCATTACTGCAACAATACATGATTCCATTCAACTCCCTGTGGATCCTGAATTTAGTCTTAATCGTTTGCAAGTGGTATTACCTATTGCACCATTAAACATGCATCTCATGCAAACTCGAAGTAAAAGTGATAGTAATTTAGAGACATCCGGTGAGGTTGACATGTCTCTTACTAAGCCAGCCACCTATAAGACTGCTATGAAATCTACTATGTGGATGAATGTTATGAAAGAGGAAATTAAGGCTCTTCATTCTCAGGAAACTTGGTCTCTTGTTCCTCTTCCATCTCAAAAGAACTTAGTGGGGTGTAAATGGGTGTTTAAGATCAAGAAAAATGCTGATGGTAGTGTTGCGGGGCACAAAGCTCGATTGGTTGCCAAGGGGTTCAGTCAAGAAGAAGGATTGGACTATGGAAAGACTTTCAGTCCTATTGTAAAGCCTACCATAGTGAGATTAGTTTTGGCATTAGCTGCTCAGTTTCACAGGCCTTTAAGGCAACTCGACGTTAAAAATGCATTTCTCCATGGTATATTATAGGAAGAAGTCTATATGGCTCAACCACCTGGATTTGAAGATCCCAAGTATCCTCATCTGGTTTGTAAGCTTCATAAGTCTTTGTATGGCTTAAAACAAGCACCACACGCTTGGAATGAAAGATTCACAACTTTTCTTCCTTCTCTGGGGTTTCAATCTACATATTTAGACTCTTCTCTCTTTGTGAAGTATGTTGGTTCTGATATTATGGTTCTCCTCCTCTATGTTGACGATATAATCTTAACTGGAAGTGCCACAGATTCCATTCAATAGGTAATTGATTCTCTCCTTACTGAGTTTGAGATCAAGGATTTAGGACCACTCAATTATTTTTTGGGCATTCAAATATCTTACACACCTACTGGTTTGTTTCTGTCACAAACTAAATACATTTAAGATTTACTCAACAAGACATAAATGAGTGAGTGTAAACCATGTAACACTCCATGCTTGCCATATAATCGGTTATTGAAAGATGATGGGGTTCCATTTCCAGATGCTCAAACATATCACAGTATAGTTGGTGCGTTATAATATCTTACTTTTACTTGTCCATATATTTCATTCGCAGTTCATCAAGTATCTCAGTTCATGCAACAGCTTATCTTTCCCATTTTGCTACTGTTAAACGCATTTTGCGTTATTTGAAATGCACCATAACTTCTTGACTCACTAATGATGCTGGTGAAGTTTGTTTAAAATCCTTTAGTGATGCAGATTGGGCAGGAGATCTGAATGATTGAAGGTCTACAACTGGCTTAGTTGTTTTCTTGGGCTCTAATCCAATATCATGGTCCTCCAAGAAACAACAAACTGTTTCTCGATCGTCTACAGGAGCAGAATATCGAGCTATGTCATACACTGCAACTGAACGTGATTGGATTCAATAACTTCTCCATTTTTTACAGGTTAAAGTGGTTTCAGCTCCTGTGCTTTTTTATGACAATTTGTCAGCCATTGCTCTCTCTTTTAATCTGATTCAACATCAAAAGACCAAGCACATTGAGGGTGATGTTCATTTCATTCGAGAACGGATTGCTCAAAAGTGCCTATTTGTGCAGTTTGTGTCTTCTCGGGAACAGTTCGTAGACATTCTCACAAAAGGGCTTAGTGCTTCTCTCTTTAAAACTCACTGCAGCAATCTCATGCTTGGTGCCTCACCATGCATGAGTTTGAGAGGGGATGATAGAGATAATACATGAAGTAAATTGATGGATAGGATTGTGACACTTGTAATGAGATTAGAAAAGTTAATTATGATAGTTGAGATTTGGAGATGTGAAGATTCTTGTATATATACCCTTATGATGTAATAGCTTAGAAGCTAAGAAAATAAATAACAAGATACAATTTCTCTCTCTCTCAGCTTCTCTCAAATCCTCTCCTTCTCTCTCTAGAATTTCTGCATTCAAGCTTATCATTCTTCTTGATTAACACATATGAATTGTGATGATAACTTCAATGATTCAGTCTTTTAAAAGGATACATTAATATCTCAAGTAATTTAGTCGTATGTTAAGGTCTGAATGAAATGCTACATCTCACTCAGTGGAACGGGTTTCATGCAAGATATAACCATTGCAAGTATCTATTACATCACCATATATAAAATATAATCGTTGATATTTCAAAACACTCAGTTGTACATACCATGAAAGAAATCAAAGCCTCTCCCTTAACTTATAAAATTACATTAACACTTCATTTATTCCCTCACCAAATATAAATTTCATGATAATAATAGATTTAACAGATATGTATTATACAACTACAACTGATATTGAGAGATGGATGATTTGAACAAAGGACCTTGGGTGCTAAGGTGAAAATTGTTAACCACTCGAGCCACAAGTTTTTTTTTTTTTTTTAACTAAAAACGGGTATGGTTGGTCATTTATCACTACACTTAATATGGGTTGATTCAGTTCGTTGGTTGTTGTTTTTCAGGAGGTTGATTCAGTTATTAGTTTGACTCATCACAATAAATGCAAGAAGATTCTTAATGCAACACAGTGTTCCTCAAAGTAAGAAACCAAACCATTAAGAGATGTTCTAAGAAAATTTGAACAGATGAATCACATAATCTTATCAGTTGATAAGAAGCTGTAGATAAACATGTCTCTAATCTCACCTTTACAATAACCATACTTCCTTAACAAACCTTCTTTCACAAACCCAACTTTCTCTAAAACCATTTGGGAACCCTTATTCTCAACCTCCACCAAAGCCTCAACCCTCACCAAACATGGGAACTCTTTGTACACTCTAGACATGGCCATCCTCAGTGCCTGTTTGGCAATCCCTTGTCCCCAGTATTCTGCAGACACGGCATAGCTAACATGGGCTCTACACGTGTCATCGCCCGGTTCGGGTTTGACCGAAACATATCCAATCGAATGGTCATCCAGACATATGGACTGGCGCCATGGGTGTGGTATAGCAACCTTCTCAATGTATGCCAAGGCTTCTTCCCTAGAGGTTATGGTGTTCCATCTCAAATAGCGCGTCACTTTGTCATCACTCGCCCATTTCAAGAAGTCATCGGCATCGGAGACTTTGAAGGGACGCAGTGAAATTCTTGAGGACTCCATAACTTTGAGGAAGTTTGAGATGGTTCCAAGCTCAATTGGGATATATAAATAGGGGGTATAAAGTAGTCAGCCATACGATTATGTGTGATCCAAAATCTATTCAAATAATAGATTTGGATTCAATGAACTTGCCTAGTGGTGCTACTAGTAGACAAATTGGTCACTAGCATCACCATCTGCAACTAGTCAATTATTAGATAAAACCTAGCGATCTGTGTCCCTGTGACAAAAATAACTGACCAGTTAAAACATAACATGTGTAGAGAGTTTAAATTTTTTTTTAAAAAAATGGTAAGATGTAACACATGCTTATGTTTTAACTAAACGATACTTATTATTATACCTATCATGTAACAGGAAAATTCTCACTTAATAAATTGCCTAGCAATAAATATAGTAAAAAGTATTTTTCAACTGGTTTAAATCCAGATTTACAGAAATAAAATGGTCAGGTTCAAGGCATAAGATCAGTGGGTAGAAGACTATACATGAAAACATCTTTAACTGTACCTTTGTGAATGGTATACTCCCTCAAGAGACCTTTCATGTGGAAACCAAGTTTCTCCAAGACTCTCTGGGAGGCCTTGTTCTCTATCAAAACCAAAGCTTGCATTCTAACCAAATCAGTGAACTCTTTAAACCCTTCAGTGATGGCCATCTTCAAAGCTCTGATTACTATGCCTTGTCCCCAGTACTCGGCTGCTAACGCATACCCGATCTCCGCTCGACACTGTCATCACCACCTTGTGGCTTGACGAAGACCATTCCGATCGAACAGTCATTGATGCAGACGGACCTGCAATAAGGTTGAGGAATTCAAACATCCTTGATGTCGGAAAGTGCTTCCTTCTTGGATTTGAAGGTGTTCCAACGAGTGAATTGTGTTAACTTTTCATCCTCGGTATACTTCAAGAAGTCCTCAGCATCTGAGAGCCTATAAGGACGTAGTGTGATTTCCAAAGATTTGCTTTCCATTTCCGTTTGCGATGGTTACAAGAGATGGTACTAAAAATAATCAATTTTGATGAGTTTTCTAGTTTCTGTATTGATTGGATAGCAAATTTCCATAACAAATAGATTAATGTTTTTATTTATTTATTTATTTTATGGGTTCGGTATTTGGATCTTGACAACAAAAGAAATTGTGAAATGTTCACTGATGGTAGGTAAACCAACCATTCACAAATTGTGACATGCTATTCTTTGAATTCAAAACAGGAGATGCTTTACTAACTAGTACTATAGTTTAATAATATTATTTTTTATTTGTAGGTAAAAGTTTCAGTCTGACTCAAATGGATGCATGAAGATAACGTATAATATTTGTATTGAGTCCCTTATTTAATTATAATTGACTTATTGTGTGACTTAGCTTAATTTCCATCTCGTAGAGTAAAATATTGTTGTACATATATAAAAAAATAAAATGCTTAGTACCCAACGTTCTTACCAAACTCCTCTGAACATCAACCTTTCCATTCCGCAAGTCATATTACCACCACTACTAGTATGGTAAGACTGTTATCGTCTCTTAACATTGCATTTCACTCAGCAAAAGTTTGGCCAATCTCATCTCAAATTAAGAGAAAGGCTGGAGTTCGTCTTTTAGTCGATGTTAAAATTATTTTCATGTTGCAGATGTTAATTATTAGGGTAGTGCCATCCATATCCCATACACCCATTTTTACTTTTCACACACTTCTATCAATTTTTTGCAGAACGGATCGAATGAATTGAAGAAGATAAATGACAAAAAATTAATAAAAGTGTGTAGGAAGTAAAAAGAAATGTGTGAATAGCAATATCCATTACTATTCGGCTAGTTCCTTAAGACATTGTGTCTCTCTTACACCCAAATTTCAAACTCAGTTGTACCAAACATGCTAACGTAGTCATACAGTTGACAGTTCTTTCACAAAAAAAACATAACCAATTAGTCCAGTTGCACAAGGGCGACGTAATAAAAAAGTAATTAAGTTGGTTCCACAATAGATGAGGAGGAATTCCTTCTTAATAGATGAGGAGAAGCTCCTCCTCAATTCACTACATAACCGATTTATGGGACTTCATGCTTGTGATCAAAACGTTCATATTATAAAACACTCTGTAAAGATTATCTGTGCAAAAATTTGACAAAATATAAAATTGTTTAGTTATCGAATTGCATAACAATAGATGGACGGATTCGGTAAAAGCATTAAGAACCATCAATATCTATTTACTACAATGGAATTACTAAACAACCTTAGTTGTAATTTATTTTTTTGTAGAGATGATATTTTACAAAGAGATTAATAATAGGGTAAATCGTCAAAATGGTCCCTGAGATTTGCATAACTCATCACTTTGGTCCCTGAGATTCCAAATCGATAAAAGTGGTCCTGAAATTGTCCACCATCCATCATTTTGGTTCTTCCGTTAAGTGTCTCGAAGCTCTTGGCAGGAAGTTTGGGCAATTTTCAAGGCTTCGTAACTCAATCGTTTCTTAACCAAATTTGACCCATAATATATCAAAATGAAGATAGGAAAGTGTAGAATAAGATTATACATATTTCGAAGCCTAATGGTTGCTGGAGATTGCTGGAAAATAGCCTCAAAGTTGACTGGTTCAAGTGAAAACTTGAAAACTCATCGAAAACTAGGTAAACTTTAAACGTTCATAACTTCTTCAATACTCAACGAAATCAAGTGATTCAAAAACGAAAATCATAATTCTCAACTAGACAAAGAGAATGGTACCTTTATCGACGGCTAACTCGCCATGTTTTGGCCGGAAAACGGCTCATTTTAATTTTTGACCTAATCTTTAAAGCATATGTGAGTCTTCTCTCATACACTAAAATAAAATTTGTAGTCATTGCATAAGTTTTTATTTATGGAACTTTTTAATTCTAACCTACTTTAAAAAAAATTATGTATTTGATCTTTATTGATTCAACTAGTCTATATTTTGTTATATGAAAATCACTTTCTCTAGTGTTTAATCTTGCAATTTTGAGTGTTTGCCCAAGTGGGAGAAATAATGTATTATGGGCTTCACTCTCATCAATTTTGCATGCTTTTAATGGTCATAGTTTTGGTGGATAAAACGTACATTATCATACTTGTTTATATTTTATTTGTTATATATGCATCTAATCTTGCAGGAAATTCAAGAATGGTTAGTGAGTATATTTTGCTCAAAAGTGTTTTGCTTATTAATTCTTGTTTGTTGTTCAAGAAATTGGACTTGTGATTTATATGTTATTGATGAATAATTAATCTGCTCAAAAGTGTTTTCTTATTCAGTACAACTATAAATCAATGTATAATGAAGCATGGAATTGACAAGATTGTATATATTTCATCTGCTCAAAAGTGTTGAAGCTATATATGTTTGCCCTTGTATTTTATGTTTTAGCTATGCAAACCTAATATAATTAGTTTCTGTCCAAAGAAGATTATGGAATTATATACTTTTGCTGCAATAAGAAAACATTTAGTTAAAGTTTTCTATTTCTGTCAAATGTTAGATGTGTGGATGCAAATTTCTTCCTCCTTGATCTTGGACAAGATTGCACCTACAAAACAATTTACACCTTAGGTCAAGGCCAAGAGCCTCACACACCCACGATGAATGGGGGGGCTTTGGCATAAGAACCTCTGATACCAAAATTAGAATTTAGAGAGAAAGTTTTTGAGAATTTTGGAGAATTTTAGCTAGAGAATGACCACCCTCTTTTGGAGAAGAGAATAGGGCTTTTATAGGGGAGTGTGGCCGGTCCCCTTTGGAGAAAAGGTGGCCGGCCTTTAAGTGTTTTTTGGGGTGTTATTTGGTGATTCAATTAGCAATTAATATATTAATTGGCTGATTATCATAATAAAAGAAATGTTTTGGGAGGTTTTGGGAGGTTATGTAATGATAACTTAATTAATTAGATAAAAGAAGGCAAGAAAGAGGTAAATATATATGGAATGAGGTAGGTTTTGGGAATTACCTTATAAGAGGGATTTGATGAGATGGTTTTTGAATTGTTACCTTTTTGGGCACTTTTGACTTGGCTGAGAGATGACTGTCCGCTGCTCGCGCATAGGAATCCCGTTGTACCTCAAGGGTATTTTTGTCCTCTTTTGTCCAAAAATCCACGTGTTGCCTTGTGATTATTTTTGGCTCCACAAGATGAACAAAACTGACCAAATGATTTTGTATAGTTTTTCAATCGCAAGAGTCATTTCCCTACAAATATCTAGCATAAATATGTTGAGCTCACAAATTTTATGTTCTAGATCCCATGACTAACGTTTTGCTAATGGGAGCATTTGAAAGGTATTTGTTTCATTTTGTAGACATTTACAATTTTTTATACTCCCTTAATCAGTGGGAGTAATAATATCTATATATAATTTTGTCTCTATTAATCAGTGGGAGTAAGAGATTACATTTTGTGTTAAAAATTTGAAGTGTTAGTAGCTGATACTTTAAGAGTAAATTTTGTATAAATTTTGTTCATAAGTTTTAATAAGAGGTCCTGATTTTGTAAACAGTATGTCGTATTTTACTTATTCTCTTATTATATTCTAAATTGACAGAAAAGTTGGATTTTGTTACCAACCTTGTTGAGTTCTTTTGTGAACTACTTTTGTAGTGAAATATATTTTCATATTTTCAGTTCAACTATTGTGAGCTAATGTTTTGACTATTAGCTCTTGATATCATGACTTTGTTTGTAACATAGTGCTTTGAGTTAAGTGTGCATGTAATCAGGGAGTGCAAGGAACTGTCCAATGTGTGCCTTGTTTTCCTTTGTTCTGCATTTAGTCTCGAAGTGACAAGTTACTTGAAAGGTATGATTACATACTTTAGTGGGCTCAAGTGATCACCATATATATTTATCTCATTGAGGTATTCTCATTGACATTCAAGTGGGAGAATGTAAAATCATGAATGGCAATGAATTATGCTCATAATAATTGAGGGAATAGTTGACTTGGCAATCAAGTTAATGAAATCTCTAGGACTCTTGGTGCTTTAAGGAAATAAACATATTAGGGTCCTAATTACATGCAATCAATTATGGACCTTTATTAAGTAAATACAAGGAATAAGAGTCATGAAGGGACTCTAATTGATTAGATATGATTTGGGTTGATATCATTTCCGATAATAGGGAGGAATTGGTTGAAACCCTAGCTATATAACCAAGGAGCAGTCCTTGCTTCCATACCAACTGAAACTCACGAAAACTACAAGTCTATTTCGATAGTAAAGTTCATTGAGAGGTACTGGAAGTAGAAGACTACTTCTACTTTGTTGCAAGGATCAATGGCTTCATCTTCATAACCATGTGTTCCGTATTCTACATATAAGTTTAATATAATTAGTCAACCTCTATTTTATATTGATTTGATTTATTCGTGATCCTAATGTCTTGTTGTTGTGATTTCAGAATATATCTTATAGTCATCCCACACCCTTGGTTAAGGGCAATCTGCCTTGACAACATGCCAATCGGTTCCATTTCTGTGACCCCGTTCTCGGGCAATAATCGGTGCAGAGGTGAACTTGGATACGTTTTGGGGTCCAAGTACTGGGGCAAGGGAATTGCGACCCAGGCTGTGAAATTGGTGGCTGATGCTATATTCAAAGAGTGGCCACATTTGGATAGACTTGAAGCTCTTGTTGACGTGGACAATGCGGGATCACAATTCACGAATGATGCTTGAGAAGGTAGGGTTTCAGAGAGAAGGTGTGTTGAGAAAGTATTTTATCTTGAAGGAAAGAAGTAGGGACATGGTGATTTTGCAGTCTTCTTTCTACAGATTGGCAAACTTGATGTATTTGTACCCAATAAAAGTAATAAGACAAATAATGCAAGTAATGTTCTATCTGATATATATTACTGAAATGTTTGTAATATTTGATATATCATGGCTTTGGTGCAACAATACAACCTTTGTGTAGGACTGGCTATTGCCTTCCGATTTCTCACTCAGCCCTTACTCTATTACATATAACACACACACAGAGACACACATATAGTAAGGTTCCTTATCACTAGCAGTATATATGCCACGCTCGTATTGATTGCACATACACTACTATGTTGTGTAACACGCACAAAAGTGCATGGATGGATTACAGTACAACATATAATTTTAGGAGAAACTATTATTAAATACATTAGATTGATTTCATGCATATAATTTTAAGTATTCATCCATGCGTGTATATTTCACTTCTGAGTAAAGCTTTGAAGCTTCTTCTACTCCTTCTCCCTCGATTTCAAAGTTTGTCAGATTGCCTTCATAGAAAATGTGGTAAAAATGCCCCACTCCTACCTGGCCTGCATAGTCCATACCTGAAGTATAATATTTCAGATTGAGATCAAAATCAAACTAGATAAGATGTGTAACTCTCTAATGCTGACTAACCACAAGTAGCTATATATAAATGTTGATTGATCCCCGTAGCGACATATTAACATCCTATAAGGTTAAAGCTTATGTTTGATTTTAAACAATGGATTTTGTACATCACACAATCCGAGAGTTAAAATCTGAATTCTTAGCACTAATTGGTGTCAGTTAATCCGTAATTGATCGACAAGGAGTTGATTGATCGACAGGATTAACCACATGTATATAAATGCAGTTAACTGGGGGTAACCTAGAGCCATTAATTTACTAATGAATATATGTTAGTAATTTTCTTGAACACAACTGATTTCAAATGATTAAATACCTTTCATAGAAGCAAGAAAGTCTTGTTTAGAAATGGTGATCTTTTCTAGTTTCTTTCCGAGAAGGTTCTCCCACATCTCGACCAATTGCTTCTGCGAGAGTACGTTTTCAGGTGGACGAAGGTACAATGTTTTGTTCAATGTTCGTGGATCATCTATCGTCTTGATCGTGTATGTTGCGATGTCCTCTTCATCCATAAGAGTGACTGCACAAAACATGAAGATCATCAACAAAAACGATTAGTTCTCCACGCGTCGTTTAAATTAAACCAAACAAATATAGTAATTAATATAGAAAAGAAACATGTGTGTACCTTTAGAGTTACCATCTCCATAAATAAGCACCTTCTCCCTTGGAGGAAGGACAGTCCCCATCTGCGAAAGGTTACCCGCAAAATAACCCCCAAAAGCAGCACCACATACATAAGTGAAGGGGATTTTAGCATCTTGTATTGCCTTTCTCACTACCATTTTCTCATCAAATGTGACTCTTCCTGGTTCAAGTGCATGTCCCATACGTGCTGGGTCTAGACCGAACTCTGATGGCAAGAAACGCTGCACAGAAAATCAAGGGAAGGGGAAGAGAAAAGTACATAATTCAACACCCCTACAATAACAATATGATTTCTTTTCTATTACAAGTGATATTTTACACTTTCGATACTAAGGGGAAGATGTTGATCCCAACGTAGTGAGTTGAAGAGGGAGATCCTAGTCACCAGGGCAACCCACCATTTGCATTATCAATATGGTTTATGATATTAGAGAAATGCTAAGGAGACTCTCTGCCAACTCATGTTTTTTGACACAGTATTTTATAATGTTGGCACAAGATTGTGCCAAAACATGAGGTGGCGGAGAATACCTAGAGAGTGCCACTTTTTGAAAAACTCTTCTTAACATTTCTCATTATAATAAACAAAGAGTAACACCATATATCGTATGGGAAGAGATCCTCTCCGGATCTATCCCACCCAATCCATTCATCCGGACCCTTGACATTTGATCCATCGGCTACAAACAGGGAGGCCCTTCAAAAGTTATAATAATTTTAGTCATTTGATCAAATTTTAAGGGTCCGAATTAATGGAATTGGTGGCTTTGATAGGAGAGATCCGGAAAGAATCTCTTCCCATATCATATAATCACTAATGAATAATAAATAACCGGCTACATGATATTGATCTTTTGCCCAATTTCACCTAACACCAAAATGCTCATTAAAAGCCTATTCTTAATGAAAATAAATGGGTTCTCTTTAGACCTGATAATTTCTTACACAATCCGTTATCACGATATGTAAACGATACAAAAATAATGAGTTTCAGGTCAACACGATAAATAATTGGGTCGTTATCGAGTCACATGATAACGACTAATAACGAGCCCTTAACTAGTTTACACGAGGGTGACATGTGAGTAACCCGTTTGACACGTTAAGAAAAAAATTATTTTGATGATTGTTTTTAAACTACTAAAAAAAACTTATATATGT
Source organism: Malus sylvestris (assembly GCF_916048215.2). Classification (NCBI taxonomy): domain Eukaryota; kingdom Viridiplantae; phylum Streptophyta; class Magnoliopsida; order Rosales; family Rosaceae; genus Malus; species Malus sylvestris. The sequence goes on from NC_062272.1 coordinate 16,208,748, forward strand.
ATGTATTATTGTAATATTATTCTATATAAATTTTAAAAAAATTAAATTTTATTTATTTATTTATTTTTATAGTATACTATAAGAAAATAGTGAGATTAAAAAAATTACAATACACATTAAAAATAAAATTATCAAGTAATTTAAAAATACAAAACACAATAAAAAAATTTATAATAATTAATTTACAATTGCGAAAAAATGTGAAAAAAAATATGCAAATGCTCGTGAATAGTATTTTTAAGGGAGTCCAAAATAAATTAAATTCATTATCATTAATGTACAAATCTAAAAATGTGAAAGGAAAATTTTTTTTTTTAATGTTTTGATTTATGTGACAATGTGGTATGCATATACTAATTTATTATTATGTTTTCCATTTTTTGGATCAAATTATGTTTTCATTTTCATTATTTATTGATATAAAATATATTTTCTTTAACAGGTCCAGTCATATTACCTAATAATATTAATGAGTCGATTTCGTGTAGGTCATATTACCCGTTTACTTTAACGAGTGTTACACGATACGACTCATTAAGATATCAAGTATGTCACAAAAATAACACGAACACGGAAAATACAACACAATTGTTAGATCTAGTTCTCCTCATTAAGGAATGACCTTTATTAAAGGGAAAGAACATGGGTGTAGCCATGCACCCTTTTTACTTCTCACATACTTTTCTAATTTTTGGCCATCGAATTGGATGAATTGAAGAATATTAGATGATAGAATTTAACAAGAAGTATGTAAGAAGTAAAAAATGATATGTGCGGATAACACACCCCAAGAACATAAAGCTGTTGACCTAAAATTGTGAATTTCTTCGTTCACCATTCATGTTGAACACAGAACACAACTTATGTGATTTACTCTAGACTTGTAACTCCTGCATGCTGTGTGACTTGTGCAATGAAACATCCAATCAAATCCTACTGTTTTAAATCCAAACTTTTGGTGCGGTGATTTTTTTCATATATATTTGTGTTCGTTCTGAACTTTTATTTGTTAATTTCAAAACTATGAGGTCATATATCGTAGTTACCATGTCATTTGATAATTAAAGGGGTAAATCGTCAAATAGTTGTCGGAAAATAGCCTCAAAGTTGACTGGTCCGAGTGAAAACTTGAAAACTCGCTGGAAACTGGGTAAACTTTAAACGTTCATAACTTCTTCAATACTTAACAAAATCAAGTGATTCAAAAACGAAAATCATACTTCTCGACAAGACAAAGAGAAAGGTACTTTTTTGACGGCTAACTCGCCGTGGTTTGGCCGGAAAACCGCTCGAAAGTAGTTGTCTTGGTCTCGAGTTAGCCATTTTCCGGCCAAACCAAGACGATTTAGCCATCTAAAAATGTTCCATTCTCTTCATCTCGTTGAGAAGTATGATTTTCATTTTTGAATCACTTGATTTTGTTGAGTATTGAAGAAGTTATAAACGTTTAAAGTTTACCCAGTTTCCGGCGAGTTTTCAAGTTTTCATTCAGACCAGTCAACTTTGAAGCTATTTTCTGGCCATCTCCGGCAACAATTGGGCTTTAAAATAGGTATAATCTTATTCTACACTTTCCAATCTTCATTTTGATATATTATGGGTCGAATTTGGTTAAGTAACGATTGAGTTACGAAGCTTTGAAAATTGCCCAAACTTCCTGCCAAGGGCTCCGGGACACTTAACGGAGTTTTTAACGAAAGGACCAAAATGATGGATGGTGGACAATCTCAGGGACCACTTTTATCGATTTGGAATCGCAGGGACCAAAGTGATGAGTTATGCAAATCTCAGGGACTATTTTGGCGATTTACCCTAATTAAAGTTGCACTGTTCTTTTTTATACAAAGTGGAGAAATAAATACTACTAAGCCAGTAACTAATTGATGACTGAAGATGGAAATAATATACACATACCTTAACATTTCCGGCTTCCTTGATAGCTTGAACAAGCTTGAGCTGCAACAAAATGTTGTGACTCCTAAAATGCACCCCGGACATGGTACAAATGACAACATCGACAAGCTTGACAGCACGAACAAGGCTTTGGAGATCAGAAAAGGAGCCCTCCACAAGGTGAGCCCCTTGCTTTTTGAAGGACAAGAGCATCTGCAGCTTCTCAATATCAAGGCCAATCTCTGGCCTTTGAAGGACATAGGTTGGATGACCTAGGGCTAGGCTTGCCTTAACAATCCTTCGTCCCACGTACCCAGTACAACCTACCACAAGAACCTTGCTCTTTCCCATGTCTACCAAATGTTATTGGGATGCTTCTTTTTGCCTCTTGCTTTGTTTGTTTGTCATGAAGGCAAGACTAGCTCTATATATAATAGTAGTCGAGAACCCCTGCAGGTATACTGTTCCATTTCCTTCCTGCATACAATAGTTGACATGCAAGCTAGCCTAGACTTTTACTCTGTTGTAAAAGTCACTCCATATCATTTCATTAGTTGGTGGGGATCTGGCAAGCCTGAAAATATTGACAAAAATACAAACCTAATTTCAAACTGGGTAAACCAAAGCAATATATAAATCCTATAATTGATTAAGAATTGTAAGTGGTTGTGTTATCTATATATAAAGGCAGAGTCCCAGTTTGGTGAAGCATTCCAAAATGCCAAGAATATCCCTATGTTTCCTTCACAGGATTATTGAAAATTTTGCACGTTAATTGTAGTGGTTTGATTGTGATTTTTGTTCTCTGCAGGTTTTTCTTCCCTTATCTTATCAAAGAAATCATTTCATAGGTTAGGCTTTCATTTTTTTTATTTTTCTTCACAGGACTTTTAAGGACATCCTCAAGTCAAAGTGATGGAATCAAAGTCTTCAGGTTTGGATGTTTTTTTTAGACTCTCTGGGGGTTGGCAGATAAGGGGTTGCTTGCATTGAAACCTCGCCGCCTGGCTTCTCCTTTCTTATGAAATTTTATCCCTTTCCTACGGCCAGTTCGTGAAGGCCGTTTTCAAATTGAGGTTTTATATATTCTGTCTCTTAAGATTTGATTCTTTCTATTTTGGCTTATTTTTGTCTGATTTCTCAAACAATTTGGCTAATGAAGAGTTTATGGATATACAATGGGACAATATTATTTTCTCTCTGTTTTATGTGTTTATTTAGTTTTACTGTAGTTTTCATCTATGCCTTGAGTTTTGGCTTCTCTATCTTTTTATCTTTTGTAGCGTTGCAGGTCAATGGCGAGAATTATGCAAGTATGCGACATCATTTTAATTTCATGTGAAAAATCTTCTCTTATAATTATGTTTGAGTGATTGAATGTGCATATGTGAGCTCTTAGGTTGGGTTCCGTATTTATTGTTGAAGAAAACAGGAAGTGAGGAACTCAATAACCCTACCACGATTATGTATGAAATAAATTGGATCTATTAAAAACTCATATTTTGGGTGTGTTGTTAGGAAAAAACGCCTAAACTCTGAATTTGTATAGAACAGATTCATTATAGAATATATTAATTGTATGTGTTATTGCTTTTAGTACTGAAATTGACTTCTTTGCCCTCCTACTAGTCATAGCTTTGCTAATAAATTGAGAACAATGTCTGATTTAGTTTTTTCCTTTTTTTTTTTTTTTTTTTTTGTCGAAATGTCTTATTTAATTTAACTCTTTTCATTTGATAATTCCCTTACCCTTGGTTTGAGATATAAAGTATTTCATTTCAGTCATCAAGTCACCATTTAACTACTATTCTGTTGATTTTTGTCTGTAGGTACACAAAAATATGCAGATTTTGCTTTCAAATTGAGAGGCGTAAGGACAATCTTTGTTCATAGAAAAAAAAAGTTGGACAGAGTAGGCATGGGTATGGGAACATGATTGGTTGTTATATTGCTTTGGGACGTTTTGATATTTTAGAGATTAATGAGTTTGTGGAGATTTTGCTTTTCACGTCTTGCTTTGTATTTGAACTTAAGCACTATAACTGAACTTACTTTAAAATTATAGGACTTCAAAACGCGACTACGGTTAGGATTAGAGAGGGCCAAATATATATGTCGAGAAACTAGGCATTGCAAGTATATAAATTCCAATTGTATTATTGCTAAATCATATATATCAAATGTAGTTAGGAATTAAATTAAGTACAAACTACATGGGGATGGAAAAAGTTATATATAAGGGAGAGCCTAAAAATACTTGAAGAATCAAATACTGCACAAATTTGTGATAAGTTGATGAGTAAAGATGATTGCCTTTTGTCAAGCAGGTTTTGACTTTTCTACATTCTTTTATATAGTTTTTTCTTTTTTTCTTCCTATTTTGTCAGATTAGAGAGATAGGGGCGCTGATAAAAAATAAGTATTTTTGCATTTTGCTGCACATGATGATGTTGATGATATACAATGTTTAATGACTGAACCATATTCCCTATACTACAGCGAAAAATGAAGCATAATTATACAATAGCTACACACAAAACATTGAAAGTATACACGCGTGCAGTAAGAATGAATGGTAAAAATGCCATGTTCCTTTTAACATTGCGAATTACCGAACTTTCTGGACGGAGTATAAATACGAATGCTCTTGGTGGCCTTCATTTAATTTCTTACTAATATCATCTCAATGTTTTGGAACTTTTGACGCCCCTCCCACCAAACATATAATTTTTAGGGGCACGCAGCGTCCATAATTATAAAAATGCCTCTCGCATGCGAGTTAGCGCGTGCGGAGAGGCTAGTAAATCATAAAACCTCCAGGTTTCAATGGACCGTAATATTCAACGTATTATAGTTTGGTGTTTCTTAAATTTTTAAGGTGTGTATTCAATTTCTATTTTAAAGGATTTAAAAGGAAAGGATTTACATGGAGTTTAAAAAACTAAGGGCATTTAATCTGAATTTTAAAAGATTTGATCAAAATCCAATTAGAACTTTAAGGGAGTTTATAAAAGTTTTTAGGAATTTGAATATATTCTATCATGATTTTAAAAAAATTATAAAAATTAAGATGTGCAGCAGTCCTAATGATTTAGGAATATGTTTGTGTAAATCCTATTATATGTTGGGATATGCTTGTGTGATTCTATCATATCATAACCTTAGATATTATTGTAATCCTATCGGACTAAAAATTTACATTCGCTACTACTATAAATAAAAGAACAATGATGTAAGAAAAATACACCTTAAAATGTAAACTCTCTCCTCTCTCTTGTCGCTGCACCTCCACTCTCTCTATATGCCCTTTAGTTTTTCAGTTAAATAGGTCAACTACAAATTCAAAAGCTCAATTGTGTCAACTACAAATTCAAAAGCTCAATTGTTTTTTACCAATTAGGTTCTCCTAAAATCCCTGTTTGATATTTTCAACGACCATGATGCATGAACCCCTACATTTATATTTACCTTCTTATATATATATATATATATATATATATATATATATATATATATATATATATATATATATATATATATATATTGTATATTTCATATATTTGTCAATATATATATGTTCATGCATAACGCAATTATAAATTTGCTATGTAGAATTTGTGAGTCAAAGAAACAAAAGAAAATAGAAGCAATTTTGGGTTTTTTCAAATGCTAGAATTGAAAGAAAAAAAATCTAGGAAATTTGTGTCGAAGCTGCGGCTCGAAGCTGTGCCAAGCCACGCTGGCTGGCTTGCAGCCCAGCCGCGTTGCTGCTCTCTAAACTATTGCTACACACGAGACGACTAGGGCCGATGTAATACCCCGTATTTAAAAAAAATATTATTACATATTATATGTGTGTGTGTGTGGATAATTATTATTTCACGTAATGATTTTATTAAATTTATTTTATGCAAGAACCTACTTTTGATATGTAAAATAGTTTCATTGTAAAATCCTTTTTGCTACAAATTATTTCAAAAACTAGCTAGTAGTATTTCATGTTCATATGTAATTAGAGATATTTTTAGTTTGAATTGGAGAAGGTGATTATGATGAGTTTGGCTTTATTGTTCTCACAAAGGCTAAGTGATGTTTTGGGCAACCATTAGAGAATAAAGATGAGGAGTTAGTCACTACTCTAGATAGGTTGAGGTGGAGAGTTTGTAACATTAGGAGTTAATGATTTGGTGATTACTCACCACTCTAAATGTGAAGTTCGCAAGTTTGTATTCATTAGGAATCTAAGAGTTAAATGTTTGGTGAGGATTGATCCCCCAAATTATTTGGACGTGGCCTTTGGATGCAAGGAACATCTTGCATATTATTCCTTAGTTCATGATTAGCTTCACATTTGTTATTTTGTCATTGGACCACATTTCATTGTGATGATTACGCTAACATTTGGTGTGTTTTCATTGGAACACATTTCATGGTAATAATTAGCACAACACTTGCTTTCTTTCCATTGGCACACTTGTGGAGATTCTTTGGACAAGAAGATGTCATGCAATTTACATAAAGGAATGAGGAAAGAAACAACGGAAGGACATAGAGAAAAGAAGAAGAGGAAAAGATAGAGAAAAGAAGAAGAAGAAAAGGGAGAGGAAAGAGGAAGAAGAAAAGAGAGAGGAAGAAGAAGAAGAAAAGAAAGAAAAAAAACAACTCCAACAAAAAGTCATTCTTCCCTTCATATTACCTTCCTATTTTCTTTTACATGTTCTTAGGGCTTAAAGTCATCTTTCATTGTATTTGTAAGTCTACCACATATAGTGAAATACAATGAAAACACAACCCTAGTGGATGTAGCCAAATTGGTGAACCACTTAAATCTTGTGTTGTTTACATTTTGAGATCATTTTCCATGAGAAGCACTTCCACCAAACCATAGAAAATATCCATTTATTTTCCCTTGAGAATGATGTAGAAAAAGTGGGAGACAAATCCCAGAAAAATACATGAGATCTTACTCAACAAATCTCTCCATCAAACTACCATCATTTTCATCTATCAAAAGAAAGATATCCAAAAACTAGGAATTCGTCCAGCCTATTTATCAGACCAAAACACCATCATCCATAGATTATATCATAGTATTTTCTTCATGAGAATTGTTTGTCTGTCTTTCTACCATGACATATCAAAATTTCAGGAAAATCCAACGGTGCAATATTCCAATATGTTTGAAATACCAACTTATGTTTCTAATTCCACGGAAAACTGGATGGCCATGTTATGAGTACCAAAACCCCATTTTCAGTAGCTCCAATCGAAATATTTCCTTCACAAAAGTTGTTCCTTATCATCTCCTCTATAACATATACAAAAACCAAGACAATCTAATCTATGTGCTAACTTGTATCCCAATTCAAACAGCTGATGTGTGGTTGAGAATTTCAGCTATATTAAAGAAGAGGAAGAGGATGTGGTGAAAGAAGAAAGAGAACGAAAGGGAAGAAAAGAACTTGAAACAATAAAAATAAATGATGATGTTTGGAAAGGGAAAAGCTAGAAACATGATTCCATGCCTTGTGGCCTTTGAGACATATATTTCACTCTAACAATTATTTTCTCTAACATGGATGTCTATTCTTTTTTAAATAAAAACAGGTTGCCCGACCAAGATGGACGAGACATTGGAAAAATATATATGGAGTGGTCAACGAGCAACATTTTATATGATGGATTATAAATTATTATTTTGTTATACTACTCTTGTTACTAATCAATTTGATTTATGTTGAAATTGCAGGTGTGTAAGATAAAGTATGAGTATTGATATCTATGTGAACATGACATATACATATGCATTGCAAAGCAAGAAAAAGAGTTGTGTTCTGTCAAGTGCTCACTTGTGTAAAGTGTCTAAGTTGTGATGATATTCAAGGGTTGAAGTTGCCTTGAATTAAAAATAATGAAATCTTGTATATGTCAGGCATAGGGTGCATGGCTTGAATATACATTTTGGTGTTGGGTGAAGTGTCTGTTTAATAAAGTGGAAACTGAGAGTTTAATTACAAAAATTGGGTTTAAGGGATGAACGGGAGTTAACTCATATTCTAACGTACTTGGAGCCAAGTGGTATAAGTATGGGATGGGTCGTGCAGGCTTGGGTGCCTTAGGTATGTGTTGACGGGATTAGAAGGGAGTGAGTACATTCATCCATCTTATTTGCATATGTTCCATGCATCTCATTGCATACATATTATGTATTGGCAAGGACTACTCATTTCTATGATTATTTTAGTTGGTACTTTTGTTATGAATTAAATTTTGTATACTAATATTCTATTTCCGCTGCGTATTCAATAAATTATATGTGATACACTCAAGCTTTTATTATGAAAGATTTGTTATATGATGTATTTTATAATCGTTGTAATTTAATTTAATTTTTTCCACCATATCTTGGTTGTAGAATTTATTTTTATAGCTAAGATATGGCTCACACCCTAGTTCGTGAATAGTCTTTATTCATGGGTCGGGGCGTGACAGCCAAGGCCTAGGCCCTGATCTCGTTGGGCTTGAAGCTCAATGATCTTTGTCCTAAGCCTCGACCCACTACTCTGCAACATGTGCCCTGAGAACCCAAGGCTTGCAACTTTGATGCAGGGCCGTGTACTGGTAGCCAGCAAATCCTTGTCGGATTGTGATATCTTTCAACCCAAATGCCAATTTTTAGTACCCCCGCTTCTCAGGCACATCCAAATATTTTTGGGGTGCTTTAGGTTAAAAGCCATACTAGACTATATTTTCGTAATTGGTTGGCCCGAAGCAACCTTAACTAATATGACTCAAAAGTCATTATTTTTCTTCCACGATCAAATTCAAATGATTTCGATCTATTGGATTAATTAAAATGACCAGCAGTCCAATAATTTCACAATAATCTAAAATAATTGGCCTGAAGTTCACTTTTTTGTATTAACGATTCAATAATTTACTTCTTTTCTTTGCACCGTTGACATCCTTTCGTTGTTCCGAAGCTACTCACACTGTGGTTCCTGAAGCAAACCCCAAATTCACTACGCTTTAATTGTATATTGTATTATGTGTTCTTACAGGTACCTCTACATATTCCTAGCGAAATTACAATTGAAGCAGGCTATTTTTTAAGTTTTGTTGGCAGGATTAATTTGGTCTTTTATCCTCTTTGGATTGGAAAAGAGAGTTTGCTAATATATGGTTTACATATATTAAGTTGGACTTGAATTTTTAAAAAAATAATAATAATATTGGCCACCTAAATATACGTATACTGTCCTATGATAGGCCACAAGTTTAAAATAAATGTACGATACTGTCCCTACATATATTAAATTATGACATAACTATTGCTCTAGATGGTGTTGGTATATTGTACCTGGAAGTCTAGAACTTGGGTAGAATATTTCCTCCAAGTTGGTATCGTTTTACTTTAAATCAAATACGTTGAACTGATGAAGGTTAGATGATCATATTCTGGTTGTTAATCGGTATAAGGCACACCATTTGACCGTTCTTCTGACTTTGTGGTAAGCTGTTGAGCTAACTTTCGATCACAATGGAATCTATTCATACTGTGTAGATCTTGTTCAGGAGCATGAAAATAATTAAGAATCCCGTTGAAATATACAGTTTTAATGTATTGTATTTGCATGTTGGAACGGCTTTCTTTGAAAATTAAAATAAAAATTTTAATAAAGGAAAAATAATGTCTTTGGTTTGGTATTCTATGATAAGTGACTACCTCTTAAATTCTCTCTTGCGAGTGGATTACACATAACCCGGATTGACAACGTATTCTTTTATATAATTAGTAATCTCGGGGTCCTGTGTGTGAAAGTGAATTAGAGTCCCTAAAAGTTGCAAATTTAAAAAAATTGAAAAATCAAAGGCCCTTCCGCTTTGGGGATCATGTGCGGTGACATCACTTGCACACCCTTAAAGCTGGCCCTAACGCGAGTTCTTGTTTGCTTCTGTTTGGGCTTGATTTTACATCAGCTTGCTAAAGGGTGCGTAATTTGATTTGTATTTGTGCTTGTTCATAAGCACCGAGTTTTCACCTAAGCCAAGACCAAATGGCTTTTAACCTGATTTTAATGAAGAGGCAGTGCTCATTATTTTTGCAAAAGCTTAAATAAAATGACAAGTTTGCCCGGGAAAATGATGGCTCAGAGCCTGAAATAGTGCCCAAGGCTTGTCTTTAGTAGTTCAGACTACGCCTGAAATAGTGCCCAAGGCTTGTCTTTAGTAGTTCAGACTACTGAGTAGTCGGGCTTTTTATCCATTGAAAAATGAAAAGAAAATAGAATTTCTTTAATTTTATTTTGATTGTTCATTTTTCGTACTACTGAGTAGTCCGAACTATTAAAGAAAATTTAAAATCAGTGAATGAATAACGTAAGTGGGAGTTTGAGGTAGTTTGTGTACATTTGGCGCCCTGCTAGTGGTGCTTGCAATTTAGTCATTCCCTTCATTGAGAAATTTTTCAATATGTCCGGAACATGGGGTGGTACGACATATGTTATTATATAAGTGGAAGAAAGTTTTTTTTTTTTCCAAGTATCCCTCCACTTGTATAATGACATACAGTGTATGTATCCTATGTTCCGAGCACACTGAAAAATCCTTCCCCTTCATCACGCTACCTAGTTGCTAGGTGTGAGGAAGTTGATAGTTTCTTCATCCGCTTACTCGCCAGTGGCCTGGATCGCATTCGTCACTTAATTCCCTCTCTTCATGGTCTGAGGTTTAAGCCACACTCTTTATGGTATGAGGTTTTAGCCCTATTTTTAAATGTCTTTCTATTTATATTATGATAGATGGTGTATTGCTTGTCTTCCGAATACACTAAAAAAAATCCCTCCTTTATCACACAATAACTATTGCCTACTTTTTGATATTGTGCACTAGACTAAAGTCACAGCACCACCATATGTCATGGCCCAATGTACAAACCCAATTTACAAACCCACTTTACACAGAAGCCCTATAAATGCGAGGGAACACCATTCCACAAGAAAGTAGGATTTTCACCCCTCTTTTTTACTCTCCATCTCTTCCCTCTTATTTAAACAGTAAAGATAATTAAGGTACATTAATTTTTTATATTAATTTTTTATAAAAAGAGAAAGACAAAATAAACTTAATAAAGAATACGAGAAAAGGAGTGGAAGTTGATGGGAAGAGGAGGGTACATAATCGTATTCCTTCCTAAAAACTAAATTTTTCGGGCTAAAATATTTAACTTTTAACCCAACCATTGAAGATGATCTAAGCGGGGCCAAACCCTGAACCAGATACGTCCCGTTTACTCTCCGCACGTAATCTGAGTGTTTCAATGATCAGTCGGATCACTTTCCACTGCAACAGTTGATGTGCATCAAGTAGCGGAAGAAAGAGATTACAACAGTCATGTTGGTGCGGCTTGCGCTTTTGCGGTCCTTTAACTTTTAAGTTTTGCCATAAAAATTTTGAGGATATTTTAGGATAATGTAACATTACATTTTTTGTGAGTGACGAGACTATATCAATCTAAGAGTCCATGGAGATGCTCGGCTGAATATCAAGGGTTGGCAAGGAGAATGACCGAGGATAGATACTCGAAGATGGACTTGTCATTTTACATATTTGCAATGTTTAGCAAACCTTTGCCACGCTCGTATTGATTGAACATACACACTACTATGTTGTGTAACACGCACAAAAGTGCATAGACATATAATTTTTGGAGAAACTATTATTAAATACATTGGATTGATTTCATGCATATAATTTTAAGTATTCATCCATGCGTGTATATTTCACTTCTGGATAAAGCTTTGAAGCTTCTTCTACTCCTTCTCCCTCGACTTCAAAGTTTGTCAGATCGCCTTCATAGAAAATATGGTAAAAATGCCCCACTCCTACCTGGCCTGCATAGTCCATACCTGAAGTATAATATTTCAGATCGAGATCAAAATCAAACTAGATAAGATATGTAACTCTCTAATGCTGACTAACCACAAGTAGCTATATATGAATGTTGATTGATCCCCGTAGCTACAGATTAACATCCTATAATTTGAGAACTGAAAGTACCCCACTTTAATTTGTTTCTATCATTTATTTTTTTGGAGTTTTCTATATGATTACATGGTTGCCAACTTTAAGGTGTGAAATTTAAGCTTAAAGCTTATGTTAGATTTTAAACAATGGATTTTGTACATCACACAATCCGAGAGTTAAAATCTAAATTCTTAGCACTAATTGGTATCAGTTAATCCGTAATTAATCGACAAGGAGTTGATTGATCGACATGATTAACCACATATATATAAATGCAGTTAACTGGGGGTAACCTAGAGCCATTAATTTACTAATGAATATATGTTAGTAATTTTCTTGAACACAACCGATTTCAAATGATTAAATACCTTTCATAGAAGCAAGAAAGTCTTGTTTAGAAATGGTGATCTTTTCTAGTTTCTTTCCGAGAAGGTTCTCCCACATCTCGACCAATTGCTTCTGAGAGAGTACGTTTTCAGGTGGACGAAGGTACAATGTTTTGTTCAATGTTCGTGGATCATCTATCGTCTTGATCGTGTATGTTGCGATGTCATCTTCATCCATAAGAGTGACTGCACAAAACATGAAGATCATCAGCAAAAATGATTAGTTCTACGCGCGTCGTTTAAATTAAACCAAACAAATATAGTAATTAATGTAGAAACATGTGTACCTTTAGAGTTACCATCTCCATAAATAAGCACTTTCTCCCTTGGAGGAAGGACGGTCCCCATCTGCGAAAGGTTACCCGCAAAATAACCCCCAAAGGCAGCACCACATACATAAGTGAAGGGGATTTTAGCATCTTGTATTGCCTTTCTCACTACCATTTTCTCATCAAATGTGACTCTTCCCGGTTCAAGTGCATGTCCCATACGTGCTGGGTCTAGACCGAACTCTGATGGCAAGAAACGCTGCACAGAAAATCAAGGGAAGGGGAAGAGAAAAGTACATAATTCAACACCCCTACAATAACAATATGATTTCTTTTCTATTATAAATGATATTTTAGACTCATCTATACTAAGGGGAGGATGTTGATCCCGATGTAGTTAGTTGAAGAGGAAGATCTTAAATGGTTTATGATATTAGAGAAATGCTATAAAGATACTCTCTGCCAACTCATGTTTTTGGCACACTATTTTATAATGTTGACACAAGATTGTGGCAAAACATGAGGTTGTGGAGAATACCTAGAGAATTCCACTTTTTGAAAAACTCTTCTTAACATTTCTCATTATAATAAACAAAGAGTAACACCATATATCATATGGGAAGAGATCCTCTCTGGATCTCTCCCTCCAAATCCACCCAATTCATTCATCCGGACCCTTGAAATTTGATCTAATGGCTACAAACAGGGAACCCCTTTAATAGTTATAATAATTTTATCATTGGATCAAATTTCAAAGGTTCGAATTAATGGAATGGATGACTTTGGTGGGAGAGATCCGGAAAGAATCTCTTCCCATATCATATAATCACTATTAAATAGTAAATAACCGGCTACATGATACTGATCTTTTGCCCAATTTCACCTAAAACCAAAATGCTCATTAAAAGCTTATTCTTAATGAAAATAAATGGGTTCTCTTTAGATCTAGTAATTTTTTACACGATCCGTTATCACAATATGTAAACGATACAAAAATAACAAGTTTCAGATCAACACGATAAATAATTGAGTCATTATCGGGTCACACGATAATGACTAATAACAGGTCCTTAGCTGGTTTACACGAGGGTGATACGTAAGTAACCCGTATGACACGTTAAGAAAAAAATTATTTTCATGATTGTTTTTTAACTACTTAAAAACGTATATATGTATATATACATATATTAAGTATGTATTATTGTAATATTATTCTATATAAATTTTTAAAAAATTAAATTTTATTTATTTATCTATTTTTATAGTATACTATAAGAAAGTAGTGAGATTAAAAAAATTACAATACACATTAAAAATAAAATTATCAAGTAATTTAAAAATACAAAACACAATAAAAAAATTATAATAATTAATTTACAATTGTGAAAATATGTAAATAAAATATGCAAATGCTCGTGAATGGTATTTTTAAGGGAGTCCAACATAAATTAAATTCATAATCATTAATGTCTAAATCTAAAAATGTGAAGGCAAATTTTTTTTTAATGTTTTGAAGTAATATTTATGTGACAATATTATTATATTTTCCATTTTATGGATCAAATTATGTTTTCATTTTCATTATTTATTGATATAAAATATATTTTCTTTAACAGGTCCGATCATATTACCTGGTAATATTAATGAGTTGATTTCGGGTTGAGTCATATTACTCATTTACTTTAACAGGTGTTACACGATACGACTCATTAAGATATCGAGTATGTGACGAAAATGACACGAACACGAAAAACACGACACAAATGTCAAGTCTAGTTCTCCTCAGTAAGGAAGGACCTTTATTAAAGGGAAACAACATGGGTGCATCCACACCCTTTTTACTTCTCACACACTTTTCTAATTTTTGGCTGTCGAATTGGATGAATTAAAGAATATCAAATGACAGAATTTAACAAAAAGTATGTGAAAAATAAAAAAAGATGCGTGCGGATAATACATCCCCAAGAACATAAAGCTGTTGACCTAAAATTGTGAATTTCTTCGTTCACCATTCATGTTGAACACAGCACACAACTTGTGTGGTTTTACTCTACTTGTAACTCCTGCATGCTGTGTGACGTGTGCTATGAAACATCCAATCAAATCCTACTTTTTAAAATCCAAACTTTTGGTGCGGTGATTTTTTCATGTATATTTGTGTTCGTTCTGAACTTTTATTTGTTAATTTCAAAACTATGAGGTCATATATATCGTAGTTACCATGTCATTTGATAATTAAATTGCACTGTTCTTTTTTATTCAAAGTGGACAAATAAATACTACTAATCCAGCAACTAATTGATGACTGAAGATGGAAAAAATATATATATACCTTAACATTTCCGGCTTCCTTGATAGCTTGAACAAGCTTGAGCTGCAACAAAATGTTGTGACTCCTAAAATGCACCCCGGACATGGTACAAATGACAACGTCGACAAGCTTGACAGCACGAACAAGGCTTTGGAGATCAGAAAAGGAGCCCTCCACAAGGTGAGCCCCTTGCTTTTTGAAGGACAAGAGCATCTGCAGCTTCTCAATATCAAGGCCAATCTCTGGCCTTTGAAGGACATAGGTTGGGTGACCTAGGGCTAGGCTTGCCTTAACAATCCTTCGTCCTACGTACCCAGTACAACCTACCACAAGAACCTTGCTCATTCCCATGTCTACCAAATGTTATTGGGATGCTTCTTTTTGCCTCTTGCTTTGTTTGTCATGAAGGCAAGACTAGCTCTATATATAATAGTAGTCGAGAACCCCTGCAGGTATACTGTTCCATTTCCTTCCTGCAGACAATAGTTGACATGCAACCTAGCCTAGACTTTTACTTTGTTGTAAAAGTCACTCCATATCATTTCATTAGTTGGTGGGGATCTGGCAAGCCTGATCAATAAATTTATCTATATACTAAAACTCAGTTTGGCTGGTACTGTTTTTCACTGTTCATGAACAGTAAAAGGACGGAAATGCCCTTTCTTTCTTCTCACTCCCATGTTTTGTTGTTTGCTTTTTTGTACAGTCAAATTCCGAATTTGTCCTTTGTATTCATCCGTTCCTTCATCTGTTCTGTAGGTCTTTTCTTAATTTTTAAGTCTATGTATTGCTGGTCGGAAGACAAAAAAAAAATATTAAAAAACTGTTATTAAAACCGGGCCACATGGTTTGTGGCACAACAAACGATAAAATTTTTATACCTTCTTAATTTTTTAAATGCATATATATCTGGTGGGAAGATAAAAAAAAAAAGTGATTAAAACAGGGCTACATGATTTGTGGCACAACAAACAATAAAAATTTCTTACGTTTTCCTTTATATTTGGAAGGTAAATCGTTTGCCCTTTCATTTCCTTACTCTTTATGGTCACGGTTAAATTACGTCAACATTTATATTAATTTTTTTACAAAAATAATAAAACAAAAAATAATAGAAATATAAAATGTTGACGTAACAGAAAAAGATGGAAAGAGTATGAAAATGGGAAAGAGTATGGAAATGGAAGGGCAGACAATCCACCTCTTTGAATTTTTCTTTGCTTCTCCCGCTCTTGCCAGTCCTTTTCTTTTGTTTTTGAATTGTTGCTGCTTTTCTTTTTAACCCACTATTGTTTCTCTGTGGGTTTTTAATTTTTTAACTTTTTGTGCAGGTAAAGGAAGAACCCAGAAGAGATATGTTCACTGAGAGCAAGTCCAGCCTTGCTCTTTGCTCGGGGGACAGGCACCAGGAAAGGGCCCGAGGCCCGGTTGGTTCTTCTCCAGCCATGGAGAGCTCGAGTGAGGGTGGAAGCTCGAGGGCCGGGGGGTGGGCAATCGACAGGCCTGTGGCCTGAGGCCCGTGACGTCATGCCTGGGTCCAGGCTTTATTTTTTATTTTTTTTGTGTCAGGCGCGTGCCCCTCACTCGCGAGTGGGGGCGCGTCGCCGACAGGAAATCAGGGCACGAGCCCGCGCGCCTCAGAAAAATCAGTGACCGTTGGGAAGCCACGTGGCTTCCCACGGTCCGTTCGATTCCAACAGCTCTTTAATACGAGCCATCTGATTTGCAACGGTAATAAAAAAAAAAAGATGATTTTATATCAACCGTTCAATCTGAGATCAACGGTTGATATTAATCTGCTTTATAAATTTAAAAAAAAAAAGAAAAAATAGTTTTAAAATTAAGAAAAGTTACCGTTGTGACATGTGGCACAATCTGGAGTGTTGGAATTCAAAATTTTTAAAATCCAAAGGTAGAGATTAATTATTTGAATAAAAATTAAAAAAAAATGGAAAAAATCCAAAAAAATTGTAAAAAATCTGAAATTTTTTTGTAAAAAATTGTTTTTACTTTTCTATAAATACCACTTTTTCTCCATCTACCTTACACCACAAATTCATATTTTCTCAACTACTTTCAATCAAATTCCTATCTTTTTTTCAAAGTTTCAATCCAATTTTTTCCACAAAATGACTACTGATGCAGGTACGAATTGGTCGCTTCTTGAAGATGTTGCGTTGTGCACTAGCTGGGTTGAAGTTACTCATAATTCCCTTACGGGAAATGAGATGCAGTTGCGAGAAATGTGGAGTTTAATTCATACCAAATTTCTTGAGCAAATGAGTGGGAAAAGAACCAAAGAATCAATGTCCAGTCGTTGGAAAATACTTAGTCATTCCTTTAGTATGTGGAGAGATGCCTTGACACAAGCTAGTAGTAATGTTCGAAGTGGGGCAAATTATGCGGATGAGGTAAGAATATATTATAATTATTTGTTTGTATTATTATTTTGTTACCTAATTTGATTATAATTATTTGTTTGTATTATTTATTTGTTACCTAATTTCATTATTATTATTATTTGCCTGCATTATTTATTTGTGACCTAATTTCATTATTATTATTATTTTGTATTATTTATTTGTTACCTAATAATTTCATTATTATTATTTATTTGTTACCTAATTTCATTATTATTATTATTTGTTTGCATTATTTATTTGTGACATAATTTCATTATTATTATTTGTTTGTATTATTTATTTGTGACCTAATTTCAATATTATTATTTGTAGCAACTTCAAGCACAAGCATGGTATGCTGCCAAAATCAAAACAAGAAACAAATCATTCACCCGGTGGGAATGTTGGAATATTGTTAAAAATTGTCCTAAATTCAAAGTTGTGTCTGTTGGTCCAGAAGTATGCATGAACAGCATCCCTCTACACAGCACCTTTGTACACAGCACCCCTCCACACTTTACACCCGATCATGACTCCCATGTTGATGAAGAAGATGGAGAAGAAGTGTCTGAAACGCCCATTCCTGAACAAGGGTCGGGGTCAACCCGTTATCCAATTAGGCCTCAAGGTAAGAAAGCTTCAAAGAGGAAAGGGAGTGCTTCCAATTAGGTCTCATGGTGAAGAAGAAGCAGAAACTATGAATAATGAGATAGAGATGTTGAGAAAATTGGTGTGAGATTTATGAGGATGGATGGTGGATTATATGGACGATTTAGAAAGGATTGGATTGTAGATAAGGCCACGTGGCATGCTGTCATTAGTTAAAAATCTGATCGAAATCTATCCTCAAAAATTCTGAAAAGATAATGACACGTGGCACGATCGTATTAGATAAAAATCTTATCGAAATCTATCTCCAATAATTATCTTTTCGGATAATGACACGTGGCGCAATTTTGAACGAGTTAAAATCTGATCGAAATCTATCGTCAAAGATTTTCAAAAGAGAACGACACATGGCACGATGACATTGGATAAAAATCTTATCGAAATCCATCGCTAAATAATTGTTTTTTATAAAATGACACGTGGCACAATGAGAACGATTTAAAAAATCTTATCCGAAATTACAAATAATTTTATTTTGTATTATTTAAACAAACAAAAAAAACTAATATTTTATTGCCTATTGCCAGAGGAAGGGCTCCAAGGGTGGAGATGCAAATGGTAATTATTGTTCATTAAAAGCAGTTACTGTTTAAAAGGGTGGATTCAATAGTAGATTCAATAGTGGAGGCTCCATGGCTGGAGTTGCTCTGAAGGACATGACATTTGCGCCTTTCATTGGGTTAGAGAGGTTTGTGAAGAAAAATCATTACCATCTTCCTTTTTTCGAATTGAAAAATAAATAAAGTAGGGTTTAATTTTACTGTTGTTTGATTTAGTCCTCAGCACCATTCATGTTATTTTTAGGGGTGGGTTCGGTACGGTTACCGTACCAAAACCCTTGTACCAATTACCGTACCAAACTTTCGATTTAGTAAAATCTATTACTATTACCATACCAAACTTTCGGTATACCGAAGTTTGGTATTGCCAAAAGTTCGGTTGGCATGGTATGGCAATGGTAATTGCCATTTTGTTTTGGGACAAAATTTGTTTTTGTTTTTTTTAACCCAATTCAAGGGCAAAACTTTTTTTTTTGTACCTTTATCTCATACATTATAGATTAAATTCATCTATTATTCATCATTCACAATTCACACACATAATAATTCAAATGAAGCATCAAGATTTATCATAAAAATTAAGCTTACAATCCAAATAGAAGTTACGAACCAAAACAAATAGAAGTTAACAATCCAAATAGAAATTAAAGTTTCAAACCAAATGAAAATTGGAAGTAAACTTCAAAAAGGAGAATTCATTGATCAGTTATTCAAGCTTGAGATGTCGAAGCTTTTGGAGGAGACATTGAACTTGTAGAAGATTGAGTTTGTGTCAAGCCTACATTAAAAACAAAGAAAACATATTAATTAGTAGTAAGAAGAATTAAAGTTGAAAACCATTTAATAACAAATTTACTAAAAAAATTAAAGCATATCTTTGTTGTTTTCTCTTCTAAAATTGAAGCATATCTTTCGTTGGTCCTTGTAGAAGTTTACTTTATCTGTCCTAAGCCAACCACTAGTACGTACTAGTGCCTCCATTATTTTAGGAGTTAAGGATACCCTAAAAGGGTTAACAACCCTCCTCCCTAGGCTAAATGCATTTTCATTAGCAACAGTAGAAGTGGGGGTTACAAAGATATTTTGGCTATTTGTGAAAGAATTAGGAACTCTTTTGTGTTTGATTTCCACAATTTTAAGAGATCAAAGTCACCAACAACAATGCTAATATAAATAGGGTTTTATTTTCAAATTATTGGAATATTATAAATATGTGTTATATAATTATCTATTATATAATTTATAAATTGTATTGTATTTTCGGTATGGTATGGTAATACCGTGGTAATGGTATCCATTACCAATACCGTACCATGAAATTTCGGTACGGTACAATATCGTACCATTATCGATTGGTACAAAAAATTTGGTACAAAATCGGTATCGAACGGTTGGCAATTCGACTGCCACGGCAATTTGGCAAAAAAATCCACCCTAGTTATTTTTACTCATTCACTACCCGTTAAATAAAACCCATATCTTAATTTTTTTTTAATTTTATGGATTTTGGTGTGATCTTGGTTTTTGATGTTTTCTCGGTGATTGACTTCTTTGGCGTTTAAATTTTATGTTTCCTCAGCGATTGAATTCTGGGTTTTTAGCCGTCCCCAATTTTAGTCGACCCGGGCAGCAAAGGGAGTTTGCCCCTGTTTGCTTTCGTTTTCTCACTAGATATCTCTGCCAGCATGATCCGCCGAACTCGCTGATCGCGTCTGCTTTCGTGGACCAGGTATGACTTCTTTCACTTTCCGTTTGTTTCCTGGGAAAATTTGGGGCTAGAAAGTGTGTAGAATTTTAATCTTTAAACTTTAAACTGTCCTGTGCACAGAGAAATTGAATTTTAATCTCAGTTTCTGTATTCCTCTATAATTGAAGGTCACTCCCTAAAAGGCTGATTAACACCAGCAACCACAACACCAACAATGACTACTGCAGCTTAGGTACAATTAAACAACCATAATTCCCAAGTTTTGATTATTTTTTTTTACTAATTCACTATCTTTTAAATATAATCATACCATCCGTGTTGATATGAACAGTCCATGATGTGTTTATTGTGTTGAAAGATGCAAAAAAAAATGGAAAATTTGGGGTGAGTTTGTTGTGTTTTGGTTTTAATCGTTTTGGGAATGTGGAGGTGTTGCATCAAAATTGAAATTGAATAGTACTTTATTGGTATAAATTACATTACCCAATAAATTTTCTGTTGTTTTTTACAATGCCTTTTTTTTTCGTTGTTGCTTAGCTTAGATAAAGATTGAGGCTTTGAATTGAGAGTGAGCTTAATTATTGTTCAATGTTTATTCTGTTTGGTGCATTTATAGCCTTTGTGGCTAACGGAACTTCATCGCTTCTGAAGTCGCAGGTGAGGATTGCAAGGTTTTTTCGTTTCTCTGGTATTGATTCATCGAGTTTGCATGTGGCTTAAAATGGTGTTTCAGTTTCGAGGAACAGCACATTTACAAAGTATATTCAAGAATGTATGGTCGGTTGTTTCTGATGTTAAGATTTTGTTATCAATTTAAAAACTGTGGTTTGTATTTTTAGTATTATTTTGGCTTTTTGGTGCAATGGGTTTTTTTTGTACCTAATTGCAGACCTTTCGTTTGCTCATGCTTTAGTAGTTGACTGAGTATCCATGTTTATACATACGTTGATCTTTTTTTTTTTGCAACGTGTTCATTTGTCTAAAATTCTGTGATCATTTTTCTTCCCTGAAAATTTTCCAATCAGTTTAATTCTATTTGAATATCTATTATTTCTTTGTTCAACATAGATACCTTTTGGTTTGTTGGTGAGACATTTCGAGTGCTTATCAGTTATTTACTAAAGGTGGTTTTATTGGAACTACTTGAACTTCTTGGGATGCCTGTCTTAAAAGCAAATGGAGAGGGTGTAGCACTGTGTATGCAGTTAAATGATGATGTTGTATCTCATATGCACGAAATGATTTCATCAATTGTGTTGTATCTACTATATATATGCAAAACATATTGCTAGCTAATCTTATTGTTATTAACTCTTCCCTCTTACCTTTCGATTTCTGTTATGATGTGCAGGCTATTGAATTTGGGAGAAAGCTTGCATGCAAACTCTTTGTTTGCATATTGTTCTTGAGTGAGTCCCTTAACTTTGCCTTGAAGTGTCTTTATATTCTCATTCACTTTGTTTTATTGCTAGGAAATTCTGAGTGGAAAGAAGTTCAAAGAAAAATACTCAAGCTAAATTACATTTGATCTACAAATGGTTGGACTGACATATTTCTTAAACAATGAAGGCGTGAAATATAAGTCGACAATTACAATTTTTGTTTTCATGTCAAACCAACTTGCGTCACATATATTATGCCATTGTTGTCATATTTTCTTCCTTTGTTTTGAACAATGCTTTTATGTTACACCAAGAAAAATCTATTTGAGGATGGGAACCACCTATATCGGTTCTTGGATGATGATCCAATTGTATCTCGGTTTCAGAATAGGTAGGGATAACCGAGTTGAGTTCATGGATTAGAGTAGGTTGGGTTAATTATGCTTTAGCATATGCTTTCTTTGACTTAATGTCAATTAATTGACGTTTATCATAGTGTGCATGTGCAGATGCTTTTTATTTTTTCAATTGATGCTTTAGCAGTTTCTATTATCTACTTTTTTGGGTATAAATCGTATCTATAATTTCAAAATACATGTTCTTCATGACAATCTATGGTATTTATGAAATAATTCATGTTAGAGTAATTTTTTTTTCCTTTCCCTTCAATGCAGTCCCGGCAGAAAGCACGTGCAGACTTGCAGCAGATGCACTATGCATGTAAGTAAGACATTTTACTATCTGTCTTTCTTGGTTAGTGATTCTGGTATAGCTGATTGATGTGAATGTCAATGGCGTGGTTTTTGTTCCTGGCTTTATGCTTAATGCAGTGTATTTTCTATATATACAATTTTCTCCTTCCGTTTCTACTGTTTTTCGTTTTTTTTTTTTTTTGAGTCATGTATACTATTGATGTTGTTTTTGTAGCTTGAGAAGCTGAGCGATATGCAGTCCCAACTTGAGTCACAGCTGAAGTTCATACAGAGGTCTGGCTACAGGTGCAGCACAAATTGCCTCACTTTTCTACCAAGAGTATTGCCTATTTTGTTTGTTGTTTTATTTTTTTAATAATTAAATTTTCTCTATTTTCAGATAGTTGATTGTGGGCGAGTACTAAAATTGACATATGCCGATGGATGTTATTTGCTGGAGCATGAACATGCCAAGTTGTTTTGAGTACTTGCAAGGTATGTCATTTTCTCAATCTCAAATAGACAATGCGCAGAAAATGAGCTACAAGTTTACCTGAATGATAAGGACATCAAAAGATTTCAATGAGTTTCGCACAAAACTTGCTGGATTGACCAGGTTATGTTCCACTACAGATATTACACTACTTTTCTGATTGGATAAGTTGATTCGGGTTACAATGATATAGCTTTTCAGTTTATTCATACTAAGATATTAGTTTTTTTAAGTGGGAATGCCATGATTGAAATTTTATAGAAATGATGAATGGGCCAATCTGAAATACCAAATTTCAGCTGATGAACTCACTCTTATATGACTATTACTGCATATACTCATCTTTTATTTTGTTGGGTTTTATTTTTATTTCATTTTTTTTGGTTTCGCAAAGAACTGAATTTTATCTTATCTATAGCTCTATACGCATGTAGTTTTTCTCTTTTTGGGTTTCGAGTATTTGGTTGGTTTTATTTAACAATCTTTTGGAATATAGAGAAACTTTGCACCAATGTCTTATTCCTGAATCTCCTGATGATTTGGCATTGAGATGTTAAGCAAAGGTGTCCCATGGGAACCACAGATTGCTCGAAACTATCTCAAAGAAGTGGAGAGATTTGTCTCCAGACTATGCCAACTATGAAGCTTTAGAAAAATGGTGCGGAAATTGGCTGTTTGTCATTGATGAGGTATAATCCAATAGCTAATAGCTAATAAGTATGCTCTTATATTTGACACTGTAAATATGTCTAAAACTCATGTTGTTATTACTACTTTCATTTTGGCAGAAGGAAAGGTTTTTCGTTTTTCATTTCTTGCTATATCATCTTGGGTTGTGCAAACTATTCATTATAGGGGATCCCTTCATGTATATAGTTGTTTCTTGCTAAGATTTCTGCAAAATATTTTTGTTATGTTGAAGTTGAAATCTTTTTTTAGGGTTGTAAATAGATTTCACATGTATGTAAATAGTATATATACACATTATAACTTTCTACTTATTTTATATGATTTTAAAACCTGCAGCACCGGACGGGCACTTTTGCTAGTTATATATACTAAAACCCAGTTGGGTTCCGGCACTGTTCATTAATAGTGTCAGGATGGAAATGCCGCTTGCTTGGTTTGTGTTTTGGCGTTGTTCTCCCTCTTTTCTATATTGAAATGTCGGCTTTGCCCATGATTGGTGGGTGTTTTTTGACAGGCCGAATTGCCCTTTGGGGTTTTAATGGGTTTTGATTGTTTTTGAGCGTTGGTGCAGGGAGAAGGTGGGGATTGCATCTGCCACGTGTTGATCATCGTCCATGATTGGTGGGTGTTTTTTGACTGCCCGAATTGCCCTTCGGGTTTTTAATGGGTTCTCATTGTTTTCGGGGGATTGGTGCAAGGAGAGGGTGGGGATTGCATCTGCCACGTGTTGATCATCCTGTTATGCTCTTTTCTCTCTATTTTGTTTCCTTTTTGTTTCCCTTTTCATATTTTCTTTGTTGGGTCGCTGTCTTTTGCTCTCGCATTTTCTTTTGCTTTCTTCTCGCCTGTTTGCTTTGGTTTCGTGCGCTTTTGTGTTTGCTTCTTCTCGGTCGTCCTCTCCTCTGCTCCGTGCCTCTTTGCTACGTCGGAGAGCCCTGTGGTGCGTCATTTTTTTTTTAAGATTTTTTTGTTCGTTTTCATATTTTTATGTTAGTTTGGAAAATGAGTTTTCTTCTGTTGCGTTTAAATATGTCTGGCCTTTGTTCATTTTTTGGGTTTATCGTTCAATTTTGGTGATGTTGTCCTTTTGAATCATGCGTTCAAATAGATTTTAGGGTTTTAGAATGCTGCAGCAGTCGACGCCTGTGTAGAAAGAGGTCTGGTTAAGTGATTTGCTGAAGCAGAGGTTGGGAAAAGAGAGAGGGGGGGTATAAGAAGTGTGGTTAGGCATGAGTGGTGGAGGTAGAGAGTTTGCGTTTTGCTGTTTGGTGGGTTTTCCTTTTGGCCATCTCATTGTTTTGATCCGTTAGTTATTTAAGCAAATTGTTATAGGTGTGTAGTTTTTAAGAGTCTCCCTTTCTTCATATGAGGGTGATGCCATTGATTGATGATTAGTCTCACAATTAATTGCACTGACAATTTAGTCTTAGTTATGGATTTGCAGGTGGATAGGGTTCATTTTGCAAAGTACAAAATTGCATTCACACTTTAGTCTTGGTGTAAAGCAATAATTGGCGTATTGATTTCAACTCATCGTTCTCAAGTATTCTTAATCTCGCAGGATGAAGGTATAGTAGGAATATGTAGTACATTATAGAATGTAACTCTTTATTCATATAATCTTACTCATTGACTCAGTCAGAATTCAGTTTATCCCTCAGCAAGGTGTAGAAAAAATGGTATACTTATTCTATGATTAACGAAAATAGCCGATTGCCATTTCTTAGATGTTCAGGAGGTGTGTGCAACATTGGTGCTGTAACTTTTTCCATGTTTACCATTTTTCTTCAATCCAAAACACGAAAGCTGAGGATTGCCATTCCTGCAACATCATCGATAATATAGATTTGTGGTCAAATGAAAGAGGTTGGATTTGTACATGTGATTCATGGTGAAATGAAAGAGGATGGAATGATTTTTCATTTCGTCGGTGGAGAGCGAAAGCAAAAAATTATATTATGAGGTAGTTGGTTTGGGGATGTGGTTGTTTTAGTGTGATACTATTCTTATGAAAGTGTGCTTTGTTTCTTTGAAGCCTTTGGGTTCAGCTTTGATTTGCAGATGATGACATAAATTTGTATCTTTTTTTAGATGGAGGTTTGTTTTGTGATATGTGACTGGATTCGTGGTGGTTCATGAATGGGTTAGGCTTGGTGTTTCTGTACTTGAGTTTTTGTGCGGTCTTAGTGTCGGCTATTTTGTTGTTGTCATTTCTTTTTCTGTGTGGTCATTAACTTTGTGATTTCTTTGTTGTAGTTGTTGCTATTAGTGATGGTGGCTGAGGTGTTCGTTTCTTGGTGTTAAAACTCGGGTATCCCGTTCTTTTGGTCAATATTATTTGTTCTTTGGAGGTGTCATTCACGGGATTTGCAGTCTGGGTCTCTGTTTCGCGTCCTTGGTTTTATTGGACATTATAAAATTTGTGCAATTGTTATATAGGCATGCAAGACAGGGTGGAAAAGATAGCAAAAGTACAAATGGTTGTTAAACTCTCCATGACTTCCTTTCAGACCATGGGTGAATGAATTGTGGATCTTTTATAGTTTTGTGTCTTTTTTTCTTTTTCTAGTTTTGTGGGAGTTTCTGATATGTCATTGAAATTCCCTTTTGATAGGATAAATGTAAACTGTGCGCCCAACTCCTGTTAATCAGTTAAGACCATACATAAAGGCGGACAAAATCAAAATTCGCATATACAGGATTTGAAAATCGATGATTCTAGGAACTGTTCAAAAGTATACAAACCTGCACTGTATATTGGTTGATGATTCCAGTACTAGTTCATCTCTGTTTTTTATTGACCCAAACATCCCCGAAGTGAATATGTATGGTCAGTGTGAGTAAATTTTTCGTTTTTACAACAAAAAAACACTTTTTTTTTTTAAATGGAAAGCAGTTGCTATCTTTTTTTATTTTTTATTTTTTTATAATTGTTAAACTGATAAGATGTTTTGAATCCTGCAGGTTTTGTGATTGTAAAGAAGCTCTGGAAATACTCTCCCTCTGCAATCCAAGAAAACGAAGCTCAAATTTTGCAGACTGCTAAAAAAGTTTCAATTGATGAATTGGCTTTTTTGGATCCAGATTTTCATAAGGAACATAACGTTTATTTTTTGTGTTTTCTTAAAATCTTACCATTGCATTTTGACCTTTTTAATGAAACTGAATTATGTTGTTCTTGTTACGGCTATGTGACAAAATATATCACAGGATGATACATTTGTGTGTAGAGCATCTGTCAAGCGTTTTGACACGCGGTTCAACTGGTGGTACAGTACTGCGTGAAACAGATGCACAAGGATTCAACCATTGGGCAGCTCATTTGTCAAAAACATCCAAACCAAATTCCAACGCCATGGTAATGTTAAATTAAATATTTGAAGCAAGGCTAACAAAAAATTTACTCTTTCTTGATACCATAGCATGTTGTTTGTTCTCATTAACCAATTGAGAAAAATAAATATAGAAAGGGTTATTCACTTTGTGTGCAAAACTTACAATTTTGGTATAATAATTTATGTCATCACACTTAATTTTTTTTTTAATAAGTGTCGAGAAATCATAATGTCCTCCACCACTGCTTCATCTTCGACCTCAACGGTTGAACCCAACGAGCAGTCATTTAAACGAAAAAGGGAATCAATCAGGCAAGCTCTTTTCACTTGCACACCCTTAGAGTTGGTCCTAACGCTAGTTCTTGTTTGCTTCTGTTTGGGCTTGATTTTACATCAGCTTTCTAAAGGGTGCGTAATTTGATTTGTATTTGTGCTTGTTCTTAAGCACCGGGTTTTCACCTAAGTGAAGGCCAAATGGCTTTTAACCTAATTTTAATGAAGAGGCAGTACTCTTTTTATTTTTGGCAAAAGCTTAAATAAAATGACAAGTTTGCCCGGGAAAATGATGGATCAGAGCCTGAAATAGTGCCCAAGTCATGGGGCTTGTCTTTAGTAGTTTGGAATACTGGGTAATCGGGCTTTTTATCCATTGAAAAATGAAAAGAAAAGAAAATTTTCTTAATCTTACTTTGATTGTTCATTTTTTGTACTACTGAGAAGTTCGAACTATTAAAGAAAACTTAAAAAGTCAGTAAATGAATAACATAAGTGAGAGTTTGAGGTAGTTTGCGTACATTTGGCGCCCTGCTAGTGGTGCTTGCAATTTAGTCATTACCTTCATTGGGAAAATTTTCAATGTGTTCGAAATACGGGGTGGTAAGGCATATGTTGTTATATAAGTGGAAGAAAGTTTTTTTTTCTTCAAGTGTCCATCCACTTGTATAATGATATACGGTGTATGTATCATGTGTTCCGAGCACATTGGAAAATCCCTCCCCTTCATCACGCTACCTAGTCACTCGGTGTGAGGAAGTTTATAATTTTTTCATCCGCTTACTCGCCAGTAGCCTGGATCACATTCGTCGCTTAATTCCCTCTCTTCATGGTCTGAGGTTTAAGTCACTTTTTTTGGTACGAGGTTTTAGCCTTATTTTTAAGTGCCTTTCCACTTATATTATATTATAATAGATGGTGTATCAATTGTCTTTCGAATACACTAAAAAAAATCCCTCTTTTATGACACGATAAGTATTGCTTACTTTTTGATATTGTGCGCTAGACTAAATTCACAGCACCACCATATGTCAAGGCCCAATGTACAAACCCACTTTACACCGAAGCCCTATAAATGCGAGGGAACCCCATTCCACAAGAAAGTAGGATTTTCACCTTTTTTTTTTTTTTTTTTTTTTTCTTTTCTTCCTTTTTATTTGAACAGTAATAATAATTAAGAGACGTTAATATTTTATAAAAAAATAAAAAAATAAAAAAGATGAGAAGAAAAGATGGAAGATGATGAGAAGAGGAGGGTAAAAAATCATATTTCTCCCTAAGCGGGCCAAACCCTGAACCAGATACGTCCCGTTTACTCTCCGCACGTAATCAGAGTGTTTCAGTGATCACTCGGATCACTTTCCACTGCAACAGTTGAAGCAACAGCATCATCCTCCATGGACCCGCTCTCCACCCTCCGCGACTTCACAATCCGCGGCGAGCTCGACAAGATCGTCCGGGTCAACGACGAGTTCCGGTTCGGTTCCGAGTACAGCTTCCCCTGCCACGCCGAGACCGCCTACCGCTCCAAGCAAGGCAATCTCTACACCCTCGAAACCCTCCTTTATTACGTCAACAACCACCAAATCAAGCACACCGACTACATCCAGTGCGCCCGCACCCAGGGGATCCCCTCCGTCACTTTCCCCGACCGCAAGCCCCTCCTCGACTACCTCACCGGAAAGATCTCTTCCTCCGACTCCATCGAGTTCATCCTCCCTCCCCAGAACGAAGCCATACACCACCCAAAAATCCCTACCGCCCTCGATTCCGCCAGCAACGGTAACCACATCAGCAACGACAACGGCGATTACGCCGCTTTGGATTCTAGGGTTTTCACTCAAATTGAGACGCCGGTGGACTACATGTCTTTGATTTGCTCCAGCGAGAGGCCGTTGAAGGACCGCGAGGGGTTGCTGGAGTGTAAAGGCAGGAACTTTTACGCCGTTTTGACTTCGGCGACGAAGAGGGAAGAGGAACGGCAGCGTATCGAGTCGCAGCAGAGGAAAGACGGGCTGGTGGCGAAGAGCAGGCTAATGGGTTCCGACGAGAGGGGCTTGACCGGGTTCGGAGATGAATCGGGTTACGACCCGAATACGAAGCCCAAATTGCACTTGAAAGGAGGTAAAGTTGGGGAAGGGGTGCCCATAATTTTGGTGCCCAGTGCGTTTCAGACGCTGATTACGATTTACAATGTGAAGGAGTTTTTGGAAGATGGGGTTTATATACCCACTGATGTGAAGGTGAAGCAGATGAATGGGGCGAAGCCGGACTGCGTGACGGTGCAGAAGAAGTTTAGTAGGGATAGGGATCGGGTGGTGACGGCTTATGAAGTTAGGGATAAGCCCTCAGCATTGAAGGCGGAGGATTGGGACCGTGTTGTGGCGGTTTTCGTGTTGGGGAAGGAATGGCAGTTCAAGGATTGGCCTTTCAAGGACCATGTTGAGATTTTCAATAAGAGTAAGTGGAAATTTTCAGTTGTGAGGTTTTAATTGCATTGAAAAATAGTTTTCTGGTTCGTTGAGATTTAGCTTTCTGACTTTGTTTTATGTGGCTTTTGAAACTTCATTGTATTTGTAGCTGATATGATGTTGGCTTGTTTTGTATCTGTTTGATTGTATTGCAGTTATGGGCTTTTTCATGCGGTTCGAAGATGATAGCGTGGAGTCGGCAAAGATTGTGAAGCAGTGGAATGTGAAGATCATCTCAGTAAGAATTTTTCACCATCTTGAGATGGTTAGGGACTTGGTTTTGTAATTGAAATCATTGTCACTTCATGTTTGTTATTTGTTTGTTCTGTTCTCGAACGATATTGAACTGTGTTCTAAATGTGCAGATTAGCAAAAATAAACGACATCAAGATAGAGCTGCGGCATTGGAGGTGTGGGACAGATTAGAAGAATTTGTGCGGTCAAGATCACATTCTTGACGTGCATCAAGTTGCAGAAGAAAGAGATTACAACAGTCATGTTGGTGCGGCTTGCGCTTTTGTGGTCCTTTAACTTTTAAGTTTTGCTATAAAAAATTTGAGGATATTTTAGGATAATGTAACATTACATTTTTTGTGAGTGACGAGACTATATCAATCTAAGAGTCCATGGAGATGCTCGGCTGAATATCAAGGGTTGGCAAGGAGAATGACCGAGGATAGATACTCGAAGATGGAGTTGTCGTTTTACATATTTGCAATGTTTATCAAACCTTTGCCTGATCATTGCAGATATGCGGAGGGTTTCCCAGTTAATCAAAAACTGACTGAGGAACAGCGGTTGGTGCCCTTGAACCATCTTCTCCGGAGGTTCAGCAAGACACTGTTGAGATTCATCTGAAGGTAGGATGTCTGCATATTTGCAAACTAGGCGGAAGTTAATACTGGTCCTACATCTCCACCCGCTCGTAGGGAGATGAACCTTTGCACAGGAAGTGCAATGTGGCTCTTCGGGAGGACGGAGATTGGAAAGCTTGTAGTACAGTAAGTGTAAGTTTTCTACACGAAGTTGTATTTTGTGATTGATGTTTATTATCATATTTCTAATCAATTGATAATTTTGTCACTGAAAAGCCAGAAAAATTTTATTATAACAAAAAAGGGAAGAGAGCAGGATTGCCTCTTTCAACAGTACAAAAACCATATCTAGCAAAAATAAAATACAAAAACTATATCAACTCCCTGAGGTCACAGGCAATATATCAATAATCTAACAACTGAATCAAAATAATAATCGAATACGTGAACAATCACAAACAGTATTATGTGTAACTTGAAATGTTTGGCCAACAGAAAAGAAAAATCAGCACATTGTGAAGATAGCATATGCTGCAGCCAAGAGAAGAAAGAGTTGAGTCGTAGCAGACATCTTGATGGAGTTTCCGTCCGACGAGCCACCTTGAGTCGATGGTACATTTTTTGATCCGTTTCCTGCATAATATGAACATCAATAGTGTCAACCTTTTAGGTGGAGCAGAGGATTAAAATTTCTGAAGATTCATTCACAGCTAAAAGAATCATATGAACTGTTTTGTGTACCTGAAGGACTATTTGGAGAGTCTGCTGCTCCTGTTGGTGAGTCAGCTGGAGAACCGGCTGCGTAAATATAACGGTATACAAGTTATTAGAAGAAGATTAAGACGGATCATTAGAATGTGAGCATCCACCCAAAACCAATAAACAATAGGGTGGAGAGGCCTAAGATCATTTATACTATATTAGGCAAGGCTTTAATTCCTTGATGTGAGATTCTTTCTAATCGTCGACGCAAGACATTGAGCTATGCAGGCTTACCGTTACACTGGCTGAGTGGTGGGGTCTGGACATTGCAAGCACCAGGCAATGCCAGAGCCTGAGTCCGATTCACGTTGACCCCCAGAGATGATCCGCCGCCGTTAAGAACCTCACACAAGCACTGTGGGGAGGAAGCGACAACGCTAGCGAGCTGCGAGCAGCATCCGGAAGTAGGGGTTGAGGAGTTTCCAGTGATGTAACTGAGGCAGGGTGACATGCTGATGATCACATTTGTGCAACTAGACTGTGCTGCTGCCCTTGCGAAGAACATGGTCACTAGGACAAGGACTAGAGACATCTCAAACTTTTGTGCCATTAGAATACAAGTTGTTTGGATTTGTGCGAGAAGTGATTGGGAAAATGCGATATCTCAAGTGGGATTTGAACGTTTTGATTGATTTGGTGAAGTTAGAGGAGAAATATGTGGCCTTTTGTAGGGGTGGAGATGAAGAAAGAGGACAAAAATGTTGGAATAATTGGTAACCTAACTATTCCTACTTGCATTATGTCACAATGGGTTCTTCGTTTAGTTACGAAGCTTAGGTTTTAACATATTGATTCAATTGTTATATGGCTTAGCTGGCTGTGGAATAGTATGAAGGTCGGTTATTGGGTTACCAACTTGGGAAAGGGATCCTCTCCAGATCTCTTACACCAAATCCATCAATATGAATCCTTAAAATTTGATCAAACGGCTAAAGTTATTATAACTTTTAAAATGATCCGGATTGAGATTTGATGGATTTGGTGGAAGGGATACGGAGAGGATCCCTTTCCACGAACTTCAAACTTGTATTGTTTCCGGCATATAGATAAGATCCCAACTTAAAAAATTTAGATGTCCAAAATGGGTGGTTTGGATTTAAAGTATGTTGAATGAAGAAATGTTTTTTTTTAAAAAAATTCTATTTTGAGCAACTTAAAGAAATTCGATCAGTTGATCATGAAAGAAACGTATCCCTTTCAATTGAGAGATTCTCTCATGCAATCAAATTTTAGTTTTAGTGGCGTCACTGTCTAATAATACTTGCCACGTGTTTAAAAAGTATATGACTCATCCAATGAACGATTGACATGTCGTCAGTTGGTGACATGAGAATTTCTCCTTCCAATCGACACAAACGGTACATTTAAAATTTTACAAAGAATAAGTTTTCTTAATGTCAAATTCATTAATCCCTTTAAATGAAAAATTATTTGCTACAACGTTGACATACCTTAAATTGTGAGTTATCAAATCCAATCTAATAAGCACCAAACGAACTACATAAAACCTTTTAGAGTACTGTTAAGAGTTACCCTAAACACACCACCTCAAATCCAAGAGGAACCAGTTACGATAACAAGTCCTTCAAACAGAAACTTGTTAAAACACAACTTCTTAAATTTCCTAGACGCTATAGATGTTGGAAGAGATCTTGGTAGTGACTAGAAGGAAAGTTGACTTGAGCTTATGATTGAGAACAATGAGGAATTTTCTAACACCTGTCCATGAGGTATGGTGAACTACTCTTATCTTGTATTTGCATGTTGGTCAGCAAAATTTTCGAGTTGTCAAATTATTATTGAAACCCTTATTTTGGAGAGCAAATTATACTGAATCGGGTTACTGCAATTGTGGTGTCATGCTTTGGCATTTTAAGAGACATTTAGACATGGCAAATGAGTTATTAATTTATTAAGACCATCTCCAACCCTTGGGCTAAAAGCTAAATTTTTTAGCCCAGAAACATCTTTTCTGATCCAACCCTTCTGTCCTAAAATTTTAGCCCGGAATTATTAAAGAATGAACTTAGGCTAATTTAAAAAATTTAAATTCTGATAAATATTTGGGATTTAGCCCGGGGGAAAGCTGGGGGGGTATTTGGCCCAGAAATAACATTTGACATTTAGTCTAAAATTTTAACATGGGTTGGAGAGTGTTTCCCCGCGCGCGCGTGGGGGGGGGGGTCTAAGCGGAAACGCCACATAATAGTGAAATTATTTTATGTAAATTCTTCTTTTAAGTCTGTAACGAAAAAAAAAATTGAAGCGAATTGTTTTTTTTTTCTTTTCATTTTCTAGAATTAAAGGATTCTTCTCTTTTCATGAAAACTTAAAAAGCTGCTCAACGAAATAGCAACATGTTCATAGGGTATTTCTTTTGGAATGCGGATCCTTGTCGGATCCTTTTTGTGAGGATCTCGGGAATCCATGTATCGTGTTCATTCATTGTATATCGTGCGGTTGTAAATTATTTTAAATAATTTTATTTAAAATTAAACACAAACAATACTTGACAAAAACTGACCGTACGATGTACGATAAATGGACATGATTCACGGATTCTTAGGATCCTCACCAAAAAGGATCCGGAGAGGATCCTGTTGGTTTCTTTTGCTAATTCCTAACTGTGTACAAGTAGATTATCGATTAAGTTTTGGTTCTCAATTTAGGGTTTCTCGTTTTAGAGAAGATTGATAACAATGATTGAAATTAAGATAAAATCTTGGACATATATTAATAAACAACTAGTTACACAGAAGAATTTCTCCACGGTTGCGAGGTTTAGAATGACTGTTTTGGATGGATCCAAAGTACATAAAATCTTGCTAACTATATCCTCACACTTTTTTTCACTTAGTGCCACTTCATTTTGGTTACATTTTCACTTTTTATGTTCCTAGTAGTATGATTTTATTTCAACCTTAAAACAAATGACATCGATTTGAGCTATGAACCAACCATATGAAGCCGCATAATAAAAACCAGAGTTGGACGTTTCTTACTCACCAAAGTCTCAGCGAAAATGCAAGTCAAAAGATGCTGCATAAATATGGCATGTAATGCTAACCCCACCGCTAACAAAACACCCTATTGTTTTCCACATGAGTTCGTTAAGGTAGTTGATCTCCAAAAACCTACTCAGAAAATTCACCTGTTCTTCTTCCCTCCGCCTCCCTTCATGTATAAATTCTCTCACCCTTCTCACTTCCGAACACAACTCAAACACCTCACAATTCATCATAAACTTGTACGCATTTCCAATTCCTATTAACCACAAATTTCCTTCCAAGTTCCACCAAATTATTCAGAAACTATGGAGATTTTCGTGCCATTTCCCCGTCTAGTTATGGCAATGGCAGTGGCCCTGGTCCTGGCTCTGCCAGCCTCCGCGCAAGTTGGTTCCCCATGTACTGCCAACACGATTGCTAGCTTTTCCTCTTGCATGAGTTTTCTCACTAATAGCAGCGCCAATGGTACATTACCAACCGCAGCCTGCTGCAATTCGCTAAAATCCATCACAAGTACTAGCAGGGACTGTTGGTGCCTCCTTTCGAATGGAAGCCTTCCCTTCCAGTTGCCAATCAACCGGACTCTAGCCATCTCTCTTCCTCGTGCCTGCAACCTCCCTGGCGTCCCTCTCCAATGCCCAGGTTGATTTAAAACTTTAGTAATTTTGACATGGTTTTTCAGTATTATAAACATGATTAATTATGTGTACTTTATGATATGATTACTAACATGAACATATGATCAATGTGCAGCCGCTGGTGCACCTATTCGTGCTCCAGGTACCATTTTAATCTGAAGTATTGTAATTTTAGGTTAATGTTCCCTTGTCAATCAGTTAAATATGTTATATTACGATAATAATTGATATTGACAATCTAATATCATAACATGTCGGACTGTCTGATGAGTGAACATTTTCTTATACTGTATGGTTGTTGGTGAACTAATGCTGTCTAATTGAATTTGGCAGGTCCTAGATCCCTGTCGCCAACTCTTTCTCCTGGAGCTTCACCATCTGCTCCTACAGGTAATTTCTTAAATTAGTACATTTTCATCGAAGCTGTTTAATGCTAAAAGCGCTCGAAATGGCAATGGTTCTTGATATTGATTGCCTCATAACATGTTTTCTGTTGAGCAGCTTCCTCTGTCCCAGCACCCACCTCATCTGCTGAGTCACCAGAATCCGACAACACACCAGATTTAACTCCGCCATCCACAACAGGGGGTTCTGGAGCTCCAAACGCAACTCCTGGGAGCCGCCCGGTTGTGACTCCATCGGCTGCTACACCCTCTTACTCGCCTTCCCTTCTGCTATTGGCATCCGGCATTTTAGCTATGAAGTTTTTCTAGGCTGATTGTATATGTTTGCCTCTTCACATTTGTCGTACATTGTTTGAGAAATATTATTTATAATTGAGTGTGATTATTGTATTTCATTACTTCAGATCATTGTAAGCCATATTTAGGTGGTTATTGATAGAACCAGTGAAATTAAATATTTGTTTCATTTTAATTTGGGACCTTTCACAAATTCAGTTTCAGTAAATTACTTCAAGACTCATACGAATGGCTGAAACAATTTTCTTTCTTCGTGAGACGTTGCATCGATCACTTCACTACTCACTCCACCCTGGATGCAAGAATGTTGGGGTCAAACACTCAATTTTGCGCAGAGATGCAATTGATTCTGAAATTCTTGAAGTTTTGCGTGGAGGAAGGAGTGAAGCGTTTGATGAAATGACTAAGGTCATAGCTTGTCCGTAATGAAAAAGGATTTTGGTTTCTATCTGTCGACTTTGAGTAGATATTTGGATTCGTAATTCGAATTTGTAACCATATGACGTGGTTATCTGCAAATTTGAGAATTTGCAAACATTTATATAAAAGCTGAGGAAGAACAGACTCATCATCTCATTCATACAATGTTTGAGCTTAGCATGTGGCTCAAGTCACAAATTAAAATCCTCCTCTGTCATTGCCATTATCAAAGTGTAACATATCCGCACCTCCTTTAACTCACTGTTCAGGTATAATTGTGCCATCTCAATCTTGTTCTACAATTGATCTGGGAGCCGTCCTGTTGGCTCCGGTTGAAGTACTGCAGGCTCCATGAACTCAATCAGCACTGACAACGTTACTATTAAGGGTAAAAATGTAATACAGTTAGTAATATAGTTAGGTAGTTAGTATTTGGTTAAAGTGGTTAGGATTTCTATATAAACAGTATGTGTAATCTTCATTTGACAAGTTAATACAAATCCTATTTCTCTCTCTAAACTCTCTCTCTCTCAAACTCTCTGTATTGATCTTTCTTCTCTTCATCTTTCTTCTTGATTTTCCTTTCAATTCCCAAACACTACAATGTAGTTAACATGGTATCAGAGCCACCAGGCTCACGCCATTGATTCTGGTGGTTCCATTTTTCATTATTTTTCGTCTGTTTCTAGCTTAGTTTCTTTCCAATTTTCCATTAGTTTCTGTTTCAAAGGAATACTGCGGCCGAGAGAGATTTCACCCCAACTCTTTGAGAGCTTCTCCTATTCAATGTTTTTCGTGGGATTCTTGGGATCAATGACGGAGGAAGACTTAAAGGTGCTGTCAAGGTGGAGCCCGAACAACCGATTCCTCACCGCCTCCAAGAACTGAAGATCTCTGCCGCCTTCCATCTTCTGGCTGTTGCTAACTCGCAGGATCTCAAACACCTCTGAATTTGTGGAGCATCTTGGTAAGACCGACCTTCATCGAATATGGGTTCTGCTTGTTTTTTGGCGTCGGTGATTGCGCTGCAGTTGTAGATTGTGCTAGCGCCGTCCTCTGCCGCCATCGAGGTGTTTGTGAAAATGCCTGAATGAAATTTTCGTCAAGTTCTTCGGTGCTTCCGCTAATCGACGAGAAGGTGTGAATCAACGAGATCACTGGGTGAATCAACGAGATCAATCGCTCCCTGCTCCAAACCGCGGCCTCTGGGCTTCTTCGTCTTCGCCACCTTTGGAGTCTGACCCCTAACGTTCCCGGCACGTGCGAGCGATCCGTGAACCTTACCCATGGCTGATCGGTGATGCCGCTGCTGCAGCTCTGTGTGTTATCACGTTTCTTCCACTGGGTCTTGGGGAAGAAACGATTCAGCTTTCAGAGTTTTAGTTTGAGCAGAAAGGTCTCACTTTTTGCTCTTTCTGCAGTTTATGGTATGGTTCTTTGCTTTTTCCTTTGATAATGTTCACTGAATTTGCATTAGATTTGGGTATGGTTCTTGAAGTTCTTGGAGTCTAGTTGCTGTTCTTGGATGGGTGCTCTTGCTGTAATCTTTTCTGGTGGCACTGTTGGAATCAGGTCGTTACATTTCTTTGGTTTTTCAATTCTGCACAGAAGGTGTTTGTGTTTTTGGGTCAATGAAATTTTATGCAGTGTTGGTGTGAATTTTATATGATCTGTTTCGGGGTTTGCGTATATGATTAAGGCTGATTGCAGTGGTTGGGAATTGAAGAAATTTATGAAGTTGCTTGTTCAGGGAGTTGTAAATTGTTGACGTTTATGAGTTTTATGAAGTTGATAATTGAAGAAGGTCGAAGTCAGAAAGTTGGTGAATTTGTTACGTATATTGAGTAGCATTTGTTAAGTTGCTCTGGTATGATTGAATCCATTAAGAATGTTGCTTCAGT
Organism: Malus sylvestris; assembly: GCF_916048215.2. Lineage (NCBI taxonomy): Eukaryota > Viridiplantae > Streptophyta > Magnoliopsida > Rosales > Rosaceae > Malus > Malus sylvestris. Next base: position 16,246,553 of record NC_062272.1, read on the forward strand.
ATCCTTGTCAATGGATAATGCCAGGCAACCTGGGGATAATTCTTGTCCAAGTGCAGGAGTTTGTGCAGTATATTTCTTTTCACAGCCTATAATGTCGAGTCTAACCAACTCAATTGTTAGCATGAATCTACAGTAAGTCCGGTTATAGATGAAGTTTGAAGAAGTTGTTCACGGTAAATCCCACGAAGGGTAATCCCGTGTTTTGAATAGGTAAATCCCACGAAGGGTAATCCTACATAGATGTTGATTTTCAGTTGTTGAAATTGTGAAGGCCATTGCCATTGTTCAAAGAAGTTGTTTTTGGTAAAATCCACAAAGGGCGATCCCGTGGTGCTATAGTTAAGGCCGATGCCACACTGTAGTTTGTTATTTGTCTGTTTTTTTTAAAAGGCCGAAGCCAATGTTAAATGAAGTTGTTGACGGTAAATCCCACGAAGGGTAATCCCGTAAGAAATTGTTATAACCGGCCTGAGGGTGTGTTACAATTTTATAAGAGGCTGTTCTTTGATTGAAGCTCCTGCACAAGGCAGAGGAATATTAGACTTTTGGATGTGCTTCCTACTGGGCTTGCAGATTGAGTTTGGGGCAGTGAGTCAGTGCATATATTTGGGGCAGATTGATGTTCACTGCTGCTCTGCAGTTATAGCAACCTCATTATTCAGAAAGGTTCGAGATAATTTCCATATTTGCAGAATCAAGTTGCAGTTGATTCAAGTTGTTCTGTTTTTCTGGCTTTCATAAACAGTGACTGCAGTTGTTCTTCCAATCTCAAACTGGGTTACCCCAGTTGAGATTGAGGGGGAGTATTAAGGGTAAAAATGTAATACAGTTAGTAATATAGTTAGGTAGTTAGTATTTGGTTAAAGTGGTTAGGATTTCTATATAAACAGTATGTGTAATCTTCATTTGACAAGTTAATACAAATCCTATTTCTCTCTCTAAACTCTCTCTCTCTCAAACTCTCTGTATTGATCTTTCTTCTCTTCATCTTTCTTCTTGATTTTCCTTTCAATTCCCAAACACTACAATGTAGTTAACAGTTACAATAGAAGCACATCTGCCACAGGCCCACGAGTAACCAAAACCAACGACGATAGTCCCAACTCCCAAGTGGAAATCAAACGGGGAGGACATGACGAAGGTTCATGCACTGCCATTTGCTCTTCAAGCTTGTAAAGCATCGTATTAGCTTTAATTTTTTCGAATAAGGATTAATTTGAGGCTTCTCTATCATTTCCTTGTTCAGCAATGCTAAAAGGGTCGCTTTACTGTCAATTGGCCAAGTGTGTCCGTGAAGTTGATTCCTTCTAGTAAATTGGAGTAGTTTGCCTACACAATTTGTTAGAAGCAAATTGTAACTGCCTCCACAAGGCAAGCTTGGGCAGTTATAATTCACATTCTCTTCGTTATTAACCGCAAACCGGCAAAGGGCACATCTGGAATTAACAAAATTTCTCTGTTTCCCGCCATTTCTCTCTCAAACCCTCGAGCATGAGATCACCACTACCACCGCTCCTCCGCCCCTCATGGCCATCCTCCTAGCCTTGACGCTCACCATTCTCGGCGCTGAAGCAGCAGAACCACCGCCGCCGCTACCTAGTTGCGCTGACCAGCTCGTGAGATTCTCTCCGTGCCTGCCGTACGTGTCCTCTCCGCCGAACAACCTCTCCGACTCGCCCCCACCCAAGTGCTGTGACGCGTTCTCGCTGTCGATGGAGTCCGGCGGCGCTCTTTGCCTCTGCTACCTGGTCCAGGATCCTCCCATGCTTGGGTTTCCGTTGAACGGGAGTCGCGTTCTGTCTCTGTCTTCCACTTGCCCTCTCAGAGATATTTCCACAAACACAAGCAGTGCACAATCTTTGGAATCGCTCTGCTCAGGTTCTTGAATTTTCTTGAACATTTTCTTCTGCCCAATTTAGGGTTTTATACCGATTCATAAATTCCCAATCTTTTAACATCTTGACGCCATGAATGCGAACTTTTAAAAAATTTTGTTCTGAAAATTCTGATCGTATTGCGTAACTGCAACAGGATCGCCAGAACTCCCTCCTCTCCGCAGCTCAACAATTTCAGAAGTTTCTCCTCCTGGTAATTAGTCTCAATTACTCCATGATTTTCTTGGATTTTTACCTTCAAAAATGTATTTATTATTTAATAATATTATTAATTGTCTTTGAAGTGCATTGAGATTCAAGAGGGATGCTACATGTTAATCTTGGCTAATTAAGAAAAACCCTAAAAACCCCATTTGCCACTTTTCTAATTTCACTTCTAAAATGCAATGCAGAAACCTTTGATTTTGTAAAAACCCTAAAAAAACCCATTCTTATTATTATTTTGCAGGTTCTGAGTCTGTTGACAATGCTTCATCTCCTCTCATGAGCTTAGCACCAGAATCAGCAAACACTACAAGCATTCCACTGGGAAACAGATCGCCGACTCCACCAAGCTCAGTGGTATATCCGGCAAGGGTTTCTGCAGCAGTGAAGCAAATTCACAAAAGGAACGCTTGGTTTCTACCTGCACTACTGAGTTTCCTTGTTTCCATGTTCATCTGATGCTTCCTACATTCATTGAGATTCTAGATGAAAATTCCACCGCCCTTTCGGCATTTCGCATACCGACTTCATCAGGAAAGCTTGTGTAGTTACCCTGTCACATTGGCATTCATGAAAAATGTACATTCACATATAAATTTCTGCCTAATTTTGAGAAGACAACCTGTGATAGTTGAGCAATGAAATGTAATGAAATTCACTAACATGTACGTTTCATCTGCATAACTTGTAAAATCAACTTTTGTCTTTCACACAAACACAACGAACTAAATGCAGTCCTACTTGAAACTGGCATCACAAGACACGCTGGAATAGTGCCGTAGATTAATGGCACGTAAAATAAAATAAAAAAGTTAAAAGGAAATTATAGTTCTGGCGAGCATCCATGAATTCATAGTATTCATTTTCATAAGGATTCGACGTGATCATGGAGTGCCGGCTGTCGACTACCTGACGCCCTCCCCCTCCTCCTTTATCCGGGCTTGGGACCGGCCATGTAAGACATAGTATATGAAGAAAATAAACTTCTGTTCCAATTTATATGTTCCAATCAGACCATTCAGCTTCACCAACCCCAGCAGGCTGGGGGACTTCTGTTTGCAAGAATTCTTCCGGCTGCCCATCATCTATAGAGAAAGATGTGTCTTCATCATCTTCCTGTCTCTCAGGGGGACTACAACCCTGATAGGATGAGTTGTCAGCACAACGCCAAAGCAGCTTGTTCCAGTTCCGGTCCTGCCAAAACCAATCAACTGAAATCATAAGAAAACAATCCTAGGATTGCACACACACACACACACACCAGTAGGAAGATAATGTCATGTAACCTGCTGTAAGACAAAGGAACATACCTTGGTGATGATGTGCGGGTTACCAATTACAATTAGCAAAGCTTTAGCACGAGTAATAGCCACATTAAACCTTTTTGGGTTGCTCAAAAATCCCAAGCAGTACGTTTTGTCAAACTCATTGTGTTTGATTGTTGATCGGACAGTTGATATTATAATAACTTGCCTCTCTTGTCCCTGGAATTGCTCAACACTTCCAATCTTGATATTAGGCATGCTCTCATTCTCGAAAGCTTTCTTCAGTTTTAGCACTTGCTGCCGATAAGGTGTTATGATCCCAATATCTTCCTCGTTCAAATTCCTTTGTGCAGTCAACCGCTTAGTGATCTCTACTACCTTACTTGCCTCAGTCCGATTAAACCATGATGGATTACACCCTTCCCTCTCATCACAGCCTTGGATGCCAAAGAAAAGAACAGGGAAATCCTTGTTAGGAAGAAGGTCCACCCTTGCCATGAAGGAAACTGAGTCATCCTTGCAAGCAATCAACTCTCGTCCATAGAACAGCTCATTAGGGAGACGCAAAATTTCCGGGTGAGATCGATAGTTTTTAACCAACTTTGTTACATAATTTCTGTCCCCATTTCTATAAAAATCACATTCGTACAACCTCTCTAAGTATGATTTCCCTAAACCAAAGGTTTCTGCTTCTCTGGAGTTTATGATTGGACCTAATTGCATCGGGTCACCAGCAAGAACAACTACTGTATTCTGTTTATAGAGACTCGATATCGGGATCATGGTCTCTGGTTCTGAAGCTTGGCCTGCCTCGTCCAAGATAATATGAGAGAAGTAGCCTCGACGGACACCTTCAGCATAAATCAAGGAGGCGCTCGTATAGGTGCATATGATGATCCGATATCTCAAGAGGGCATTGAGTTCAGGACAGGTGAAGGCATCATCATCATAGAAGCAGTAGTCAATAAGGTCGGGATTGACGTCTTCATAAGGGCGGGAAGGTGCATTGAGCCTCAATATATCAAACTCTTGAACTACGACATCAGCATTTGCATTGAGCAGTTTCTCCAGAATGTGGTCTGCTGCGCTATTTGAAGGAGCACAAACAAGGATTCGATCTCTCTTCCGGGTTGTGTAGAGTTGCAGGATTGTTTCAACTAATGTCATAGTCTTACCTGTTCCAGGAGGGCCGTAAATTACATAAGGTGGCCCTCCTTTGCAGCCAAGGATCATCTCAACTGAGCGCCTCTGCTCCTCATTAAGGGTACACGATATAGGCACCATTCGCATGGCTCTAATCATCCTTCTTTGAGTGGACTCAGATGGAAAAAGGAACCCTACATCTAAATCTTCTGTAGCATCAACAGCTTGATATAACCTTCTCATGCTGATTCGATTATATGTGAATTGTACCTTATAAAGGTTACCATCTCTATGATGTGAATGAAATTCTGGGGCAAACTTCAAGTAAACATCATCAGCCTCGACACGGTAGATATGACCCTGAACAGAACAAATTAAATATTTTGAAAGATAAGTTACATATTCTGGATATTAAAATAACACGGAAACATTTTACCGACTAAAAAATCCCAAACACATGAATTAGCCAACAGCTTATGAAACAGAAGGCATATGCATGGATGAAATTCTCTTTCTTCATGGATGAACCCACCAATTGGTTTGGGACATAGTCATGAATGACCAACTTCTGCCAGACGCTAAACATTTCAATTATTTGGTTTAGCCAAAAATCACTCTAGATGACAACTTTAAGAACATGAAACAATTATTAAATGTACCTTGGTAGAACTAAGCATTTACAAATAGATAGATGATTACGTAATTAATTTGAATAGCCACGCAATTCATCATACTAAATATTAACAATCATAGAATTTAGTAACGGATTGGAGGTTTGGTCTTGAAGATAAGTTTTTGGTTTAGGAAACAACCTTATATGGAAGGCTTCTCTCATCTTCATACTCAAGCTTGGCAAAAACAAAATCCCCTTGAACAAGTGAAGGCCTTCTCTCAGCAAGCCCTGGCACTTCAAGGGACAAATATTGCTGTCCCCTCTTCCTCAAAGGAACGCCTTCCATATCGTAACTTCTCATGCTTTCCTGAAGCAATCACAAAATTAAGCACAAATCACAAACAACTTCATAGAGCGTTGTTTCAAAATGAAGAGCTTACCTCTAGTGCTATTTCCTCCATGATGAGTAAATTTTTGAAGAAATGTTGATAGTTCCCTCTTGTAAGACCTTCAGTCACAACAGATGGAATCTGCCCACTCTCAATCAAGCTTCTGATGTCCTTTGGAATGTCATATCGAGGAAGCCTATTTTTGTACATTCGATATGTTTTTCTACTCGGACGTACAGACCCATGATGAGATTCCACATTAAGAGGTTTCTTTTTAATGCCTCTTGTGTATGGCCTTATAGGGGCTAAAGACTGGGATATCTTATCTTCTGCCAATAGAAAGACAACACGTTCAATCATGTCCGGCTCAAGATCAAAATGCACAATTGAGGTGTGCACTCCAATTTCCTTGGGCTTGCACGATAGCCATACAGTCAGAGTATCTCCTGGATGCAGCACTCTGTCCTCCAGGGAAGTACACTCAAGGAAGGCTTGGATGGTTTCCAAATCAGAGTCGGCAGTTGGAGGTTCCATCAGAGAAAGCTTGAATGAGTCCTCTGGATTCGACGCATATATTGTAACACCCCACTCCACTGGATCAGTGGTGGTGTTCTTCAGAGTTATCTTATCCACAGCTGTTTCTCCTACAACTACTGATTGAGGCTTTCCACCTTGCTTTCCATCCACAAAAGGGAATGGAACTGAAACAATAATTGGACCCTCTTCATTAGGATTGTAATTACGCACCGATTTATCATGATCGAAATCTATGTATCGGATTTCTCCCTTGTCTCCAATTACAGAGCGTTCTTCATCATCCCACTTATCACCAACTGAATCCATCACCAAACACAGCCTAGCAAGAACAACAGACTGAATTTCAAATAGGAAACTACATTACAGGTAGATAAATGAGAACTACCACAACTCCAATTCGCTACAAAGTAATTGTTTTTAGTTTATTGGGAACCGAAAACCAAAATTTGAAAATTCACATAAGTAGCATTCGGATTTTGGTTTTCATTGAAAACTTGTTTGGTAAAAAGGTGTAAACAAAAACTGAAAACGAAATGGTTCTCAAACGTCCGTTAGATAACCTACATGGTTCTCAAACGTCCGTTAGTAAACCTACATTGAAGCAAAAAAGTGGGGAAAACGGGGACAATGAACGATGGCATACAAGCTCCACCAACAAAAACCAGCACAACAACAATCAGGGAAAACACAGAATACAAATTACCAACAAAATCAATCAAATCAGACATCAATATCCAAAACCCATACGCGAATTAAAGTCCAAATTTCGACATAAATTAAGCAGAATCGGGCAGAAATCGTTAAAAATAAGATTAAAAAAGAAAAAGGAAAAAAGATGAGGAATTTGGTTAAGAGACGAACAAGTGAAGAGATATGAGGAGGCGGCCAACGAGAGAGATGATTGCCCAGAACCCACCGCCGATCAAACGAAAACAACCCAAAAGATTAGATTTTTTTACAGAGAAACGAAGAATCTGGAAAAGGGTTCAATGCAGTTCCATCCAATTTTGAACCGAGAAAAGAGAAAAAATGGTTGGAACCTGGAAACAAGTGTGCACGGAAGAGTGAGAGAGTGACAGAGTGAATGGTCACGGAAAAAACGAAGTACTAATCCTCTTAAACTTCCTCGTTAAGTTTAGTACAGGAACTTTAACGAAAAGCTCCCGTACTGTTCACTTTAACGAAAAATCACATTTTTATACTAAAAAATCAATCCTGGTACTATTCACTTTACCTTTTATTTTGTCCTTATCATTAAAATTCAAAGTTTTCAAACCATTTTTATTAGTTTTCCTTTTACTATAATGATTACTTATGACCCACTTTGTCTACTGATTTTAGTACGATGGATTCCCTTTCTTGGTTCAATAATGCACTGCCGCCGTCTGGAGAAATACCTCTTACTTGATGATAATATCGCGTGTATTTCATTTAAATCCTTCGCGTTATCGTTTGAAGATTTTCTATATGCTAAATTTTTTTTTCTATTAGATTATTGATCGAGAATTTATTGACCAAATTTAATAGCCAAATTTTTGATATATTGGATACGCTGAAGCATAATATATTCAATGTATCAATTACATCGAATCTCGATAAAAAAAACAAACAAATAAGGTAGTTTTTGGTGACAAACAACAAAACAAATTAACCTGCACTAATGATTCGTGATTACTCAAGTGGCATTTTCATTTTGGGATTAATCTTCTTAAGCTTCCCCAGTATCACTAAAATGGTTACTTTGTGACCCATTCCCCTATGGACTATTAAGTATCATGGCCATTGGATTCCACTGCTGCCCAATAGCGGCTTCCCGTCCTGTCCTGTCAAAACTCATGTTTTTCCAATTCAGGTCGTACAAATCAAATCGCATGGCGATACAAATATCTAGTTCTACTTTCATGCAAGTTTTGTGGGTGGACTCAGAGGCCCGCGGGATTCGATATCTCCTCTGCTATAAAAAGCAATGAGCAACTCATTTCCTCTTAAATACAATATCAATTTGTTTTTTTCAATTTTATAGGATGCTTTCATACAAATTTTGCTTGCATAAAATATAAAACGGAAATGTTAAAGTGACCGTGTCACAAACCACACATAACCATATAGAAAACTTCATACACAACAATTGCTATTTACTTAAGTGTGCCGTCATCTTAGAATTCCTATTTCATGCGAGTCTCAATCTAATTTGAGGGTTTGCGCGAAAGATTTATGAAAATATAGTTTTAGGGATTTGGAATTAATCTTCTTGAAAGATTTGAGAATTCCAAACGATAAATGTTGGTTCCATTGACATGAGGGTAAATGCAAGTATGGTTGTTAACATATTTCTTGCATAACAAATAACCAGTCATTTGCTTCTTCCAAAACACAAGTATTCCAGCAGCATTCATACCACAAGTTCAAACAAGAAGGGAGCTACTGTTAGCATTTTAGGTGGGTTCTGGAAGGCCTTCAAATTCACTTACTAGAGCATAGTCAAATGTAGCCAACAAGCGTTTAAAAGTACCAAAAACACGAGTCTGGTGATACTTTGAAAGGATCGATCATGCAGCAGCAGCGTTGATATCTCTGATGGACTCCCGCCATGCATACTCCCTTGCCCCGTCCTTGTCAACAATCTTGATCACAAAGTTTGGGGGAGCCACCACTAGTCTTGACCGGATCTCGATGATGCACTTGTCAACCAAGTCAATTGCTTCCTCCACGGACATGCCACTGTGGTAGTGCCTGTCCATCAGTGAGAGCGCAAAGTACGACCCATATCCGAAGGCTCCCTTCTCAACCTTGTGAAGAGAGGCAATGTAATCGATGTAGTAAAGGGATGCCCCCGCCTCCTTATCAAAACCAGCCATCAAGATGTTCACCATGTACGGATTCTGCAAAATCAAATTTTTAAAAACCAGAAGAAAAAAATTATACATCAAGTATCAACTATTTAACTCTATTTACTAAATAAATAAGCTAGATACAATCCCAGCATCTGTCACTCATTCGTAACAACTGAACTCTCTCTGAAGTTAAAAACATCCCTCTAGACTCAGCAGTTTTCTTCTTGGTGAACAAGAAAACAAATTAACTGTACATGGTTTTTTGTTTTTCGCACATGAAAATTTAAAGCGAATAAAGAAAAATTTTGCAACTCAAAAGGAAAATCATTGCACAATATAATCCCCCTTGAGATTTTAAGCACAACCCCCCTTATTTCAGGTTAGAGCCATGTTACTTTGAACCCTACCCATGAGAAGTGAACTGGTAGTGCCTATAACACTGGTGAAGCCAGCATGAGGAACACAAGTTGACTACATAAAATTTTAGGAATACCATTTAAGCATATTCACTTTTTCCTCAACAATTCTTTTGCCTAGGAACAGCCTCAAAAATGAGAAGCATACATAATTACTTGAGACTTGCGACATTTTCCCTCAACATTCCAAGCATTTGACAAAAAGGTACAAACATCCATGAGATAGTGTTCTAGTAGATGCCATATTGTTTGAATTCATACGTTTAAGCAGTAATTCAAAACGAGGTTTAATGTATAAATACAAATGGGAAAAAGGATTGGTAGGATACTCTGAAGACTACTAGGTTTGGACTTGAAGACAAGAAGCCACTAGAATTTTATTATTGATTCTGGAATTTAGGGTAGCAACTACTCCATAATTTTAGGTGCCATGGGGATTAAGCTAAAGGCGGCTATCAACAAAATTTGGGGAAGAGTAAACTTAGGCTATCAGAATATTTGAGTGAAAGGTTTTTGGTTTGAAGATAGAACAAAATCTGGAAATATCTAATCAGACCACACAAGAAGGAAGCCCATAAATGCCTCAAAGGGCACAAATGGGGCTGAAAATTGTGCATCCAATGTTAAACACATAATATGTTAGAAATTATGTTATACTACAGTGGCATAAACATATAAGACAAAGACTTCAATAAAAATGAAAACTGAAATAAAAAGAGTTTGATAAGTTAGCTTGCAAACTTTCAGACAAACACTTTGAAGCTCAAGCAAGTGTCTAGGAAACTTACCAAGGGGCCTCATTTCTATTAAAATGTTTGACTAGTTAACTAACTTTCAAATTTGGTTTCTTAGATACATTCTGGAAGTTTGGATTTCGTAGAAACATTATACGCAAGTTATACACGTAATTTAGATCAAAATTAGATTTCCTTAGTACGCCTAATTAGAGTCATCACTCTTGTCAACCCAGATTGTAAACGACATATAACTAGCATCTACAGAACCTGCATACATCCCTACCGGATTATTAATTCAATCCTTCAGTCTCTGATCACTTAACTTTGCAATACAACTTTAAATCGCTAAATTAACTCATATGGGGCTGTCAATTAAAGCATACCGTTGAGAGATTTAGTCAATGTATAAGGTCAAGAACCAAACAGTCTTACTCAAAAGAATATTACAACTGCATTTGTTCAAACCAAAACAATGTGCACAACATAAAGTATTTACCCGACTCACATTGTTAATCTTTTTTCCGCTTGAAGCCCACTTCATGTAGTTAATTTCGACATTGCTTCATTCTAACTAAACCCCAATTACTATACCTCAACAAAAGCCCTAAACTTGCAGAGGAGAAAACCCCTCACAATAATAAGACTATTAACCTTAACACCAGATCCCTAATGCTCGGCAAAAATTCAATCAACCAAACAATGAAACCACAAATTATATCTAAAGTATCAAGAAAAAGCCCATACCTTTCGCAAGGCGGTGGCAAGCTCGCCGCGGGTGAAATTGGCAGCAGCAGCGGTGGTCAACGGAATCCCATTCCGGAACTGGTACAAAGCCACGTTCTTCTGTATGTACTCCGTAAACTGAACCCTAATTTCCCCAAAATATTCCAAAAATAAATTCAATCAGATTCCAGACCACAGTGATCGACAATCAAACCGAAAACTAGAAAGAAAAGATTTTGAACCTGTCGCCGGGCTCGCCGCTGGCGGCGACGAGCTTGTGGGAGTCGAGCACCATGATCTTGTCCTCGTTGGACTTGTGCACCAGTATGCTATGCACGGCTGAAGTGTCCGCCGCCACGACGGCAAAGCCATCGCCTACCAAGCCGAAGATGGACTCCATTGCTTGTTGATCTGGTGGGTTTTGGAGGTTCGATCTCTAGGATTTTGATTGCTTTGGAGCTGGGACGCACTGTTGTTATGTGCCCTCTGAGCTACGAAATTGGAGTTATATTTACTTTTTTGTTGTAAAATCGATGGTGTATACAGTGGAATAAATAAATAAGACACAAAATTTACGAGGTTTCTTTACAGTCAGTGTGATTATAGTACGTCTTCGGGACAGCAGTAATGCTTTCATTATAATCTGAAATAATAAGAGTAAGGGCTAGTTTGGTATTGCTGTGCTTTGAAAAAAAGTTGTTGTGAGAATAAGCGGCTGTGAAAAAAATCAGCAGAGTGTTTGGTAAACTTTTTTGTAAAAGTGCTTTTGAAAAAATAAAAGCAGTCTGATAGTGGGTATTTTCATTAAATGAGCACTGTTGCTCTGTGTGCTTTGAAAAAAAGCCAGTTTTTCAAAGCTACAAATAACAACTTCAGCTTTTTCCTTTGATTTTAGCTTATTCTCACAACAGCTTCCAAAATAAGCCATTTTTTTTCAGTTTACCAAACACCTAAAACCCTCATAACTTTTTTTCATGGGTGTTTTTTTTTAAGCACCTGACTCCCAAACCACCACTAACTCTCTCTATTATCTTCTATCCTCTTCCTCCCTTTTCTCTCTTCCTTTCTTCCTTCCTATCTCTTCTATGAGTCTCTCACTTTCATCGTCGAATCTTTTGTTGTGTTCCATAAGACTTGCTTTTATAGAAGCAAATCACAAGCAACATAGTGAAAGACTTACTATATGCATGTGAGTATTTACTATACACATTACTATACACATGTGGGCAAAACATACCCACTATTTACAACACTCATCCTTGGATGCCCACATAAGTTTTCAATTGACTCGTTAAGATCTTGATCTGTTTTGGATGCTCCCTCTGATGAGTATCTCCCCCTGATTTCAAATCATTTAGGCTGATCGTTGATCATTTTGCTTTAGTCTCTTAGTAAAAAGAGTTGCCAAAATAGGTACTTTACTTGTTGTTAACTTTCCACATGCTTATTCTTGAATTGGGTTGGAGGGCTTTCTGCTAGACTTGTTTCAAAGGTTTGAATTTACTTCTTTTATCTGGAGCTAAATTTAATTCAAGGGTGTTGGACACTTGATCTTGAATCAAACTTGTGATTTCTTCAAGGAACTTCGAAGCTTGATCTTAAATGAAGTTGTATCGTGAGGAGCTTCACATGGCAAGTGATCTTCGGCTTTATCGGAGATGAATCAGCACGTGTTTGTTGCGCTTGTCTCCACATGCTTCAATGTATCATTTTCACTTGCTTTACTTGTTCCCTTGCATAAGTGGTATTTTCCCTGGTTTTCCCCTACATGTGTGGCATCTTCTCTTGTAGGATTTGTCCCCTGATGCAGGAGTGGAATACAAACCCTTGCATTTGAATGGTTCATCACTTTTTGGTGACTGGAGACTTAGCTCCAACAACAGTTGAAGATGATTACTCTTGCCATTGTCCTTGAATATATGAGATAATCTTGTTCTGGTGTGACTTGTTTGAAGAAGTATTCTCGGAGAGGAAGAAAACTAAGTATTTCGAGATGCTTTGTTGAAGATGCATTCTCGGAGATGAGGAAGAGTTGGACATTCTTGCAGGTCTGCCTTGTTATGGAAAACGGAGGTCGACATATATAGAGATTTCTCAATAGCAGGTAGTGGTGCTGTGCCTTTACTCTTGTCAGCAACTGAGGTGTAATTAGAACAGTAAGATTTACGCGTTTTCAACTTTGTCAGAGATTTTTGACAAAGTTGCATGCGATATCCAAACAAGCTGAGATTGCGTTTGAAAAATGCTAACAAACTTTATTAAGGAAAATCTGGCTTTTGAAATTAGGAGAGCGGTACCTTTTCGATCTCTAAACAAATGGCTATGTTGCCTCTTCTTTTATAAAGACATCAATTGTGTTCAAGAGTATGCTCAAAAAGTTGCTGCATGTAGAAATTCCTCCATTTTGCACTTCTGAAATTTTATTTGACCTTTTTTTTTCTTCATCATTTCTGAAAATGACTTGCCCATTTAACATTTGCTTAGATTTGAGTCTTAGGAGTGATACAGACGAATAGCGTCAGAATAATATATGGTGCCCGTCCTTCTTATCTTCTAATAATCCTCTTACGGTTGGGGACTCTGTGATGAAGAATAACATAATTGCTACTGTGGTAGCTATGAATCTTCTCACTCCAAAGAATAACATGATCCTTTCAAAACGGTCTGATGAGTCGGCTGTTCATGACTCATTGGCTCTTAGTGTTCAATGTGTGGGTTCTGCATCCAATATGGGTCAACGCCTACTTGCTCAAACTCGCTAAGTTGAATCATTGATGGCTGAGGTGGCAAGTCTTAAACAAGAGATTAGAGGGCTTAAGCACGAGAATAGAGTGTTATACGTGCTTGCGAATAATTACTCTACGAGCATGAAAAGAAAGCTCGACCAGCTGCAGGAATCCAAAAGTTAGATTCAAAGTGATCACCAGAGGTTCGTTGCTAGATTTCGAAAGCAACTGATGCCTTCCCCTTCTGGTGTTTTGCTAAGTACTGGGGTGCCACATGATCAATCTCCAGTGCCTCCCCCTTCTGGGGTACTTCCGAGTACTGAGGTTTCACATGAGCAACCTTTGTGAAGGCTCCATCATGTTTGTTTGTTTTAACTTATGTATATGTGCATATCTGTAATTTCTTGGAGATATTAATAGATAAACTTTATTTCATTCAATGTATTGTGCCAAACACAATAAAGCACATACTTCACTAAGATGTGGTACTTTTGGACAAAATATTAATTTATCTTTACCCTTACGAAGATAAATGATTATTCTTAGTGTCTACATCATTTGAGTATTCAACTCATAATCTTCATATGGTTCTTTTAATATCATAAACATCATGGATAAGATTCGTGTTGGCAGATTGTTCGATCTGCAGTTCGAGACAATATTTCCTTCAACACTTTATAATTTTTCTAGACTCTTCAGGAATTCCAATTTAATATCATCAACTCTTCAAGAGTTCTAATTTAATATCATCAACCTTTTACAAGAGATTTTAGTATGTTACAACAATATCATAATGATAGTACTCACTAAGGCAATTTATATCATTCATTGGTATTGGGTACATATTTTATGCTTTACCCTTCGGGGGCTTACTTCAAGCAATTTGAATCCTTAGGGATTTTCTACACTTCATGACACATTTTCCTTTGGAATTTATACAGAACAATTTGCTTCCATGTATACTTGAGGGATTTACTTATGAAGATATAATGTGGGTGACTCACAACCCTTCGTATATAATTCTCCATTTATATGAACTTGTTTACAAAAGTATAATTTCAGGTTTCAATTAGTAACCTTGTGTCATATCATGTGAGTGTATTACACTGTATTACAAATGCCTATATGTAACCTCCTTAGTTCAACATCTTTTGGCTATTTGTATTGTATTCAAATATATATAGGTCCATTTTTCCACGTTCTTACAAAATTATAATGGAATTGCCTTTCTCCATTTTGGCCAATAATTTTCCTTTTGTCGACGTGACTCAATATTAACACAGCTCATTGATGAATTTAGTAGCTACTTGTAAAAATCAAAATTACCATTGGTTATCATCAATCCGTGATCCCATATTCTCATGTGCATGCGCATGCATAAAATTTTTTCATTTCTTTGGATATCCATTGCCTCTTCAAGGGCATGACATTATATCTTCTAGGATAGTCATAATTTAGAGAATGTGGATCATAACCTCATTTTGAGCGTTATAGAGCTTGGATTTTAATATCCACTTTTGGGGAGTTGAGTCATTGGAACCTATACGTCTATCATGCTACATGCATGAGACATCAATATTCCCATGTCCGTGGATTTTCCTTTCTAGGACGTATACCCATGCAACGACTGTTATGTTCCTGGCATGCAATAATTATGTTTCGGAAATGCAATAGTTCAGTAATGCAATATTCTTCTTATTTCGAATTAATGAACCTTTTGAGTCTAAGGGTCTACCATGCTTCAGGCGTGCAACAGATAAATCATTTACTGCATCATAATTTTGTCCAACAGGGATATCAATTCTTGTAGGCACATTTGCAGCAAGTGTATATGATTTCATCACTTTCGTTGCATCACTCAATCATTCTTACTTCATTTTCTCATTGATTGCTTCGTGAATCATAAGATAAATTCTCTTTGTTCTTCTGGAACAGTCTTTTCTCATCATTCTTCTGGAATGATATTTTCTCATCGTTCTTCTGGAACAATGTTATTTTCTCCCCCTAACGGCGGGAAAATTATCTTATCAAAATGACAGTCCGTAAACCATGCAGTAAACATATCCCCAATCAAGGGTTCTAAATATTGAATGATAGATAGTGTTTAACATCAAATGCCCAATCGGCAATGAAGCTTCATTTCAGTACGTTGTGGCAGTGCAATAGGTACATAGATAACACAACAAAAAATTCATAAATGTATAAGTGCCTAAACACGAGTTATACTGAGAAATATCGATGTTTGGTAACTGGTCCCAACCAAACTTAATAGTGAATTATGTAAAATGACATGTTTCCATGTCAAAACTAACAATTCCATTTTCATGAGCAGAGCGCATGTAATCAATTTCATCCGTTTAATAAATGCTTCTGCTAAACCATTTTGAGTATGGACATAAGGAACTTCTGGTCCTTATTAAATAGTCTGTGGACTGAGACTCTTATGTCCTTTATTACAATTAAGTTGAGGCACAACGACACTTCAAACTTACGGTACTCATCAAGGAATTTCATGTCCTGATCTTCAGGATCAAGGGACTTCATGCCCCGATCTTTTTGCATGATGGAACTTCAGGTCCAATCATTTTTATATGTTGAGGATCAAGAAACTGCATGTTCTAATCTGATCAAGGAACTTCAGGTCCAGTATGTACTTATCGTAACATAAATAAGTATAGTAAATAAATTAAAGCAATAGGCGGTAATTCCAGCCATAATGAATAAATTGCATTTAAGTGAATAAAGCTTGTGACAAGGGCTTTAATTCAGCACCATCAAAACTTAAAGCAATAGGCGGTAAAACCATCAATAGTAAATAAATTGCTTTAAAGTAAATAGAACTTGTGAAAGGATTTTAAACCAACACCATTCACATAAATCAAAACTTAAAGCAGTGGGCGGTAAAACCGTCCATGATAAATAAATTGCTTTAAAGTAAATAAAGCTTGTGACAAGGGCTTTGATTCAGCACCGTTCACATAAATATCAAAACTTTAAAGTAAAGGGTAATAATTCTATCCACTGTAAATAAATTGCCTTAAATAAATAGAACTTGTGACATAGGCTTTAAACCAACACCATGCACATAAATATGCCAAAACAGAAAATGCAATGATTAAGTCCTCATCTTTTGCTTTTTCTTTTTCTTGGTCTGCCACTTCTTTTGTTTGTTTCCTTTTATTTTTATTTTTATTTCACAGTTATGAAGTCATTTTGGTTACTCAGGAAACAATAGTAACAATAAGTTCCAATTGGTGTTCCTCCTCCGGTGAGTTTCGAAAAAGTTGAAATAGTTCCCATAAGTTTTGGAGTCAAGAATGTCTGTGACTTATGAGAAGATCAAACCGTTAGATTTAGTTCAAATTTTAGTACGATATGGATAAGAGGATACCGAACAACTTTTGTGAATAAACAATTTCGATCTGAGCTACCAAAATAGAGTTTTGGTACTCATAAGGTGACTGTCCAGTTTTCTGCGGAAATTGGAAACTGGTTTGGTATTTCAGACATCTGCGACGATCGCACCGTTAAAGTTTTCTGAAATTTAGATATGTTGTAGATGTTGAGCGGACGAACAACTTTCAAGAAGAACGTATTTCAATCTGAGCTCCGCAAGTTGGAGTTCCGAGACTGTTTACATGGTTGTCAGATTCTCTACGAATTTTGAATCTGTACTCTTTGGCTTCTGCAAAGAATAATATACAGTCATACAACAACATATATATATATATATATATATATATATATATATATATATATTTGCTTCAGGAAAATCAGTAGTACAAAGATTTTAAGATGAAATGAAAAGATTTTCTTATCTGTGAGATTCCAGGCAATAGAGGTGAACATGATTTGTGGTGTTGTGCTTTCCACTGACATAAGAGCTTCTCGTGCTGATAACGTGTTGTAAAATCAATTGTGTGTGCAATGGAATAAATAAACAAGACACAAAATTTACAAGGTTCCTCTACAGTCAGTGTGACTAGAGTACGTCCTCGGGACAGCAGTGGTGCTTTCATTATAATCTGAAATAATAAGAGTACAAAGATAACTCTCTCTATTATCTCCTCTCATCTTCCTCTCTTTTCTCTCTTCCTTTCTTCCTTCCTATCTCTCCCATGAGTCTCTCACTTTCATCTCCCAATCTTTTGTTGTGTTCCATAAGACGTGCTTTTATAGAAGCAAATCACAAGCAACATAGTGAAATGCTTACTATATGCATGTGAGTATTTACTATACACATGTGGGCAAACATACCCACTATTTACAACACTTTTTATTTTTTGTGTTAATATTAGGGGGCTTTACGTACAAGTTGGGCCCAGACTGTCTTTTCTTTCTTTCAAACTGATTTTTATTTGTCAAAGACCGCATTAGGATGTGTAGCATTCTTATGAGAAATGATAATTGCAATTTTTTAAGTGGAATGACATTATCAGCGGATTAAATAATTAGTGGATAAGAGAGAGGAGAATCGATGAGAATCGAACATATACTATAATGCATGATTATTTTCTGCTATTGTGTAAAGCGTTAACATTTTTTTTTGTTTATTCATTTTGTGATCTTTTATTTATGTGATTGATATATGTATGTTTTTATTTTCTTTTTGTTTTGTAAATAGAATTGTATGTAACACATATTTTAGTCTTTTAGTGGGGGATGTGCAATAAAACTTGGGACTTGTACGATAATGAAAGAAGTAATTCGACTAAACACGAATACGATCTCTTAAAGTCTTCTTCCATAAAAGGAATAAACAACTCTTTGAAGACAACTTCACAATGCAGCAATCTATGGCTGCAAAAGAATGGTATGATGCCTTAAAGTCTGTATGTTCTAATGTTCTTAAGATGCAAGTGTCTTTGGCTTCGGATCCACCTATTGGAAAGAAGGTGAAGCTTAATGTGGACGGTTCTCAGATCAATACTACTGGAAATATAAGTGCAAGAGTTCTTAGAGACAACATTGGTGATTGGCTATTCTCTGTCAACTTGGGCAAAGGTCAGGTAGTTGATACTGAAATTTGGGGGCTATATTTTGGACTGAAACTTACAGTTGACAAGAGTATTTCACGATTATGTGTGGAGATGGATTCAGCTTTTATGGTTAATTTAATCAATAATATGACTGATACCAGTTTTCATCCTCTTGCCAATATCATTGATTTATGTAGACAACTTATGACACGCATAGCCGAATGCGAGTTAGTGCATGTTTATCGGGAGAAGAACATGGTGGTAGATGAAATTCCCAATTGGAGCTATTTAATGGATCTTGGGTGCCATTATTTTGAGAATCCTCCTGATTGGATTGGAACTTGATTATTTGATGATATGATGGAAGTCCCTAAGACTCGAATTATCTGTAATAACTCTTTGAGCTAGTTTATGCAGTGATCCACCCCCTTATTTTACCAAAAAAAAAAGAGAGGGTATTCTTCCATAAAACCAACTAACTATATCAACAATGCTCAACCCACAAAATTAAAATATCACATTATAACTTTAATAGCTATAACACAAAGGATGGCAGATAAAGAGAGGGAGAGAGATATACTGATATTATTTATTTGATTCTTTGTTTTGCAGTGTGTTTTGATAACACACGGATCACTCTATTTATAGAGCTACTCCCATGAGAACATTCAAAAATGATATGATGGCTTCTTTTGACAAGATGTCCGAATAAAAAAGAAAAATCTACAACAAGTAGTCTTCTAGGTTTGATGCTTAATGTTTTCTTCTATTACAAATTCTCTCCAGGTAAGATTAATTGGTTAAACTGAATTATCAATTAAAATGTACTTTTATTGATAATTTCAAGGTGTAACACGATCATCGGCATGCCATGCATGAGTTAATTAAGCTTTAAGCTCATGCAATCGAGAAATGTATTCCTGGCCCGTGATGACCTTGCCCCCCTCTTCTGCAAATTTTTCTGGATCTTCCAGTTCCTCCAAATGCAAACTTATCAAAGATTTCTCATGTGCTGTAAATTCATATCAGTAAAACAATTCAAAGTGACTATCATAGCTGCTCTAGTTGGGCAACAAAAATACTTGTGAAAAGAATACTTGTTCCAAAAAATTATAGGAACAAAGCAAAGGAGGCTGACATATTTTTCCTGCCTTTCATCATGTAGGACATTTGTAAGTAATAAGAAAAAGGAAAATAAAAGTTAGAAGATAGGTTACATCTTTCAGTGAGAAACTTAAGGAAGTAAATAACTTTCAATGAAGGTTCAGAAAAAGATATGTCCATGAGCAATGTTGGTAAATTACAAAATTTGAAAAATTAAAATAAATTGGCATTCAATTGATAGATTGAAGACATACTTAGTAGATCCATTCCCAACAAGCGGAAGAAAGCCATATTTTTTCGCAAAAAAGGCCTAACGATTCAAAATCCGATCCGCAGTACCAACCATCACAGCAAGTCTCAAAATGGTGGCCTATTGATGAAAGTGATTGTTAGACACTGCTCCTTAAATAAGCATGCCAACATACAAGAAGGAAAAGAAATAACTTTACCTCAGGCAATTCACTAAAAACAGCTTCCTCTGCAGCAGCTTTAGTCCTTAGGAATCTGGAGGGGGACAAGGAAGATGCCCCTAAGCAAGAAACTTGAATAAATCTCATGATAACCCCATGTTCTTTGGAAATCTGCAGAAATATAGAGATTAAAAAGAAGACCGATATGTGTCTAACAACAAAACCTGAATAAATGACATCCAACTTTTATATCTCCACCAATTGGATATTGAACAGAATTTCAGATCCCGAAAGACACTTCTATCTATCTTGAAAGAAAAGTCCAATTGCAAGCAAGCTAAATAGTTGCATTGCAGACTGCAACTTGTGTGTAGAAGTGTATGATACACAACAAGCTATTGTAACTGTGGCAAAATAATCTTGATAAACACTTTTTTACTATTTTTATTAAGGATGATGCTTTGGGAACCAACTTTTAAGAGAAGTACATGGCAGTAGGATCAGAAGCAGCACAGGAACAAAAATAATGTCATGAATGTAAATGCAGGATACCTACCGTTGCCAGTTGTTGCGCCATGGAATGATTCACTTCCTCAAAGCTAAAGTTTCTTGTCTCATGATCCCTCCTTGCCAAGCTACAAAGTGTTCCTTCATTGAATCCAAAGATTAGAGTATCTTTAATATATAAAGTCACGACTCAAGAATGCATACCAATGAGATTGATAACCACGTTTGCTTTAGCAATGACTGCCTTAATTGAATCTTCATCTCGCGGATTGTATTTCATTGGTCCAATCTGAGTAAGTGAAATGTGAGAACATCAAAAACATAATAATTGAAGAATGGAGAAAAATTAGTTCCCCAATCAAGAAGGAACATTAACTAAGAAACAACACAAATTACCCTACCTGTCCCAAATCCCCCATTAACTTGGGGTGACGATAGGAGTCCTTAGAACCACGAAAAGGAACTAACACTTGACTTCCCGTTTTGGCTAGAAGAGAAGTAAAGAATCAGCACCAGCATGCTTGACAGATACTACAAACACTTAAGGGATGTTTGGTATTCTTCTTGAATTTGATTTTTGAAAACCATAAATTATCCTCAAGGTAAATGCCAAACAACCCATTATACTTCTGTCATTTTTTCAAGGATAAAATACAAAATCACATTTCCCCAGATCAAGTTCAGTCCAACAATCACCTACTAGAAATGTTCTCAATCATAACAATCACAGTCTGAAACAATGCATCCATGCAATTCAATGGAATTCCAATTAAACGAATTTATTGACAGTTAGCTCACCAAGTTGTTGCACAAGGTAACACCCAAGGAACCCCGTAGATCCAAAGACTGCAGCAACAATGCCACTGAAAATAGACAGATTATTTTCCAAATAACATAAACAACACAATCATGTGAAACACGTACAACCGAGTTTCGATATCTATGTTTGCTGGGTTTTCTTTATCTGCATAGTTAAAGCATTATTAGTACATTATCTTCACTCTTCACCCGGCACATTCATAAAACATTTTTGTTTTCTCAAGAATTCAGCTGGTTATTAGCTTCTTAAAAGTTGCATTCCATCTCTAATGACAACTTTACTTACTGAGAAAAATATAAGAAATCTATCCTACCCTAATGGGCTCATATAGTTCATACATTCAATAAAAGAAATAACTTTGACAAAAGGTTTACTTTTCCTACATTTTCCCAGAAAACTAACGGAGCAACAACAATTAAACATTCTAACTCTTTCAATAATATTCAATGTAGTACACAGAGACGAGATCCGATACAGAAATTCTTCCAAATGCTTATCACACCCAGAGATTCATGATGTCAAATTTACCAAAGTTTACTTGGTTTTTCATTCACACTCACAACGCACAACACCATCAACATCTTAATATTCGATTTAACACTAAAACCCTAAAATTCCTAACCCCAAAATTTGATTTAACACTAAAACCCCCAATTTCTAATTTAATTTTCAAGATTGAATCTAATTACAATACCAAAATCTTCAAGTTAAGGCATTAAAGCCTGATTTTGACCTTAGAAAGAAGAAAAATTAAGAATTAAGAAAAGATAGATACATGGGTCAATCTTCAGCGTGCTGCTGCCTGTTGGCTGGGTGCAGTCGGGATGGATGGAAAGAAGATGAGGAGAGAGACCGAGTGAGAGAGAGGGAGAAAGACCGAGTGAAAGAGAGGGAGAGAGGGTGAGATGAGAGAGAGGGAGAGAGAGGGAAGAGAGAGACCGAGTGAGAGAGAGGGAAAATAGACGTAGGTATACATTTTTTACAAATGGCCTATTTTTTAACAATTGGGAAAGTTTAAAATAACCGTCTATTGTTAACAAGTGCCCCGCCAAAATTTTAACAATGGCGGAATGAAAGTGCACATCTTGATGTCGTGCAAAACAAGGTACTTTTTTTTATAAAAAAAAATTACTATAAAATTTACTAAAAATGTAATTTTACTTTCTTCAAATTCAATTTTTTTTACATAAAACCCACAATAATATATTTTTTCTAACAAAAACCCGACCCAAACTACAATAATAAATTTAAAACTACTTAATAAATATGCATATCATTCAATTTCTTAAGTGTTACACGTACAAAATAAATAAATTTAAAGCTACTTAATAAATATATATATATATATATATATATACCATTGAACTTGATTGGATATGCATTGTACGAAACTAGTTTCAACGATCCAACCGTCAAACTTATTTGTATATATTTCGAGATCGCATACGCCAAAAATTAAAAAAAAAACATTTAGAGATCAAGTAACGGGACAAAACTTTTCGACAGTTATAAACAAAAAATCACAATTTAATGGTTATTTTAACTCCGATTTTGATTATTTTTTACATCTACAATCCTTGACCCTATATGAATACAATGAACTAATTTGATCGTCAATTTAAAACATTTACACTAGTGGATACCACAAAATCTTATGTTATACTTAATGAAAATATAAATAAACGATCTATTGTTTTGACGAGATACACATTCTACCAAACTAATTTCAACGATCCAACCGTCAAACTTGTTTGTATATGCTTCAAGATTGCATACGCCAAAAATCGCAAAAAACAAACATTCAAAGATTAAGTAACGGGACAAAACTTTTCAATGGTTATAAACGAAAAATCACGATTTAACGGTTATTTTAACTCCAATTTTGATTATTTTTTACATCTACACTCATTTATCCTATGTGAATACAATGAACTAATTCGATCATCTATTTAAAACATTTACACTAAATCTTATGTTATACTTAATGAAAGTATAAATAAACTCTTAAGTGTTAGTGAATCTATTGTTTTGATGGGATACGCATTCTACCAAACTAATTTCAACGATCCAACCGTCAAACTTGTTTGTATATGCTTCAAGATTGCATATGCCAAAAATCGTAAAAAACAAACATTCAGAGATCAAGTAACGAGACAAAACTTTATGACGGTTATAAACGAAAAATCACGATTTAACGGTTATTTTAACTTCAATTTTGATTATTTTTTACATCTACACTCCTTGATCCTATATGAATACAATGAACTAATTTGATCATCAATTTAAAACATTTACACTAGTTATACTTAATGAAAGTAAAAATAAACTTTTAAGTGTTAGTGAATCTATTGTTTTGATGGGATACGCAGTCTACCAAACTAATTTCAACGATATAATTGTCAAACTTGTTTGTATATACTTTGAGATCGCATACGCCAAAAATTGCAAAAAAAAAACATTCAGAGATCAAGTAATGGGACAAAACTTTTCAACGGTTATTAACGAAAATCAAAATTTAACGGTTATTTTAACTCTGATTTTAATGATTTTTTTACAGCTACACTCTTTAACCCTATATGAATACAATGAACTAATTCGATCATTAGTTTAAAACATTTACACAAGTGGATACCACAAAAGAAAAAGGCAATGCAAGAACCTAAAAAAAAAAAAAACTTTGTGTGACGTAGGTGCCACTGCTTCGCACAAAACAACTTTGCACGATGCAAGTGTACGTACGTCTCGCAAAGTTGGCAAAAAAGCGGTAATGCATTCTTTGTTTGGCGCCAAGATCTTACGCGACGCACAAAACGTCACGCAAATAGCCTTTCTGCAACGCATAAGTTCCTGCGTCGCGCAAAACAGCTTTGCGCGACACTAGCATTCGTCGCGCAAAACAGCTTTGCGCGACACTAGCATTCGTCGCACAAAGTGCAGTCGCACAAAGGCTGTTTGCGCGACGTTTTGTGTTTTGCGTCACCCAAACATACTTTGCACGACGAAATTTGCTCCATTTCGCAAACATGTTTTTCTACTAGTGACCATTGGCGTGCTAAGTGGATAAGCCTTGTCCATTCCAAATTGTTTTAGGATTTTTTCAATATAAGTTGATTAGTGAACCAAAATTCCACTAGCATAATGCTCGATTTGCAGGCCGAGACAATATTTTGTTTTCCTAAGGTCTTTCATTTCAAATTCGCTTTTCAGGTATTAAACAATTTTATTGAGCTCTTTAGGAGTTCCAACTAGGTTCATATCATTAACATATACTGCCATTATAACAAATCCAAAATTGGATTTCTTAATGAACACACAAGGGCAAATGACATTGTTGATATATCATTCTTTGATCAAATACTCACTGAGACGATTATACCACATTCGTCCAGATTGTTTCAGCCCATATAATGATCGTCTTAATTTGATTGAGAGCATACCTTGTGGTTTGTTAGTCATTTCAGGCAACTTAAGTCCTTTTGGGACTTTCATATATATGTCAGTATCTAATTCTTCATATAGATACGTGGTGATGACATGCATAAGTCGCATATCAAGTTTTTCTAAAACTACTAAACTTATTAAGTAACGGAACGTAATTGCGTCCATTATAGGAGAGTATGTCTCCTTATAATCAATTCCAGGTCTTTGTGAAAAACCTTGTGCAATGAGTCGTGCTTTATATCTTGCAATCTCATTTTTTCTCATTGCGCTTTCTTGTGAATACCCATTTGTAATCCACGGGATTTACATCAGGCAGGGTTTGGACTATCGGTCCAAAAACACTTTGTCTTTCCAAGGAATTTAATTCTGCCTGTATTGCATCTTTCCATTTAGGCCAATCTTGTTTCTGTTTGCATTCATCAACAAAGGTGGGCTCAATATTATCACTTAATATGATTTCACTGGCTATTGAGAATGCGAACATGTCGTCGATGATTATTTCATTTCGATCCCACAATTAGTTAATACATGCATAATTTATGGAGATTTCTTTGCTTTCATGCACTTCTATCTCTTTAGGGACATGTGTCTCATCAAGGACATTTTCCTTTTCAGAATCATGAATATGGGATTTATCATTCATTTCTTTTCTTGAATGATTTCATTTGGATTCAGCTGTGCCCTTGTCTTTCTCGTTCGAGGGGCTGAATCTCTTGAACCTGGGGGTCAACCACGATTCAGGCGTGCACCAGATGATTCATTTGCTGCCACTTTAATTTGTCCAACAGGGACATCCATTCTTACAGGTGCATTTGCAACTCGTATACGTGACTTTGTCACTTTTGAAGCATCATTAAATGCATTTGGCATTTTATTAGCAATACTTTGAAGGTGAACGATCCTTTGCACTTCATTTTCACATCGAGTGCTTTGTGGATCAAAATGAGATAAGGTGGGAACAACCCATGTCAGCTCTTGTCGTTCTTCTGGAACGGTTTTTTCTCCCCCTAATGATGGGAAAATTGTCTCATCAAAATGACAATCCACAAAACGAGCTGTAAATATATCTTCTATCAAGGGTTCCAAATATCTAATGATAGATGGTGAATCAAAACCCACATAAATTCTCAGTCTGCGCTGAGGTCCCATTTTAGTGCGTTGTGGTGGTACAAATAACACATAAATAGCACAACCAAAAACTTGTAAATGTGAAATGTTTAGCTGATGCCCAAACACGAGTTGTACTGAGGAGTATTGATGGTTGGCTATAGGTCTCAATCGAACCAATGATGCAGCATGTAAGATGGCATGTCCCTATGCAGGAACTGACAATTTTGTTTTCATAAGCAGAGTGCGAGCTATTAACCGAAGCCGCTTGATCAATGCTTCTGCTAAACCATTTTGAGTATGGAAATGACGAACATGGTGTTCAACATCAATGCCCACTGTCATGTAGTAATCATCAAAGGTTTGGGACGTAAATTCACCAGCGTTATCAAGTCGGATTGACTTAATGGGGTAATCTTGGAACTGTGTTCGCAACTTAATTATTTGAGCAAGAAGTCTCGCAAAAGCTACATTTCGAGTAGACAAAAGACAAACATGTGACCATCGGGTAGATGCATCAACCAAACCATAAAATATCGAAATGGTCCACAAGATGGTTGAATAGGCTTACAAATATCGCCTTGAATTCTTTGCAAAAATGATGGGGATTCAGCATCAACCTTTAGTTGTGATGGTCTAATTACCAACTTCCCTTGAGAACAAGTCTTGCAAGGGTTATCATTTGAGATAGTAATGTGTCTGCTCAATAATGGATGTCCATTAGAGTTGGTAATGATCCTACGCATCATGGTGGATTCTGGATGGCCCAGATGGTCATGCCAAAGCATGTAAACTTTTGAATCAATGAACTTCTGGTTCATGACAATATGTGATTCAACTGTCTTTATGTATGTATAATATAATCCATTCGACAAACCACACAACTTCTCCAATATACACTTCTAGGTATCATTAGAGGTAATGCATAGATACTCCACATTTTTTGCATTTTTTCGTTTCAATGTGGTATTCATTTAAACGTATGTCTTTGAAACTTAACAAATTTCGAGTAGATTGAGTAGTATACAACGCATTTTGTATGGACAATATTGTTCCATTTGGTAACATAATCTGGGCTTTCCCTGAGCCTTCAATTACATCTGATTGGCCTGATATTATTGTTAACCTTACTTTTGTAAGCATTAAGCTTGAGAAATACTTTCGATCACAAAGTATTATATGCGTGGTTTCACTGTCTGCAAGACAAATATCTCTATCATTTCTCATGTTTTGAGAATAACCACAGTTTTTATCCATGCTTTCTAAGTAAAGGGGATCACAATTAAAAACAACTTATTCATAAAAGGAAATTGAAATGCCACTTTTATTGAATTGAAATGCGAGTTTTAAACTACAAGTTCAGAATAAAAAATACATCAAACATAAGTGATTCAATCAGACCGGTACACTTCATTCCCTCTTTCCATGGAATTCTGAAGCATTTAGGTGGGTTGTGTTCAACTGCCCTGATAAGTTGAGCACTGGATCAGGTATATCTATTGGTCTAGCCTGGTTGAGGAAATTGATCTCGACACCCCTTTCCTTGAGAGAGGCTTGATATAGATCCACTAGATGTTTTGGAGTACGACAGGTACACACCTAGTGCCTATTGCCACCAGACTTATGGCAGGCTTAGAGTTTCTAGGAACATTGTTCATATGAGCTTTGCCTTTGTGGCGGTTTACATTCTTAAAGCTCGGGCTTGAATTATGCCTTAGAACCTACTGGTGAAACTGGACACCATGGTTCTTGCCTTTCCTGTTCCACCGGCCTCACTTGTGGCCACGTCCTCGTTTGTAATTATTGCCACGAGAGGATATGGTATTCCTTTCAAGGAAAACAGCATTCACTTCTGGGAATGGTGCCAATCCAGTAGGTCCGGACTAATGATTCTTCATCACGAGCTCATTGTTTTGTTCAGCTACTAGGAGAACAGATATTAGCTGGTTGTATTCAGTGAAGCCTCATTCTCTATACTGCTGCTGCATGAGCACATTAGAGGCATGAAATGACACACCCCGACCCAGGATGTCCATTAGGAATCCAAATCGAGCACATAATGTGACCTATACGACTGCACCCATAGCTCATCAATCAATGCTAGCACATAAGTCGGAGTCACCTATAGTGACATGTACGACTCATCCATATCTCATCAATCAATGCTAGCACATAAGTCGGAGTCACCTATAGTGACATGTACAACTTATCCATATCTCATCAATCAATGCTAGCACATAAGTCGGAGTCACCTATAGTGACATGTACGACTTATTCATATCTCATCAATCAATGCTAGCACATAAGTTGGAGTCACCTATAGTGACATGTACGACTTATCCATATCTCATCAATCAATAGTACTGTGTTAGCCAGAGTCACCTAACATGACATGTACGGCAGACCCTCATCCATCAATAGTAGTATGTTAGCCGAAATCACCTAACGTGACCTATAAGGCTGACCTTCATCACAACTATACTCACTGAAATTTCTATCATCAATAAGTACTCACCTGAAGCTTACCTAGGCGTTCGCAGCGTCATTTGGAATAACCACTTTAACGTCCCAACATTCTTAACCAGAACTAAACCAGTGATAGACTAGAATAAAATAATGGTCAATCTCTACGCTGTTAACCATCATAACTTCTTTCTTTAAAGAAACCAAGTACCATATTACATTTGGATTGTTTTATGGTTGCATCTAACTGTCTTGTTAGACTGCCTACGTACCCTCAAATGGGATCAAGCCATTCGTAGTTCAACTTAGTACGTCAAAGCATTCATAGTCATTATATGTAGGTAATATGCATATAGATATTCCATAATGCAATCTAACACTCAACCATGTCATAATATCTTAGACTATATCAATATATGTGTGACATGGTAAACATATGCATAAATCAAATTAAAAGCGTTTGCAGCATTATCAATTATATATATATATATATAGATACGATAAAAGGAAAATACCCACTCACCTAAGGTCCGCACTACGACTCCCTAGTACGAATATCAAGACACCACGCACCATCGTTGCCTAGAATAATTATCAAATCACGTGTCAAAGTTTATAACAGTATAACACATAATTTACGTAAAACACATCCCTACGTAATTCGATCTGGAAGGTCTGCATTAGGGATTTCCAATTCTTTACTTCCAAAGATCCACATTATAATTCTAGAACAATATCCTAAAGTTTCGGGATGATCCAACGGTCAGGTATTCGCCAGTTGCCAAAACCAAGTGGCGGTTAACGTTTATTTTACTAACTTACAAATCAAATTCAGAAAGATCCGTGCGTCAGATTCTTGATCCGTAAGTTCCTATAATCCTCAAATATTACAAAAAATAACCTATTAAGGTTTGATGATGATCCAATGGTCGGATCGTCGATTCATATAATGATCTAATCATGTATTGTAGAGAATTTAGGTTTTAACGATCAACATGCGTCATACTATTGTGAGAACTGAATTCAAGGCATCTAATTTAGCCTAAGAATAGCATCGATGACCCCTTGGCTACGCACCGCCGTGGGTGGCGGTCGCCGTTTCGACTCATCGAAAAATTCAACTATTTCTAAAAATTCTCAAAAATTCCAAAAATGAAGATCTCAAAGAGTAGAGCAAAGTTTTTACATGTAGCAAAGTCCAATTTGGCCTAGAAAGGCTCCAATTTCACTCAAACCCGTTGGAAACCCTAGAAATTAGTGTGTTCAATTCGCCTTCTCTAGTGCTCCGCCGTTCCTACAGTTGTTTGGGGTTTGTTCCTGGCACCCTAAGGAGTGATTTGGAAGTGATGGTGGTGGTTGGGACCTTCAGATTCGATGGATCATCGCCAAGAACTTTCGGTCCCTCCGGTGATGTTCTTCACGAATTTGGACCTAAAATCCTTCGATCTTGGGCGGAAATGGTAGATGGAAGGTCATGGAGTTTGGTTACTGGTACTGGAGGGGTGAAATCACCTAAAACATTAGTGGAAGTGGCCGGGTTGAAAACCAGGTCATCGAAGGTGTATGGGTCGACGATAAGGGCTAGAGCCCTTCTCTCTCTCCTCCCTTGGTTGGCTATCACTCTCCCCTCCCTTCTGATTGGTCAATCTTTCCTTTCTCTGATTCGCCCCCTGTTTCTTCTCCTCTCTTTCGCAGCTCTTTTTTTTTTCCCACTAAACTTGAAAACTGATTGGTTATATTCCCACAAGATGAGAGTTCAATTTAATTAAAACTAAACTTAAAATAACCAATTTCAAACGTTCGTAATTGTACCGATATAATCTGGACTTGCAAACGGCTTTCGCCTATGTGTTCGTACCAACGAGTACTACTTAAATACGCTAAAAGAATAAGTCATACGTTTCTCGAACGATGGTCAACGGAAGTCCAAGTCCTTGCCTCTAGGGAATTTTCGTCAATTCACTTGATTAAAATAAATAAAAACGTAAAGTTAGGGACGGGTTGTCACATGAAAGACGCTGAAAGTCTTTTCTAGCATATCTTCCTCAGTGATGGTTTCTCCACAGAGCTTCATCTGGGAGCTAATTCTGAACATCATAGAATTGTACTTAGCCACTGACTTAAAATCTTAGATCATTAGGTGAGTCCACTCATAACGAGCTCTTGGAATAATCACTGTTTTCTGGTGATTGTATCTGTTGCTCAATGCTATCCAGATAGCTAATGGACCTTCAATCGTTAGGTACTTGCTCTTTAGTCCTTCATCAAGGTGGTGAGAAATAAAGATCATGGCCTTCGCCCGATCTTGAGAGGATGCATTGCTTTCCTCCCTAATGGTTTCTTCAAGATTTCCTGCCTCTAGATGGACCTTGGTATCCACTACCCAGGTAAGGTAGTTCTTCCCAGAAATGTCCAAGGCAACAAAATCAAGCTTTGCCAAATTCGCCATTATTTTCTTTTCTGAAAGAAAAATGAGATGTGTAAGAACTTGCAATAATATGTATTCCTGGAGGAATATAGTGTTAGAACTTCTAGTTCTTACAAATTTTTCATTTTGATCTTCAGGCCAAAATGATAAGCACTCGAAACTTCAGGCTCGAGATTTACATGATTGATGAGAAAGGCGATGGTACTGCACCATTCTCATTGAAGTAAGCATAGGATGGGCGATTATTTCGCACCACTCAAACTGCAAGAAAATTTAAATATGCAGAGTAGGGTGGGCGATTATATCGCACTACTTAAAATTGCAGTAAAATTAAATAGTAGACAAATTTAAATATGCAGGGTGGACGATTATACAACACCACCTAAAATTGCAATAAAATTAAATAGCAAGAAAATTTAAATATGCAGAGTGGACGATTATACTGCACCACCTAAAATTGTAGTAAAATTAAATCTACAGTCCAAGATGGGCGATGATACCACACCATCTTTGATCGCAGTAAAATTAACATAAATAAATATTGGTTAGTAATCAAGAACTACACCAAACAAGAAATCAAATATATAAGTAACTGTTAAATTGAGAACGAGAAGCAGGCATGGTGCAAACAATTCTTCACAAGGGTATATCCAGTAGGTGAGGCAAAGGAAGAAGAAGAATAGTAAAATCCTAGGAGGAAACTTTTTTTTTTTTTTTCTTTTGGCAAAGGGAAATGAGAAATGGTTAGAGAGTTGTGTTGATAACGTGTTATAAATAGGTAAAAGTTAGAGAAATAACCTTTGCTAAAGACAGTAGCAAAACGGGTGCAAATATCACAATATAACTTTAGTAGCTATAACACAAAGGATGACAGATAAAGAGAGGGAGGGAGATATATTGATATTATTTATTGGGTAAATTACACTTTCATACCTCAGGTTTGGGCTGTATTTCAATTCCTTACAACATCTTTAAAACATTTCACTTTCATACCTTAAGTACTATTTTATTTCAAAATAATACATCCGTTACATTTTCCATCCATTGATTCGTTAAATGTTAACGCGGATGCCACATATATGCCACGTGGCCAAAAAAAAATTTTAATTTTTTTTTAAAACCTGAATTTTTACAACAAAAAAAAGGAATACCCCAGCGACCCACATCTGCAATCTGCAAGAAGAAGAAGAAGAAACATCTGCAGCAGGAAGAGAGAAAAACAATTGAGTGCGACCCGCATCTACAGCAGGAAGAAGAAGAAGAAGAAGAAGAATCATCTGCAGCAGAAAGAGGGAAAAAAAATTTGAGCGCGACCCACATCTGCAGTAGGAAGAAGAAGAGGAAGAGGAGGGAGAAGAAGAAGAAGAAACAGGAAGATGGAAAAAAAAATTGAGCGTGACCCGCATCTGCAGCAGGAAGAAGAAGAGGAAGAGAAGGGAGGAAGATAAAAAAAACCAACCCCCCCCCCCCCCACGACCCTCCTCCCGTCCCCCTCCTTGCAGCCAGAGACCCAGCTCCCCCTCTCCCCATGCGACCCTCCTCCCTTCGCGATTTGGTGATTTTCAGTGTGGGTGAGTTTTGAAAATATTTTAAGTTTGAGATGATTTTTGGACTGGTTTTGTGGTAGATCCACCTAATCTTGGCTGGGATTTTCGGCGGTAGGTGATGGGGAATTTTTGGAAGGGGTGGCTCGGGTGGGATTTTGGGGTTTTTTCTTTCTTTCTTCCTCCATCTTCCTCTTCTTCTTGCAGATGTGGGTCACTAGGGTTTCAAATTTTTTTTATTTTTTATTTTTTTTTTGTAAACATTCAGGTTGTTTTAAAAAAAAAATTAAAAATGATTTTTTTTTTCACGTGGCAGACATTTGGCAGCCACGTCAGCATTTAACGGATCAATGGATGGAAAATGTAACAGATGTATTATTTTGAAATAAAATAGTACTTAAGGTATGAAAGTGAAATGTTTTAAAGATGTTGTAAGGAATTGAAATAGAGCTCAAACTTGAGGTATGAAAGTGTAATTTTCCCTTATTTAGTTGATTCTTTCTTTCGTAGTGTGTTTTGATAACACACGGATCACTCTATTTATAGAGCTACTCCCAGGAGAACATCCAAAAATGATATGATGGCTACTTTTGACAATATTACATAACAACAAATATATCACTATCATTTTCACCTTTTCCCAAATGCATGTGGATTGTGGGCATACACCATACAACTTATACAGCAGATACCATTTTTTTTAATATTTTTTTTTTTGGAAAATCACAGGGTACAATGGAAATTTATTGATATATATATAAATTACACCTAGTTAGAAGAGACATAAGTCTTACCCCTCATAAAACAAGAAAAAGAAGGGGGTATATACACCTTACCCCTCTTGAAAAAGAAAAAACAAGAAAAGGAGGGGTGAACATAGGACCAAACCCATTTAAAATAAAACCTAAAATGTAAGAATCTGCAAGACAAGCTACAAAACAAAAAAGAAAAATTCAAAAAGATTAGTTAAAATGAAAAATCACACATCAAGAAAGGGAGACAAACATGTAGGCCGGCATGCCCAAGAAATCTGAATGTAGAAAAGGAAGAATCTCTATAAGAGGAGTGACATGCCAGACAAGTGAAGGTGAGAGAAGCCCTAAATTGGCTAATTTGTCAGCAACTACATTTCATTCTCGAAATGTATGAGATAACAAAATAACATGTGCTGTAATTGAGAAATACAGTTTTGCCAACGAGTCTGGAGCGACCAAGGAGGAGAAAAAGAACCAAAAGCAGAGCAAGATATCACGCTAGAAGAGTCACTTTCTAGCTATAAATTTTGCCAACCCGCCGCGTAAGCTAACTCTACAACAAGGATGATAGCATGAAGCTCTGCATAGAAAGAAGTACAATGCCCCAAGCTCAAGAAGAAACCACCAAGAAAATAACCCGTGGAATCTTGAAAAACCCTACCATAAGTCGTAGAACTGGAGTTACTTTAGCAAGTCCATACATGTTCAATTTGACACAAAAAATGGAGAAGGGATGCGAAAAGATATGAACTATAGAATGAGCTTTACAGTACTTAGCCGAGATTCCAAGAGGTACTAAAAGTTGCTTATCCAAAATACCACGCACATGACCAGGAGTGAAAACTCCAACCTGCCAAATCTAAAGCCAAAGTGGAATGACAAATGTGTGAAAAGAAAGGCGATGCTTAGTTTCAAACTTCATTTTATTACGCATCTTCCAAATAGATATTAGTAAGAAAAACCCTGATGCTAGTCAGACATTGCGAAATTGTGGAGAAAACTGCTTTGACACACCAAACACGTTGTGAAGAAGAATAGTGTCAAATTGAGTAGCAAGCTAACACCAAACACGTTGTGCAAATTCACAACAAAAAAAAATTAGTGCCCAATAAGTAAATTCACAACGTGTGATACCAATTTATTCTCTCACCTCTAAATGTAAATATATCATTCCATAAAAATATCAAAATGATTAGGATGTCCTTTAATTGAGCTAAAATTTTAATTATTATGTTGAGAACCAAAAATTTTGAATAATAAAAGTTTAAGGTTAAAACAAATTTAAACAAAAAAAGAATTAAAAAGTGAATGAATTATAAGGCCAAATCATGGCTTATTGTGCGATTTATTAGAAAATAGGCCTATTGAACTATACTTTCTAAAGATCTTTGAATTTAGGTCAAATGAATATTCACAATATTATGGATATATCAAGCATATTTAACTTATATAACAAGAAGTGAATGAATTTTCCTAGGATATGCATCTAAACCAAACAAAAATTACAAATACGCATCTAATATATCAACCTGACTTTAGATTTTGTATTGCAATGGGTATTCAGACTATGTTGTATTTTTTATTTTATTATAATCAAATTAATCACAACTTATATTGGATTTCTTATTTTTTATTTTATTATAATCAAATTAATCACAACTTATATTGGATTTTAGTACGATTATTGGCTTCAAATTCCTTTTTACTTTTTTTTTTAATTTTCATTTTCAACTCGAACATATGTTGCACCAAATTAATTGCCTTAATTTTGTCTTAAGGTTTAGCTTTCAGGTTTTGGTGTCGAAAACACGAGACCTAACCCACCACTTGAAAATCATATACGACCGAGATACATCGCAATTGGATCTCTAGATCTGAAAAGGCCGCCTTGCTTATAGATTTATGGAACGATGATGAAACCTAGATGATATGAAGCCTTCGCCATGTGCTTTGTTCATCGAGAGAAGGAATTAAAACAGTGAAAGCCTGAGAGTGGGATTTGCAAAGTAACGTCAATGTTGGCGTCATTTATATGAAGGATTTGCCCCCGTGTTTGAATGAACATCAACTTGGGGAAACTGAAAGCTCATCAACTTAGCCTCTGAAAGAATGAATCCCGTACAGGCATCACAAGTTCAATCAAATCTCCAATACAAATACCACATTTAGCTCCTTGCTTTACACTTTTTATTCAAAATTCAAATTCATACTGAGAATCAAATACATCTTTTATTGATAGTTTATTTTATTCGGCAACTTTAATTAATTAAGAGTTCTATTGACATTATTTGTGTGATTACTACTTAAAGCATCTTGCAGTTGTGGGGGACGACAACCATCAAATGGTGGGCATGGTACACCCTTGCTGAAGCTACAAATACAACGCCAAAATGGCGCAAAATCCTGGTAGCACCACGACACAACTTTTCCGATACCGACGTAGCATGGGCGGCATGTTTCGAGGCACTTTTTTGAATCCGGACATCCACCACCACTCCAAGAGATCTCGCAGTCTTTTGCTTCCACTTTAGGCACCAGCATTTTCACTGCACTTTCAGTAAGCACCATGGCAAATAATTACAAATATAGTTTGATTTTCTTAGTAAATAAGTGAGCAAGTTATTAGAAATATTAATAAGAACTTAAGAACAAAACCTGAACAGAAAACAACCAGGACCAAAAGCAAGTGAAAGAAGGTGGTAAAGCTTGCCTTCCCCATTTTTTCCAGCAGAGGATTAAAAAGGGGCCAAATGTGGATGGAAAGCTGCGGGGAAAGGTAGTTTTTATAGAAATATAAGCTCTACCGGTGGATATGTAATCATTAATTAGAATAGATAACCTTCCATAATGTTTCAATATATTTCTATTTCTGTAAAAAAGCTGTTATTAGCATTTAAAAATGTCATCTTGCACATTTTTAGAGATCATTTAATAATCATTTCGTTTTCAATTTTTACTTTTTTAAAAATTGAAAACATTTTTTTTCAGTTTTTGAAATTTGATTTTGAGTTTTCACTTTTTTTATTTATTTTATTTTTTTTAAACGAACTGATTATCAAACGGTCATTTACAAAAACATAAGAAAGAAGTTGCACTTGGCGACATTCCTCAAGTGAGCCTGATTTCTGTGTTCCTCGACTAGATCTAAGTTGAGGGTAAGTTGTTTTTCATTTTCGCTTTGCACGTAGTTCTGGACTCGGAACATTGCTTGCTCAAGCTCAACTAGGACAACTGCTTCTGTACCAAAGGCAAGTGAGAATGAGGTTTCTCCTGTTGATGTCTGATACGAAGTGCGGTATGACCAAAGACTTGGGGTACAAATTCTGGCCAACAACCTTTAGCCTTGTCCAAGTTGGTTTTCAAAGTTCACTTGATTATTTTGTTGATGGCTTCAACTTGTCCATTAAATTGGGGATGAGTTGGGGAGGCAAAACATAAGTTGATGTTAAACTTAGAGCAGAACATCCTGAACTTATTGTTGTCGAACTGTCGCTCGTTGTCAGTGACTATCGCATTAGGAATGCTGAATTTGCAAAGGATGTTCTTCTATACAAAGTCTTCTATTTTTGCCTCAGTAATGGTTGCCAAGGGTTCTACTTCGGCCCACTTTGTGAAGTAGTCAACTGTAACGATTGCATAGTGAACCTTGCCCTTCCCTGCAGGCATTGGGCCAATCAAATCAAGTCCCTATTGGGCGAAGGGCCAAGGGCAGATCATAGGAGTTAGCGGCTCAGAAGGGGAGTGATGAATAGTTGCGTAGCGTTGACACTTATCACATGAGTGGGATATTCTGATGCCATCTTGGTGGAGTGTTGGCCAGTAATATCCTTGGCGAAAAGCCTTGTGTGCTAGGGATCGAGATCCAGCATGATCTCCACGGACTCCTTCATGTATTTCCCGAATGACAGTTTCCGCCTCTATGGGCGTAAGACATCTTAGGTATGGTAGGTTAAAACCCCGCTTGTAGACTTGGTCATTAATGATCAAGTAACGGGTAGCCTTGTATCAAATCTGCTTAGCTTGAACTTTGTCATTTGGAAGGGTGCCATGAGCAAGAAATCTATAAATCGGGTTAATTCAACTATCCATCTGTTGTAAGTTGCACACTTCCACAGCCATGGTGCTGCCAAAAATTCGACCTGAATTTTTCTCCCAATCTTGTCTTCCACCGCTAAGGCGAGGTGAGCCAAAGCATATGCATGACTGTTTGCCGCTCGAGGTATTTAGGTGATCTGGTAGTGGAAGTGCTTGAGCAACAATTGTGTTTGTGCCAGATATGCTGCCATAGAGCTATCTTTAGCGTCAAAGTTGTTGGTGACCTGGTTAACCACCAATTGGGAGTCACTGAAGATATCAATTTGTTTAACCCCAAGGTGTTTGGCCAAACGTAAGCCTGCTAGAAGGGCTTCATATTCGGTCTCATTGTTCGATGCCTTAAATTTGAAACGAAGATCATACTCTATCACCATTTTGTCAAGGGTCGTAAGGAATAGTCCTGCTCCACAACCCTGTTGGTTGGATGAGCCATCAACATATAGACTCTATGCTAGGGCTGTTGGTCATATTTTATGAGCTTCCGAGGGTATGAAACCACTTCTTTAGGCGTAGAAACAATGTCAACAGGATATGTGAAGTCGGCGATGAAGTCTGCCACTGCTTGGCCCTTCTCAGCTGGCTTTGGTTGGTAGGATATGTCAAACTCACCCAATGCTATCGCCCATTTGATCATTCACCTGGAAGTGTCAGGACTTTGGAGTATCTGTCGAAGAGGATAATTGGTAAGCACGATGATAGAGTGTGCTTGAAAGTACGGGCGAAGTTTTTTAGCAGACATGACCAATGCTAGAGCCAATTTCTCAATGTTGAAGTATCGTGTCTCCGCATCTTGTAAGGCCTTGCTAGCGTAGTAGATAGGCCGTTCGACATTACCATTATTTCGAATGAGAACGAAACTTATTGCTGAAGCCGATACTGACAGATAGATAATGAGAGTGTCACCAACCTCAGGTTTGGAGAGCAAATGGGCTTTACTCATGTAGTCTTTGGGGTTCTTGAATGCCTTAGCACATTGACCAGTCCATGTAATGTGTACTTCTTACTTCTCTTAAGTGCTTTGAAGAAATGAGCACATCTGTCTGTGGCCTTAGAGATGAACCTAGTTAAGGCTGCCATCTTGCCAGTAAGGCTCTGGATGTCTTTTGAAGTTACCGGTTCCTTCATGTCATGATTGCTTTGATCTTTTTGAGATTAGCCTCAATGCCTCGTTGGCTTATCATGAAGCCTAAGAATTTGCCAGAGCTTACGCCGAAGGCACATTTGTTAGGGTTCAACCTCATTCGATACCTCTTCAGAATGGTGAAAGTTTCAGATAGGTTGGTGATGTGTTGGTCAGCATGTTTGCTCTTGACTAGCATATCATCAACGTAAACTTCCATGCTCTTCCCAATCTGTTCGGCGAACATTGAATTGACCAGTCTCTGATAAGTCGCTCCTGCATTCTTTAGGCCGAAGGGTATGACTTTATAGCAATATAGTCCCCTGTCAGTAGTGAAGGCTGTGTGTTCTTGGTCTGGAGGGTTCATGAGTTCACACCCTGTCATAGAGTCTATAAGTCTATCTATGAGAGGAAGAGGAAAGCTATCCATCGGGCATCATTTGTTTAGGTCGGTGTAATCGACACACATTCACCACAAGACCTTTTGGAGCATGAGACTTTCCTTGGTTGGATAATTGACTTCGCGGACGAAGCCTATGCTTTTGAGTTTTTCAATTTCTGCCTTCATTGCCTCGTATCGTTCAGCGTCATAAGATCTTCGCTTCTTTCTCACTGGCTTGGTCTTGGGGTCAATACTTAAGCGATGACAAATGATATCAGGAGAGATGCCTGGCATATCCTCGTATGACCAGGCAAAAACCTCAGTGTTCTCTTGCAAAAAAGAGATCAATGCCAACCGAATGGGTGATGACAAGGTGGTGCAAGTTTTTACTATGCGATTCGGATAATCTTTTAAGATAAAGACCTTCTCCAACTTTTCAGCAGGTTGTGCTTGCTGGGTGAAAGAGTCATATTAAGGATCGTCGGATTGACTGTTGCCACCGTGAAGATCCAAGTTGGTTTCGTCTAGGCTGGTCTTTATGACTTGGTCATGTATATAAAAGGTTTCCTTGGGCACAGGCATGTGTTGTTGCTTGACCGAAGTGTTGTAACATGATCGTGCATTAAGTTGATCTCCTCTGATGTAACCATTGCCATAAGGGATAGGAAATTTCATCAATAACATATGTATGGATAGCATAACCTTGAGATTATTGATGCCTGTGCGTCCTAATATGACATTGTATGTCATTGGGCAATCAACCACTAGGAAGTTAATGGTAATGGTAGCTGTGTAAGGGCCTATACCAATGGTGAAAGGTAAGTGTATGCTCCCCAAAGGTTACACGATATCACCGGAGAAGCTTATCAGAGGAGAAATCGAGCGATCGAGCAAGTGTTCAGCTACATTAAGTGTCTTGAAAGCTTCAGTAAACATGATATTGACTGAAGCCCCCATGTCTACCAGGATTCGTCGTACTTCAAAGTTGGCTATGTGAGCTTCCACAATTAGTGAGTCGTTGTGAGGGTAGATGATACTTTTTTCTTCCTCAGGGTAGAAACATATTGGATCCCAGTTAGGCTTTTGATACTTGCCTCCCTTGATGTCTTCCACGTGAAACACTTGGTGGCAAGACCTTAAAGCTCGTTCATTATTTTTCATGGCCCCGTTGGAAGATTTAGATATGGGTGTGCCACCACTTATGGAATATATCACATTCACCTGGTGTTGGTTACAGTTACCCTTTGGAGGGTGAATGAGGAATTGATCAATTTTTCCTTCATGCGCCAAAACTTCAATATGATCACGAAGGGTGATACACTTCTCGCCGTCATGGCCGTTATGTTCGTGGTAGCAGCAAAATGTGCCTGTGTTTTTCGTGGGCTTGTAACCCGACTGCCTCAGCATTGGCTTCGATATCAGGTGTGCTATGTTGGGGTAAATGGCTACGCATGTGGCGTTCAAAGGTGTGTATGTCTCATACCTTGGGGTAAGGCCTGTCTTGACACGTGTTTGGCCCACTGTGTTGACTGCCTGGGGGCGGGAATTATCGTGGCGATACCCTTGGTTATCATGATAGTGTCATTTACTTCTTTTACTAAAATAAGACTGGTGAGGATGGAAATCTTTCCTTTTGCCCTGAGATTGATATGTCTGTTGACTTGGCGAAGTATTAAGTAAGGCAGAGGGAGGCACCGCTGCCATTTGGA
This sequence comes from Malus sylvestris, assembly GCF_916048215.2. Taxonomy (NCBI): domain Eukaryota; kingdom Viridiplantae; phylum Streptophyta; class Magnoliopsida; order Rosales; family Rosaceae; genus Malus; species Malus sylvestris. Next base: position 16,286,899 of record NC_062272.1, read on the forward strand.
AGGTCGAGGTCTTCTCATTTGGTTGGATCTGGCTTCCACTCCTTACTTGCTGATAAGCAGTGGCTGTGGGGGGTTTCCCTTGGTATGTCATTGCCTCGACGGCGGATGCATGGTTATAAGCCTGGGCCATCACCTCAGAGTAAGTCTTCCAAGTGTTGGCATTGATAATGTAGTTAAAGAAACAGTCACGTATGCCTGCCGTGAAAGCTTTGAAGGCAGTCTTGTCGTCTACCTCGGCACAACGGGAATACTCATGGCTGAAGTGGCTAGCTTACATACGTAATGACTCGTCTGGCTTCTGGCGAATAGTGTACAAGTCGTCCGCAGAGTGTAAGCGATCGGTCTGGAAAATGTGCTGAGAAACAAACAGTTTCCTAAATTCCTCAAATGAGTCTACTGTCTCAGGTGGAAGACGACAATACTAGTTTAGAGCTCCACCAGAGCGGGTAGAGGGGAAAAAAAGATATCACTCTTCGTCGGTGTGCATCTGGTATGCCATGGTGGACTCAAAAAGGTTAAGGTGTTCAATCGGGTCCTCCTTTCCAGTATAGAGTTGTCAGCCAAGCTTCTGCTTTGTCTTTGCTTTGAGGAGGGTGTCGAGGATCCTCCTTGTAAGAGGGCCAGGCCTAGGTTGGTTCCAATCAGGTATCTCAGCTTGTTGTTCGGCCTTCAACTTGTTTACTTCCTTAAGAAGCTGTAGGACAAGAGGGTCCTGAGTGGAGTTATGTACCATTGGAGCTTTCTTTCGTAAATCTCCATCTCCTCTTGGAAGTATGAAGGTTTGATCAAGAGCCTGTGATTTTTCCCTGAACTCGCCGTACTGACTTCCAAGATATGTCTGTCAGAACATCTCTGAGTCCCTTATACCTTCGTGTTTCTCTAGGCCTTGTTGCCCATTTCTCAAATTGGTAGCCGGCCTGGGACATGGGAGGGGACCTAGTCTTTCAGAGACCATTGGGTCATTGATCTTCGAGCTTACATGGATGGGATTGTCTCGACAGTCGCGAAAGACAGCTTTCGATCCTTCCACTCCTTCTGTAAGAATGTGTTTTCCTCCACTTCTCCTGCTTTGGGTCGAATCAGATGGGTTGAGAGAAGTCTCATGTTGATTAATGTTTTGATGATTAGCTCGCTCCTCATCAGGGATACCCATGTCGAAGGAAGGTGACCCTCCATGTTGGGGGGCACCTGGATGATGGTTGATGTCCACAAGAGTAACGAGCTCGCGTGTTTGAGTACGCCTAGTTTCGTGGAGCGTCTCAAAGAGCTTCTCATACTGTTCCTGGAAGACCTCATTCTTCATTGCTATCTTGTTGTTTTGAGCTTCTAGCTCATCGACTTTAGCTTGAAGAGTAACCATTTTTCCTTCCTTCTTTTGTTGCCTCGCACCAAGTGAAAGAGGGGTGTCATTCTGCGTGCTATGGCTTCTTTCGCTCCCCATGTTGGAGAGGAATGCCTGGTCAAAAGAGAGTGTACGAATGGTGGAAACTAGCTTAACAAAGCTGAAGAGAGTGGGAATACGTGTCGTTCCCACATATGGCGCCAAATGTTGATGCACAAAATCAGTGAGGACTCTGGTACAATAGAAAGTGTTAAGTTTGTGACCTTCACTAGATTGCTCCGGTCACTAGTGTGGATAAGTATATAAATGGATAGAGACAGGGAAGTAAACACAAGATGTACGTGGTTCATCCAGATTGGCTATGTCCACGGAGTAGAGGAGTTCTCATTAATTATGAAGGGTTTACACAAGTACATAGGTTCAAGCTCTCCTTTAGTGAGTACTAGTGAATGATTTAGTACAAATGACATTCGGAAATATTGTGAGAGAATGATCTCTATTTATAGAAGAGAGTTTCTAGTTTCATTCTTACATTGACACATGTCGTGCTGTGATTGGCCTCTGATGTCGACACGTGTCGCGTTATGATTAGTCTCTGATGTTGACATGTGTCGCGTTGTGATTGGCCTCCTAGTTGGAGGGAAACTCTTGTGGGTCCTTGGCGGTATAATGTTGATCGGTGCTTAGTAGTTTTGGGGTTAGTCAAGTATGGTACAAACAGTACGAATGGTTTTCTTATTTAACTTGCCAAATGCATTTATAATTAGATTATTATGTAGTATTTTGCTATGGTGGTATTCTTATTTTTTTTTTTTAGTACATTGTATTTTTACATGGCTAAACCACACAATGAACAGCCTAATTTGGTATCGAATTCGCCATGCATGAGATCTGTCCTCTCCTAGTACAACCCTTCCGCCCTCCCTTACTCCGAAAACACCATGTGGCTCATCCACACCCACCTCATCTCTCTCACCTCTGCCCACCTATCCCTCGAACCTAAAACAACGATGGGTGTGTGGGGGGCGGTGGGGTAGTAGGAGGACGAGATCGGTGGTGGAGAAGCTGAACTGGGACTTCGGTTGCCGGGGTGATTACGGACTGCTGTGGCCATTACTTTTAAAAATGCTAGATTTTAGGGGGTGAATTTCACTGAATCGAGATCCATGTTTCCTAGAAATTGAAAAGTTTTCAGATTTGGAGCTTGGATTGTAGTGTTCTTTAGTAATCAATTGGTTGATTACAAATCTAGGAATACATAGTAGATGCAATCGCTACTTTTTTGGATTTTGCGGAGGAAAAAGGTTTAATTCAAAAGCGAATCATTTTGACTTTTTTCTATTTTGCCATTCTGGAGCTTTTAATCTAGTTTTTGTAAAGTGGTATGAGAAACTAAGAGGTGGGGGTTTACTGGATTGGAAGGTTCATCAATGGAGTTTACTGGTGGGAAAGGTATGAAGAGAGGAGACGACAGCCTGGTTTTCTATTTTTCTTCTTTTTTTTTCCTTTTTTTATTTATAATTTTGTCGGTTGCCGGGGTGAGTCGGCGGAGGAGGATGGTGGCGATGGTGGGGTTGGTACTCGATGACATGCGTTGTCACGGTGGGGGTGTTTGGCTGCATGGGGTCCTCGGAGATGGAGCGTGGAGGTGCTGCGTGGGGTTGTGGCGCTTGAGGATGTCGTTCCGTGCTAGGCCGGAAGGGCGGCAGATGTCATAGGGCTTGTCGCCCTGGTGGCCGACGAGGAATAATTGGCTATGGAAAAGCCGTTGAAGAGAAGATGAGGGTTGTGGAATCGAAGATGGAGGAGGAAAGGTTTGGTGGGTTGGTGGAGAAAAGAGAATGGAGGGATAAGGGAGGAAGGGCCGGAGGTAGAAGACGACCAAATTTTTTTTTTTTTCGATTCTTTTTTTGAATTTTTAATTTCCTTGTGGACCATTTATTGACACGTGGCGCCCAATCATTGTTCACGTGGGTACCACGTCATTAGTTAACGGAAGACTTAACAGTTTGACTAACGGATGTATGAGACTGTTCCAAAATTAACACTTTAGGTATGACTTTGGGACGAAGAAAACTTGATGTACCAAATGTTGAAAACCACGAAACTTGAGGGTAGTAAACTGAAATTTACCCTTTTATTCATTAGTATTTGACTCTTCTCCAATTCTCTCTTTCGACCCTTTTAATATTTTTTTTTCGATTTTGATAATTACCCAGATGAAATTTGTAATTAATAAGTTGGATTTTATATTTAATTTAATCTGTCAATTTTGTAAAATATGCAGGGGAGTTTAAAGTCGAGAGCGGTACGCACATATTAGGCGTATGTATCTCAATCAGATTGTAGATTTTGTATGTAAATAGTATGTATATCTCAGTCAAATTGTAGATTTTGTGTGATTTTTAATAGGACTATCAAATCTTTTTTATGTAAATAGTATGTAATACACATAAAGTATTATCCTTTGTATATAAATAGTACTAGATACAAAAATTTTGTATGATTTTCAATCCCGCAACATCGTGCGGGGCATTCCTTACTACTATGAACTACTCGAGTGCCTGCATACAGCGTTGCAATTGGTGGCCACAAATCTGTTGGCATAGCTTTGGTGATGGATGAGTAGTACTACTCCGTAGGCAATGCTGCAGGCACTACAGGTATTGCGCGTGTTGCCGCAAACACATATTTTGACATCGTAGCTGTTGCCTTGGGTCGACTTGCCTCTCGCAGCGGTGATGACATTGGGCCAGCTCGGACATCATGTAGGACGCCGCAGAGAGGAAAAGAGTGGAGTGATGCAACATCAACAACAAAGGAAGCCTAGCCTTGATCATGAACATCATGTTAATTGTTCGATCTTAATTAACTTAAATGGTAATTAAAGATAGCTGCAGATAGCACTCGATCAGGTATTTATGGAAGCTTGCTAGCCAGCTCAAGCTTTGAGCATGCATGCATGTACATTTGTCTATGGACATTACATGCAAGGAGACCAGTGTCATACATGACAAAATCAAATTGATGACGTGTTTTCTGAATTGGATAAATTGAGATTGGAGACATTAATTTTGTCTCACTTGATCTCATCACATGCATGGTAGGAGAACAAGGACGGACCTATACGTACGGTTACGTGGTGAATGACTACAATTTACTCTTTTCAAGTTTGATATAATAATTTTTATATGGAACACGAATTTTTAAGTTTCTCACATTGCATGTTTCAAAAATTGTATCAATTTATATGTTTTTATCTCTTTAAACATATCATATTTCATTGAATTGATAATTTTTTTGGCAATCTGATGAATTGTGGCTTACACGCTAGCCTATGTAATGGTCATATGCTCCATTGTCATCAATTTAATGAGAGATTAAACAATCAATCCGACTAAAGATAGAAATTAGCCCTAAAATTAATGTTTAACGGACGCATGCATTTTAAAAATTGAAACTCCATCGTCCATTTGAAAAATCACCACGAATTTGAGGATTATGAAATATAATTAGCCCTAAAGTTAATGTGGAACGGATGCATGCATTATGTATATGATAGTATGACACTAACATTAACGTATATGGCCGATATCACTAGGACGGGTAAAGATTGTTCATATGGTTAGCTATGGTATATACCGTATCATAATGCTGAGTATTTGACTTAACATTAGCTAACATGGGGGAAGCGACCCTGAATGGAATACTTTTATCTCCAAGTTTCAGGTTCGACATGAGGATTTCTTTCTCTAAATTTTAGATAGTTTGTAGATCATGAATTTGATAAGATACCAAATTATTAAGGTAAGTTATATTTGATAACTAAAACCAGTAACACTAAATATTGGAAAATGTAAGATGCATGAATCATGGTAGTAGTATGTGTTTCGTCTTTTAGGGCCTGTAATTGATAGAGTTATAGATTGATATTGGAACTGACAGTATCCAGGCTCAAAAGAGCAGTTATGCATGAATAAACACAAACGGAATTATAAAACTACTCATTTTTATTTATTTATACGGCAGAAAGCTAGAGCTCTTTATTTCACATACAAAGTCAACGCTCACTCTACATGAGCTACTAGTAGTAGTAGTAGTACTTTTTAAACTCTAGCAAAGCCTAACTACTGCATGCTTCTATACATGCAATTTTAGATGACTGACTAGTTGACCACCATTTTTATGCCCTGCCCTTGTTCAAGCTGCCGCCTACACATCTGTTGGCATTGGTGTTGCGGTTGCCCCTGCATCTGGCACTGTTCTTGGCACTGATCTAGCTGCCTCAGCTGCTCTTTGCACTGCTCCTGGCACTGCCGTCCCTGGCCCTGGCAACGCTGCTGGCACTGCTGCCTATATTGCTGCTGCTTCTCCTGATTACTATTAAATCCCTGCCCTTGTTCAAGCTGTTGCCTACACATCTGTTGGCATTGGTGTTGCGGTTGCCCCTGCATTTGGCACTGTTCTTGGCACTGATCTAGCTGCCTCAGCTGGTCTTCGCACTGCTCCTGGCACTGCCGTCCCTGGCCCTGGCAACGCTGCTGGCACTGCTGCCTATATTGCTGCTGCTTCCCTTGATTACTATTAAATCCCTGCCCTTGTTCAAGCTGCTCCCTACACATCTGTTGGCATTGGTGTTGCGGTTGCCCCTGCATCCGGCACTGTTCTTGGCACTGATCTAGCTGCCTCAGCTGCTCTTTGCACTGCTCCTGGCACTGCCGTCCCTGGCCCTGGCAACGTTGCTGGCACTGCTGCCTATATTGCTGCTGCTTCCCTTGATTACTATTAAATCCCTGCCCTTGTTCAAGCTGCTCCCTACACATCTGTTGGCATTGGTGTTGCGGTTGCCCCTGCATCCGGCACTGTTCTTGGCACTGATCTAGCTGCCTCAGCTGCTCTTTGCACTGCTCCTGGCACTGCCGTCCCTGGCCCTGGCAACGTTGCTGGCACTGCTGCCTATATTGCTGCTGCTTCTCCTGATTACTATTAAATCCCTGCCCTTGTTCAAGCTGCTCCCTACACATCTGTTGGCATTGGTGTTGCGGTTGCCCCTGCATCCGGCACTGTTCTTGGCACTGATCTAGCTGCCTCAGCTGCTCTTTGCACTGCTCCTGGCACTGCCGTCCCTGGCCCTGGCAACGCTGCTGGCACTGCTGCCTATATTGCTGCTGCTTCTCCTGATTACTATTAAATCCCTGCCCTTGTTCAAGCTGTTGCCTACACATCTGTTGGCATTGGTGTTGCGGTTGCCCCTGCATCTGGCACTGTTCTTGGCACTGATCTAGCTGCCTCAGCTGGTCTTCGCACTGCTCCTGGCACTGGCGTCCCTGGCCCTGGCAACGCTGCTGGCATTGTTGCCTATATTGTTGCTGCTTCCCATAATTACTATTAAATCCCTGCCCTTGTTCAAGCTGCTGCCTACACATCTGTTGGCATTGGTGTTGCGGTTGCCCCTGCATCTGGCACTGTTCTTGGCACTGATCTAGCTGCTTCAGCTGCTCTTTGCACTGCTCCTGGCACTGCCATCCTTGGCCCTGGCAACGCTGCTGGCATTGCTGCCTATATTGCTGCAGCTTCCCCTGGTTACGAGAAGCAAGAGTGGAAGACAAAGAGGTGGCGAGGACAAGAGTGGAGAGGAACAAAAACAACAAGGGAAGCTTAGGTTTGGCGATGAACAGCATGGCTGCTTTCTCAGTTACTATGTATTGAACTATATCAAAAGGGAGTTTTTATTTTTTTTTGCTGTGGGAAGAACGGCAAGGGGTTTTGTGGTATTTATAGAAGTTGGGGCTAAACATGCATGCGTACACTTGGCTGTGCACATTACATGCAAGGTGACTAGTGTTAAAGGTGACAAAATCGACGTGCCTTGTATACATATTTGGGACCGGGACACCGCGTCCAAACTTGGGAAGATCATTTCTTACGTGGTCGAATCTGGAAAATATGGACGAATTGGTTGCAGAGGTTAGCTTGAAGGGGATAGTAATGTCCACACAGATAATACTTAATTATCATCGGAATGCGTACACTTGGCCATGCACATTACATGCAAGGTGACTGGTGTTAAAGGTGACAAATCGACGAGTCTTGTAAACATATTTGGGACCGGGACACCGCGTCGAAACTTTTGAAGACCATTTCGTACGTGTGGTCGAATCTGGAAATTATGGACGAATTAGTTGCAGAGGTTAGTTTGAAGGAGAGAGTAATTTCCACACGGACACTATTTATCATCGGAATGCACATATCTTATCCTTGCGAATAATATATCTTTTCTCTGTAAATTTTATAAATAGGACTGTTTAATTTTTTAATCTTTATTTAAGGATAATTTAAACATTAAATCATTCATATTGAAGATTGAGTAGTCATCTAAAAAATGGACGCTTTGTCATAAATTGGTTATATGAATACTTATATCGTCACTTTTTTCATACATTTGGATGACGAAACATCTCCGATATGAATGAATATTTTAGGAATGGTGTTTAAATTAAGAAAGATATTGAATGATTCCAATTATGAAATTTGGAAAGAATAGTCACTAGTACATAACAGCATATTTACCACATCAATTCCATCACAGGCATCAACAGCTCGTGGTAGAACTATTTAATTACCACGGTTAAATGTAGCTCGTGATAGATAATATTAATTTACCACGGTCAGATTTTGGCCCGTTGTTAAAAGTGAATAATCTACAACGATTTTTAATTCCGTGATGGAATATCAAAACCACCACGCGATATGCTCGTTGTGGTTACTTCAAACAACCACACCGCCTTTTGAAAATTCACCACGCCATCGGCCCGTGGTGGATTTTTTTTGTGTTTTTTTAAAAATATTTTGGAGGATATTAAAATCTAAAATCCCAATTATTTCCCCCTTGCGTGAAACTGTGAAACCCTAAAAAGAAAACGTCAATCCTTTGTCTCCATCTCTTCCGTCTCCGGCCGGTCTCGGTTTGGTCGTCTCTCCGGTCATCTCTCCCTCAATCAGCGGCAACCTCTCTGCATCACTCAGGTTTCTTTTATCCTATATCTTTTGATTGCGTTTTCTTGTTCTGAATAAGCATTTAAATTATCATTGATCATCGAACTTGGAGACGTGTATCAATTCTTGTGGCTTACAGCTCGTAAATTTCTCTTCCGGCGTTTTTCACTGTAAATATTTTAAATTGAAGATCGAATTCATTCATTGTATTCATATAGGGTAAAGGAGTGTAGCTGTAAAAACTCATCAAAATCGGAGTTAAAATAACCATTAAATCGTGATTTTTCGTTGATAACCGTCTAAATTTTTTTTCTCTTTATTTGACCTTTGAATGTTTGTTTTTTGCAATTTTTGGCGTATGCGATCTCGAAATATATACAAACAAGTTTGATGGTTGGATCGTTGAAACTAGTTTCGTAGAATGCGTATCCCATCAAAATGATAGATTTGCTAACACTTAACAGTTTATTCATACTTTCATCAAGTATAACATAAGATTTTGTGATATCCATTAATGTAAATATTTTAAATTGAAGATCGAGTTCATTCATTATATTCATATAGGGTCAAGAAGTGTAGCTGTAAAAAATCATCAAAATCGGAGTTAAAATAACCGTTAAATCGTGGTGTTTCGTTGATAACCGTCGAAATTTTTTGTCTCGTTACTTGATCTCTAAATGTTTGTTTTTTGCAATTTTTGGCGTATGCGATCTCGAAGTATATACAAACAAGTTTGACGGTTGGATCGTTGAAACAAGTTTCGTAGAATGCGTATCCCATCAAAATGATAGATTCGCTAACACTTAAGAGTTTATTCATACTTTCATTAAGTATAACATAAGATTTTGTGATATCCATTAATGTAAATATTTTAAATTGAAGATCGAGTTCATTCATTGTATTCATATAGGGTCAAGAAGTGTAGCTGTAAAAAATCATCAAAATCGGAGTTAAAATAACCGTTAAATCGTGATGTTTCGTTGATAACCGTCGAAAGGTTTTGTCTCGTTACTTGATCTCTAAATGTTTGTTTTTTTCCATTTTTAGCATATGCAATCTCGAAGTATATACAAACAAATTTGACGGTGGGATCGTTGAAATTAGTTTCGTAGAATGCGTATCCCATCAAAATGATAGATTCACTAACATTTAAGAGTTTATTCATACTTTCATTAAGTATAACATAAGATTTTGTGATATCCATTAATGTAAATATTTTAAATTGAAGATCGAGTTCATTCATTGTATTCATATAGGGTTAAGAAGTGTAGCTGTAAAAAATCATCAAAATCGGAGTTAAAATAACCGTTAAATCGTGATTTTTCGTTGATAACCGTCGAAAGGTTTTGTCTCGTTACTTGATCTCTAAATGTTTGTTTTTTTGCAATTTTTGGCGTATGCGATCTCGAAGTATATACAAACAAGTTTGACGGTTGGATCGTTGAAACAAGTTTCGTAGAATGCGTATCCCATCAAAATGATAGATTTGCTAACACTTAAGAGTTTATTCATACTTTCATTAAGTATAACAGAAGATTTTGTGATATCCATTAATGTAAATATTTTAAATTGAAGATCAAGTTCATTCATTGTATTCATGTAGGGTCAAGAAGTGTAGCTGTAAAAAATCATCAAAATCGGAGTTAAAATAACCGTTAAATCGTGATGTTTCGTTGATAATCGTCGAAAGGTTTTGTCTTGTTACTTGATCTCTAAATGTTTGTTTTTTGCCATTTTTAGCATATGCGATCTCGAAGTATATACAAACAAATTTGACGGTTGGATTGTTGAAATTAGTTTCGTAGAATGCGTATCCCATCAAAATGATAGATTCGCTAACACTTAAGAGTTTATTCATACTTTCATTAAGTATAACATAAGATTTTGTGATATCCATTAATGTAAATATTTTAAATTGAAGATCGAGTTCATTCATTGTATTCATATAGGGTCAAGAAGTGTAGCTGTAAAAAATCATCAAAATCGGAGTTAAAATAACCGTTAAATCGTGATTTTTTGTTGATAACTGTCGAAAGGTTTTGTCTCGTTACTTGATCTCTAAATGTTTGTTTTTTGCCATTTTTAGCATATGCGTTCTTGAAGTATATACAATCAAATTTGACGGTTGGATCGTTGAAATTAGTTTCGTAGAATGCGTATCCCATCAAAATGATAGATTCGCTAACACTTAAGAGTTTATTCATATTTTCATTAAATATAATATAAGATTTTGTGATATCCATTAATGTAAATATTTTAAATTGAAGATCGAGTTCATTCATTGTATTCATATAGGGTCAAGAAGTGTAGCTGTAAAAAATCATCAAAATCGGAGTTAAAATAACCGTTAAATCGTGATTTTTCGTTGATAACCTTTGAAATTTTTTTTCTCTTTATTTGACCTTTGAATGTTTGTTTTGCGATTTGACCAAAACAAATAAAAAATGATAATTACAATTCGATGGAATCTGCTAACCTCGGTCCTCCCTCTGCTCCCTCTTTATCTCTTTCTCCCGGTGTCGAGAAATTATAGAGTAGTACAATAGTATTACGTCAGCCGTGATGCTTTCATTCAAATCTCACAATCTGTCCTTATTTTTACAGAGCTAGAATTTTATTATCATTTTGACCTTTTAAAAATTAAAAAAAAAAAAAGAACAAAAGAACAGAGGAGATGGACGGTCTCCTTCCCTGTTCGACCCAACCCCTCCCTTGGACGTCTTCCCAGCCATTCCTTTCTCCCCCAAAACCCAGCCCACCTTCTTCCCCAAACCCCAAGCCATTCCTTCTTCCCAAAACCCAACCTTCCTTCTTCCCCGAACCCAGCTTTCCTTCATCCTCAAACCCTATCTTCAACGATTTCTTTATCTAAAAAGGATGATCCTCAAATGCAGTCTTCCTTCTTCCCCAAAACGCAGCCTTCTTTCTTCCCTTGGCTGGAAGTCTTTTTTTTTATGGTTATCAATTCTTTTAGCCCAGATTGCGAAATCCACCAAACCTTCAATACGGTTCTCATCGATGGAGAGTAACCATTACTCTCCTCCCTCTCGATTCATGATACTTGAGCTCCCTCCCTCAGCTTCTCTAAAGTCGACTCCGAGTCTCCGACCACCACCTCATGGTCATGAGTCTCCTGACTCCTGAGTTCTGACCAATCCATTTCGAAGCCACAAGGTAATTCAAATGTCTATAAGTATCATACCCTAAACAATTTTTATTGTATGTTAAGTACCAATTGCTGTATAATTTGCACCTCGGTTAGGAACCATGGATAGATTACCGCAATGTTCTTTAAGTTTTCAAAGGGTCTATTCACTAATTTCTCTTTTGGGTTATTTTTGGATTTGGACCTTGCATTGGATGTCTTGGAGATGTTAATTTGGATTGGATTTGAATGTTATTTCGGATTTGGAATTTGGATTCGGATAATAATATTAATATGTGCTGCTGGGCACAATCTGTGCTTCAATACTCCCCTAATATGTGCTGCTGCAGTGCATCCTCAATTCTTAAAGACAGCTCCTGTGAGTGTAATATGTGCTGCTGCAGTGTTGTGTGCATTGCAGTGCAGCGGCTGCAGCCTTATTTTATAAAAATGATGTATAAGAAAGTTGCAACCCGTGCCCACCCCTAGTATCAGAGTCCCAATAAAGTTTTAATTTTATGGCTATAAGAGAGTCCCAATGATGATATAATTGTAAAACAATTAACATAATAAAAGTTAATATATTTTTTATTGGAAACAAAACTTAATTAAAAACCCACGAAGCGAAGAAACTGCCGTTCAAAGTTCCCCCAGTCGCTTGCAGTTATATTTGGCTATCCCCTCAATCCTTCTCTTCACATCGTTCTTTTTTACTAGGACGCAAACATTATTCACTGATCTCTCTCTATAAATTTGGTATGAATTGAGTGGTCTTGTAGTTGCATTTGGTTACCCTGCGAAATCTTTCTCTCTAACTTGGTTTTTTCTTCTAGGACCGAAAACATTCCTTTGTTAATCTCTCTACGAATTTGGTTTCAATTTTTAGGTGTCTATGGATTTTGATGGTTTGCCAGACGGTGACGAGATTCGCTCAAGTGATGATGTGAATGAAGCAAAAAAGAGAAAGGGAAGAGGTCCAACAATGTTGGATTATAATGCTCTGTCAAAGGCCAAACAAATTGGTGTTCAATTCAATGACAAAGGACAACATTTTGGTGCTGGATCAGCGAGTTTGAGTTCGTCGGCAGGGATCCTTGCAAGACAACTAATACCAGTAACTTACGCAAGTTGGGATGAAGTTCCTACAATTTTGAAAGATAAATTATGGGCTGTTGTGAAGGTAAAATTTATAACTGAAGCTGTGCTCTTATTTCCTAACTATTTTGTTCTTCTATAATACATATAAAAAATCAATTATCTTTTTGATGTTAATAAAGATTCATGGTTAATGCAGCAAAAATACGATTTGGCACCCTGTCGTAAGAAGATATTATTAACACAAATGTCTGGGTGTTGGCGTACATACAAAGCCACGTTGACAAAACAAATAAGATCCCTTGATGATGGTCCTGATGCAATGGAACAAATGCAACTCTTGAAGCCTGCTAATGTTGAGAAAAAGCTAATTGGGACAAATTTGTTAAACATCGATGCTCTCCTGAGTTTGATGTAAGCTTGTTTGTATTAAATTTTAAATTAATGATTAGGTTTTCTATGCATGGATGTTGGTTAAATGAAGTTCCTTGTTATCTGTTTTTCTTTGTTAGGCAATTAGTGAGAAGTTCAAAAAGTTGAAATCATTCCATACTCTCCCTCATGTGATGAGTCGTAAAGGATATGCACGCTTGGAGGACGAGCTGGTATGAACCTTTGTATATATTTTAATTTCATTTCAGTGACAACACACTTATATGGAGTTTAAATTATGGATTAATTAATAGAGAAACAAAGGTACACCTGAGGCGAAAGTTCATCACATGGTGCTTGGTCCTAATTGCTGGAAAGTTTGGGTAACTGTTGTCAGAGTGGAGAATATATCTTTGTACCGCCCTAGAAGTGAATTTCGTGTCCTAGAGGATGCTGTGTCTAGTACAATTGCCTGGCCATCAAAGTACGTCCGAGTTGGAGAGTAATTTTAGTTCGTACTTAGACTAGAAAATGGTACTTTGACACTACATAGATAGTACTTTATGACTTCCGTTTATGTATTCATTAGGCACTACATGGATAGTACTTTATGACTTCCATTTATGTATTCATTTGGAAACTCAAGTATTTTTAAATTATGCTATAATATTATCAAGTATTTTTTATGTGCTTATTATATTGTAGTAAATCTGCAATTTTGTTGGTTATTCTATACTAAAATATATAAATACAGATATATATATATATATATATTTGTTAAATAATTTTTTTTAATTTTGGAAAATAATTTATAACGGGCTTTAGCTGTGGTTAATTAGTAATCGACAACGGTCATAGTACGTGGTGTTAGATCTCAATCTACCACGGGTACAATCCGTGGTTATATTGCAGTTGACAACGGGCATAGCCCGTGATAGAAATGAGATTTTTTATCATATCCAGAATACTAACGGGCACAATGTTCGTGGTGGATTGCAATTTATCACGGGCATTACCTGTGGTTAATTAGTAATCGACAACGGTCATAGCACGTGGTGTTAGATCTCAATCTACCACGGGTACAATCCGTGGTCATATTGTAGTTAACAACGGGCATAACCCGTGATAGAAAATGAGACTTTTTATCACATCCAGAATACTAACGGGCACAGTGTCTGTAGTGGATTGCAATTTATCACGAGCATTCACCGTGATAGATGAGCTTTTTTCTTCTAGTGAGTAATGATATGGAGTTATACTACACTTACCACATATTGTATATCACATTTGTACGTACCAACTCTAGTAAAGGTAGAGTCCACCAATATATATGAGTCTCATCTCTATTAAATAAATACTACAAATGTAGTAAGAGTAGAATTTTTTTTTTAATATTGTATAGGGGTGTGTATATTAGCAAGACACCAATAATAAGAAACAAAAGCCGCCAACTAACATAAATAAGAAGAAAGAAAGGCTACAACTCATAGACAAACACCACACACACGATGTATGTATACACTTTCTCATCGATCGAGATTGTATTAAATTCAAGATCTCCTTATTTAGTTCTATGTTTCATAGTTTTTATCCACAAATCTCAAATCCCCAATTTCGTAATGTATTTTAGAATATTGGAATGTCAATGAGGTTAAGTTTTATCTTATCTTTTGATTCCATCCAATTTCATGCAAATTGTATGTTAGTTTTGTCTTTAAGAAATGTACCTAGGAAAGGTTAAAGGTCTCGAAGAGGCGGGGCATAGATAACTTGAGAATTACTCAATTAAGGGCAACAGAGTTTGTTCGATGTCACTAATCGTGAATTCACGCTTACAACCAATCCAAATGCTTGGTTTTAGGGAAAAAAAATATTCAGTTTGATATTGTGAAGCAGATACAATTTTTAATTAATCAAGTCTCTCATAAATGTACATATGGAGTACTTTAAGTAGAGAAATTAACATTGGTAAGATAGATACTTAATACTAATATTATGTTGAAAGTTGTCCCACATCTGTGAAGGACAAGGTTTGCTATGTGCTTATATGATCTTTGGCTACTCCTTATATTGCCAATTGGTTTTATGATGGAACCTCAATTTCATCATGGTATCAGAGCGGGTTGTCCTCGTGTGAAGCCAAACGGCCACACGCGCTCTACGTCACCCAGTTGTTGTCCACCTATAGGCTTGAAAATCCACAACACGTGCGGGGGCGTGTTGAGAGTCGTCCAACATCTGTGAGGGACAAGGTTTGCTATGTGCTTATATGATCTTAGGCTACTCCTCATATTGCCAATTGGTTTTATGGTGGAACCTCAATTTCATCATATTATAGTTACTAAAGCACCTAATATAAACATGCTTTAATTAAAAGATGAGAAACCACCAAACGTGTTTAATTAGACTTGGCATTCGTGTCGTGTTTTCCGTGTTCATGTCATTTTCGTGTCATACCTAATATCGTAATGGGTCGTGTCGTGTAACACCCATTAAAATAAACGGGTAAAATGACCTGACCCGAAATCGACTCGATAATATTAACAGTTAATATGACCCGACCCGTTACCCGTTAAGGAAAATATATTTTAAACCAATAAATAATCAAATGAAAAACATAATACTAAATAAGTATATGCATACCATATTGTCACTTCCAAAACCAAGGTTTCTAAAAAACGCTAGGCGCTAGTCGGGCGGCGGGCTGGCACCTAGAGCCTAGGCGGCTAGGCGGAGTCTAGGAGGGCGCCTAGGCAGCCTAGGTGGATTTCAGTAATTTTATTATACATCATATAAATTAATTCAATTTACTACATACTATGTGAATAAACATTGAATAATATGTTATTTTAAAAAAAAAGAAAAATATATGTGCAAGAAAATATGTAAAATTGTAGACCTTTTGTATCATTTTTAAGCCTATAAATTTTTTTGAGCCTTTTTCTTAAATAAATGAAAGATTTGGGCCTTGTATTCCTTGTTTCACCTTTGAATATAATGGGCACAATGGACCATAACCAACAACCCAAAGCCATCTAATCATTTATTATCCTATATTTCCTATTAGAATAAAAGAATATTCCAAATGCTTGTACAGCCTCCTGAATCCCAATCACCGATTCACCTTTTTCATAATCAAACCCTACGCTGCTCATTGCAAAAACCATAGCCGCCGTCAGCCATATGACTACATCTGCAATTGCAGATCCATACTCTCTTTCTCGTCTTGTAAACCATCATCACACCGAGAGGGAGACAGCGAGACTCAGGGAAAGAAGACAGCGAGGCGCAGAGCACCCAGATTGGCTAGCGTCCGCCTGCTTCTGGGTAGACCAGTCATATTTTCCCAGTCTGCCCAGAACGTCCAGCTTCCTTCTAGCCCGCCTAACGTCCGCCTTACGCTGCCTAATAGCATTCCCGATTTAGTAAACGATTTTGGGTTAATTGGGGCGGAGCACCGTCGTCTAGCGCCTAGGCGGCCGCCTAGAGCGTTTTTTAGAACACTGTCCAAAACATAAAAACGCATTTTTCTTTTAAGTATATTTTCACTTACCTAAAGTCTTTAATAGTTTTTTAATTAATGTAGAAGTGTAAAAAAATATAGAAAAAATATATAAACGCTCGTAATGACAAGCTTTACAACTTTTATGAAGAGCTTAACTTCGAAATTTGCCACTATAATCATATAAATCATAGATCAAATTTTAACCGTTGATTGTTGTTTACATTTACGCTTCATTATTCTCATCAAATTTTGTTTTTTCAAATTTTGTTTTTTGAAAACTTGATCTATTAGAGGATGCAGGAAGATGAACTGTTTGGATCATTGATATTATATTCAGAGTTTTACAGTTAGTGAAAATATTGCTTGATGTTTATAAGGTTTCTACAAACTATATGACATCGACTCATATTTCAGTTAACCGTAAATATCGAAACGTGATATCAAAGATCTGAACCGTTCATCTTCTTACATCCACCAGATGATCATGTTTTCAAAAAAGAAAATTTTAAAAATGAAATTCAATAAGAAGAATACAGCGTAAATGGCAATCGACGGTTAAATATAAATTTAAGGTTTATGAATTATAGTGTTGGATTTCAAAGCTGACCCCTTCATGAAAGTTGTAAAGTTTGTCACTATGAGTGATTGTACATTTTTTTTTACATTTTTTACACTTCTACAATAATTATTATTAATTTTATTAATTTTTCCCTCAAATAAAAAACATTATTCATGAAGATTTTGGAGGATTTTAAAAATCTAAACGATAATGTAAGTATAACCATTATCTATTCGTGGAGGAATAATGATGAATCACTCGTCTTTATATATTCATTCACATTTTTTCATACTTGTATATATGTCTTCTTAGTTCTTGCCTATACAAATACTATATTAGTTTATTTTAATTTTGGACAACAACATGTTAAGTAAAACTTATCCTAGTAATGATAATAAGGAACTCTCATAATAAAAACAAATAATGACTAAAACTTTTTTTTTAAAACTTATATAGAATAATAATACAAAACTATATATTTAATATAGAATATATTGCATATATTAATATGGCTATTGTATTTTATAATAAATCTTTTAGTAATTAAACTTTAAAATTATCAAAATAATTTTTTTTTAACGGGTCGAAACAGATTACCCGCGTGTATAATGGGTTCTTAACGGGTGACCTGATAATGACCCGATAAGTTATCGTGTTGACCCGAAACCCGTTATTTTCGTGTCGTGTCAGAAACTGCCGGGTCTATGTTTAATATAGGGATCATATTTATCGTCATGCACTCCATCAAGAAATATAAGGGGCATATTTGGTATTCTACTTGAATTCAAAATTTTTTTAGACTAAAAAACTGTTTTAAAAAACCGAACTCAAAACTAATTTTAAAAGTAGCATACTTCAAGAAAACACAAAAGTGAGTTTTTAGAGTTTTCAAACTCCAAACCCACTACTTTCTCTCTTCTATCTTGATCTGGTCCTTTCTCTCCTTTCTTTCTCTCTCCTCCCCTTCGAATCTCTCTCATATTTCTCTCTCATCTCTTTCTCCTTTGACCCTCTCTTTGGATCTCTATGTCTATCCAATTGAATTTAGTATTTCCTGAATTGACATAGAGTTGCTATAGGGTGTTTTACTTTTCTTTTTAAATATTAAAATTTAAAAACACTTTTAAATCTTAGACCAAACAAGTTTTTGATCTTAAAGAAAAATGTCCTTAAAAGATGTTTTTAAGAAAAGTTTTAAAAAACTGTGATTTTTTTTTAATACAATACGAAACATACCCTAATTTTCCAAGATATGGAAACTAAGTCAGAAAGAGAGGTTCTTTGTCCCCCGGCTTACACATGATCACTGGTTATACTCAGAATCTTGACATCATAAATATACATTTGGATGAGATATTTGTAATGGAAATACCCAGAAATAGGACAATTCCTTAATCTTAGGACATAAATAGGATATTTCGAATATGCACACGACATGCACAACAATCAGACAGAAATAGGATTTTTCCTACAGCTTGAAATGACTTAATTGCCCTCGTATATAAATGGGTAATTCTTCCCATTTTCTGATTTCTATCTTTCTCTCTCTCTCTCTCCTTACTTCTCTCTCTTTTCTCACTTTCTCCCTCACACACTCTCTCCCCTTTTCATTGTGCACTTACGGTGCGCAATTGTCCCGACCAACACTGTCTATATCGAAGCTACCACCAATTCCATCTCGTCCTCATGAGTCCAAAACACGTAGCCTTGTCACGAATCTCATCCTCGATCATTAGGATTGAAACTCAAGTAAGTTGCGAGTTTTCTAGCCATTTTCTGGCAACACGGCAAACAATCGAAGCTTGAGACCACCACCACTGGACTCGCATCGAGGGTGGGAACAAAGCCCAGTCATTAAATGTTGGTGTTTTGTTGGATGAATTTTTCAGGATTCACTCACTATATGTACATGACGTGTACATGATATGCTCACAGATTTGAGCCAACCCAAAAACCCAGAGCTCACAACTCTCTCTTCAAAATCAGAAAAATGGCGTCATCACTTGTCCATATACACTATATGCACACCACATGCACATCATATGTACAGTACATGCACATGATATGCACATAATTGAAGATCGAGCAACGAGCTGCTTTTCTCATTAATAAGAAATTTTAACGGCAACCTATTTGTATAATGGCTACAATTAAAACATAATTTTACAATGGCAGTTTGAAAAGTTTTGTAACGTATATCAATCACCGCTTAACTGTGCATGTGGAAAACATGTTACTCATTTTCGTTATTTCATAGACACACATGATCTTTAA
Organism: Malus sylvestris; assembly: GCF_916048215.2. Lineage (NCBI taxonomy): Eukaryota > Viridiplantae > Streptophyta > Magnoliopsida > Rosales > Rosaceae > Malus > Malus sylvestris. Next base: position 16,306,187 of record NC_062272.1, read on the forward strand.
CATCCTCTAAGCTTTTTCTTAATTCAGTTTTTCACCGAGGCCAACTAGGTTGTGATCATACTCACTAATTTCCGAGGCACAACATATGTTCATCATAACGAGTGAACATTCTCGCTTCTCATATTAAGATGTAGCCATGCACACCATAAGCACATTAAGGAAAAAATTTCACAAATTTCTGCACTTGAACACTTGAACCAAAAATTGTTCCATCTCAGTTTTGTAGCACATCAAAACCTGAAATTTATTCCACAACCCATAGGCCAGAACATGAAACACAAACCCTAATTTAACTTCTAAGTTTTAATTCCTCTTACAAACAACCGATTTATTCCATAAATCAATGATGAAGGAACTTGGAACTAAACCCTACCTTACTATGCTTGCCGAAGCTTCATTTGCCAAAAAAAAAATAGAACTTTTTGGCCAAAACAAAAAATATGGTACAAAGTTCATCTCACTCTTCTCACCTCTCTCGCATCCTTTTGTTCGAAATTAAAGGTATGAGGTGAACCCAAAACCCAACTCACTTTTCTCACCTTTCTTTGGACTTCCCTCTCTTTGAAATCGAAGCTCATAAATCTGAGCTCAACCTAGAAACCCAGAGCTCACAGAGCTCTCTTAACATCCCTCTTTTCCAAATGAGAAAATTGATGTAATGGGTTTTTGATTTTTTGTATTTATATGTGGGTATTTTAGTAATTTCAATTGTGTGCATGGTGTGCATGACTTGTGCATGGTCGGTTTGTCCTATTTCTATCCCAAGATTAAGAAATTGTCCCATTTTGGGGTGTTTCCCTATTTTTAAATTATCAAGAACTTCAAAATTCAACTATTATAAATGCACAGATGAACTACTCAAGTTGAGATGAGAGGTTTTTGGAGACGTTATTTGGCATTGTTGTGGATGTTAAATGTATTGTCCATGTCTCTTACAACGTTGCTGGCAATATCGTTCTCATGGCTTTATTCGCTCAACATATTGTTGATGGCACTGTTCTGATCTGCAATGCTGGGGCATTGCTCACTAATGTTGTTTGCGATGATCAGAATAACACCAAACACTTTGTTGTTTATAATTCACAAACTACCCCTTCAACTTGCTTCCACATTGCTCTGACATTCTTCTCATAGTTAGCTTTGACAAAAATTTTCCATTTCGGATGTTTAGTGTTTTTTAATGCCACATTTTGGGCCTGATTTGATGTTGATATGGTCATAAAATGTGGATTTCCTGGATGATCAGATTCTTTATATTAGAATAGGAATGTATTTTCCAGTTGTCTTATTTTATATTGTTTCCTAGTTTTTATTAAAAGACCTAATTTAGGTATGACTTTAATTTATGCACATTATAAATACTTAGCTAAGTCTTATGCTAAGTTTTAGACGTGATATTGCATTGTCGAACACGGTTGCAGGATTTTGGACCAATTTCAACATATTTTACAAGGGTGTTTTCTATCTTTCTTCTAATAATATTTTGTTTTTCAAGCCTTAGCATGAATATGTAGTTTCTTATTGGTTTACTTATGATATTATGCATGCATACTTTGAATTATTAATCATTTTGTTTAAACCGTCTACATGTCTTAATGCTTAGCTACTATTAGGATGTTTAGGTAAGTAATTTGATGCAATTTATGTTGAAACATCACCATTAAATTGAGTAGGTGATAGGAGCATATTTATGCGACTTAGTTAGCTTGTTTCTTGGCATTTATGTTGTTAGTTTGTAGTTATTTTAGTATTTTAAGCTATTTGGTGTGTTTGTAGGTCCAAAGGGTTAATGTGGCAAAGAAGTGCATTTTGGAGCATTTTTGGGCATGGAATGGATAGCATTTGTTTGGAGCAAAAGGAATGGACGAAATTTGAAGTTTGTGCATCATCCTTTCCCTATAAATAACCATTTTAGCACACTCATTTCACCCAACACATCCACTCATTACAACCACCCAACACATTCACCTACCACTACATCCACTCATTTCACCCAACACATCCATTCACCTACCACTACATCCACTCATTTCACCCAACACATCCACTCATTTCAACCACCCAACACGTTCACCTACCACTACATCCACTCATTACTACCACCCACTACATCCTCTCCCTAGCCTATAAATTTATCCATCCAAAGACACATTTGGGGGGATAGTTTAGGGAAAAGGGAGGAAGATACATTCTGCCGCAAGGCAGAGTCTTTTCTTCTTAACCATTCTACATATTCCCACAACAAAAACATAATTCCATGCACCTTCATTTCCCTTTCCTTGCCGTGACCTCCATCCAACCTAAACACATTCAGCATTTCCCTTCCATATATCCATATGCATCCATCAAACCACATCTTGTGCCGCAACAAAGAGAAGAAGAAGGACCCTTGGACGTGCTTGCCATTCAAGTTGGATTGTTAGAGCGTTTTTAGGTGTTTTCATTCTTTTGTTTTCAATGTCTAAATTTGTTTATCTTTGCTTTGTGAGTATGAGGAACTAAACCCCCCTTAGCTAGGAGGGAATTCAAAGCCATGAACATACTTGCAATATGAATTGATTACCTTCAGTTGTGATTTCATAAGTTGTGAATTCAATTTGTTTAACTGCTTGATTGATGACTTATTCGTGTATGTTTATTAAGAGTGCACACTTAGTTTGCATGCATGAATATGATGCTAGAGTATAAGGGAGTTTCACCTAATAGTTACAAACTTATATTCACAAGTAGTGGAGGTCGCTTATAAACGATCGCGTTAAATGAATTCTTGGCAGGAGTTTCATGGTCATCATAGTAACGAATGCCTCGTCAATACTTATAGTTTTCATAATGCTTAATGATCTTTGATTGTATCTTTATTGTGCTGTTCATGAAAAGGACTTTTGAAGAATGCTTGAATTGTTGTATGCGTTTTCCCATCCAATTCAATAACTTAAGGAGAACTTAAAGGTTAATTTAAGCGGACTTAATTAACCTGGGGTGTTGAGTTTCTTGATTTATCGAAAGAACAACTGAAAATTGGTTTATGTGCAAGTGTGTCATGTGTGGAAAAGAACCCTCTAGCAAGCCCATCATCCATAGTTTACCCAAATTCGTCCAAAATCTGTTTTAGTTTACAATCTGTTTGTTTTGTTTTCAAATTCGTCAAAATCAAATCCCCCTTTACTTTAAAGTGTTTTATTAGTCAAAATCTGTTTTAATTTGTGTTTTTAAGTGTCTTGAGTCAAGCTAGAACCTAATTTCGTCCAAAACCATCCCTAGAGTCAGTTTAGAGTCTAATTCATTGTTTTAAGCTGTTTTGAGTCTTTTAAACTAGTTTTGAGTCTTTTTAGTTTGTATTGCATCTTTTGAGTCTAGTTTGGTGTTTTAAACTTAATTTTATGTTTTTAAGTCAGTTTAGAGGTTATTAGCAAGCCCTCCTAATCCCCGGTCCAGAACGATCCCTACTTACATTCTTTACTACAATTGATACAAGAGGGTTTAATTTGTGTGTTAAGTTAATTTTCGCATCAGTACGACTTCTTGTGATTGATAATTGTAATTTCACTTAAGGCGAACATCACACTCTTAAGGATTGCATGGTTTTTCAAAAGGTTTTCACAATACTTAATGAGTCTTTCATGTTCATATTTGATCTGAACATTACACATGGATTACATGTTAGATATACGTTCTAGCTCGAATATCATGAGCCTAACCTTCAAAATTGCATGTGTTAACTCATAAATAATTGATAGGATTATATTGGATTGTTAATGGTGACTGCAAAAATCTAATACCTTTACATTTGATTTTTCCAAACTATTTTCTTTTCTTTTTGTTGTCGAGCTTTACTAAAATTACTTTCAATTATTTTACTTTCTGTCTGTACTTTCAAATTCACAATTTCAATTTTTTAAAAAAAAATCTTGTGTTAAATAGTTAATTGAGAATTGGTTTTAAATACAAGTTAGACATATCAGTTAACACACCCCGACCTAGATCAAGACATGCTGACCGTCACATGAGGGTGACGTAGGCATGTGCACCGTACGGAAGCAATAGAGATATAAGGAATTACGAATAAAAAAAACCAAATCAACTAGAGTACTAGCTAAGTTAGAGTGCTAGTGCAAAATTAAGTGTGAAATACACAACCAGAGCATAAATAGCCTAAGTGCAGTCAAGCAAGACAAGTACTAATTATACAACACCAATTGGATCCTACATTAATGATGTTCTGTCAGAACCCCCGTCGAAATCATCGTGATCCACTAAGCACTTCTACCTAAAACCTGGAGGAGCACAAAACAAAATGTGTGAGTGGGCAAAAAAAAAGCTTTTCAAATCATTTCATTTCTCAAAAGTTCTAACCCTTCGCCATAAAACTTGTATAATTTCCTAGAAAATATATATACTATAACAGAAATCATACTCAAGATGAAAGTCCATAGAAGTATACCATGCCAAAGTATCTCAATGCAATGCCATAAGTACTCCAAGCAAAATATATCAATGTCAAATATTGCATCAACCAAACCTTTTTAACTCAAACTGCACGGCTGAATATATAGCTCATAACCAATCTCAATCATATCAAATCAAATCCTGCACACGAGTCAGAACCACCTAGAGTGGTCTGTAAGACAAGACTATGTGTAAAGTGAATATGCTCTAGTGCTACAATCACGTGAAGGCTATGCAAATAATCGCGGGTCACCTACGAGTCGGAACCACCTAAATACATCACATCATATCTCACATAACTGAAGTAACCTCAACCGTTAATTTATGAACTTACCTGGCACTTACCTGTGCCTCCACAGCACCAATCATAAATATATGCAACTACTAATGCATAAATAAAATAGGCAGATACTTTGCATGGCATTTCAAAACGTATAATCATTCAATTTCATTTTATGGGAAAAACTCAAGTATATAGGTATATACGGAAAACCAAAAGCCCATTCACTGATATGTCGAAGGGTCGTAGCCCCAGAGCACCTATATGCGAAATAACTGAATAAACGTTATTTAAAGAACATACACAAAACTAGGAAATAACTTCTCATATAATGCTCAAATGGGATATTTGAATATACCACCATGATCTACTCAACTTCAGCAACATCCCCATATTTTTAGAAAAAAATTTCAACCACTCACGCGCCAACCAAGGCACAGCCAGACTCGCCCCCACGCGCGGCCAAACCCTAACCGAAACTTAATTGCTGTTAGGAATATTCCGTTAAAACCTTAACAAAAATTAATAGCGTTACCTGACGCCGTTAGAATATTCTGTCAAACTTGATAGAATATTCCCTTCTCCTTCCTTGGTTCGCCGGTGTCCGACGCCGGTCGCCGCTGCACTCGCTGGTTTCTGAAAAAAATTTAAAATCTTCATATCTCCTTCGATTCTCAACCAAAATTCAGAAAATTTATACCAAATTGAAGCTTAGGGTGAGAACAACATATTTATACCACTTTGGAGACCTAAACCCAACAGAAAGTCACCTGAAAAACCTTCGATATTCTGGCCAAACTTGTAACTCGCTAAACCTGGGCTTCCCGACGTCCAAAACACTTCGTTTTTCTTCTCCGAGCTTCGCGAAGACGTCCTACAGCTCACTAGCAACTTAAAATCTCCTAAAAACTTCACATTCACGATCACATGAACAGTGCATTAAAACTGAGATTTCTGGTTCTCGGGAAAACAAGGTCTTCACTTCAAACTAAGGGCATAGATGACCACCTAGACTCACAAGGAACACAAAAACACCATTTTCAACGTCGATCCGTGAAGATAGGGTTTGGTTTGGGTGTTGTCCGTATGAGTGTACGGAAAATGGAAGAAAACCGAGAGAGAAGAGAGAGAGAGAGTCACCGGGAAAGGGTTGGTGTGTGTGTGGTTCAGATTGGTCCCCAACTAAAGACAAATAACTTCAAAAAAAAACTAATTGGGTCCAACCATTTAGGAAATAAACTTAATTGGTCCAAAACCTTAGCTTAATCCACAACATAACCAAATGCTCAAGGTCATTTTAGACTTTTCACACCACCGCTAAAAAATAATTCGAGACGGGTTGTCACATCAGCTCTTGTGGAGAACCTTCATTGAGCCGTTTATACTACAGTAACCTTATTCTCTTACAAGTACTTTTATTTTTAACTCTATTTTTATAGGTAGTAAAAATTATATCACCTCTCTCTGTGATCTTGACATGATCAAGACTAGTGGAAAACCGAATACACAAAGGTACGGATGCTACCATTAATGGAGTAGAATCAATAACCAGCGTTACATTCTAAAACACAATCTTAACATCACTATGCGACGAGGGAAAAATAGAGTATGTTTGTACCATTCTTGATCAATCCCGAAACTACTGAGCATCGATCAACGTTATACCGTTAAGGACCCAGAAGAGTTTCCCTCCAACCATGAGGCCAATCACAGCACGACACGTGTTGACATCATAAGCCAATCATAGCGCGACATGTGTCAACATCAGAAGCCAATCACAACACGACATGTGTCAATGTCAGAATGAAACTAAAAACTCTATTCTATAAATAGAGATCATTCTCTCACAATATTTCCTAGTGTCATTTGTACTAAATCATTCACTAGTACTCATAAAAAGAGAGCTTGAACCTATGTACTTGTGTAAACCCTTCACAATTAATTAGAACTCCTCTACTCCGTGGACGTAGCCAATCTGGGTGAACCACGTACATCTTGTGTTTGCTTCCCTGTCTCTATCCATTTACATGCTTATCCACACTAGTGACCGGAGCAATCTAGCGAAGGTGACAAACTTAACACTTTCTGTTGTACCAAAGTCCTCGCTGATTTTGTGCATCAACATTTGGCGCCGTCTGTGGGAAAGACAACTATTCCCACTCTCTTCAGCTTTGTCAAGCTGGTTTCCACCATTCGTACACTCTCTTTTGACATCCTTTTCCAACATGGGGAGTGAAGGAAGCCACAGCACATAGAATGACACCCCTCTTGCACTTAGTGCGAAGCAAAGAAAGAAGGAAGGAAAGAGGGTTGCTCTTCAAGCTAAAATCGATGAGTTGGAAGCTCAAAACAATAAGATAGCAATGAAGAATGAGGTCTTCCAGGAGTAGTATGAGAAGCTCTTTGAGACGCTTCACGAAACTATGCGTACTCAAACATGCGAGCTTGTTGCCCCTGTGGATATCAACCATCATCTGGGTACCCCCCAACACGGAGGGTCACCTTCCTTCAACACGGGTATCCCTGATGATGAGCGAGCTAATCATCAAAACATTGATCAACATGAGACCTCTCTCAACCCAGCTGCTTCGACCCGAAGCGGGAGAAGTGGAGGAAGACACCTCCTTGTAGAAGGGTTGGAAGGATCGAAAGTCGTTTATCATGACTATTGAGACTTCTTAAAGCAACGTCGAGAGAATTCCCTCCACATATGCTCGAAGATCAATGACCCAAGGGTTTCTGAAAGACTCGGTCCCCTCCCACGACCCAGGCCAGCTGCGAATCCAGGGAAGGGACGAAAGGTCCCAGAGGAACATGAAGGTACTGGGGACTCTGAGGTATTCCGACAGACTCGCCCTAGAAGTCAGTACGGTGAGTCCAAGAAAAAATCACATGCCCTTGCTTAAACTTTCCTACTTCAAAGAGGTGATGGAAACTTACGAAAGAAAATCCCAGTGGTACATGACTCCACTCAAGACCCCATTGTCCTACAGCTCCTTGAGGAAGTAAACAAGTTGAAGGCCGAACGTCAGGCCGAGATACCTGACTGGAACCAACCTAGGCCTGGCCCTCTCATAAGGAGGATCCTTGACACCCCCTTCAAGCGAAGACAAAACAAAAGCTTGGTTTACAACTCTATACTAGAAGGGAGGACCCAATTGAACACCTTAACCTCTTTGAGTCCACCATGGCATATCGGATGCACACCGACGAAGAGCGATGTCTTTTTTTCCCCTCCACCTTCTCTGGCGGAGCTCTAAACTGGTATTGCCGTCTTCCACCTGAGACAGTAGACTCATTTGAGGAACTGAGGAAACTGTTTGTCTCTCAACACATATTCTAGACCGATTGCTTACATTCTACAGATGACTTGTACACTATTCGCCAGAAGCTGGACGAGTCACTACGAAAGTATGCTGGTCGTTTCAGCCATGAGTATTCCCGCTGCGCTGAGGCAGATGACAAAACCGCCATCAAGGCCTTCACTGCAGGCCTACGTGATTGTTTCTTCAAGTACATGATCAATGCCAACACTTGGAAGACTTACTCTGAGGTGATGGCATAGGCTTACAACCATACATCTGCCAAGGCAAGAACATATCAAGAGAAACCCCCCACAACCACCCCTTATCAGCAAGTAGGGAATGGAAGCCAGATCCAACCAAATGAGAAGACCTCGACCTTCCAAACGGCAGCGGTGCCTCCCCCTGCCTTACTTAATACTTTGCCAAGTCAACAGACATATCAGCCTCAGGGCAAAAGGAAAGATTTCCATCCTTACCAGTCTCATTTTAGTAAAAGGAGTAAGGGACACTACCGCGATAACCAAAGGTATCGCCATGATAATCCTCGACCCCAAGCAGTTAACACAGTGGGTCAAGCACATGTCAGGACAACCCCTACCCCGAGGTATGAGGCATACACACCTTTGAACGCCACATGCGTGGCCATTTACCCCAGCATAGCACACTTGATACCGAAGCCAAAGCCGAGGCACCCGGATTACAAGCCCACGAAGAACACGGGCACGTTTTGCTGCTACCACGAGCATAACGGCCATGACGGCGAGAAGTGTATCACCCTTCGTGATCATATTGAAGCTTTGGCACGTGAAGGAAAAATTGATCAATTCCTCCTTCACCCTCTAAGGGGTAACCGTAACCAACGCCAGGTAAATGTGATATATTCCATAAGTGGTGGCACACCCATATCTAAATCTTCTAATAGGGCCATGAAAAATAGTGAACGAGTTTTAAGGTCTGGCCACCAAGTGTTTCATGTGGAAGACATCAGGGGAGGTAAGTATCAAAAGCCTAATTGGGATCTAATATGTTTCTACCATGAGGAAGAAAGAGGTACCATCTACCCTCACAACGACCCACTGATCGTGGAAGCTCACATAGCCAACTTTGAAGTACGACGAATCCTGGTAGACACGGGGGCTTCGGTCAATATCATGTTTGCTGAAGCTTTCAGGGCACTTAATGTAGTTGAACACTTGCTCGACCGCTCGATTTCCCCTCTAATAAGCTCTTCGGTGATATCGTGCAACGTTTGGGGAGCATACACTTACTTTTCACCATTGGTACAGGCCCTTACACAGCTACCATTACCACTAACTTCCTGGTGGTTGATTGCCTAACGGCATACAATGTCATCTTGGGACGCACAGGCATCAATGATCTCAAGGCCATGGTATCCACACATATGTTGTTGATGAAATTTCCAACCCCTATGGCAATGGTTACATTAGAGGAGATCAACTTAGTACACGATCATGTTACAACACTTCGGTCAAGCAACAACGCCTGTATGTGCCCAAGGAAACCCTTTTTATACATGATTAAGTCATAAAGACCAACCTAGACAAACCAACTTGGATCTTCACGGTGGCAACAGTCAACCTGACGATCATCGAGATGATTCTTTCACCCAGCAAGCACAATCCACTGAAGAGTTAGAGAAAGTCTCTATCTCAAAAGATTATCCTGATCGCATGGTGAAGATTGGTACCACTTTGTCACCACCCATTCGGTTGGCATTGATCTCTTTTTTGCAAGAGAACACTAAGGTATTCGCCTGGTCATACGAGGACATGCCAGGCATCTCTCCTGATATAATCTGTCATCGCTTAAGTATTGACCCCAAGACCAAGCCAGTGAGACAGAAGCGAAGATCTTATGACGCTGAACGGTATGAGGCAATGAAGGCAGAAGTTGAAAAACTCAAAGGCATAGGCTTCGTCCGCAAAGTCAATTATCCAACGTGGGTAGCAAATGTTGTCCTTGTTAAGAAGAATCCGACCAAGGAAAGTCTTATGCTCTAAAAGGTCTTGTGGAGAATATGTGTCGATTACATCGACCTCAACAAATGATGCCCAAAGGATAACTTTCCTCTTCCTTTCATAGACAAACTTATAGACTCTACAACAGGGTGTGAACTCCTGAGCTTCATGGATGCTTACTCAGGATATAACCAAATCCTCATGAACCCTCTGGACCAAGAACATACAGCCTTCACTATTGACAGTGGACTATATTGCTATAAAGTCATTCCTTTCGGCCTAAAGAATGCAGGAATGACTTATCAGAGACTGGTCAATTCAATGTTCGCCGAACAGATTGGGAAGAGCATGGAAGTTTACGTTGATGATATGCTAGTCAAGGGCAAACATGCTGACCAACACATCACCAACCTATCTGAAACTTTCACCATTCTGAAGAGGTATCGAATGAGGTTGAACCTCAACAAATGTGCCTTCGGCGTAGGCTCTGGCAAATTCTTAGGCTTCATGATAAGCCAACAAGGCATTAAGACTAATCCCGAGAAGATCAAAGTAATCCTCGACATGAAGGAACCGGTAACTTCAAAAGACATCCAAAGCCTTACTGGCAAGATGGCAGCCTTAACTAGGTTCATCTCTAAGGCCACAGACAGATGTGCTCCTTTCTTCAAAGCACTTAAGGGAAGTAAGAAGTACATTACATGGACTGGTGAATATGCTGAGGCATTCAAGAACCCCAAAGACTACATTGGTAAAGCCCATTTGCTCTCCAAACCTGAGGTTGGTGACACTCTCATTATCTATCTGTCAGTATCAGCTTCAGCAATAAGTTCTGTTCTCATTCGAAATAATGATAATGTCGAACGGTCTATCTACTACGCTAGCAAGGCCTTACAAGATGCGGAGACACGATACTTCAACATTGAGAAATTGGCTCTAACATTGGTCATGTCTGCTCGAAAACTTCGCCCTTACTTCCAAGCACACTCCATCATCGTGCTCACCAATCATCATCTTCGACAAATACTCCAAAGTCTTGACACTTCCGGGCGAATGATCAAATGGGCAATAGCATTGGCTGAGTTTAACATCTCCTACCAACCAAAGCCAGCTAAGAAGGGCCAAGCAGTGGCAGACTTCATCGCCGACTTCACATATCATGTTGACATTGTTTCTACGCCTAAAGAAGTGGTTTCATTACCTTCGGAAGCTTAGAAAATAGAACTAACAGCCCCAGCATGGAGTCTATATGTTGATGGCTCGTCCAACCAACAAGGTTGTGGAGCATGACTAGTCCTTACGACCCTTGACGAAGTGGCGATGGAGTATGCTATTCATTTCAAATTCAAGGCGTCGAACAATGAGGCCGAATATAAAGCCCTCCTAGCAGGCTTACATTTGGCCAAACACCTTGGGGTTAAACGAATTGATATCTTCAGTGACTCCTAATTGGTGGTTAACCAGGTCACCAACAACTTTGACGCTAAGGATAGCTTCATGGTAGCATATCTGGCACAAACACAATTATTGTTCAAGCACTTCCACTACCAGATCACCCAAATTCCTCGAGCGGCAAACAGTCATGCAGATGCTTTGGTTCGCCTTGCCTCAGCGGTGGAAGACAAGATTGGGAGAAAAATTCAAGTCGAATTGTTGGCAGCACCAAGCACCATGGCTGCGGAAGTGTGCAACTTATAATAAAAAGATAGTTGGATTACCCCAATTTATAGATTCCTTGCTCATGACACCCTTCCAAATGACAAAATCCAGGCTAAGCAGATTCGATACAAGGCTACCCGTTACTTGATCATTAATAACCAACTCTACAAGCGGGGTTTTAACCTACCATACCTAAGATGCCTTACTCCCGCAGAGGCGGAAACTGTCATTCGGGAAATACATGAAGAAGTCTGCGGAGATCATGCTGGATCTCAATCCCTAGCACACAAGGCTTTTCGCCAAGGATATTACTGGCCAACACTCCACTAAGATGCCATCAAAATATCCCACTCATGTGATAAATGTCAACACTACGCAACTATTCCTCACTTCCTTCCCGAACCGCTCACTCCTATGATCAGCCCTTGGCCCTTCGCCTAATGGGGACTTGATTTGATCGGCCCAATGCCTACAGGGAATGGCAAAGTTCGTTATGCAATCGTTACAGTTGACTACTTCACAAAGTAGGCCGAAGTATAACCCTTGGCAACCATTACTAAGGCAAAAATAGAAGACTTCGTATAGAAGAACATCCTTTGCAGATTCAGCATTCCCAATGCGATAGTCACTGACAACGGGCGACAGTTCAACAATAATAAGTTTAGAATGTTCTGCTCTAAGTTCAACATCAACTTATGTTTTGCCTCCCCAGCTCATCCCCAATCTAATCGACAAGTTGAAGCCATCAACAAAATAATCAAGCGAACTTTGAAAACTAGCTTGGACAAGGCTAAAGGTTGTTGGCCAGAATTTGTACCCCAAGTTCTTTGGTCATACCGCACTTCGTATCGAACATCAACAAGAGAAACCCCATTCTCACTTGCCTTTGGTACAGAGGTAGTTGTCCCAGTTGAGCTTAAGCAAGCAACGTTCCGAGTCCAGAAGTACGTGCAAAGCGAAAATGAAAAATAACTTACCCTCAACTTAGATCTAGTCGAGGAACACAGAAACCAGGCTCACTTGAGGAATGTCGCCTACAAGCAGTGCATCTCCAACTATTATGACTCCAAGGTCAAACCTCGTTCTTTCAAAGTGGGGGACTGTGTATTGAAGAAAAGATTACTCTGCGACAGAGTCCCGAGTGAAGGAACACTTAGTCCAAACTGGGATGGACCGTTTGAAGTTGTTGGCATTAGTCGCCCTGGCTCCTACAAGCTTAAAAGCTCCGATGGCAAGACTCTTGGCTATCCATGGAACGCTGATCACTTAAAGTAATATTACAAGTAAACTCACATTGTACAAGTGTTAAGCTTCAGCCGTTCGGCATCCTATGTAACGAAGACTATTTGGCATGAATTTAATAAAAAGGTGATTTAGACAACTCGGTCATAATCCTCTTACATTCCTAGCAATGAAACACTTGGGTTCAAAGCTTTAACATGAATGTTTCCAACATGAAACAAATTCTAAGTATATGTCAACAAGACTATACAAATAAACGAACAGCTTCACAGTATATTCGTTCAATCATACATTCCAACACATTCGTACATAAGCCAACTGTGCTTTGAAAGGGTTCAACATACTTTGTGTCATTCGACACTTGCTACAATGTGCCTAGACACCTTGCCCTTATTCTCGCCAACCAGGCGATGAAATGTGAAGAAAGAACTAATTTTCATGCCACCAACCAGGTGATGAAATGTACAACCCGTACTCTCTTTCATACCACCAACCAGGTGATGAATTGTACAACCCGTACTCTAATATCACTTGGCATCTTGCCACTCATGCCACCAACCAGGTGATGAAATGTACAACCCGTACTCTCCTTCATGCCACCAACTAGGTGATGAAATGTACGACCCGTACTCTAATATCATTTGGCAACTTGCCATTCATGCCACCAACCAGGTGAAGAAGGAACTCATCCTTGTGCCACCAACCAGGTGATGAAATATGATGAAAGGTGATGAAGGAACTCACATTCGTACCACCAACCAAGTGATGAAAGCAACTTACCATTCATTCCACGTACCAGAAGACGAGTGTTACAACTTGTACATGTGAACTCCTAGCATTCACAAATAATTAAAAACCCTGAAGCTTGACAACTCAACTAGAGGAGCACTTATGCTCAACAAGAGTTATAGTTACCAACAAAGTCTTATTGCAAGCCAACAACAACTTCAGTGCATGGCATACGAAGATAAAGCTATTCAGCCTTCTTACATCTGCTTTAAACATTTCCCCTCTGTAACAATGCAAACACTACAACTCGTAGAAAGCTTCACACTCTTGATCAAGACAGTGTGAAGCAAAACCAATTTATGGTGCCAACAAGAGCTTCATCAAAGGAGTTCAACCACAATTCTCAAAAGTTTCACACATTCTTGATCAAGACGGTGTAAAGCAAAACCAATTTATGGTGCCAACAAGAGCTTCATCAAAGGAGGGCAACCACAATTCTCAAAAGCTTCACACACTCTTGATCAAAATAGTGTGAAGCAAAACCAATTTATAGTGCCAACAAGAACTTCATCAATGGAGGGCAACCACAATTCTTAAAAGCTTCACACACTCTTGATCAAGACAGTGTGAAGCAAAACCAATTTATGGTGCCAACAAGAGCTTCATCAAAAGAGTTCAACCACAATTCTCAAAAGTTTCACACACCTTGATTAAGACAGTGTGAAGCAAAACCAATTTATGGTGCCAACAAGAGCTTCATCAAAGGATGGCAACCACAATTCTCAAAAGCTTCACACACTCTTGATTAAGACAGTGTGAAGCAAAACCAATTTATGGTGCCAACAAGAGATTCATCAATGGAGAGCAACCACAATTCTCAAAAGCTTCACACACTCTTGATCAAGACAGTGTGGAGCAAAACCAATTTATGGTGCCAACAAAAGCTTCATCAAAGGAGTTTAACCACAATTCTCAAAAGCTTCACACACTCTTGATCAAGACAATGTGAAGCAAAACCAATTTATGGTGCCAACAAAAGCTTCATCAATGGAGTGCAACTACAATTCTCAAACCTACAAAGGAAATTCAAGACTGTTCGAAGCAAATTCAATTTATATGGTTCATCCAAACCTTCGACTACTACAAGTTGTGGCTTGCATCACAATCTCTTGCTCAACAGTGTGGAAGCAAAATTTGTATATGTTGTCTCTCCCACATTTTCAAATTTCTAGTTTCCCAAAAAAAAAAAAAAAAATTCAACAAAACTTCACCTACAAAAGCTTCACACTATCTTGATCAATTCATGGTGCCCAACAAAGCTTCACCTACAAAAGCTTCAACACAAAAGCTTCACCCACAAAAGCTTCAACACAAAAGCTTCGCCATAAAATTTTTCACCCACAAAAGCTTGACCTACAAAAGCTTCACCCACGAAAGCTTCACCCACAAAAGCTTGACCTACAAAAGCTTCACCCACAAAAGTTTCACCCACAAAAGCTTCACCTACAAAAGCTTCACCCACAAAAGCTTCACCCAAAAGCTTCACCCACAAAAGCTTAACCCACAAAAGCTTCACCCACAAAAGCTTGACCTACAAAAGCTTGACCCACAAAAGCTTGACCAACAAAAGCTTGACCCACAAAACTTCACCCACAAAAGCTTCACCTACAAAACTTCAACACAAAAGCTTCACCTACAAAAGCTTCACACTATCTTGATCAAGATAGTGTGAAGCAAAATCAATTCATGGTGCCCAACAAAGCTTGACCTACAAAAGCTTCACCCACAAAAGATTCACTTACAAAAGCTTGACCCACAAAAGCTTAACCCACAAAAGCTTCACCTACAGAAGCTTGACCTACAAAAGCTTCACCTACAAAAGCTTGACCAACAAAAGCTTCACCTAAAAGCTTCACCTGCAAAAGCTTGACCAACAAAAGCTTAACCTACAAAAGCTTGACCCACAAAAGCTTTACCTAGAAAACTTCAACACAAAAGCCTCACCTACAAAAGCTTCACACTATCTTGATCAAGATAGTGTAAAGCAAAATCAATTCATAATGCCCAACAAAGCCTCAACCTCAAAGCTTCACCTACAAAGCTTTAACACCAAAGCTTCACCTACAAAGCTTTAAAATATATATATATTTAATTTTTTTTTTTCGAAAATTCAAAATTTCGAAAATTCAAAAAAAAAAATCGAAAAAAAAATTTTGGAAAAAAAAAAATTGCCTAGGCCTCCTCTTCTTTGGGCCTAACAACTTTCATAATAAATATATATGAAGAAGGAGGTTTAGGCTACCACTTAGAAAGGAAACGCCTCATTTGTCAACTCTCTCGACCGGAGACTTGGAGGACTCCTACCATATGCTACTGCACCTTGATACTCAAAAGTCTCATGACCACTCAGTGACTTGGATTTTTCAAGTCTCCAAACGAGAAGTTTTCCTCACTCGGGAAATTAAGGGAGCACTACCTCAACCTACACGCTTCACTCACAAAGCTTCAACATACAAGCTTCAACAAAAGGAAAAATTCAAAGAACTTAGTGAAGAAGGCCTTGGTGTATTTAACACAATACGTTGAAATGAAGCAAAGCTTTTTTATTGATATCTCCGATAAGTTACAAATATGTACATATACATGAATCAAAATAAACAAACAAGAGAGAGACTTCACAAATGTTGCTTAGGAGAAGTCTCAGCAGTCGGCAGAGCCTCAGAAAGAAGAGGTATCAGAGGGTGATTATTCGGAGCCTTAGTGCTAGGCAGAACCCCAGAAGGAAGAGCCATCGAAGGTTTATCATTTGGAGCTTCATTACGCGGCACAACCCCAGAAGACGAAGGGAATAAATGCCTTTGGAACAAACCCACAAACCTCTGATGATCAAGTAAAATCTAACCATCAGATTCCTGCAGCTGGTCGAGCTTCCTCTTCATGTTTGTAGCATAGTCATGTGCGAGCCTGTGCAACTGTTTATTCTCATGCTTGAGCCCTCTAATCTCCTGTTTGAGACTTATCACTTCAGCCGCCAATGATTCAACTTGGCGGGTTCAAGCAAATAAGCGTTGGGCCATATTAAACACAGAACCTGCACACTGAACACTGAGAGCCAGAGAATCCTTAACAGCCAACTCATCAGACCGTTTGGAAAGTAGTCTGTTATCTTTGGGATTGAGAAAGTTCCTAGCCACCACCGCAGCGGTCATATCATTCTTCATCACAGAGTCCCCAACAGTAAGAGGATCAGTAGGAGATAAGAAAGATGGGCGCCATATGTTGTCTAGAGAAGGCATTGCTGCCTCTTCACCAAAGTTCAAGTCAAAACGACGGTCAGATGGGCCAGACATTCTCAGAAATGATGAAGGAGAAATGAGGTGCAATAAATCTCTGAAGTAAGGGGAAAATTCCTACAAGCAATAACTCTATGAATATACTTCTTACACACAATTGGTGTCTTTATAAAAGAAAGAGCAACAGGGCCGTTGGTTCAAAAATCGAAGAGGCACCACTCTCCGGATTTCGAAGAGGCACCACTTTCCACACGTAACATCAGCTCCTCGAGTACCACAGATAACTTTGCCAAAGATCTCTGACAAAGTTTAGACACATAAATTTTGAAGATCCAGCTACCCTACTATTACCCACAAGGGTAAAGGAACAGCACCACTACTTGATAACTAGAAAGTCTTAATGTATGTCAACCTCCGTGCTCCGTGGCAAGGCGGACTAGCAAAAATGCCTAACCTTTACTCACATTCGAGAAAACACTCCCAATAAGATTGCTTGCTCAAAAATCGAAGAGGCACCGTTCTCTGAATCTCGAAAGCCAGATCCCCGATAGGATTGCTTGTTCGAAAACCAAAGAGGCACCGCTCTCCAAACTTCGAGAGCCAGATTTCCTTGGATAAAGCTTATCTGCAATCTTCACACGCAACATCAGCTTTCCATATACCATTTTTTCAAAGCGCTCTGACAAAGTTAAAACATGTAAAGCTTGCAGCTCCCACTACATTGTTATGACCAAGAAGGGTAAAGGAATAACATTATTACTTGCTCAAAAATCGAAGAGGTACCGCCCTCCAACTCTCTAGAGCCAGACTCCTAACAGGATTACTTTCTCAAAAATCGAAGAGGCACTGCTCTCCGAATCTCAAGAGCCAGACTCCTAACAGGATTGCTTTCTCAAAAATCGAAGAAGCACCGTTCTCCAAATCTCGAGAGCCAGATCCCCGACAGGATTGCTTGTTTAAAAATCGAAGAGGCATCACTCTCTGAACTTCGAGAGCCAGATTTCCTTGGATAAAGCTTGTCTGCAATCTTCACACGCAACATCAGCTTTCCAGATACCACATACCACTTTTTCAAAATGCTCTGACAAAGTTAAAACACGTGAAGCTTGCAGCTCCCACTACATTGCTACAACCAAGAAGGGTAAAGGAATAACATTACTACTTGTTGTTAGGGAGACTCCTATATATGTTGACATCCATCCTCTACGGACAGGGAGACCTGCAAAAATGCTCAACCCTTCTTCATATCTGAGAGGGCACTCCCAACGAAGCCTCTCGAAATACTCAGCTTTCTCCCCCCCCCCCAATAATACATATGCAAACCAGCCACACCAGAGCAAGAGTATCTCATATCATCAGGGTCAAAAGCAAGAGTATCCCATATCATGCTTTTTCCCTGTCTTTTCCTTTGCCCTTGTTCTTACCTGCAAGACAAGGAGAAAGAAAGCAATCAGTCAGCACTTGGAATCAAGCTTCCAATCAGGAACTGACTGCCTAAAACCCCTTACCTGATTACTTACCTGGCATTGCTCTCGAGTACTCATCTTCAACATCTTATGCTTCTAGAAAAGATACCACATCTACCTGAGGAACAGATAGGGCAAGTGAGAAGGATACAAGGAAGCATGTGGAGACAAGCGCAACGGAACATGTGCCGATTCATCTATTACTTCGTCAACAGCAAAAGTATCCCATATCATCAAGGTCGAACGCACTCTTGATTTGATGAACTTGTTTTGACCCTTAAATTCTTGAGTCGGCCTTATACTCTCGAGAAAACCAGAAAACCCTCCAGCCCAATTCAAGAATAAGCCTGTGGAAAGTTACTTCTTCAAAAGCAAAAGTATCTCATATCATCCCTTCTCCATTTGCTTCTCCTTATCCTTGTTGCTATTTACGACACAAGGAGAATGAGAACAATAAACCAGAAGCTGAAGTCGAACCTCCGATCCAGGTTGCTTGCTTGGAAGTCTGATTGATTACCTTGTCTGTTACCTTTTTCAGCAAATCTCCTAGCTTGGCGACTTGGGGGACTCCTACTATAGGTTTTTGTATCGCACTTAACCAAGCCCGAAACTACAAGTAAGCTTCAAGTGAAATTGATACATTACCTTGTGCATCTTCATCAGTAAAAGATACCACCCCAGGATGAAGGAAAAATATTCTAGAGAAGATGCCACAACTACGTATGAGACAGATAAGGCAAGTGAAAATGATACCACACTTCGGTACTTAGAAGTTTCGTGATTACTCAATGGCTTGGATCTTGCAAGTCCCCAACCGAGGAGCTTCCCTCACTCGGGAACTTGGGGGAGCACTGTTTGTATCATACTTGACCAATCTCGAAACTACTGAGCACCGATCAATGTTATACCGTCAAGGACCCAGAAGAGTTTCCCTCCAACCAGGAGGCCAATCACAGCGCAACACGTGTCGACATCATAAGTCAATCATAGCGCGACACGTGTCAACATCAAAAGCCAATCACAACACGACATGTGTCAATGTCAGAATGAAACTAGAAACTCTCTTCTATAAATAGAGATCATTCTCTCACAATATTTCCTAATGTCATTTGTACTAAATCATTCACTAGTACTCACTAAATGAGAGCTGAAACCTATGTACTTGTGTAAACTCTTCACAATTAATGAGAACTCTTCTACTCCGTGGACGTAACCAATCTGGGTGAACCACGTACATCTTGTGTTTGCTTCCCTGTCCCTATCTGTTTACTTACTTATCCACACTAGTGACCGGAGCAATCTAGCGAAGGTCACAAACTTAACACTTTCTGTTGTACCAAAGTCCTCGCTGACTTTGTGCATCAACAGAGTACATAGAAGATACCACTACCCTGTGATCAGTACATCATCAGCAGTTTTTTATGATGAAATTAGAGGCCTAGAGCATCTCCAAATAAGGCTTCAAAAAGCCCACAATAGCATTAATAGTAAAAAAAACACAGCTTTAATGTTTTCCAATCGAAATCTCAATTCCTACGTGGATTGACACTAAAGGTGGTTGTTGTCAAATTTGACATCAATTTCAAATCTATTTTTAGCAATTAATAAATGTTTTTGTACTATTTTTATTATCATTTTTTGTTCTAAAAATGATTATTACAATTATGATGATGTAGTACAACATACATCTTCAAACTTAAAATGTTTGAAATTTGACATCTCATTTGAAGATGACCTATTGACTTCTCACAAATGATTTTGATGATGTAGTATTTGCACTCAAGGTTCTAAACGACGCTAAACGCTAGTTAGGTGGCGAGTTGGGGCCTAGTGCCTAGACGGCTAGACGGGGCCTAGACGGGTGCCTAGGCGGACTAGGCAGATTTAAGTAAATCTATTATTGTTCATGTAAATAAATGTCTGTTATATTTAAAATATATATAATTTCATCAAAAACTAAAAAATATAATAACATATATATTATGAAGTATTGGAACATAATGAAAATATAGGGAACAAGCACATAATGTGTGTTCATTTAAGCATTCAACTAGTCTCTTACAACTTATTGAAAAAATAAAATGCAAAAACAAAAGTTATCTGTTTTTTTGTCTAAGTGAGTCATAACTTAGGCAGGTGCATAGGCGGTCTAGGCGTCCTTTCCTAATTTTCAAACGTCTAAGCATTAATCGGGACGGTGACCTGCCTAGCGCCGCCTGCCTTGCGCCTAGGTAGCGCTAGGCGAGGATTTTTAAAACAGTGTTTGCACTACAAGCTTAAAAACCACAAATGATTTTGATGATGTAGTATTTGCACTACAAGCTTAAAAACCACATGTCAACATGTAATGAATCAGTTTAATGTAGTAATTTACGCGTTCTCTTTTCTTCCTACACTTCTCTTTTTTAATGTATAAATAAAAAAGAATCAATAAACAAAAACACGAGCAAAAACAGAGAATAAATAAAAACTGACTAAAACGGAGAAGAACAAAGCGTGAAGATCACTACCCTAAACTACTTAGCAATTTCATTTGCATAACTCAAACAGAAATAAGAACTCATTTATTTAGTTTTTTGAATGGCACAAAGCTAGAATTGTTTAAGCCTTTCCACACACAAAAAGCTCACTCTACATGAGCCCTAATTCGAAAGTATTCCAGCACAGCCGACCAGTGCCACTGGTGCTCTCTGCTTACACTACTTTTATTATTACGTCCCATACGACGTAGTACTTAGACACATGAGTCTCTCTCCCCATTCATATTTCTTCCCTACTAATATTACTCAGATATCTTAATTAAACAAGTTAATTAGATTACGCCAGCAAACTCCAAAGTTGAAGACAACGGATGGCTTCTCCCTCTTCCCTTCTTAGTTGGCACAAAGTAAGATTCCTGCTGCTCGCCAAAGATTCTTTCCATCTCTTGCCCAAATGCTAGCCGCTTAGCCTCCCTATCCATCTGATTCATTATGTTATCCTTTTGCCCTGCATTTACAACAATCCAGATTACATATTAAGCTATTAGTTATACAATTAACCTCGTCTCATTTGTTTTATGGTGGAATCTTGTGTTTTATGATGGAATCTTAACTTCAGAGTTATTTCTCCTTATTTGTTGAGGACAATTTGATAATTTCTCCTTATTTGTCGAGGACAATTTGATATATATACTTGACATATATACAAAGATATCTCATTAAAACTACAAGTTACTAGTACTGGTCTAGCTAGTAAGTAGGAGGTTTCAGGTTGAAATCCCCACACCCCTCAATATAAATAATATCGTTCCGTAAAAAATAAAAATTGTACAATTAAACACACCCGATTAGTTAAAAATTGTAATTAATTAGAAGTAATACTGTTTCTGGCTTGATTATAGTCTACCTGCAAGGAAGTTCCTCATGTTGTTTTGGGCATTGAGTCCGAATCCCAGGATTCGGATGTTCTGGTTTTGGTTGCCATTGTTGTTCTGGGCAACAAAGGCAACAGGATGACCAGCTGGGACAACGAAAGCATCACCAGGTGACAGCTGAGCAGCGACCTTCGTGAACCTTCCACTGTGCTCTCCCTGCTCTTGTTGTTCCATCATCCCTTGGCCTTGCATTTGGCTTGCCAAGTGGGGGCACGCCATTTCGACACGTACATTTCCTTCCACAACGTACATCAAGAATGTAGCTTCTGAATTAAAGTGTGGCACCATCATAGTTTGCTGCAAAATTTTGAATAGAATTTCATTAGCCAAATGTACTAATCAAAATTAGTGTACAATAAAATTACATTAAGGGAGGTTTATGCCTTGCCTATTGGAATAAATTAAAGGAAAATTTTTCAAATTCCAATTGTTCTGAAATGATCCAAGAATATGTTGTCGGTCAAATATTGAAGGCATATTAATGAAATCTCGAAAATTGATCATTTCAGCAATTGAAGATTTGTATTTTCCTCATTTCAACTGATTTCCCTTTAATTAATTTGTTTTGTGATATATGTTTGCATTAGCATTACTTGGTTCATCTCAATGCAACTGACTGAGACATCCATGTCCTGGAACTGATTGAATTCTTCAGGGCGAGCCTCAAAGAACTGGCCATAGTTGTTGGAGTGCACAGGTGTTTGTTGTCTCAGATTGAACGGACCCTGAGACTGTCGGCGTCCTTCACGCCTGGCTGAAGAAGGACGTTGACTCAATGCCTCAAGTTGCTCCTTTGGGGGTCTCATGACCATGCCTTGGCCCCTTTGTTGTCTAAAGCCCTGCTCTAGCTGCTCTCTTGGGGTCTGATCAGATAGTTAATAGTTGTTAATTAGAGCCTAACTAATTTAGGTGAACAAATGAAATCAAATAAAGGGTTATAGAACAAAAATTATGATTTGTAACTTACATTGAAGGCAGATTCAAGAATGTCATTGCTGAAAACGCTGAAGTATGACTCGGGATTTCCAGAACCAGCAGGGAAGAATTCCTGCAAAAAGTTGGGCACTGTTTTAAATTGCCAACCCCAAATATTAACTAGAACAAAATTCAAGTTTTTGTGTGGAAATTTATATGGGTTTGTGGGTAATTAATAGCTGAAAAATATAAAAATAAAAAAAAATACCAAAACAAATATTGATGAAACGAAGTGATGATTGGTTACCTCAAATCGGCCAGGACTGTTAACAGAGCGGATGAGCTTTGCAATTTGAAGAGATTCATCATTGTTATTGTTAATTAAGTAGGTAGTAGCCCCTGCAGGAACTCTAATCACATCTCCATGTTCCATGTTGAAGGACTCCTTTCTATCTTTCATCAGAAGAGTACAGATACATTGTCCTGAAATCGCAGAGTAAAGAAAATATGAAGATATTAGAGCTTATGATAATATAACTTCATATAAGAAAAATGATTGGGAATGGAGGACTAACTCACCGTTGAGAACCACGAAAATCGCTTCAGCATCATAATGGTGTGGGAGAACAAAAATGTTAGGCATTGCCTCAAAGATGGCCAAGCGGTAGTTCTTAATGCCGCGAAGAAGCTCACTCTTTCCGAACCTCTCAAGCACATGAAGACTGCCTTCATTGGACTGGAACCGTGACTGAAACATCTGTGATGGGAAGTAGAAGGGATTGTTCCTCTGACCCCCCATCATCTGATCCTCTTCTCTTTGTCCATGTGGGTTCTGATGAACTCTTCCTGTGCTGCCTCCCTGCTGCTGCTGTCCTTATTGCCTCATTTGATCTTGGCACTCTTGAAGACACTGATGCTGCTTTTTGATAGAAAATTTATGATTGTATTTTCTTAGTCAATAAGATTACAACAGATGGTTATATATACAACTAATAAACCTATAAAAATGATAGCTCATCTAACTGATTTACAGCTCATGAAAACTAACTATATCAGAAAAATATCTTCTAAGTTTTATCTTTTACAATATTAGCCTTAATATCCCCCCTCAAACTAAACGAAGGTTGTCGCAGAGCAAGTTTGTGACGGAGAAGATGAAACCGAGCTTTAGACAAAGGCTTTGTGCAAATATCAGCAAGCTGATCTTGGGTGCAGATGAAGTGAACCGAAAGAGCGTTAGACAAAACCTTCTCTCGGATATAGTGGTAATCAAGTTCAACATGCTTTGTCCGAGCATGGAAGACAGGATTTTTCGCAAGATGCATAGCAGAAATGTTGTCACACCAGAGCTTAGGAGGAGAGGGAAGGGTCAGACCGACATCAATCAAAAGCTTGCAGATCCAGGTGAGTTCAGCAGCAGAGTTGGCTAGAGAACGATACTCAGCTTCAGTGGAAGAGCGGGCCACAGTAGGCTGTTTCTTAGCACTTCAGCTAAGTAAAGATGTACCAAGGAAGATACAGAAACCACCAGTGGAACGACGATCCAGGGAGCAGCCGGCCCAATCAGCATCAGAGAAGGCATTGATGCTAAGAGGTGTGGGAGTTTTAGAAAACCACAATCCAAGTTCAAGAGTACCCTTGAGGTACCGAAGAATCCGCTTGACAGTTTGAAGATGGGATTCCCGTGGTTGATGCATGAATTGACACACCAAGTTGACTGCAAAGGACAGGTCAGGCCGAGACCAAGTCAGGTATTGCAATCCACCAACGAGGGACCGATATTCTGTGGGATCAGATAAGAAGGGAGAAGCATGATCCAGAGGAGATGTACTGAGGGGAGTTGCACAAGGTTTGGCACCATCCATTTTGGATTTCTGAAGTAGATCCAAAATGTATTTTGTCTGAGAAAGAAAAATACCAGAGGACGACCGGTGTATTTCCAGGCCAAGAAAATAGTGCAGTGGGCCCAAATCCTTGATAGGAAACAAAGCACTGAGCTGAGAGATTGTAGCTTGACAAGCTCGAGCATCAGGACCGGTAACAAGGATATCATCAACATAAACAAGAATGAATACCAATGTAGGATCCTTTTTAACGAAGAGGGAATGATCATTCTGTGAACCATGGAAACCAAGAGAAGAAAGAGCAGAATAGAGTTTCTCATACCATGCCCGAGGGGCTTGCTTGAGCCCATACAAGGACTTGTGCAGTCTACAGACATGAGTTGGCTTTGTAGGATCTTCAAAGCATGATGGCTGAACCATAAACACAGATTCAGAGAGGTCCCCATGCAGAAAAGCATTGCTAACATCCAATTGATTTAGAAACCAATCGAATTGAGCTGCCAAAGTAAGAAGTAACCGAATAGTGACAGGTTTTGCAACAGGACTGAAGGTCTCCGTATAATCCAGACCATGTTGCTGATGGAACCCTTTCGCAACAAGCCGGGCTTTATACCGAGCAATAGTGCCATCGGGGTTCCTCTTAATGCGGAAAACCCATTTGCAACCGACCAAGTTTTGAGAAGGCTGAGATGGAACAAGAGACCAAGTGCCAGTACTGAGCAAGGCATTGAACTCTTCCTGCATAGCCTGCCGCCAATGAGGGTGTTTGGAGGCTTGTAAGTAGGTATTAGGAATATAGTCTAGAGATAAAGAAGAGGGAAGGGGATGCTTAGTTGCTGTGTAGGCTTTAGGCTTGTAGATCCCAGACTTAGAGCGAGTTTGCATAGGGTGATTATTAACCGGAGATGAAGGAGGAGGAGGGACTTGAGGTGGTAGAGAAGGAGAGGAGGGAAGGGAAGTAGAAGGTCCAGGATTAGGAGTTGAAGAAGAAGAAGAAGTGGACGGAGACAAAGATGTGATAATAGGAGTGGTAAATGTTAAAGATGTGGGAATAGGATTGGGACAGGTACTGAGAAGTGGAGACAGAGAGGAAGAGGAAGGAATGTGATGAAAAGGAAAATGAAGTTCATTAAAGAGCACATGACGGGAGATATAAATCCGTTTTGTCACAACATCGAGACACTTGTATCCTTTATGTTGCAAACTATACCCCAAAAATACACAAGGCTGACTTTTGGGATCAAGTTTCGAGTGAACATAAGGTTTTAACCAGGGAAAGCACTGGCAGCCAAATATTTTGAGTGTATGATAATCTGGAGGCTTGTGAAATAGAGATTCCCAGGGAGAACACTGAGAGGCAGTAGGAAGCCGATTAATCAGATATATAGATGTAGCAAAAGCATCAATCCAAAATTCATGGGGAACTTTAGAGGCAGCAAGAAGGGTGCGCGCAGTCTCAACAATGTGCCTGTGCTTCCTTTCAGCACAACCATTCTGTTCGAGGGTGTGAGGACAGGTAAGTTGATGTATGATGCCATGTGTTTTCAAGAAACAGGAGAATTGAGTACTAGTAAATTCCCCACCAGAATCGGATCGCAAAGTCACAATCTTAGTACACAACAGATTCTCAACCATAGACTTGAATTGAGTAAACACAGTGAAAGCTTCAGATTTGTATTTAAGTGGAAAGAACCAGCAATATTTGGAAAAATCATCAACAAAAATGATATAGTAGCGGAAACCGTGAACAGAACTAACTGGTGAGGGACCCCATATATCAGTATGTAAAAGCTCCAAAGGCTTGCTTGATGAACAAGAAACAGAAGAAAATGGTAGTTTTGAACATTTTCCCATCGCACAACTAGAACACATAGACTGAAGGGAACTACCAGTGAAAGAAATACAAGAAGTTGAAGCAATCTTATTCATTATTCGAGATGAAGGATGGCCTAATCTTTGATGCCATATATCTTGAGAGGCCTTGGATATTGCTGCAAAAGCATGTTGAGCACCAACAGAAGAATTTGTAGTAGAAAAGGGATAGAATCCGTCGCGTACAGGTCCTTTAAAAAGCACCTTCTCCGAAGAAAGGTCCTTCACAAGAAAGTGGAAAGGATACAGGTGAACTGAGCATTGATTATCAAGAATGAATTTGTTGGCAGAAAGCAAATCTTGCTTTAAGGCAGGAACATGTAAAACATTCTTAAGATCAAAGCAGTGAGTATTAGTAGAGACACGAGAAAAGCCAAGATGGAGAATAGGCAAACCTTTGCCATCGCCAATGTAGACTTGTTCAGGACCAGAGTAGGATTCAGGATTTTGTAGTTTTGCATAGGAGTTTGTCATGTGAGAAGAAGCTCCAGAATCAAGCAACCAGGTGTGGGGAGATGAAGATGTAGTAGCACAAAAAGCAGATTGGGACGGAGCACCAAAATTAGGATTGAGGCGTTGGGAACACTCCATAGCTTCATGGTCAAATTGCTTGCAAATTTGACAAGTCAGTCGTTTGCCAAAGTTAAAGGAATTTGAGTTGTTGTTGAATCTGAAGCCACGATTCTGAAAATACCGCTGATTATTAGGCCTGGTGTAGTGATTGCGCTGAATATTACCCCTGAAATTTCCACGATTTTGCGAACTTCGGAGATGCGAGCCACGGCCTTGATTTGAAGAAGAAGTGGAGAAACTCTGAGCAATGTAAGCCTGAGAGGGAGGAGGATCAGTAGGTGTAGGCAAAATACCAGTAGAAGTATTAAAGGCTTGGATCGGTGCAGAGGAAAATTTCTTCCGATTTTCGATCTGAATCTCTTTACTCAACAAAAGACCGTGGAGTTCATCAAGAGTTGTAGAACCGACTCGGAATTGAACAGCATCTACAAAGGAGTCAAATTCAGGAGGTAAACCATGAAGTGTAACAGAGATTAACTCAGAATCATCAACCGGAGCACCAGCGCTGGCCAAAGCATCAGCAATTTCTTCAATCCGTTGAAGAAACAAGGCGGCGGAGGATTCACCTTTGGTAATGGTGCGAAGCCGAGATCGGAGCTCATGAATGTGAGAGTGCGACGCCGTTGCAAGTCTTGATTCAAGTTTAGACCAGAGCTCGCGAGAAGAATTGACAACAACAGTATAATGGATCAAAGAATCAGAAAGAGTTGAATTTATCCAGATTAGGATGTTCTGATCATTTTCATACCAAGAAACAAACTCAGGATTCAAGATTGACGTGCGATTTCCAGAAGAATCACAGAGATACTTCGGCGGAGCCACTTGAGATCCATCGACAATGCCAGTAAGATTATAGCGCCGGAAGATCGGAGCAAATAGTGCACTCCATGTGAGATAGTTGGTGGTAGTGAGCTTAATCGGGACCATTGAACCAATATTCTGGATGGTAATGGAAGAAGGTGACGGAGAAACACCGTGAGAAGACGAGTCATGACCAGAGGAAGGAGACGCCGCCATGGAAGACGATTAGGGTTGCGATTGGGAAGAAAGAGAAGGCGATTAGGGTGACGATTGGGAAGAAAGAGGCGGTGCGAAAGCAGTGTTTAGGGAAAGGATCGAGAGAGAGTCGTAAGACAGATGGCGAGAGATACCATGATAGAAAATTTATGATTGTATTTTCTTAGTCAATAAGATTACAACAGATGGTTATATATACAACTAATAAACCTATAAAAATGACAGCTCATCTAACTGATTTACAGCTCATGAAAACTAACTATATCAGAAAAATATCTTCTAAGTTTTATCTTTTACAATATTAGCCTTAATACTTTTGGCCACGCTGTGATTTGCAACGCTGTTGACATTGCTGTTGTCCCTGTTGCCTCATTTGATCTTGGCATTCTTGCATACACTCGTGTTGCTTTTGGCCGCGCTGCGACTGGCAACTCTGCTGACATTGTTGTTGCTCATATTGTTGTTGTCCTTGTTGTCCTTGTTGCCTCATTTGATCTTGGCACTCTTGCAGACACTGATGCTGCTTTTGGCCACGCTGCGATTGGCAACGCTGCTGACATTGCTGCTGTCCCCGTTGCCTCATTTGATCTTGGCATTCTTGCATACACTGGTGCTGCTTTTGGCCGCGCTGCGACTGACAACGCTGCTGACACTGCTGCAGCTCATGATGGTTAGAAACATAACTTTCTAACTCCCCACCTTGTCCTCCCTCAATTTGCTGGTGGCAAATCTTCTGGCATATCTCCGACGACTGAATGATCTGTTGGCATTGTTCGTGGCACTGCTCGAACTGTCGTTGCTGGATGCACTGCCTTTGACAATGTTCCAGCGGGACCCGAGTTCCCTGCTTCTCACACTCCTGTCGGCATTCCTGACCATGAGATTGGCTGTACCACACCAGCTCGCCAGCAACCGGAGAACCCGACCAGGGCCCCATATTCTTGCAACGGGCCAAACACGCGGAGATCTTTGGAAGGCCTTGGAAGTCCATACATTCTTGTTGACATTGCTGGTCTTTATCTAGACCAAGAGTGGAAGACACAGAGAAAGCAAGTAAAAGAGAAGACACCAACAACAAGAAAGGAAGCCAAGCGTTGGAATTGATCACCATGGTTGCTAAATTTCTTTAATTTTATGCTTCTGTGGGAAGAATGGCTTAAAGGGTTCGCGTATTTATACAAGATTAAAGGTTGAGCGTGCATGTAAATTTGTCCACACATTACATGCAAGGTGACTAGTGTCGATGGCGAAATCTTGACGTGTCAAGTTTTTGAAATTCAAACGGCAGGGTATCCGAGGCGATTTGTCCAAACTTGATCTTCACATGGGTGCGAAATGAGGATAAATATATGGTTTCAGAAATCGTGGATGTATGTGGAGAAAATGGTGAGGAAGTGTGAGACTTTACGGAGAGGACAGGGTTTGTTTTTTCGTTGTGGCATTTTGATATAGCAGGTCGGGGGGAGGGGGGAGGGGGGGGGCAACGTGTTGAGGTGCATGTAAGTGAGAAGACAGGAATCGGAAGTGGGTTGGTGGACGCGGCGATGCTCATCCATAATTTGGATATTGACGGATTACTTTTGGTGGTGATAGAAAAAGCCAAAAGGGTGCTGCTGAGTCTGCAGAAATGGTGACTTCTGCTGTGGCGAAACTAACACAAATTGATAAAAAGTCTTAATGGGGTAGGCAGGGCAAAGGCCAAAAAAGTTTATTGCTTTAATTTGAACAAAATCGTCTCCAAAACATTAACAGGAAAAATCTTATTATTATTGGAATACTTGATGCAAGTGATATTGACGCCAGAAATCATAAGTGGTGGATTGTGGTGGATATAATATTTCTCTTTAATTCACAATGACAGTTAATTAAGACGAATTTTGTATACATTATCATATTTTTCTCAAAAAAAAATAAAGTTAAAAACTAAAAATATGAGCGCAGGAATTGAAAGGGTCTTTAGAATTAGCTGCCACTTGGCATAGGCATTTGCTTGTGTTGTGCCAAAATTTGACTTTTTTTTTTTTTTTTGTCAAACGATATATTTTGTTAGATTACCAACGGAGTTTGAACTCACGCCAAAATTTGACTAATTAGTTATAATGATATGTTCACAAGTTTCAACAAAAAACTAATAAATCTCAACAAAAAATTATTGAAATTAATAAATTGGCAAACGAGTAAACTTGTCATTATCCCTCATTATCCCTTTACCCTCTCTTGGCCGAATTGCAGTGTTGAAAGCTGCTTCAAGTTCAAGTTATTCATTCCCATTAATGATTATAAAAGGAGTATTTCACCGGTTTCTCTCTGAACTTGTACTTCTTTGCCAATTTTTGCTTCAATTTTATTTTGATCAATTTTCCTTAATACAAAATTATAAACCACTATACACATTCTCAAATTATAAAAATACAAAATACTATTTGTCGTTTTTGGTTTATAAAACAGTTATTCAAAAATCATTTTGTAAAATGTTTATAGAAATACACCCAAGTTTTTTATTTGCTAGAGTGTTGTTAACATTTGGGAGCAAAAAAGAAAACAAAAAGATATCCCATAATTGTACGAGAAAGCCCCAGCTTTCAACGAAAAAGAAAAATAGCTAGAAGCAAGCTCTTAAGCTCTTGAAGGCCCAATTCCATCCCGCCGACGAAACGTGGCCTTAGATTTTATTACGGGATGTGATATCCACACACCTTTTTTTACTTCTCACACACCCTTCTAATTTTCGGCCGTCAGATCGAATGAATTGAAGAAGATCAACAGACAAAAATTAACAAAGGGTGTGTGAGAAGTAAAAAGGAGTGTGTGAATAGCACAACCCTTTATTACCTGCACTCCAAACAAAATAACACGAGGGTTGCCGCAATACAATGGATGTGTAGAGAAGTTTTCCTACCTTTGGACTCCCTTCCCCTCTCCTCTTGTAAGTGCCGTTTTCGCCTTTTATTGATGAAACATCTTCTCATCAATGTTCTAAAGGATGTTGGGCGCTAGTCGGGTAACGGACTGGAGCCTAGCACCTAGGCGGACTAGATGGATTTGTATTTTTTAAGTATATTTATTATATAACGTATAAATAAGTGCATGCTTACAAAAAAAATTCCATAAATGCATGTTAAAAAAACACAAACTTGTATAGGGAATTTGAGAAAGATAAAATGCAAAATAGGAGAATACATAAATGAATACTAGCATATGGGCACACACAATGTGTGAGAAAATTTTTATTTTTATTTTTGAAATAGAAGGAGAGAGGAAGAGAGTAATAGAAAATGTGGGAGTGGGAAGGTTTCTTTTTTTTTTTTCTTTTTTTTTTAATTCGATATATGTTAAGATTATATATAGGTGAGGCTTTGAAAAAAAAACAACAAAATTTGGTTGTGTGAAATTACATTTTTGCCTCATATTTTTATTCATGTTATGTTTTAATTAGAGGGTTAAACTGGTAATTTCATAAGGTTTTGGTTGACGGACTTGGATTGTCTACTCTCTCCATCTCATACCCTCTTATTTATATGATTACAGTTAAGCCACATCAACATTTTATATTCCCATTACTTTTTGTCCTAT
The DNA here is from genome assembly GCF_916048215.2 of Malus sylvestris. NCBI lineage: Eukaryota > Viridiplantae > Streptophyta > Magnoliopsida > Rosales > Rosaceae > Malus > Malus sylvestris. The sequence continues at coordinate 16,337,795 of NC_062272.1, forward strand.
TATTTCTATAAAAAAAATCAATATAAAATGTTGACGTGGCTTAACAGTGACCACATAATATAGGAAGGCATGAGATGGGGAGGGTAGACAATTCAAGTCTTTGGTTGACAATGAGTGTTTTATTAATTAGTAGAAATTTATTATAAAATATGAGTATTGTCATTGCGTAAAAATTAAGAGTTTTTTTTTTTCTAAGACCAATTGTTTTAAATTATTATGGGACCTTCATTTCTTTAAAAATGAAGAAAGTTTGGCTTCGGTTTAAAAGAAAATGTCAAAAGACTTTCAATAGAAAAAATGAAACTTTAACGAAAAACACCTGGTACTGTTCATTTTAACGAAAAACCACATTTTTACATTAAAAAGTCAATTCTGGTACTATTCATTTTACCCTTTATTTTGTCCTTATCATTAAAACTCAAAGTTTTCAAACTTTTTTCATTAATTTTCTTAGAAAAGACCCTAACCCCCTAGCAAAACATTAGCCGTCACCCATCCTTACTTCTCTCTCAAAAAGTTTCTCTCTCCTCTCTCTCACTCTCTGCAGATCGATCCCTCATTCACTCTCTGCAATTTACAAGGGACAAGATTGCAAACCTGGTGCTGGTGACTGGTATGAGATGCGACGGGCCGACGTAAAGAGATGCGATGGGTCAATGGTGAGGGCAAGTTCTTCGATCTGCTAAATCTCTTCTTCCAATCTCGTACTTTTTCCTCATGTTCTTCGATTTCCTCATACAGACCCTTCGATTTCCTCACTTAGTGATCAATGGTGTAAAAGCAGGTGCTGTTAAAAACTAAAAATATGGGCGCGGGAATTGAAAGGGTCTTTCAAATTAGCTGTCACTTGTCATAGGCATTTGTTTGTGTTGTGCCAAAATTTGACTTTTTTTTTTTTTGGTTAAATGATAGATTTTGTTAAATTAAATATTAGATTACTATCGATAAGATTTGAACTCACACCAAAATTTGACTAATTAGTTATTATGATGTGTTCACAACTTTCAACAAAAAACTAATAAATCTCAACGGAAAATTACTGAAATTAATAAATTGGCAAGCAAGTAAACTTGTCATTATCCCTTTATATCCAAGGCTTGGGATCTTATTTGGGATTGAAGACGGGGGACCTGCTTGCCTTTGCCCTCTCTTGGCCGGATTAGAATGTTGAAAGTTGCTTCAAGTTCAAGTTATTCATTCCTATTGATGATTAGAAAATGAGTATTTCACCGGTTTCTCTCTGAACTTGTACTTCTTTGCCAATTTTTGCTTGAATTTTTATTTTGATCAATTTTCTTTTATACAAAATTATAAACTACCATACACATTCTCAAATTATAAAAATACTGTTGCAGTCATATTAAATTATGAATGTGATTGTGTAAATCCTAGTGCATCTAGGGATATCTTTGAATATTCTCTTTAGTAGTTAATATCCTATTAGAACTGTAATCTTAAAAGGGTAAGGAATTAACATTCCCTACTACTATAAATAAAGGCACAATGAGGTGGAATAGAACACACATCACAATTACACATCTCTCTCTTCTCTCACTATGTGCCGCACCTCCCTCTCTACCTCTGGCCTCCTTAATTGTTTAATAAATTATGCCTAAAACACGTTATCAGCACGCTCTTGACTCTGCACTAAAGAGAGTTTATTCTTCAATTAGAGGAGTATTACGTTTTAATCATTCTTTTTATGATTAATTTATTATTTTATTGAATTGATCTACATGCTATTGATTCAATTTAATTTTTCTGTGTTAAACGTGATACAACGCATTGGAGATGCAATTCCGACTTTTCGAGAAGGGTCTTTTACAAATTCAAAGACTTTTGTTGTTTTTTGCCAATCAGGTACCCTTAAAATAAAGGAAGATATTTTAAACGACCATGAAGCATGAAAATATTCCCCATGATGCATGAAACCCCTACATTTATATTTTCCTTCCAATATATATTGTATATGTTTCATATATTTGTCAATATATATACGTTTCATGCATTACGCAATTTTTGCTATGTGGAATTTGTGAGTCAAAGCGTCGAAATAAATTAGAAGCAAATTTTGGGTTTTTCCAAACCCTAAAATCTATTAGAAAATAAAAAAGAATAAAAACAGAAAAATCAAGTCGAAGCCCAGCCAAGCTAGTAGCTTAGGCCCGCTTCCTCTAGACCACAGCAGCCCCCTGGGCTTTGCTACAAGTGTGCGAGACCACCAGGCCTTTGGCCGAAGATGTTTTTCTACAAGCTAGGCCTGCAGCCCTCAACCTACACCAGAAGTCAGCAACAAGCTTGTTAGGCTTCATTCTCTGTTTGGCCTAACTTCAGCGGCAAACACTACTGGGCTTCTTTCACGCCTTAGTCCAAAGCCAGGAACTTAACATTGTTGGGCTCTACCCCTCTCCCCTTGGCCCGCTAAACCTGCAACCATTTTGGACTGCACAGCAGTCATGGCCTACCCCTTGCAGCCAGCCTGAAGCTGGGTGTTTTCCCCAAAGCCCACACCAGCTCACAATTAGGGAACCAGCAACATGTGTTGTGTTTTTTTCCCTGAACCAAGTCTAATTTGGGCTTCCCTCTTGATTTGGCCCACAATGCAACTTGGGTTGTGGTTGCCCACCCGAGCCCCATTTGGGCCTAATTTATTTGTGTGGCATGCAGCCAACATTAAATAATAAATGGGCCAAGACAAATTTTATTTTGCTTCTACAATTGACCCCAGATGGTCCCGAGCTATTGAATTAATTAAAAGTGACATGCAGTCCATTAATCTGATAATTAATTCAAAATTATTGACTTGAAGATCACTTTTAGACATTAACGATTCAATAATTTATTTATTTACTTTGAACCGTTAACATCCTTTCGTAGTCCTGAAGCGCTCACACTTAAGTTCCTAAAGTAACTCAAATCCACTACAATTAACTCAGCATATTGCATTCTGTGTTCTTGCAGGAACCTCTCTTTTATGAACTAAACATTCATAAACTAAATTGAACCTGTAGTTTCAAATTTAGTGCCTTTGAAACCTGAAGTTTTCATAAAACAATACACCCATGAAAACCCAAATTTTTCATGTATACCGTGTCTTAAAACCCGAATGTTTTGATATTGATGCTTATGGATGATTCATTCCCATAGCACCAATCACAATCTTGTTCCCTCCAATTAAGTGGATTGTTGAACCGTCATAATTTCAATTTTTCTAATTTGGACGTTTCTAATAGAAACCATTTTATGTGGGTACAAGACGTGAATCTTCACTTGACTATCAAAAACCTGAGAAACTATTACAGCCAATAATGGCTCGGAAAAGCTGAATAAACCTCTGCCTTGATCTTCATTTGAAGGTCTATGCCTGAAACATTACAAACGAAAGTACCTCCCGAACGAGGATTCCATAGCTCTTTGGCTCGCTCCTATGGACCGTCTAATCATGAAAAACAGTTCCTGAACCAAACAATGATTACGTCCATGAATGAGTACAATTCTGAAGTTTATAAATCCGATCGAATTTTGACTGGAGAATACTTTTCTTGTATTTCCATGTTTCTAACTCGCTCGTGAAGCAGCAGTGTGGAAAACAGAAGTTTAGCAAATTCTCGGATCTAATTACTACCAAACGTGAAAGAAAAGTATAGACCCAGCTTCGGGTAAAGTCTACCGAATGGTATAAACCCAGTTTGGTTGTAGTCTACCGAATGTCTCGACCCAATTCGGTCAAAGCCTATCTAATTGTGATGCCCTGACAGGGATGCAATGAAGGGTATGCTCTGCTTTGGTAAAGATGCACCAAACAGTATTGTTCTGCTTCGACAGAGGCCTACCAAACAAACTACTCTAGCTTCGACTGAAGCCTATCGAACCCAATTCTAGGTCTGTCTCTCTCACAATCCAATTTCGATCTTGTTTTTTACAACCTATGGTGGAATCAAGGCCTGCCAAGGTGTGGCATCATACCCGAAGCGTGATCCTTGGTACCTAAGACCTAAAACTTCAAGAATAAGGGATAATATTCCCGAACATCAACCCTGCAGAATCTACTTCCTTCTTGATGGAATAGATCATTGGTTATGCACCTGTTCATGCCCCTACCAATGTTGTTGAGGAGTACCATTCTAATAGTCAATATGTGAGACTAATTTTGTTCCACTAAACACCGTTGGAAGAGCAGAATTTTGACATGAATGGCCTTGTTGGCCAAATCCACCCTAGTAACTTTGGTTTACTTTGTGAACATTTTTCCATGTTCTTCGATTCAAGTTCAATGTATGTTTTAGTTATGGATAATCTTATTGATATTATCCTCGAATATGAGTTAATTGAATCATGTTTCTTATATACATGTGACCGAATTCAATTAAACACGTGATTAGGTAGGAATGTGGAAAAGTTAGTTGTCTGGATGAATGCAATATTATGCACACTAACTTTATACCTAAATCACATCTCTAGCAATGACTTCAGGTTTATCAACCTGATTAAGAGCATTGACACGCTGCTCGTTGTATGAATGGTACTTAATTACCATGTCAGAGACCTTATACTCTATCTATTTCGGAAGAACATCGTTGAGTTTTCTTAAGGATATTCAAGATGACAATGATCATGAATGAAACCAATGAAGAAAATAGAGTGAAATATCTTTACACCACCTCCGAAAATGAGCCTGAAGCTTTGATTTGGGGCCAATGGGTTATCTCCCAACTGGAAACACACCACATGTGGCTGGCATAAAGCCTAGGGATTGAGCAGTTTACTTACTTTTGCACGACCATTTAGGACACTTAGGTCGAACAATGATGCTACAACGCATCTCCTTACCCAAAGTATGGATTTTATGCCTACAAGCACACTTAGCCAAGCCTGCTCATTAGGAAAATTGATTTTCTAAATCATCCCTCACAGAAATATGAAACGAGCCTTTTTTCACAATGGATTCAAGGGAATATATATAGACTAATCCAACCAAAATGCGAACCATATAAATACTTAGGGTTTTGGTTGATGAATCAAAAAATTGGTCACATGCTTGTCCACACACATTGTTGCTAAACCCCCTAGCCGATTAAGGGTTCACCACCCTACTTATCCCTTAAAGTCCGGGAGACTAGATAATGCCGAACAGTTTATATCGACGATTTTTTTAAAGTGTTACATGTCTTTTGGGTTTATAATTGAACATCGAATTCCCATGTTCACCCCCAAATAGCCTGCATAGTGATCATAAAGCTCAATTTAAATGATTGCCCAGACTTTGGTGAACGTACCAAGTTTTTGGTTTCTGCCTAAGGCTATGCAATCTTATACATAGTTATGTTGGTCCACCTTAAGGCCCATTGCCACCCAACTTATTTGTCATTACAGTTGGTTATTGGGTATGAACCTGACATTTTTTGTATTTACGTATTTGGGTGTGCATTCCATGTGCCAAGTTGCGCCACCGCAACGTACCAACATGGGTCCTCAAAGAAGAATTTGAATCTTTGTCGATTATGATTCTCCTTCATACTAGCTCTCTTAGAGCCCTTGCATACGATCTCTTTACCGCTCATTTGTGGGTTGTCATTTCAATGAGATAGTCTTCCTGCCGTTAAGGGGAGATAAGAACGTCAACGTTCCTGCAGAACAACGTGAATTTGCTTTAACATTACCCATTATGTCTCATCTCGGTCTTCGTACTGCACAAGTGTGATAAACAAGTGCGATGAATTCTAGCTTTCATAATGTTGCTCTAGACATATTCCTCTAATCTAGCTAAAGTGACGAGATCATATACCAGCTGCAAACATGCCTGCAAGGATAGACGTACTTAGCGGACGTCGAGTCAACATCCCTAGAGGGTGTGCCGCCCCTGTTGGACGATCTGGTATACTGGCGGATAGCCAATCAATCTGTCTTGGCCTAGATTACGACAGATCACTCGATCCATAAAATTCACTTCCCTAGAAGAGGAAGGTCACAACACAACAATGTATCCTAACTAATCGCTATTTCAAATCATTTCCATCTCATGAGATTAATCCGGATTATTCTCGAGACTTGAAGTTCTTGGTCCAGTATACTAAATTGGATGAGTTAACGGAATTGAAATGAGATTACCATCAATGATGTTTTCACTTATATGGTAGTTACTGACATAAATGAAAAGCAACGATATCAAACTGTGTTCCATTGATTAAATGACAGCATAGAACTGATTGGACAATTGAAATTACAATCGAGGTCAAATTCCTTACCAAAGTGTATTTTGGACTTATCGTTCCTACATCGCCCAAGGTAACCCTGTTATGTTACAAGTGGGAAAGGAAGCATTATGAGATGAATAAAATAGAGCGATATGATGCACACCTTACGACGCAAGGTTTCTCTTAAATGTCATGTGGTTGATAACATCATTATGAAATGTGGTTAGTGTTTTCTCCATGAGGATATAGATACGGAGATTTACATTTAAGTTCTCGAAGAATTACATGGACTGGTTCAAATAGTTCCAAACCACAGAAGTCAGAACACCTTCTTAACTCGTTTAAGGAGTTCACTTATGGATTGAAACAATCTCGCGGATGTGGTATACCCGTCTAAGTGATTATTTGATCAGTCAGGGATATGAATGAATGCCCTTGCGTGTTAAACAATGAAGTCTTATTTCGAATTGCTAAAGTTACAGTTTATGTCGTTAATATGAATCTCACTAAGACTCTAGAAAAGCTTAAGAAAACTGCCTCGCACCTGAAGACGGAATTTGAGATGAAGGATCTTAGGAAAACTTGTTTATGCCTTGACCTGAAGTTCAAGCGTTGTTCTGACGGTACCTTGGTTTACTAGTCGAACTACACCCCGAATGTTTTACCTTAGAGTATACCTATGATTGTCCATACGTTATATGCAAATGAGACCTTTGATCTAAAATTCCATATCTAAGCTCAACTTTGCGCTCGTTGTACTTAGCTCATTGTATTAGACATGACATCTCATTCGTTGTTGATCTATGGGTAAAGATGCAGCATCATGCCTACACACAACCACTGAATTGGTATTAAAGACCTACTGTAAAGGTACTACGAATTTGTGCAAATCCTAACGCATCTCGAGTAGATCCAACCCCCCTGATCCTCGGAATGATGCTTACCTTGTTTGTTATGCTGATGCAGGTTACTTATCAAACCCGTACAAGACAAAATCCCCGAATGGTTATGTCTTTACCGTTACGAATATCACAATATCTTGGAGGTCCACGATATGACCTTAGTTGCAAAATCTTTGAATCGTTTCAAGACTCACCCCATTTCACTATGCCACAAGTGAGACATGGTTAGCAGTTCTTGTTGAGCATATTCGAAGTACTTGTTGTTTTCATCCATCATTGAGTCCCAACGACAATCCATGAAGATTATGCCACATGTATCAACCCTACCAAGCCATGATACATCAACAAAATCAACGCCAAGACATATGGCGTATACATCTACATTAGCAAAGCATCAGGAGATTGAAGTCATGCAAGCCGATCCCAAACAACCTTGCCGACCTCTACATGACATCACTGCCGAAGTCAACCTTCTAGAAGCTTGTCAAAGGAATTGGTATGCCTAACTATTCATATGCAATGCTTGTAATTCTCATTTCGAAATTCTGTCAAACTCATGGGGAGTATCCAAAAGTATACTCACTTGATCTTAATGTACTCTTTTTCCCTACGATTAAAAGCATTTTTGTAACATCTCACATCTCCCAGGGGAGTGGATCATATAAGCCTTATATGTATATTCCCATCTCTACCTAGCATGAGGCCTTTTGGGAGCTCACTGGCTTCGGATTCCATCGGAACTCTGAAGTTAAGTGATATCGCGCGAGAGCAATCCCATTGTATCTAGGGTTATCTTTGAATATTCCCTTTAGTAGTTAATATCCTATTAGAACTGTAATCCTAAAAGGGTAAGGAATTAACCTTCCCTACTACTGTAAATAAATGCACAATGGGAATAGAACACACCTTACAATTTCACATCTCTCTCTTCTCTCACTATGTGTCACACCTCATTTTCTCTATCTTGCCACCTTTATTGTTCAGTAAATTATGCCTACAACAAATACAAAATACTATTTTTCATTTTCGGTTTATAAAATAGTTATTTAAAAATCATTTTGTAAAATGTTTACAGATATGCACCCTAATTTTTAATCTACTACACTGGATGAGTGTTGTTAACATTTAGGAGCAAAAAGAAAACGAAAAGATATCCCTTCCATTGTATGAGAAAGCCCCAGCTTTCAAGAAAAAAGAAAAATTGCTAGAAGAAAAGCTCCAAAGCTCTTGAATGCCCAATTCCATACAGCCAACTAAACGTGGCCTTAGATTTTATTACATGCATTCTAAACAGAATAACATAAGGGTTTCCGCAATACAATGGTTGTGTAGAGAAAGATCCATGTCCTCACTCCCTGCAATTTACAAGGGATAAGATTGCAAACCTGGTGACTGGTATAAGATGCGATAGGTCGATGGCGAGGGCATGTTCTTCAATCTGCTAAATCTCTTCTTCCAATCTCGTATTTTTCCTCATGTTCTTTGATTTGCTCATATAGACCCTTTGATTTCCTCACTTAGTGATTAATGGCGTAGAAGTAGGTGTTGTTGCAGCAAAGAGACAGGGTGTTTTGCGCTCGAGAAAGTCTAAGAGTTAAAAAGAAGAAAAACGCAAACCTAATAGGTCGATCATAACCCTGCCTAGCCACCCAGCGCCCACCTAGGTCGTCCAAGCTCCCACCTAGGTCGTTGTCCCATCTACTTCCTTTCCCATTCTCACTTGATTACGGCTTAATCTCAAGGGCAAGCCACCGTTTACTGGCTAGGTGCCGCCTAGGCCAACTATTAACACTCAAAACTGGGAGGTCAACAAAGACTTGTAAGGTCAACCATTAGTGGATTAAGGATTATAAAATTAAAAAATTGACAACATGATTTGTTGGTTCACCCTAAAAAACGAGCTACATCCACTATAGTGATCTTATATATATAATTTGATATGAATTACAATAGCTTTGTAAACAAATTAGTGAAATTTTACTCTTCGAGATCCAAACGCTTAGTCTTCGGCCAATTTATATAGGCCTTGAGTGAACCTTAAAAGCAAGGTTCTAAAAAATGCTAGGCGCTAGTCGGGCGGCAGGCTGAAGCCTACCGCCTAGACGGGGTAGACGAAATTAGTTAAATTTATTAAATATTGTATTAATTAATTAAATTTACTACATAATATATAAATAAACAATGTTATTTCAAAAGAATATATTATATTATAAATAAATTATATTTTTCTACTAATTTGTAACATATTTATGTATATTTGTTGACCCTAAAAACTACCAAGTCTATGTGGCACGCAGGCCGAGTAATTAAAAAGCTAACTACGTCATTCGGTTGTATGCGGGGCGTGCCAACTCGTCGGCCGAACACGACCGAATAGTAAAATGTGTTGATGTTGCGTTGGGCGAGCTTCTAACTTTTTGATCTTGTGACTGCGACCGAGGAAGGAACACTTCTCGACCTTCGGGTTCTAGAGTCTGAAGACAAGGCTGCTAGTTCTACAAAGTTCAATATCAAATTCGGTTTTCAATGGGCCGAATATAGTAACTTGTAACACCTCACTTCGCCGAGAAGGCTAATGAAATGACCTCTGCCAATAAGGATTCGAAAATCCTTCTCGACCAAGACTTGGATAGATAACCAGTCGGCCTCATCGCAGTGTTGTTTATCCAAACTGAAGGTGCTTCACGGTCAGCTAATTATATGACAACAGTGTTATTTATCCAAACTGAAGATGTTCGCCGGTTGCCTTCACAGTGCTGTTTATCCAAAATGAAGATGTGTTGGCGGAAAATGGAAAATAAAAATCTCAAGGTTGTTGAGAGGTTTCGCGTAGAGCGAGAGTTTGCGCAAGGCAGTTTTGTGTGTTGAATTGGAAGGGGTCTTTCTCGTTGCCACTGCCTCTGTATTTATAGGGACGCGCCAACTTGATCCTTGAATATTGCATGAGATTTTTGGCGTGGATCAGACTCAACCAAATGCTTGGAGTTATCATGGAATTATCCAACCAATTTAAAATCTCCATCTTTATCTCATTTTCTCCTTATTTTGTCCATCATTATCCAAGTATTTGATGATCTCCACATGCTGGAACCAAGGCATGCAAATAACTAGCATGCAAGTTTATCTCTTAGCCATGCATTTCAAACTGAAGCATCACGGCAATCCACTCATCTTTCCACCAAATCTGACCAAGTGCAATCATGCACTATCAAAAAGTTCAAACTTAATCCTATCTTTCCCATCCTTTCAAAGCCCATGAGTTCCAATCTAATGCAATTTGTCCGACTAGATTCTTGGCATCCTGCCAAGGATATTCAGGGTTGCTCTTTATTCCACCATCACTTTATAATTTTATGCATGCATGCATAATAACCTTCAGTCGTCTAAGTGAACTCCAAATTCATTTGTTTACTAATTATCACCATACTTTAAATGGATAATAATCAATTTGCAACATACCACTTGAATCTGTCAGTCAACCAAACTAATCCCACCTACACATTCACACGCCAAACATCCAAAATCAACTTGAATTGTGCTACCGTGTTTCCAGCTTGGAGATACATATCTCATCTTAATTATCATTAAAAGATAATTATCATAATAGTATCCTTCAATAATAACAAAACGATCTTCACTATTCGATCTGACGGTTGGGGGCTATGCTTACTCAACGACCTTAATTGCACGGGCCGATGATGTAATTTTGGGTCTAAACACAGCCCTCCAGTTTCCTTGAGCTTCGGCCTGTAGGCCGAATGGTTAAGGAAATTTAACTTTGTTCGCCTAGCGTCGTGGAGAGTAATCAATATTCGCCAGCCAAGAAAAATCGCGAACTGCATTTGGCTATTATCTTATTTGGCAAGTACGCACAAACATGACTGTGAACCATAAATAGGAGAAAACTTTGAAGAAACAAAGTCCAAAATCATAAAGAATAATTCCCCTTTCGACCACAGAGAAAGCCGCACACAAGAAAAGTTGTGGAACTTTTAATGAAATAAATAAACCCACCAAATGAGCTCCATGCCAAGCTTGGCAGCCTCCACTGATTCACCGAAATTTGACTTTGGCATGCAAAATGACAAAGAGAACTCCCATTGTTGTTTGCTTTTTCCTTCTATAAAATAATCTCCACAAATCTCAAGCATGATTCTCAAGGAAGCCTTCAATACATCTGTAGTTGGAGAGGAAAGACTAGTATAACCGCACCGAGTGGGCCACTTATCACATAAATATTACTTCAAAACATAAAAGCAACATTTGTCCTTTAAGTATTACATTCCCCAACATAAGAGTCTAGTGAAAAAAACATTAGTACATTACTACAAAATACCAAATGTTTAAGGATATGCAAAATGAAAGGAGTTGCTTTTCAAGGTTGATGAAACCTTGCACATTTTTTACAATAAAACCCTTCAATTTTCATCAATCACCAAGGAAAATGATATTGGTTTATTTTGAACTTCCTTTTAATACTATTCATTAGGGTTTGTATAGTTTTAAAAATTCAAAGGACGATGTACCCATCCTCAAAGCGTAAAGGATGCGGTCATGAGCGTTTGCATATTATTTCACATTTTTCGCACTTGTAAATTAATTATTATATTTTTTTACACTACAAGAAAACATGGAATAGGTGACCACATTTTATGTGGCATCCAAAAATTTGTGACCTATTTTTTCTATATGTGACGAATTGTTCAGAGCGTCACGCATGACTAGTTTTTTAGGTATGAAATTTGAGAACACTTAGGTGAAGATAAATACGTCACATATTCTAGAATGGAGTGATGAAAATCATAAGTGTCACTTAAAATTATTTTATATCTTTTAAGATGAAAAAGTGGTGATACTAATTTTTTCAAGTCCTTACTAAAATCTATGGTGAGGAACAATGATGCCCTAACGAAGTATGATATGTGAGGAATTGCAAAAGGGTCACATATGTGTATTCTCAGTGACAAAAGTGATTCATCACTCTTCCAACAGTAAATAAATAAATAAAAGAAAAAAGAAACATGGTAAAGTATTAAACAAATTTGAGAAAGCCCATCTAAATTCTAAACTGTTCTTTTTCACTTTCACTTTCTCTGTCTCTCAGACTTCTCCCATTTCTCATCGCCATGACCCAAGCCAACTAACGCATCTCTTATTCTTCTTCTCTATCTACCGCGACATTACCGGGTCTTCTAAGCCAAATGCTCAAACCCTCTCTCATCTATTCGCTATCTATCACACTCCACAACCAAAAACCTTAGAGACAAATTCAACCAACAAGCCAAATCCACACCCTATCGCGTCTCAACCTTCTTCCAGTTTCTTGCGCCACCACTGAAAACCCAAAAACCATAGAAACCCTTTCCACCAACTACATAAATCTATGCCAAATTTCTCCACGCCTACGAGACTACTATGTGGCCAAATGGTTAACGAATTCAATTTTTATCATTCTTTTTAACTTAGGGTTTTGGATTTGCAGGTAATTGCCTCCAAATTGAACACGCCAGCAGCCCTCGACCTCTTCATCCATCTTTCAAGGACTCTAATTGGGTAAACTTTGGTTTTTAATTTTTAGATTTATATATAAATAATATATATATCCCTGGCTTTTTCTATTTGTTTTTGGAACTTGCAGGTTTACATTCACAAATTTACAAACAAAAAAACTGAAGGAAGGAACATTAATCAATAACTTTAGCAAAGAAACTTGTAAGAATTTCTTCTTTTTTCTTGCTACATTCTGTTTCCTTGTGAGATTATATGTATTTGTCCCTGGCTATTTTATTCTGGGTATCGTTGGGGATTATTCGAATGATTTATTTGCACATATGGAGGCTTTAATAAGTTGTTTTACTTGGTCTTTCTATTTCAATTATTTGTTTGTTATGAACTTGCAAGTTGGTTTTTTTTTTTTTTTGGGCTTATTGGTTTTACATGGTGATTGAAGGTAAAAAAATTTGAGTTGGTGATACCATTTATTGAAAAGGAAAGTTGTTTGATTTGGCTTTGAATTGCTCTAAAATTTGAACCATAATTCTTTTAAGTGCTCTACATTTGAAAAAGATTGAAAATGGTCTCTTGGGCAAGCAGAATGATTTCCCCCATCATAGATGATTTTCTTTCTTCTAATTATTAGTGGCAATGTCTTTTCTGTTTATTCGTGTTATTATTTGGAGTCCTAGAAAACCATGAAAAACTATATAAAGAAGGATTTAAGAAACACATATATTTCTCCTATATATTTTTTCAGTTGCTCAGTTCTGTTTAAGCATTGGCTTTTACTTCCTTTTACGTTAGATACAAAATAGTTGAAAGCTTATGTCATAGTTTGGTTATTATGACTTTGCACTGATCTTTAAGTAATTCTTCCAACTAGTGATCTTCCAACTAGTGACCATATGACTTGCTCAAAATTCATCCATTGTGTTTTTTCTGTTCTTCTATTGGCTAGAGGCCATTACCTCAGGTGAATATATCAATTAGGTTGTTTAGTAAGAGCACAACCACCTTTGTAATACCAAAGTTGGTTTGGTTTTAGTTGTATGATATCTAGTGCAGAGTAAAATTTTAATTATTGAAAACTTTATCTGCATGCGAAAATGGTATACTAATTTAGATCTTCTTTATGCATCTTTTGCCTATTTTTTGTATTAAGCACACTAATATTTTTATTTCCAAAGTACTTTGTTGTTGTGATTGTGTTGTTTGCAAGTTGGTCATGGTTTTTGACAAGGGTAGTTCTCTTGATTATTTTTTTAAATCAAGATGTTGTTGGTATAGGTTTTATACTCTGCAAGTTTTTGAGTTGTTCTGCTTTCAGTATTTTCATCTTAATCTCACTTTATCAACATACTTGGTAACTTAAGTGATAGCCACAACTTCCAGAACTCACCTTTTGAAGGATATTGAATTTGGAAAACCAATATGTTATTCACCTTTTTTTTTCTATATTAAGTTAGAGTTTGGTCTTATTGTTTTTTAGGAATGGTGTTGGAGTTGGGTTTTTATTAAATTTTGGCAGATCTTCATATTCTTGCAATCACAGATTGGTTTAGAAGTTTAATTATAATTTAAGTAGTTTTTTGTTAATTTTATCTTTTGTTAGTAGATTATCTAGTGCTGACATTTGGAGTCTTGATAACTTACTAACTAGGCTATGATAAATTAGTGAAATTAGATACGCAAAAGGAAAGTGAGGATATGATAGCACAACTGAAGGGTTGCAAGCCAAGGGCAGACCAACAACATATCTAGAGGTAGTGACATCAATTTAGCCTTGATTGGTAGTGATATCAATTTGATCTTTATAAAAGCTGAATGTTTTAAAATTACAGTGAATAAGTAGTCTATGGTATGAAACTAGATATGTTTTTCTTGTTAATTAATGGCCTTTTAATGTAGGATGTTTTCAAGCAAAATTCATATAATCGTAAGAAACAAAAGTATTTCCACAAGGGAGGGGCAAAACCATTTCATCCAACATGCAAGGAAGGCTTGCAAGGTAATGAAATTAAAGTACATATAAAACTCATTGTGTAATTTAGATAGGCTCGTCTGTTATGTTTTGTTCTTCTTACTGTAAACTATTCCTTGAATTCTTATTTTCTTCTCTTTTGTTATTCAAATTCTCAATGCTATTCTCGAGACACCAATGTTTATTTTGTTCTCTTTTATTATGTAAGGATAAGATGAAGAAAAAGAAGGATGGAGTTAAAGGAGAAAGTATTCAAGAAGCACTTGAGGTAGTGATGGTGATCTTTCAAATGACAATGATACATGTGCTGAACTAAAGACCATGACATGGCTAATGATTTATATTATGTATTTTGTTGTTGGTTTCAAATATGCACATAGTACACCTGTTTTGTTACCGACTCAATGCCTTGGATCTTGTTAGCATCTCAATATGTTTAGAGGTGTTAGGATGCTTATGTTAGCTTTTGAGATATACACTTGGTGTATGTATTGGATGTAATCTAACTTATTGATCAATGAAATGTGATTAACTAAAGTATTGCCTCATATTTGTTATGAATTCTAATTCTAGATGATGAAGCAGGGAATATGTGGTACTTGGTAAGTCACGAATTGTTCCGAATAGGTTTATGATTTTGACACATGTGACACAAATTGCGCCACATGTCAAAAGAATGTGCGACACTTTCAGTCTCACTTATTATCAACCATAGAATTTTAGGATCAAATTGGGTGATGATAAATTCCTCACTTATACATTTGTTATGTGAAGAACTTATAGGTCATTGGCTTTTATGTTTTGTGGTGCTTATTTTGTCACAGTTAAAGTTATTAAGTAACGAATTTGGCATCACAAATACTAAAAATATGTGGCGAATGTAAAATTCGTCACATGAACTATAGGTGAGGCTGTATAGTTGACGAACATAGTGATGCTGGATTTTCGTCACATAGAATCAAATGTGACGAATTTTCATGTTTATGTGACAAATGTCTGTATCCACCTAAGCTATGTTTTCTTGTAGTGTTAATGTGTTTGGTATTTTTAAATTACTTGATATTTTTATTTTAATGTGTTTTGTAATTATTTTAATCTCACTCCTTGCCTATGGTATACTATAAGAATAAATAAAACTTTTTTTTTTTTTAATTTATATAGAATAATAATACAATAATACATATTTTAATATACAATATTTACATGTACATTATGACTATTGTATTTTATAGTAAGTGTTTTAAGTAGTTTAAAAAATTAAAATCGTCAAAATAAATTTTTCTTAACGTTTTGAAACGTGTTACCTGCGTGTCACTCTCGTGTAAACTTGTTAAGGACTCGTTATTAACAGGTTCTTATCGTGTGACCTGATATCAACCCGATTAGTTATCATGTCGACCCGAAACCCGTTATTTTCGTGTCGTTTACATGTCGTGTTAACGGATCATGTAAGAAATTGTCAGGTCCACTAGATGTGACAATCTTTACGTCTCTTCATAGACATCTGTATCTATCGATGACCAACACGTGGTTGGAAGCATGTGAAATTTGTTAGGTCTGCCAATTAGCTCAAGCGTCTCAAAGTACTTTAAGTGTTGGATAAAGAGCATGTGTTAACAAGAGGTTGGATAAGGAGCAATGCGTACTCTAGAGAGCGTTGTACATGCACACCATTATAGGAAAAAGAACTTTCATTAAAAATAACATGACGGGACATATAAACACAACCTGTTTGGGGATCGACCCTGGTAACCTTTATGATGAGGACTATAACCTATAAAGACCCAAGTTTAGACTGACTCTCTAATTTGTGGGAGACATAAGGTTCAAGATGAGAAAATTACAGACCTCGATGACACGAAGATGAGAATACGTGGGAGGAGAACCAAAAAGCACATAATAAGGAGAATTCCAATTAAGCAAAGATGTTGGAAAAGGACTGATGATGTGGACAGTTGTGAGGGCAGCTTCATCCCATAATTCACCAGGGAGCCCCGCAATGTGAATTAAGGCTCGTATTAAGGTAGTTATGGGGCAATACTTACGTTCGGCAAGCCTATTTTATTGAGGAGTATGAGGGTAAGAGTAGCATTGTTCAATGCCTAACTCATGCCAGAAAGTAGAAAATTATTGAGTAGCATATTCCATTATTACTCTGGAGAACTTGAATAATAGCATGAAAAATATTGCCAAGCATAGCTACAAAGGTTTCAAAGTGATCAAAGACTTTCGATTTTTCATTTCATGGGATAAATCTTGGAGTAGTGAAAAATTCTTTAGTGAACAAAACTTAATAATGAAAACCACTATCGAAGGTAATGAGTGACATCCAAAAATCAGAATGAATGATATACAATAAAGAGAAAGCACGATTATTATAATTAGAATAAAAAGGAAGTTACCTTGACTTATTTTTTTTTTACTGAAATAGTGAAAAATCCTCATGCAGTTTTTAAGTGCCCCTCTTTTTTTTTTCCCCTCAAGCACTCATGTCTAAACCATGTTGTTTGCATTCAAAATCCTTGTATTAATCATATCAAAAAAGTGAAAATTTCTCATGCAGTTTTTAAGTGCCCCTCCTTCCTTTTCTTTTTTTTTTTTTTTTTTTTTTTTGCATTCAAAATCCTTTTATTAATCATACTGAAATAGTGAAAAATCCTCATGCAGTTTTTAAGTGCCCCTCCTTTTTTTTTCCCCTCAAGCACTCATGTCTAAACCATGTTGTTTGCATTCAAAATCCTTGTATTAATCATATCAAAAAAGTGAAAATTTCTCATGCAGTTTTTAAGTGCCCCTCCTTCCTTTTTTTTCCTCATGCACTCATGTCTAAACCATGTTGAGTGCGTATATTTGGTGAATCAGTACGAATGAGCATTACATTGTTAAGACAAAAAATTAAAGACAAAATTGGACACTAAAGTAATAAAATTAGTTATTTTGTGACTAATTTATTCATTATTTGTAAAAAAAAAATAGCTTTATTTATCATGAAAATGAGCCTAAATTTTTTAAGATCCTCCTTCTTAATTAAATTTCTGGCTTCATCCTATTAATGAGACATGACCGATAATAAAGGATGACTAAGTCTTTGGTGCCAAGTGAATGAGAAATGGCGGCAAAGGCGTGGGGGACATCGGAGACAGTACACGATAAGGATAGAGGATGAAACCCATCCTTATAGGGGCATTGAAAAAGCAAGAAATCATTACGTAAGTTACAAATTTGATAGAAAGTAGGAGCAAAAACACAAAATTAAAAGACAAAATTTTCATCAGGAAAGGGAGCAACATAGAGAAGATTTCGAAGTTCAGGAATAAGAAAGACATTATGAAGATGAAATTTAGTAGGACCAAGAGTGAGAGAAAAGGTATCAGTATGAGTAACATTCATGGCATCACCATTATCCAAATAAACCTGGGTTGGACCATTGTAAGGTTGAGAAGCAGAAAACATGAATGATTGTCTAGTCATATGATGAGTGGCACTGGTATCAAAATAATAATTTGGATCATGCGGGTGTAAAGTGTGAGTGCCAACTAAAGGTGGGAAAAGGTGTGGATCCAACTGAGCAAGG
The DNA here is from genome assembly GCF_916048215.2 of Malus sylvestris. Lineage (NCBI taxonomy): Eukaryota > Viridiplantae > Streptophyta > Magnoliopsida > Rosales > Rosaceae > Malus > Malus sylvestris. The sequence goes on from NC_062272.1 coordinate 16,355,942, forward strand.
AGGGCATGCGGCTTGTGTGGCCTGCAGCATCATTGGTCTTGGATGCACATTAAGAGGAGGCCTGCTGTTGCTGAAAGTGGGGCAAGAAAGTTGACCATGGGGCCTGCTGGGAAAATACTGGGTTGACGCAGGAAGCTGTGCTCTTGCGGGAAAGGGCGTCAGGGATGGTGCCCTACTATCCTAGATGTTATTAGAAACGTCCAATTTAGTTAGACTATCCAACTTCCCAACCTCTATTGGAATGAACCTGCATATTGATTATTAGACAAGTCCAAACTCCGTTAACTATCATGTCCTTGGGTGTATGGTTAATCAGAGCTTCAATGGATTTTTGAATTCCTGCAAGCAAAACCCAAATTACAGAAATTGAAAATTGATAAAAGAGAAAACCTGTTCACACAAACTAAATAACACAGGAATCCGTACACAATTCAGATACAAAAGTAGTGGCGCCAAATCGTATCTTAACCGTTGATGGAAAAGAATCCTAACGAATTATCAACAAAAATATATACCTTCTCCATATCTATGAAGAATTAAAAGAAACTCGTATACAACCCAACTCCACCTCTTTCTTACACTTTTCTTCTTCTTCATGCCAAAACCCTAATTCTAGTTTGCTAGCTCTGAAGCTCTAAACGTAAAGAGCTTGCATGTTGAGCATTATACCCTAAACCCTACTCCCTACGATTTCGGCTTCCAAAATTATTAAAATCCGATTCTTTTGTTCTTCCACCACTATTCTTCACAAAACCCAGAACCCAGTTGCAACCAATATTGGCGTCAAAACGGTCTCGTATTGTCCCCTCATCGACAATACAGCCTCAGAGACCAAATATCAAACAGATGGAGCAACAGCCTGGACGGAGTATCTTTACGTTGAATTCGCCAATTGGGGAGACGAATGGCTTCGTATATAAGAAGCCGCCTGATGAAGGGTTCAGGGCTTTTCTTAAATGTTGTTCCTTGTGCAAGAAGAAACTCAGACAAGATAAAGAGGTTTACATGTATGGGTACGTATCAAGTATTTTCTTAACTTTGTTTCTATTTTTGTTTTCTAATTCGGTTTTCATGCAAATATAATTTAAAATATTGATTTAATTCCCCCAAAAACTGGTAATATTTATCTCCGTTTTAGTCTAATTCTATTTTATAAGTTATTCTTCAAATATAATGTATATCCATACAAATTATTATTATCGCGAAATACAAGTAGGTCGCATCTCTAATGATGGTGTGTGATAAACAAATAATGTGATTCACTTAATTAGCATTACTGTAACTTGTGTAAAAATTTTCTTGCCAGCCAATAGTATATATAATACAGAAATTTGTTTTTGACTGATTAGTAATAGACACCAGGATATTAAGCATTTTTAGCAACTTTCTGAAATGTTGCACTTTTCCCTTTGTTTGTTAGATGCATCGAAACGACGGGGTTTTAAACTTACACTAACATTTGAATTGAAATTTTGATGATGCAGATGCCTAACTGCACTTTGCTCCCTTAAATGGCAAGACGATCAGATGGCGTTGGACAGGTTCAACAAAAAAATTGATGCAGAGCGTAAAGCAAAATGGCTGGCATTTTTAGGCAATTCAAATGCAGCAAAGCAATGAAAGTTCAATTTTGTAATGCAGAAGGAGAAGGTGCTTTGGAATTTCTGCAGTCAGCTGGCAATGTAGACTATAGTGTAGTAGGAAAAGCTGTTCTAACAAATCTTTTGGTAACTTGGCATGTTAATTGTCAATCTGTTTCTTCAGAAACAGAAATTAAGATGCTTAATAAGCTACAATTTTCATTAATCAAGGGAAACCTGCCACTTTACTAATCGTTTTTTTTTTTTTTTGGCAATTTAGATGGGAATTTGTTTATTTCTATTTAATTATATGATGGATGTATACAGCTAAATGTGGATTTGTAATACTCTCTTCCAAATTTCCAGTTCCACTTCAAATATTTTGAAACCCTACTGCTTTGGATTGGACATCAACTTTGCTTTGGTTATATGTAGTAAATATCGACTGGATCTGTACAATCTTTTAAGCTTTATTGGTGAATGAGCTAATTTCAAAGGGTTGCTTGAGAATTACTCGTGTTTGCCCCATATCTTATGGTGTGGTTGCTTTGTTCTTTAACGTAGCGCCATCAGGATTTAATTATTATACTGAATAGCTAGCACTTGTTTATCCATTTCGAATAAAAAATATTATGCGTCACTGAAGTGCGTCTACATCTCTTATAACATTTCAAACATAATCAAAATTTGTTCACTATTGCAAAAAGAAGGTATGTCAAAAATTCATTTAGACAGTGCATGGTTCTGTGTCATAAGGTGGTCCGGCAGCTCATAGTGGTATGGTTTGTGACCGCAGAATGTCTGTGGTATCTGATATCAATCGTAGTGATGGTGGTTAAGTGATACTAAGCTCAACTTCTTTACCACTACCAAATGTGTGGGTTATACGTGTACGCCACATTAGCAAACTAACAAAAATTGTAACGGAGTAATTTACAAGACTAATGAATCCAATAATTTTAATTCGATGAACAAATTTAAAGTAGGGTTTCCAGTTTAGGGGGTAAAATGCTCCAATTTTGAGACCTCCGAAAAATAAAAAGACAAGCCATGTTCTGCTGCTGCTAGTTTGGTTTTGGTGCTTCTGACTGTTGTGTTTCGGTCACTGAGCAGCAACATACAGAAGGGATGCAGAATCTGCTGATGGATAGAGAAAACAATTTTTAAATCATGACTTTTCGACATAAACTGCCAAGCCTGTAAATTTTGGTTTGCTTGTCAATTCCTTGAGCTGGAAGTACACTAACTTTTTCAGTAAAATAATTACCAAGACCCGATATCTATCAACCCAGAAACCTCCTTTATTCTGTGCTAGCTCTGCTCTCACTTTAGTAAATAAATATTCATCAATATTCTTTTTATTTACTTATATCAAAAAGTACAAAAATAACTCGAATAATATATTTGACATAAGCATTGTTTGACTCTTTACAGTTAAGAGAGATTGCAAATTGAAAAATGACTCATATACGATAACGATCAAGCTTTATTCTATCAAATGAAGTACTGGTTTAATACTGATATACTTTTATAAAAAGTGGGTATAAAAAAAAACCGAGCTCAAAAAAATGTTTGGTAAACACTTAAAAATAACTTATTTTCACAGTTTTGGATGAAAGAAAAGCTGAAAACAGGACAAAAATGAGATTTGAAAGACCGGCTTCTTTTAGCCAAAACACGGATGAATAGTGTTCAGTAAATGAAACTTCCAAATTCCCAAACCTACCCTCACCCATCTCTTCGCTGTTACTCAATTTCAAAACATCCATAGCTCAAAATTTGCATATGCTACATGTAATTCTCGTTCTACCATAAAAGTTACACAATTTCAAAAAAATCAAAACCCTAATATCAAAATTTCACTAATAAAACGATTGAATTTGGAGGATGAAGAATTGAAACCTGCAAAATGGTGTTACAATAGCAAGTATTGCCGAAATTCTCGAGTCTAAAGTATCACTCACCTTCCGAAAACTGGTCGTTGAGAGTCTTATCGAGTTTGGACCCCACAACACCCATCAAACCCAGTCAATACACAATTTAGTTATAGTCGACGACTCAGATCCTCTCTCTCTCTAATTCAAGTCAACAATTCACATCCATGGACAACTGAGTCGTTCACCGAATCGCTCACCAAGCTTCTCCCAAATCTACGTCGAGAGAGCAGGGATTGTGTTCAAGGGATTGCGATTGGTGTTGCTGCGGTGGTGGTCTTCGATAAGGGAGTGGATTTTGTCGGCGACCCAGCCTTCCTTAGGATATGGCAGAGAGAGAGACAGAGATAGAAGGATGAGAGAGGGAGTGGGCGGCGGAAGAGGAAAGAAAATGCAAGTTTTGCAAAAGAGGAGAATCGAACCTTGGAGAATAAAATAGAATAAAAAATTATGATTCCATAATAAATGAAAAGATTAAGAGTAATAGCTATATAGTAAATAGATATTATAAATGTTGGATTATATGTTGAATGTTGGATTATGATTTCTTGTTAAACGTGCCGGGTACGGGATAGGCCGGGCCCAAATTTGGAGGAACCTAGCCCTACCCATTTTAAAATATAACGCGGTGGGCCGGGCCAAGTATAAGTATTTTGAGTTTGGGAACCAGACCTAACTTGGCCCGTTTGAAACGGGCCGATTTAGGACGGGTCCATGGGTCCAACAACTTTTTTTTCTCTTCTTTTTTTCGGAATTAGGCATACTGCCACCAGCCCGTGACCCCAGTTTTCCATCGCAAAGTCCGCTGTGTAAAGGCATCGCCGCCGTCTGCTTGCCACATCTCAACGATCAACAAACCACAGATTTCCAAAACATGTGATTCATCTTCTACTTCCTCTCTCTATAAATGCAAGTAAATTATTTAACTCCTAGCTAATTTGATTTGCAACTGCAACCCTTCTGATCTGGGTTATGCAAAGGATCAAAGACCAGGTTTCCCAGAAAAAAATCCAATATTTTTCAAGCATTTCTCATGCCCCAACCTAAATCCCCAAATAGAACAAATTAATAAAATAAAAAAATCTTCATATAAAATTTTGAATTCATAAAAAAAAATAAATAAATAAAACTAAATCCCTAATTCCTAAATACCCAAATTCGAATTCAGTACAAAAATGAAATTAGATGCCGAGAAGAAGAGAAGTAAGAGCCTGGGAACGTCGTCTTCCTCACGGATCCAAGACGGCTGGGACAACGTCATCTTCCCCACCGACGACTACAATGGTCCATCGTCGGGTATCTGCTGTCGCTGCTCAGTTTCTCCACAACCGTTGATTTGTGATGACGTGACAGTTACGACTTGACGGCTGGGACTAACGGCACGGCCTCTCCATGGAACAAGGTGGTTTACGAGGAGGTTATGGAGTGGTGTCATCAGAGACTCAAAGTCTTGGAGTCGGGATAGAGAGAGAGAGGGTGAGAGGAGAGTTTGAGTGAATTGCGTCTGATAAGAAGAGAGAGGGTGATAGACAAATAGACGATAGAGATTTAATTAGGCAATGAATGGTCCAGGCTGGGGGCCATTTTTCTCCAATTTTTAGAACCGGCATGTCCCGTTATTTACTAGGAATCGGCCTGGCCCGCCCCGTTTTGTATTTATGATTTTTGAACCTGCCCGCGTACCCACCCCGAACCGCATGGAACCGCCCCAACCCGCGGTTCAGGACCCGTTTGCCCACCCTACATTGGATTATATGCTTAAGATAAAGTTTATAAATATTTTTCTTTTAAAAATAAACTATATTTAGTAATTCACCTTTATTTGTTAAGAAAATTAAATTAATGGCACATCTAGTATTATACCTTTTTTGTTCATTTCACACAGTCACAGCTATTTTAAATAAAAGTTTACCAAACACTTTACTACTCTATTTCATAGCTGCTTATTCTCACAGCACAGCAGAATCAGTTTTTTTTTCAAAGCACAGCGATACCAAACTAGCCCGGAATCAACTGTATGAATCTTAAAACGCCATTGCACTCGGTTTTGTACTAAATCTTTCAGAACACATATACTAAATTAAAAAAAAAAAAAAAAAAAAAAGGAAAAGTTTCTATATATCTACATTTCAAACCCTGATTAACATATTTATAAGGACAAAACTCCTTATACATAAGTGGCTGATTATTTTCCAAGTTAATGGCACATTTTTCTTTCTTCAATCCTCTTCACATTTTAATAGAATTTTCTTTTCTTTTTTGTTTCTTGGGTGGGGGTTCAAAACTTCAAATGCATGCGAAGTAGATTAAACGTGCGCCGCGCACATTTTAGTTTTGGGCATTATGTAGTTTACTCTTTTCTCCACTTAGCCGTGCTGATTCCCCGATTCGAATCATTCTTTCTTTTGATAGCAAGCGCGGTTGGTTCACTCGCAAATCCATGGTAACCTTGTGTGTGCATCTTCCCAAGGTTGAGCTACTGCGTGCCTCTTGTTGGAAAAATCTCCATTTCATTAACCTAAACCGAGCCTACTCGCTAAGCAATGGGCCAGTCTCCCCGGTTGGTACATCTTGCCTAGTTTGATCAACGAGAGGAACGAAGTGAAGAAACAAACCCATTAGATTCTTCCATCTCTCTAACTAAATAAACGGTGTCTCGCTACCAAGTGATCCTTACGAGAATGTGTAGTCATGACAGTTCAGTGAAAACTGGTAAACACAAATGTGGAAATTCATCCCCACTACAAAAGAAAGAGAGATCACTTTCCAAATCATGGCTGCTCATCCATTTTACCTGCCAAACCTGTAAAACCTGACTCATGCTTTTCCCAGTCTGTTTATCACCACACAGTTAAAAGTAAAAGCACTCACAGTAACTTTTCAGTATCAATCAATTGCCACAACAGTCAGAACAGGAGGCTTTTGGAATTTACTTATAAAACACCATTGTTGCTCTTTCTATTTTCTTTGCATTTATAACAAAAAGGATGTAAGTAAATCATTATTTTTACTCTTTTCACTTTCATTCAGTCATCATATATTTCCTAATTCCTAATTCCTAAACAAATAAAGAATCATGAAAAATTAAAAGAAAAACATAATCTTTTCCACTTGACGAGTTTTGATTGGCTGAGGTTTTCCTGCAAGACAAAATTTCAAAAAAGTAAGCTTAAGGGAAATTTAATTATTATTTACTGTAAGAACAGACGTAAAAACACTTTTTAACACAGCTATAGTACCTGATAATTGTGGGTTAAGTGCCTGTTAACTGGATGACCAAATAATCTGACTGCTGAAACTGTTTTTTTTTTTACTGCTACCAAGTTATGAAACCAACTGTAGTTACTGTACAATTTGTTGTTGATGTGTGGAGTTAACTGATCAAAATTGCAAAATTAGCACCTGGTAAGAGAAAGTAAAATGGTCAAATTAGATAAACCAACCCTTCAAGGATGTACAGAAAAAGCAAGAAAAAGGGTCAATAAAAGAAAAGAAGACTCACCTTTTTCGATTTGTGGGCTAAGGGAGTGTCTCTATCAACCCTACATGGATGTGTTCTTCAAAGTGATTCCCGCCTGCAACTGCAACTGGGGACCAAATTCTAAATAAGAACAAGAAATAAGCAAGAGATATATACTTGTGAAGAACAAATGAGAGTGAAAAAAAACTGGACATTTTCAGGTTTACTAAAAGAGGCATTATTCCTCTCATTGCATGAGTTTTCATTTTTAGGTATATTCAACGGGATAAAAATCTATGCATTAAACCATCTGATGGGCGAAATACTCGAGTGTGACACATGAAACTATGGTGAAAAAAGAGTCGATTTGATTACGGATCCGTACCAAAAGAAAAGTTGGAACTTGTTCAACTGATACTTCTAGGGTACATTAGTGTATGATATACATTGCTGAATTTAATGGCTGAATGTGTGGTCAAGAATTCAAGGGAATTTAGAAGGATCCCTTATCCAATAGGTATTGGGAACCCTTAGGAACAATTAAATTATTTAACTAAACAAAACCTGCAAGTGAGACATACACTCAGACGACCATGTGATTTTTGTATCCAGGCATGACACACACAAAACAAACAAGAGAAAGAGAGAGCATACCAGAATGCAGGACCGATGTGGGTCATCATTGTTCCCTCATCCTTCAGAAAAAGTTTAGCTCGGTATATCCATGTGAATATGGAAGAAGCTCCTCAACATCTATCCTGGAACTAGAATAACTCGTGCTTTTCTTCAACCGGTTCTGGCTTGACTCAACCTCAGCCCAAAATACGCCATAAACTGGCCTGTGATCTGAGAACCTAGATTCCCCACGGACATACGATAATTGTTGGAGACCTTCTCCATACCACAATATTCGATCACACCTTCACAGATGAATAGTTAATAAATCAGCACTTCAAGATTTTGGATAACCAATCCATTTTTATTCAATTTACACTTCATCTTCCATTTTATTTCATGCATAATTCTCCGTAATGTAGGGAAGATGGTCTTACCAAGCAGGTGTTCGACGTTTCTCCTTTGGGTGCATATCATCCCCTGCATATCTGTCTGAATTTGTTGAATACTTGTAAGTTGGTGGAAAATAAATCTTCCCCTCATTCCAGCCTGAAAAAACACGACCACGTTTCTGCTCTATCCGTAACTGTTGCAAAAACTAATGTCAATTGCCTATTGAAGTAGTAACAATGGTTTTGTTAAAAAAAAAATAGTAAGAATGGAAGCAAGGATTTTAAAACAGAGAAAAGAAACAGATACAAGTATAATGAATTGATACATGCCTGGTCATTCTCTAACAAGGCCCTCCAGTTTTGCATCTCAACTAACGCTTTAGCAGAGCGGTAAGAGAGGGAAATTCGATAATTTAAATCGCCAAGCCAAATAACTCGACTAGATAAGAAGTCAAGAAAAAAACATAATTAGAACAAGTGGCATATACCAACTGCTGAACGCCTATAACGAAACTATGCAATCAATGGTTGCTAAGGTAAAAAATTACTCATGCTCCAGGATTGTTTCTGGGGATTTCAGAGCACCAGAGCCATTAACTTTTGGAAACCTTGTCTTCCGAAGGATCTCCATGACATCAGAATTCCTTCTTAGTTCATCACCCTCCTTCTGTCCGGAGGTTAAATGAGTACAAACAAAGCAAAAGGTCGTATCGTGCAAAGACATGCTCACTGATATGGATCCCTGGAAATGCAAACAGAAAATTATCTTTGTTACTTGCGATTGAAGAATGCATAAAAAAGAATAAAAAAACAACCATAACTAAGTGATTCAGTACCTTATTTCCAAGATAACCCATTAATCCTCTTCCAACACATGATACTTTCATGTCTTTAACATAATCCCTCAGTTCACTCCTGACCCATACCGTGAGAAATATGCCAACCATTTGCTTGCTTGCAACTAAGTTGTACCTCGAACGCCCAGGCATTCTATATCCATCATTGGACACAGATCCGCCATAGGACATTGGTGAAAATAAAACGGTACTTGGTGAATCGCCTGGTCCGTTATCATCATCAGACGATGCCCACCTAGAATAGTCACTTGGCCTAGAGTAGTCACTTGGCCTTGAGTAGTCACTCGGCCTTGAATAGTCACTTGGTCTGTGACCCCATTTGAAATTGGGATCATAGTCACTTGGCCTGTGACCATAATCACTTGGCCTGGGACCATAGTCACTTTGCCTGTGACCAAAGATCACCCGATCACAAACACTGAACCGTCGATCAAGTCGAGGTTGTGAGGTTGAAGGGTCATTCTCTGTTCTCCAGCTATGGGTTGCTTGAAATGATCGGCGTTGGAAGAAAGACGAGCTCTTCTGCCTAGCTGATCCCTCAAAATCTGCATGTAGTTCTACAATTGGCTGTGGGATGGGAGATGGTGTATAGCACCCGCCACCCCCACTGGTCCCGGGAAGATTGTTTAAGGTCTTCCGAATGAGAGCCAACCATTTCTTGGCAGGGCCATTGTCTTCTGCCCCCAGAATATTACCAGCATTTAGAGGAACTATCTCTTGAAACCTGAAAGAGAGAAGTATAATGTATATATGAGCAACATGCCAATAATTAGAGTTTGTTCGAAAGACGATAAGATAAAGACAGCGAAATCATACCCAAGAACATAAATATCCGCAGGAGGTGAGGCATGAAGCCAATCATCCAGTTTCAAATTACTCGGGGGAGATCTTCCGGCCACATTCCATGTGGCAACAAAAATGCTGCCCCAATTAAAAAAAAAAAAAAATTGTAAACAACACATTAGAGATACAATATACTTTATAAGAACAACACGGAAAAGAAGATAATATAGACATTTTACCTATGGTTCTCTACATCTATGATTCGAGGATGGTCGAGGTTCATTTTTCGCCGACGAACCCGCTCCGTGTTCTTGCTAAACTTCTCTGTCTTGCTTTTCTTAATTGTGCATGGTTCCCTCTCTGAGAAACTAGTCCTGTATTCAACCTGATCACCTCCTGAAGAACAAAATTATTGGAAATGCTTTAATTTTAAGTTGAAATATTAAAATATAAATCTGAAAGAGAGGTCAATAATGCAAAAGAATTTAAAATTTTCATATATAGGCCAAAACAGATGGGACAATTATGCAGCACCAGAATAGGATTACAAAACAGAACAGAGGGATTGGTGAGACAAAAACTCCAATTATCCAAAGCTATTATTTAAATCGATTTTCTGTACTTAAATTAAGATTATGTCACCAAAAACCCCCAAAACTTTATATAATAATTGCAATAACCAATCATATGAAATAACCATTTGGGAAAGAAAACAGAAATAATAAGGATTTGCACCTCCGTGGTCAACATCATCTGCCTGAAAGTCTTCATTTTTGCTCTTGATGTTGAACCACTTTCTGACCATTTTCCTTGACCATGAGAGCTTCACCAAACAATAAACAAAGAATCAGCAAACAATTCCCAGAAATCAAAACATAAACAAACTCATTATATATTTCCAGGAAAATAAATGCTTTTTCCAGCAGAATTAGAAAGTGAAAAAAACCTTGCTTTTCTTGGAATTCTCATCTCTCATTGTTTCACTATCACTTCATACAGCTCACTTCTTTAATCCTAAAACTCTGAAAACAATCCAATAATCTGCAAATATTGGAAGAAAAAGAGCAAACAACAAATGGGTTTTCTTATTTTTGGTCAATAACAAATGGGTTTTCTTGTTTTGTTGGTGTTGTGCTATTATACACACTCAATGGTGTAGGCTCAAAGAAGCAAAATCCAGAAGAATAAGAAGGCTCAAAGACTGGTGAGAGAGAGAGAGAGAGAGAACGCTTTAATGCGTGGAAGTGAGATGAGATTCTGAATTTAGAACAAGACAATGCGGCAGACATGGAGAGAGAGAGAGAGAGAGAGAGAGAGTCCCCTTCTCTCTCTTTGAACCAAAGGGCCTCGTTCTTGGTTACAACAGCAAAGTATCGAATTTGAACAGTATAAAGTGCAAGAGGAGAGAGAGAGACTTATTTTTCATTAAGAAATATTTAACCCCAAAGCTCAAGGCAGGCCCAACGTAATGGGGCAACGGGCATGTCGTTTAGCTTTAAACTTGTGAGCAGAAACGACCGGGTCAGCAGAGGAAAGGCTGCCCGCGGTCAGCAAAGTGAATGCCATGTTTAGAAATTCAGACAGTACGTGTACAGTATAACCCTAGAGGGAGAGGGATAGCTGTATCCTTCTGCACCATTTTGGTCTACCTATCAAAGTAAAAGCAGTTAAAGATGGAAAAAAGATAAAGGGAATGTTATATGCATCTGCTGTTGTAGTACTGGTACTAGTACTATATTTGTTTTGTGCTGCTTTTCTTTCTTTGTTTAATTTTGTTTTATTTTTTTTTTTTTTTTCTTCTTTTGCTGGCAAAGAATGTTTGGGGTTGAAGAAATAGTGTATTGACAAAAAAATGATATTATTCCTACATGGGTTTTTTTGGTTTTTGTGAAATTGTTGGGTTGTGGAGAATCTCCTCAACAACTTCATTTCTTGCCCTTTTAGGGCTTTTTTTTTTCTCCCAAAGTTCTAAGCTTTAATTTTTGAGCAATGTGTATGTGTTATGTGTGGTTCTCTATGTTATTATAGATCAAATGATTGTGGATGTTGGGTTGGGGGAATGTTTTTGAGCAATTTGGAGGGTTTCTTGGCTCAATCTAGGCTTTGTGTACTCGGAAACATATGCAGGCGTCCCATGTTGGGGTTCCCTTTTTAATTCTTTAGAAGGTACCAACATATGAAGGTTGGTGAGTTTTCCAAATAATATTTGTTGCTTTGTTTTTTCTTTGCATGGGGCTTTCCACATGAAATATTCTTCCTAATTCTTATTAGATTTATAAATGTTAAAAACTCTATTTTATAGTCAAGAATACTAAATTTATTTTGTGATGGAAAACAAATTTTGGACCCATGTTTTTTTCTTCTTAAGAAACGAGTTACATATAAGATCTTCGACGGATCTTTACACCAAACATATCAACATGTAACCAAGAAATGATCTCGACTAATAAACTTAGCAAACCAAAGACATGACTAACATAATGTATTTATCATTTTTTAATTTTTGATTTAGATGCTTTGATTTTTATCCTCATCTGTATTTATCTTTTTTGAACAAAATCTTCATCTGTATTTTTAAACTTAAATTGTGTGTACGGGTCATTATTGTACTCATTCAAATCAAAATGCCATCTATGGATTCATTTACATTGAGATAAAGCCAAACAATCAGTTTTTAGAATTGTATTTGCAAATGTCACATCCGAGTCTCGACTCTGCTATAACACAATATTGTCCGTTTTGGGCCTCGGACACGCCCTCATGGTTTTGTTTCTGGGAACTCACACGAGAACTTCTCAGTAGGTCACCCATCCTAGGATTGCTCTCGCCTGAACTCGCTTAACTTCGAAGTTCCAATGGAATCCGAAGCCAGTGAGTTCCCAAAATGCCTCATGCTATAGGAAGAGGAGTATGTACATATAAGGCACATTACCCCCTCTCCGTTGGTCGATGTGGGATGTTACAGCAAATGTGGTATCTTTAAAAAAGGAAAAGATGGAACTATAAGAATGTAAGTAGAAAACATAGAAAGTTTTGAAAATAGTACTCTATTTATTAAGAATGAAGTAGAAAAGGCCATCTCTCGCACGCGATTATTGCCGAATAGCTAATTCCACCTAATTTTTCTTCATTTGGAAAAAAATGAAGTAGTAAAGACGCAAGGGTACAAGGAACATTTAGTGAGCCTCGCTAGAAAAACTGGTTAGAGCTTTCAACCTGGTATAAAGAAAGAAGAGTCTCCCATTATGATTAAACATGTGAATTATACTATAGTAAATTTAAAATGACATTGGTGATTGGCTACACTAATTAAGTATTTTATAAATAGAGATTTACAGCAAATGTGGTCACACAAATTGTCCTACTTCTAGTTTGATGTGCCCGCCGCCGCCCACGCCAAGCTCTAGCTCTTCATGGCCGTTCAACGAGCCATGTTTGAACAAAAGATGGTCTTCTCACCCTTTTTGGTTTACAGGCTCTCAAAGTTCGAGGTCTTAATTGGTTAGTAAACTCTTAATACCCATGACTCCATAAACCTCCGAAGGCAAAGAGCAAGGCTCTCTTATAATTGTTTTAGTTGCAGACCCTCATGATTGTGATTAAGGGTTTTCTTTTTAGGGTAAATTACATAGTAGCCCCTCAGGTTTGAGGTCTATTACAACCTCATACAACAACTTTAAAACATTTCACCTTCATACATCCAGTATCATTTTATTTTAAAATAACACCTCCGTTAGATTTTCCATCCATTAGTCTGTTAAATGCTGACGTGGTTACCACAATTGTGCTGATGTGGCTGCCACATGGAATTTTTTTTTTATTTTAAAAAACCTAAATCTTCTAAATATTAAAATTAAAAAAAAAAAAAAACTAGAAAATCCCGAAACCCATATCCCTTCCTCCCCCCCCCCCCCCAACCCTTCTGCAACTCCCAAAATCATCTCTTATCCCTGCAACCCCCAAACCCATATCCCCCATCTTCATCTTCTTCCCTGCAACCCAGAAATGATAACCCCCCTCCCCCCACCCCACCCGCGTCCTTCACCCCAAAACCAGAAACCCAAAACACCCCCCCCCCCCACCCGCGACCCTCCCTCCATCCGCACCCACCCTCTTTCCTTCTCTACACACCCCCCATTCCACGAACCCGATGATGGCGAGACGGGATCGGGATCTGGGTTTTTTTTTTTTTTTTTTCTGGGTTGCAAGTAGGGGGTTGGGGGAAGAAGATGAAGATGGGGGAGAAGAGAGGGGAATAGAGGGGAAGATGGGGGGAAAAGACGAACCGAAGGGGGCTTTTTTTTTTTCTTCTTCTTTCTTTTCTTTCTGGGTTGCAGGAAAGAAGATGAAGATGGGGGATATGGATTTGGGGGTTGTGGGGAGAAGAGAGGAGGATGAGGGAAGGTTTCAGTTTTTTTTTTTTTTTTTTTTTTTTAATATTTAGAAGATTTAGGTTTTAAAAAAATTATTTTTTTGCCACGTGGTAGCCACGTCAGCATTTAATAGACTAATGGATGAAAAATATAACGGATGTGTTATTTTGAAATAAAATGGTACTGGATGTATGAAAGTGAAATGTTTTAAAATTGTTGTATGGGGTTGTAATAGACCTCAAACTTGAGGGACTATTATGTAATTTACCCTTCTTTTTATGTTACTAGACAAAATATAGCGAGGAAACGGCGGAATAATTGTCGTTGGGGGTACCACAATGGTATAAAATCACATCCACTCACATTCCAAATGGAAAACCTTAGTCACTTCATTAGCCTCCACTAACTAAATTCAGTTTTTGTGATGACCAATTCGTCCCAATTCCCAAATAGATATGCAAGATTGGAACTTGCATACAAATGCATTGTTTCCTTTGAAGTTCATATTATTGTGCTTTAAGCGCCAACATTCCTATAGGGGGAGGGGAGGAGTTGGAGCAGTTACAATAATAGTTAAGCCTCACAGTAGGCTAGCAATTTTAGTTGAGTTGTTTATCCCTTTTTGTTGGTACTTTCCAAATCTAAAGGTAAATCAATAGTAAATAAATACATCGATTACAACATGTGTTAAATTGTTACGCCGTGTAGTAATGGGAAAGTCATACAAAATCTGTCTAGAAAAATAAACAAATGACCACATCATCAAAATCAAGAAAATTTTGACATTGGACAGAAATAATTTGTCAGTGTTAAGCTGATAGTAAATCTTTGTTGAATAATAAATCTAATGCTTAATACGCGCAATAGCCACCAAATTTAACTCACCTTTAAGTCTCATCAATATTTGTGTGTTTTCAAAGAAAATTTTCGGCAAATTCCTGTTCTTTAGTGAGAAAATGAAACCTTTTTTTTTTTTTTTTAGTATAACGATATATTTTACACTTAGGGGATGGGGAGTTCGGCTAAACCACACAATGAGCAACCTAATTTGGTATCGAATTTTTCATCCACAAGATTCAAACCTAAAACTTCTTCACTAACCTTAAACTTAATGGTAGAGTTTTTGTCGAAAAATACCTATATTTCTAGGCTCCACTCAAAACAATATCTAAATTTTTCTGAAGCTGTCACTGTACGCGTCCTACCAAGTTTTAAAACATGTAATAACGAGTGGACTTCCATTTTGTTCATCGAGGTGATCTAATCAGCATTAAATCATTTAACCTTGATGAAGTGGTTGGTAAATTGTGTGCTTTTGCTTTTGTAGGGATTTTAGGACGACATGGTTATTGTTTTGGTTTGCTTAGGCTAATGTGGGTCTTATGAAATGATTTGAAGCAATAACAAGAAAAAAGTGAAGATTGAATAGTGCTAAGAAACTTGTGAAAGTGAGAGGGATTATATCAAAGACAAAGAGCAATGGGGCCATCCCTTGCAATTGGAGATCTAAAGGGAAAAACAAAAACTCGACAAGTGACCCTACTAGGATTGGAAACATACTCCATTCTTCCACAGTTTGACAACCTTGACGATTGACGAAGAATTTCATGAAATGGTATCTAATAACAAAAATATTATTAGTTTGATTCAATGAGGACATGATGAAAAGGGAAATTTGGACATGCATACTCATCAAATATGCGCCATTATAACAAGAGAAAAGGATGCTAGCTAGTAGGGAATGTCTCCGTGTCCATAAATTTGGTTGCTTGTGTGCAAATAAATGATGCAAAATTGTAACAATTTTCATAAGAAATATTTTCTCGCATAATTAAGCATGTTATGTTATTAAATTGTTCATCTAAACATTAATCAAATAGCTTTTTGGTTTTTTTTATAGTGTTTTTAAGAGTGTGTGTGGTTAGATTGAATTTTTTTTACAAACGATAGTATTAGTGGGTGAAATTGTTAAAAGTTGATGGGGAGAGTTGGCAGAGATCGATCCCACACAAGGTGCATAAGTATTATTACTTTTCGCCATTGTGGTAAAACATCATCTGCAGTGTGGTTAGATTGATGGGTATATTATGGCATTTAATTCAAACCACAACAAAATTAATTTCTTTTTTATTTACAGAAAAAATATCAATTGCTTAAAAAACAAAACAAAACAAAACAACACACAAAAAAAAAATAAAAAAAAATTCTCATTTCCACCACTATTTAAACTATTCATACAGTGTGTGCAACAATACTAGTATATGTTAGAAAACTTTTTTAAGACGGATCAACCCGCATTACAATATGATGATCTGATAAAATCGCTCACCCCATCCAAAAAAAAAAAAAAAAGATATCTATGGTGCTCTTTTGTATTGGATATTTTGAGGTTTTTAACTGTTAAATCTTAATTTTTAAATTTTAAAAAAAGATGTCATTTAATATTACAGTCTAATAGTATTCCTTTTTACTTGTAAGTGTGAGAGGTCTTAGGTTCGATTTTCGCCAAATGTGAGTTTGAACCACATTATTGCTAGTCCATTGTGAGGTTAAGCTCACCCCCTCCCCATTAGTATAGATAATATCGTTTGTTAAAAAAAATTTAAACAAAGACTTCACGGTTAAAACACCAGAAGTATCACATATTCCAGAGCATCGTAGACAATCGCATAATATCATGAAATAAAGAACTATTTAGTCATCTAACAACTACAATACAACGAATAAACAAGCACAATATTTGCAATGAACACTTTAGTGTTCGAGAATCGAATTGGTCATAAATTTATTTTAGTTTTTGTGAATTTTATAATGGGGATTATAAATTGAATGATTTCCAATTCTTGAAAAAAAAATTGATGATTCTTAAATTAGGATCTAAAAGCTAAACGATTCAGATGTGGGTCTTCATATGTGTTATTGGGGTTCCAAGAGGTAGCACGGTCGAGATTTTCGAAATCCTTAGAGTTCTCTCCATAGAAGAAATTTAGGGTCTGTTTGGTATCTTATTTGAAATTTTTTATCATTTCTCAAAACATTTCTTAAGAACATTTTCTGAAAACAATTTTCTTTAAGATTCAAAAACTTGATTGGTTTGTGATTTAAAAATTTTAAATCTTACGACTTAAACTAGACAAAGAGATCTAAAAAGAGGGGGTCGCAGGAAAGAGAGAAAGAGGAAAGAGGATGAAAGAAAGTAAGAGATGATTGAAGGAAAGAGAAAGAAGAGAGAGGATCGGACGAGATAGAGAGGAAGAGGAGTGAGATAAATAACTGAGAGAATGAAGAGAGCAGATTGGAGGAGAGACGAAAAAGGTTAAAAAAAAAAGAGGAGAGAAAGAAGAAAAGAGAGAGATAGATTTGGAGTAAGAGGGGAGGAAGGAGAGAAAAGAAATGAGTGAGTTTAAGTTTAAAAACTCTAAAAACTCACTTTTTATGTTTTTAAAGAATATACTATATTTTTTAGTTAGTCTTGAATTCAGTTTTTGAAAATACTCTTATCAAATAAGTTTTTAAAGCCTAAAACTCGAAAATTGTTTTTGAATTTAAAAAATTGAATTCAAGTAGAGTACCAAATAGGGCCTTATTTTTCCTCCACTTCGTCTAGTATGGTTTCTGTTAGTGGTATGGTTTATGTTAGTTGATGGAAGCTAAAATCTGGAATCCAGCTTCTTCGCCTCATTTGGTAAGTGCAAGGCCGAATCAAAGTGGGCAAGCTTCGCTTCACTTAATTGCCCTCGACTTCATCGATTAACCAACAATGATCTGTCGTTGCCTTGTTGCTATAAGGCCTTCCATAATAGGCTAAAAGTTTGAATTTGATTAATTTGATAGGAATCAAACTCCTACAATGGATCGAAAAATTTGGTTCTATAAGAATGATTCTAATTTTGAGTTCAATATATTGAATTGTATGAGTTTGATTCCTACACAATAAATGAGCTACTTTTTTTTATTTTGTTTTTTTTTTTTTTGTAATCGAAAGATATTATTTACACTAAAGGGGTGAGGGGAGTAAATGAGTCATACTTTTGACAGTTAGAACTCATCTCTATCAAAATCAAACTATTGTAGCAACTGCCTTATAGGAACATAAAAAGTTCAGCGTCTTTTCCAAAATATAAAATAAAATAATAAAACTTTGTCTTACTACAAACAAACTCAATGTACCTGATTCCTATATCTAGGAATCAAACTCACCTAAATTATTATGGAAAGCATAAGTGTGTCATGTTCCATAGCGATGATTTATTGATGCCATAACAATAACATATTGATGTCTCGATATATGTAGAGGGTATTTTTGTAATTTTATAATTGTTTTAGCAGTTTTGTTTTTCAATCATTTTGACAACCATGATTTGATTTATCAGTTTGCCCAATTTTTCTTTGTTTTTATGGTTGACAAGATGATATATGAAGGAAAATAGGTTGTATATGACATCCAAATTGCAATGAAAAGGTCCTGCACTACACCTTAAAATCAAAATGTTGATCGATGCTTCTATAGAACACAAGCAGTTCATGAAGTGGTATCTAGGGAACACCACATTCATGGATTCAGACAAGGCATTATGAATCCATGATTTTGAAAGGAAAAAAAAAAAAGAACGGTACCTGGGAGTTGATTGCATCTAATTAGTCCCACTCATTGACTATGAGAGCATAGGGAGTGGCCATAGACCCTTGGCAAATCCCTTCCATAGGTCCACTGAAAGCAACTGATGAAAAAAAAGAGTGATAATTTGATTATATTTCAATTAGCACCATCCACTCTGATGTTATATATGATAAATGAAGACATTTCTATTTAAGGCAAAATCCCCAATTATTTCCAAGGAAAATTAAATATTCTTTTTGCAATAGGCTTTGGTTTTTTTATTTTTTATCGTTGTTGTGTTCAGATTCATCGTGAAATCTACAATATGCTTTCAACATTTATAATATTCACACGTAGTACAAAGTAACATATGGTATTAGACATAATTACTACTTAGTCAAAAGAAATGGTGATATAAAATTAACCTTAAAGTTCCCAGATGATTAAAAAAATGGAATATAACATATATGATTACTTATCTTCTAAAGAGTAAAGATTAAAAATAGATGTTCACAATATTGTATGACTATGAGAAGATTTGCGTTATCCGAATAAAATAAGATTCATGCAAAAATAGGTCAATAAAACATAAAGAAACTCAAGAGAAGATTTGGTACTGCTGCTTTTTCTTTCTTCTTTTTGTTTCCCAAATCACCCGCCTTGCCATGCCCTTGAATCTGAGGCTAAATAATGAAGATTTACGAGGCAGTCAAAGGTATGCAGCAATTGATTTTTCTTCCAAGATTCTTCATTGCTTTGTTTTTGCCCATTCCTCTTCCTTCTTTTTCTTACATGAGATTTGTATCCGTTTTTAAGACATGGTTTTGTTCTTTGTTTTCAAAATGTGACAAGGCTTTCTCACATGTCATTATCTTCGGCAGATTCTCTCACCACAGGATCAAAACTTCATTTTACCTCAGTGTTTGTACCAAATATTATATATATAACCATTAGATGTAGACCTCTCGCATACGTTTATCATCCCTTGGAAAAAGGAATTTAATTACACTATTCGTCAAAAAAAGAAAAAGGAATTTACACTAATTTGTTTTTCTTGTTTATATATATATATATATATATATATATATATATATATATATATATTATTTTTTTTTGTATTTTGGGGATGAGATAAGAGAACCAAATGGAATATTCATTGGATGGTGATGCTTTCATCGCTTCATCTATTATATAGATGAGTTTAGTTAAATTATCTATTACAAAAATTTCAAATTTAAACTTGTCTAACAAATGAGCATCATCATTCACCACCACTTAAGAATGGTAAGCAAAAATATTTCCAAGATTTGCTAGTAATTTAACAAGTAAATAATCCATTCAGGAGAAATTCTTATATACATTTACCCTAGTGCATTAAGATTTTGAATCAGGGTCTCTCCCTCTCACCCACAAAGTGTAGGATCCATCATAAAGATTAATCATTTTCTTACGTTTGAAGTGCACAAAACTCTTTCACTAAACATGCCGTATAAACTCATATTCATAATCCTCCTAACGTGTGCACCTAAATCTCACAAATATTGAAATGCTTATGAATATTAACATTGTTGTGCAGTGATGATGTTAGAGATTTTACTCCTTGATCATGATCATCAGACCGTTTTACAAACTAATTATTACTGACAATAGTTAAAATATCACTCACGATAGTTGTTGATAAAAGAAAAAAACAAGATGTATAAAAGTAGATATATATCTTTGTATATATAATATATGTACATAGTGTATGTATATATTAATATACACATGAACTTACTATATGTACTTGAGGGGATATTCCATACTATATGTACATAGTGTTTGTATTAATCATACACATGAGAATTAATGTACATGGAGGAATATCAGAACTTTCTGTTGGTTTTTTCTTTACTTGTTACTTTTACTCTAACTATGCATATTGGAAACATGAAATTCTTTTGACAATTATTATTACTTCACGTCCATGAATAATTGGATAATTATTCTGGATTATCTTTGCGATATTGGTCTTCTTTCTCTTTCTCTCCCCAGTTTTCCACAGTTTCCCTTTGGGTTTACGAGAAAAAATTCGGTTGTTCCTTTTGTACATTCCCAGATCCGATTGTTCATTATTTCTGCAACTGTATCCTGATTGGTAAGTATGTATACCTTCCACGAGATTTATGTCAAGAACTAGGGCATGGTCCAGAATACGTACTTTATATATAGGACCACTGTCTTTAGGATTTTGAACAGAAATAAATCATTTGACCTATTCTAGTAATCTTTTTGTAGAAACAGCAACCATTGAAGAGTTTACGTACTCCCTATAATTAGTGTGGCACTAATCATTCCTCATAATTCATAATGTGCATGCCAATATTATAGAGTGGAGGACTTGGCTGTACTTTAATCACATTTTAAAGGTCTGCAGTAATTGACTTTGGTTAACGGATATACTATGATTTAAGACGTCCTTTTGATTATTAACCATACCCTATCTAAATCAGATGACATACTTCATCTCTACATCTTACGTGCTACAAAAGTGTGTGTGTATATATATATATGTACATTTGTTAGGGTGGCATTTAAATTTTTTACTAAATTAGAAAGAAAAGAAAACGAAAACTCAGACAACAAAATATCAATAACTCATTGAAGAAAAAAAAATATATCTTCTATCCGCTATTTCACTTGTAATACTCTAATTTATTCAAAGTTATAAAATTCTTTTAGAGCACTTCTCCCTAGGGCCGGCCCATGCCCAGTGCTAGCAGGGCAATCGTCTTGGACCCAAAATAATTTGGGGCACCAAAATTATTAGGGTAGTATATTTATATATGTTTTCATAAAAATTTGGTTCAATGACAAAGAAATTTAACTAGAGTTGATGGTTTTGTTGTTTGAAATTAATGATGAGGTCTTGAGTTCAAAACACCATGTGTGCTTATTTACTTTTCAATTTTTACAAATTTATTTTCATAAGAGTATATATATATATATAATTGGGCTAAATGATTAAGAAGTTTTGTTTGTACCATATTTAGGGCCTCGGTATTTAGATTTCGTATAAATACTCGGGGGACTCAAATGTAATTATGTAATAAATGAAGGGACAAATATGTAATAAGTGAGGAGCCCTTATTCTATAAAAAGACTCCTCGCTCTCCTCATTAGGAGAGGTCAAGGTTTAGGCCATGGGAAGAGAGAAAACATCTCAGAGAGGGCAAACACAGAAAATAGGCTAGAGAGCACACTGCCTCTAGCCTTCTTGTATATTCACCATTCAAAGTGAAACAATATCAACATCAGTGTGGACGTAACCCAAACATTGGGGTGAACCATGATACATCTTGTGTTCTTTACTTTCTTGCAGATTCACGGTCGGATTTACGTTGTTCCAAGACCTTCCGGTTTTGTGCATCAACAAGTTTAATTAGAATCAATAGTTTTTGTTGTTTAAAATTAACGAGAGGTCCTAAGTTAGAAATGCTAAGTGCATGTTTATTCTTTTCAATTTTTACGATTTTTTGTTTGGTTGTTAATTTATATGTAATTAGTAACTAGTAGCTATGTGGGTTGTTATTTTTAAACATTTGTTCCAATTCAAATCTAATCTTCAACAAAGAGTAATGCGTTAACCAAATTTGCAAATAATATGACGTGTTATCAAAAAGTTTAATCTAGTACCCATTTATTACTTATACATATCAATTAAAGACTCAAAAACATCATTATTTTTTTTAGTCCCATATTGATAAGGTTAGTAAATAAGAAAAAACACCTCATGATTTATAGAAAAACACTTTAAAAGTTTAGATGGAAAACAAAACTCATATTTGTCTACTTGTAAACATGGAGTTTTTTTGTTCCCTTCTCACGATACAAAATAAATTAATTTTTCCATGTTTCTAAATTATTACGTTTGAAGTGATTTTCTAAGTATAATTTTATCGATGTCTTACGTCTGAAAGCAAATAATTTTCTTATATAAAATGAGGGCACATTTTTTGGCGTCGCCCCGAATCTCAAAAATCTCTAGACTGGCCCTGCTTCTCCCATTAAGTAAGCTTGAATTTTTCGTTTAAAATAATAAGGTTTGAAGCATTTTTCCCCTAAAAATAATGTTATCAAAGACACATATGTGACACAAACTAACGAATTAAGAAAAATAGG
The DNA here is from genome assembly GCF_916048215.2 of Malus sylvestris. Lineage (NCBI taxonomy): Eukaryota > Viridiplantae > Streptophyta > Magnoliopsida > Rosales > Rosaceae > Malus > Malus sylvestris. The sequence continues at coordinate 16,378,697 of NC_062272.1, forward strand.
TACCATATAACTTGGTTTAGTGCGATTTCAACTTAGGCTTCAAATCGCACACCTAACCAGAGAAATATCGCATTTAGTTTAAGCCTCAAAATAGTATAACGAAATTGGACTAATCCATTAGTATTAATAATGTTGAGTAAATTTGAACATAAAATTGACATTTGTGGTAGTCATCTCTTTCTAATCCACTATGCATGTCAAATCATGAGGTTCTGACCGTTTCATTTGTCATCCCATGAGCTCCCTAACATGAGCATTCAACATGGATGAGGATCCTCTATGGATCCTCTTTGTGGAGATCATATGGATCATCACATCCTAACTATTCATCGTACATCGTACGGTCAGTTTTTGTCAAGTACTTTTTGTATTTAATTTTAAATAAAAATATTCAAATAATTTGTGACCGCACGATGTACAATGAATAACTAAGATGTGCGGATCCTTAGGATCCACCCCATTTGGATTTGGATGGGATCCAAATCCATCAATACGACTTAGCCCAGCGCTAATAGATTGGTATACGGTGTGTATATATATATATATATATATATATATATATCAATACGACTTAGCCCAACGCTAATAGATTGGTATACAGTATATATATATATATATATATATAAGATCAGGGGACAAATATTTTTACACTTCTCTTTAGCCATTAGATTTCATAACATTCCAAGATCTTGATTAAGAGTAATGTGAAGACTTTTCAACATTAAGTGATGTGGATTATAATTAATATTATCTAAAACTACATTAATGAAACCCTCTTTGTCAACCAAAAGATGATGAAAAGACATATTTGTCTTCTAACACAATAAAAAAGTTAAGGACGGAAACATACTTTCACAAAACAAAAATTTTCTTTTTTTTTAATCTCACCTACATGTAATTTTATTATATCTAATTAAAAAAAAAAAAAAACCTCTCTCCCTCCCTCCATCTCTCCCTCTATCCTCACTCCTATGTTCTCTCTCACTCTCTTCCTCTCTCTTTCAGTTTTAACAACCAAAGTAAAAAATTTCACACACTTTGTGTGTGGGCATATACTATAAATAATAAATAAAACTAAAAATAATAAAAACTGGAAGAAAAAAAAAAGCAAGAACCGTAAGCGTTCAAACTTCAAAGTTAGGGGGAGGGTAAGAGACCTCAATTGTTCTGCCGCATATGGATCTTCTCTTGGTCTTTTTTTTTTTCTTCCTAATCTTTGGTAATAAAAAACTTCCTAATCTCTTTACTCTAGAAACCCATGTGTTATTACGATTTACCAGGAGATATGTTTACCACTAGTTCAGATTGTTATCACGCTTGGCCAATGAGGGATTCCACAATCTAATTTACCACTCAAAGATACCAGGAATGAAGAATTAGGGTTTCGGGTTTAGTTTTGTTTACCAAACAAAATGATCCAAAAGATTGAGTGATAGTTTGATACACTTTGTGTGTTTCTTACTTTTGTATCAATTGAATCAAATCAACATGTAGTGAAGACAATGGATTTTCTCTCCTCCTTCTTACGTTCTTGGCTAGTTTCTATTCCTGGATTTCAACGTTGTTTTGATTTTTTTTTCCTTTTGAATTTTATTCTACTAGTTGATTCTTATTCATTTAATATAATTTTTTAATTTATTAATTATAATCCATGCACGTCATCATCCGTGTCACTTAAGGTTTAAAATTTTCGACATTACTCTTAATCAAGACCATTGAATGTTATTAAATCCAATGACTAAGAAGGGTTGTAAAAATATTTGTCAAAACATTACACTCCTTCTTAGCCATTAGATTTAATATGAATTTTTATCACAAATAATTATTTATATTTTGACAAGTCATCACTTAAATCATTTATGTTTCGAACTCATCAATTTCATCATTCATATTTGGAGAAGCACATCATTTTCGTCTTTGCTGTTAGATTATGTTAAAAATTATGTTAATTTGCTTACCTGGAACATACATGAAAACCCCATAACCAGTTACAATATGCCACATGTGTTATATAACATATTAATTTTTAAAAGTGATTTAAAGTTTTGAAAAACAATTAAGAAAAAAGGAAATAAAATAATATAAAAAACCCAAGCGGTCAGCCATCTCCCCCACCCCATCTCTTTCACTTCGGCTCTGCCATCTCCTTCACTTCGAATGAAGGGTCAATCCAATTTGGACTTTGATATTAAATAAACTTAAATGAAAAAATACTAGCCGCTGGGCTTTGGTTGTTTATAATAAGATTTAAACAAATTGGAAGACAGTAGGGACGGAGATAACAGAGAGGAAGTGAAAATAGATGAGGAAATTGGCTGGCCGCGGGGACTTGGTTTTTTTATTTCAGTTTTCTTTAATTGGCTGGTTTTGCTTCACACTGTCTTGATAAAAAATGTGAAGCTTTCTACGAGTTGTAGTGTTTGCATTGTTACAGAGGGGAAATGTCTGAAGCAAATGCAAGATGGCTGAATAGCTTGATCTTCGTATGTCATGCACTGAAGTTGTTGTTGGCTTGCAATAAGACTTTGTTGGTGACTATAACTCTTGTTGGGCATAAGTGCTCCCTTAGTTGAATTGTCAAGCTTGAGGGTTTTTGATTATTTGTGAATGCTAAGAGTTCACATGTACAAATTGTAACACTCGTCTTCTGGTAGGTGGAATGAATGATGAGTTGCTTTCATCACTTGGTTAGTGGTACGAAGGTGAGTTCCTTCATCACCTTTTATCACATTTCATCACCTGGTTGGTGGCACGAGGATGAGTTCCTTCTTCACTTGGTTGGTGGCATGAATGGCAAGTTGCCAAATAATATTAGAGTACGGGCTGTACATTTCATCACCTGGTTGGTGGCATGAAGGAGAGTACGGGTTGTACATTTCATCACCTGGTTGGTGGCATGAAGATGAGTTCATTTTTCACCTAGTTGGTGGCATGAGTGGCAAGTTGCCAAATGATATTAGGGTACTGGTTGTACATTTCATCACCTGGTTTGTGGCATGAAGATGGGTTCCTTCTTCACCTGGTTGGTGGCCTGAGTGGCAAGTTGCCAAATGATATTAGAGTATGGGTTCTACATTTCATCACCTGGTTGGTGGTATGAAGGAGAGTATGGGTTGTACATTTCATTACCAGGTTGGTGACACGAAGATGAGTTCCTTCTTCGCCTGGTTGGTGACATGAATGACAAGTTGCCAAATGATATTAGAGTACGGGTTGTACATTTCATCACCTGGTTGGTGGCATGAAGGAGAGTACGGGTTGTACATTTCATCACCTAGTTGGTGGCATGAAGATGAGTTCCTTCTTCACCTGGTTGGTGGCATGAGTGGCAAGTTGCCAAATGATATTAGAGTACAGGTTGTACATTTCATCACCTGGTTGGTGGCATGAGGGAGAGTATGGGTTGTACATTTCATCACCTGGTTTGTGGCATGAAGATGAGTTCCTTCTTCACATTTCATCACCTGGTTGGTGAGAATAAGGGCAAGGTGTCGAGGCACATTGTAGCAAGTGTCGAAGACACAAAGTATGTTGAACCCTTTCGAAGCATAGTTGGCTTATGTATGGATGTGTTGGAATGTATGATGTTTATGTATGAATGTGTTGGAATGTATGATGTTTATGTTGATTAATATGAGTGATGCTTATGAATGTTTTGCTATGCATGAAGGGATATATGCTTTTGATATGTGAACCATGTTGGTTGTAACACTTAGTATCATATACTTTGTGTTAAAATACGCATGTTGAAGCTCTGAGTTGGAGTATAAGGGTAGGTCAGTGTAGACCAAGTGTTCTAGTGCTAGGAATGCAAAAGACTCAGAAGAAGTTGTCTGAATTCTCTTTTCTTTAAATATTTGCTGAATGACTTGTGTGACAAAAGATCTCAAGCGGTTGAAAGTCAAAACATTTGTAATGTGTATGCCTTCTTATAATAGCATTTCCTTCATTACCTAGTCCTCTACTTTGAAAGAGTGAGGCTTGGCCCCATAGTCATAATAGTCGACGGTACGTTCACCCCTGGTTGTCTTGATATGAACTTTTATCCCTCTTGTTGTAATGGGCTTGCTGAGAGTAAAAATCCTTCCTCTTACCAAGAGACATATACGTTTGGTGACTTAGCGAGTAGCTAGATGAGGTAGAAGATGATGCAATGGGTGTTTGAATGGCCAATATCTCCTCACTTGGTAGAACTTGACTTCCACTTCCCATTTGTTGATAGGGGTTAACCATATGGGGGTTCCCTTGGTATGTCCTTGCTTCGGCGGAGGCGTGGTTGTAAGCCTGTGTTATCACTTCAGAGTAAGTCTTCCAAGTGATGGCCTTGATCATGTACTTGAAGAAATAATCACGTAGGCCTGCCGTGAAGGCCTTGAGGGCGGTCTTGTCATATGCCTCAGCGCAGTGAGAATACTCATGGCTGAAATGACTGGCATACTCTCGTAGTGACACGTCTGGCTTCTGGCGAATAGTGTACAAGTCATTTGCAAAATGCAAGTGATCGGTTTGGAAGATGTGTTAAGAGATAAACAGTTTCCTCAATTCCTCAAATGAGTCTACTGTCTCAGGTAGAAGAGGGCAATACCAGTTTAGAGCTCCGCCAGAGAGGGTGGAGAGGAAGAGAAGACATCGCTCTTCGTCGGTGTGTATCCGATATGCCATGGTGGACTCAAAGAGGTTAAGGTGTTCAATTAGGTCATCCCTTCCAGTATAGAGTTGTAAACGAAGCTTTTGTTTTGTCTTCGCTTGAAAGGGGTGTCGATGATCCTTCTTGTGAGAGGGTCAAGCCTGGGTTGGTTCCAGTCAGGTATCTCGGCCTGACATTCGGCCTTCAACTTGTTTCCTTCCTCAATGAGCTGTAGGATAAGGGGGTCCTGAGTGGAGTCATGTACCATTGGAATTTTCTTTCGTAAGTCTCCATCGCCTCTTGGAAGTAGGAAAGTTTGAGCAAAGGCGTGTGGTTTTTTCTTGGATTCGCTGTATTGACTTCTAGGGCGAGTCTGTCAAAATACCTTAGAGTCCCCCGTACCTTCATGTTCCTTTGAGATCTGTCGTTCGTTCCCTAGATTGGCAGCTGGCCTGGGTCGTGGGAGGGGATTGAGTCTTTCAGAAACCCTTGGGTCATTGATCTTCGAGCATATGTGGAGGGGATTTTCTCGACGTTGCTTTAGGAGGTCTTAGCAGTCACGATAAACGGCTTTCGATCCTTCCAACCCTTCTGCAAGGAGGTGTCTTCCTCCACTTCTTCTATTTCGGGTCGGAGCATCTGGGTTGAGAGAAGTCTTATGTTGATCAATGTTTTGATGATTAGCTCGCTCTTCATCAGGGATACCCATGTCAAAGGGAGGCGACCCTCCGTGTTGGGGGGCATCCAGATGATGGTTAATGTCCACAGGGGCAACGAGCTCGCGTGTTTAAGTACACCTAGTTTTGTGGAGCTTCTCATACTGCTCATGGAGGACCTCATTCTTCATTGCTACCTTGTTGTTCTGAGCTTCTAGCTCATTGACTTTAGCTTGAAGATCAACCCTCTTTCCTTTCTTCTTTTGTTGCTTCGCACTAGGTGCATGAGGGGTGTCATTCTGTGTGTTGTGGCTTCCTTCGCTCCCCATGTTGGAGAATGATGCCTGGTCAAAAGAGTGTACGAATGATGGAAACCAGCTTGGTAAAGCTGAAGAGAGTGGGAGTAAGTGTCATTCCCACAGACGGCGCAAATGTTGATGCACAAAATTAGCAAGGACTTTGGTACAACAGAAAGTGTTAAGTTTGTGACCTTCGCTAGATTGCTCCAGTCACTAGTGTGGATAAGTATGTAAATGATAGAGACAGGGAAGCAAACACAAGATGTACGTGGTTCACCCAGATTGGCTACGTCCATGGAGTAAAGGAGTTCTCATTAATTGTGAAGGGTTTACACAAGTACATAAGTTCAAGCTCTCATTTAGTGAGTACTAGTGAATGATTTAGTACAAATGACATTAGGAAATATTGTGAGAGAATTATCTTTATTTATAAAAGAGAGTTTCTAGTTTCATTCTGACATTGACACGTGTCGTATTGTGATTGGCTTCTGATGTTGACACGTGTTGCGCTATGATTGTCTTCTGATGTCGACACGTGTCGCGCTGTGATTGGCCTCTTGGTTAGAGGGAAACTTTTCTGGGTCCTTAACGGTATAACGTTGACCAGTGCTCAGTAGTTTCGGGATTGGTCAAGTATGGTACAAACAAAATATATGAAAAAAAAATTTAGCCATAAATATAAATATCTCGAATGTAACATTTCTAAAACTAAATGAATATATTTAGAAATAAAAAAATATTTTATTATTAAAATAATTAATGACGTTTATTAAAACCTAAGGACCTTGATCAAAAATTGAAAAGGACTAATGTTTTTAATCAATGGAATAGCAAAAAGAGGGATGATAACCTAATTTCTCCTATATTTTTTAACAAAATCTAACGGCAAGGACAAAATTGATATGTTTTCTCAAAGATAAATGACGGAATTGATGAGTTTAAAACATAGATAACCAAACTGATGATTTGTCAAAACTTAAAAAACCATTTGTGATAAAAGCCCTACATATAATTATATATATGGTCCTGTGGAGAGGAGAGGGGGGGGGGGCATGTTTCATTTATGGTATAATTTGGCAAAAAAAATATTTTGATTTAAAAGTAAATTAAATATTTGTTATGGTTGACGTAGAAACATGGAACACTAGGATGGTCCTGTAATTGCGACAACACATGCCGGCACAACACATGAGACTAAGGGCTGGTTTGGTATTGCTGTGCTTTGAAAAAAAGTTGATGTGAGAATAAGCGGCTGTGCTGTGAGAATAAACAGCTGTGAAATAAATCAGCAGAGTGTTTGATAAACTTTTTTGTAAAAGTGCTTTTGGAAAAAAAAGCAGTCTGATAGTGGGTCTTTTCATTAAAGGAGCACTGTAGCTCCGTGTGCTTTGAAAAAAAGCCAGTTTTCCAAAGCTGCAAATAGCAGCTTCAGCTGTTTCCTTTGATTTCAGCTTATTCTCACAACAGCTTTCAAAATAAGCTTTTTTTTTTCAGTTTACCAAACACCTAAAACCCTCACAGTTTTTTTTTAAGCACCTCACTCCCAAACCACCCCTAATGGCTGGTTTGGTATTGTTGTGCTTTGAAAAAAAACTGTTGTGAGAATAAGCGGCTATGAAATAAATCAGCAGAGTGTTTGGTAAACTTTTTTGTAAAAGTGCTTTTGGAAAAAAAAAAAAAAAGCAATTTGATAGTGGGTCTTTTCATTAAAGGAGCACTGTAGCTCCGTGTGTTTTGAAAAAAAACCAGTTTTCCAAAGCTGCAAATAGCAGCTTCAGCTTTTTCCTTTGATTTCAGCTTATTCTCACAACAGCTTCCAAAATAAGCCCTTTTTTTTCAGTTTATCAAACACCTAAACCCTCGCAGCTTTTTTTCATGGGTGATTTTTTTTTAAGCACCTCACTCCCAAATCACCCTTAAGTTTTACCCAAAGGCACATTAACAAAGGAAAAGTGATTTCTGTGCACACATTTTTATCTTCTACCCCTCCTAGTTTACTTATGGCCTTTAAATGAGAATTAAGTGAAAAAATAAAAAATAAATAAACATGAGGGTGCAAAAATCATTTCTCTTAACGAACGATACACCGGCCGGGGTACCTAAAGATACTGCAAAACCAAAGAAATGAGCTCATTGCCAATGGGGTGGAATGTGGACTCTTGCAGCCCACCTGGAGATGAAGTGGACTCTCTCTACAAACCAGTCGACTAAGTAATGGGCCAGTTTGTTCATCCTTTTTCCAGGGATTTCCTTGTGTACTCAAGGATTTGATCATTACCCTCAATGCCCAAAATTTTTATTCTTCTTAAATTTTCAAATTTCCCTTAAATGTACTTCTTCCGTTAATTCAAAAACTGGAAAGAAGAGAAAGAAATTGGCCGGTGGCCGGAAAGTTCTGCTCCCCACCTTATAATGCTCTCGTCAATTGTCACTCCGAGAGCATCCGATTTGTTCTGTTTATTTTACGACAACTGACAAGGGAGGTAAGAGGAGGAGTTGGGCAAATGCTCACCACCACTAGAGCTACAAGTCTTCACGTATATTGACATTGAGTTCTAGATACAGTAAACAATTGGGTGCATTTAGAAGATCGTTTAGTGGGTGTCCAATATATCCAAGCCCCTTCATATCTTTTGCCATTTGGCCCATGTTGGATCGTTGGGTATGAAGTTTAAGGCTTTGTGCGTTTGCAAAATTGGGGAGGGAATTTTCGGGGGTTGTTTATGTCATTTGATTGAAATTAGACGGGTGATATTATAAGCGAAGTACGGGCACACGATATACACCGAATGGCTCTAACGATGTGAATGGCTGGTAAAAAAAATAAAAAATAAAAAAAATGAAAATTCTCTTGCAAAATAAGAAGAAAAAAAACTCTTGACAATTTTTTTTTTTCGAAGAAATGTGATGCACATCTTAACGAAAATGGATCCTACTTGTGCTTTGTAAATAGTTTTAACGAACTTAGATAATAGAAGTAAGTGAGACATACCTTGAATTTTGAGAAATTAAGTGACAAAATTTGATTTTTCAAAGCTTAAAAATATTACCGTAAACAACCATAACCTTCTTAATTATACCTTAAATAGATCATTTAATTCGTTATCTAAATCGAACTGTGCCTAACCCTAGATGTCCAAAGGGATGCTTGAAATTTTTGATCCAATAGTTAAAAATAGAGAAGTTAGTAAAAACTTTTATTAGATCAAATTTTAAGGATCTGAATTACTTGATCCTTGAGCTTTGGAGGACGGATCTCTTTCCATCATTAGGTACACCTCCAAATTCCAATCATCATCAATGACAATAAGGGTTTGTAGCGTTAGTAATTTAATAGCCAATTCTAATACAAATTTGTAACTTAGGTCCAAAACGGAGAGTTGTGTGAGTACAACCAAGTCCCGCAGCGAACCCGAAATATGAGTTTTGGCACCTTGAGTGTTCGAGAGACAAGAACCAAATCATGACTTTTTCTATTGTTGCTTCTCTTCTAGTTTTTGTTTGACAATTCTCACAAGCGCAACAACAGCAGCAATAACAGAAGCGTTTTTGGCATCAGTTTCTTTTGTTTTGGCAAGAATCTCAATTCTCAACCCGGAAAAAATGGCGGCATCGTTGATACTCTCCCGAAGAATTTCATCTGTGGGCGTTTCTCGCACTCTCCAGGGTATGTTCTTCCAAACCCACCTTTTTTTTGCAAGAATATGTTATTATTGTTTGTTTCAGTCTGTTGGTTTTGCACATATAAGGTGTTTGGCTTCTGAGAAAATGGTGGGGAAAAGGTAAGCTATAAGAAGTTGTTGTTTTCTCTTGTTTTCCATGGTTTTGACATGTTCTTCTTTTAGGATAAATAAAAGTTAAGAAATTTGATTGTAGTGGGATTAAACTGACCACAAGTATTGAACTTTGCATTCAGCATTCAATCTGAATTGAGATATGTTAGCCTAGAAAAAGGTTCTAATTTTTAAACGTTATGGTTCATTCGAGTAATTTGAGAAATTTCTAACCCCTGCATTCATGAGGCTAATGAAACCATTTGACTTGGTGATCTGATCATGTTAATTGTACCAATAATATACTTTCATAGTTTGCAATAGGAGGGATACATCATTTACCATTTGTAGTTTGTTTCACATGTCAATACTTCCAAATGTTTCCAATTCTCGTGTGGGTTACTTACTGGAAACTTTAGCAGTTTTGCTTTACCAACTTTGTTAAGCAACGAGGGAAAGTGAAATGTTAAAATCAAGTTCAATCATATGGGTTATACTAATAGGTTCAGATATTGCTTTTAAGTCCGATTTTATCTTTTTACCATTCATAGAGGTGTGTGCAATCCTTGCTTGGATTGAGAGAAACAAGGTCAGAACCTCACTTTCTCATTTGCCATACTTCTCTTTCTCTCCAAAAGAGTGGGGAGAGTTGAAGAGAGAGAGAGAGATAGCTGTTGTTTACCTTTTCAATAGACCAAAAATGTTCGTGATCCAAACTTTTCAATGTCGGTAGCTGTTATAGCCAACATGTTTTTACAATAGTATCTGTACAGAATATTATGACTTCTTGGTATTTGCTTATTTTAGCAAAAGTTCTGGATGGACTTATTTTTGAGTCAATCATCTGACGGTCACAGCAACTAGTTTGATGTTTCATGTTGTTTCTTATTGTTCTAATTCCACATGTCTAGCAGGTAATGTGCGGCCCTCTTGTCTGCACTTGGAATTGAAGGTCGCGGCTTTGATTAATGTTGTTGATAAAACAAAACAGTATAGCAGCTCCAGTGGTACAACGCAGTTTGATTTTACTGACCTGACGTAAGAAATTTGTTCCCACAACTATTGAAGATTGAAACTAGTTTTTCCTTGGATATGCAATTGTAAATTGTGTAAGACTTGTAAGAATCAAAGTATAACTACCAATTTCCAATTCTCTTGCGTAGTGTTCTATTCTTCTAGACGAGTTGCTCTTTTTTCTATTTCTTTTGTGTTTTCACCTTAGAAATATTTTTCTTTTAGATTTTGTAGATTAATTTGGCTACTTTAAACAGTCATTGTTTAATAATGTAGTTTGTAGTATGTGGGATGAAAATTTTAGGACTTTATATAGTGTGATTTCGCAATCTTTTAGTGGATCTCTGTAATTTTGGGTCCATCATTTTGTACATTATGTGGATATATGGAGGCAATGCTTGAGTTTACATACAGCTGTAGCTCAAAGCCTATAATTTAGGATCCAACGATGAATCATTTTCCCCTTTGTATTCTATTTTTATTGTTAAATTTACTTTCATGCATATCTAACATCCTTTAGTTTTATCCTCATAATTGAATATGGTCATATTCCAGTTCTCCTCATACTTGGTATCCAAAAGCTCGAAGTAAGCAGCGCAAGGTTATCCTGCACATGGGTCCCACGAATAGTGGTAAGACGTACAATGCTCTGAAGCGACTGGAATCAAGTCCATCTGGTATGTTGTGAGTGCTAAACTTGCAGTGTATTGATTATATAGTTTACCTAGTTATTAATTGGAAACTGCTATAATAATGCAAACACACCCATGAACATAGTTCAGTGTTTTTCCTTCCCTACAGGAATATACTGTGGTCCTCTGAGATTGTTGGCTTGGGAGGTTGCAAAACGGTTGAACAAGGCAAAAGTTCCTTGTGATCTTATTACAGGACAAGAGAGAGACGAGGTTGATGGTGCAAAACACAAGGCTGTGACAGTTGAAATGGCTGATGTAACTTCCAGCTACCATTGTGCCATTGTTGATGAAATTCAGGCAAGTTGGTTTTATTTATGTGGACTCTAGGGATTTGCTTCCTACCATATATCAGAAGATTTTAAAGATCAGTCTGTGTTGTTCAAATTGAGATTGTCGTGTTTAGTGGAAAACTGGAAATGCATAATTATTGAGGTATAAGGACTAGTGAAAAATACTATTGTCCTGAACATAGCTAAATACTACCATCTAATAGAGGTCTGTGTTGATGTAGCTGATTTTTCTTATGGTTGCAAGTCAACATGCATTCTGCCACATAGCGAAATACTATTGTCCTGAACATTGCTTTATGTATATTATTAAGTTAATTTTCCTTCTTTTGGACCAGATGTTGAGTTGTAAGACGAGGGGCTTTTCCTTTACACGAGCTCTATTAGGAATATCTGCCGATGAACTTCACCTTTGTGGAGATCCAGCTTCTGTTCCTCTTATTCAGGAAATATTAAAAGTAACTGGTGATCATGTTGAGGTAATAGGATATTTTTGTAGCTAGATTGGCTCAAGGTTTTTCTTGTTTAGTAATTTAGTTATTCTTGGACTAGAGTGCTAAGGATTCTAAATAATTCTCTGTTACTGATTTTTTTTCTTTGTGCATGGAGTTTATACATTTGAACTATTAATTAAGTTTTATATATTTAGTATTTACTCATCCCAAATTGTATCCATATCTAAGTTCATTTCACTTTGATTCATATATAAGTAATATAACTACTGTATTTACTGATCCCAAATATTATTTATTCTGGTTTCTGGTTTCCGCTTATAAAATTCGGTTGTATGCATAAGAGTAAGGGAACAAAAGAATCTGAATGTTATTCCGAGAAATTTTGAGAATGTCTACATGTTTTCCTTAGATTATTCAACAAAGGATTGGGTGAACATAATTTATTTATCTGAAATTTTCATGTTTTGACTTTAGATGATATTGTATTGGTTAAGTGCTTTTATGAGTCTTATGCATTCAGTATTGCTATGCCGATCTGCTTTTTGTGTCTCATGTTATTCTCTTTGTTCCTCATAGTGTACTTGTTTGTGGCTTTGCTTTAGGTTCACTTCTATGAGAGACTTTCGCCTCTTGTTCCAATGAAGGTTCCTCTCGGTTCTTTTTCTAATATAAGGACAGGCGACTGCATTGTAACCTTTTCACGCCACAAAATATACAAATTAAAGGTAGTGATTGGCAGTTTCTTGTATTTGTTTTGGTATTCCATGATATATATAGGTGCATGTGTGTGCGGTTTATGTTTATCAAGATATCTTTTCAACATTTTTCCCAGAGGTCCATTTTCTTACGGTATGAATATGGTATGAGCTTTTAAACTTTCTAGGTATGCTTCATCCATAAGCCATATTTAGGTAGATAAGAAGAGCTCCTAGAACTTAGATCAGATATAACTTATAAGATCTTCGCTGGAGGGGGGAAAAAGTTGTAACATCCAAGTTTCTAACAGGCTGGGTTAACCTAAAGGATAGATTTTGTAAGACTGATTGACTGGGTATATTTGTACAAGACGCATGACTTATGTATGTTGGTTGGATGAGGAAAATTGATCTCAGAATAAGCTTTTCTGAATCTTGATAGTGAGAAGATTCTCTACTTTGAGTTACATGGGAGATGGGGCTGGGAAGAGAGACACTTGAAAGAAATTGGGACTTGAAGGACAATCTTGAGTTCAAAATGGTCATTGGTTGATAAAGCACCATTCTAATCTCAAGAGTGTCAACCCAATAGTCTGAACAGATCACACGTCCCTGATATATTAACATTCAATTTTATTTCTCGGCTTGCAGAAAGGAAATCATTTTGATGTTTTAGTTCTGACGCTGTTTCAACTTCTGTTGATGCTCTTTTTCTTCCTTGATTCTATTTACTGTCTATATTATTTTGTACTAACTTCTCAAAGTGAATTTGTATCGTCTATCGTATTGCTAGAAAGAAATTGAAACTGTGGGAAAGCATCTTTGTTCGGTTGTTTATGGTTCGCTTCCACCGGAGACTCGAACAAGACAGGTATTAGTTCCTTCCTTTGTATTTAAAGCTCATCTTGCCATGCTGCAATTGGTTTTCCTTTAGTCAGAAGTTTTTTACTGTCATGCTACACTCATTTGTATGTGAAAAAGTAAAATGCAGATTTCTACCGAGTTGTGGATTTGTGGTCGTGCTCGTGATTATTGTTTTATAGTTTCAACCTTTTGTGATCACCACATTTTCTGAGTTAATACACCCTTTAGGACTGCAGGCAACCATGTTTAATGATGCAAGCAGTGAGTTTGATGTTCTCGTGGCTAGTGATGCCATCGGGATGGGTCTTAATCTGAACATTTCAAGGATCATATTCTCAACAATGATGAAATTTGATGGTTTTGAGATGCGGGAGCTCACTGTACCGGAGGTCAAACAAATTGCAGGTACTCTTTTCTTTGGCTAAGTTATGCTGCATATACGTTAGACTTTTAAGTATATAGCTGATATTCGAATTTTACCCTGATGCTAGTGCTAGGAGCCTATTTGGAAGTAGATTGTCATTAAAAGAGATAATGGAGCTTGAGTGCTACTTTACTCTCTCCTTATCTTTTTAAGTCGACTCATGAGGTCCGCGCATCATTCATTTCCCCTGCATTTAAGATTCCCTGATTTGCTCGAACACCTTACTGTCTCTCTCTTAGCTATCGCCAGAAATACTTCATAAGTGGGAGGATACCTTAGCCTAATAATAAGAACTAAAATGATAGCTTTCCATTTCATTGAGTTGTATCTGTAGTTCATAAAGTTGCTGTTGTGTGTTATGCCGTAAACATTGTAATGTGCACTAACTTATAGTTATTTGGCGCAATGGTAACTTGTTATTCTCTTACCTTGAAATGATGGATTCCGTATATAAGGACGGACATGGTTTTTATTGCAGGAAGAGCCGGCAGGTATGGATCAAAATTTCCTGTTGGTGAAGTGACTTGTTTAAATGCAGATGATTTGTCCTTGCTTCATTCATCGCTAGAATCCCCATCTCCGACTCTTGAGGTGATTATACTATAATGAAAATGTTCATTGCATCCACTTCTGGATGTCAGTTTGTGGTTTAGTATGGTGTTACTTGTCTTCTAATTGGGTGCTGTTGTTATAATGCAGAGTGCTGGATTATTTCCTACCTTTGATCTTATGTATATGTATTCACGTTTACACCCAGAATGCGGCCTCTACCAAATTCTGGTTGGTTTCATTTGATCATTTCTATATTGTCGTATGTTCTATCTTTAAATGTTTGCATACAACCAACGGGGGCTCAGTGGCAGTGGGTGAGGCACATGGGAAATTATAGAGCTATTCAGTGATTAAATTTCAGTTGTGCTTCACACTGATAGCAATTTGGTTCTGGCTGCTCGTTGAACCCAAAGATATAGATGATTTCAGAATGGTGTAGTCTATCTAAGTGGATCTGAACTTTTTAGGTGATACATGTCGAGTTGTATCCAAAACTACTCATTTTGTGTTTGCTATGAGTCTATGACAACTTCAACCAAAACTAAAATTATCATCTAATGAAGAATTAATTTGATTGTTTGACGGTCCATTTAACTGAATTTTAATCCTCTTGTTATATATATATCTACACACACACATATACATATCATTTTCTTCTCCTACGTGTTGACAGGAACATTTTTTAGAGAATGCCAAATTATCGGACAATTATTTTATTGCTGACTGTGAAGAAGTATTGGTATGCCTGTCAACCTCAATGCTATATTTCTTCTTGACAATCATGTACGACAACTGACTTTGGTATTTTTTTTTTCTCCCTCTGTTGCTTCCACCTTGACTTTGATCAGAAAGTTGCTGCTGTTATCGATGCGTTGCCTCTTGGGTTGCATGATAAGTACCTTTTCTGCATAAGGTAAAAACTTTTGCCCGAGTTTGCCTTTGTAAAATTTAGTTCGCCATGCATGGTTGGTAGATTTCTGTAACTTTTTCGGATTCAGATTATTCATCATTGTGATTTGCAGCCCAGTTGACATGGATGACGAAATTTCATCCCAGGGTCTTACGCAGGTAACATTGTAATACTGTTCACGAGTGTTGTGAATGTTTGTTTCTTTATCGGAAACCATTATAACCGTTTTGTCCTTTTATAGTTTGCACAAAATTATGCACAAAAGGGCATTGTTCGGCTCCGTGAAATATTCACGCCAGGATCACTTAAGGTACCAAAAACGGAAGCTGCACTCAAGGAGCTTGAATCCATTCACAAGGTAATATAGTTTGTTTAGATTGCCAATTGTGAGACAAATGGGGTTTTAATTTCCAAATTTCACCAGTGGAATGTTCACCCCCAGTCGATGGAAGTTACTAAATTGTAGCCCGTAAGATTTAGTTGTGGTAATCATTTGTTCAATAGTAAGACTCGGAACCAAAAGATATAAGTTTTCTGTGAGGCGAGCTTTTGATAAGTTTTCTGTTGGTGCCAAAATTGAAGGTTTTGGATCTATACGTTTGGTTGAGTTTCCGATTGGAGGAATCATTTCCAGACCGCGAGCTTGCATCTACACAGAAGTCCATCTGCAGCATGTGAGTTCACTTGTAACTAGCATTGGTTTTTCGGTCCTCAATTGCTTGGGATCTCTAATTTGTTCTACTTCGAAAGTGTAGGTTGATCGAAGACTTTCTGGAGAGGTTAGGATGGCAGAAGCCGAGAAGCAAGAGATTAGCCTCACGTACTCCCCACCTTCACTATTATCCCGGAAAGCCAGACCGTACTTGTGAGATTTATCGTCGTTAAGCGTGTCCATTCCTTCTCGTCGGTGGTCAGTTGAACCATTCATGCGTCAACTTCTCAGACAAATCACGAAGCTCCAATCTTTGAAGAAAAGTTCTCTACTTTTTAATTTTTAACAGCCTGAAAAGCAGTTTAATTTTGTAATAATGTAGCAAAGGAAATCAAATCATTGGATTATTCTTGTTATGTATGCAAACATGGATGACAGTAATGGCAATTAAATTGATGGATACAAGTTCAGAGCGGATCTCTCTCCAATTTTCTTATTCTTTTTCTTTTTTTTTTGTTCAATTTTATGGGGAAATTACAAGGAAATTCTCACCAAACACAATTTTAAGATTAATTGAGTAGAAAATCACAAGACAAACTTTGCACAACAAAATGCTCTAAATTGCTTACACCAAATAAATACATCTCTGCTACCCCTAAGCTCTAAATGAAGTCTGAATACATCGTCTTTTAAGTGGCTCAGAACAACCTGTTACGTTCGCTTAAATTCTTGAGGGCACGTCCGGGCCATTTAATTGCTTACATCACAGAAACACATGCCCCTTGTGCATTACTCTCTTCAACAGTAGACACTGCAGAATCGTTGCCTATTATCTCTTGCCCTCTTGCCTGCAACATCAACCTCTCAACATGTTTCTTCTCTTTCTGCATACTCTTACCCTCCAATTCCTTTATCAACATACTGTATGTGCTGTCCTTCGGAGAAAAACCCTTCAATACCATCTCCTCAAAGAAGGAGCAAGCGGTTGCAAGTTTACCATTCATACACAGCCCGCGTACCAAGAGTGCATAAGTTCCACCTTCAATGCCAATGTCATTCTTAAACATGTGATCTAACAAAAAGCAGAGCACCCTCATCCTTTTCTTTCTGCAGAACAACTTCAACAGCGGAGCATAGGTCTTGAGATCCGGCTTGCACAAATCCTCCTCCATTTTCTTGAGCCATTTGAGAGCAGCCTCTTCCTGTGAATGCGTAGATGCTATGTTAATCAAGGTATTATATGCCAAAACGTCCAGCTTTATACCTTGCTTTTCCATGTCCTCAACTATTTCCTGAACATCCTTAAGCCTACCGGCTTTACCAAGGAGGAAAATCAACGAGCTGTAAAATGAAGTATCCGGAATACAGCCACTCATTTTCATCTTCTCGTAAATATCCAAAGCCTTAGTTATCTCCCTTGCCTTCCCTAAAGCATGCATTATGATGGTATAAGTCACGGCATTTGGCTCACAACCCTTGTCCTTCATCTCCCCAAGAACTTCGGCAACTTTGCGAAAATCTTTGTCGTTACAATAAGCTTCAATCAAAGAGGTATACGAGAAAACATCAGGTTTAAACCTGTGCTTCTCCATCTCCTCCATTGTCTTCCTAGCAATGTCCAAGTTCCTATATTTGCACCACCCATGTATCAAAACATTGAAAGTACTAACATTCAAAGGTATGGATTCCTTAAACTCCAAGAAAATTTCGTGGGCAAGCTCAACGCTTCGCTCCTTCACCAATGCACCCATCAGAGCGTTTAGAGACAACACATCTTTGCTCACTCCAAATTGCTCGATTCCTCGAAATGCATCGATTGCCTCCTTGTGCCTACCAGCCCTTGCAAGCCTCCTCATCACCTTACTCATCGTATCCAAACTAACATACCTTTCTCCAATTTTGTCCATTTCTATAACCAAATCCCACATAATGTCAAACTTCTCGGCTTTCCCCAAGATGTCAACCATAAAATTGTACACCTCCGGCGCATGCCTATAACCTGTTTGCATTTTTGCCCAAGTGAAAAACCCGAAAGCTGGAACCCATTCATTGCTAAACCTCCTCAAAACCCGTTCCACCAAACCGTTTGACAAATCCAAAACAATCCCACTTAAAGCTTGAGCTACATTTTCCAGCGACGGGTGCTGGTTTTTCAAAACTCTACTAATTATGTCTATGTCGGTATCCGCGATCTCGACAACCGGGAGCTTGACGGCTTTTTTGGGGTCTTTGAGCATTGGGGCTTCGACCCAATTGGCAAGTGAAGGGATGATAAAATCTTCGTCTAAACCTGCGGCTTCTGGGTGCTTGGTGTCCAAGAATTTAACCCAGTTCGGAAGGTCAGGTGACTCGGGGACTTGGGTTGGCTCTGTTGTGGTGCATAAGTGATTGGATAAGAAGTAATGCAGGAGTTTGATGTGGGTTTTGGAAATGGAGTAGAGATTGGGGTTTTGAAAGCTTCGAAGCATTTTGAGGGAGGCGCCAGCGCTCGGTTGGTGAGATTCGAATATGGAGGGATGGTTTAAAGCAGAAACTGAACTGTCCCGAAGGAATTTTAATTTTAACAAGAGCCTTGCTTCATATGCCACTTTGTGGCACCATTGATCTTGAGATTTGATATCCAGATTTCACCTGGAGAATGAGAAACACCTCAAAATTAATTTTAAATATTTTTAATTTTCTCAAATATCTTAACACAATTATTTCACCAAACAATATTGCTTATAACAAAGTCGAATAGTTAGAGATCATATCATTTTCTTCCTATTCTTCCTTGTTTTGTAATGAACAATATATCAAAAAGTCACACAATCTTTTTAGCAAAAAAATAAATGAAAATGACATAATTGTTGCTTACCTCCATACAATTCACATGTCTCAGTTCTCAAACTCATAATGTTATAGCATACATACTATTCTTCTTCTTCTTTGTCATAAAAGGCCAAAAGCACTCGCATTTATCAATCAACACTTACATGATCAACAACATGCCAACAAAAAATTGACTTGAAAAAACCCCGTTGTCATATGTTTTATGATGTGCTCAAAATAAATGGTTAGATTGGCCCAAGTGTTATGTTTTTCATGTATAGATTGATAATGTTCTTGGCGTTGTCACTCTTCTTGTATATAACAAATAAACAACCAAAATCAACAAAACCCCAGAAAAGCAACTCACAAATGTAATTATATGAATGCATGAGGACTCGGCATCTTACTTGATAATATCAGACTCGTGTCTATGATCCTGATGAACTCTTTACGATACAAAAAAAATCACTCTTTTTTCTTTATATACAACTCAGGCCAGGAAACACTAAAGAACAACCCCTAAATCCAATTGAATCAGATGTAAAACAAATTCGAATATAATTTTCTAAATTCAGAATAAAAAGAATCTATTTGTTTGGAGCAGATGAAATTGCAGTCCCAGGCGAAATTTCTAACTGTTAAATTGGATTAGACAAAATCATGAATTTTTTTTCAAAAGCCCAATTATATTAAATCACAAATTTGAAGCCGATTTTGACATGCAATAGGTTAATAAGGTAGGAATCGTTTCAGACTAACCTTGATGGTGTGCGTCGGAGGAATCGTCCAATTACCGTCGGAAAGCTTGAATCCGAACAAAGCTCCTAGGCTATAGGGAGATGTTGTTGATGTGAAATCCAACATACAAAGGTTGAAGGAGAGGAACTTCAACTTGAAAGATCTGCAGCAGAGTGGCTGCTTGGTGAGGAGAAGTCGCACAAGATTTTTAATTGGAAAACAAGACGACGGCCAGGCAGGAAGAAATCAGGAGGAAAGAGATGAGTAAGGGGCATTTTTGTCCATGTAAAAACATAATAATGCAAACTTAACAGGCGTAAAACAGGAAAAATACTGTGCTTATGAACAGTGTTTCAGAGTGTTTTGGGTTTTAGCGTAGATTAAACTAGCAAAAACGCTTGTGCTCCGCTGCGGAGAATGCCACAAGTATAATCTTATACAATCTAATTGTTTTTGTTATTCCTAGTTCACAGCAACAAAAAGGTAATTTCGCATTCTCCATAATTATACCTAATGCCAATTTTCATAGGTAATATACTAAGTTACCACCAATTGACTGTTCACAGCATCCATATCCCAATATGAATCTGAATTAAAAGACGGTTCCCAAAACTCAATACCTCTAAGATTTGTGATTCCCCAAAACTCTCAAATGCATCATATCCAAGCGAACCCAAAATTCGAAACTAAATTTGTACCGAAAAACATTCAAAAGTAAAGTACATTCACAATGTCAACCGAAATCAGTAAAGAAGAGCAATATTAGCAAACATGGAGTACTACCTCAGAAGGAATCCCGTTTTAGATAGTGTTCTGCTCTTTTATGAACCCTATAATGGCTACACAGATGCTATCCAGAGTCTCCAGAGTGAAAATATCGAATCTTTTACTTATTGGTGCAGACGAAAACTCTCTCCTAGCTTCGTGCCTGAAATTCAACATAACAATTAACAATAATTCCTACAAAAACAGAATTATAAAAAATAGGAACTCAAAATAATTAAATTACAGAAATTAACAATCACGTCGGAAAACTTGAACCCTCCCGCAGTCAGTCCTTGGTTGATATCCAGGTTCTGGTTCACACCTAAATTTATTAATATTGACATAATCACGAGACACGATTAGATTATTAGGTTCACAACTAAATTAAAAAACATTCACATAATCATGAGACATCATTCCAACTCATTTCATAAACCCAAAAGAAAATCTAGAATGAAACTATGATTTCCACCACAAAGAAGTTGGAATTCTCTACCGTCACCACCCTGTTTTCCCTGCCCAGAAATTGGAAGAATCCAATCTTGGACCCATATTCTCACACTAAATAATAGAAAAAAAAAATTCTAAAGTTTTAAGAAATTGGGAGCCAAAATTCCATTATTAACCAAAACAAAGAAAATATCTAAAACCCAGATTTGAAAACATAGAAACAAACATATATGCCACTCGCCATTTCAGTGGCATCTGGTTCTGTAAGGTTATTTATTTGACTGCTGCAGCCTGCAGGGTATACGAAAACAAGCGTAAAATAAATGGAGCATGTTCAGAAAATAACCCAGATGAAAATCCAAAAAATCAGAAGAAAGAAACCGAAAAAGACACGTTCCCAAATTTCTGGTTGAGGTTTTATCAGAAATTTGTAAATCAAAATTAAATTCCAATCCAAACTCAAATTCCAAAACAATCAGAGCATACAAATTCAATAACCCAAAAAGTTAATGAAACCAAACCTATTTCAATTCCAATATAATCCAGAACACCAAATTCGCTTACCTTCGGTCAAGCGGGTTTTGGAAAACGTTGCGGAGACCGGTGGTGCAGGAAGATTCACACGTTTGTTGTGGGGCCCTTCGTCGGATTTTGGGTGAAGCGGTGGCCGTGGTGGCGGTGGACTGGGTGAACTGGTGGAGAGGCAAGGGGGTTCAGAGTGCTTGAGAACATTGAAAAGAGTTGAGAGAGGAGGAAAGCACACGTAAGAAGGCAACGACAGTGCACAATCATATAAAAGCGAGCGTTAGAGTTTAAAAAATGGGAGTCGTTTCCCTTAAGGGCATGCCCATACATATATTAGGCTCGGGGCGGGGCGGGGCGGCCCAGATGCTGATTAAGCATACGGACGGGTCAAAGATGGAGCCGAAAGTGGAACTCCCTCTCAGTGTCCTCTGTGGTACCCTTGTATTGCAAATTAGACCGAAATGGTAAAACTGACTGAAAACAGTTGACCACCACAAAAATCCGTTTCTGCTTTGCTGTTTAGAGGTCAGTCCCCCGCTGCGCGCTCTCTCTCTCCCCCTCTCTCTCACCCCCTCTCAGAAAATTCACTTACTTCTTCCTTGGGTCTTCGAATTTGACCAAAAAGAAAACTGATTTTTTTTGTTCTTTCTTTAATTAAGAAAATTGGGTGATTCAGTTCTCCATTTTTAGAAAATTTTGAAGAATCAGGTGTTTGTGGAGAATGTGTGGGTTAATTTTTGAGCTTTTTTTAAAATACCATATAATTGCAAACTAATCGGGCAAATGGGTCGCTGAAATTCACTGTAAAAATGCTCCGCAGAATTGTTAATTCTAACAAAATTGATAGAAACGAGTGGAAATTTGTAAGACCCATTTGCAGGAAGGAAATGGGTGTGTTTGGGTTAAAACTGGAACTTTGGGCTCAAAAGGAAGTTAGCCCAGAAGAAGGTCTAGAAGGAAGGAAGCCCAAGCTCAGCCGAAGCCCAAATGGTGGAAGAAGCCCTTTTCCCGACTAAGTGCAGATCACTTGAGCCACTTGTTCACCTAGACTAGCCAGCTATCAGCCCAAAAGTACTTTACAATTGTAGTACAAGTAAAAAGCTGATGAGTCACTACTCTTCAGCTGCATTCAGGCAAGATCGATGCTGCAGGCAGCCAAGCCAAATCATCTATAAAAAGGGAAAGAGAAATCAGAGACAAGGACACTCAATCAAACAAACAAATACACAAACTTTGCTCAAGCCAGATTTGCATACAAAGCTGTAGTCAGCATCAAGCCTTCATCATTTTCAGGATCAAGCTTCACCAAAAAGCCTTTGTAAAAGCTCTGCCATCTTGTCTAAATCTTGTTGTAGTATCGATTCCCTCCTATAAACTTATATCCCAATCTCCCCTTCTAGCTCTCAAACCCTTTGTAAATCACAAAGAGAGGAAGTTGCAAAACGATCAGCCTTGCCCGACAAGGTGAAACCTTACCCGACCCTCTTTGTTCTGTCTTTTCATTCATAAATCTAGTAATATGATGTATACTTCCACCTGTATCCAAGTTATTTCTAGCAAATTTATGATTAAAAGGTGTCTTGGTTCTTGAATCTGGTCGGTTTAATGGTGCCCAACCATGTAAAAGTAAAGTTGGAATCCGCACTCATAGCTTGACCAGATCTAAGTTCTAACCTTTCGGGCATATAAGATTTATCAATCAAAAGTCCTTGGTCTCAAGGCATAAAAAAGAACTTTATGTGGACTTAACCTATCCACGACAATCCTTGATAACAAGAAGTCCGAAGTTACTTGGGGCGCAAGTAATCAGCCTATTTCTTAGTTTTACTTTTGTTATATTATGATTGCCACATAACGCTTGAGTATAGAATTAATTCTGATGGGAAGCCTCAAGGCCTATACCTAAGGCCCTACAAAGGCACCTATTTGGGTTCGTTCTGCTCTTCGGGCTCGGGTGATTAAAATATAACAGTTGTAATACTTCTGCAACAATGAAACAATCACTATATGTTCGAATACTTGGTTAATTTTGATTGCGAGCCTCAAGGCCTACACCTAAGGCCTTACAAAGGCACATTTCATAGCTAACTTGGTCTCTCGGGCATATACAATTAAACTAAACATCATTTTTACATCTGTCATGCTAAAGATGGCAGTGGCACACCTGAACACCTCAAGTTAATTTTGATTGTGAGCCTCAAGGCTTACACCTAAGGCCCCACAAAGGCACCTTTCAGAATTAACTTTGTCATTCTCTTACAGCCCGCCAATAAGCAGAAGCCCGACAGACAATATCAATCGGTGCCAACCTCTTAGGGAGATGTGTGCTCGTCGGCCAGGAAACATCCCCATCGGAAATTCCTCTAGACGAACAGGGTGCTCTGTAGAAATTGAAAAGATAGAAAATTGATAGTTCATGATTTTGGTAGTCCATATTAGATTAGCTTTAAACTCTGCCAATTTATTGCATACCTTTTATCCATAAATCATGTCCTAATTTATCTGTTTAGGTTTTGGTTCTTGCCTTTGGGAATTAGGAATAGGAAAGTTTTGGGACAGTTGTTTTTACCCCGTGGGCAGCCATGATTTTGAATTTAGCAGCAGGTATTGTTATGCATCTAGTTTCATCGGAACACCATTGTTTTTTACTCTTTGTATTTGAAGATTAGCGAAAAAACCCGATGATATGATGGTTATGTTTCAAATGCCACCGGAATCTGTAGTTATCTCTACAAACCTTCCGTGTAGCTTATTTATCGAAATGATGCTTTATGGTGGGTGGTGTGTGCTGCAGAAATTAACTGATGGTTCTTTTAGGAGCTTAACTTTTTCGCGTTTTATTTTATTTTAGCTAGCTCTTTAATTTTGTAATCCATGAGAATGCTGAGTCAGTGATGTTGTATGCAGGTTTACAGTCCACATACTATGAAGAGGGCAGCTCCCTGGGATGAGCAGGTGGATGTTATTTCATCAGATGACTCTTCTTCCCCAGACACATAGATGGAATCCGTTAATGAGTGCGATAGGAAGATCTTAGTCAAACACGTAAATCATATGCCAATTTTGACAAATGTTGCCAAAACATATAAAACATAAACATAGGATCCATATTTATGACATACTTGACTAAAGCATGATATTCAATGTATGTATATGCCCTGCAGTATACATCCCTATGCATGTATATTATATAATTAATTTAAGCTTTCAGGGATTCAACTAAATATATATACACCAACCAAGTACAATATCATAGACCATCATGAAGATTGAATTCAATGAGACAAACCATATTGTTTTTGTTGATGACTTTGTTCTGCTCGTGGAGTGGAGGGACCTTTCTTCAATTTTCCAATGTAAGGTCAAAACAAATATAACATGCTCACAAAAATTTAAGAACATCAGCGACACAATGTGATTAGTAGACTTTCAACATTTACAATCCAAATATAAATTACTGATTAAATTGTTTGCTTTCAGTCTCTAAAATCAACTTTTCTTAATATGTTTTAATTGTCTAACCAATAGCTCTAATATCAAATGTTTGCCTTATATGATTATACAATTAAAACACAAATGAAGGATTGGCTGACCTGATTCCGTGGCAACCATGCAAGTCGAAAGTGGAAGGATGAAGACTGCGGCAACCCCAAGATCTTCGACAAACACCTAGCCAAATACAACTACTCTATGGGAAGCATTATGTTGTGTTGTCTAGGGCTTATAGGGACCAGTGTTTATAGGCTAAAAGCTAGGGTTTCCATCCATAAAGGAAACCTAAACTTACTTTCTTAGCCTCCAAGTTAGTGTCATAATCATATTCAATTAAGGATTTCATCAATCATATTTCCAATATAAGACACCTTATATAGGATTGATATCTTTAAGATATCAAACCACAATCAACATTGTTCTCTAATATTACATTCCTATTACATGTAGTAGACTACTTAAAGGTTGATTTATATTGGATAAATCCAACATCTTAAGCATTTCTTAAAAAAACCACTCAAAGCTCTTGGTTTTTTTGTTTTTCAAGAATGCACAACCCAATATCGTCGTTTGACTGTGGTTATTAACTTCTAATGAAGGAGCAAACATCATCCGTACACACTTTTGTTGAAAGTGGTGTCAAACACAATGACATCACCAAAAACACCGTAACCACATCGTGACTTAGCATCTACCCAAAAGATAAATTCTCAAGTGTTCTGCCTTCGTCAATCTCCATCTTGAAATAAAATGAATCGTCTGTCTCTTTTTCATCCTCAAAGTGCTCCTTCAACATTTCGGCATCATGGCTGATTAGATGAGCTCGCAATTGGTGTTCCGCGTTATACATAACCTTGGGGTGCAACCAATATTTCCAGTTCCTCCACTTTGCATCTCCAACAAAACCACTTGTTTACTTATGGAAATATTGGCCTCCTTGCATTTTTCGATCATCGCCTTCTTTGCCTCCGAAATTCAGCGGTGTGATCTAAATAAGTGTGACACACTTGACATAGGGTGGTTGTGTCCTTCATTGAAAACCGTTACAACAAACTTTTCACAACCACTGCCCCTATTCAGGACAAGTTTTTCCTTGCACACAGTTCTAGCATCTCCCTTTTTTTTTTCCTTTCTTATTAGGTTTGGGATTACCATCCTCCATCTTCTTCCCTTGTTTGCAACAAACAAATTCTTTTCTTAACTAACATTCACCATCAATGGACTTTCTACTACTATGCTCCCAAATCCCAAACCCCGTTGCAACTGCATAATTGTTGCAAAAGGTATACCCTTCATCTAACTATTCAAACTCCATTCTCAATTTGGGTTTCAACTCTTTGTCTACTCTTGGTACCAAATTCAACCCTCCATGCACCTAATTCATCCCATGCATCTACATCCTGTCTTTCGACAATAATTCTTCTATTCTAACTCACCCCCCCCCCCAATCGAATTATGTTTCAATGTCTACCTACAATAAAGTTACACAAATACAACACAACTAGGGGTGGGCATAGTTCGGTGAGGTGAGGTTTTGAGTGAAGCTGCAACCGAAACTAAAACTTTTTGCAATTCGGTTCACTGCGGTTTTGAAGCCAAAACCGAAAGGAAACTAAATTGTTTGGCTCGATTCAATGCGGTTTCAAACGGTTTTGGTTCGGTTTTTGAGAAAAAAATGTACAATTTAAAATTTACACCTAGCTACACATAAGACGGTCTCATTTTCCACAAAATACATCAATTTGTATTGCCTCATCCTCTGGCTTCTCAGAGGATTCACTCATAGAAGAGTGGGCAATCCCACTATACTTGTTGGATTATTCAAATCTTGACTAAAACAAAATACGAAATGCTCATTAACTGAAGCTACTTCACATGAATGTGATCAACAAAGAACAACCTTTGTTTTTTCAAAAAAAAAAGTAAGAAGAATAACTTTTTTTTTTTTTAAGATTATACTAAGCTATTATACTGATACAAAATGAATCAAAAGCTAAGATTATACTAAGCTGTGAATTTTTAAGAAAGAGGAACAGTGTGAAATTCAACCTTTTGGTGCGTGCATATTCCAACAGTTTGAAATTCAACATTTTGAAAGCTAAGATTATACTTGATAGTGTGAATCTTTCCTCTCCTTCAAATATTAATTCAAGTTCCAACTGGAATTGATACATAATTCGTTGTAGTTGTTCTCTTCCAAGTTCCAACTGGTACTTGCTCTTTCCCTCACTCACTCACTCACTCACTCTCTCTCTCTCTCTCTCTCTCTCTCTCTCTCTCTCTCTCTCTCTCAATAAAGAATCAGCTTTCTAGTTTCAGAGTTTCTGCTGAGACCGAGAGGGATGCGAGCAACAAGAACACTGAGGTTGTCGAAGAGATTAGATGAGTCATGATGAGTTTTGAGAGAGAGAGACTAATGAGTGATAATTTGATATTCTGTTGAATAGAGTGGAAATGGATGACATTCTAGTGTAGTTAAGTTCATACTAAATGTATGGACTCTAACAAACAACCAATTAAAACATGACATCTAATTTGAAGTGCGGTTTCGGTTTCGGTGCGGTTTTCAAAAGCTAAAACCGAAACCAAACCGTCTCTCTCACTTCGGTTCAATTTCAAAATCGCAACTGTTTCAAAACCGCAAAACCAAATTGTTCGGTGCGATCTAATTTGGTTCGTGTTTCGGTTTTGATTTTCGGTTTCAAGTTCCCATCCCTAAACACAACTTATCACAAGCCATCACAATTTTTACACTTATATATCTAAAATCTATTTTCACGATTTCAACTAAATCCACTGATAACCACCCACCATTATGGTTTCAAATCCCATATTTAAAAAAAAAAACCACACTAGAATGGAAATGGATTATAGCATAGGTTCTACAATTATTCAAAGACCATCCTTCACAATTTGGGTTTCTTTTGAGGTTGTGGATGAACCAACTGTGTCAACTCCAAACCAAGCATAGGTGCAATCTGTAACAAATCAAGCGTGCACACACACCCTTCAACACTTCCCTCTCTCTGACCCTCTTTTGCGGCAGAGACAACCCTAATCTACCCATCATTCGCCATTAAAAACACATGCACTGAACAAAAAAAAAATTAAAGTTATGGGATTACCGCGTCGCAGCCGCAACCCAGCTTTAATCTACCTCAAATTTGTTCCAAACTCCAGCTCCCTCTCTCTGCCTCCCTTCCCCTTTCTTTCCATTTTCAATGCGTGCAACAGCCAACCCCTCTTTCCCGCTTGCTCCCTGTTTCCCTCCCCCAGACAAAACATCCCAACTGAATAAAAAAATTATAAATTAAATGCACCAGTCACAATAACTCGATTCTACTCGTGAGCTCGTCCATTCTCAACCGTAAGATCCTTGTTCACATGGATGGTCTGCTCACTTTGTCCTCACCTTAGAAACAATAATGTAACTCTCATTTTATATAGTGAAACCAGATTGACACCAATGTGAACGTAGCCGCAACTTGGGGTGAACCACGATATATCTGTGTGTTCTTGTGTGTGTGTGTGTGTGTGTGTGATTTGCGATCGAATTTTACGTTGTTCCAAGAACGTAGCCGCAACTTGGGGTGAACCACGATATATCTGTGTGTTCTTGTGTGTGTGTGTGATTTGCGGTCGAATTTTACGTTGTTCCAAGATCGATCGATTTTGTGCATCAACACTTTCAGTTGCTTGCAACATCTTGAACTTTCTGATCTACCAACTCTGCAAGGCTTTTGCACAGGAAATTGCATTGTCAAAGTTCCACCCTAACACACTTTGATTGTTGAGGACTGCCAGCTGATCAAGTTAAATATTTCTTCTAATGGGTTATTCCAAAGTGATCAAAAACCAAAAAGACCACAAGTAGCAAAGACATTGGGGAAAGAGGAAGAAGAAGAACATGATGATGACGGCGATGCATGATTAAGATGGCAATGATGATGAAATGGTTAGCTTCCATATGCTAACTTTGATAATTCATAGTTTCTATTACTACTTGTTAGTATTCACTTACCGACACAAAATTTGCAATACTCCGTACATATAGAGTGAGTACTGATAGGATTTTTACCACCTACAAAAGTAGGGATAAAAACACAAAAATATTTGCAATAGTACAAGGTTATCATAGTATAGCAACTCAAGAAAGTCGTTCTCCATAGGAATTGAATGAATAATTTGTATTTAAACTAATTCTTAATTAACTATTTAAAACAAAGTTTAGAAACAGTTGATTTTGGAATTTAAATTATTAAAAACGATTTTAATAAAAACAATTTAATAAATTGGTAAGAAAGCAAATTTAAGGAAACCAAATTAAAAGAAAATTGTTTTTTAGAATTAAATTGTAAAAGTACTAAGGTTCCACCGTCATCTTAACAATTCTATGTAGTTTTACTAATTACTTATGACTTATAGATACATATTTTGAATGTTAGGTTTTCCTAAAGTATGCCTACTTGGACCCTCAACATAGAGCATATATCAAACATGCAACCTGTACGTGGTGTCTAGATCGAATGTAAACATGAGAGACTCATTAAACTTTGTAAAAACCTTTTGAAAAACCATGCAACTTTTAAGAAATGGTGTCCATCCTAAGTGAAGTTACACATATTAACCACAAGAAGCCTTAGTCAAATTCAAGGATAGCCCTCTGCCAAAATTGTATCAAACTACTTTTCTAAATATCCTAATGGTGGCCAATCATCAAGACAATTAGATAGTTTCAAACACGGTGATTAATAATTCAAAACATGTATGCATAATATCATAAGTAAATTGAAAAGAAACTACATATTCTTGCTAAGGCTCGTAGCCTCGCCCTAGCAAAAGAAATTAGTTACTAACAATCATAAAACAAAATATTCTCAAGAACATGGATAGAAAATACATTGAAAGAAAAGTACAAATCCTTAAAGCCTAGCAAAGTTCTCTAAATGGATCTCCCCTTTGACACTACTAAAAAGGGATATCACTGGCGCTATAAAACCAACAAAAAACACCACTTATTGTCGAATTTTTGGTAAAAATCCGACATTAAATTGTGCAATGTTAGATAGTGGAAGCGACGCCAATACTACCGTCACAAAAGGGTATTGACATCGCTTATCTCCCTTAATCTGCCACCAAGAAGGAAAGTAATATAAAATAAAAAAGAACAACAACGTCGCTTAAAAGCAACATCGGTTCTTACGTCGCTTAAAAGCGACATGGAAATCTGATATAATGGCGGTCCAAACCGACATTAAGTAACAAATAAACAATTAAAATATCACACTTACTGTCGGTTCAAACCGACATCACCTAACTTAAATAAATAAAATAGTCAAGCTCTTGTCGTTGTAACCGACACCGACATTACCTACCATCTAGATAAATAAAATAATTAAGCTACTGTCGTTCATAAGCGACACCAAATATATTAATAATAAAAAAAAAATTTCCGTTTTTAATTAATAATAACCAAAATGACCTAACCCATATGAAATTGGTAGCCAAAACCAGGTCTATTGCTGGCTAGGTTTTCTCATAGTGGGTAAAGAACAAAACGCAACAATAATTCACAGTAAATCGCAAAACCCATATGAAATATAGAATCTTTAACAACAATTCACAGAAATTCGAACCTAATTTCATAGAAAATGAAAACCCATTTCTTAAATTTTGAAGGGAACAAAGAATCTAAACAAGAAAACCCCATCGGAAGCAGATTGAAGAAGAACCCGCATGGGGAACCCGCTGACTTGCTCAAAATGAGTGTGAAGTCGAAATGGGTTCACTTGAAGTTGTTCGACGGGGACATGGCTATGCCGCATTTCTTCGAGTTCGTCTTGTTGTTGGGCAGTCTTCTGATTGCTTTGCTGCTCCATTGCTCTGCTGATTGTAGCTCCGCGACGACGAAGACGATGATGTCTACTGACGCGAAGATGCAGAAGGAGAAAGAGAATCTCGCTGACTCTCTGAACTATACTCTTTCAACAACATTTATGCAGTAAAAACAACAACAGATTGCTCATCGCTTACCAGTAATTTGAAGAAGCACATTTAACACATAAATTACGCGTATGCTTCGAAAAAGTTTCAAAATTTAAGATCTAAGCTTATATGATAATCCATCCCTCTTAACAAAAGTTCCATGATTCTATCTTTGCTAGATTTTAACATTTTACTGACATTAAACAATTAATGTGAATTGGGTCAATTAGCACTAAATCCTCAGTTAATTATTCTTAAAAAACTCAGAAACCCAATTCCGATGAGCAATTCCCAATGACATGCAGAGCCTTTTCGAGCTCGATTTCGAAAATTTTTCCATATGGGTTCTGATGAAAAGAAAATTCAAGCACAAACTAATCTGGAAATGCAATCACATTGAGCTGGAATCAGTTTAAATTTATGTTCTTTCAGCTCCCAAATTACTAATATAAATGAAAAAAAAACCCTTTTATTTTCTTCTCAATTTCTTTCATTTTCCGTCGTTTTCTCGGCAACCAAATAGACCAAGATTTTAAAATTTCACCGGCAACGAACAAAAATCAAATGAGATATTGACGAGGGTGAAAATATTGGATCGAGGATTCTATTCATACCTTGGATGTAATATCCTGAAAATTTTTAATGGGGATTAAGAGTGAATCACTTGTGGTCTTTGTTAGCAAAAATTGATTTGCCTTATTTGAGGTTAGATCAATTGGCCTTTGGCCATTAAAAAAAACAAAAAAGATATATATATATATATATATATATATATATATATATATATATAAAGAAAAAAAGAAGAAGGTAAAGTTGACGTTTGGGATATAAAAAAAAAGGATGCGTTCTAGAAATCCCTACTTTCCCTTCCTGCCTTCCCTCCAGCCGAAAGTAATGAAAGGGGTTTACCCCTTTTAGCTATTCACTTGTCAAAAAGGAAATTTAAGGAAGAGGAGTTTAGTTTTCTTCGCTTGTGAAGATTAGAACAAGTGAGGATCTTTCCTTTGTCTCCATTTAAGATATCTATTTCTTACCTTTGGGATCTATTTGATTTTTTTTGTTTGTTAACCCATGAATTAGTTTGGGTGGGAGTAAAAGAACATGAAGGTATCATAGTTCATGTTATAGTTTTAGAGTTGAGCACCAAGTGTTTGATTTAAGTCCCCAATTAACCTTGAATTAGGGTATGTTGTTAGATATTTGTATAAGTGGTGTGTGATGATTTTTCTTGTTTATAGATAAGGAAGAGAAGGACAAGGGGACGACACAAGTCGACGAACACCCTGGAAGTTGAATATCAAGAAATTGTGTTGAGGTAGGGGAGTTTTAATCAAAAATAAAATATTTTGGTTTTTCATTTTAACTTGATCAAGGATTGGTGGCATTTGAACATTTTTTTGAAGCTTACTTAAAATGTTTTCTTTTTCGATTATGTGAAAGAAGTGGAGAAAATATTTCACTATGGTTTGATCTTAATGATTCGAATTCCGTTACTTCAACTTTGGTGAGTTTAAAGTGATTGAAATGATTTTTCAAGATTTTGTTTTGATGTGCATGCCTCTTATTTTACTCAATACCAAATACTGAAGCATCTTAATACGAATGTTCAAATTGTGAAAGTAGATGGAAAGTAGTGTAATACCTGTGCAGTTGAGAATGTTGAGAAATGTATGAATGGGCACAATGACCCGTGAAGTTGTTTGATTATGGGCACAATGACCCAAGGTTCCCTGGGGAAAGCTCCATGTGTGGGGGCTGTGAGAATGAGTTACGAAAGTGGTAAATACATGTGATATGTGTATTGGCCAGGTATATTACGGTTCTTTCCAATTTGCTTGTCACTTGTTTGGGATAAAAGAAGATCTTTGTGATTTGGTGTGCTAGTGATTCTTTAAATGATAATGACTTTGTTATCCTTATGACAAAAGAAGTGATTTTGGAACTTGTGTGTTGTACCATTGTTATCAAGCTGCTGATGCTTCGAAACCTTTGGTTTTTCTGTCATATGTTACTTTCCATAAATTTCTAAGCATATTTCAAATTGTTGGATTACGTGGTGGTGAAAATAAACTGTTTTGAATCACTTTTATTACTTTCGGCATGCACTAGAGATTTTAAATGACTACGGACTTACCCCTACTGGGCATTTTATGCTCACCCAGTTTTTCTACACATGTCCTTTTAGGTGTGTAGAGTCGACTAGCTAATTTTCAAGTGGCAGCTCTAGTGTGGGTTAGTTGACGGGAGTCCAGGCGTACACTTCTTTTGGGTGAGCTGCCAAAGTGTTTGTATAGTTAGTTTTTGTTTGTAAATGATCCTTTTGTGGTGTAGTCGACTAAAATGATGTCGACCTCGGTGGGTTGGAGATTCTACTTACCTGGGCTAAGAAAAACATGTATATATAACTACTCGTCTTTTGGCTTGTATAGTTTTGCTCATGTACATTTTCCTCAAATAGCCTGAAAATGTTTTCTTTTTAGAAGCCCTAAAGGTCTTTTGTGAACTTATTTTAATCTGTAAGGTTTTATGAATGGCTCTTGAAGAACCACTATGAACTTGGTTATGTTTAAAATTGTGGGTGTGTATCTATTACCTAAGTGGTATGTTGCAAAAATTCAGATTTTTGTTCTTTGGAATATAGGTAGTTTTATTTGCAAAGTAATTTGGAGCTGCTGAAATTGTTCTTACAGGAAAACAGCAGCATGCCTGTTTTAGTTTTAACATTTTCCGATACTTCCCAAACTCGAAAATCAATGAAATTTTGACACAACTTAGTTTCATGGGTCTACTTTGGATCTGGAAATTTTCACGCATTTTGGTTGAACGAGCTATTTTTGGTGAATTTTACGGTTCAGGTCGCTTTTGTAGTTTGTTTTACCATGAGATCTTTAACTCTATTTCTTTAAATTGACTTTTGTAGTTTAACTTTATGGAAATTGGGGGATTTAAATTTTCGTCAACATAATCTTAAGATGAGATTTGTTTTGCATCCTTAAACGACCACTTTGTTCTATTTATTTTACTTAATCTCACACCTCAAGTTTTGGGGTGTGACATTGGACGACGACGTTTTAGTCGTTTCTTGGCTGTCCATTTCGTGCTTCGCCCTCCACATAAAAATTCTCTCTTTTTCCGAATCTTGCCGAACAGACGGAGGAGGAGGATGACACCGTATGTGCTCAATTCGGTTCCTCCGTTTATATTTGGGAAGAAGGTGGAGGGAATTGGTATTTTATTAAAAATATGGCGTCGGTTTAAATAAATGTTGGTGTCGATCTTAACCGACACTAACTTCTGACACACTTTTTGTGATTCATGTAGCGTCGGTTAAAACCGACACTAAGTGTTTGGATTAAAACTTAATTTTTGGCCCAAGGATGGAGTCGGCCCAAAAGGAGGCCTGGAGGAATAGAAGATGAAGGCCCGGCCGAAACTTGGGAAAGCAGGAAAGGGTCTTTTCTGACTTGATACAATTCATAAGGGCCACCTGCCTACCTACCCAAGGACCAAGTGGTGTAGACTGATCAGACTGCACAACCCATAAAGTACTTTATGGTGGCATTACATGTAATAAAACTGATGAGTCATCACCCTCAGACCGCATTCGGGCAAAGCTGTCGCTACAGGAGCCAAACCGAGTCGTCTATAAAAGGAAGAAGAGAAGACAGGAATAAGGACACTCAATCAAACAAATAAAAGCACAAACTCTGCTCAAAAAGCCAGATTTGCCTTTCAAAACGAAGCTGTAGTCAGTCCAAGCCTTCATCCCCCGCGGGATAATCTTTTCTCCCAACCTTTGTAATAGCTTTGCTACCTTGTTCGAACTTGTTGTAGTATCGATTCACCTTTTGTATTCTCCTTTCCCCTCTCCCCCTCTAAGCTTTCAGACCTTGACAGAACTACAAAGATAGGGACCTGCAAGACGATCGGCCTTAATTGATAAGGTTTAATCTTGCCCGACCTGCTTTGCTCTGTCTTTGTCTTCTCTTTCTTTAAAGTCTAGCAATATGTTGTATATTTCCAGTTATATGCAAGTTGTTTCTAGCAAAATCACGATGACAAAGCTTTCTCAATACTTGGATCCGATTTAAATATATCTTCAGTGTTTAAATCAGATCCAAGTCCTAAGCCCTCAGGCATGTAAATCTGATTAGTTTAAAAGTCCTTGGCCTCAAGGCATAAAAAAGAACTTTATGTGGACTTAACCCATCCACGACAATCCTTGATAAACGAGAAGTCCGAAGTTACTTGGGGCGCAAGTAATCGACCTACCTCTTGGTTTTATTTATATTATATCATGATTATCATAGAACGCTTAAGTATGGAATGGATTCTTATAGGAAGCCTCAAGGCCTACACCTAAGGCCCCACAAAGGCACTTATCTGGATTCATTCTATTCTGCGGTCTAGATGGTTTGAGTATAAGAACGGACTCTAATGGGAAGCCTCAAGGCCTACACCTAAGGCCCCACAAAGGCACCTATTTGGGTTTGCTCTACCTCTCAGACTCGGATAATCAGAAATATAATAGTTATAAGACCCCGACAACCATAAAGACCAAATATAATATGCTCAAGTACTGGTTTAGTTTGACAGGAAGCCTCAAGGCCTACACCTAAGGCCCCACAAAGGCACTTATCTGGATTCATTCTATTCTGCGGTCTAGATGGTTTGAGTATAAGAATGGACTTTAATGGGAAGCCTCAAGGCCTACACCTAAGGCCCCACAAAGGCACCTATTTGGGTTCGCTCTACCTCTCAGACTCGGATAATCAGAAATATAATAGTTATAAGACCCCGATAACCATAAAGACCAAATATAATATGCTCAAGTACTGGTTTAGTTTGACAGGAAGCCTCAAGGCCTACACCTAAGGCCCCACAAAGGCACCTGTTATATCTAACACGGTTTCTCGGGCATATGCATATTGACAACTAAAACTTGACATCCATTCGACATCTGCCATGCTGAAGATGGCAGTGGCACGCCTGAGCACTAAAATGTTAACCTTGATTGTGAGCCTCAAGGCCTACACCTAAGGCCCCACAAAGGCACCTCTCAAAGTTAACGTTGTCCTTCTCTTTCAGCCTTGCCCGAAGAGTCTTTCCCAACGAGACTTGCCCGACAAAGCCCGACAGGAAAGCAGAAGCCCGACAGCAGCCCTCAACCGGCGCCGAACCTCCAGGGGAGCTGTGTGCTCGTCGGCCAGGAAACATCCCAGACGGGAATTCCTGCCACGAACATAGTTTTGGCACGCCCGGTGGGA
The DNA here is from genome assembly GCF_916048215.2 of Malus sylvestris. Classification (NCBI taxonomy): domain Eukaryota; kingdom Viridiplantae; phylum Streptophyta; class Magnoliopsida; order Rosales; family Rosaceae; genus Malus; species Malus sylvestris. The sequence goes on from NC_062272.1 coordinate 16,414,633, forward strand.
TCTAGACTTCCAGATCTTGCATGTCCAAAAAGAAGAACCATAAACTTGGTGAAAAGAATCCAAAGGAAGGTCCTCTCCAAATGGCAGAACAATCAGAAAATCCTTCTTCCCCGTCCGGACAGGTGGTTTCAGATAGCCCAACTGCATTTGAAAGATCACAAGGAAAGGGAAGCAATGAAGAGCTACAAGCTACAATGATCCAAGTGTTAAAGAGCATGGAAAGGATCTTCTTGGAAACAAAGGGAGAAGTAAGCAGACTCTGTATGCTCACAGGGAATCTACGGAGAAGGCTTGATTTGGAGTTCTCTACTCCAAAGGGTGCTCAAGGGAGTGGAATGAGCCGGGATTTCATGAGAGATGACCCAATCATTCCCTTATTCCCACTACTAGAAGAAGCAGGAGACAGGGGAAAGAAAAAGGTAATTCCTGAAGGAAGTCAACCAGTGATGGAGTCGATTCCGGAGAAAGAGTTTCCCAGTTTCCCATTATTATCATTTAATAATAAGGGGCAGAACGAACAAGAAAAGATGAGGTACGGAATGCCAGGTATGATGGGAGAAACTAGTGGAAAGGAAACTACCACTACTGCTACCACTACTACTTCAGATAAACCTCCACCCTATAGGCAACCCCCGATGGTCAATAGAGGTGGAGGATCTAACTGGAGGAAGCCCGAACCAAGAAGAGAAGCAAATGCGGGCAATGAACGGAGCCCGAAGATTGAATCGGCTATCCTCGGTCATAATGAAAATTTAGCCACTCAGCAACTAAGGGAGGAATTGGCTGAGTTAAGAAGAACGGTGACTCAAAACGCCCAGCCGCGGGCTCGCCCAGTATTCAGGATTACTTACCAGAAGCCGTATCCTGAATATATCGACGAGCTAAATCCATTCCCTCTCAACTTTAAGATGCCCGCATTCCCTACCTTCACAGGTGAAGACAGCAGTGTGTCTTCTAGAGACCATATTTTCAAATTCTCCAATCATTGTATGGCGTATGAAGACAATCCAAACTACAAATTGAGGTTGTTTGGAAATTCATTGGCAGGACTGGCATCTCAATGATATTCTCTATTACCCTCCAACTTTATTGCCAACTGGGGGCAAATGGAGATGGCTTTCCATGAACAGTTCTACAGAATAGAGCCAGAATTGACCATCAATGATCTAGTGGAGGTAAAACAATACGATCATGAGTCCACGGAAGACTTCATGATGAGGTTCAGGAGGACAAAGATGAGATGCCAATTCCCTGTCAATCAAGCACAGCTCATATCCATTGCTTAAAGGGCTTTAAAATTACATTTGAGAAAAAGGTTTTATGATGCACATTTTAATGAGCTGCAAGAACTCATGATTGTTGCCACGAAGTACGAGAGGTTGTTGCAAGAGGAACAGCAAGTGAAGCACACTTCCAAAGTCCCTCATTTCTACAAAAGCAAAGCTACTATTCACCATGTGGAGGTGGGAGAAACCAGGCCCGAACACGAGGATGGTCATAAGGAAGAAAATATAGATGTATGTGCTGCTGAGATGACCACACCCTTCAAACCATTGACGATCAAAGGATTAGTCCAACCTGTCAAGGATCAGAAGATCGTGATGAATGATGATGGTTTCGTCCCCATGAAACCCCCAAAGTATCAGAGCTATTCGTTCGATTTAACCAAGGAACCGGAGATTTATGAAGAGTTGGTGCGGGCGAGAGTAATTTTGCCCGACAGTGCCAAAAAGATGCCCAAGCCCGAGGAACTCAGGGGGAAAAAGTATTGCAAGCTGCATTATACCTTCAACCATTCTATAGTTAATTGTGTCCAATTTAGAGATTGGGTATAAGATCTTATAGTGAAGGGGAAGTTATTGCTTGACTCACCCCAAGCCAGTATGATGGTGGACACTAACTCTTTTCCAGAGGCTCCTATCAATATGATCAACCTCATTTTTAAGGAGCCGGGGGTATTGGCTGCAAAGAGGTGCCATGAGGAGACCGGAGGACCAGGGGCAGATTATAAGGTTGTCAACAGGGAAGATGGAGGAGAAAAGTGCGCAGACAGAGGGGGCAAAGAGTTGCCCAAAGTCAATTCAGATATGGTAGAGCAAGAAGCAAATTACATGTTCATTCTAATACAAAAAGGAGTTACAAATCATTCTATCCTAAAAACTTTACATCTTCACATAGAGTGATTATTCTAGAATGATATGTTTGCATGATGGTAAAAATCCTATTGGGTTCGGCCAAGACAATATGGTGGTTTACAAGTTGGGACTTGGCTTGCTCTAATTCCGAAGTTGCTTTCTCTACCCCTTCGACTTGGTGTTCAATGGTGTCCAGAAGAGTGGCTTGTTCTTCTTTAAGGGCAACCAGTTGCTCTTCCAGCTTCTGGATTTCAGAGGAAACCACTTTAACCCTTTCTTTAGTCTGCATGCTTTCTTCCATCAGTCGGTTAACTTGGGTAGAAGAGTTTGATTCTTTCTCCATAAAGCATTTTGCCCGGTTAGCCTGTCTATCCGCTCTCTGGTATTGTTCCCTCAGAGCCCTCAGATTCTCGAAGAAAGAGAGAAAAGAATCGTGCTGAGGCTTGGACAAACGACCGGTTTTGAAAAATTCAGTTATGACCTTCTCAAGATCACAAAGAGCCTTGAGACTAAATGATGCTGTGAATTCTTTCTTTGCCCATGCCTGAAAGATTCACTGTTGCTCCGAGGACATGAAGGTTGCTGAAGGTTGCGTTGAAGATTTCAACCGCATCTTAAGTCGCCCGAGTGCTTCCAAGATTTTGGGCAACTTGGTAGGATCAGAGGATAGGAAAGGAGGAGGGCCCGGCGTGATTGTTCCCTCGGATGAGACAATGCCTATTGAGGGGGCAATCTCTGCCTGTTTAGTCTGCTCAACTCCAGAGGGGGAAGTACCAATACCTCCAGAAGATGAATGAGGATGGGAGCGCTTTGATTTACGAGCCAATGGAGGAGGGGAAGTTTCTTTTGAAGCTTGCTACAAAAACCAAAAGACTCGGTCAAGATAATCTGAATACAGGTTGAAGCAAAAAGAGGTTCTGGAGAGAAGAAATTTACCTGACTCAGCCCCGGAGTTTCACCAGAGAATGTACTAACTCTTGGTTGGGGTGAAGATTCTTCACCGCCAGCAGGAGGGGAAAGAGCTGCGCCTGAACCTGTGCCTGCATCCTGGATATATCCAAAGAAAGCAGTAACTGTCAGCAAAAAGGTCACTAGAGGAAGAAGCAAGAAGAAAATATTCCAGTACCTGAGTCTAATCTTGGGGAGGAGAAGAAGGTTCATCAACTATCGGGCGAGCAAGCGCCTGCGAAATTGCTGCATCTGAAGTTACAGGGATCTCAGGAACTATGGGTTCCTTATCCGAGACCACTAGTGAGGGAGGTGGCTCATATACTGGAGATGGCTGCAGGAAACATAAAAATGAGTTAATTGGGTGGCAATGTGCAGAATTTCAATGAGAAAATAATAACTTACCAAGGGATCATCCTCATCCACGAAGTGCAATATAACTCCTGTGGACGGATCAAATTGAGAGGAAGGGGTTGCATCCAAAGCAGTAGAAGAAGTCATAGATCTCAGAGAAGGTCCATGACTAGGCAGAGAGGCAGATGCACCAGCCTAGGAAAACAAAAACAGGAGGAAAGAAAAGACCTTAGCCATTAGATCCATAAAATTGGAGAGTTAGCCAAAAAGTAGAAAGGTAGGAGAGAAAGTACCTCAGCAGGATTGGTCTGGGAGGGGGAAAGATTTTTCTCTCGGGCAGGTTGTGGAGAAGCCTCGGGCGATGAGAGCATTTCATTTCTCGCAGCCTGATCAGAGTAATCAATTCAGGGTTGTATGAAAGTAAGAAAGTATACAATAATATCAGCTATACCTCGAGTTCGCGAAGGGCGGTGTTTCGCAATTCTTCAGCCTTTTTAAGCATAGCAGCCCGTAGTGGTTCCTCCTTAGAAGCAAGGATTGGCCTTTTAGATGCTTGAGGTCCTGCTGATCGATAAAAGGAACAATTAGATAAAGGGGAAAGGTAGCAGTTTGATATAAAAAAAAAAGAAGAGAGAAACTCACTTGAAGATTGTTGCTTCTTTCTGCCTGCCTTAGGAACTGAAGCAGATGGGACTCCTGATTTAGGAGGAATAGTAATCCTTACCCGCTTACTCTTTCGAGTGAGAATTGGTCTTGTGGTTGTCGGAAGAGGTGCAGGATCAGGGTCGGAATCTTTAGCCATGACCACTTTCTTTCGCTTGAGGGCTTTAGTGATTGCCTTGGGTGTTCCTTCAGTCCCTGAATCCCCAATGGATTCTGAGATGTCCGTCCCCTCCCCGGCTTCTCGTTTCTCAGCCTCCGCGGCAGCACCATGAAGAACTGCAGCATCAGCGGAGTCATTCTCTGATTCAATGGCTTCAGATTCAATATCCACTGGAGCTGCAGAATCAAACAAAAGTAAGGGAAGATGGACATCAGAGGAGAAACAGAATCAGATGGAAAGAGAAGTACCTATCAGAAGTGACTGGTTTTTTTCCTGAATCATCTCCTTCCAATTTGCAAGCTCGCCTGAGCCAGGATATGATTTAAGAGAAAGCTGGTTGAAGATACGATCGTGATTCACCTTCAAATCTCCTCCATACTTTTTAGTCCATTTGTCCTCCCACCAAGAGGAAAACAGCGAGGTACATTCAAAATTAAGAACAACGGAATTTCGGGCTGCTTGACTCATTACATCCAGGCTGCGTCTGGCGGCTCGGAATGTCATTTCAGGTGGAGTTTGTAACCGGAATGAGGTGCCACAATGGACAGAGTCAAAGAATGGGACAGGTATGGCTTGCCTAAATCCTAACTGCCTGCTGCAGAAGTTAGGATGGTACACTTCCAAGCCTAGATCATATCTATTGCCCCGAACCCCCCAGGCCAAGTCTCTCGGTTGAATGCAGCTGATAAATTTTTCCCTGCAAAAGGGGGTAGCATCCTCACCAGGGGCATCTTGGAAGGCTTGGTCAGAGAACCAAGGATATCTCCTCAAGACTGACGCACCCCATTCCAAGTCTGATCGAGTCCTGCAGACTCTGAAAAAGTAAAAACAGGCAAAGGTATAATGGTTTACAGGGGCAGCTTCAGCCAGGATTCGGGCAGGAGCCACACCCTCTGGGAACTCCAGATTAGCAACCCGAAATTCTGGAAAATACCATTGCAGCCAAATTTGTATCATCCAGATAGGTCCATTCAAGTTGGTCTCGAATGGCTCGTCTCGAGTTATTTCAAAAAGAAGGTGATAGAGATGAGAAAAAAGGAATGGACCTGTGGCTACATCATCAAAATTGTGAAGAACCTCTACCAAGGGGATCCATTCTACCCTCACTCCTTTAGATTTGTTGGGGAATATGTGCTTGTTGAGCCAGTATAAAAGAAAATACATATGCTCTTGATCTTTGTCAGCCCGAAGGGAGCCGGCCGCAAAATTTGCCTTTACAAAGGGAATGAATCCTTTAAAGGAGGTCCCATAACTCTTGAAAGTGGCGGAGTTATAGCTCAGAGGAAGGAAGGGGATAGATGAACTCGAGCTCCCGGTGGTAGGGGACGGAACCCAGTCTTGAGTGACGTCCACTATCCTGCCCGATGGCCTTAAACCGAAGACCTGGGCCATATCAAGGATGGTGGGAGACATGAGGCCCATACGGAAATCAAAAGTATTTGTGCCCGTATTCCAAAAGAGGAGGGCGGAAGTAACTAATTCGGGCTTAGAGATAACGGAAGTATTCGAAAGCATGATTAGTTCATAAATACCGTTACTCATCCATTTCTGCTTGAAGGAAGGCTCTAATTCGTCAACCCACTGGGCCCAGGTAGGATCATTCATCAAAGGAAAGCCTCGACGATATGATGACCATTTCGAAGAGGAGATGCCCGAACTAGCCGAATAGGGATTTGGGGTAAACCAGTTCTCCCTAGGCATGTTGCTTTCCACCACTGAGGGGACCCTAGAAATCCAGGCGGGGCCCAATGACTGTACTCCATGCGTCTCAAAGAATAGCTCAGAATGTAAACCTGCCCGCGGACGATGCAGCCCGTTGAGTAGACGGCGTAGAGTGGCGATTCCGTCGTCGGATTCTTAAGATGGTGAGGTTTGGCTGGATCCTGAAGCCATTTGATGAAGGTCGAAAGAGAAAACAAGGAAGATGATAAGGATGCAACCTTGTCGGGCAACAGAGAAGGTTGAGAAGTTCAATCGCGAGGGTTTCGTGGGTGTAATAAGGAGCTTCTTTCAATTAATATTGGCGCCTGGAATTCCAGGTTTAATATCAATTGAAGGGGGCACTGTTTGGATTAAAACTTAATTTTTGGCCCAAGGATGGAGTCGGCCCAAAAGGAGGCCTGGAGGAATAGAAGATCAAGGCCTGGCCGAAACTTGGGAAAGCAGGAAAGGGCATTTTCTGACTTGATACAATTCATAAGGGCCACCTGCCTACCTACCCAAGGACCAAGTGGTGTAGACTGATCAGAGTGCACAGCCCATAAAGTACTTTATGGTGGCATTACATGTAATAAAACTGATGAGTCATCACCCTCAGACCGCATTCGGGCAAAGCTGTCGCTACAGGAGCCAAACCGAGTCGTCTATAAAAGGAGGAAGAGAAGACAGGAATAAGGACACTCAATCAAACAAACAAAAGCACAAACTCTGCTCAAAAAGCCAGATTTGCCTTTCAAAACGAAGCTGTAGTCAGCCCAAGCCTTCATCCCCCGCGGGATAATCTTTTCTCCCAACCTTTGTAATAGCTCTGCTACCTTGTTCGAACTTGTTGTAGTATCGATTTACCTTTTGTATTCTCCTTTCCCCTCTCCCCCTCTAAGCTTTCAGACCTTTGACAGAACTACAAAGATAGGGACCTGCAAGACGATCGGACTTAATTGATAAGGTTTAATCTTGCCCGACCTACTTTGCTCTGTCTTTGTCTTCTCTTTCTTTAAAGTCTAGCAATATGTTGTATATTTCCAGTTATATGCAAGTTGTTTCTAGCAAAATCACGATGACAAAGCTTTCTCAATACTTGGATCCGATTTAAATATATCTTCAGTGTTTAAATCAGATCCAAGTCCTAAGCCCTCAGGCATGTAAATCTGATTAGTTTAAAAGTCCTTGGCCTCAAGGCATAAAAAAGAACTTTATGTGGACTTAACCCATTCACGACAATCCTTGATAAACGAGAAGTCCGAAGTTACTTGGGGCGCAAGTAATCGACCTACCTCTTGGTTTTATTTCTATTATATCATGATTATCATAGAACGCTTAAGTATGGAATGGATTCTGATAGGAAACCTTAAGGCCTACACCTAAGGCCCCACAAAGGCACTTATCTGGATTCATTCTATTCTGCGGTCTAGATGGTTTGAGTATAAGAACGGACTCTAATGGGAAGCCTCAAGGCCTACACCTAAGGCCCCACAAAGGCACCTATTTGGGTTCGCTTTACCTCTTAGACTCGGATAATCAGAAATATAATAGTTATAAGACCCCGACAACCATAAAGACCAAATATAATATGCTCAAGTACTGGTTTAGTTTGATAGGAAGCCTCAAGGCCTACACCTAAGGCCCCACAAAGGCACCTGTTATATCTAACACGGTTTCTCGGGCATATGCATATTCACAACTAAAACTTGACATCAATTCGACATCTGCCATGCTGAAGATGGCAGTGGCACGCCTTAGCACTAAAATGTTAACCTTGATTGTGAGCCTCAAGGCCTACACCTAAGGCCCCACAAAGGCACATCTCAAAGTTAACGTTGTCCTTCTCTTTCAGCCTTGCCCGAAGAGTCTTGCTCGAAGAGTCTTTCCCAACGAGACTTGCCCGACAAAGCCCGACAGGAAAGCAGAAGCCCGACAGCAGCCCTCAACCGGCGCCGAACCTCCAGGGGAGCTGTGTGCTCGTCGGCCAGGAAACATCCCCGACGGGAATTCCTGCCACGAACACTAAGTCTGACATCCATTTACTCGTTCAAAACAAGTGGGAATTTCTCGCCGTTCAACCAAAAGAAAAAAAAAATTCAACCCAAAGTTTTAATTTCCCGCCTAATATGTTCAACCCAAAGCAAAAAAATATTCAACCCAAAGTTTAAATTTCCTGCCTAGTTTAAAAAAAGAAATGTTCAACCCAAAGGAAAAAAATAACCAGCTCTTTTTTTTGTGTTATCTCATATAACATTTTAAGATTTTAATAAATAAAATTTAACTTGAATAAAATACGTAATAAAAAAAATAAATATAATTTTATTATAAAATATCATCACATACTAATTGAAACATAGTCTAATTAATTCTTAAAATACATAAAATAATTAATATATTTATTCCAAGTCATCATCTGTTAAGTCGTCATCGATATTGGCATAATTAACGAACTTAGTAGGCAACGGTAATGATTCATGAAAATGAGTCTCTTCCATGCCAACCCTTGTAAGGAAATTTTCATTGTCAAGTATCTGATCATCTAAATTGGGTATGACATAATCATCAAATCTCTCAGCTGCGTTCGAACAACTAAGTGCCAATCTTTTTCAATTGTGTCGTCGACGTAAAATACTTGTAATGCTTGTGATGCTAATATGAAAGGATCCTCTTTAAATCCCAATCGATTGAAGTTCACCATAGTAAATCCATATTGATCGGTCTTCATTCCTCATTGACTTTCACTATTAACCCATCAAAACGATAAATTCACTAACACTTCGAGTTTATTTATACTTTCATTAGCTAGTACTCGTTTGAGTTGGTTTTTATTTATTCGTATTCTCTATTATTTATTGCTTCCGCACAGTGAACATGGCTACGTCACTCTCACGTGACGGCCAGCATGCCTCGATCTCGGTCGGAGTGTGTCACTAGGAGTGTTGCTATAAAAAATAATCAAAATCAGAGTTAAAATAACCGTTAAATCATGATTTTTCGTTTATAATCGTCGAAAAGTTTTGTCCCATTACTTGATCTCTGAATGTTTGTTTTTTGTGGTATCCACTAGTGTAAATATTTTAAATTGAAGATCGAATTCGTTCATTGTATTCATATAGGGTCAAAGAGTGTAGCTATAATTATATATATATATATATATATATAAATAATATTAGAAATATTAAAATATTAAATATTAAAATTAATGTCGGTTATAAGCGACATTAGTATTAAAAATATTAAAATAGTTTTTTTAATGCGACACTAGTATTAAAAATATTAAAATTAATGTCGGTTATAAGCAACATTGGTATTAAAAATATTAAAATATTAAAATAGTTTTTTTAATGCGACACTAGTATTAAAAATATTAAAATTAATGTCAGTTATAAGCGACATTAGTATTAAAAATATTAAAATATTAAAATAGTTTTTTTAATGTGACACTAGTATTAAAATTATTAAAATTAATGTCGGTTATAAGCGACATTAACAGTTTATGTCGGTTGACAGTAACTCCGACACCATATTAAGTGGGTGTCGGAATGTCTTATCCGCCACTATGTTGTATAAAAGGGACACCACCCACCGACACAATAAGGCCCTTTTGTAGTAGTGTAACCTAATGGCTAAATAGTGTTATATATATTACTATATTATTGATGGGAATTGAATATGTCCAGCCTCTCTCCATGATAGTTTACATCTTATTTGGGGTCAAATTTGTTCAATTTGTTTGCCTATGACTACTAAAATTGATGATACTTTGATTTTGACTAATTCTTCTGATGGTCATATCACGCTTTCTCGTGCCTATGATATTAAACGAAGCAAGCAACCTTTGGTGGTTTGGGACCTTTGGGTTTGGAATTCTTGTTTTCATCGTAGAAATTCTCTTTTTCTATGGAAATTCATGCATGGGAAAATTGTTACAGATTCTTTATTACATGATAGAGGTTTTGCTTATCCCTTCATGTGTTCGCTTTGTTGCTCACATGTGGAAACCCCGAGACATTTGTTTTTTTAATGTTCTTTCTCACGTCAGGCTTGGTCTTCATGTTTAAATTGGTTTGGGGTGATCTCTCCTTCTGATGATATTATGACCTTCTTCACTTATCCTATTCGCAAAGGCTATGGCTCCTAGATTCAACTTCTATGGTGGGGTTTAATTGGAGCCTGTTTATATTGTCTATGGATAGCACGTAATAAGCTTTGTTTTGACGATAGTCGACCTTCCATTACTGTTATTGTTCACTCAATTAATGTTAGCTCCTTGAAATTGATTCGCTGAGCAAGGGAAAACATGAAAAATTCTATGGAAGAACTTTGCACACTTCGCGCGATTGGTTTGTTTGGTCATCCTGCCAAGTCACCTTATGTTATTGAAGTTTTATGGAAACCACCTTCTCTACATTGGGTCAAGGTGAATACCGATGGTGCAACTTGTGGATCACTGGGATTGGCTGGTACTGGCGATATCTTTTGTGATCATTTTGGTTCATATGTAGGATGTTTTGCTACTTCTTTAGGGGTGGCTACCTCTTTTGAAGCTGAATTACATGATGTAATTCATGCGGTAAACTTAGCTTGGGAGAAGGGTTGGCGTTCCCTTTGGATTGTGTGTGATTCATCCTTGGCTGTTTTTTTTCATTCCTGCTTCTAATAATCGTGTTCCCTTGCATTTGAGGGTTCATTGGTTGAATTGTCGAGCGTTGCTCTCTTCTATGTGCATAAGAGTTACACATATTTTTCATGAAGGGAATCAGGTGGCTGACTGTTTGGCAAATTTTGGAGTGGACCATCTCGGGATTTATTGGTGGGACTCTTGTCCTCCTTGTGCTATTACTGCGTATCATCATAATCTTTCTCTTCACCCCAATTTTCAATTTTGTTATGATGGGTTTTACATTGTTTTTTTTTTTTTTTTTGTAATTGGGTTTTCTTGTTTCAAGCAGTTTTCTACTTCTTGTTAGGGTTTGGCTTCAAAAGTTGTTTTTAGCGGGTATTGGCTTAGTTCCCCCGCTTGTATTACTTTTCCTTTTTTTTTCTTCATATTATTAATAAAATCTACTAGAGAGGGGACGGGAGGGGGGTTTATGGGTGCAACGGTCATTTCTCCTTCGGGAGAGGGTTGGTGCCTCACACACGACTGTTGATAAAGAGCTAATCTAGCCTAATCCATCTCTACAAATTATAATAAAAAAATTAAAAAAAAAAGGATAACTATGAAATACATTCCTATTCTAACTTTGGGAAATCTGCCCAGCCACAAAGAATCCCAGGTTTCTGGATCTTCAAGGCTTCAAAACAGGCCCAAAACAACTTGAATTATAGCTTGAGATGTCTCGAATATAATTGCAGAAGGCTTCGAACCCAAAAGACACCATCTTAGATGCCAAAAAGCCCAAAACGTCACTTTGACAGCATTGCGCGCTGCTCCTTTATTTCATCGCCATAAATTATCCGCTTGGTAGAAAAATCTGAAACTTTGATACAGACAAACTGAGAGATCACGAACATCCTCCAATTAGAATCACTCCAAAATTCATCAGTTTGATCACTTTTTTCTCAAGAAGAAGTCGCATGTCCTACATTGGAAATATACTCCAAAGTATCAAAATTCAAACCAAATAACCAATAATTAATACTAAGATTATGGTAAAATATATAGTATAATATCAACTCATCAAGTACCATCTAATTTCTCTTGTTACTTTCTTTGACAATTCTATGTTCTCCCCTCAATGGTCTGTGCTCAGCCTTGCTTCCGTGGTTGATCTCATCCGGTTTGATATAAGCCTGCAAGCTGCGTCCTCAATGGAAAAGCTATCCCAGAAACTTGTGTGATTTGGGTAGGCACATATGCATATTCCGAGTCAGTTTATGCTTGTGTTGACTTGTTAGTGTTTCGTGGTAAAAGTGTGATTTGTATTTGGAGCTTTACTCACTACATTTTCGGTTTGGTGTTTGGGAAATAATGCTTGTGTGGTTTCTGTAAACATTGATGCATTTGAAGTGGTGCTTGTGTGCACTTGTCTACTGAAACTACCTTCTTATTTCAACTCTTTACTAAAAAAATTTCAACAACCAGTATAACAAGTATCTCGGTCCTCTGTAATTCGAATCAATCAATCCGCATCTCTTAACTGGATTGTTAATTTCTATTATGTGTGTATTTGTGTACATTTTCCTTTTTCTTTTGGAAAGAAAGCTATATTTCGTGTATATAATGCAGGCTGAACTCATTTAAATAATTTTGGGCCTCTCTATCCATAAATTAGCTATGGGGTGAACCTCAACTTCCATAAATTTCTTCGAACTCTCTCCCAAACTTAATGAAATACTCATTTTATTTCTTCCCATGTTGTTTTGCCACCTTTTTTTTCTTTCTTGTATTTTGCTTCCTGTGACATATGAAAAAAATATCATTTCTAATCTTCTTAAAAGCATCTCCAACAGGCTCCCTAAAAGAGCTCCTAACTAAATTTAGGTAAGATTCCAAAAAAAAAATCAACTCCAATCATGCTCCCTATCTACCTTTGAAGATAGGGATTCATCTAGGAGCTCTTAAATATAGGGAGGGAGAAAATAGCTCCTAGTGACGCTATAATTAATGCTAACTGTTTTAAATAAATAATTAATTGATATTGGCTAATTATTGTGTGACAACCCGTCCCAGATTTTATTAATTTATAAATTTTAAAATGTGAAATTACGAAAACGCCCTAGAGACGAAGGTTTTTACTTTCATTGACTAGCGTGTTATGAGATGTACTAAATATTCTTTTAGCGTATTCTTGAGGGAATTGACGATACGAACGAGTATGCGCAAGCGGAAGTGAAATTGGAGTGACAAACCGAAAGTATTTTGAAGAAATAACCTTTCTAATTATATTATATTATGGCATACTAATTAAGAGGACAAGTGTATGTGTGTGAGGGGGTGGGGTGTGTGTATGTGACGGGAAAGGGGGAAGAAAAGAAAAAGAAAGAAGAAGAAGAAGAGGAAGAGAGAAAGAAGAAGGGCTGATGCCCAATCAGAGGGGAGGAAGGGAGAGACTGCCCAATCAGAAGCAGAAGCGAGGAAGGGAAGGAGGGAGAGTGGCGTGCGGGGGAAAAAGGGGGAAACGGGTTCCCCAACCCGCGACCTGTGTACACCCATTCCCATTTCTTCATATTTTTCCGGTGGTTTTCCATCGGATTTCTCACGAATTGGACCAAGTTATCACTCCCAATCATCATCTAACTCTTCCTTTTTCCCATTATCATCCAAAATTGGAAGGAAATTGAGGGTAATTGAAGGGTTTTTCAAAGGATTGCATCGGAGGTGGGGTGGCGACAATCCACCATTTCTGAAGCAAATCCCATCAACCACCACCACCATTAGACCCCCCCCCCCTTGAACCCAGGAACAAAGCCCAAGCAGTGGTGGAAGCGTCGGAAAACGTTTGGAGGTCGAATTGAAACACACCCAGTTCTAGGGTTCTGACGGGTTTTAATGAAATTGGAGCCTTTCCAGGCCAAATTGGCCTTGGTCACAGGCGCCGATCGTTTATGATGCCTCGATGTTCGTGCTAGGAAGTTGTAACGCGGAATCCAGGTGAGTGGATCTTTCCTTGCTCATCTTATGTTTCATGATTAATAATTCTATAAATGCTTTTAAATAAAACTGAGAACTTATGCCATGACATATATATATATATATATATATATATATATATTTATATGTTATAAAATACTATGAGATGGTTGAGTTAGATTTCATTGTGATCTATCCATATGTGTATTACTATAAATGATTGATGCGAACTCCGAATGGCTTGATCCCTGTTTAGGGTACGTAGGCAGTCTAACGAGACGTTAGATGCAGCCATATAAGAAATGAGATTAAATAGTCGAGACCATAACCTTATTTAAGGAATTGAACAATAGGTGTGGGCTTTTGGTTTTTAGGTATATATGTATACACTTGATGTTTTTCCTAGAAAATGCGATTATATGATTTAAACTTTAAAAATACCATGCCTATTGAATAATGCATAAACGATGAGTTGAATTGGTTGCATATATATATAATTGTGGTGTTGTGAACGCTCTGAAGTGCAAAGGTGAATGTAGGACACTCAGGTAAGTTCATTTAAGTTCAAGTCAGTTTAGGTAAACTCAAGTAAGTATATGGTATTAGTTTGATTGATGAGATATGTGATGAGATATCAATATGTTGTATAGGTCACTAGAGGTGACTCCGACTATTATATGCTAGCCATAACTGATGAGATATGTGATGAGATATGAATATGTCGTATAGGTCACTAAAGGTGACTCCGACTATTATATGCTAACCATAACTGATGAGATAAGTGATGAGATATGAATATGTCATATAAGTCACTAGAGGTGACTTCAACTATTATATGCTAGCCATAACTGATGAGATATGTGACGAGATATCAATATGTCATATAGGTCACTAAAGGTGACTTCGACTATTATATGCTAGCCATAACTGATGAGATATGTGAGGATATATGAATATGTCGTATAGGTCACTAGAGGTGACTCCGACTATTATATGCTAGCAATAACTGATGAGATATATGATGAGATATGAATATGTCGTATAGGTCACTAGAGGTGACTCCTACTATTATATGCTAGCCATAACTGATGATATATGTGATGAAATATGAATATGTCGTATAGGTCACTAAAGGTGACTCCGACTTACATGCTAGTATATATAATGAATATATGTGATGAGCTAACATATGTGGTGAATACGTGATGAGTTAGTAGACATGATGAATATGTGATAAGTTAACATATGATTATAAATATGTGAAGCATGACTTGAATCAATATATGTATATAAAGATGTATATTTTTATATTCTAAGTCTGGAAATTATACAAGTGTTGTAGCGAGGGGTTATAGGAATTTATATGATTTCTATTAAAATTTTAATTATTGGGCCACTCATCTTTGTTTTGTCTTCACCCCCCAGGTCTTCTTAGCTGAGTTTTCTTATCGTTGAGGAATCGTGGCGATTCTTAGTATTGAAGATTATTCGAAAGTACGATTCTTAATTCACTCTTTTGTACTTGCTTATGCTCTAACGTCACATGTGAAGTAGATTCATTCCTGCTCACCAGTGCACTTTGGTATTTAGGCACTCTTAGGTTTAAATTTATTCACAATATTTCCACATCATCACACTTTATGGCTTCGTCACCTCCCAGGTGTCGGTCAGCACAGCTCAATTCGGAATCCTAGTGGACATTCCGGGTCGGGGTGTATCATATTGACTCGTAGTCACTACGACTCTCTAAAGTACTATTGTTGGACTTGTTGGAGTACAACTTTTATAGAGAACTCCCAAAATAACCTTTTAAAAGTTTTAGCTAAAACTTTGCTATAAAATAGAGAGCCAAAATTCACACAAAAAGCAAGATTCGTATGAAAGTTGTCAAAGTGAAAGGAATTTCCATTAAAAAAAAAAAAAAAAAACCAAAATTCACAAGCGCAACTTCTCCTTGTCAAATCTCGAACATCGCGTAATTTTGAAAGCTTGAAGAGACAAATTCGTATGCTAATTATCAAAATGAGAACGGAATTTCACACAAGTAGTGGGTGCATGGTTGGAGTGGTGGTGAAAGCAAATAAACACATACAATGGAAGAAAGGAATTTCACACAAGTGTAGAATTTGTTTGATGTTTTGAATAGACAAGTTTGACCTTATTATGTTGGCCGTTGCGAGTGAGGATTTTGTCTATGTGTGTTTATGAAACTTAATGGCACTACAGTGTTTATGAAATTTACTACACTGTTTATGAAACTTATTACACTGTTTATGAAACTTAACTATACTATACTGTTTATGAACCTTAACGGTACTACATTGTTTATGAAACTTAACGGTACTACATTGTTTATGAACCTTAAAGGTACTACACTGTTTATGAAACTTAACGGTATTATACTATGAATATACGTATATTATTTATTTTTCCTTAAGTAGGTACAAGCGAATTCTACACATATCACATATATATATATATATATATATATATATATATATATATTATTTATTATTTATTATACATATGAAAATACACCTTACGAGATTATAGTACTAAACGTGTGTTTGTGTTATCTTGCTTTGTCAAAGGCTAAGTTTGTGAATGAAAGTGACATGTTTTGCCATGCAAGATAGAAGTTAATTCCAAGTATTGTTGAAGGATATTGAATGGTCAAGTACACGTAACGTTGGAATAAAAGCTTGCCTACTAAGGAAAGTTGTATCTTGTAATATATGAGACAAGCCAATTTCCTAGAGATTGATGTAGATATTGGACCATAATTTGTGGCAAGGATATCATCATTACTAATCATCATTGATTGTTATCAAAAACTTGATCACTGCAATGACGAAGAAGAAATGTGGTTTTTTATTGATGGTGAGGTGGGGGAGTAATGGTGGGAGGCGCTGGGCCAACGTCTTTTTATTTTCTTTTTTTTTATTCTCTAATCTTTATCATTATATAAAGTTATTTAGGTGTTTTTTTGTTTGTTAAAATGTAAAGTTTTGAAGTCCTTTTAATTAGTTTTCTTTATTTATTATCATTGAATTTTGAAATTTATGTCTATCAACTACATAGATTTTAAAATTTAAATTTATTTAATTGTAATAAATAGAGTGATGAATATCATCATCACTTAGGAGGTGAGCAAATATATGGATTTGGATCCTCGCCAGATCCCCTCACTGGGGATCCTAGGGATCAACGCACATGGACAGTTGATCTAAAATCGTGAGGCCATAATTTTTCTTTTTTTATATCTTACATGGAAAATGAGGTTATTTTACTTTTAAAAATATAAAAAGCATTTAATTGTGATCGCACGATTTTTAAGATTCCCATGAAAGGGATCCGGCGAGGATCCAAATCCCAAATATATTCCCCCGCTCACAAAGGACACGAAAAACGGGGCAAAGATATTTTTGTGCCGAAGAAGAAGACGTACGAAAAGCAAGAGACAGATAACATGGTAGGGATGGTGTAGATTCCCACGCCAAAGTGCTAAATAATTGCCATGAAAATTAAGTTATCCTTTAAGATTGACGTCAACTAATACAGCCATTTCTTACCAACCAAATACCAGACTTAAGTCCTAACTTTTTGTCCTTTTTAATTGCATTTCTCTATCGTGCCGCGTTATCTCTCTCTGCATTATATATCTCATCTTCTTATGCTAAGAGAGTTCTTCCCATTGCCCTTCTCATCTTACTCCATCTTCTAATTACACACACTCGTCTGTTTTTGGTTTATTCATCACAGCAACCTTCTTTTGCTTAATCTACTTTCCTTTACTTCTAAAAAGTGAAAAATCGACTCAGAAGTCAGAATACCAAAAGGACAAAAGAAATTATGTTTTGCCATTTTCGTTGTTTTCTTGTGTCTCTTGATTTTATTTTCTGACAATTTCAATTTTCTGTTGATCGGTTTTACTTGGAAAGGGAAAAAAGGCATACAAACCAATTGTACACCGGCATTTTGTAGGCAAAGGAATCTGGAGAGCTAGGTATAAGGTACGTCTTTTGATTTTTCCTTGTTTTTATTTCATTCCTCTGCTCTTTATGAGTTTTTTTAGTTGTTTATTTGCAGATTTGTCCATTTTGAACCCAAATTATTGCTTTACAAGTCAAGTTGAGATTCAAGTCTTACAATTGTCAAATCTGAGTTTTACACTTTAACTATGACATACTATGATGCTATGATGAACGATGATAGGGAAGTCAACCTTTTGGTCGAAATGCGCCCCTAGGGTCCTAAACCCTAAAATATTTGATCTAAAGTCTACGAATGACATACCCGACCCGAAATGTTTACCTGAACTCCGAATTGAGTTGTGTTAGCCAACACCAAGAAGGTGATAAAGCCATAAAGTGTACTGATGTGGATAAATATGAATAAATTAAAACCTAAAAGTGACTAAATACAAGAGTGCGCATGTGAGCAGGATTGAACTCATTTCACACGTGATGTCAGTGCGTAAGTAAAGTACAATAAAGGTAAAATAAGAATTATACCATCGGAAGTAATCTCCTACATCAACATTTGCCAGGAATCCTTGTTGACACAAAAGCTTTGCCACTAAATTTTGAAGGGGCGAAAAATAAGGGTAAGTGGACCTAACCTTTTCAAAAAACGTATAACCCCTCATCGTAAAACAAGTATAGTTTCAAATATATATATCATACTACATATAATATGAGAAAAACTACTGTAAGCAGCAACATTTTGAAATACGGTAAATCACAATATTTCACATATAAAACATATAACATCTTTTAACCACACTATCTCACATAAACGAACATATAATATCTACTGCACATCGACATATGCTGATACACAAGCTCATGTAGAGATATTCTGACATGAACAGGACTGGGTGTAACAATGATTTACACTCTAGTACTACAATCACGTGAAGATTGACGTCATTCATGTCACATTCAAGGATCCAAAGTGAGCATATTGGTGCGATGTGAACTTACACGAGAAGATGCCCGGGCAAGTACTAACACTAGTGTAGCATGCATGATGAGCAATTAGCATAAATATGACCATGTTGCGGTAATTCGATAATTCTAATCAACATAATACTATTCATTGCTATAAATATAAATAAGGTATCCAATAATACTATGGTTAATAAAGGAACTATATTAAAACGATCAAATTTCAAAAAATGGAGGGCTGATTAGGATTCGACAAGTCGAGAAACCTAAAGAGGGACCTCGGGTTCCTTCACGTGTTGTTGCATGAACCAACACAAGGTGGCTGCACTGGCAGCCACACACTGACCATCCACGGGCATCCACTCGCACTCACGGGCCCACGAGTACAGGCGTACTCGCCTTCCTCTCGAAGCACAGGTTTGGTTTGTTTTCCAGGCTTATTTCTAAAGCTACTTTCTAGCTCGATTCACCACCTTTTTTCACGTTTTAAAAACCAAAATGAAGCTTGTAACTAGGTAAATAGATCCATACCAAAGTAAGGTGTCATAGTCGGTGTTGGCCGAAAAAATGGCCTGAAGATGGCCTGACGACTACGGTTTTACTATTCCAAAAAGTTGGGAAATCTTCATCCAGGTGTTTCTACACTTAAACGCTACCAAAACATGCATGTAGGTTCAGAGATAGACTCAAGACAACGAGAAGGGAATGATTACTGAAGTCCTAAGGCTTACCTTGGTCAGAAACTCGAGAAACTCGCAGGGAAGGTAGTTCAATTTACTTTGCAAAGGAGAGAAACAAGCAAGCTCAAAGCTTTACACCTCGATTATGGTCGTACAAATGGGTGGTGATGGCAACAATGTAGAGGTGTTCTGGATTGTGAGGCTTGCCGGAGTAGGCGAGTGGTGGTGGCTCAATGTCTTTGTTTATAGAGAGCAAGGAGAAAGTTTGAGAAGGAAAGAGTTTAAGATGAGAGAGTTAGGAAGAGAGAGTGAAAGGAGAGTGTTAAAGAGAGAGATCGAGAGTTCTTGAGGAAGGGGACACGAGGACAAGGTAGGAGTAGGGTGTGGGCCCCACATGGCTCATAAAACAAAACACAGAATATCTCCCCAACATGAAATTACCAATTTACCGTCAGTATTTGGTACTTCGTAAAATCTTCATGGTAGCTTCGAATTTGGTTCCACTTGAGCCTACACGTTCGTATCATCGAATGCTATAAGAATATGTGTGTGTGTCTTTGGGTCAAGCCCAAATAATATTAATTAGGCTCGAGACCTAATTAATAAAATACTAACATGGACAAGCCTACTTGCCCACTTGTTTAACGAACCCAACAAATAAGCCATCGATATTACAGTCTGTAGCTCGTAATACCGATAACTCACTGTTGTCTTGGTAAACAAGTAATAAATTCTTGAGAGTGCAAAACTGTCATTTTGCCCCTCATTGGGAAACATGCATAAATCATTTGACGCCTCGTTCACACTCATGTGTTTGTAAGAACACGTGCTACTGCTACCTAGGAAGATGTGTGAAGAACCAAAGAGTGACAAGGACCAGAATGCCCACGAAAGATTTCCACTCATCAGGGGCATTTTCATAATTTTTCAAGGATAAGGAATAAAATAATATTAAGTTCGGGACAGGATGTCAAAACGAACTTCAGGTTCACAAACGTAAGTTTTTGCAAGTCACACATAGCACCATCAATAACATTTTTAAAATCGAAAACTGCATTTTAATCCATAAAAAATATAACTTTTAGACTAAAACCTTGCGTGAGATTAAAATCTAATTTAGTTCCTTGATACATTTAATAACCTTATAATTATATTTTGATGTACACATTAAATATGAAAATGAGTATATTAATAAATTCAATATTTAATGGGAGACACTGAATATTGTACACATTAAATATTAAAACAAAATATGAATTAGAATTTGATTATAAGTACACATCAAAGGACTAGAATAAATATGTAATTTAACACCAGATTTTAATTTGGATAATGCTAGAGAGATCAAATTATTTAAACTAAATTTGCAAATCAAATAATGTGGTTATTGATGATTGGATTATTACTAAAATGTTGATTAACATGCTTATTTTCTGATAGTGACACAACATTTGGTTTAAATTTTGGTCTCCCTAGCATAGTACCCTTTTAATTAAATTTCAATTTTTCAAATGATTAAACTTCATAAACCCCTATTTAAAATTCATGACAATCCAACGATTATATGCCACTGTTCACAAAATGGAATGGCGGTCAATTACTACTTCTCCGACCAAATATTTGGATCTGGAAAAATAGTTCTAAAAATAGGTTCATAATATAGAGCGCAATTCATTGACACTGGAACATGCTACAATTATTAGCCCACGCATCACACAACTTGCAGTTGTTTGGCGATCGGGGTGAATCCTTGCCATTTCCAAATTAGGATTCTTTGAGTTTTCACGAATTACTGAAGCCCCCTCTCCTGAATCTTTGCTCCCGCTCCAATATCTCTGCTTCTTAAGGTTTTTCTTTTGGGGTCGCATGTTTCACTTTGGTGGTGGTGACGCTAGTCGTCTTCGCCGAGAAAAGGCTGGTTGATGGCTAAAGAGAAGAGAGAGAGATTTGTATTCAATCTCTTGAAGCACTACTTTAGTTTTGATAAGGTGTTATCACCCTAGACTCTTAATCTTCTTCACCCCAGACTCTTACTCTTAATTCCTATACACCCAAATTGAAAACCCACTAGGCTTTTTATACAAAGAAATGTGTTCATTCAGTACAACGTCGATTTCAACTTCACTCTCCTCTTTGTCTATCTCTCCAACGTTGATTTCAACTTTTAATTTTAAAAACCAATTGAAGCTAAGACAAGTTAAGGAGACTCCCACAAAGTAAAACTCTCTATGGACTCTCTGCCACCTCATGTTTTTTGCACAATTCTTGTGTCAACATTGTGCCAAAACTTGACTAAACCAAGTTTGTAGCTAATCAACAAGATAAAAATCAAACGTATAATGAAAACAAAAGAGACTCAATACAACAACAACAACAAAGCCTTATCTTACTAAGTGGGGTCTGCTGTATGAATCTTAGTACGCTATTGCACTCACAACTATGCCACGTCTTCCATTAGATCCAAGTACTCCAAGTCTTTTCTTAGAGTCTCTTCCAAAGTCTTCCTAGGTCTTCCTTTACCCCTTCGGCCTTGAACCTTTGTCTTATAATTGCATATTCTAACCGGAGCATCTGTAGGCCTTCGTTTCACATGTCTAAACCACTGTAACCGATTTTCTCTGATCTTTCCTTCAAATTCGGCTACTCTTACTTTACCTCAGATATCCTCAATCCTAATCTTATCCTTTCTTGTATGCCCACACATCCAGCGAAGCTTTTTCATCTCTGCTGTTCTCATTTTATGTATGTGTTGATGCTTCACCACCCAAAATCTGTGCCATAAAGCATTGTTGGCCTTATTGTCGTCTTATAAATTTTTTTCTTGAGTTTTAGTGGCATACGACGGTCACATAACACACACAATGAACTCTTCCACTTCATCCATCCAGTTTGTATTCTATGGTTGAGGTCTTCATCCAACTCTTTGTTCTTTTGCAAGATAGATCTTAGATAGTGAAAGCAGTCGGTCTTTGGTACTTCCTGATCTCCAATCCTCAACCCTAACTCATTTAAGTCTCCGTTTACACTGAACTTGCACTCCATATACTCTATCTTTGACCGACTTAAGCGAAGAGTTTTATATTTCAACACTCTCTCCAAAGGTTAAGCTTCGCATTTACTCATTCATGAGTTTCATTAATCAACACTATATCGTCTGTGAAAAGCATATACCAAGGAATATCATATTGAATATGTCCCGTTAACTCATCTATTACCAATGCAAAAAGGTACGGACTTAAAGATGAGCCTTGATATAACTCTACAGTTATGGGAAAGCTTTTGGTTTGTCCTTCATGAGTTCTTATGGCAATCTTTGCTCTATCATACATACCCTTTATAGCTTTGATATATGCTACTAGTATTCTTTTTTTCTCTAAAATCCTCCAAAGAATGTCTCTTGGGACCCTATCATACGCTTTTTTTCCAAATCTATAAAGATCATGTGCAAATCATTTTTCATATCTCTATATCTTTCCATCGATCTTCGTAAGAGATAGATTGCCTCCATGGTTGAGCGCCCTTGCATAAACCCGAATTCGTTGTCCGAGACCCGTGTCTCTTGCCTTAATCTATGCTCAATTACTCTCTCCCATAGTTTCATTGTATGACTCATTAACTTAATACCCCTATAGTTCATGCACTTTTGTACATCGCCCGTATTCTTGTAGATAGGCACCAAAGTGCTATTTCGCCACTCATTTGGCATCTTCTTCGTTTTCAAAATCTTATTGAAAAGGTTTGTGAGCCATGCTATACATGTCTCTCCCAAGACTTTCCACACTTCGATCGGTATATCATCTGGGTCCACTGCTTTTCTATGCTTCATCTTTTTCAAAGCTACAACCATTTATTCCTTCCCAATTTGGTGGTAGAAGGAGTAGTTTTTACACTCTACTGAGTTACTCAACTCGTCCAAATAAGTACTCCTTTCAGGTCCTTCACTGAAAAGATTATGAATATAACCTCTCCATCTGTCTTTGACCGCGTTCTCTGTAGCATGAACATTTCCATTCTCATCCTTGATACACCTCATTTGGTTCAAGTTTCTTGTCTTCTTTTCCCTTGCTCCAGCTAGTTTATAGATATGCAACTCTCCTTCTTTGGTATCTAGTCGCTTATACATATCGTCAAAAGTCGCTAGCTTCGCTTCTCTTGCAGCTTTCTTCACCTCCTTCTTCACTATTCTAGACCTTTCACCGTTTTTGTCGATTCTATCATTGTATAAGGCTTTACAACACTCCTTCTTAGCCTTAACTTTTGTTGTACCTCCTCCTTCCACCACCAAGATTCCTTTTTGTGTGGAGCAAACCCTTGGACTCTCTTAATATCCGTTTTGCTACTTTTCGGATACAACTAGCCATGGAATCCCACATTTAGCTAGCTTCCCCCTCTCTATCACAAACGCATTGGGTGATTACTTTCTTTTTGAAAATGACTTGTTTCTCCTTTTAAATTCCACCATCTAGTGCTTGGGCACTTCAAAGTTTTGTTCTTTTTTCCCTCTCTTTTGATATGTACATCCATCACCAACAAGTGATGCTGATTAGCCAAGCTCTCCCCCAGTATAACTTTGCAATCCTTACAAGTTATATGGTCTCCTTCCTCATTAGAAGAAAATTCAGAAATAACAAAATTGAGGAATTAAGCAATCATAGTTAGGCTACATCGTAGCTCTAGCGAAAATAATTATTTCCGAAATATAATCATGTTGTCACTAAATCCATAATAAAATTAAGAAAACCAAGTTTAGAAAAAGCCTGAATCTTTCTTGCTCTCTGGCACCTTTGTTCGTCGAACTTGTCCTCTCATGAATGATGATCAGTCGTTCTCTTCTTTCCCCTCTTCTGTTTCCATTTTCTTCTATGTAATCGAGAACGGCTTAAAGCCCATTTATTGACAACATTAGAAGGGCAGAAATGGAAAAACTTTTCAATTATCTGCTTGCCACTTTGTACATTAAACACGCCTTGATTAATTTCTATTTGCCAATGTCTTCTCTTGTGCCTTTGGTCTACTTGCTGCTGATTACCTCAATGTTGCCTTCTTTAATTATCCGCTGCTCTCCTTCTCTGTGTGTGTTTGCCTTCCCCTTCTTTCTTCTTTTCTGTGTGTGTTCGCTCTAGCTATTAGTGGATCTCTCTTCTATATAACTTTCCTGTGTCTTGTACCTAAACTTGCTCTACAAAAAGGGTCCTATTTATACTAGGAGAACAAGATAATAAAGGATTGCATGTAATACACCTACTGCTTCTAAGCAGTGTTCTAAAAAACGGCCTAGGCGGCCGCCTAGGCGGCGCCTAGGCCCTGGGCGGCGCCTAGGCCCTGGGCGGGCACCAACCGAGGTGATTTTGGGCAAATCGGGAGGAAAAATCGGGTTGGGCCTAGGCGGCCGCCTAGGCGGGCTAGGCGGCGCCTAGGCGGTCTAGGCGGGCTAGGTGGGTTAGGCGGGCTAGGCGGTCCTAGGCGGCCCTAGGCGGTCCTAGGCGGTCCTAGGAGGTTTTTTTATTTTTTATTTTTTATTAATTGCGTGCTTTTTTCTTTTTTGGTTTCATGGTGGTATACTTATGGAAATGGTGTATCTAATTTGCAAATGATGAATTTACTACAAGTTCATCCAATACTATGGAAATAGTGTACCTAATTTGCATTTTATCATTATTTTATTATCCATACAAGTATAGTTTTTTTTTAGGTGTCAATATGCACTTATTTACAAGATATACAAAAAATTTACCTAAATCCGCCTAGGCCGCCTAGGCGCTAGGTGCTAGCCCGCCGCCCGACTAGCGCCTAGCGTTTTTTAGAACCTTGCTTCTAAGTTGGTAAGTATTGCATGTAGCTATTCTTTGTCATCGGCTACAGAGTGCTGATGAAGCATGCACCTGGATACAATGCCACCTTAACCCAAATTAGATAGGAAGCTATGAAGATATCTAATAACATAATACTATGTTTGGTCCTATCCTATGGAACAAAGTATCACGTGGTGCAAACAATGGAAAACAAACACACACATCTATATTTATGTAATATAAAAAAATTCAAAAGGCTCTCGTAAAGTAATAATAAATATGTATATTTTAAGACACAAATCTCATAATCATAATGGGGTTGTTTTATAATATTCAACACTATAAAATTAATTTTTAAGGTACAGCTATAACTGCTATTACTACCACCACCATTGCAACTCTGCAACCAACACCGCCGCTGCTATCTCCACGCCATCACCTCCGCCACCATGTCTACCACAACCTTCACCATCTTTGCCATCATCACCATCCCCACCTCTCAATCAATGTTGCCGATACCAACCCTCTCCATCATTGTTACCACAACCACCTTCTACCACTATCATCATCACCACCACTCATACCCCTTTCCCACCCCATTATAGCCACCACCCAATCGGCATGTCCCCACCACTACCACCACCAATCTAACCACTGTTGCTTCCAACACAAGGGTGCAATTTTGCTCACCCACACTAACTCTAGGGTATGCTCACCACCCCTCTCAATGTCAGCCATGTGTAATCCATACTAACTCTAGTTAAGCTTTATTTTTATTTTTACTTTAATTAATAGGTGAGAGAATCCAAATTTTACTTATTTACTTCCATATATATCCTTTCTTTTTAAATATTTTATTAAAACTTTAAACTTCCTTTTTGAATACAAACCGACTCAATCTTCTCTCCTTTTTGAATACATACCAATTCAACCTTGCATGCGTATCTGAATTTTCCATCTGCTACGTATCTGGATTTTCCAAAATTGTAAAAATACAATTGTTTAGATGAAACTCGTCAAAATAAAATTGTACAAAAAGCTAGTCCAAAAAATACAATTGTTTGATATGAAACTCATCAATATCTAACAAAATACAATTGTTTGAGATGAAACTCATCAAAATAAATTTGTACAAAACTAGTAGGATGAATATTCTCCACTTCAAAGGTTGTCATTCCAAAAAAATTTCTCTAAATTCTATTACAACTTGATCTAAGATGTTGATGGATTTGAAAATTTCAGTTCAAGAGTGGTTCCCAGAGGTATCGGTTGAATGTTTGATGTTGATGGATTTGAAAATTTTAGTTGAGGAGTGCTTCCCAGAGGTATTGGTTGAATGTTTTCCTGCAAATTAATAAAAAGGAAAAAATTACTTATGAAACTAGAGAACAAAAATATAGTACACTATATATAGTACACTCAGTGAAGATATAAACCCGAGGATTCATAAATGAGTAATTGGACATCATGGGACATATAGCTTGAAATCCAAGTTGGTGATTTTGAATCCCTTGAACATAAGGAACAATTGGAAATCCATAAGGAAAATGTGTGACTTGACTTACGGGTGCCATATTGAATTGGTTTTGACATGGCATTCCAATATCACCCTAGATACCAATTCCAATTGATCCATCAGAAATATATTAAAACAATGGTAATGGACAAAAATATAAATAAATAAAACATTCATGACAAAAAATTGCTAAACTTTAAACCTGAGTTTGTGCATATCTTGTTGATGGTTTGTTCATCTCATATGCATTTGAATTGGATTCTTTAAAAGCTGTTAAACAATTAAAATAATAATTATATTGACAATTGCAAATTGTGAATCAAATAGTAAATAAAAACAAGCCAAATATGTGCTAACCTTTTCTCTTGTATGGACCTTTCTTTTTAGGTTGATTAGATTCCAAAGCACTCTTCATTCTACTTTTGCCCCGACCTTTGGACTTCTGAACTTTTGGATCTTGGATCTTAAGATTTTTCTCAGCTTCAGTCACATGCTTAACATAATTTACTTCATCTTGTTCTCCAAAATTGGCATGCTTTTCCATTTTTTTCTCCAACTTTAACAACTCAGATTTCAAAAAACTACAATTTTGACTATTTTTTGCACCTTTTGCTATGATTCTTTGTGCTATATTAGATAGCTCACTGTACTGAACCAAGGAAGATGAGTCCAAATTACTCACAGCCGGTTCGCCATAAGAAGCAAATCCAATACCACATTTAGCATCCTTGCTCCATCTTTTCAAATAATAATGGGATGGTATACTTGATAAGTCTAAATCATAATATAAATTTAGAGCATGTGCACAAAGAATCCCCTCAAACTCAAACTTTTTGCAACTGCACAAAACTATTTGATTTGCAAGGTCATATATAAGTGTTCTATTAATTCCTCGTTTTCCTGAGTTCATTACTGTGTATGTACGTGTTAGCCCATCATCACTTTCTAATTTCAGTGGCCTCAAATTTAAAACTTTCTTAACCTCCTCTTGGAAATAATAAAAAATCTTACTTGTATGCTGCTTTGATGTTTCAATCTCCACATTCCAATTAGAATACAAACTCCGTCATTTCTATTTAGTTGCATTTTCTGCTTGCCTTTCCTTTTCTTTTCGATCCGCTATTGCTTTATCATATTGGATGACAAACTCTTGCAGAAGGAGGTTTCGAGCAAAATACTTTTTCAAAAACTTGTTCATGCTTTCAATTCTTTGTGTTGTTGTCATACCTAAGAAAAAAATGGAAATTGATCACAGTATAGTGGAAAAAGAAACTTGTGAATAATATATATAAATAATATAATAGGAATTGATCAAGAGTAATACCTGCACAAAAATGATCTCGACCATAAACTTGTGCCCATTTCTCACGTAATAGATATATCCCTTCTAGCCAATCATTTCCTCTCAATTCATAATCATCAAGTAATTTATTCCAATTTGATTCAAATTCTTCAATAGTCTCCGGATCATATATGCATCTTTTGAAATCCTGTGTAAATGATTTAAACTCACTGAAAACACGATTCAAGTTCCTTGCAGCATTCTGATATATGTGCCACAAACAAAGTCGGTGGTGACAATTAGGAAAAACTTCACTAATCGCAGCAGCGATTGATTGGGCTTGATCTGTAAATATGGTTCCTGGTGGTTTTCCATCCATGGCTTGTAAAAAGGCCTTGAAAAGCCACTCACATGCATCTGTTGTCTCTCCATCTGGCAAACCACATCCGAAAAGTATGGTTTGACCATGATTATTGATACCAACTATTGGGGCACACACCATATTATATCTATTCGTTTTGAATGTCGTATCAAAACACACAACATCACCAAATATAGTATCACACCTCGAATTTCCATCACAGAAAAAACAACCACTTATTTCATTCTCCTCGTTTGTTCGAAGAGAATAGAAAAATGATTTGTCTTCAGATTGCTTTTTCTTAAAATATTCAAGCAAACATTCTGAGTCACCCTTTTTAAGAATCCCGATGCGCTTTCTCATTATCAAATCGTTACAATCAGACTGAATAAAATTTAGTTTTTGAGACCCTCCTGCTTCTGTGGTAAAGTATGAGAAGATTTGAGATGGCTGTAGTCCTGCAAAATGCATTTGATCTATCAATTTTGCTTGAGAAGACTCTATTAATCGTTGTGACCTCAATAAATGGGAACTTGATGCCGGAACAACAACATGACTATGTTCAGCAACAAAATTTGTCACAACAAACTTCCTTTCTAAATTAAGTTTGATTTCAAGCATCACCTTGCAGCCACATCTTGTTTCTTCTTTGGAGTTCTTTTTTTTTTTTTATAAAAACCTTCACAAGAACAACAAAATTGTTTTTTCTTTAGCACACCTGACCTGTCCTTATTTTCTCTATTCTTTCTCACGCTAAATCCAACCCTTCTAGCATATGCATTGTAGTAATTATATGCATCGTCCCTATTATCAAAAGTCATCCCCAGAGAAATATCACCAACTTTGCTTGTAAATTCTCCTTTTTCTTCATTTTGATCCAAGACTTCAAAGGTTTCGGAATCTGAATCTGAATCTAAGTGTATACAATCAACTGCTTCTTTGGCATCACTAGAAGATGGAGTATGAAACTCATAATCTTGATGTTCCATCTGTATAAGTATCAAATTACTTAATATTCAATTAAATTAACATCCTATAATAATCCTAAAAATCATATATATTAACACCCTATAATAATCATAAAAAGCATATATTTTGACACTCTATAATAATCCTAAGAAAAGCATATATATTTATATATTGACATCTTATAATCCATGATGGAACATAATTTAAAGTATATATGATGAAGATGAAGATGTAGACTCTGGGTAGTACTATCCCGTTCGGTTACACCACCACTGCCTCATCCTCAACACGAAATGGGTGTTCAATGCCCATCCTTACCTATAATAGTCCTAAAAAGCAAATAAATGGGAATTGCATACCTTTTTCTAGTCGGAAAAAAAATTGCAGATGGAAAACCCAGAAGATAGGTAGCAGATGGAAAAGCATAGTAGATGGAAAATCCAGATACGCATGCAAGGTTGAATTGGTATGTATTCAAAAAGGAGAGAAGATTGAGTCGGTTTGTATTCAAAAAGGAAGTTTAAAGTTTTAATAAAATATTTAAAAAGAAAGGATATATATGGAAGTAAATAAGTAAAAGTTGGATTCTCTCACCTATTAATTAAAGTAAAAATAAAATAAAAATAAGGCTTAACTAGAGTTAGTATGGATTACACATGACAAGTATTGAGAGGGGTGATGAGCATACCCTAGAGTTAGTGTGGGTGAGCAAAAATGCACCCCCAACACAACTCTTGCCGCAACCACCATCTCCACCAGCACTGTGTGCCACTATCATATACATTACAAAAATATTACTACCAAACACAAAATTATTATTTTTTGACATTATATATAACACAACTCTTGCCGCAACCACCATCTCCACCAGCACTGTGTGCCACTATCATATACATTACAAAAATATTACTACCAAACACAA
The DNA here is from genome assembly GCF_916048215.2 of Malus sylvestris. Lineage (NCBI taxonomy): Eukaryota > Viridiplantae > Streptophyta > Magnoliopsida > Rosales > Rosaceae > Malus > Malus sylvestris. The sequence continues at coordinate 16,444,641 of NC_062272.1, forward strand.
AATTATTATTTTTTGACATTATATATATATATATACACACACACACACACAAAAACACACACACGCGCACGTGTGCGCGCGCACACACATATATATATATATATATATGAATAATAGAAACATTTCAATATTTTCTTTAATAAAAAATTATAATTTAATTAAACTAATAAACACATTATCTATTAAAAATTGTATGTCTTTTGAACATCTTTGTCTTTTTGTTTCGTTTTAAAGATGTTACAAATACTAAATTTGCAAACTAAATGATATACCATCAATAAAAAAATAAACATATTAATCAATACTTTTATATCATAATTTTACAAAATTTGGCCTACAAATTTATTCTTCTTTCCACCTCCATTCAGTTTCCCAAATATTGTTTGTAGAATGTTACGAGGCAGGCAGGTCCTTTGTTTCTTACACGTTTGTCTGCCTCCCTTGCTCTGCTCGACCTTTCAGAGCGAGGTTGTCTCTGTTCCTGACCTCGTGTTGCTCGAGCTCATGACTGCCTGCATTTTGCGGTTGATGGTCTCAGATTTCTTTCGTAAACTAGAGCTCGTCATGAGCCTCTGGAACTTGTCGAGCCTCGACAGTGTTAACTTGGTCAGCTTGCCAAGATCGGGGGTTGACCCCATCGACCAATCTAGCTAGGCAGCTCTGTGATACAATGTTCTTCAACGAGCAAATCGTTCTACATTTGGTTCTCTGCCTCATGCACCGACTTAAAAATGTGCAGATATGGTGTTTGTTAAAATGTCTCAGTGAAATTCAAGGCAGATTATATATGTCTCGTAGTTTTTAAGATATGAAAACAGTTGCCTAAGTTCCGTACCAAGCAAGTTTTTTTTAGTATAAAAATTTTACATGAAAACTTGTTCATCATCTCAAGAGTCTTTGTTGTTTGATGATCAAGAAATATCAGTTTTATAGCAGACAGCCAAGTGTTGCTATTATTTTTTACTTCTCTTAACTTCTACTTTGCAAGTGTGATTAACCTTCTTTTTGCCTTTTGTTATGCAGTTTTCTCCTAAAGAAGCAAAAGAAAATGAAAATATTTTCATACTGCTACGTTTTTCTTCAAGTGTAGTCTCGATCACGAGCTAAGGTATGACCTATTGTTTCATTCTTTAATTTCATCCGCTTTGAAAAATAGGATTCCTTTCTTGTATCCTGAACTTTTTGTTTGGAATCTTGGATTCGTATATATTAACAGATAGAAGAAGCATACGAATTGGTAAGCTGAAGGTGCTGTGGCGATGGAGATACTCACTGCGATTATTCCTAAAATAATTGACTACACAATTAGACCAGTTGGACGCCAAGTGGGTTATATCATTTTCTACAAAAGCAACCTTGAAGATCTGAGGAGTACATTGAAGAATTTTGATGCTGTCAAAGTCAGGATGAAGCATGCAGTTGATGAAGCCGAAAGAAAAGTAAATAAAAAAGTGGAAGCTGATGTCCAGAACTGGCATACAGAAGCGGATGAGATCACTCGAGAGGCAGAAGCATTATTGAATGACGAAGGGCATGCAAAGACAAAGTGTCTCATTATATGTCCTAATCTGATATCCTATCATCAGCGTAGCAGGAAGTCGACAAAACTGATGAAAAAGATTAAACTCCATGAAAATAAAAAAGACTTTTCCAGTGTTTCTTACAATGCTCCCGTAGAAGACATATCTGCCATAGCATCCGATGAGTACATGGCCTTTGAATCAAGGATTTCAATGGTGAAGGATATCATTGCAGAACTGAAAAAACCTGATATCAACAGGATTGGGGTGTACGGATTAGGGGGTGTTGGGAAGACAACACTTGCCAAAGAGGTTTACAGAGAAGCTATGAAAGAGAAGTTATTTGATGACGTTGTTATAATACTAAATGTCAAAGAGAAAAAAGATGATGAACAAATTCAAAAAGAAATTGCTGAAAAGTTTGATATGGACGTTGATGAATCTCAGAAAATGGGAACAAGGGCGAATCTCCTACGGGCCAGGATAAAAAACAGGAAGAGTACTCTTATCATTTTAGATGATATTTTGGGAATAATTGACTTCGAGGCTGTGGGACTCGTCGGCGTGCCGACTTGTAATTTATTGTTGACCTCTAGAGATCAAACAGTTCTTTCTGAGATGCGCACGCAAACGTTTTTCCAACTTGGCCTTTTAAGTGAAGAAGAAACTTGGAGTTTGTTTGAGAAGATGGCAGGTGACGTGGTTAAAGACGACCGTATACGGAAAATAGCAACCCAACTAGCACGAAGATGTGGAGGTTTGCCGGTTTCAGTTGTTGCAGTTGCAAGGGCTTCAAGAGAAGATGGTCGTTTAGAGGTATGGAAAGATGCCTTGAGGCGCTTCAAAAGTTATGACAAGGAAGGACCAGCAGAAATAGCAAAACTTGCTATAGAGTGGAGTTACAATCGGTTGAAGGGTGATGAGCTTAGGCCATTATTCTTGCTATGTGGAGTTATTGCTGGGGGGAGCTGCAGTATTTTTCTCAGTGACTTGTTCAAGTATAGTATGGGTTTGGGTTTGATTAAAAATTGTGATACAGTGGAAGATGCAAGGAATTCATTGCATGCACTGGCTGCAAAACTAAAAAATTCTTGCCTATTGCTGGACAGTTACGATGATGGGACTGTTAGAATGCACGAGCTTGTTCGAGATGCTGCTATCTGGATTGCATCTGATGAGCAAATGGCATTTTCAAAAGCATATGGAGATGAGGTGAAAGAATGGCCCATTGAGGATTTATTTAAAAAGTACACTACAATCTCGTTAAAATCTTGCAAAATCCCCAGACTTCCTGATGTATCTTGGGAATGCCCAGAATTAAAATTGTTGATCTTGGAGAATGATAATATTGGCGACTCCCAGGAAATCCCAAGCAAATATTTTGAAGGGATGAAAGAACTCAAAGTGTTGGATGTAACGAAATTCTGTATTCAGTCACTACCTCCATCTCTTCAATCCCTAAAGCATCTCCACACATTGTGTTTAGATCAGTGCGAGTTGGTAGACATAACTCTTGTTGGACAGCTAACAAACTTGAAAATTCTTAGCCTGATAGACTCCAAGGTTAAAGAGTTGCCCAAAGAAATAGGGAAATTGACTCGTTTACAATTATTGGATTTGACCGGTTGCTCTGAACTTATTCTGATCTCACCTGATGTTATATCAAGCTTGACAAGACTGGAAGACTTGAGGATGGGAATAAAAAGCTTCAAGCAGTGGGAGGGTAAAGGTTTGGTCGATGGCAGACGAAGTAATGCTAGCGTTTCAGAGCTGAAGCACTTGTCTCAACTAACTGCATTAGACATACATGTTCCAGATGCTAACATTCTTCCAACCAACTTGTTCTCCGATAAGTTAGAAAGATACACAATACTTATCGGTGATTGTTGGGAATATCCTGACATCTATGGAACCTCCTCTAACATGCTAAAACTGAAGCTCACCAGGAGAAATCAATTCGACAGAGGTATAAAGTTGCTGGTAAAGAGATGTGAGCAGTTGTACTTGGATGGGATGGAGAGTGTGAATATTATTTCCTATCTATTTGACAGTGAAGCTGTTAAACAAGTGAAGCATCTCCATGTCCAAAACAACGACGAAGTTACATATGTCATTAACTCCATCAGTTGGAGTTATTCTCCTAATGCCTTCCCCAACCTGGAATCATTATCTCTTCACGACCTTGTTAGTTTGGAAAGTGTATGTTATGGGCAACTTATAGGCGAGCCTTTCCAAAAGTTAAAATCTTTGACACTGCGGAATCTACCAAAACTTATTGGTTTCTCTTCCAAAGGCAAGCAATTAACGATTGATACAGAAACCAACGAAATCGTTTTGGAGGATGAAGTTGGTGGAGCCCCGAAACTGTTCAACATTGGTGAGGTACGTACTTTCTAAATTGCTTTTATAGCAAAATGGTTGCATGTTTCTTTCTCACTATAATTTTCTTCCTCGAATTTCGCCCATACACTTGTTTCGTTTTTCAATACACATGTTAATCAACACTAAAATAATAATCTAATTATCAATAACTATATGCCATATAGATTACAAAATTTGATTTAAAAATTTAGTATTCCTAGTATTACTCCGAAAAAACACACATGTCCAAACTTAATTCTAAAATCACAAATGTTTAATTTAAATTAAGTTGTCAGTGATGTTTATTTTGATGGTTGAGGACCTTTTTCTGATTTGAGTTCAACACTACTCTTTTTTTAGTGTGGAATATCGTTTTTGTTTGAAAAGAAAAATAAATTAGTACTATTTAATATAACTAATATCAAATTAAAACATAAAATTAGGTTGTATAGTAGTAACATTTCTTTTTTACTTTTAAGTAAAATTGTTTCAAATTCGAATCAAGTGACCAATAGTAACGTGAGAAATTGTTTTGGGTCCGGGTCCGGGCCATGCCCTTACACCACACTGAGAAATTGAAAAAAAACAAAAGTAATAAATAGTGGAAAAATAATAAGAAACAATGCACAAATAGTAAATATTGAAAGAAAATAAAACCTGAACCGTTGGACTCCTGCATTTTCCATTATTTTCAAGCGTTTCGATCACATTTTCTACTTTTGTGCTTCACCCCATACGGTATATATCCTTTAAATATCAGATACGTGTAACAATGCAATTGTTTCCATGAAACAAGAAAAAAAAAATGAAATAATGCAATCTAAATATGAAAATTAAAAAGTTTCCAAAAAGAAAAAGGAAAATTAAAGGAATTATTGAATGGGATATACAGTTTACACCCAGAAAAAGAGAATTATTTATGTGGTCGAATTTCGAATTTCAACCGTATAATTCTTTCGTTTTCGTAAGCCAAAACCATTCAATTATAGATATTAAGATTTTTTTCCGATCATCAAATGAATCAATAATGTGGAAGGAGTACGATAGAAGGGAGAAATACGCAATGAAAACAAACAACTGCAAATGTAAACCTCTTTAAATTGTTTCCATGTTATGTATCATTTCATCCTCATTTCTTCTTCTAATTTCTTCCTTTTAACCAAAAAGTGAAGGTAAAAAACAAAATGGTTATCACACCGCTAATCTCGAAGTGGATTATCTTTTACTAGCTAGTATCTAATTTTATTTTGTTTTCCACCAAAGATCTTTCATAAAAGTTTCACTTTGTTAATTTACACTAAGGGGAAGGGGAAGGGTTTGAACCCAGGACACAATGGGTTGAAGAGAAATATGCCCTAAGGCCCCCTAACCACCAGGGCTGTTCCTCCGCCACCAAAGATCTTGCACAATAATGTGTTTTTCCCCATCAATTTAATTAAATAGTTTAAATGTGGAATTAAATTGACATAAATTTTGGCCCTATATTTCTTTTTTCAGATACTTTTTTACTCCAACTTGTTCTATGATAGTTAATGAGAGTACAAAGACATAGCAGCTGTCCAGTAGCCTATTGTTTTCATAAATGACCTATTTTATATCTACACATTTGGAACATATAAGGCTAACAACAATGTAACTTGCAATTTTCTAAAATATGCATGAATTTTGTTCTGTACCATGCAGGTTTTGATGCCCAACTTAACAACCTTGATTGTGCATCGATGTGATAGTTTAAGATTCTTGTTTTCGAGTTCCATGGCTAAATGTCTTGGACAACTCAAACATCTCACAATATCCAAATGCCAAATCATGGAAGAGATAGTAGGGAAAAATGAGGAAAATACAGATGGCATGTTTTGTAAGCTAAAACATCTTTGGCTACAACATCTTCCAAACCTCACTAAATTCAGCTCAGGAAGTTACATTGAATTTCCGTCATTGGAGTTGTTGGATCTAGACGATTGTCCTAAATTGGAGATATTCATCTTTGATGCTAAGAGCGAAAATATTACAATCAACAAAGACAGAAGAGAGATTGACTCGAAGGAGAATTTTGAACTCTTTGATGAAAAGGTGAATTGTACCTTCACTTCTTTTCTTTAATTTCCACTTATATGAAAAAGGTTGCTCAGAAGTTCTAAAATGAATATGTGACAGGGAGGATTTCCTAGCTTGGACAAATTGATCATCCATGATCTACCTCAGTTGGAGACAATATTCCACAACCAACTTCATCCAGACTCTTTCCGCAGGCTTAGAAAAATAGATGTTTGTAGATGCCACAGTCTGATTAATATCTTTGGGCCAAGTATCATGGGAAGATTGAATGCTCTTGACACCTTAAAAATAAAGCAGTGCCAGTCACTTCAAGTGGTATATGACACATCATCTACCACTCAGTTGAATGGTTTTGAGTGCCCAAATCTAAATTCAGTTCACATACACTCATGTGACAGTTTGAAAAATATCTTTCCAACCTCAGTGGCCAAAGGTCTTAAGCAGCTGCTATGGTTGACAATTGAGAATTGTGGTTTGATGAAGGAAATTGTTGCGAAGGAAGAAGGATCAGAAAGGACGCATGAGTTCGGGTTCCCTAAAGTAGAAACTCTGGTTTTTCATAATATGCCCCAACTTCGGAATTTCTATCCAGGGCTGCATGTTTCTCATTGGCCATCACTCAACAAATTGGGCTTCGTTAAATGTGCTAGTGTGGAGATTTTTGCTTCTGAATTTTCAACATATCACGACAAACTTGAGTTGGGCCACCCAACACCAATGAAACAACCTTTCTTTTTAATTGAGAAGGTAAATATACTTGTACACAATTTTTTTGATAATTGAATTTTTATGTGATTTTTACGTACTGGTTTTGTTTAGAAAAGTAAATACCTTTATTATGTTTTTAATATTAAAGTTATTATGTGGTGTGCACTTTTTCAAAATATTTTAAAGCATGACCGTTGATAATATTTCAGGGTAAGTCATTTCTCAACTTGGAATTCTTGAGGTTGGATAAGAATACGGAGATTTGGTATGAACATTATGGTCCACTCCCGGCAGAGATGTTGAGCAAACTTAAATCACTTTATTTTGCTACTTCACTTCCCAAGTCATATGTTATCCTTGAGAATTTACAGAATCTTGAAATGCTGCATGTGATCTCTGCTCCTTGGAAAGAATTATTTGTCCACGACCACCAAGGAAGTAGTAGCGGGGAAATACATGAGGTTGAGACCCTCCAACATGTAAAGGATTTGTGGCTTATCGATATGTCTGAGCTGATACATCTAGGAAAGGCAGGGGGCCCTGTTTTTCCAAACTTGGAAGTTCTATACCTGAACAAATGTGGCAGATTAGAGAATCTAGCTTCAGCTTTAATATCCTTTCGGAATCTAACCACTTTGGACATATGGGGTTGTCACAGACTGCAATACTTAATACCTTATTCTGTGGCCAAGAATTTGCAGCAACTCAAGAAGTTGAAAGTTAAGTCCTGTGAAGGAATGGTAGAAATAGTGGCAAACAACGGAGATGATTCAGAAAATGAGATTACTTTCAGTTGCTTGCAACATCTTGAACTTTCTGGTCTACCAAGTCTGCAAGGATTTTGCGCTGGAAATTGCATTGTCAAAGTCCCATCCTTGCACACTTTGTTTGTCGAGCACTGCCAGCTGATCGAGTTAGAGATTTCTCCTGATGGTTTACTAGTGATCCATGACCAATAAAGACTATAAATAGCAGATATTGGGGAAAGAAGAAGAAGAAGAAGAAGAAGAACATGATGACGACGATGATACATGATTAAGATGGCAGCGATGATGAAACAGTAAGCTTCCGTATACTAAATATCAAGTAAATATGAACTTTGATAATTCATAGTTTCTATTACTACTTGTTAGTATTCACTTACCAACAAAAAATTTGCAATACTCCGTACATATATGGTGAGTACCATCAAATAAATAGTACTTCTTTCTAATTTCTCTTGTTACATGCTCTGACTAATCTCTGTTCACCCCTCAACGGTGTGTGCCCAGCCTTGCTTCCGCAGCCGATCTCATCTTGTTTGATACAAGCCTGCAAGCTGCGGCCTCAATGGAAAAGCTATCCCAGAAGCTTGTATGATTTGGGTAGGCAGTATTCGAAGTCATGTTATGCTTGTGTTGGCTTGTTAGTGTTTTGCCGTAGAAGTGTGACTTGTATTTGGAACTTTGTTCACTACATTTTCTGTTTTGGTGTTTGGGAAATAATGCTTGTGTGATTTCTGTAACTGTAAACCTTGATGCATTTTGAAGTGGTGCTTGTGTGCACTTGTGTTTGGGATAAAATCTGAACTTTGGGCCAGAGAGAAAGCCGGCCCAAACCCAAGGCCCAGAGGAAAACTTAGGAGGCAGGAAAGAGGCTTTCGGCTGGGCACAAGTTACAAAGGCCACCTGCTTACCTGCTCAAAGACCACAGGGGGTGGGTCATTCAGTCACTGCACAGCCCAATAAAGTACTTTATTGGTGGCATTCATGTAAAAAAGCTAGTGAGTCATCACCAAACCGCATTCGGGCAACCGCTATTGCTACAGGAACCCAAGCTGAAGTCGTCTATAAAAGGAGGAAGAGAAGACAGAATTAAGGACACTCAAACAAATAAACAAAAGCCAAAACTCTGCTCAAGCCAGATTTGCCTTCAACGAAGCTGTAGTCAGCACAAGCCTTCATCCCATTCGGGATAAACCTTCCCAAACCCCTGTAATAGCTCTGCTACCTTGTTCATGGTGGTATCGATTCATTTTGTATCCTCTTCTCCCCCGTCAACCCCTCTAAAAGCTTTCAGACCTCTGACAGAGCCACAAAGATAGATTTTGTAAGAAGTTCAGCCTTGGCCGATAAGGTTCAAACTTACCCGACTATCTTTGCTCTGTCTTTGTCTTTTTTTTCTTTTAAAAGCACAATAACATGTTATATATTCCCAGTTATATACAAGTTATTTCTAGCAAAGTCATAATGAAAATGAGTCTTCAGCACTTGGATCTGATCTGAATCGTGTCAGAGTTCAAATCAGATCTAAGTCTTAAGCCCGGCGGGCGTGTAATTTAAAGATCAGTTTAAAAGTCCTTGACCTCAAGGCATAAAAAAGAACTCTATGTGGACTCAACCCATCCACGACAATCCTTGATAAGCGAGAAGTCCGAAGTTACTTGGGGCGCAAGTAATTAATCTATTTCTCTGTTTTGTTGCTATTATATCTTGATTCGTAGAAAAGGCTTAGGCAGGGAGTGAATTCTGATAGAAAGCCTCAAGGCCTACACCTAAGGCCCCACGAAGGCATCTATTTAGCTTCATTTCATGTTGTGGTCTAGTTGGTCCGAGTATAAGGATTAACTCTGATGGGAAGCCTCAAGGCCTATACCTAAGGCCCTACAAAGGCACTCATTTGGGTTCGTCCTACCTCTTGGATTCAGATAATCAAAAGTATAATAGTGATAAGACTCTGGCAACCATAAAAGACCAAATATGATACATCCAAGCGCTGGTTTAGTTTGACAGGAAGCCTCAAGGCCTATACCTAAGGCCTCACAAAGGCACCTGTTATATCTAACCTGGTTTCTCGGGCGTATACATATTCAATCAAAGCTTAACACCCATTCAACATCTGCCATACTGAAGATGGCAGTGGCACGCCTGAGCACGACAAAGTTAATCTTGATTGTGAGCCTTAAGGCCTACATCTAAGGCCCCACAAGGCACCCTTTCAAATTAACTTTGTCCTTCTCTTTCAGAACTGTCCGACGAGCCTTGCCCGAAGTGTGTCTTGCCCGACCAAGATCTGCCCGACAAAGGCTTGCCCGAGCGAGCCCGAGAAGAAAGCAGAAGTACGACAGATACCCTCAACCGACGCCATTCTCCCAGGGGAGCTGTGTGCTCGTCCGCCAGGAGATTCCTGCGACGAACATAGTTTTGGCACGCCCGGTGGGATGCTCTGATCTGAAGATAAAGATAAACATGCCAGAAGATTTACAGAATATATTGTTTCAAATGCTACAGAGACTGAATGAAGCCTCCCTAGGCTCTAGAAATGAGACAGGTTTGGCTCCTCCCAAAGGAGAAAGACACAGGACTACCCAACCAGATGAGATAGTCATAGTCAACCCTGTGTTGCCCTTTTCTGAAGCCCCGGTAAACATGCTCAACATGACCTGGGCAGAGAAAGGAAAAGGGAAAATTATAAGGGAAGAAGAAGAAGGGAAACTAGCCAAACGACCTACGGAAGGGATAGGCAAACCATCCGAGTACCCAAAGGCTGCCATAATCAAAGGGCTGGTTATGTGTAGTAAATGCCAGTGTGAATGTGAACTCGAGATTCCCCCAGCTGGAGTCCTTATTGATCACGAGTTAATTAAAAGAGAAACCCGCGAAAGGCTCAAGCAGGCAACAAGAAAAAATACTTCCCGAAGCGTTTTTCAACGTTTAGGAGGTGATTCCCAACCCAAGGCGTTGTCAGAAGTATTTCGAAACTATGAAGTTTCTGACGAGTTTCGAAACTATGAAGTTTCTGACAAGGCAGAAGACATGGAAGCCAAACTCCAAAGAAGTACAAAGCAGCTTCAAAATGGCCAAAAGGGGAAAGAAGTCAGAAGAACTGATGGGATAGCTAATCCTGTTAAGAAAGCAACTCCTGCATATCGTGGGCAGAAATGGTATGTAGTTGGAAAAGATGGGCAGCCCACCAGACCAATGGGAGCATCCATGGTCAGAAGGGTTCAAAGGCAGCACAAAGCCTACATGAATTCCCTGATGACCCCCATCACCTCTGAAGCCTCAAAAAATCAAAAGCCAGAGAGGGCAACATCTGGAAGTAGTAGTCAGCTTCGTTGGCGAAGTAAGAAGGAAGTAGAAAGGGCCAACGGCAAGACGGAGGGTATGGGGAATCATGTGCCACAAAGCCAACATCCTGGCAAGTATAGGATCTTAAGAAGGGCTCAGGAAGATCTGACTATGATGCCAACACCTGGTTGGAGGCCAGGGCCCACCCATGAGGAAACTGTTGCATCTGAGAGGAGACCAACCTTTCTGCCTTTGGATCCGTTTGGTGAAGTTCCAAAGCAAGCGCTGTACGGAGACATGAATCAACCACAACAGGAAGGGATACCAGAGCCCTTACTACCAGCCGATGCAATGGCCTGGTTAGACGAGTTCATGGATCACATTGGGAGCAAGAAGGAGGACTTGCTCGAACCTAGCAACTTCCACATCAACATGACGTATGTATTATCCGCCATGTTTGGCGCCAGGCCTGACCAGCCCGCTACCATGGAAGGTGATTATTTAACAACTGAGCCGATGATGGCTCACGTCAATGTGGAGGTAGTTACAGAGGAAGACTCAGGCAAGGTTGAATCCTCAAAAGTACCTAAAGGTGGTCCCCTACGGATTTACACAGATAAAATGGTGTTCAGCCGCCCAAGTATTTCGTTGGCCAACCACCTGAAGCCTATATACGTTTCAGCTCATCTGGAAGGTGTACCTTTCAAAAGAATTTTGATTGATGGAGGAGCGGCTGTTAACATATTGCCAGCCAAGCAGATGAAGAGGATGGGGAGAAGCACTGAAGATCTTATTCCCACAAACCTTACAGTCTCGAGCTTTTCAGGTGCCATCACCAGGACTCATGGGATATTACCTTTGGAGGTAGATCTGGGGTCCAAGAAAATAATGTTGGCATTCTTTGTAGTAGACTGCACTTCCACTTACGGGGCCCTACTTGGAAGAGATTGGATTCATCAAAGTTTAGCCATACCTTCTACTCTTCATCAACAAGTGGCTGTATACCACGAGGCAAGTACTGAAGGATCAAGCTTTTGGGAGTTGGTAGAGGCCGAGTCACGGCCGTTCCTCCCCTCAGCTAATGTTGCAGAAGCAAGTTTCTACAATCCCAACGTGGGAATCTTGAAATGTTTAGGAGCTGATGAGAACGGCCGCCCTACCAAGGTGACGGCCCGAAAGCTTCTAGAACAAGGGATGCTCCTTACCAAGGAGGAGTGGGAGAGACCCTGTCTTATACCAAACTCTCTATACCATCAATGATCGAACAAAAGAAGAAAGATCAGGTCATGGCAGTCAGATCCCTGATTAAAAGACTGTTGGTGTATGGAAAGGGAAGAAGACAGGAAGAAAAGCTCTTGGATAAAGAAGAGCAGGAGTGGCAGGGGAAAGTTTCTACCAGCCAGCAGGAAAATGAAGAAGAATCTTGCACAGAGGAGTTAGATAAGGCCATTCAAATGGCCGAATGCGTCTACGATATAGACGAGCCAGACGGTCTGCCCGAGAACCCGGAGTTAGTTGAATTTTTGTGTGCAGAACCTGATAAGCCACCTCCAGAAGTCCAGGATCCATTGGAAGTTATTGATCTAGGCACAGAAGAGGATCCGAGACCAATTCAAATCAGTGGTTTATTAAGGATTGAAGATCGGGCCAAGATTATCTCTCTTTTGCAAGAATTCAAAGATTGTTTTGCTTGGCATTACACCGAGATGCCAGGATTAGACCCAGCCTTGGTGGAACATAGAATGCCCATCAAGGAAGGATATAAACCTGTCAAGCAGGCACCACGAAGGATGTCAAAGGAGATAGAAGAAAAAGTCAAAGAAGAAATTGAAAGGCTGGTGAAAGCTGGCTTTATTAGACCAGCCAAATATGTAGAGTGGCTAGCCAACATTGTACCCGTTTTAAAAGCTATAACAAAAGCAGTACGGTGTTGTGTTGATTATAGGAATATTAATAGTGCCACACCAAAGGATGAATATCCCATGCCCATGACTGACTTATCCATAGATGTTGTAGCAAAGCATAAAGTTTTATCGTTTATGGATGGAAATGCCGGTTACAATCAAATAAAGATGGCACCAGAGGATATTCATAAGACAGCTTTTAGATGTCCTGGTCATGTGGGGGCATATGAATATCTGGTCATGCCATTCGGGCTCAAAAATGCAGGCGCCACGTATCAAAGGGCAATAAATGCCATTTTTCATGATTTAATTGGCCAAAGCATGGAGGTGTATATCGATGACATTGTGGTGAAATCTAAGACAGAAGAGCAGCATCTCGTGGTCCTCAAGCAAGCATTGATGAGGATGCGGATCCACAAGTTGAAGATGAATCCAAAGAAATGCGCTATTGGAGTAAGAGCGGGCAATTTTTTGGAATTCTTGGTGCATCAGAGAGGTGTGGATGTGGACAAAAATAAGTCTCGGGCAATATTAGAGTCACTTCCACCTACCAACAAAGTACAGCTTCAGAGATTGCTAGGAAAAATCAACTTCTTAAGGAGATTCATTGCCAATTTGGCGGGCAAAATCCAGCCACTAACTCCGCTACTGAGATTGAAGGATAGGGAGAATTTTGAGTGGGGGCCAACCCACCAGCAGGCATTTGATAGCATCAAGGCTTACTTAACTTCCCCACCAGTGCTGGTGCCACCTCAAAGGGGAAAGCCATTGAAACTATATATTTCTGCATCGGAAAGATCAATTGGGAGTCTACTAGCCCAGAATAATGAAGGAGGAAAAGAGCAAGCTGTGTATTACCTCAGCAGAATTCTGACCGAGGTAGAAACAAGATATTCTCCGGTGGAAAAACTGTGTTTGGCTCTATATTTTACTGCCAGCAAGCTAAGGCATTACATGCTACCTTGTCATGTGCACATTATCGCCAAAACAGATGTGATAAAGTATATGTTGTCAAGACCTATGCTAGCAGGGAGGATTGGAAAGTGGATTCTAGCATTATCAGAATTCAGTTTTCAGTACATACCCCAGAGGGCAGTCAAAGGCCAGGCAATTGCTGACTTCCTGACCGAACATCAGGAGTCTCAAAGCGAGGAAATCAATATCCCGGGAAGTTTAGAAGTTGCTAATATATGGATCCCACCAAGAAGTGATGTTTCGGGCAAAGAAGTTTGGATCCAGCAAGAGATAAGGAGAGTAGCAGGTCTTTGGATTACACCTTGGAAGCTATATTTCGATGGATCCTACACTCAGAGGGCAGCAGGAGCTGGAATTGTGATTATAAACCCTCAAGGGGTTTATCATTACTATTCCTTCCTACTTGATTATCAAGAAAATACCAATAATCGGGCGGAGTATGAGGCATTGATTATCGGCCTAGAAATCCTGATGGACTTGGGGGCAACTGAGGTAGAGATCTTTGGTGATTCAGAGTTAGTGATAAATCAACTAAATGGCGAGTTCAAATGCAGACATATCACTATGGCAGGGTACTATATGGCAGCAACACAACTGCTAAGTTTGTGGGAGTCTGAGATATCAGTCAATCACATTCCTAGGGGATCTAACTTGGCAGCCAATGAAATGGCGCAACTAGCTTCAGGAGTGCCGATGCAAGAAAGGAGGTATGGTGTTGATGTTGAGATCCAAACAAGAAACCTTCCCTCTATCTTAGATCGGAGGTTCAGTCTGGATGTAATGGTTCTAGAGACCGAGGTGGAAGATTGGAGGACACCTATTACTCAGTATCTGAAAGATCCTTCTTCACCCACAAGTAAGAAGAACAGGCAGCAAGCAACCAAGTATGTCTTGTGGACAAAAAAATCTGTTGAGAAAGACCCCAGATGGGTTGCTATTAAAATGCTTAGGCCTAGAGGAATCCATGAGAGTAATGGCCGAAGTACATAAGGGAATATGTGGAGCACATCAAGCGGGAACAAAGATGAGATGGCTACTCAGAAGGTATGGTTATTTCTGGCCCGACATGGAAAAAGATTGTAAGTCCTATGCCCGCGGATGTGAAGAATGTCAGAGACATGGACCTCTCCAGCACGTACCATCAGTACCTCTCAATCCAGTGGTCAAGCCTTGGCCGTTCCGAGGATGGGCAATGGACTTCATCGGGCAGATTTATCCGGCCTCTAGTAAGGGACATACTTTCATAATTGTGGCAACGGATTACTTCACTAAATGGGTAGAAGCATCGGCAGTAAAATCCATAACTTCAGCCGTGGTCAAGAATTTTATTGAGACCAAGATCCTGCACAAGTATGGGGTGCCTGAAACTATAGTAACGGATCGTGGGCCATCTTTTATTTCAAAGGAGGTTGAAGAGTTTGCAAGCAAGTACAAAATAAAGATGATCCAATCCAGTCCATACTACCCTCAGTCAAATGGGCAAGCAGAGGCTAGCAACAAGATCTTGGTCAACATTATTAAAAGGATGGTGATTGATAGTCCAGAAAGGTGGCATGAGATGCTAGGGAACACGTTGTGGGCATACCGGACTTCTAAAAGAGCGGGGACAGGCACGACTCCTTATGCCTTAACTTTCGGGCAAGATGCAGTGCTTCCTATGGAAATCAACGTCAGTTCCGTAAGAATTCAAAACCAATTTGGGTTGCATAGTGCAGAATATATCGAAGCCATGTGTCAAGGTATTGAAGATCTAGATGCAGCCCGAATTGAAGCCTTGAACCAGATTCAAGAAGGAAAGATTGTTGTTGCCCGAGCTTATAACAAAAGGGTGAAGTTAAAGTCTTTCAAGGAAGGAGATTTAGCGTGGAAAACGGTCCTCCCGCTAGGCGCTCAGCTACGTGGCTTCGGGAAGTGGAGCCCGACATGGGAAGGTCCTTTTATTATTAGTAGGGTTTTGAACAAAGGAGGATATTATCTAGCAGACCTCGAAGGCAATGAGCAGAAACACCCTATTAATGCAAAATTCTTGAAGAAATATTGTCCTACATTATGGGATGTTAGGGATTGTTATATCGAAGATGGAGCAGAGTGGGACGGACCTTAGAAATTCACATACGGTATTTTGTTCATCCAAACATTTAAAGAAGACAGAGATGCAGAAATAGATAAAAATACTTATTTCATGTCGACAAATTGATGAGATTACAAGATACCAAATCTTATGTATTACATTTGATCCTCTCTGAAAGTGTTGGTGTCTTCAACTGGTTTCCCGCTATCTTCTTGGTTGAACCCAATCAGGTGATCGGGTTGTGCGGCCAACATGAGCTTGGTAGAGGACCCTCCCACAAGATCTTCACCATGTATGATGATGAAGCCCGACTTATCACCACAAGTTGTGGGAAAATCAGTCATCAAGGGGAGACCTCCTGACCAAGGGTGTTGAAGGTAGAGGGGTGATCGACCAAAGGTGTTGGAGGTAGCAATCATCAGGTGAAAACTTTCTTTTTTCTCACGAAAGGAGAGTTTCAGGAAACTCCACTCAAAACCTGAGGAACCCATTTCTCAGTGGGGAAACGGAAGGATTCAAGGTGGATGAAGGGTGAAGACCAAAATGAAGAGGAGGTGATGATTTGAAAAAGGTTTCCAAAGCCGGAATTTATAAGAGAACCAGAAGGCAGTTTAAAGGTCGCAAGAAGCTCAAAAGGCACGCATGCTGTTATTCATTTAATGTTGGCGCTTGGGATCCCAACCTTAACATCAATTGAAGGGGGCACTGTTTGGGATAAAATCTGAACTTTGGGCTAGAGAGAAAGCCGGCCCAAACCCAAGGCCCAGAGGAAAACTTAGGAGGCAGGAAAGAGGCTTTCGGCTGGGCACAAGTTACAAAGGCCACCTGCTTACCTGCTCAAAGACCACAGGGGGTGGGTCATTCAGTCACTGCACAGCCCAATAAAGTACTTTATTGGTGGCATTCATGTAAAAAAGCTAGTGAGTCATCACCAAACCGCATTCGGGCAACCGCTATTGCTACAGGAACCCAAGCTGAAGTCGTCTATAAAAGGAGGAAGAGAAGACAGAATTAAGGACACTCAAACAAATAAACAAAAGCCAAAACTCTGCTCAAGCCAGATTTGCCTTCAACGAAGCTGTAGTCAGCACAAGCCTTCATCCCATTCGGGATAAACCTTCCCAAACCCCTGTAATAGCTCTGCTACCTTGTTCATGGTGGTATCGATTCATTTTGTATCCTCTTCTCCCCCGTCAACCCCTCTAAAAGCTTTCAGACCTCTGACAGAGCCACAAAGATAGATTTTGTAAGAAGTTCAGCCTTGGCCGATAAGGTTCAAACTTACCCGACTATCTTTGCTCTGTCTTTGTCTTTTTTTTCTTTTAAAAGCACAATAACATGTTATATATTCCCAGTTATATACAAGTTATTTCTAGCAAAGTCATAATGAAAATGAGTCTTCAGCACTTGGATCTGATCTGAATCGTGTCAGAGTTCAAATCAGATCTAAGTCTTAAGCCCGGCGGGCGTGTAATTTAAAGATCAGTTTAAAAGTCCTTGACCTCAAGGCATAAAAAAGAACTCTATGTGGACTCAACCCATCCACGACAATCCTTGATAAGCGAGAAGTCCGAAGTTACTTGGGGCGCAAGTAATTAATCTATTTCTCCGTTTTGTTGCTATTATATCTTGATTCGTAGAAAAGGCTTAGGCAGGGAGTGAATTCTGATAGAAAGCCTCAAGGCCTACACCTAAGGCCCCACGAAGGCATCTATTTAGCTTCATTTCATGTTGTGGTCTAGTTGGTCCGAGTATAAGGATTAACTCTGATGGGAAGCCTCAAGGCCTATACCTAAGGCCCTACAAAGGCACTCATTTGGGTTCGTCCTACCTCTTGGATTCAGATAATCAAAAGTATAATAGTGATAAGACTCTGGCAACCATAAAAGACCAAATATGATACATCCAAGCGCTGGTTTAGTTTGACAGGAAGCCTCAAGGCCTATACCTAAGGCCTCACAAAGGCACCTGTTATATCTAACCTGGTTTCTCGGGCGTATACATATTCAATCAAAGCTTAACACCCATTCAACATCTGCCATACTGAAGATGGCAGTGGCACGCCTGAGCACGACAAAGTTAATCTTGATTGTGAGCCTTAAGGCCTACATCTAAGGCCCCACAAGGCACCCTTTCAAATTAACTCTGTCCTTCTCTTTCAAAACTGTCCGACGAGCCTTGCCCGAAGTGTGTCTTGCCCGACCAAGATATGCCCGACAAAGGCTTGCCCGAGCGAGCCCGAGAAGAAAGCAGAAGTACGACAGATACCCTCAACCGACGCCATTCTCCCAGGGGAGATGTGTGCTCGTCCGCCAGGAGATTCCTGCGACGAACAACTTGTCTACTGAAACTGCTTTGTGCTCGAGTGTGCTCCTTACTTGAGCTCTCTACTAAAATTAAATCAATCAAATCCGCATCTTTTAATTGGATTGTTAATTTTCTCGATGTGTGTATGTGTGCATATTTTTCTTTTTCTTTGGAAAGAAAGCTAGATTTCAATTCATTCATAAAACGCAGGCTGAATTGGTTTAATTGATTTTGGACCTCTTTATCCCTAAATTGGTTTTGGGACGAACGTCAACTTTCATAATTTTCTTCTAACTCTTACTAAATGAAATGCTCATTTTACTTCTTCCCATGTTTTGCCTCTTTTTTATTTTTCCTTGTATTTTGTTTCTTGTGATAAATGAAAAATAACACTTTCCAATCATCTTCTTAAAAGCATCTCTAATGGGCTTCTTAAATGAGCTCCTAACTAACCACTCTCTTGCCTCCTCATATCAAATCCTCGTCATCCACACCTTAATTAATTTGTCTGACCGTACGATCTCCATTACCTTCCTAAAGAAAAATTATTTCAATAAAGAATCCAAAATTCAGAGGCGCAACTTCTCATTGTCAAATCTCAATGAGATGGATATTTAGTTATCTGACATTGGATTTGGGATACAGAAATGAGATGGATATTGAGCATCAATAAACAATGGGATTTTCAAATTGAATCCTTGTAAATGCCTAAATGGGAAAACATTCAACAAAGAAATAGTGACAGATGAAATTAGTTTTGGGGTTTCAATCTGTTTTTCCATATATTCTACTCCCTCTTGGAGGTGAAATATATACTAGCGTATCTCTTGTAATACAAGCAATAATAAAGGACTCCTAACTAAATTAGGAAATACAATTAATTACATTCCTAATCTATTAGGGCTCACGCCAACGGTGACAACATATGATAATAAATTAGTGTACTTAAACAAGAAAACATTGTTCCTACTCAAAATTATAATTAAATAGTGTACCTACACGTTTGTACCCTAATATTATATTTTCTAAAGTTCAAGAGGAATTGGCTACAATCAATGAATTGTCATCCAATTTCACCTTATTTACAACAAAGCCGTCAAATTTGGGCTGGATTGGGAGGGTAATTTTGTCCATATGGTTGGGGTGCCCTCCTATACACGTGTTGGGCCGACCATCAAATGAGGTTGCATTGAGTGGGATCAACGGTTGTGTGGGATTTGGTGAGGGTTTGGGGGATGGGAGCTATTAGACTTGAAAATTTCTTACACGATCCGTTAACACGACACGTAAATGACACGAAAATAACGGATTTCTGGTCAACACGATAACTAATCGGGTCGTTATCGAGTCACACGATAAGAACCTGATAGTAACGGGTCGTTAACAAGTTTACACGAGAATGACACGCGTGTAACTTGTTTGGACATGATAAGAAAAAAGATATTTTGATGGTTTTAATTTTTTAAACTATTAAAAACAATACACTAGTTAGAGTGGACAAGTATATATTGTTTTGTTTATTAATTATTATTCTATCTAATTTTAAAATTTTAAGTTTTATTTATTTATTTATTTTTATAGTATTCTATATGCAAAGAGTGAGATTAAAAAATTACAAAGCATATTAAAAATAAAAATATCAAGTAATTTTAAAGCTTTGAGGATGGGTACATTGTCTTTTGAATTTTTAAAACTATACAAACCCTCATGAATATTATTTTTAAGAGAGTTCAAAATAAATAAAATTCATAATTATTAATGTTCAAAGATATGCAAAATGAAGAGAGTTGCGTTTCAATGGTTTTATTGTAAAAAATGTGCAATGTTCCTCAAATTTGAAACGCAACTCTCTTCATTTTGCATATCTTTGAACATTAGTATTTAAATATGTTTTTCATTTTTATTATTTATTGATTTAAAATATATTTTCTTAATGGGTAACAGGTCGGGTCATATTACCTGAAAATATTAACGGGTCAATTTCGAGTAAGGTCATATTACCCGTTTATTTTAACGGGTGTTACACGACATGACTTGTTAAGCTATCGGGTATGACACGAACATGAGAAACACGACACGAATGCCAGGTCTAGAAGCTATGCTGCCTTTGAGAAACAGAGACAGGGTGAAAGGAGGAGTGGGGGAGAGAGAAAGTTGATTGAGGAATTGAGAGAGAGAGAGAGAGAGAGAGATATGGGAGGATTTGTTGCAAGGAATTTTAGGGATTGCATAGAGAGGGGAATGGGACACAGGTGTCCGTTGCAGACGGAGGGATTTCAAAAGTTGAATGTGGAGAAGGTTTTGACACACTTAGACCTGCTGGACTCTCAAGTTTGATGTAATGAATTTATTGAGTTATATGTATATTAGTCAAATTGCGTTTTATGTTCTGTTGAATTTAATTTACTGATTATACTTTCTGCTGTTAGGACTTACTACTCTTAAGTTTTACTTCGAGTAGGATTTTTTGAACGACAAATCGCAAGAAGGTTTTCTTAAATGATATGCCATGAAACCTGATGATCTAATTGCGTAATATTGAGTTTTTTTCGTTGAGGGATTTAGAGTTTTCCGCCAAGTCTTTCTCTTATTTTTAGTTTTTGAGTTTCAGGTAATACTTTATGGTCAAATTTGATCCTATGTCTATTTAATTAATTATATTCTTAGATCATGTAGGCAAACTAGCAAGTAGCAATGTTGCTGCTTTTTAAGGTGTTTATTCCTCTTACATGGATTTGATGTGGGATATCCATAATTGGTTGTTCAACCCAAAATCTAGGATTGTTGTTTTTATGGTTTTAAAAGGTGAAAATTAGAGGAATTTAAATGTTTTAGTTGAAGAAGGAAAACTGTACATATTCATGAATGACCCATATTGTTTCCTCTCTCTTTCACCTATCTGATCTGTTGGGAGTTTGATATCCACCATTACTAATATCCATCTATGTTGCCATTGTGTCTGTGTGTGTGTGTGTGTGTGTGTGTGTGTGTATGTATATGTGTGTGTGTGTGTGTGTGTGTGTGTGTGTGTGTGTGTGTGTGTGTGTGTGTGTATGTATATATATATATATATATATATATACAAGGAATGAGGTTATATATATATATATACAAGGAATGAGGATTCTCTCCGGATCCTCCAATCACATCCGTTCATTGTACATTGAGCGGTCAGAAATCATTGTATATTTTTTTATTTAAAATTGAATATAAACAGTACCTAACGAAAACTGACCGCACGATGTACAATGAACGGACGTGATTGGAGGATCCCCGGGATCTTCATAAAGAGGATCCAGAAAGGATCTTCATTCTATACAAAGGGATCCCCAATTTTGTCAAAAATGGGGATTAGGTATGGGGCCCACTCCACATCAAACTTTAACGATCCGAACCATCTATTTTGTAAGTCTCAATTCATATATCATCCTTGCAAAAATTCAATTCAATCCGAAACCATTTGCCTATTTAAGAATCAAGATAAAATTTCATTATTTCATATATAACAAAGTATTTGTTAATTTCTTTTGAACTCAATTAGATGTCATAAACATTTCGGATTTGGCTAATATTTTGTAAGGATGATCTATGAGGTGCAACTTGAAAAATAGATGTTCGGATTGTTAAAATTCGATGTGATGTGGACCCTACATCTAATCCCCATTTTATAAAAAAAAAAAGAGAATCCTTTTCCTTAAAAATTTCCTATATATATATATATATATATAACTTAGAACCTAGAGTGAGATTGAGCACCTATTGTGAAGTGTCCCAAGCCAACATTCTTTCGCAAATCTGTTTCATAGAAAATCCCGCTAGACCGTCCCTATTGCCTTCCCATGCCTCTCTTCTATAAAGAAAAAAAGAATGTTTGACTAAAAGCTAAGCATTTCAATGCTTTTCTGATTGTATCCTAATATCACCAATACTTCCCTTTCAACCCTTTCAGTTGTTATTCAATTGCATAGCATTTCACAATTTCTTAGAAACCCCTTATGTGATGAACCATATGAAAATAATCGGTTTAAATCAAATGATTGTGAGATAAACTTATCGAATAATGACTCTTATCAACTGGTATTTTCTATATGTGGCATGATGGGACAGTCACATCAAAGTTCCATCGTGCTTGAAGTGGGCTCCTCATAGAGCCATGTTCACAATATGATATTCAAGGTTTGATTTTCTGATGCAATTGCTATACACATTAACCACAAAATTTATTTAAAAATCTTTATTATTGGTTTTTGCATTATTTGTTGGGAAATATCCATTCTCCTCTATACTTAGAATTTTTTTTTTATGCAAGGAAAACAAGCAAGTTGGGAAATATTTTTGAGTTATAAATACAATTAAGATTGCTGATTTATTTCCCTTATTTCAATGTGAATGCAGCTACGTAAAATCTACTTAACTAATGGAAAGGATCTAGTGTTTGGCTGCGGTAAAGTTTTAGTTGGTAAGTTCCTACTGCGACTCATGTGAATTAGTTGCAAAGTGGTTTTAGAGTTCGAATTTCGTCTTTCAAGCATTATCTAAATTGCTTGAGTGCTTGAGTGCTTCTATGTTTGAAATTGATCTTTCAAATTGTTACTGAATTGCAGTTCATTAGGGAAATTTTTATTAAAATGTAATGGATGCCTTTTGGGTAATAATGCAGATCAAGACCTTTAAATCTGTTGATTCAGATGTTTGAACATAGTTGAAACTCACTATGTTGTTTTTGCAATTTGATTAGCAATTGTTAATTAGAGTTGGCTATTTATTTTTATTTTTTTGCTAAGAGTTTAGGGTCAATTAACAAATCTATTGTGTGATTTGTAAGAATCTAGAAGCAAACCTTCAGGAGAAGTTGAAGTCATTTAGAGTAAATTGATGAAATTTGACTATCCTGGCCAACACGTATTTTGACTATTGAGAACTTCTCAACCATATTTATTGATTGCAAGAACTAGTTGCATTTGAAAGCCGCAGCATCGCGCGGGCAATTTTTGCTAGTACATAACTATTATTGATGCTACTTGGACACACAAAATTAATACTTTTGTTGACACACTCTCCAATATTAAATGAGACTCACATACAATAGTAGAGCTCACATGTGTTAGAAAAAAGTGTCAACAAACATGTTAAATTTTTGTGCCCAAATAGTTTTATTGGACTATTATATTTTAGACCAATCTTTACATCATGATGAAAACAATCAAGTAAAAACTTAAAGAGTCATACTATTTGGATATACAAAACTAACACGTGTTGACATACTCTCTAATACAAGCATGGTCCACAAACAATGGTAAGACTGACCTTTATTGGAGAGTGTGCCACCAAGTATGTTAATTTTGTGTATCCAAATATTTATATTGAAAATGAAAAAACATATAATAAAAAGTAGAATCTAGTCCCTAAGCTTTCTTTTCGTTATGGCCATGCACACTGCCATCTGAATTTTCACATAGAGTGAATCTTGTACATTATCAAGAGACTAAAAAATGTGTGCCTCCATGTCTTCTTAAGAACTAGAGAACTGCAAACTACCCAAAATCCGGACAATGAAACCTAGGGCTGCAAAGATATAAAACCAGGGAAGCTCATCACTTTCATTGTCCACACCTTGGTCGACGTTCTTATTATTCGCATCAATTTCTCTGCACTCATTTGGAAGTGGAGCACCACAAAGTTTAGGGTTCCCATCAAATGCAGAAGCGTTGAAGCTCTAGAGTTGTGTACCCAACGATATTCGTCCTTCGATATTATTGTATGAGACATTAAGTTCTGTCAAGAAATTAAGGCTCATCATTGACCAGGGGATTATTCAGGACAAATAATCCGTGGAGTGGTTCAAAACCTCTAAATATTTTAGGTTAGATATTTGGTTGGGAATGTCGCCTGAGAAATTGTTGCTGCTAAGATACAACTAACCAAGAGACTGCAATTAACCAATCTCAGTAGGTATACTACCACTAATGTTACTGAGCCCAAGGTTTTTTGTTCTAGGAAAGTTAGATAATCTATGTGGCCAAAAACGTGGATTTTTAATTGGGACACTGAAGAGGGGAAGTTCGAATTCATAATTGTCTACTCGAGATTCATCCATCATAAACATTGGTAATCTACAAAGTCGTTTTGGAAATTCACCTAAAATTTGGTTGGATGATACACTCACAAAAAAAAAAAAGATTTTGGAAAAGTTCCCAACCAACCTGGAATTGACCTTGTGATTTGATTAAAACACAAATACAACATCTCCAGATTCTTTAGGTTGGATAACCATCCAGGTATCTAACTAGTAAGCCCACATCCACCCATACTCAAGGCACGAAGATTCTGGAATCCATGAAAATCAACCATGTCATCATTAGTTGGCATTGCCTCACGGTTAAATGAACAGCCAAGGAGGAGTGTGAAGACTTTTGCAAAGCATTAATATCTTCATTGCTCCTATGATATTGGTCAATCATACACTAACAATCAAGAGAAATGACAAGGATTTCAATGAAAGAATCTTAGGATGTATTAGTCCTTTTAGATAAGGATTTTCACTCAACCGAATTGCTTTTAGGGACCTACATGAGTAAAGCCTTATTGGCAAGATACCAATGAAGTTATTCCAACCCTGACACAACCCGACCCCAATAACACAAGTTAAGAGGCCGTGATGTGCTGGCTAACACTAAATTAACCATATAACTCCATTGAAAGATGACGTCACTAGCCAACTTAATGACGAAGTCATCGTAAGATATTTATGATGTGTAAGAATTTGAACAAAAAAATTCATTTAATAATAAATTAAAAGCTGCTACATAGTTAACTTTCCAACCTCACCCCTTGGAGACGCAAATTGTTTTGGGTTAAATCCTGTTATTATCGCATCACATCATAGCAGCTAAAAGTTTCACACAATAGTAAACACATAAAAGTGCAGTGCTATGACACCCAAAAAGCTTTTGAACTTTTGAGTTCTCATTCTTATGGTCCTAGTAGCGTATACTATTTTTTTATTTGCTTAAGCTCCAAAGGGTGTCAACCGCACGCTCGTTTGTTTCCATGAATGTCGAAAACAGTCCAAATACACACTCTAAGGAAAAACAGCGTACTTTTGACACCCAATAAGCTTTTGAAATTTTGTGTACTCATTTTTATGGTCCTAGTAGTGTATTATATGTGTTTAATTGCTTAATTTCCGAAGGGTGTCAAACGCATGCTCATTTGTTTCCATGAATCCTAAAAGTAGTCCAAATACACTCCAAAAGGACAAGTTTTGTACTTTTGAAACCTAATAGGCTTTTGATCTTCTAAGAACTCATTCTTATTTTCCTAGTACAATATTATACGTGTTTATTTGCTTAAGTTTCATAGAGTGTTAAACACAAGCTCGTTTCATCACAAAAATACCGAAAACAGTCCAAATACACTCCAAAGAGACAAACTATGTACTTTTGACACTCAATAAGCTTTTGAACATTTAATTACTCATTCTTGTGGTCCTAGTAATGCATTGTATGTGTTTATTTGCTTATTTTCCAAAGGTTGTCAAACTCACGCTCGTTTGATCACATGAAAGCCAAAAACAGTCTAATACACTCAAAAGAGAAAAAAATGTGTACTTTTGACCCTGAATAAGCTTTTGAACTTTTTAGTACTCATTCTAATGGTCCTAGTAGAGTATTATATGTTTTTATTTGCTTAAGTTCCAAAGGGTGTCAAACGCACACTCGTTTCTTTCCATGAATGCCGAAAATAGTTCAAAAACGCTACATAAGGAAAAACTGTATACTTTTGACACCCAATAAGCTTTTGATCTTTTGAGTACTCATTCTTATTTTCCTGGTAGCGTATTTTATGTGTTTGTTTGTTTAAGTTCCAAAGGGTGTCAAACACACGCTCATTTGATCACTTGAATGCCAAAAACAATCCAAATACACTCCAAAGAGAAAAACTATGTACCTTTTACAACCAATAAGCAATTGAAATTTTGAGTACTCATTCTTATGGTCCTAGTAGCATATTGTATGTGTTTATTTGCTTAAGTTCCAAAGGCTTCCAAACGCACACTCATTGGATCACATGAATGTCGAAAACAGTCAAAATGCAGTCCAAAGAGAAAAATTGTGTATTTTTGCACCCAATAAGCTATTGAAATTTTGAGTACTCTTTCTTGTCATCCAAGTAGCTTATTGTAGGTGTTTATTTGCTTAAGTTCCAAAGGCTATCAAATGCACACTCGTTTGATCATATAAATGCTTAATATAGTCCAAATACACTCCAAAGAGAAAAACTGTGTACTTTTTGCACCCAATAAGCTTTTGAAATTTTGAGTACTCATTCTTATGGTCCTAGTAGCGTATTGTATGGGTTTACTTGCTTAAGTTTCAATAGGTGTCAAACGCACGCTTGTTTGTTTCCATGTATGTCGAAAACAGTCCAAATATGCACTATAAGGAAAAACTGTGTACTTTGAACACCCAATAAGCTTTTGAAATTTTTTGTACACATTTTTATGGCCCTAGTAGCGTATTTTATATGTCTGATTGCTTAAGTTTCAAAGGGTGTCAAACGCATGCTCGTTTGTTTCCATGAATCTCGAAAGCAATCCAAATATACTCCATAAGGAAAAAACTGTGTACTTTTGACACCTAAGGCCATCTCCAACCGAAAGGGGGCCAAAGGGCCATGTTTAGCCCTATAGCCTAGCAATAAATTATTTTTTAATGAATAGTGCCAACCATATTTTATACCATCTCCAACATAGCCCATGTTTATCAATTTTAGGCAACCAAGAACCATGCTTATAATTATAATAAAAAGTAATAAAAATTTCAATAAGGCTTTTTAGCCAAAATGGTTCTTGAGATTTGCATAGCACATCACTTTGGTCCCTGAGATTGAAAATCAATAAAAATGGTTCATGAGATTGTCCACCATTCATTCTCTTTGTCTCATCGAGAAGTATGATTTTCGTTTTTGTATCACTCGATTTCATTGAGTATTGAAGAAGTTATGAACGTTTAAAGTTTATCCCGTTTTCTAGTTTTCCCATGGACCAGTCACCTTTCAAGCTATTTTTAGGCTAAAGCACGACAAGTTAGCTGTCAAAAAAGGCAAAAGTTTTTTAGACTTTTTGGTAATTTTCCTTTTATTCTAATCAGACAACTATGCACGTGCAACAAGAATGCATCTACAAATAAAAGGCTACTATATCAAAATATTTCCGTCTTTCTTTCGCGTTATATAGCCTCAGTATCAGACACCATAAATTGGAAAAAAGTTCCCGATCCCATATTTTCCATGAAAGTGAGTCTTAAAACAACTACAAACAAGTAAGAAATAAATTAATTAAATAATTATTCGATGAGCACGGTGAAATTACACGATAGCTGTAAAAAATTCCATACAATTTACCAACAGATACAATAAGGCATACAAACCCAAACTTACAAACAAACTGTAAATTAAGCATGCTTAAGGCTAATAACCTCGAGATTTAACTTCACAATTTCGTCGCTAAAAGCCCCTAAATCTGAAGAAATAAGAAGGAAAGAAAAAAAACCTGGGTTCTTATGGATCGGGGAAGTCGAACCAGAACGTGATCGAATTGCTTCAAATTTCAACTAAAGAAAGCATAATTCTTTCTTTTCTCTCTCCTTCCAATAAACCCAAGAACTCACGCTACTCTGAACGTGCTTCCACTGCAAAGTCTGCACCTGTGTCTTATCGAGAAATATGATTTTTTTTTAATCATTCGATTTCGTTAAATATTGAAGAAGTTATGAACATTTAAAGTTTACCCAGTTTCCGGTGAGTTTTCCAGTTTTACCACAGACCAGTCACCTTTCAGACTATTTTTCGGCCATCTCTGGCAACCATTAGGCTTCTAAATAGGTATAATCTTGTTCAACACTTTCCTATTTTCATTTTGATATATTATGGGTCAAATTTGGTTAAAAAGCGATTGAGTTACAAAGCTTTGAAAATTGCCCAAACTTCTAGCAAAAAATCTCAGTTTCCGGTATGAGCTCCGGGACCACTTAACGAAGGTTTTAATGAAATAATCAAAATAATGGATGGTGGACAATCTCAGGGACCACTTCTATTGATTTTCAATCCCAGGTTCCAAAGTGATGTGTTATGCAAGTCTTAGAGACCATTTTGACTAAAAAGCCATTCAATAAATAAAGTGAGCGGATTAGGATTTGTATAAAAAAGGACGAGACCTTTTAGAACGAGATACATGTCAAGATTTGAACCTTCATCTTCCTATTCCTTTGCATCGCACTACTCACCGTTTCCTCCTGACTATTCCTCCATATCAGTTTCTAGAATTCATGGCCAGCTTCTTGAAGTCACCGGTAAGATTTCAATTTCCCATTATTTTTTTGTCAAAATACACTTTTTATTTATTTATAAATATTTAAGAAAACTCATCAAAATTTCTTCTTTTTCTTCTGTTTTCGGTTTTTGTTTTTCAAATTCTGAGTTGTTGTGAAGCGTGTTGATGCACAAAATCAGTGGGGACTTTGGTACAACAGAAAGTGTCAAGTTTGTGACCTTCGCTAGATTGCTTCAGTCACTAGTGTGGGTAAGTATATAAATGGATGGAGACAGGGAAGCAAACACAAGATGTACGTGGTTCACCCAGATTGGCTACGTCCACGAAATAGAGAAGTTCTCATTAATTGTGAAGGGTTTACACAAGTACTTAGGTTCAAGCTCTTCTTTAGTGAGTAAAAGTGAATGATTTAGTACAAATGACATTAGGAAATATTGTGAGAGAATGATCTCTATTTATAGAAGAGAGTTTCTAGTTTCATTCTGACATTGACACGTGTCGTGTTGTGATTGGCTTCTGATGTTGACACGTATCGCGTTATGATTGGCTTCTGATGTCGACACATGTCGCGTTGTGATTGGCCTCCTAGTTGGAGGGAAACTCTTCTGGGTCCTTGACGGTATAACGTTGATCGGTGCTCAGTAGTTTCGGGATTGGTCAAGTATGGTACAAACAGTGCTCCCCTAAGTTCCTGAGTGAGGGACTCGGTTGGGGACTTGCAAGATCCAAGCCATTGAGTAATCACGAAACTTCTAAGTACCGAAGTGTGGTATCATTTTCACTTGCCTTATCTGTCTCATATGTAGATGTGGCATCTTCTCTGGAAGTACTTTTCCTCCATCTAGGGGTGGTATCTTTAACCGATGAAGATGCACAATGTAATGTATCAATTTCACTTGAAGCTTACTTGTAGTTTCAAGCTTGGTCAAGTACGATACAAACCCTATAGTAGGAGTCCCCCAAGTCGCCGAGCTAGGAGATTTGCCGAAGGAGGTAACAGACAAGGTAAGCAATCAGACTTCCAAGTAAGCAACCTGGATCGGAAGTTCGACTTCGGCTTCCGGTTGATTGTTTTCCTTCTCCTTATGTCGTAAACAGCAACAAGGATAGGGAGAGGCAAATGGAGAATAGATGATATGAGATACTTTTGCTTTTGAAGAAGTAACTTTCCACATGCTTATTCTTGAACTGGGCTGGAGGGTTTTCTGGTTTCCTCCAGAGTATAAGGCCGACTCAAGAATTTGAGGGTCAAAACAAGTTCATCAAATCTAGAGTAAGTTCGACCCTGATGATATGGGATACTTTTGCTGGTGACAAAGTAGTAGATGTATCGGCACGTGTTCTGTTACGCTTGTCTCCATATACTTCCTTGTGTCCTTCTCACTTGCCCTATTTGTTCCTCAGGCAGATGTGGTATCTTCTCTGGAAGCATAAGATGTTAAAGATGAGTACTCGAGAGCAATGCAAGGTAAGTAATCAGGCAAGGGGTTCCAGGCAGTCAGTTCTTGAGTGGAAGTTTGATTCCAAGTGTTGACTGATTGCTCTTTTTCTCCTTGTCTTGCAGGTAAGAACAAGGCCAAAGGAAAAGACAAGGAAAAAACATGATATGGGATACTCTTGCTTTTAACCCTGATGATATGAGATACTCTTGCTATAGTGTGGCTTGTTTGCAGAGGTATTATCGAGGAGAAAATAAGCTGAGTATTTCGAGAGACTCTGCTGAAAGTGCCCTCCCTGATGTGAAGAAAAGTTGAGCATTTTTTTTTATTTGCAGGTTTGCTTGGCTGTGGAGGATGAAGGTCGACATATATAGGAAGTGTCCCAACAGCGAGTAGTAACACTGTTCCTTTACCCTTCTCGGTCATAGCAATGTAGTGGGAGTTGCAAGATTCACGTATTTTAACTTTGTCAGAGCACTTTGAAAAAGTGGTCTGTGGTATCTGGAAAACTGATGTTGCATGCGAAGATTGCAAATAAACTTTATCCAAGGAAATTTGGCTCTCGAAGTTCGGAGAACAGTGCCTTTTCGGTTTTCTAACAAGTAATCATGTAGGAGATCTGGCTCTCGACATTCGGAGAACGGTGCCTCTTTGATTTTTTAGAAAGCAATCCTGTTGGGAGTCTGGCTTTCAAGATTCGGAGATCGGTGCGTCTTCGATTTTTGAGAAAGCAATCTTGTTGGGAGTCTGGCTCTCGAGATTCGGAGAGCCGTACCTCTTCGATTTTTGAAAAAGTAACCCTATTGTGAGTCTGGCTCTCGAGAGTCGGATAGCGGTGCCTCTTCGATTTTTGAGAAAGCAATCCTGTTGGGAGTCAGGCTCTCGAGATTCGGATAGCGATGCCTCTTCGATTTTTTAGAAAGCAATCCTATTTTGAGTCTGGCTCTCAAGAGTTGGATAGCGATGCCTCTTCGATTTTTTAGAAAGCAATCCTGGTGGGAGTTTAGCTCTCAAGATTCGGGGAGCGGTGCCTCTTCGATTTTTGAGAAACCAATCCTGTTATAAGTCTGGCTCTCGAGAGTCAGATAGTAGTGCCCCTTCGATTTTTTAGAAAGCAATCCTGGTGGGAGTTTGGCTCTCGAGATTCGGGGAGCGGTGCCTCTTCGATTTTTGAGCAAGTAATCATGTTGGGAGTGTTTTCTCGATGTCAGTAAAGGTTGGGCATTTTTGCCAGTCTGCCTTGCCACGAAGCACAGAGGTTGACACACACAGGGACTTTCCAGTTATCAAGCAGTGGTGCTATTCCTTTACCCTTGTGGGTAATGGTAGGGTAGCTGGACTTTCAAAATTTATGTGTCTAAACTTTGTCAGAGATCTTTGGCAAAGTTATATGTGGTACCCGAGGAGCTGATGTTGCGTGTGGAAAGTGGTGCCTCTTCGGAATCCAAAGAGTGGTGCCTCTTCGATTTTTGAACCAACGGCCCTGTTGCCCTTTCTTTTATAAGGACACCCATTGTGTGCATGAAGTACATTCAGAAAGTTATTGTTTGTAGGAATTTTCCTCTTACTTCAGAGATTTATTGCACCTCATTTCTCCTTCATCATTTCTGAGAATGTCTGGCCCATCCGACTGTCGTTTTGACTTGAACTTTGGTGAAGAGGCAGCCATGCCTTCTCAAGACAACATATGGCGCCCATCACTCTTATCCCCTACTGGTCATTTTACCGTTAGGGACTCTGTGATAAAGAATGTTATGACCGATGCGATGATGGCCATAAACCTTCTCACTCCTAAAGATAACATACTACTTTCCAAACGGTCTGATGAGTTAGCTGTTAAGGATTCTTTGGCTCTTAGTGTTCAATGTGCAGGTTATGTGTCTAATATGGCCTAACGCCTATTTGCTCGAACTTGCCAAGTTGAATCATTGGCGGCTGAAATGATAAGTTTCAAACAGGAGATCAGATGGCTCAAGCATAAGAATAAACAGTTGCATAAGCTCGCACATGACTATGTTACAAACAAGAGGAGGAAGCTCGACCAGCTGCAGGAATCTGATGGTCAAATTTTACTTGATCATCAGAGGTTTGTGGGTTTGTTCCAAAGGCATTTATTGCTTTCGTCTTCTGGGGTTGTACCGCTTAATGAAGCTCCAAATGATCAACCTTCGATGCCTCCTCCTTCTGGGGTTCTGCCTAGTATTGAGGCTCCGAATAATCACCCTCTGGTGCCTCCTCTTTCTAGGGCTCTGCCGACTGCTGAGACATCTCTTGAGCAACCTTTGTGAAGGCTCCCTCGTGTTTGTTTATGTTGATTCATGTATATGTAGATATTTGTAACTTATCGGAGATATCAATAAACAAGCTTTGTTTCATTTCAACGTATTGTGTTAAATACACCAAGGTCTTCTTCACTAAGTTCTTTGAATTTTTCCTTTTGTTGAAGCTTGTATGTTGAAGCTTTGTGAGTGAAGCATGTAGGTTAAGGTAGTGCTCCCTTAATTTCCCGCGTGAGGAAAACTTCTCATTTGGAGACTTGAAAAATTCAAGTCATTGAGTGGTCGTGAGACATCCGAGTATCAAGGTGCAGTAGCATATGGTAGGAGTCCCCCAAGTCTCCGGTCGAGAGTGTTGACGAATGAGGCATTTCCTTGCTAAGTGGTAGCCCAAAACTCCTTCTTCATATATATT
Source organism: Malus sylvestris (assembly GCF_916048215.2). Classification (NCBI taxonomy): domain Eukaryota; kingdom Viridiplantae; phylum Streptophyta; class Magnoliopsida; order Rosales; family Rosaceae; genus Malus; species Malus sylvestris. The sequence continues at coordinate 16,477,057 of NC_062272.1, forward strand.
TGTTATGAAAGTTGTTAGGCTCAAAGAAGAGGAGGCCCAGACAATTTTTTTTTTTTTTTTAATTTTCGAATTTTGGAATTTCCGAATTTTTGAATTTTCGAATTTCCAAAATTTTGAATTTTCGAATTTCTGAAAAATATATATATTTTAAAGCTTTATGGGTGAAGCTTTGGTGTTGAAGCTTTGAGGTTGAAGTTTTGTTGGGCACCATGAATTGATTTTGCTTCACGCTATCTTGATGTGAAGCTTTTGTAGGTGAAGCTTTTGTGTTGAAGCTTTTATGGGTGAAGCTTTTGTGGGTGAAGTTTTTGTGGGTGAAGCTTTTGTGAGTCAAGCTTTTGTAGGTGAAGCTTTTGTGTTGAAGCTTTTATGGGTGAAGCTTTTGTGGGTGAAGTTTTTGTGGGTGAAGCTTTTGTGAGTCAAGCTTTTGTAGGTGAAGCTTTTGTGGTTGAAGCTTTGTAGGTGAAGCTTTGGAGTTGAAGCTTTTGTTAGGTACCATGAATTGATTTTGCTTCACACTATCTTGATCAAGATAGTGTCAAGCTTTTGAGAATTTGTAGTTGTCCTCCATTGATGAAGCTTTTGTTGGTGAAGCTTTTGTGTTGAAGCTTTTGTTGGCGAAGCTTCTGTTGATGAAGCTGTCGTTCCTACAGACGGCGCCAAATGTTGATGCACAAAATCAGTGGGGACTTTGGTACAACAGAAAATGTCAAGTTTGTGACCTTCGCTAGATTACTTCAATCACTAGTGTGGATAAGTATATAAATGGATGGAGACAGGGAAGCAAACACAAGATGTACGTGGTTCACCCAGATTGGCTACGTCCACGGAGTAGATAAGTTATCATTAATTGTGAAGGGTTTACACAAGTACATAGGTTCAAGCTCTCCTTTAGTGAGTACAAGTGAATGATTTAGTACAAATGACATTAGGAAATATTGTGAGAGAATGATCTCTATTCATAGAAGAGAGTTTCTAGTTTCATTCTGACATTGACACGTGTGTGTTGTGATTGGCTTTTGATGTTGGCACGTGTCGCGTTATGATTGGCTTCTGATGTCGGCACATGTCACGTTGTGATTGGCCTCCTAGTTGAAGGGAAACTCTTCTGGGTCCTTGACGGTATAACGTTTTCGGGATTGGTCAAGTATGGTACAAACAAAGCGGGTTTTGATTATCTGTTGGTGCTGAAGTTATTGGTTGTAACAAGTTGAAAAATACAGACTGGATTTCACAGCATGACCCATATGTCTACCTTGAATATTCTAACACCAAGCATCGCACCAGAACATGCACATGTGATCGATTTATGCCCTGTTTACTTAGAGCCAACGTGTTGGCTGGCTCGTTTTGGCCAGCTCGCTGGCCTGGTGAATGAATTATGGTCTAGTGGGGCCCATGAACCCTTTGACCTAACCCTCGATTGGAGATGGTTTTCGTGTCAAAACGGGCTATATTTGGGCCTTTGACCCTTTGGTCGGGTCAGTTGGAGATGGCCTAACAGGCTTTTAATCTTTTGACTACTCATTCTTAGTGTCGTAGTAATGAATTATACATGTTTATTTGCTTAAGTTCCATAGGGTGTTAAACACACTTTTGTTTGATTAAATGAATGCTGAAAACAGTCCGAATAAAATCCAAAAGAGACAAACTGTTACTTTTGACACCCAATAAGTTTTTGAACTTTTGAGTACTCATTATTATGGTCCTAGAAGCCTATTGTATGTGTTTATTTTCTTAAGTTCCAAAGGGTGTCAAACGCACGCTTGTTTGTTTCCATGAATGTCGAAAACAGTCCAAATACGATATATAAGGAAAAACCCTATACTTTTGACACCCAATAAGCTTTTAAACTTTAGATTACTCATTCTTATTGTCCTTGTAGTGTATTTTATGTGCTTATTTGCTTAAGTTCCAAAGGTTGTCAAATGCACACTCGTTTGATCACATGAACGCCCAAAACAGTTCAAATACACTTCAAAGAGAAAAAACTGTGTACTTTCGAGACCCCATAAGCTTTTAAACTTTTTATTACTTATTATTATGGTCCTAGTATCATATTTTATGTGTTTATTTTCTTAAGTTCCAAATGGTGTTAAATGCACATTCGTTTGATCACATGAAGGCCGAAACAATCCAAATACACACCAAAGAGAAAAAAACGTGTACTTTTGACACCTAAAAAGCTTTTGATCTTTTGAGAACACATTCTTAGGGCCCTAGTAATGCATTATATGTGTTTATTTCTTATGTTCTAAATGGTGTCAAACGTACGTTCATTTTATACTATGAATGCCGAAAACATTGCAAATACAATTGAAATTGAGAAACTGTGTACTTTGACACCTAATAAGATTTTGATCTTTTGAGTAATCATTCTCAATGTCCTAGTACCGTATTATATGTGTTTATTTGCTTAAGTTCCATAGGGTGTCCAAATACACCCGAAGAGACAAACTATGTACTTTTGACAACCAATAAGATTTTGAACTTTTGAGTACTTATCGTATGATACTTGTAGTGTATTGTATGTATTTACTTGCTTGTGTTCCAAAGGTTATCAAACGCACACTCGTTTGATCACATGAATGTCGAAAACAGTCCAAATACAATCCAAACAGAAAACTGTGTATTTTTTACACCTAATAATCTTTTGAACTTTTAAATACTCATTCTTATTGTCCTAGTAGTGTATTGTATGTGTTTATTTGCTTAACTTCCAAATGTTGACAAACGCACACTCGTTTGATCACATGAATGCTGAAAACAGTCCAAATACACTCCATAAGGAAAAAATGTGTACTTTTGACACTTAATAAGCTTTTCATCTTTTTATTACTTGTTCTTATTGTCCTAGTAGCTTATTATATGTTGGCTTAAGTTCCATAGGTGTCAAATGCACGCTCGTTTGATCACATGAATGCTGAAAACAATCCAAATACACTCCAAAGAGAACAAATGTGCACTTTTGACACCTAATAAGCTTTTAAACTTTTGAGTACTCATTCTTATGGTCCGAGTAGCCTATTGTATGTGTTTATTTAATTAAGTTCCAAAGGGTGTCAAACCCATGCTCGTTTATTTCCATGAATGCTGAAAACTGTCCAAACATGCTACAAAAGGAAAAACCACATACTTTTGACACCCAATAAGCTATTGAATTTTGTGTACTCATTTTTATGGTCCTAGTGGCGTATTATATGTGTTTAATAACTTAAGTTCCAAATGGTGTCATACGCAAGCTCGTTTGTTTCCATAAATCCTGAAAGCAGTCCAAAACACTCCATAAGGAAAAACTGTGTACTTTTGACACCAAATAGACTTTTGATCTTTTGAGTACTCATTCTTATTGTCCAGAGAGTGTTAAACACACGGTCGTTTGATCACATGAATGCTAAAACAGTCCAAATACACACCAAAGGGAAAAACTGTATACTTTTGACACCAAATAGGCCTTTGATATTTTAACTACTCATTCTTATGGTCCTCATTACATATTATTATTTTTTACTTGCTTAAGTTTTGAAGGGTCTCAATGTTTGATCACACAAATTCCGAAAACAGTCCAAAGAGAAAAACTGTGTACCTTTGACACCGAACTAGCTTTTGAACTTTTGAGTACTCATTGTTATGGTCCTAGTAGCGTATTGTACGTGTTTATTTTCTTTAGTTTCAAAAGGTGTCAAACGCACACTCGTTCAATCACATGAATGTAAAACTGTCCGAATACACTCCAAAGAGAAAAACTGTGTACTTTTCACTCCCAATAAACTTTTGAACTTTTGAGTACTCATTCTTATGGTCCAAGTAGCGTATTGTATGTTTTATTTGCTTAAGTTCCAAAGGGTGTCAAACGCACGCTTGTTTGTTTCCATGAATATCGAAAACAATACAAATACGCAGTCTAAGGAAAAACTACGTATTTTTGACACCCAATAAGATTTGGAAACTTTGTGTACTCATTTTTACTGTCCTAGTAGCATATTATATATGTTTAATTACTTAAGTTCCAAAGGGTGGCAAACGCACGCTTGTTTGTTTCCATGAATCCCAAAAGCGGTCCAAAAACTCCATAAAGAAAAACTATGAACTTTTGACAGCAAATAGGCTTTTAATCTTTTAAGTACTCATTCTTATTGTTGTATTAGCGTATTGTAGGTGTTTATTTGCTTAAGTTCCAAAGGGTGTCAAACGCAAACTTGTTTGATCACCTGAATGCCTAAAACTGTCCAAATACACTCCAAAGAGAAAAATTGTGTACTTCTGACACCCAATAAGTGTTTGAACTTTTGAGTACTCATTCTTATGGTCCTAGTAGTGTAATGTATGTGTTTATTTTCTTAAGTTCCAAAAGGGTGTCAAACGAACTCTCGTTTGATCAAGTGAATTCTGAAAACATTCCAAATACTCACTCTAAGAAAAAATTGCATATTGTTGACACGCAATAAGCTTTTGAAATTTTGTGTACTCATTTTGATGGTCCTAGTAGCATATTATATGTGTTTATTTGCTTAAGTTCCAAGGGGTTTCAAACGCACTCTCGTTTGATCACATGTATGTCGAAAAATGTCCAAATATGCACTGCACTCTAAGGAAAAACTGTGTATTTTTTACACTCAACAAGCTTTTGATATTTTGTGTACTCATTTGTGCAGTCCTAGTAGAATATTATATGTATTTAATTACTTAAGTTTTAAAGGGTGTCAAATACACACTCGTTTGTTCCCATGAATCTCGAAAGCAATCCAAAACACTCCATAAGGAAAAACTGTGTACTTTTGACACCTAATAGGCTTTTTATATTTTGAGTACTCATTCTTATTGTCCTAGTATAGTATTATACGTGTTTATTTGCTTAAGTTCCATAGGGTGTTAAACACAGGGTCGTTTGATCCCATGAATGCCAAAATTGCCCAAATATACTTCAAAGAGAAAAACTGTATACTTTTGACACTCAATAAGCTTTTGAAATTTTAATTACTCATTCTTATGGTCCTAGTTGCATATTATTTTTGTTTATTTTCTTAAGTTCCAAATATTGTCAAACGCACACTCGTTTGATCAATGCCGAAAACAATCCAAATACAGACCAAAGAGAAAAACTGTGTAATATTGACACCCAATAAGCTTTATTTATTTTGATTACTCATTCTTATGGTGCTAGTAGCGTATTGTATATGTTTATTTTCTTAAGTTCCAAAGGGTGTCAAACGAACACTCGTTTGATCACATGAAAGCTGAAAATAGTCCAAATACAATCCAAAGAGAAAAACTGTCTACTCTTTTGTATGTGTTTATTTGCTTAACTTCCAAACGGTATCAAACGCACGCTCGTTTGTTTTCATGAATGCCAAAAAATTGTCCAAATACTCACCATAAGGAAAAACTGCGTACTTTTGACACCCAACAAGCTTTTGAAATTTTGAGTAGTCATTTTTATGTCCTAGTAGCGTATTATATGTGATTGTTTGCTTAAGTTCCATAGGGTGTTAAAAGCACACTCGTTAGATCACATGAATGTTGAAAACAGTCCAAATACATTTCAAAGAGAAAAACTGTATTCTTTTGACACCCAATAAGCTTTTGAACTCTTAAGTACTCATTCATATGGTCCTAGTAGTGTATTGTATGTGTTTATTTTCTAAAGTTCCAAAGGGTATCAGACACACGCTCGTTTGATCTCATGAATGCCGAAAACAGTCCAAATACACTCCAAAGAGAAGAACTATGTACATTTGACACCCAATAAGCTTTTCAAATTTTGAGTACTCATTCTTATGGTCCTTGTAGTGCATTGTATGTGTTTAATTTTTTATGTTCCAAAGGTTGTCAAACGCACACTCGTTTAATCACATGAATGTCGAAAACAGTCCAAAGAGAAAAATTGTGTACTTTTGACACCCAACAAGCTTTTGATCTTTTGAGTATTCATTCTTATGGTCCTAGTAGCTTATTATATGTTTTTATTCGCTTAAGTTCCAAAGGGTGACAAACGCATGCTCATTTGTTTCCATGAATGCCGAAAATAGTCCAAATATACTCCAAAGAAAAAAACTATGTTCTTTTGACACCCATAAGCTTTTGAACTTTTGATTCTTATGGTCCTAGTACCGTATTTTATGTGTTTATTTGCTTATGTTCCAAAGGTTGGTAAGTGTACGCTATTTTGTTTACATTAATGCCAAAAACAGTCCAAATATACTCCATAAAGAAAAACTGCGCACTTTTGACACCTAATAACCTTTTGAACTTTTGAGTACTCATTCATATGGGTCTAATAGCTTATTGTATGTGTTTATTTTCTTAAGTTTCAAAGGGTGTCAAACGCATGCTCATTTGTTTCCATGAATGCCGAAACAGTCCAAATACACACCATAAGGAAAAACTGCATACTTTTGACACCCAATAAGCTTTTGAAATTTGGTGTTCTTATTTTTATGGTCCTAGTAGTGTATTATATGTATTCGATTTCTTAAACTCCAAAGGGTGTCAAATGCACGCTCGTTTGTTTCCATGAATCCTGAAAGCAGTTCAAATACACTTCCTAAGGAAAAATTGTGTACTTTTGGCACCTAATAGGCTTCTGATCTTGTGACTCGTGAGTACTTATTCTTATTGTCCTAGTAGTGTATTATATGTTTTTATTTGCTTAAGTTCCATAGGGTTTTAAACGCATGCTCGTTTGATCACATGAAGCCGAAAACAGTCCAAACACACTCCAAAGAGACAAACTGTGTACTTTTGACACCCAATAAACTTTTGAACTTCTAAGTACTCATTCTTATGGTCCTAGTAGCGTACTGTACGTGTTTATTTTCTTATGTTCCAATGGTTATTTATTTTCTTATGTTCCAATGGTTGTCAAACCCATGCTCGTTTGATCACATGGATGCCGAAAACAGTCCAAATACACTTCAAAGAGAAAAACTGTGCAGTTTTGACGCACAATAAGATTTTATACTTTTGAGTACTCATTGCTATGGTCCTAGTAGCATATTGTATGTGTTTATTTACTTAAGTTCCAAAGGTTGTCAAATGCACACTCGTTTGATCACATGAATGCCGAAAATAGTATAAATACACTCAAAAGAGAAAAACTGTGTACTTTTGACAACCCATAAGCTTTTGAACTTTTACGTACTCATTCTTGTTGTCCTAGTAGCGTATTATAGGTTTTTATTTGCTTAAGTACCAAGAGGTGCATGTGAAAGCTAAAAACAGTCCAAATACACTCCAAGAGAAAAATTGTGTACTTTTGACAACCCATATGCTTGTGAACTTTTGAGTACCCATTCTTATGGTCCTAATAGCGTATTTTATGTGTTCATTTGCTTATGTTCCAAAGTTTGTCAAGTGTACACTATTTTGTTTCCATGAATGCCGAAAACAGTCCAAATATACTCCATAAGGAAAAATTGCGGACTTTTGACACCCAATAAGCTTTTGAACTTTTAAGTTCTGATTCGTATGGCTCTAGTAGCATATTATATGTGTTTGTTTGCTTATGTTCCAAAGGGTGTCAAACGCACGCTTGTTTGTTTCCATTAATGCCGAAAACAGTCCAAATAACAAAAAACTGCATACTTTTGAACCCAATAAGCTTTTGAACTTTTGAGTACTCATTCTTATGGTCCTAGTAGCAAATTGTATGTGTTTAATTGCTTAAGTTCCAAAGAATGTCAAACGCACATTCGTTTGTTTCCATGAAATCCGAAAACAGGCCAAATACAATCCATAAGGAAAAACTGTGTACTTTTAACACGTAATAAGTTTTTGATCTTTTGAATACCGTTCTTATTGTCCTAGTAGCGTATTTCTTGAATTTCTTTTGTTTTTTATGGGTGATTGAGAAATTTAGGGATTAGGGTTGGGTCGGGGTCTGTTTGGTTGCCTGGAAAAATTTGGGAAGGAAAATTGGGTCATAGGATTTCTTGATTTGTTGTTGGATTTGTGGGAATTGTAATTTCTGGTTGAATTTTTCTGTTTTCATGTTTTTGATTAAAGAAGAATCGGAAAGCCAAAGAGGAGAAAGGAAAACTTAAACAAAAGACCTTTCCTTCTCCTTGCCATTCTTTTGCCCATCTTCCACTTCTAAGTTTATGACATTTCTCATGAGGCCTTCAAACTTCTTTAGTCTCATGGCCCCACATATTAATTTGATGGTGGGGTCCACTTAAAATACTGGGGACAAAGCATCTCTATGCTTATTCTTAGTTTAGCAGTTTTTGCCCAAGTTGGTTTGCTCTGCCCACCTTAATGAAGAAATGAAACATCTTAATTATATTCTCTGTTTTTTTATCTGAGTTTGGTAGGAGCATCTAAATCCCTAAATGTAAATTTAATCTCATAAGTTCTAAATATTGATGCGTGAGATTGGCCACATTTCATTTCTTCAAGGAGTCCATTTTTAAGATGTTGAAAATAAAGAATAGTGGGGGTTTCACAATTGACACTTTCATATGATGTTTTAGGGGACATGCAATTGATGATATGTGAAAACAGTTGTTAGCTAAAAAGTAAATATATGCATGTCTGAGAAAGTGGTGTGGAGCAATGCATAAATGTAAAGTTGTGATCTACTCAAACCACGTCTCATCAATTTTCACAAAGTAAATTCAAAGCAATTATGCAATACAATGGATGTTAAGAGTAATTTATGTTAGTTTGATTCACATTGTCGGTCTATCTTCTGATAGTTTAAAGTTTCGAGTCTGGTAACAAAGTTTTAGTTTTTTTTTTTTTTTCTTTTTGAGGTTTCGTTGTGTCGTGCATCCACTTATGCTTAAGCTATTGGGGTTTAGTAGTTATCTAATTTGAAATTTCATAAGGATTCATTGTGTTGTGCATCTTTCTATGCTTAAAACTTAGATTTCATGAGGTTTTGTTGTGCTGTGCATTTTTCGTACGTCTGCTTATATCTATTTCTGCTTAAGCTTTTGGAGCATGGTTGTGGATGCAAATTTCCACCATCTTCTTCTTTGACGAAAATGTACCTGCAAAATAATACCACCTAAGATTAAGGTCAAAGTCAGAATTCTAAAAAGAATGTATTTAGGAGTTTGTGGGTAGCAAATGGCTTAGCTTTTTACTGGGATAATAGGGCTATTTATAGGGGAGTGGCCGACCCTATTTTGAGAATAGTGGTCGACCATTTATGGTGTAATTGGGTGAATAATTACAAGATATTATGTGAAATAATATCTTGCAATGGCAATTAATCCTAAATTAAATAGGAAATTTTGGGAGTTACCTTTTGAATAAGGATTTGATGAGGAGTGATGAGAGGGATTTGAATAAATAGCATTTTGATCACTTTGACTCTTCCTTGATTGAGTCATTGTTGTCCGTTGCATGGGCATGGGAATCGCGGTGTGCCTCGAGGGTAATTTTGTCATTTTAACCCAAAAGTCCACGTGTCACCTCCATAATTTTCTTGATTATTTTTTGCTCCACAAATGCTCCCACATCTGCTGGGCTGCTCGTAAGAAAGGGTAGTAGGTGTAGAGATCTTCCCTTGCTTTAGGAAACATAAGATTGTTTCCTATTTTGATGTAGATTCCCACTTTAATTGGAAACTATATCCTTCTAGGAAAGGGAAATAAATCACTTCCAAAGTCTATTTAAGTCTACCTTAGGTAGATGATTATATCAACTATAGAAAACAATTTATTCTACCCTACAAGAGAGAGAAAGCTAGAGGATATTTGTTCTCCATCCCCTAGCAATCTTCTTCACTTTCCCATGCAAATGACCGTCTTTTGTTGCTTTCTTCGTCTTCACGCTGCACCAAGGTAAGAAATAATTAATTTTCCTTGTCGTCTTAATTTTTTGAGAGCTTCGGGGCTTGAAATTTGGCTCAAAGGGGATCAAGGATGTGTTAAATAATGGTTGGGGAGCCACAACATGGCTGCTGTCATGGGGCTGCTTCCTCAGCACCAAGGGCTGGCGGCGTGTAGCTAGCTTGGGCCAGAACTTGAGCACTGGGGAGCTGGGCTTGGGCCGTTGGGCTCGAACCTGTCCGGGTGAGAGGAATGAGGTACGGGTTAGCTGCCCCCTTCCTATTAGTTTTGGGCCATGAGCCCCTAGGTTGGCCCACAAGAGAGATGAGAATGAGAAAGGCGTAGGGGTTGGGCTCCCTTGGTTGCTGTCCTTGGGCCCCTTTTACACCTTTTTTTTTTTTTTGTGCAGTCATCTAACGATTCTTCCTTGTATCTTTGTAGAATTTCTTTGACCATGTCTTCTTCAAGCCACAAGAGTGACGATGCTTTGTCGCTGTTGTACTGTCAAGGTGGGTTTTTGAGTAAAGTGGGCTACTTCAAGGCTGCTCACTTCAAAATTAGTTCAGATGACTCTTTCAGAAATTTCCTTGAAGCATACAGGCATGTCATTCCATCCCGAGGTGTGTGTGAAGTGTGTCAAGGAGGGGAGCAGTCGTGAGCCATGTAGTGGGGCTCAGAGAGTTATCAAGTTTCACCCCTACTACTTCGTGTTGGGATTTACTTTTCCTATGCCGCGTTTCTTCCATGAAGTGTGCCCCCGCTTAATGTTCTCCAAATGTGGTCCGTGTGATGGTGGGATTCCTTAACCTGAGCCAATTCTTTGACTTGGATCTAATTGTCAACGAATTCTGGTACTTCTTTAACATAGGCCGCATTAATGGAGTTGGGCAATTGCGATCCCACATAGGCTCTTCGTTCATTCGAGCAAGGGAAATCATGACTAGGCCAATGAGACTTTGAAGATAAGTGGAAAATGAGAGTCTGATTCTTCTTCTGAGTTGCGTGTTCCGATGATTTTCATCACCGGTAAGTACACTGTTTGGTCTTTAGACTGCTTTGTGCTTTTGATAAGTTGCTCTCTGATTTGTTGATTGTCCTCATCTGCTTATGTAGATTCCAAATTTGGCTCAACTCCCAAGACTTCTCCAGATATGAAGAAGGTGCATGTTACTTTAGGTATTTCTGCTGGGTACCGTGAATGGTGTTGAATGGTTAGTCCTCTTTGCAGGGACAAAGGTGGGCTACCCTTGAGATAAGAGATAAAGTGGATCAAGGTGGATGCATTGGCTCGTCCGTTCGCTATCGTGGAGCCTGCTATGAATGAAGGTGGAAAGAATAGACCTTCCCTGCCTGCTCAAGAGATGCCGGTTGAGAAAAAACCAAAGACTTCATCCGCTGCTCGTGAGGGTTTGCTTGTTGCTGAGAGGCCTGTGATTGACTTGACTTTTTCTAAAAGGAAGAAAGATGAGGCTGCTAGATCTCAGCTAGTGACGTCTGCCATGCCGAAGATAGCTAGTATGATTGCTGACAGGATTGCTCAACGTAAAGGTTCTGTCTTGGCCTAAGTGCCAAAGTCTTTGCTAAGACGTCCGTTGGAAGCTAAGTCTGGTTCACCTTTTGAGATGATTGATATAATGAAGAGCGATAAGGTGGACTCTGCTGTTAAAATGCGACAGGGCCTAGTCCTCTTGCTGTTCAGACTGGTTCGCCTGCTGGGAAAGAAGAGACTGCTCGTGTGAGCAGTTGTGAGAAATTCACCAAGCCTGTATCTAGAAAGTTTGCTGAGATTTGTGCGCTTTTGAAGCCAGAGCTACTTGAAGACATGGATGCGTGTGCCAAGCTTGTTGATGGTGTTAGAAGGGTTGTTTGCCCAAGTTCCTTTACGAATCATACGACCCAATATAAGAGGACTGCTCTGCTTGCCATGAAGCAGAAAACGACGATTCTGGTAGCCGAGTCTAACTTCTTGACCAAGAAGATACCAAGGCTTCCAATGAGATGGCAACGACTATGGCAGCTGAGGTTTATTCTTCTGCCGAGATGATCAAAATGTTGGAGTCTGAGCTCGTCGCTTTAAAAGGGTCCAATATCTCTGCCCCACTTCTTTGTAACTTGAGACCGCCGGCCAGGAGATCGTTGACTTGAAGACTAGGCTTGACGCAATCTAAAGTATGAAAGTGCAAAGAATGAGATTGGTAGTTACATACCTCATATTCAAGATCTTGAATGCGAGCTTCATTCTACTGTTTACGCAAATGATGAAGAGATTATTGTTGATTATAATCAAGTGATCCACTTCCAGAAGACGCGCTGAAGATGCGTTGAAGATCAACGAAAATATGAAGAAGAAGGCGGATGAGCTGCAGGGCATCCATATTGGTCTGCTCAAGGAGAACGAACAGCTGAAGGGTGAAAACGTTGGACTCGAGGCTTCGCTTGTTCATAGTTAGGCTGATTTCTACAAGCTAGGTTATCTAGATCATCTCTTTGGTAGGGCGTCTGACTTTGAGTTTGCTGAGAAAGACTTCGAGACCTTCTCTATTTCTCCAGAATACTTGTTTGCCTTTACTTTTGAGGCTTCCATTGGTGAAGTAGTCGAAGAAATTAGTGCCCAAGATGAGGCAGCCAGGGGTAAAGCGCCGGATGATGCTGCTACTAAGAGTGTGGCAGCTGCTAAAGGTGTGGTAACCGAGTAGTTGTGGGATGTCCAAGCTACTGAAGAGTAGTCTTCTAGGTAACCATTAGGATTTTCTTTGTTTTCCTTGTTGCTTTTTGCTTTGCTTAAACTTCATCGATCTTTGCTATTTGTTCTCAATTTTGCTAGAAAATTTAATAAACTTGCTTCCTTTGCTTTTCTTCATCTTCGCTTCTTTTGTTTACGCCTAACCTTTGACTTTTAGACCAGCGGTAAGCGTGCTACTTTTTTATAAGCAGACATGCCCACATAGCCTATGCAACTATAGGTTTTGGTGTAGATCTTTTGCAAAGTTGTTAGCCATAGGGTCAGCAGCCAGATACCTTATTTACAGAGGCAGACGAGTCTACGTGACCATTTGGCTGTTAACTTTGGCTTTCTTCAATCCTTTGAGTTGTGCGACCTGCATCACAACATACTAAAGATTTATGGGGCATGAAATTCACTAACTTTTTGTATCAAAAGTACGTGGTTGTATGGAATTTCTAGGTAAAGGTTCGAGAGAACTCCTTGCTCTTTATGTAACCAATTATGTAGGTTGCGTAGCAAGTATCACAACACTTTAGGAATTAGTGTAGATCTGAACTATCATTCCGCGCTTGGTAGAGGTAAAGCTTATTGACTTTGTAGCATGTCAGTAGTGGATAGAGTTTCGTATATGCATGCTAATTGTTTAACCTTTCACAAAAATGTGCGGTTGTATAAGTTTAGCACGGCTTGCTGCTCATTTGGCTGAAAGCAAGAGAATTATGGATTAAGCTTGTTTTAGAGTTGTTGGATTTATGCTTTTCTTGAGATTTTGGGTTTGATGATGGAAGAGAGTGAAAAAAAATAGAGAATTTGGATGGGGATGGCTATGGTGAATTTGAGTATGCACCGTATCTAACATTTCCTCTTTCTATTTTTCTTTATGGTTACAACGAGAGACCAAAATTGAGAGAGAAAGAGTGGTGACCCGTTATTCCATGGCGGCCGACGAGGAGGAGGTGGAGGATGATGTCGTCTGCAACATCATAACCCCTCTATTTTCTCGTACGAATCTAATCCAACTCTGGCTACATTCCTCCTATTCCATCAAGAAACCCCCACAACCCTCTTGATTTCCAGTGACCCACCCATTCGCCGGTTCTTTAATTTAATAATTTTTTTGCTACACCCATTTTTTATTCAGGGACAAATTGGAATATAATTTTATTCAAAAAAAAACAATGGGTGTAGTGATAAGATTGCAGGGTTCAAATAAAATTTCACTAACTAAAATAACGCAAACATAATATTTAAAACAACAAAAGTATAACACAAGTATTAGAGACTTAGGTGACGTTAGATCGGGTTGCTTTTAGGCTTTAGTTTTTGTATTTCCACATTGCCCCAAATGTTTCAATGTTTCCAAAACTAACTCAAAATATTTTTCAAATTTGTAAAAACGGCTTAACCAGTGTCTTGACCGTGTCCAACCCGTGTCGGGGGCATGTCAGAGGCTTGTCGACGTGGCAGAGTGTTGGGTTTCGGAAGGTTTGTGCAACCTAGATGGCAGGCAACAAGGCTTTCCAGTGCTCAGTAATCATTGCTGGCAACAAGGCTGTAATTGTAAGGTCATCTCCAACCGAATGAGGGCCATAGGGCTCTCTTTAGCCCTATAGCCCTCCAAGAAATTATATTTTAATGAATAGTGTCAGGCCATATTTCATACCATCTCCAACGGAGGGGGCCAAAGGGCCATAGGCCAAACATAATTTATTATTTCAATTTAAAGAATATAACAACTTAAATTTAAAAATTACAACTTAAATATTAAAGACTACAACTTGAATTTAAAGACTATAATCATCATCATCATTCGCCATTGTAGGAGTATAGTCGGATGTAAACAACTCCCGTCGGGCCATAATTTCCCTCTTTTTCCTATCAAAATATGTCTTACTCATCAGAATGTAATCCGAAGTGTTCATTTGCATGTTCCTATCATCTATCTCTTTTTGTATTTGTTTTGCCCGTTCTTCGTGCCTAAAGTTCCTTTTTTCCGCGGCAAAGGCATTTTGCTCCACCATTAATCGCAATAAGGATGCCATTTCCTGTTGAAAGGCGTAAACATCCTTTGCCTTGCCCTTTTCCTTCAATTTTCGGGCCTTGTTTCATCCCGTAGCCCTAGGTATGGAACCTTCACCCGGAGACGGATTTCTACCCTTGTTTCTTGAATGGTAAGAAAGATTATTGGAAGAGATAAGAGAATAGAATGTGAAGAATTGAAATAAAATGAAGTAAGATAGTATGGAATGGTGAAAATTATGTGAGAAATGGTGTATGAATGGCTTAGGTATATATAGGAAAAAAAAATTAGATATTTTTTTTTTAAATTTTGTCTGGAAAAAAAAAATTCAAATCCAACGGTAATCTGGCGTCAGCATGACGTCAACTAGCCATTGCTAGCACCATTGGGTTTGAAATTCTGGTGCTGGCTCGGGGCTAGCTGGCTAGCTTCTTTGGGCTAGCTGGCTAGCTTCTTTGGGCTAGCTGGCTAGCTTCTTTGGGCTAGCCGATTGGCCTGATTTGATGGTTTTGGCCCGGAGGGGTCCACGAGCCCTTTGGCCTAACCCTTGGTTGGAGACGGTTTTGGTGTCATTTCGAGCTATTTTTAGCCCTTTGGCCGGGTCGGTTGGAGATGGCCTAATCATCCAAGCTGCATACGAGTAGGCGAGCAATAAGGCATTTCAACCTAACTGGTTGCGGGCCTTTTTTTATGTAAAATTTAACTACACAGGTATGAGGCCGAAACAGAAAGTCGGTTTTCAAGAAGTGTGCCTCATTCCCAGTCCTAGTGGAATATGCTAGATCCACAGATGAGTAGATGTTGTCTTATAATTACGAATTAACTTCGCATCACTGACGGATATAATAGCTCCAAAACGCCAATCAGCATTTTCATTTTGTAATACTTCAAAAACAGCACAGAGAGCCAATGCTAACTTCCCCAATTGGACGGTTGCAGGAATTTCAAAAGAATATGCACTTATATAACGAGGGTAGTCATAACCAGAAGATACCTGTAACACAGTAGTAACAGTGTTACCTTAATTATATATAATCCCCTGTTTACCAGAGAGAGAGAGAGAGAGAGACCTGATTCAGAACCTTGAGGTTTTGCAACTCATAATTGCTGGATGGCAGAGTTGTAAGATCCTCACGGTATGATAAATACAACTCTTGAATCCCAAAATGAGATACCCAATTGATAAGTGTAAGTCTTTTATGGCAGTGCCTTGTAGATTCATATATCTTACGGATCCCATCTTTCCCACAATTACTGGAAAATGCGTAAGCCTAAAGCATCTCCGAGGTCAATAACTTCTAGAGATTTCAAGCTGATTCTTCTTGGAAATATCACGAGGTTAAAGCAGCCCCTAACTCTCAACTCAACAAGTTTATCAAGGAATCCAACTGAAGGATGAACCTCAACTAAACCTCTGCAGTAATTTAGATTCAAACGCTTTAAGTTTGGGATTCCGGTGCAGTCAGGGATTTCCTCTAAGAATTTACAACGTTCAAAATTCATATTTGTCAAATTTGGGAATGCCTGCGCAACGAGAAAAAGAAGGGCTAGAGAAAAGAAAGGATAAAATAAACCTTCATAGAAATCTTCAGCCTAAAAATATGAGAAAAAATAGGGGATGAATACTTCAAAGTACCTTGAATCCCTCCCACAGTCCGGTTATGCAGCTTCCGGGCATCTTCAGCGCAAAGAGTTTCATTGGATGAAAATATGATGGCAAAGATTGTAACGAACATCCAGGCCAGTCAAGCCTCCTCGACTCATTGGAGAGATAATCAAAGTCCCCAGAAAAGAGTGCATCATAGTTCACGAAGAATTTCAGATCTTTCATCTCTGAGAAGCTTTTAGCATTCAAGCATATGTGATTATATGGTTCAGGTACCTTTACCATAATTCCTTTGATTGCATTTGTTCCCTGTTGCACGAAAACAAAACAATAGTTTTAAGAAACCTGGTTATACTTTATCCAGTAAAGTGCAAGTCTTTTCAAAATATAAATATTTTGCTTAAGATTTTACCAAGGAAATAATAATCAGATATGGGCTTGCTTGTAGAATTGAATGCCACAACATATAATTTATACGTACAGTATTTTCAGTTATCAAACGATAAACATCCTCGTGGAACCACAATCTGCTACGCTTTCCAGGTTCATTTGGCCATTCTTGGCAAACTATTTCTTTACCCATTTCTTCTAGCGAGTCATGCATCAGAATCCGAGTTCCATCTAGAGTTATGAGAGCCTTTTCTACAAGTATTTGAATGCCAATCGTAGGGTTGAGGTCACAACATTGTAAAATTTCTGTTACATAGGCTACATCTTTACCTTTAAAGAAACATGCAATGTCAAGGAAAACTTCTTTCACAAGATCTTCCAATCCAGAAAAACTTATTTTGAGTATTTCATGTATCTGTTTTTTAGAAGCTCTTTTGTAACTATCTACTGTCCCTAGCCAGTGATCTGCACTTCTGCCACACAAATGAGAACCCAAAACTATCAGAGCCAATGGGAGGCCTTGAACATGGTGTACTGGACGTTTAGTGAGTTCCTCATAACCATTCGGGGGTTGATTTGTTTTGAATGCATTCCAACTGAACAACTCAAGAGCTTTTCGACCATCTAATGCCTTGACGTCGTATACAAAATGAACTTGATGAGCAGTCAGCAAATGCTTATCTCTTTCTACTGCCCGATCCAAACCAATCAGACCCTCGAGCTAATTTGTTTAACTGTTCCAATTGGTCCACATCATCAAGAATTAAGAGAACCTTTTTATTGCCTAGCCTCTTCTTTATCAGCTGAGCTCCTCTATCAACACTAGTGACCTTCAACCCTTTTCCCCTAAGAATTTCAGCTAGAAGAGTCTCTTGCAATTGGACTACGCCTCCACATGCCAATGAATTTTCTCTAACATTTGCCAAAAAACTACTACCATCAAACTAAGAGGCAATTGAATTATAAACAGCTTTCGCAATTGTTGTCTTGCCTATTCCACCAGTCCCCCATATCCCTACCATTCTAACACCATCTCCCCCAACATCTAAGAACTTATCCACTTCTTTTATGCAAGACTCTAATCCAACTGGATATGGAGCAACATCCAAACATGTCTGGTGTAACACTTCAACTGAAATCTCCTCAAAGATCATATGGATAAATTGAGATTCATGCCTGCCAATTTGAAAAAACAATTAAAAAAACAATATTTCATATATCAACATTACACCTTGAAAACACAACACTTCACACCAAAATTAGTCGACCACTTGTTGCAGTCTCATTGTTTTAGCCTTTGTTTTTAACTCGATTTTACCTCACTGGTGATGTTAATTGCCACCTTCTTTTAAAATTCCCTAAATTTGTCCTCCAAATAATTATGTTCGAAATTTTTTCCATAAATCAATATCCATTTTATGTTTGGGCGCCGATTTTTCACACCCCATAAAGAAACTGGTTTAGGAGTGGTGAATATATTAAAAAAAAAATCAGTTTTTGACAAATAAAGCAGTTTTTTAGTAAAACAAATAATAAAGCAGTTTAAGCGAAAATGAAAACTGAAATATCCCAAAATATACAAAAAAAAAGGCTAGTAATTAGGCACTGGAGTGGTTAGTAATAAACGTACCCATCCAAGAAAGGCCACCCAGACAAGCTTGCTGCTTCTGAAAGAGCTTCCCTCCATCTGTACACCTTCTCAATATTATCTTTGAATGTTCGCTCGTGTTGAGCAAGTGCCTCACCATATGATCCTCTTTGGTTTCGTACATTCGACGGATCCACCTTGTAAAAAATTGACCTAACCATTTGTTGTTTTGATTTTTTACACTCAAGGATCTTCTCGAGTTCATCCAAGCACCACTTGGACTCGGCATAATTTTCAGAGAGTACGATGATAGAAATCTGACTCTTCAATTGCTCTGAGAAGAGATGCTGATATATTTTCTCCTCTTCTGATCCCATCATCTATGAAGGTAGTGATTCCCTTCTGACGCAAAGCGTTGTACAAATGACCTGTAAAATTATTGCGCGTGTCCTCACCTCTGAAACTCAGAAACACATCATAAGTGTATGGATTTGAGATAGAAAAAGAGGAAGAGGCTGCTTGATTGGCCAGACAAGCCATATTGTTTGTCTGGGGTCCAGATAACTAAACAGCCAGAGAGTTGGGAATTGTACTCATTTCTGAAACTGTTCGTGTTGAGAAAAACTTTATTGGGGTTGACCCCGATAGTGCATCTCTCGCAAAAACACGAGACTCGGTATTTTGGTCTCACCAGACCTTACTGATCCCACATGGTGTGAGAACCTCCCTGCTCGGGCAGCGCTGTGGAAGTTTCTCTCCTTGTAGGAAGCAGCTTCCTGCTGCCTGCAAATACAAATGTGAAGTCAAACGTGAGGACCCTTAAGGTTTGATATTTCTTTGTTCCTGACGCGTTTTTCACACAAAGAAACAACAAGAAGTAGTCTTTCGCTCTTGTCCAATTGACTTAATTTATACCGTCTCGCGTGCGTGCGTGTGTGTCGAACGGTAATTTCCCGGTCTTATATTTTCAACACAAACTTGCCAAGGGAGTGACAATCAGAGCACATTCTGAGGTTGTTAACCATATGAATCGGCACTCCTTGACATGCTCCGATCAGCCCGAAAGCAATGGCAAGTTTCTAACTGTGTCGACTGAGCAAGTATCCCTTTTCCTTCTCATCGACATCAAGCAGGACAATATCCAAATCAGGAACATGACCGGCTTCTCTTAGTCTGCAGTTGATTTCTTGCAGCATCAATCCAGTCTGGCTCTTCTCTGTGCTAGTATCATGGCCTGATGTAAACTCGTGGATCATTCCGTTGACGTGTAATTCTATGGAGCTTGATCCGCCACCTTGTGGACGCCTTTCTCCTTCAACTGCAGCCTCACTTTTACAACGTCAGCCCATTTCCCAGTAGATGCATATATGTTTGACAGAAGCACATGAATTCCGGTCCTCTGAGTAGACAGCTTGGATATCCGTTCGGCTGCATGTGATGCAATTTCGACATTTTGTGGGTTCGGCAAGCAGCCAAGAGAGTCCCCCAAATGACGTCGTTGGGCTCCATTGGCATGCTCTTTACCATGCAACCGTAATGAACAATGTGGGGGGGAAGCCGTGGACAGGCTACATTAACCTGAAATTGTTCCAAAAACCCTACATCGCTGCATGCTGTTAGTAGTGCCACAAAGAATACTACATCTGGTTTCACTCCTTGCCTAATTATCTCACCAAAGAGCTGTAGAGTCCGTTTCCCATTCCCTCCATGGCCATTGCTCCAACGGCTGCGGTCCATGCAGAAACATCTCTTATTCTCATGTTATCGATCGAACAAGTCCATTGCACTTTGAGGATCGTCGCATCTAGCGAACTTGTCGACCAAAGCTGTGTCAAGCCGCATATCACAGTCGATTTTCTTTTTCTCAATATAAGCATGGGTCCACTTTGCAAGATAAAGAGCCTAGATATCCACAGGCAGATGCCACTTCCACCATGGTCACCCTATCTCCCTTTATTCCCTCGGCCTGCATCACCCCAAAAAGCTCAATTGCTTCCTCAAACATATATTCTTGGTCCAAAGCATCAATCATGGTGTGTTCCAAGAGACAAGATCACTCTTCGGCATCTCATTGAACATCTGCCAAGCGGACTTTAAGTCACCACATTTGATTAAACCTGCAATCATGGAGTTCAATGACACTACAGTCCTATTCAACATATTAAAAAAAATTCTGCAGGCTATCTCTTGTTTTCCACATTTCATGCCATGGCAGCACTTTCCGAACAGAGAATCGCCCAGTTGTGTACACGCACAACAATGTAACCCTGTCGCGTCATTTCAAAGACAGCAAGTGCCTCCCTAGCCAGTCCTTGACGCACATAATTTGACAAAATTGTATTGTAAAGCAACAAATTCTTATCTACATATTCGTCAAAAATCTGTTATATATGTAGCATCCATAGCTCCACATTTCATTTACATATCAACAAGGGAATTCACCATAAGCGTATTAACCTTCACTCCCGACTCACCAAGATAAGCACACACCCTCTCACTTAACTCAAGATCCTTCAACTTTGCACAAGCAGAAATGACACACACAGTGGTAACCGAATTAGGTTCAACACCCGCATCACCATTTCAAAAAACAAAGAAACAACCTCTTTCACCAAGTTCCTCCTAGCATAACCACAAATCAAGCTAGTCCACGACACGGTATTTCTCTCAGACATTCCATCAATGAATTCTCGATATACGCATCTCCCTGAAACCCCATCTTCACAAGCGCTCGATGCAGCTGAACCCTTCATAAAAAGCCACAATCTTCGAGCAAGCGCTCAGCGAGAATGGAAACGTGAACTTATCAGGCAAAATGCCCTTCACCGACATCTGAACATAAGGCAGAATCGCCTCATCACCAAGCCCAGCACTGGCATAACCCCTTATCAGAGAATTGCACATGAACAAAATACCCTTTGTTTCTTGGTCTCCAAGGAAAAAGTCGAAGGCTTTTCGGGCATAATCCAAGCTTTCGGAGGTGCCCATTTCGGCGCATGTGGAAATCAGCTTGGTGACACTGGAGGGTCAGTTGCCATGGCCGGTTTTGGAGAAGCGACAGTGGAGTTGCTTTACTTGGTCCATGGTTTTGCACTTTTTGAGTGACCCACCCACTTGGGGAAGTTTCCATGGCTGTGGTTTTGGGTGTTGGGAGCTGTGAAGCTTGGGGTGGCGGAGGCCAGAGGGTTCGGTTGAAGCGTCGCAGCCATGGTGGTGGGATTTGCTCTATTTGGTGTTTGCACTTTGCACCGACTGTCAACTAACTTAACTGAAATGTTTCAATTGCTTCCTTTTCCGTTGGGATCAAACTCTGAATCGCACTAGATTCCGTCATAGTTGTTTTGTAGGGTTTCCTGTTGAGCCCAGCTATGTGAGCCCAAGCCCAATACTTCTTCTCTTGTAGTTGACCCGTACCTGCACCACCTTCGGGTCCATATAGTTAGGGTTACCTTTATGAGGAATATATATATGTAATAATGAGAGATGTGGAAACTTATGAATGATTGAATGAACTCTGTCTCTCTTTCCCTCAATTTCTCTCTTCCCCTTTTTCTCTTAATTTTTGCACTTTCTCTGTTTTCCCCTTTTTAATCATCTGAATCCAATTGGGCATACCAACTGGTATCAGAGCTCGTCGATTTGATGGGCAAGAACACACATTCCACCACCCTCGATCAAGATGCCATAGCTGCGGCAGCCGATGTTCTCAAGAACACCTGCGTACACAAGTCAACGACTTGGGTGAATCCATTTCCGCCCTGGAAACGCAGCAAACACACCTCCAACAATCTATTGATGCCTTGACCACCTCCAACACAACTTTTCAAAATAATATGACTTCCCAGTTTGCAGTGTTCCAATGCCTCCTCCTTGACGAACTCAGACTCCTTAAATCGAGTGTCCTACCCCTCCCCAAACAACCACCCACACCGTCACCCACCACACAGCCACCCCCTCTTCAACACCCATTCACCTTTCAATCCCCGCCCTTTTAACCCCAACGCATCACCTTCATTTCACTCCCTTTTTATGCCTCCCAGTACTCAATCATTATCAAGTCTCGGCCTTTCCCACCCACATTCCTCAAACCTAGCCCCCCTCCCCACCTATTCCACCACGCGACCCAACCCAGTTACCACTACCACACCAAGCTAACCCAACCCTACCCACCCTTCCTACGCATCATCATCACTCTTCTCCCTCCCACACACCCTCTTCTTTTTTGACCCATCCACAATCTTCTCATATCCTTCCTTGTACAACCCCCCACGCCCCCCCCCAACTCCCTACTTCACCCATATTAACAAACCCACCTCTCAAGAACCCTCATTCCCATTTTAAAGCTATAAAAATGGAATTGCCACGATTTAATGGCGAAGATCCCTACGGCTGGCTAGCCATGGCAGAACGTTACCTTGACTACTATGAGGTACCACCCCATCCATGGGTACTCGTGAGGGGCTGATGCCTCCATTTGGATGCAAGGTTTTGAGTAACGGTATGCGCTAGAAAATCGGAGCTTTTTTGTGGAGATGTTTCTCCAACGATTCGAAGGCGATGATAGTGCCAACATCAAATCTCAACTCACACATATCCAGCAAAAGACCTTCGTTGAGGATTATTTGGAAAATTTCACAAGACTTTCTTGTTGGGTCACGAATTGGACAGAGAACCAATTGAAACATGTGTTCTTAGGCGGCTTGAAAAAGGACATCCGCCATGACGTCCTCGCTCTTGAACCAGAATCATTACATCAAGCTCAGAAGTTGGCCAGAATTTTTGAAACAAAGCTCCAAGCCAAACGTTCTGTCCATTCCATTTTTCCCTGCCATTACCCATCCCCTACCACCACTCCTCATTCATCCATCACCACTCCAACACCAACAACCACCACAAGGCAATCACCTCTGCCTATCGGGCCCCTCAAGCGTTTAACACCAACTGAGGTGCAGGAAAAATGACACAAGAATGAATGTTTTAGCTGCCAAGAGCAATACAGCCCCACCCATAAATGCAAAGCCCCACTGCTTGTCGTACTTGACCCTACACTGCAGGAGGAAGATTCCCAAGAATTCCATGATTGCCATGAGGAGACTACGGTTGTTGAAGAACCTTCTTGTCACATGCTTGAGCTTTTCACAATTCCTGGCATAAATATAAGCAGACTAATGCAGTTGAAAGGGTCCATCTCTTCCAAACCAGTCATTGTCCTCATTGATTCCAGAGCAGCATGTAATGTTCTCAATCCTCGTATTGCCATACAATTGGACTTACCTGTGCACGAAATTAAACCTGTGAAATTCATCACAGCATTACATGACCGCTACTCCTCCAAATGAGCAACGGGTGTGACTCTCAAGATCCAAGATTACACATTACACAATTCGTTCCTCTTGCTAACTATACCTGGGTGCGACCTCATTTTGGGGGCAGAATGGTTAGAATCATTGGGATTCATTGGATGGGATTTTATACCCTCCAAGGATTGACACCCTCAACGTCCCTATTCCCTACATGTTACAACGTCGATACCTTATTGGACCACCTATACTCCCTCTTAGCCTCCATTCTCACCCCAAATACCACACTTACCCTACCCATTGACACTCACCCAGCCATTATATCTTTCATCCACCAATACAAACACCTCTTTGATCCCCTAGTTGGCCTTCCCCTCGAGAGATCAGTAGACCACACCATACCACTTCTTCCAAATACAAACCCTATAAAAGTCCGCCCATATTGATATCCCCACTTCTAAAAGGCTGAAATTGACAAACAAGTGCAGGAATTCTTAACTTCGGGTGTCGTTCACCCAAGTTCAAGCCATTTTTCTTCCCCGGTCCTCCTTGTTAAGAAGAAAGATGAGACATGGCGTTTATGTATTGATTATCGTGCCTTAAACGCAGTCACTATCAAAGACCGTTTTCCTATACCAGTGGTGGATGAACTCTTGGACGAGTTGAATAGCGCAATCATCTTCTCCAAACTGAACCTGAGATCGGATACCACCAAATCCGAATGAGTACCGAGTACATCCCTAAGACAGCGTTCCGCACCTACGACAGACACTATGAATTCACGATAATGGCCTTTGGCTTATCAAATGCGCCTGCAACATTTCAATCTTTGATGAATTCTATTTTCCGTCCATACTTACAGAAATTTGTCTTAGTCTTTTTTGATGATTTACTTGTTTATAGTCCTTCATTAGCTACTCACCTCTCCCATTTGGAGACCATTTTCGAAACTCTGTCTCACCACAGCTTGAACGTTAAATTAAGCAAGTGCTCATTTGGCCAAGAACAAGTTGACTATCGGGGACATACGATATCGGGCAAGGGAGTGGCTCTTGATGCATCCAAAATAAAGGCCATCGTGGACTAGCCGCAACCGACATCACTAAAAGGCCTTAGAGGGTTCCTCGGATTAACAAGCTACTATCGTAAATTTGTCAAGCACTACGACATACTTGCCAAGCCCCTCACCAATATGTTGAAACAGGGCAGATTCTCATGGTCCCCTAACTCTATCCAGGCCTTCAAAGCATTGAAACATGTATTAGCATCAACACCGGTGCTTGCCCTCCCAAATTTTTCGAAGCAATTTGTCGTCGAAACTGATGCATCAGGCAGCGGTATTGGGACCGTATTAAGCTAAGAGGGTCACCCAATTGCTTACCTAAGCAAAGCACTTTCAGAACGAACTATGGGTTTCTCTACATATGACAAGGAGATGCTAGCAATTGTCTTCGCAGTGCAACATTGGTGTCGGTACCTATTGGGCCAGCATTTCCGCATCCTCACTAACCATCAACCTATCAAACATTTTATGGAGCAATGGATTACAACCCCATAACAACAAAAATGGTTGGTGAAATTGTTGGGATACAACTATTCTTTCGAATATAGACCGGGTACACAAAACAGTGTTCCAGATGCTCTCTTCCGAAAACATGAACTTCTGCTTTTAATGGGCCTCTCAACACCCATATTCGACTGTATTCCACTTTTACAACGGTCCTATACTCATGATCCAGAGGTGTAAAAGGCTTAGAACCTTTTAGCTCAAGATCCAAACACTTCAATCAAGGGTTTCTCTCTCATCAATAATGTACTGCACTACAAACAAAGGGTCTTTGTTCCACTCACATCCCCATGGAGGCCTAAACTATTAGAAAAATTCCATGCTTCTCTCCAAGGGGGACACTCGGGTTTCTTGCGAACTTACAAGCGACTCTCCAGGAATTTTTTGTGGCCAGGAATTTGGAAAGAAACAAAACAATTTATGGTTGAATGCACTGAATGTCAGCGCCAAAATATCAAGAACATACATCCTCCCGAGTTGTTACAGCCCCTACCCATTCTCGCTGGCATTTGGCAGGACATAGTTATGGATTTCATCGAAGCACTTCCCCATCTAACAGCTACACCGTCATCCTCGTGGTCGTCAATCGTCTTTCAAAATATGGCCACTTTGTTCCTCTTAAACACCCATACTCAGTTACCTCTGTCGTTGATACTTTCATAAAGGAAATTTTTCGACTACACGGACTACCCAAATCAATTGTGTCTGATTGAGACCCGATTTTCATCAGCAACTTTGGGCACGAATTTTTTAAACTTCAAGGCAGCAAACTTTGCCTAAGTTCAGCCTACCACCCTCAAACAGATGGCCAAACGGAAGTCCTTAACCGCACTTTAGAACATTATCTTTGATGCTTTTCCTCTGACAAACCCTCTAAATGGTCTTCCCTCCTTCCTTGGGTCGAATGGTGGTATAATTCAAGCTTTCAATCTGCCATCAAAATGTGTCCTTATCAGGCGGTTTACGGAGTAGAACCACCAACAATCCACATGTATATGTGACACGCCCCGACCCTAATATTCCCCGAATACCAGGATAGACATGTGCTGGCCCGAAACCCGAGGGTGACGAAAGCCATTAATTGATACAAAAGCTAAGAATAAGAAGTAAATAAGGGTTATGAATTTAAATACAATGAGTTAATAATTTAGGAACGTATTCAGAGCATATAACTAACTAGAGCTCTAAAAGAATTAATATAAAATTGAATAAATAAAAGGATGTGGGTCCTACACCGAGATGACTCGAATATGCCAATGCGAAAGAGTTGACGTCGAGATTGTATGCCTCGATTCTAAATCCTAAAAGGGGGCGCAAAACAACCTTTCGCTAGGGATTATTTCTCCCGGCCTAACTGCCAACACCAGATCCTCGCCCCAGGTGACATACTGTTCACTAGGTACACACACATAGTTACGCCTCTCAAAAATAACCACTTCATAGTATAAAGTCATCCATGTTTATACTATAAAGAGGGGTTTCGAAAACATGTTCTAGCATCCTATCATTATCCATCAGATAGTTTACCAGTTCATGGTTTTTATAGAAAATACGATATATTAAAATATAGCTCAATATATGCCAACAATTAATTTCTTACAAATAACGGGATGATAATCAACATTTCAGTAAACATGCTTAACATAAAATCAGTTCATAAACTCGTAAGGCATGCATTTCATTTATGCAAATAAACTATAAAATTATGTAATTTTAGAAAGGGTCCACTCATAGTACTTAGCCGCCAAAAACTGCGCCACTAGCAAAGACGGAAACATCACAATAATTTCCCCTAAGCACATAAATAGCACATTTAGTCAAACTCTACTCAAACGATTTAATTTGGGAAAATAGACATCAGAAACGGATTCAGGATGTCGAAATTAGCCTAGGAAAGGTCTCGAACGAAAACTAAAAGTCAACCCGAAAGTCAAAGTCAACGGGTCAGTCAATGGGTTTTGAACTTGGATCCGGATTAGGGCTTAGGTCCAAAACCCCAAGGGTTTAGAGATTGGGTTTAAAGCCCTTATCAGAAAATGGCCCAAGGGGCTTTATTTGATTTAAAACAATTTAATTAAAAGAAAATGGGTTTTGGGTTGGGATAGGTTTAGGGTTGTCTGGGCTTGGGCCCAAACCCACACATACACACACACTGCCCGAAGGCCTTATTGCAAAGAGGGTTGGGCTTTAAGCTCTTTAACTGAAACTGGTCTTAAAAGCCCTTTGAGACTTAAGAACAAATAAAAATAAAATGGAATGGGTTGGGTTTTTTGGCTAACTCACCACAGGCCTAAGGCCCGAGACCTGTAGGGACGGCCTGAAAGGCCTGGTGTCGACGAAACCAAACGGAGAAGAAAACCGAAGCTTCTACAGCTCCGATCAACTGCAAACGTTCACCTTAGACCTCGATCTAAGTATCAAATTGAAGAGTGAGATGAGGGGAAGAGATTTATACCTTCTATTATCCGTGAAACAGCCGGAGGTGAACGGAAAGCTCCTTGACACCCACGGTTTCGCCTGAAATGGGTTTGGTACACCAAAGCCGATTTCGTACTAAAACCTTGGTAAATATAATGGAATCACTTCAATAATCACCTCCAAACATAAACCCATGAAGAATATAAGGAAATACGAGGCTTACCTAATCGAAAAACGAAGAACTCTCGTCGGAGAGTTTTCTGGGTTCGCCGAGTCGCACGACGACGGGGGAGAGAGAGAGAGGCGGCATGAAGGAGATGATGATGGTGATGTCTTCCTCACAAGTGGTGTAGCTCTGTGTGTGTGTGTGTGTGTGTGTGTGTGTGTGTGTGTGTTGTGTTCACGGTGCAAGAAAGGGAGAGGGATTAGAGTTTCGAGAGAGAAAGAAGGGAGAGTGAGTGCAGAGACAAAGAGAGAGAAAGGAAATGGGTCACAGGGTAGGGGAGAGAGAGAAAAAAAATGTGAGGTTTGTTAGGGTGTTGCCACGTGGCAGCTCAATCGGGTAAAGGAATATGGACTAAATTGATAATTTCATAAATATTTTAGGGAACAACAAAATTATACATATAATTAGGGTTTTAGGTGTTACAATATGCCTGGTTCGACAGCGGTACAAGCTGTCGATACGGCTCTGCAAGATCGGGACAAATTGATCCGCCTACTGCGCACAAATCTACAACTTGCTCACAATAGAATGCACCAGGTGTATGACAACAAGAGAACCGAGAGAGAATTCCAAGTTAGAGATTGGGTCTACCTTAAGCTTCATCCATATCGACAATAATCAGTGGCTACAAGATCAAACAACAAGCTGGCACCCAAGTTCTATGGACCTTTCCAAGTAACTCAGCGCATTGGTTCCATAGCATATCGCCTCTTTTTGCCTGCAGACTCCAAAATCCACCCAGTATTTCATGTGTCACTCCTCAAACGAAAGCTTAGAAATGCTTCTCCACCACTGTCTGTTTTGCCTCCGCTCGACTCCACCGGGGCACTTCAATGGCTACCAGAAACAATTTTAGACAAGGGCATGTTCAAGGTTAAAAACAAAGCTCTAACAAAATGGCTATTAAGTGGGCTAGCCTACCAACTGAAGACGCCACTTGGGAGATCGCTAATGACATCTTGGCCCGTTACCCAGATTTCAAGGCTTGAAGACAGGCTTGTTCTTACGGGGGAGGAGTTATTGAGCCCAGCTATGTAAGCCCAATACTTCTTCTTTTGTAGTTGACTCGTACCTGTACCACCTTTGGGTCCATATAGTTAGGGTTACCTCTATGAGGAATATATATATGTAATAATGAAAGCTGTGGAAACTTATGAATGATTGAATGAACTCTATCTCTCTTTCCCTCAATTTCTCTCTTTCCCTTTTTTCTCTTAATTTCTACACTTTCTCTGTCAAGTTTCCCCTTTTTAACCATCTGGATCCAATTGGGCATACCATTTCCCCCTGTGTTTCAGTTAATGGGAGATTTCTTTTTTTTTTCCTTAATATTAATGATTATTTCTTAAAATTAAGAGAAAATATTACTCTTTTGAAGTCCTTTAATAAAAAAAATAATGAACACACATTCTGTTTTCACCTCTTTTATATTATTGTTTAATTTTGTATGTTGTTTTATTTCACTTATTCAATTTAATGGCTAAAAATAAAAATAGTTGTGAAGATTAGTTCCCAAAACTGAACTTATACTGGTAAATTCAACCATTGTAAAGTTGAGATCTTAGTATGTAGGAATTTAAGTTGCAAAAAGGTTCTTTCCTTCGACGATATTGAAGTTGCATAACATTAATGTTTTGTTAAGTACAATAACACAAGATATTATTAGGCTGTTATGCAAGTGCAATTCTCTGAACTGACTAGTTTAAAGTCGAGAAGAGATAAATTGTTGGTTTTGTGATTTTTTCTTTTAGCAACAAAGGTAAAATCTTTTATTACCAACACAACTATTGCACAACAATGGCCTAAACCAATTACACAAAGCGAAAGGGTACCAACCAAACGTAACAACAAACGTTTAAGCAAGATATTAGGCCCAAAAATAGAAGCAAACCAAAAGAAAACCCTACCCTTCTACTATTACCGCAACTGCAACACCTCACAAACAGCACGAACCATCGACCCAACGAACGCCAGAAATTGAACCAAACAACGCCTCAAAGATGGAAGGAAGGAAGACTCCATCATCCAGCAAAGAATCCTTTTCCGATCGTAACCACCAAGTAGAAGAAATCAAAGAAACCAGTGAGATATCCACAATCAACACTGCCAACAATGATAGGCTGAAAGAAGGTGGTAGTGCCAACACCTAAGCCAGTGTGAACACCAAAACTCTACACACATTCCCGATGGACCCCAAAAAATCGCGGTCAAAAGTGATTGCATACCAAATGGCAGAGGATGGATGAGGGATGTGAAGATGGAGAGAGAACATGGGATAGAGAAAAGAAAAGAGTTGATATGAAGAAGATAGTTGAGCAGGATCAACGGCTTGTGGTGTGGAAAGTGTTAGGAATGTCGGTACTACAAGATAGAAAATGCACAAGGTAAAGTAGAAAATGGACACCAAGAATTTATGTGGTTCGGCAATTTATGCCTACGTCCACGAAACAAGGATCAATCTTCACTATATGAAAATGATGAGTACAACAAGAGTAGTCTTACCAAGCCAAAGACAAGGCTTGATGAATACAAGAAAGTATGACACACACTTTCTATCACTCTAAACTTCACTCACAATGTGTAGTGGAACACTCTCACTCTCACTCTCACTCTTGGAGTGGAACTCTAGCTTTGGACTTGATCTTTTGCTACTCACACTTAGTTCTTAATTGGTTACTTCACTACAACATCACACCCATATTTATAGGTGAGGGTTTGGCATTCTACTAGTTTCTAGTGTATTCTTCAAACCTCTAGCATAGATAATTTTAGACTAGCCACAAAATTGTAGCTTCTAGATCTTTCCATTTGCAACCAAGGAAGCTAGTACTCTCTAGCTTCTTCCATCAACTTAATAACATGTTAGAATTGTCTAGCATGCTCCAACCACCTCACTTGCTTACTAGAATAATTTAGAACATTCATCATGGGCTAGACCATATACCAACAATCTCCCCCTCCAGTCCATGAGGGAGGAATTCTGATCATGACTCCAAGTTACCTGGAGTCCATCCCAACAGCCTTCATGCAGAATTCCAACTTTGATGTTATGACTACCTTTGTCAACATGTCTGAAGAATTATTATCGGTATGAATCTTCTTCAGCTGTAGCAACTTGTTCTCGATAGCATCTCTAATCCAGTGATAACAAATATCAATGTGCTTAGTGCGTGAATGATATGTAGTGTTCTTGCTTAAATCCAGAGTACTCTAACTATCACAATAAACGCCATAATCACTTTGCTTCAAACCCAACTCTTGGAGAAACCACTTCAGCCATAACAACTCCTTGCATGCTTCTGTAGCGGCTATGTATTCAGCCTCGGTTGTGGACAAAGCTACACACTTTTGCAACTTGGATTGCCAAGACATGGCTCCCCCTACAAAAGTAAACAATTACCCAGACGTAGATTTTCTACAATCCAGGTCACCTCCCATGTCAGCATCTGTAAATCCTTCCAAGATTGGTTTGGAACCGCCAAAGCACAAGCACATCTTAGAAGTCCCCTTCAAATATCTGAGAATCCACTTAACAGCTTCCCAATGGTCTTTCCCTAGATTAGAGAGAAACCTGCTCACCACGCCTACTGCATGAGCAATATCTGGCCGTGTGCACACCATTGTATACATGATACTTCCTACCGCTGAAGAGTAGGGAACAACTGTCATTTTCTCTTTTTTCTCTTTGCTCAACTTGATATGATTGGCTAAAGGTGAGCTTACCGATTTGGCTGCTTTCATGTTGAACCTTTCAAGCACCCATTCAACATACTTTTCTTGTGACGGCCACAACTTCTTGGATTTTCTGTCACGAATTATCTCCATGCCCAAAATCTGCTTGGTTGGCCCTAAGTCTTTCATGTCAAAGGACTTAGATAACTCTTCTTTGAGCTTTTTAATCATAGAAGCATCTTGAACGACAATCAACATGTCATCAACATAAAGCAATAAAATGATGAATTTACCTCTAGAAAATTGTTTGATATAGACACAAGAGTCAGCATGAGTTCTCTTGTACCCATTACTCACCATGAATGAGTTGAACTTTTTATTCCACTGTCTCGGAGCCTGCTTAAGACCATATAAGCTTTTCTTGAGCTTGCACACCAAAGTTTCTTTACCTTTGACTTCAAAGCCTTTGGGTTGCTCCATATATATCTCCTCTTCTAAGTTGTCGTGGAGAAATGCAATTTTAACGTCTAACTGCTCGAGCTCAACATCCATGCTTGCTTCCATACCAAGGATAACTCGAATGGAAGTCATCTTCACCACCGGTGAGAAAATCTCATTAAAGTCAACTCCTTTCTTTTGACCAAAACCTTTGACAACCAAACGAGCCTTGTACCTTGTCATGTTGTCGTCCCTTTTCAATTTGAACACCCACTTGTTTTTCAATGTTTTTCTGCACTTTGGAACCTTCACCAGCTCATAGGTATCATTCTTTAATAAAGACTTCATTGCCTTCATCTATTTATCACTGTCGTTATAAGCTCTGGCCTCCTCATAAGTTTCGGGCTCTCTATAATTAGTCAACATGATATACTCTGATGAAGAATACTTGGTAGACGGTCTTCGACTTCTTGTGGATCTTCTGACCTGATCTTCATTCTCTTGTGGGGCTGGAGGCTCCCCCTGATTGGGTTCTCCTTGAATCTGCTCTTCTTGACTAGGCTCCCCTTGATCAGCAATCTCATGGTCTGGCACATCTTGATCAGGCTCCCATTGATCAGCATTATCTGGTTCTGTAGGTACTTCATTAGCAGCTGTTTTAGGGATGTCATCGTGACTTTCTTCATCTGAAGCTAATGGATCAACTCCTCTAACTGCATCATCTGGTTGTGCCTCTTTATCCGAATCCCCAATTGTTTGATCTTCATAAAAGACTACGTCTCTACTTTGGATAAACTTCTTCTGGTATGGGTCTCATAATCTGTAACCAAAATTTTCACCGTCATAACCAAGAAAGATACATGGTGTAGCTTTGTAGTCTAACTTCGATCTCTGATCTTTGGGCACATGCACAAATGCTTTGCAACCAAACACCTTCATATGAGAGTAAGACACATCATTACCAGTCCATACTCTCTCTGGAACATCATGACCTAATGGTACTGATGGAGATCGGTTGATTAAATAGCATGTTGTCTTACAGCTTCACCCTAGAACTGCTTAGATAACTTTGCAGTCCTTAGCATACACCTGACTTTCTCCATGATGGTTCGGTTCATTCTTTAAGCAACACCGTTATGTTGTGGAGTTCCAGGAACTGTCTTCTTCTGACGTATGCCATGTTTCACACAATACTCTCTAAACTGGTTAGATGTGTACTCGCCGCCGTTGTCACTACGAAGGCACTTGAGAGGTTTCCCAATTTCCCTATCCACCATGGCATGGAACTCTTGGAATGTCTGAAACACCTGGTCTTTGGATTTCAACAAATACACCCAGACTCTTCGTGAAGCGTCATCAATATAAGTAACAAAATATTTATTTCTTTCAAGTGATTCGACTTCCATGGGACCACACACATCTGAATAAACAAGATCTAACAAATTTCCTTTCTTTGTAGATGGAACAGAAAAACTAATTCTTCTTTGTTTTCGGAATAAACAATGCTCACAAGAGTTTAACGACGTACATTTGGCAAAGGGAATGTGAGACTTCTTTGCCAAAACTTGTAGGCTTTTCTCGCTCATATGGCCTAGCCTCTTATGCCACAAGTCTATAGATGAGTCCTCCACAACATTCAACTCACCTTTCAAAACCTTGGCATTTGACCGGTACAACGTACAACAAAGTCGTGTTCTTGCTACCACCATTAAGCCTTTAATAAGCTTCAATTTTCCTTCGCCAATATGGTGATAATATCCTTGTCGATCAAGGGTACCGATGGATATCAGATTGAGATGTATATCAGGAATATGTCTCACATCTTTCAAAATCAACTGGCAACCGAGATTAGTTCTTAGGCAAATATCACCAATTCCAAGAATTTTGGAATAGCTTTCATTCCCCATCTTCACTTTGCCAAAGTCACCTTCTTTGTATGTACTAAAGAACTCCCGTTTGGACGTAGCATGGAAGGAAGCTCCATTGTCAAAGATCCATTTAATGTCTTTGTCAGAGTTGCGCATATGCAGAAATTCACCAGCAAACAATATTTCTGGTACATCACCACATATGACAGCGGTGGTATTGCCAATATCATCTTTCTTCTGATTGTTTCCTTCCCTTTGCTCTCTCCTCCAAACTCAACAATTTTTCTTCATATGGCCTTCTTTGCCACAATGGTGGCATGTACCCCTGAACCTTGACTTGGATCGGCTAGGACTCTTACCATGACCTCTAGGCCCTCTGCTCTTGCTTCTTCTGTGGTTCTCTATGACAAATAGTTGGCTACTATCTACACCGGAAGTCTTTCTCCTTGTTTCGTCATTGAGCATGTTATTTTTAACATTATCAAGAGCAAGAACACCATTAGAAGCAGAGTTACTTACACTCACCACAAAGGTCTCCCAACTGTCT
Source organism: Malus sylvestris (assembly GCF_916048215.2). Classification (NCBI taxonomy): domain Eukaryota; kingdom Viridiplantae; phylum Streptophyta; class Magnoliopsida; order Rosales; family Rosaceae; genus Malus; species Malus sylvestris. Next base: position 16,511,201 of record NC_062272.1, read on the forward strand.
GGTAAGGATCCAAGTAGCAATAGCGTTTGCAGCTCGTCCTCAATCGTCATTTTCATAGTAGCCAACTGGTTGATGATATTTTGGAAATTGTTTAAGTGTTCTACTACACTTATACCATCCTTGTACTTCACATTGATGAGCTCTTTGATCAAGAAGGCTTTCTTGGCTGGGGTCTTCTTCTCGAACAAGGACTCAAGCTTCGTCCAAAACTCGCGGGCATTGGTTTCATTAGACACATGGTGAAAAACACTATCGTCGACCCATTGTCTAATTATGCTAATAGCCTTGCGATTCATCTTCTTCCACTCAACATCGGACATGGTCTCGGGCTTAGCGGCATCTCCTTCAATTGGCTCATGCAGATCCTTGCAATAGAGAATGTCCTTCATCCTTGGCTTCCATGTTACCCAATTAGAGTTGGTGAGTTTGATCATAGTGCCACTTCCTTCCATCTCGTAGTACGAGCCAACCTGGCTCTGATACCACTTGTTAGGAATGTCGGTATTACAAGATAGAGAATGCACAAGGTAAAGTAGAAAATGGACACCAAGAATTTATGTGGTTCGGCAATTTATGCCTACATCCACGAAACAAGGATCAATCTTCACTATATGAAAATGATGAGTACAACAAGAGTAGTCTTACCAAGCCAAAGACAAAGCTTGATGGATACAAGAAAATATGACACACACTTTCTATCACTCTAAACTTCACTCACAATGTGTAGTGGAACACTCTCACTCTCACTCTTGGAGTGGAACTCTAGCTTTGGACTTGATCCTTTGCTACTCACACTTGGTTTTTAATTGGTTACTTCACTACAACATCACACCCATATTTATAGGTGAGGGTTTGGCATTCTACTAGTTTCTAGTATATTCTTCAAACCTCTAGCATAGATAATTCTAGACTAGCCACAAAATTGTAGCTTCTAGATCTTTCAATTTGCAACCAGCTTCTTCCATCAACTTAATAACATGCTAGAATTGTCTAGTATCCTCCAGCCATCTCACTTGATTACTAGAATAATCTAGAACATTCATCATGGGCTGGACCATATACCAACAGAAAGACCATGCGGGAAAGACAGTAATAGAAAGAAAGGAAGGAAAAAAAACAAAAAGAAGTGACTACCACCGACCCTGGCCAGTGCAAGGCCGCCGGCTGAACGGAAAGCCGGAAGAAGGAAGGAACAACCTCACACAAGCAGTGGGAAAAGCTCTCAGAGAGAGAGGACTCTCACCAACACGGGAGAGACACTTATGATTTGCATTGGATCCATGATAGAGAAACTTAGTTGTAATATCTGCATATTACATTTCTGTATCTCTTATTACGATCTCTTGTATCATTCTTTTCAAGATTTCCTTGTTCCTTAGACTAAAACAGTTACTAACCACAACAGACGCCGGTATAAGATAATTTCCAGAACATGTAAGAATGCGACTGAGTACGGACCCAAAACCTCAGAGACTGCCAGAAAATTCTACCCTTGAAATTAATAAACACAGTTATTTGGAAAAACCTCACCATAACAAGCACTGTTATTCACTTATTCTGGAACAGACTCGCCATGGTGATATTTTTACTACTTCCTCGGAGTTACAAAACAAGCAAAGAAAAATGATACAAAGGTTTTTATTCTTAGAATATTTACACACCAGTTTCTGAGAACTCGGTTAAGCATCATCGTTAACGGTAGAAGAAGACTTGTTGGAGAGAGTTTTAGATATGGCTCTGATGGTATTTGGAGTAGTCCTGCAGCAGCCTCCAAATAGAGAAGCCCCAGCCTCACACCACTTGTCTATGGCTATGTCTGCAAACTCTTCATTAACCACACCAGTCGATTTCTGCAATCGAAAAGTTCCATTCAAAAATTTTCAACACCGCTTTAGACATCAACATGGATTAATTTAGCATCAAGATTTCATAACTTTTAACAAACGTTTGCTCCGTTGATGTTTTTAGGTGCCAGTAGATGTTGTAAAAGGTAGGGTACGTAATGTTCTATTGTCCGACATGCTCATGTTCCTAGATTGTAACTTGGGCCACGTCTTCAAGCATCAAATTCAGTTTGACAACATAAGTATTTTCCACATAACACAACTCTAGATTGATGCTTATTGACTAATTTATGACATATGCATGCTAATTAATTTAATAGAAATTATACCATTAATTTGAAAGAAAAGAAAAACATATTTTATTTGGGAGGGATAACGAGTATGGATTAACAGTTTAAGATCTAAGGTTTCATATTTTGAAAATCATGTGTTTCTCTTTCATAATGTTCTATTGTCAGACTTATATTGTCAAACAAGTGATTATGTTGAAAGATTATAATTTGGACTATGCGTTCAAGCAAGAATTAACATGACTCATGTTGCAGATTCACAATCTAGCAGCATAAGTATTTTTTGTGAATAGTAACCTCATATGGTCGTATTGATGCCTACGTGACATATATATGGTCATCTACTTGATGCAATACCATTTGAAAGCAAAGCAAAGAAATTTTATTTTAGGAGGGTTAGTGTCAGAAAATGGGAAGTAACAACATATATAGAAGGGAAACTCACCACCCACTGCTTGGTCTGACCATCATAAGTCTCACCGCTGTTAGGGTATATCACTATTGGTTTGTTTGTAACCTGCCAAGTAGATAGGTAAGGAACATTATATAAGATGGTTTTATGGGCTAATTAAGTATTTTTAATTACTCATAACTTGATCGAAGATTATACATTCCGAATAGATGAAACCAGTCCGTAGATAAATCTAGGAGGTGTGCAGTTGATTCCAACAGCAACAACGTTCTTGCATGAATCTGCAATGGAGGCACATTCTAACATGGAATCCCCGCTGACCACATTGATTCCATCCTTCGAAGAGAAGGAAAACCAGGCTGGAATTTCTATTCCTTCTTCATCAAGAAGCTCAGCATATGCCTGCATCACATTTAAGCAAGGAATATTTAGCCAAAATCCAGACTGGAACTGCTGATACCAACAGATCCACATACATATAGCGGACAAATTGCAAATGAGAGTGCAATGGGGCATGATGCCTAAAGAATATGAGTTTATTCAATGAATTGTAACTAAATAAAAGTAATTTGTCCGGTTGCCTCAAGAGAAATATCAGTTACCTTTGCTTCTATCTTATTTGGAATCGTCTCAAATGCGATCAGATCAGCACCAGAATTGGCCAGAATCTGTACCCTTTCCCTGTGGAAATCCTTCAATGTTTCTACAGTTATCGCATCTCCATAGTTCCCACTGCAAAGGAAAACAGAATAATCAAGCCAAAGAAAATGAACCTAAAATCAAGATCATTAATGCTCATATAAACAACGTACATGAAGAAACTGTAGGCAGAGTTTTAATTATTTACCATTGATCAGAAAGTTATCAAGTCACCTTAGTAATTTATTTGTGACAATGAGTGGAAAATGAGTTCACTAGTTACCTATATTCGGAACCATCAGCCAAGTAAGCGCCATAGCTGCCGATAGATGCTGCAACTAGAACTGGACGTCTTGATTGAAACTTATCATAGTAAATTTCTCGCGCCTCAATTGCAATTTCAACACTTTTCCTAAGCAAATCTTTGGCTTCTTCCTTAGAGAAACCTTTGGCCTCAAAACCCTGAATGGTGGCCTGTATCAAACATAAATTATAACTCCTCAAACTTTAATTTATTTAAAAAAAACTAAAAAAAAAAAAAAACACAACCTATATACGTTGAGATCACGTGGTGGGAAGGATGAACAAAATTAAATACCTGATAAGATGCGGTTAGTATGATGTTTGCACCGGCATCAAGGTAGTCCAAGTGTACCTATATTTTTTTCCCAACCAAGTTAAAAGAGGAAAACAAACAATTGAGGTTATGTTTTAATCTTTCTTCTTTGTTGTATTTAGCAAGTGTATAAGTTTAAAACATGACGCAGTAATGATATGAGACTGTGTCCAAAGTATGACACGAGTCCTAAAACTTACGCAATTACATGACGAGGGATATAGAAACAGAAGAGTGTTGGAACTTATTAAAGGTAAGTTTTAGTCCACGAGAAGTATGATGACAAAACCATGATGCTAGAACACGAGAATAAGTTTTGGTGCATAATCAATAAACTAAGGTGTAATGACACAAACTCAAGTTTTGGTCTAAAAACTAAAAATTAAGGTATAATACCAGAATAAGAACCTAATTAATTAAAGGACGAAGAGCTGTTCTAAAATTTCCCATACCAGAATAAGAACCTAATTAATTAAAGTATGACGATCTGTTTTAAAAATTCTCGCCTAGGTGATGCTAAACGGATGATCATCATTCCGATTAACTTTTAAGTGTTAGAAAATTAAAAAATGATGTCTAAAACTCCTTAGACCCTCTCCAAATGAGATATCAAATATACCAAATATGATTAAAAGATATTTAGGTGTTCTCCAATTGATATACCATATATGATGTGGCATGTGAGTCATTTGACTCATTGCTTTCCAGCTACTTTCTTTTTTTTTTTTTACAGCAAACAAAGGAGTCAAATATATTTAATTGAATTTTTTAATACATGGGTCTCATTAACAACCAATAGAATAAAAACTACAATTAATTTTTGACACATTCATTGGAAAATAAGATAATTTAGCACTTGTATTCAATTTGCTACATCAGTCATCAAATAAAATTTTGACATATTATATTTGACATATTATAAAAATAATAAAATATGTTGACATAATTTAACCGTAATCGCATAAATAGAAAAGAATGAGAAAGACATGGTAAAAGGAGGGCAGACAATCTGCCTCCTTCCTTATGCACCAATGTTTTTTTTATTCATTGTTGTGCAGGCGCCCTGAAAATCACGGCGTGAGTTCATCAGAAGATGAGCCCAAATGTTTTGTGGTTCGCCACGTTACTGTCAGAAGCTGACGTGGTTCACTTACTAAATATCTATTTTATTATTTTTAAGCATCAAGAAATTACTCTAACTTATCCAAAAAAAAGTCGTTCTGCATTCAGAAGACCAAAATATGCTCTTGCTCTTAGTAAATAACAAAGGGCTTGATCAAACACACATCACCAACAATACATAGTTCATTTTATTTATGCTCCCAAAAATATGTACACACAAAAAATAAGCAAAGACAAAGAATTTTGCATATATAAAATGAATATTGACCATTTTCTTCTCATTTCTTTCAATTGTTTCTTTTATGTATTAATTAAACTATGAAAAAAATTTCCCCCTCTTATTTTTCGCATGCACTACAATTTACATGTTTAATTTAAATTGAATAAATCAAAGAAAATCGTCAAAACAAAACAAAAAAGGGAATCGAAAGTCTTTAAAGGAAAATATAAAAGAAAAAGATAACAATTAAGCGTAACCGATCGAATAACAGATGAAGTACCGTACGTACCCGTCTAACAAGGTGAGGTGAAGTGATAAGGCATTTGGCGCTCCAAAGAGGGTCGTTGAGATCAGCTCCATGCCGTTCAAGCTCCGTAGCAAAACCGCCGTCGAGGACAGCATAGCCACCACATTTTTCTAGGAAATCAGACAGGAACGACGACGTTTCCTTGCTTCCTAAACCCATAGTGCTATAGGTGTGCTGTAGTTGTATGGGGTAGCAGAAGGTCTCCGCGTATTTTCTGTTTTTGTAACCGAAGCGGCTTCTTGAATAATGGATGTGGCCACCTTCCTGAAGTTGAAGCATTGTGTAGAGGGAAGACAATGATGTGGATTTACAATTATACCCCTTCACGTTGCTTAAAAACATTTTTTGTGTATAAACTTTTTTTTTTTATATTCGTTCTAATCTTTACATTGTTTTATTTTAGGGAACTTTAACGAAAAGCACCCGATACTGTTCACTTTAACGAAAAACCACATTTTTACACTAAAAAGTCAATCCTGGTACTATTCACTTTACCCTTTATTTTGTCCTTATCATTAAAACTCAAAGTTTTCAAGCCATTTTCATTAGTTTTCCTTTTATTTTATTGGGTATATAACTTTACAACCGTGACTCTCTGGTATTCCAATAATAAAGGAACAATGTTCAAGTGTAGCGTGATAGAAACTAAAGGCTAGAGTAGAAAATGGAGAATATGGGAGGTGAGTGGATTGCCTTACTTAAAACAATAAAATTTACAAAATTAGAATGAGATCATGTATAATTATCAAATTGGTAACAAAATACCAATGAAAAAAATAGAGTTTTTTTTTTTTGTTAAACTGTTCCAACTGTGTATTTGAGCCAAAATCGATTACGAAGGATTTAAGTTGCATTTTGATGGCAATATATGTTTTGTTAGACTTATTTTCCAACGGCGGATTTGAGCCAAACCAATTTTCAATGATTTAAGTCGCATTCTAATAACAATATGTTATTTTAGATCTATGCTGAGAGACTAACAAGGTGTAATCAACAAATGTACAAATTCACGCTTTACATGAATCAAGCAAAGAACATATTGTAATATATTTTTTTTTTATATAACGATATATTTACATTAAAAATAATAAAATGTATAATTAAATCCAAACATAATCCAATTAACACACTAATTAATCAACTCTAACGTACATTGTGATATTCTTCATTTTTGGTACACCTTACATTGTGATATTTCCCCCTAAATAAGGAATAGGCACTATATGGCCAAATGCGTACGGGGTTACTAAAGGACAACCCAAAAACTATGCAAGTTATCATTTGTTCTTATCACCAACTCATCAAAGTCACATTTCGTGTTGAAATTTCTTACTAAAATATGAATAAAGCACGCACTACCGCCACGTATGTGATTCCTGTCTGAAATTTATACCAAACAAATATCTAATGTGCAAGTAATTGTGTTTCTATTGGAGCGCACGAAAGTTGTGATCTTATGTATGAATGTGATTGAACTGAACAAGTTTTCTAGGCTCTAGGCCATTCGATACTTCACATTTCTCAAATATTTCTTCTCCCTTGATAATCATTCCAACTTTTACTTTTTAATTTTAATTTTCTAGTTTTGGTTTTTATTTAGACAAAAAACCAAAACTTATTTGTTTAGCAAGTGGTCCTTATTACAGTAATGGAAAGATATTGAGTTCTTACATAATCGCATGGATTCGAATCTCATCGGTGACTAATCTAACCTCTAATCTAACAAAATTTATCGTTTGACACCAAAAAAAAAAAAAAAAAAAAAAAAAAACTTATTTGTTCACTGTTTTCCGTTTAAACTTGCTTGATAACGTTTACATTCTTTTGAAAAAAAAAAATTAAAATCAAGATGCATGTCGGTTTGATAACCATGGGTTTTAGTCTTTGGTTTATGGTTTGTGATTTTTTAGATTTTAGTTTTCACTTTATGATATGAGAGAACAATGAGTAAAAACAAAATCTGAAAACAAATTCAAATACCTTTTGATTTTGGTTTTAGTTTTTAGTGTTGTGGCCTATTTTATCTGACAATATTAAAGAGGGCTGGCGGCAAGGGAAGAGAGAAAAAAGAGATGTGTTTATAGAATTGTAGGGGAATGTGTATTGTTATCTCTCCTATATTGTGTCTTTATTTATAGTAGTAAAGGGAGAGAAGATATTCCTTCTTCCCCAAGTAATACAAGCTGTAATAGGAAATGATAATTAGAATCAAATCTAATCTAAGATTTACACAATCACACTTAAACTAGGAATGTTTACAACACTCCCACTTGAGTGTGTAAATACTCAAGGTAGATTTAGCATCATCCAGAAGTTGAGGAAGTCGACTCATCGGCACTGATTCAAAGAAACAACGTTTATTCTCCATAAGGTAGGAACTTGCATAAGTAGTAAGTCTCACTAAAAAAACCCTAAAGCTATGGTAAAAACCCGAGGAGGGACAAAATCCATAGTCTAAGGAAAAATGCGTGAGAAATGCAAAAGTCAAATAAACGTCTACGGGACGTCATCAAAGATATGACCAGCCCAAGGTGGGTGCCTCGTTAAAACCCAGTTAGGTAGCAAAAACCCAGTGGGAAAATACTCCTAATTGTGGGGAAAAATAGTACATTAAGATCAAGCAAGTATCTACAGGATACTCCCCCTGAGTTTGACATAATTCCAAAGAGAAATAGCAAAGTTACAACTCAAAAAGTTTACGCATACCAATTCCATAAACAAGCTTTTGAAACGTCGTCTTCGGCAGTGATTTGGTGAAGAGGTCAGCCAAATTGTCTTGTGAACGGATTTGCGTGACTTCAATCTTCTGATGCTCTTGTTGTTGATGTGAAAAGAAGAACTTTGGTGCAATGTGCTTGGTGTTGTCTCCTTTGATGTAACCTTTCTTGAGGTGTTCGATGCAAGCTGCATTGTCTTCAAAGATCGTCATCGGGACATCAACGGCTGGATGAAGATCGTCGTCAAAATGAAACTAGAAACTCTCTTCTATAAATAGAGATCATTCTCTCACAATATTTCCTAATGTCATTTGTACTAAATCATTCACTAGTACTCACTAAATGAGAGCTTGAACCTATATACTTATGCAAACACTTCACAATTAATGAGAACTCCTCTACTCCGTAGACGTAGCCAATCTGGATGAACCACGTACATCTTGTGTTTGCTTCCTTGTCCCTATCCATTTACATACTTATCCACACTAGTGACCGGAGCAATCTAGCGAAGGTCACAAACTTAACACTTTCTGTTGTACCAAAGTCCTCACTGATTTTGTGCATCAACAGGTATGGCACGACAATTTGACAAAAAAATTCACCCCTAATTATATTTGTACAATAATGTAATTTAAATTGAAATGACGAATTTAACCCCTCCCTTGATAGTCATGTGAATTTGTTTCCGAAATACCAACAAAAGTTTGGGTTTAGACCTGAATTGCTAATAGGCGAAGTTTAATTAACAACTTTTACACAACAAAGATGATATTAAAAGTGGCGTGTCACCATAAGGACCATAAAAAAAATTTGGCCATATTATTTCCAGTTTCTATGCATGCATACAGTCCATTTAACGTCTACATTCTTCATGGGTGAAAGTTATAGATAAGGTGAAGGTCAAGTGGGAGAGGCTGCATTATATGGAGAGTGACAATGATATAACTTGGTGCAAGTGGTGCCACCACTACGCCCAAAAGTGTACGGTTAATCCATATAATAATCGATTACGTAAATTAAAGGACGTCATATCATATCAGCTAGAGATATCTTGTTATCAAGATAAAAGGGTATTTTATAAAATAAAATAAAATAAAAAATCATGTAACATCCGAAAAGTAAAAGGTGGTAATGCGTAACTACTGTGCATTTGTGCCTTAGGCATTACAAGGACATTTGGTTCCAAGTCCCACTTCCGCCAGTACCTACAGGAATCAAGAAAGCAATACTGCAGGAGACAAGTGAGGTGAGGATCCTCCTCATGATCCATTACTAAATTCGTCCGACTAGTAACTTGTAACCGTCGGAATTGGGGTCGGTGAAAAAGTAACTTCGTACTCGGTGGTGTAAGTAAAAATAATAATAATAACGATAACCAAAATACAGGGTTGAAAAATAAAACTAAAGAGGGTAGACGAGCTATTGTTTCACTCGCCCTTTATATGTTAGAAGAGCAAGATAATTTTTTTTATTATTTTATGTATACCTGTAAGGATTTGGAGTTATCATTTTAACAGTAAAGTTTATTTTCAACCTTTTATTTCATTTCTTCGCTTTTATTTTTATTTTAACTTATTCATCGAGCGCGGAGTTATTTTACACCGATCCTAAGTTCAAGGCGCGACATAACTCCACTCATATTTATATGGCAACTGTATGACAACAAGAAGTGTTGAGGAGAGATTTCCTCTGGGTCATTTGGAGCTCTTCAAAGGCGCATGTAATCCAACTCCGACTAACCTAGATGCATGGTGAATGGTTTACAGGGAATGGATACGCTATTAAGTGGTGTTCCGTATCAATGAAATAAGGAAATGTAAACAAAACTTGTGTCCTTATTTGATTAGTGCCAAACATCACCGTGACGGTATATTTATATCATATAAGTCATTCTCTAATGGATAGACGTGCGAATTCATACTAGAATCTCACTTACGCTTTTCTTTTTTTTTGGGTCGAAATCTTTCATTTGAACACCCATCATTTCTAGCATTGGCATGTGAAATCTTGCCATGCTACTTGTGAAGGAAAACTAATTAGTCTGTTTGGTATCCCTATTGCGTCCAATTCTTTGCTTTTAGAACTATGAGTACGACTGAGGATCCTCTTCGGATCCTCTTTGTGAGGATCTCGGGGATCCTTCTATCACATTTATTTATCGTACATCGTGCAACTAGTTTTCGTCAGATACTGTTTATATTTAATTTTAAATAAAAAAAATTTACAATGATTTCTGACCGCACAATATACGATAAACAGATGTGATTGAAGAATCTCCACGATCCTCACAAAGAGCTCCTTATTGCCCACTTCTTTTGATCCATCCCAAACCAAAGCTCAAATACTATATAGAGCGGCCATGAGTTGCTTGCAAACATTAGATGTAGCTTGGGTTCTAAATTCTATTATTTTGTTCTATACTTTTGATTGTTCTCTTCTATTTTAGGTATGACTTGTTTGATACGATAATCGTACTAAAATTTCTTATCAATTGTTGTACCAAATTTTTGGTATGACAACATTATTTACCATCTTTGTGCAAAACTTTTAGAACATTAACCACTCAAGTGGATTTGAGTATCTTTGAGAGCATTCAGGCATATAGATAGACTCGAAGAGGGTCTCGAATGGCTTTATGTTCTCTTTTGTACAAGTAATATTGGGAGAGGGAGAACTGAACTTGAAGGTGCATAGATAAATATTTGTAATAACCCGCATTTAAAAAAAAAAAAAAATATATATATATATATATATGTTACTAACATTATGTATTATTATGTTTCTTTCAAGTATAAATTTTTTTTATTGGGTTTCTTTTATGCACAATGTTTATGCATACAAGAATTATATTTTTGCATGCAAGCTAGTCTCAAATGTGAGGTCTTTTACTATGGCCAGTCAGAGTCATCAATGGCAGCCATGGCGGACGAGAAGATGGATGAGGCGGTGGCTAATTAAGTTGTCATGAGAACCACTCCATGTGCACCATCTGTTCCCGCTAACGTGCCTATCACCACACCCTTGGTTATGCATTGTTAACAGACAATGAGATGGTGAGAAAGAGATGATGTAAGAGTGAAGTGTGTGGGGAGAGAGAGAGAGAGAGATAGATAGATGATGTGCTTATCCTCTCAAAGATGTGCACATCCATTATAAACCAATCTTTAGTCTTGCAGAAAATGATATGGGTGAACTGATGCAGGGTATATTAATCAACTAATAGACTACTACAAGTACAAACCAAATTGTCATCGAGTGACTCTAGGTTGAAGTTCATCATGCAAACAAAACATGTTCACATTATTCGTTTAATGAACAAAAGTCTGTTGATCAACAAATGGGACTTCCCTTTCCACAATTTTAGCCACAAAAATCACATATGACAATACCATTTCTATACAACATTACTCTAGTATTATTTAAACCTTTTAGGTAGATTGGCACTAACCGTACATTGTCAAAGATATCAAACACACATAAGGATCCAAGTTTCATTCTTTACTTCCTTCATAATACCACACAATATCTCCACTAAACATAATTCTAAATTTTCATTTTCTTTTCCTCAACTTTTCCACCAACTCACATAGGATTATTTGGCAAGGTTCCTTCTTAATTTGCAACCCCAAATCACATCAAGTTCCAAAAATCTGTAATCTCATGTTTTCGGTGATGGTGGAAGTGATTGTTTCCGATTGTAATCTGATATGTTGATTAGAGCATCCAATTTCACGTGGAATTTGTGCTGGATTTTCATTTACTTGTTGTGGTTTTATTGGTAATTTGCTTGCCGTGTATCTTGCCAATTTACTGTGTTTGAGAGGATAAATTTCTTCTGTGTTCCTAGATACTTTCTACTGTTGTGGCTTTGAAATCTAGGGTAGAGAATCCACCCTGCAAATTTTGAAGTGTAGAGTAGGATAAGTTACCAGCATGGAGACCCCACAACACAACACAACCCACCCACAAATATTCTAAACTCTCATCCAAAACCGAAACTCTCTCCAATTTCACACGAAAATGTAAACTTGAACAACAATTACTACAATTTGAAGCAAAATTCAAGCTACCAATACTCCAATTCAACAACTAGCAATAATACCAATATCCCCAACAGAGAGAAAAAATAACACAAAAAAATGGAACCCCAAATAAAAAATTCAACACTTTTGCAGAGAAAAATAGCAGCTTTACCTCCCTCCAATAACAGTAATTGAAAGTTCAGCACTTACATTTGTTGGGTGGCAGCGATGACGCCATAGAGAAAGCTGAGCTCCCATCCCACGCCGATGTACTTGGCTAGACTGCTACTCATGATAGGGAGTTAAGTTTAACTGAACCTAGATAGGCCGTCCGGTCAACACTCGGTTAATGTTAATCGTAAATCCCAATCTAGCAATCAAGTAAAAAAGTTGGTATGTGAATAACCAAGCATACTTGCACATACTGTATGCCTCTCTTTGGTTCAGTGTTTTGCAGACAATCCAACATTTCTTCTCTTGGTACACATATTTTTTGGACTGTTTATGTATCTATGCATTTAACGATATCCTGGTATGCTATATTCCTACATCGTCCTTCTGAGCCTACTGACTAAAACAAAAGTAAAGCAAAAGAAACACTGCCTCTTTCTCTTTCTCATAATCCAAAAGGTCTCAAAACGACATATAGTGCACACTGCACACTCACAAATACGTTTCAGATACAACATCTTTAAAATCTCAAAAACCCAACACAAACAAAAGCATTGGTGTAAATTAACTATCTAGCTGAAGAAACTAAAACAAAAGTAAAGCAAATTATATACCTCAAAATGTCAAGCAACCAAGTTATTCTTCTAACGACCCAAAATTCTGAAAATTCCAAAAAAAAAATAAAGGTAAATCCCTTGGCTATTCAGAGCATACGAACCATGCCTATGTCTAGTAGGAAAGGGAGAAGAATTGATTGCCAGTGCCGTCGTCGAAGGTGGCGGTGGCAGAGGAGGGATAGTGTTTAGGGATTGATTTTGGAGGACGATTTGGGCGGGAAAGAGGAGAGAGAAGTCGAGGTTTCTGAGAGAGGGAAGGCGAGGAGGTCGAAATGAAAGCAGAATTGGGGAGTTTGTACTCGTAGTAGTTCTAACCATGGTCAACACGTGGATAATATGGGTAGTTTGGTAATTTAATTGTTCCAAGGAGAAAAAAGAAAGAAAAACTAATGAAAAGTAAAAAAAAAAAAAACTTTAGTTTTAATGAAAAACAACAAATAAAGATGTAGTGGATAGTATCAGAAAAAGTTAAAATTGTTGTAAACATTCCTAGTTTAAGTATGATTGGGTAAATCCTAGATAAGATTTGATTCTAGTTATCCTTTCCTATTACAACTTGTATTACTTGGAGAAGAAGGAATATCTTCTCTCCCTTTACTACTATAAATAAAGGCACAATGTAGGAGGGATAACAACACACACATTCCCCTACAATTCTACAAACACACCTCTCTCTCGTCTCTCTCTCTGCCGCCGGCCCTAGTCCCTCTGTCAAATAAAATAGACCACAACACGTTATCAGCACACTCCTACCGCTGCGCTTAGGAATCTGACGTTGGAGATTTTTTTCTGCATCAAACCAGTTCATCTATATCATCACGCAATCAGGTTCTTTCCAAACAACAGCTTTTAACTCGATATTTTGCAAGCCCTGATAGCATGAACATTCACCATTAAGCATGACCCAACTTTACGTTTAACGTATTTTAGATTCTACGTAAATTGTGTATGCTTCATAATCAAAATTGCTACAATTATGTGAATTTGATATTTGTCATGAATTGAATCCTACATATGTACATGCATTGAAACTATTATTTGCATATGCATCAAAGTAAATATGTGATTCATTGAATTATATATGCATCTAATTAAAAAAAAAAAAAAAAAAAAAAAAAAAATTTAGGGCTGCACACAGCAGCCCATTCCCCTCTTCTCACCCCGTGGGCCTGTAATCCCACCCGAGGGTTCTTGGCTTATACTTTTAGGCCCCGAGATTTTATTATTTAATATTTTTTTTAAATATGGGTTTTTATATTTTCACCCACATTTTAATTTGGCCCCGAAGACCAAAAATAAATTAATTCACTTATCATTATACAATATTTCTGCATATATTCTTTGCATATTTGTTTGCATATATATTTGTGTTTGCCTGCAGGAATATATGAACCTGAAGTTCATAATTACTTTGAAACCCGAAGTTTCTTATACACATGCCTTGTTAGAAAACCCGAAGTTTTCACTTAAATATATCACCCATGAAAACCCGAAGTTTTTCATGCAAAATTAAACCAATACATGTCTATTAGAACCTGTATGTTCTACTCCTATGTGAATGGATTGATTTTTCTCCATTACACTAACCACATCTTGTCCATCTATTTTGATAGGACCATGTCGAATTTGAACAAACTCGACTTCACCGCTTTGGAGGTTTCTGGAAGGAACTACCTCAAGTGGGTTCAAGATGTGAAGCTCCACCTCACTGCAAAGAACTTGCGTCCTGCTATTGAAGAAGCAACAGATAAACCTGTTGGCGAAGCTGAAAAAGCCACTGCTATGATCTTCATCCGAAGACATATCCATGACGCTCTACAAACTGAGTACCTTGCTGAGGAGGATCCACGTGCATTATGGGTCGCTTTGGCTGATCGTTTCGATCACCAAAAGGACATATTCTTGCCTGAAGCAAGACACGACTGGCAGCACTTGCGCTTCCAAGACTTTAAGTCTGTGAATGAATATAATTCTGAAGTTTGTCGAATCCGATCACTTCTCAAGTTTTGCAATGAAACTTTGACTGAAGAGGATCTCCTGGAGAAGACCTACTCGACCTTCTCTGCTTCTAATATTGTCCTGCAGCAACAATATAGAGCTCAGAAGTTCACTAAGTTCTCGGATTTGATCTCTGTTTTACTTCTTGCTGAAAAGCAGAACCAGCTGTTGATGAAGAATCATCAAGCTCGACCTACTGGGGCTACTGCTGTGCCTGAAGCACATTATAGCATTAATCAGCACCCAAAACGCCAAAAGAGGCGTGGTAAGGGCGGCCAGAAGCCATCCCACCAAGGTCAACAGAGCCAAGGCCCATCCAAGGGAGGAAACAAAGCCCAGAAGCGCCCAAACCTCGCTCCCAAGGCCCCGAACTTCAAAAATAAGGGCAAAGCACCAGCCACAATGAATGACGATATGTGCTATCGTTGTGGTTCCAAGGACCATTGGTCCCGTATTTGCCGTGCTCCCAAGAAGGTTGTGGATGCATATCATTCTCGTCGTACGAAGTTTGAATCAAACTTCCTGCAAGTGGACGAACCGGAGACTACAAAGATGGAGGTTTCTGATTTTCAGGAGGATACCACTCCTATGGAAGATTAGAATCTTAGACATAGACTTATTTTTCAGTTAAAATAAGACAATTGGGGCCGAATTCCACCTTGTGGCCGAACCCCACCTTGTTTTTTGGTTGATTTTGAACAATTTTCCTTTATGTTTTGGATTATTAGTTGGCGATTTATTTTGGATATTAAGTTTTTTCCTTGAATAAATGAAATTATTTTGAATTGATACTTGTTTTTATAAACTTTTATGCATGTGACCAATTCAAATTAATTTTTCATTCTAGGTATGACTAGTGGGAAAGTTAGTTGTCTGGCAGATAGTGCAACCACGCATACTGTTTTGCGTGAACGCATCTATTTCACTAACTTCGTACCTAAAAATGCACCTCTGACAACCCTCTCAGGCCCATCCAACCTGATCGAAGGATACGGTAAGGCACGTATAATGTTGTCCAATGGTACAATCTTGACCATTGCTGAGGCACTCTATTCTCCACGTTCCGAAAGAACGTTACTAAGTCTCAAGGACATTAGAGATAACAATTACCACGCTGAAACCCACGTAGAAAACGGAGTTGAATTTCTGTGCGTAACTTCCTACGAATATGGCCAGAAGCGTATTCTAGAGAAGATGGAGCGTAACCCGAGTGGTCTGTATACTACGACCATACGCCCCATAATGCCACTATGTGGCCGGCCCTACCACAGGGACCGCGCACGAAATTACACTTTGGCATGATCGTTTGGGACATCCTGGACGAATAGCGATGCGTCGTATCCTCAAAACTTCACACGGGCATCCACTAACCCGAAGCTTAGGTTCGATCCATGAAATTGCATGTCAAACATGTTCTATGGGAAAGCTTATTACTAAGCCTTCTTATGACAAGATTCGTTCGAATCCTCCCATTTTTCTACAACGGATTCAGGGGGACATTTGTGGACCGATTCAACCTCCCTGCGGACCATTTAGATATTTTATGGTTTTGGTTGACGCTTCTACACATTGGTCACACGTGTGCTTGTTGTCCACAAGGAACGCTGCATTCTCCAAACTGTTGGCTCAGGTTATCAAGCTCAGGGCTCACCACCCTGATTATCCGATCAAATCTATTCGATTGGATAATGCTGGAGAATTCACATCTAAAACTTTTGATGACTATTGCATGTCGGTTGGGGTTGAAGTTGAACATCCTGTACCCCATGTTCACACCCAGAACGGCCTGGCAGAGGCTTTCATTAAGCGTTTACAAATGATTGCTCGATCGTTGGTCATACGTACCAAGCTCCCGATCGCTGCTTGGGGCCATGCAATATTGCACGCAGCAAAGTTGGTCCGCCTGAGGCCTGTTGCGACACAACCATTTAGTGCCCTTCAGTTGGTCACCGGATGCGAACCCGACATATCGCATCTGCGCGTTTTTGGTTGTGCGGTCTATGTGCCGATCTCGCCGCCCTTACGTACAAAAATGGGGCCTCAGCGAAGGATGGGAATCTATGTCGGATATGATTCTCCTTCGATTATTCGTTACTTAGAACCTTTGACAGGCGATCTGTTTACCGCTCGTTTCGCGGATTGTCACTTCTATGAGACAGTCTTCCCGTCGTTAGGGGGAGATAAGAACGTCAACGTTCCTAATGAACGACGCGAATTATCGTGGACGACTCCCACTTTGTCTCATTTAGATCCCCGCACCGCTCAGTCTGAAGCTGAAGTGCAGCGCATATTAGATCTCCAGAGCATAGCTCAGAGCATGCCAGATGCTTTCACCGATCTAGCGCGCGTGACAAGATCACATATTCCAGCTGCGAATACGCCTGCAAAGATGGATGTACCAAATGTACGACGGACTACCCTCCTGGAAGCCCGGGACGCCAATTCTGGTGATCCACGTACATTAGCGGCTAGCCAATCATCTGCCCCTACACAAAAGCGTGGCAGACCCCTTGGTTCAAAGGATTCACACCCCCGGAAGAGGAAAACCACGGCACAAGGTCCTGAAGAGCCTACCGTGAATCCGACTATCGCTTACTCATTTTACCCAACTCATGAGGAAATTCTAGATTATGGAAGCGTCCTTGAAGAGACGAATCCTCCTCCCGAGAATCGTGAGATTTCGGTCTATTATGCTAGCTTAGATGATGTGTGGCGTAGAAATGAGATGATTGTCGACGATGCATTAGCATTTGCAGTGGCTACTGAGATCATGTTGAGCGATGACATTGAACCGCGTTCGGTTGATGAATGTCGACGTAGAGCTGATTGGTCAAACTGGAAACAAGCAATCCAAGTCGAACTTGATTCACTTGCGAAACGTAAGGTGTTTGGACCTGTAGTTCCTACTCCTCCACATGTGAAGCCCGTTGGCTACAAGTGGGTTTTCGTTCGGAAGCGTAATGAGAAGAACGAAATTGTGCGTTACAAAGCTCGTCTTGTAGCACAAGGTTTCTCACAACGCCCCGGGATTGACTATGACGAAACTTACTCACCCGTTATGGATGTGATTACTTTTCGATACCTTATCAGTTTGGTAGTTTCCGAAAAACTGGATATGCAGCTGATGGATGTAGTAACCGCGTATCTCTATGGGGATCTTGATACGGAAATTTATATGAAAGTTCCCGAAGGACTTACATTGACTGGTTCAAATATTTCCAAACCCCGGAACACGCTCTCAATTCGGCTGAGGCGTTCACTATACGGTTTGAAACAATCCGGAAGAATGTGGTATAACCGTTTAAGTGAGTATTTGACTAGTCAGGGATATGTGAATAACGAACTATGCCCTTGTGTGTTCATTAAGAAGTCACATTCCGGATTTGCGATTGTTGCAGTATATGTCGATGACATGAATCTCATCGGAACTCCTGAAGAGCTCGCGAGAACTGCTTCGCACCTGAAGTCGGAATTTGAGATGAAAGATCTAGGTAAGACTCGATACTGTCTCGGTCTCGAGATAGAGCATTGTTCGGATGGAATCTTAGTACATCAATCGAACTACACCCAGAAGGTGTTGCGCCGTTTTAATGAGGATAAAACGAAGTCTTCGAGTACTACTATGGTCGTTCGTACGCTAGATGCAAAACGAGATCCCTTCCGTCCGAAGGAGGATGATGAAGAGATTTTGGAGCCTGAAGTTCCTTATCTAAGTGCGATAGGCGCTTTATTGTACTTAGCTCAATGCACTAGACCCGACATCTCTTTCGCTGTTAATCTTTTGGCAAGATACAGCAATGCACCAACACGCAGACATTGGACTGGCGTGAAAGACATCTTCCGTTACCTTAAGGGTACTACGGATTTGGGCTTATTCTATCCCTACGAATCCTCGAGTGATGCCGCACCCTATGCTCATCGGGTTGATTCTCGCCTTGTTGGTTATGCCGACGCTGGATACTTATCTGATCCGCACAAGGCGCGTTCTCAGACGGGTTATGTCTTTACCGTTGGAGGCACCGCAATATCTTGGAAGTCAACTAAACAGACCTTAGTTGCCACTTCGTCTAACCATGCTGAAATTCTCGCCTTACATGAAGCAACTCGGGAATGCTTTTGGTTGAGAGCAGTAGTGGGCCATATTCGAAGCTCCTGTGATCTTCATCCCGCCGTTAATGCCCCGACGACGATTTTTGAAGACAACGCAGCTTGCATCGAACAGCTCAAGAAGGGTTACATCAAAGGAGACAACACCAAGCATATTGCGCCGAAGTTCTTCTTTACACATCAACAACAAGAGCATCAGAAGATTGAAGTCACGCAAATCCGATCACAAGACAATCTGGCCGACCTCTTCACCAAATCACTACCGAAGGCGACGTTTCAGAAGCTTGTTCATGGAATTGGTATGCGTAAACTTTCTGAGTTGTAACTTTGCTACTTCTCTGTGGAATTATGTCAAACTCAGGGGGAGTATCTTCTAGATACTTGCTTGATCTTAATGTACTCTTTTTCCCTACGATTAGGAGCATTTTTCCCACTGGGTTTTTGCTACCTAACTAGGTTTTAACGAGGCACCCACCTTGGGCTGGTCATATCCCTGATGACGTCCTGTAGACGTTTCTTTTGACTTTGCATTTCTCACGCATTTTTCCTTAGACTATGGATTTTGTCCCTACTTGGGTTTTTGCCATAGCCTTAGGGTTTTTTAGTGAGACTTACTACTTATGCAAGTTCCTACCTTATTGAGAATAAGCGTTGTTCCTTGGAATCAATGCCAACGAGTCGACTTCCTCAACTTCTGCATGATGCTGAATCTACCTTGAGTATTTACACACTCAAGGGGGAGTGTTGTAAACATTCCTAGTTTAAGTATGATTGTGTAAATCCTAGATAAGATTTGATTCTAGTTATCCTTTCCTATTACAACTTGTATTACTTGGAGAAGAAGGAATATCTTCTCTCCCTTTACTACTATAAATAAAGGCACAATGTAGGAGGGATAACAACACACACATTCCCCTACAATTCTACAAACACACCTCTCTCTCGTCTCTCTCTCTGCCGCCGGCCCTAGTCCCTCTGTCAAATAAAATAGACCACAACAAAAATATAGTTTTTCGTTAAACGTGAATAGTACTGGAAGTGTATCGTTAAAACTTCCAAAAAAGAACGCGATATGAAGAAGAAAATAAGGGTATTTTCTTCAAAACACTTGATGAACAGTGTTTCTAAGCTGAGTTTTAGTATAAGTATAATTTCACTAGTCAAAATATAACTCACACCCTAACTCATGAATAGTCTTTATTTGCGAGTCACGGCATGAAAATACTTTTAATTGAGCTACAAACCACCTTACTTGAAAATTTGAAAAACGAGACCAAAAGTCTTTATTGCATAAATAAAAGAGAAAACTAATGAAAAATACTTGAAAACTTTAAGTTTTAACAGAAATGACAAAAAGGCGTCGTAAGTAAATAGTATCAAGATTGACTTTTTAGATTAAAAATGTGGTTTTTCGTTAAAATGAACGATACCGGAGCTTTTTGTTAAAATCCCCTAGATAAAACAGTTAGTTTTCAAGAATCTCCACATATCTTCCTTATCGATCAATTCCAAACGTATTTGACCAAAATAAAATCAACTAAGGAGTAAATCAACGAAGGGGGTGCACTTACTTGAGATTTTGAAGATTAATAGATTGATAAATCTATGAGGTTCGATGAAGTTTTCAATGATTCACATACATTATATGTAAGTTTTGAGTGAAATCTCTCAAAATCTCAATAGAAGGGGGTGAGATTTATGATTTATGAATAATTAAAATACATAATGAAATCTCTCAAATTTCCTCACTTTTTAAGTTCCTTTAAAACCAACCCGAAATACATTTTAATAAGCTGTTCAACTTGCTCCTGTCCAGTCAATCCTGGTTAGTTCCTAAGCAACGATTACCTCGGCTCTTTTTTTCCTTGTACAGCACGCGTTCGATCCCAAGTTTGATCAATTTATTCTCAAATGCACGAACACCTTAAGCCCTCAACTGTAACCACCTTGGACCATTAGATATGGCACGTCCCAATATCGAAACAGAACCACATCACAAACACAAGCTGGAATAGAGATTGATGAAAATTCCATAAACCTTTCTTCATTCAATAAAGAAACAAGTTTGCAACGCTAAGCGGAAAATCGGCAACTGCATATCCGAGAAAACATTACCATCCTTCTTTTTATCATCTTTCTGGCAAGAAAACAGCCCAATCAATTTCCTTTGGTGGCTGGTACAAATAAAGGGTAATAAGCTCATGGCCCGCGAGTGGGAGCAAAACAGAAACAGCCCGGAGAACGGTCTTCAGGTATCATTCCGCCTCCTTTGCTCGTATCAATTACTTCCAACATTTTCACCACCTCACCCATTTCAGGACGTTTATCTGCATTTCCATCCCAGCACTTGCGCATGATGTTTGCCAAAGAACTTGGACAGCATTTGGGGATTTCTGGTCGTAGGTTCTGATAACAAAACCATAAAATATGCACAATAAAACGCCCATAAAAATTTAGAGGTCAAATCTTCAACAGGACACAAAAATTAAAATCTTTACCAAGACAACCAAAGTTCATTCAGACTAAACCAACAAACAGAAAAGTAAGCTCTATGTCCTTGTATTTACATGAGCTAAAAGAGAGATATCTATTAGAGAACAAAAACTGACCTGCCGAACAACTGCAGATGATACATCAGCAAAGCTAAGATCTGGGTAGGGCATGTCGCAGCAATAAATTTCCCATAAGCATATGCCAAAGCTATAGACATCACATCTTCTATTATAAGGCTTACCATCTAGAACCTACATAAATATCTTGTTAGCTTAAGAATTTACCACCGAAAACCCTACATGCTACCACATGAGCTACTGTACTGAATTGCGTGTTCAGATATGCAATAAGAATGTCAAGCGAGGAGAGAATATGATAAATTCATTTTTGTTCATTGACATTCATTTCAAGCCCAACATAAAACTGGGAAAAAAATTATGTACATACCCTTAGCAACTAAGAGCACAAACGATAGTTCTACCTCATCAAGGAGGAACACAATGCAATTAAGCCCCCATAAACTTTAGGCTCGTTCCCACTATTCTAAAAATCCCCGCCTAGCGTCACTGACCACGGTCCCGATTAATCCTTAGGTGTTTGAAAATTAAGGAGCGCCTAGATCCTCCTAGGCACCCGCCTAGCCTGGCTAAACCCGCATAGGCCGTGACTCTCACTTAAGACAAAAAATAGTTAACTTTCATTTTGCATTTTATTTTTTCAATGAATTGTAAGAGACTTGCTGAATACTTAGATGAACACTCATTATATGCTTGTTCCCCATGTTTTCAATATGTTCTAATACTTTATAATCTATATGTCATTTTATTTTATAATTTATGTATCCCAATACAAAATTTATGTATGTATCCTAATACAACTATGTAATTTTTTTTAAGTAGAAGTAGACATTTATTTATATGTAATATGATAAATATAATTAAATTTAAAAAACCGCCTAGGCCCATCTAGACGCCTAGGCGCTAGGTCATGTCCGCCACCCAACTGGCGCCTTTTAGAACCTTGCTTGTTTCAAATGATAACTTCTGATTCTACAGTTAATAGTTAAACCCTTTTTCACTAAACTCACATCATACACCCCGACTGGCACACATCCCATTTTCTTGATATCATAGCCATAATGCATTCTCTCTCTATCCAACTCTCTAATATCTTTCTTAAAAGGTTGACCCTTCATGTGCCAAGTATTGGTCCAGGCAAGGACCTGGACTCCTCAATCTGTACCATCAGCAACAAAGACTTCAGTGTGATCCACAATTATGATCCTACAATCCACAACTCTTCAACTAAACCCTCTCACCTTCCCCTTCTTTCTCTTTCATCTAAAGCTCGATTCAACATAATCAGTCAAGCTTATCTTTAATAACAAGAAAAGGTCATAGGACTGGTTCTTAAATGCTTAGTGGTGCTGCTTGTGTGTTCAATAAAAGGTTATCAAACTCGACCTCAATGTATTACTTGTTGAGTTTTGATGCCTGGCCATTGCAAGAATGCCAAGGAAGGGGATTGGGAAAGTCTGATTTTGTAATCAAATTTGGATGTTAAAAAAAACACCCTCATTTGAGTCTCCATCTTCATCGCCTTCAATTGCAAATTTGGTGGTTTATGAATAAGGGGTCATAAGGTGTGATGGAGTAGTAGTGAGTACAAATAAGTGGTGATTACTCCAGGCAAAAGTAAAAGGAAGGTGGCCTTGTAATACTATCTTCAACGCTGTGAAAACTAGCAACAACAAGCAATCCCCAACATTTCAACACGGATGTTAAGACCATGTCAGAGCTTTTCTCCATACCATTTTCTTGAGCCCAGTTACCCTTGCATTTGCCCCACAACAGGCTTATGGCAGTTTGGTCGCTTTGGAAAATATGTGGGTAAGGTTTTGGCAGGTAGTTTGGGCTTTTCT
Source organism: Malus sylvestris (assembly GCF_916048215.2). Classification (NCBI taxonomy): domain Eukaryota; kingdom Viridiplantae; phylum Streptophyta; class Magnoliopsida; order Rosales; family Rosaceae; genus Malus; species Malus sylvestris. Next base: position 16,534,697 of record NC_062272.1, read on the forward strand.
CACATGAAGAGCACATGCTTGCTCACACATGAAGGCCGCATGTTATTTCCATCAATTTTTGAAGTGCAATAGCAAACAAAAAGATGCATTTAAAAACTAAGCATAATTATAGATGTTGTAGTGAGGTTAGTCGTATTTCTCTTCTCTTTTTGTTCTTATATTCCAAGTTCATAGAGCACAACAAAGAGTTAGCTTTTAAGAGTAACAAAACATATGAAGATATTAACTACGAGTAATACCTCTGGAGCCATGTATCCAAGGGTACCAGTTTCACCAGTCATGTCTCTTGGATTCTGAGCTTCAACACGAGCAACACCAAAATCAGCTATTTTAAGGTTTATGCGAGTATCAAGTAGCATATTCTCTGTTTTGACATCACGGTGTACGATCTTTTGAGAATGCAGATAGCTAAGACTGCAAAGGGAATGGTTAAAAACCTAGATCAATGAGAATTTTACTAGAAAAGTATATAGCACAGAAATGTAGAGAACAATCGAACTCACCCTCTAGAGAGGTCCAAAGCAAGTTGGATCACAACCTTAAAGGCAAGTTTCTTTTGCCTGTTTCTTATCAAAAATTGCTTTAGCGTCCCACCAGCAAGATATTCCACAACAACACAACACGCTCTAGTAGGATGAGAATCTACACCGTCACTTGAAGAGCCTTTTGTAGGAATTTTAAGATCTGAAGTTCCCATTGAAGCTCCAATGAACTGTGATAAAAGAAGGGAGGGAGGAGAGGGAGAATCGTTAAAACCCAAAGGATTATGACAAACAAAGAACCACATTAAGGCACTGGGACACTACTATTTTACCGAATCATTTACTAAAATAACTATCAAGATCACCAGCACAAGATGAAAATAATCACTCCACAGCCGACAATTTCTTTAATATTAAAATGCAGATTTCAAAACTGGATACAAGATAAAAAGAAAAGCGGGTTTGTACTTTTGTAACATTAGGATGGTCAAGCTTGTGCCAGACAGCTACTTCTTTTTGAAATGAGGCCCGTAGAGCAGCAGTTTCAGCACCTGTGGCATAGCCATCCTCCCCCCAGTCCAACAGCTTCACTATTATATATAGCATGTGGTTGCAATTAGAATTTGATATGCATGCAAAAAAGGAGGCATATAATTTTGTTGCTCTTATTTGACATCAGTTTACTAGTCCAAATTTAAATCGCACGTTGTTATACAATATCAAAAAGCAAATATTCATTCATAATGCTAGGAGACCACCATGAAAAATGACCAAAACTCCACTGGATTCCAGATAAGACAATACCAAACAAATCACAATATCAGTAGTTCATAAACACTACACTTGCAGAATTTAGAACTATGCATTAAGTTCTCATGCCACAATAGAAAATCCCAAAAGTATGACATTTAACTCTCTACACAAATTAAGCTCTTCCATTCCTACCCGTTTTCAAATAACCAAAATAATATATATTATTAAATTACTGACATCCACAAGTTTTTTTTTTCCTTTTTGAACTACTATTTCCAAGGCTTGTCTAACATTATACTAATTAACACATTCATTATAAACTATTACCAAGTTGAGATCATTCAAATACGAAGTTGTACCCCTAAGTTTCCATTGTCGGAATCATCCAAGATAGCAGATATGAACCAACACCTACTCATATGACTGATAAACATTTAGCGGAAACAGAATGAAACAACATGATTTATGCACATATTCACATCTAGAAAGAAAGTCCGATAAACATCAGTACAGAATTAACTATACATACAATTGTACTTTCAGTAACAGAAGCCAAAAACTGTAAATACAATCCATATTATTTAAGAGTTGCTGCAGTCATATCAGAATTATGAATGGTCATTAATCACAACCTTGTAGTACATCACCACGTCAAGAATAGATAAGGTGAATATCTAAGATAAATTCCATGCATACCATGAATAATATGTAACACTTACATATCACGCCTCAAATGTGAACATGGAACATGTAATCAGTTATGCCGAAAAACTTGATATATTCCAAATTAGTGCTTTAACATAACACACCATTATTCAAATGCTAATATTACATCATTATAGTTATATTCGAATCCAAATGAAATTAGCGATGAGATCCCAAATTAACATCCAAGATACCTAGAGAATATGCCTTCAACAAGAAGTTGACAACTCAATTGTAATCAAAATCAAAATACAATATCCTACAAGACCGAACAAATCAAAATTACAATGGAATGGATTATTAGTGATTACCTGCAACATCTTGATCATCATAGGTGCCCCTGAATACGGTACCATAGGTCCCTCGAGCTACAATATATCTTATTTCCAATTTAGCTAAATCAATCTCCCATTCTTCCTTAGGCCTGGTACTCTCAATGTTTCTGGACCAAACCCGGCTCAAATGTTTCTCAAGCTGTATATCTAAGTTCTTCAAATCGATTTTATCTGCTCGGAAGATCATCTCTTTGCTACTAATACTTCCTGTGCCATTAATTTTTGGTTCCACCTCTTTGAAACTCATACTCCCTGCACTCCTAAGTTTTGAATTCATATTACCTTTCTGGTGATCCACCATGTTTGGTACATCTGCAACTTCAACATTCTCACTTGTCCTTGAATCCATTACTAACAATCAATGCAGAACAACCAAAACACGGAACACCAACCGCCAAACGGTAACCGAAACAACCAAAAACAATAAAAAGAAAACAAGCAAATCCCAGAAACAAATCTGTGTTAAACTGCTGTCTTAGAGAGACATGATCAACAAAGCTTCGATTTTTTCGCCATCATCATCTTTGCCAGATTTGGATGAATCCCATCAATGACAAATGTTCAAAACAGATCAATTCAAAAAGCCTTTTTCGGGTTAAAAAATCGATTTCCCCAACACAGATATCCTTAAATTCAACAAACGAAACAGAAATATCTCATCCAGTTGAAACTTAATCCCAACAACCCAATTGCCTCCAATGTTGGTAACTATGCACCAATGAGAAAAATCAACACCAGCTCCCTTTCTTTTATATTCCACATAAATTAAAACAAACAAAACAATCTTCAAAATCCCAAGTACCTCGTCACCAAACACTCTTTTTTTTTTCCAAAAAATTAATCAAACAAAAGAATGGCAATAAACTCTAAGAAAACGACTCAATTTCCACAGCTGGATAGAAAAAATTCAAACAAACAAACTCTTCAGGTACAAATCAAACCCACAGACACGCACCAGAAGAATTTCACGCATGCAAAAAAGTCCTAATCGACCCCAAAAGATGAATAATTTATAGAGACAGATGAAAAGGTTGACCTTGAACACGCTAGAGAATCGAAGAAAAACAAAGTCGTTCGTTGGAGAAAAAAAAGTAAAAGGAACAGAAATTTAACAATACAGAAAGACAACGTTTTTGGAGTGTTTTGGGGAGGTTCGGGGCTAATGGTTTTTGTTTGGTTTTTCCTTTGCAGATGAGATTTCGGAGAGGATTAACCAAAAACTAGAAGAGGCAGCCACAGCCCAGAAGGCAGAAGCGATTGGAGGAGAATTTTAGAGAGAGAGAAAGAGAGAGAGAGAGAGAGAGAGAGAGAGAGAGAGAGAGAGAGAAAGGAGGAGGAGCGAGAGAGATGCGCGGGTTTGCCTAATGTACGGCTTTGGAGGAGGGAGAGACTGTTTCAAAATTTAAGGAAAAGAAAAATGGGATAGAGGTACATATACGGATACCGGACAGGTGGCAACAAAAAGATAACAAATCAAAACAGAAAAATTCTGCTTTTTCAGTCCAAATAAATCCTACGATTCTCAATAACTTCTCACTTTAGTTTTTTAGATTTAAACTTGATATGATTGATTCATGGGTTTATCCGGATCAATCATTTTAATTATTTCGTATAAAATGTCCGTTAAATAAAAATAAAATAAGTTACATGTTGTGGTCTATTTTATCTGACAGAGGGACTAGGGCCGGCGGCAGAGAGAGAGAGGAGAGAGATGTGTGTTTGTAGAATTGTAGGGGAATATGTGTGTTGTTATCCCTCCTACATTGTGCCTTTATTTATAGTAGTAAAGGGAGAGAAGATATTTCTTCTCCTCCAAGTAATACAAGTTGTAATAGGAAAGGATAACTAGAATCAAATCTTATCTAGGATTTACACAATCATATTTAAACTAGGAATGTTTACAACACTCCCCCTTGAGTGGGTAAATACTCAAGGTAGATTCAGCATCATGCAGAAGTTGAGGAAGTCGACTCGTCGGCATTGATTCCAAGGAACAACGCTTATTCTTAATAAGGTAGGAACTTGCATAAGTAGTAAGTCTCACTAAAAAACCCTAAGGCTATGGCAAAAACCCAAGTAGGGACAAAATCCATAGTCTAAGGAAAAATACGTGAGAAATGCAAAGTCAAAAGAAACGTCTACAGGACGTCTACAGGACGTCATCAGGGATATGACCAGCCCAAGGTGGGTGCCTCGTTAAAACCTAGTTAGGTAGCAAAAACCCAGTGGGAAAAATGCTCCTAATCGTAGGGAAAAAGAGTACATTAAGATCAAGCAAGTATCTAGAAGATACTCCCCCTGAGTTTGACATAATTCCAAAGAGAAATAGCAAAGTTACAACTCAGAAAGTTTACGCATACCAATTCCATGAACAAGCTTCTGAAACGTCGCCTTCGGTAGTGATTTGGTGAAGAGGTCGGCCAGATTGTCTTGTGATCGGATTTGCGTGACTTCAATCTTCTGATGCTCTTGTTGTTGATGTGTAAAGAAGAACTTCGGCGCAATATGCTTGGTGTTGTCTCCTTTGATGTAACCCTTCTTGAGCTGTTCGATGCAAGCTGCGTTGTCTTCAAAAATCGTCGTCGGGGCATTAACGGCGGGATGAAGATCACAGGAGCTTCGAATATGGCCCACTACTGCTCTCAACCAAAAGCATTCCCGAGTTGCTTCATGTAAGGCGAGAATTTCAGCATGGTTAGACGAAGTGGCAACTAAGGTCTGTTTAGTTGACCTCCAAGATATTGTGGTGCCTCCAACGGTAAAGACATAACCCGTTTGAGAACGCGCCTTGTGCGGATCAGATAAGTATCCAGCGTCGGCATAACCAACAAGGCGAGAATCAACCCGATGAGCATAGGGTGCGGCATCACTCGAGGATTCGTAGGGATAGAATAAGCCCAAATCCGTAGTACCCTTAAGGTAACGGAAGATGTCTTTCACGCCAGTCCAATGTCTGCGTGTTGGTGCATTGCTGTATCTTGCCAAAAGATTAACAGCGAAGGAGATGTCGGGTCTAGTGCATTGAGCTAAGTACAATAAAGCGCCTATCGCACTTAGATAAGGAACTTCAGGCTCCAAAATCTCTTCATCATCCTCCTTCGGACGGAAGGGATCTCGCTTTGCATCTAGCGTACGAACGACCATAGGAGTACTCGAAGGCTTCGCTTTATCCTCATTAAAACGGCGCAACACCTTCTGGGTGTAGTTCGATTGATGTACTAGGATTCCATCAGAACAATGCTCTATCTCGAGGCCGAGACAGTATCGAGTCTTACCTAGATCTTTCATCTCAAATTCCGACTTCAGGTGCGAAGCAGTTCTCGCAAGCTCTTCAGGAGTTCCGATGAGATTCATGTCATCGACATATACTGCAACAATCGCAAATCCGGAATGTGACTTCTTAATGAACACACAAGGGCATAGTTCGTTATTCACATATCCCTGACTAGTCAAATACTCACTTAAACGGTTATACCACATTCTTCCAGATTGTTTCAAACCGTATAGTGAACGCCTCAGCCGAATTGAGAGCGTGTTCCGGGGTTTGGAAATATTTGAACCAGTCAATGTAAGTCCTTCGAGAACTTTCATATAAATTTCCGTATCGAGATCCCCATAGAGATACGCGGTTACTACATCCATCAGCTGCATATCCAGTTTTTCGGAAACTACCAAACTGATAAGGTATCGAAAAGTAATCACATCCATAACGGGTGAGTAAGTTTCGTCATAGTCAATCCCGGGGCGTTGTGAGAAACCTTGTGCTACAAGACGAGCTTTGTGACGCACAATTTCGTTCTTCTCATTACGCTTCCGAACGAAAACCCACTTGTAGCCAACGGGCTTCACATGTGGAGGAGTAGGAACTACAGGTCCAAACACCTTACGTTTCGCAAGTGAATCAAGTTCGACTTGGATTGCTTGTTTCCAGTTTGACCAATCAGCTCTACGTCGACATTCATCAACGGAACGCGGTTCAACGTCATCGCTCAACATGATCTCAGTAGCTACTGCAAATGCTAATGCATCGTCGACAATCATCTCATTTCTACGCCACACATCATCTAAGCTAGCATAATAGACCGAAATCTCACGATTCTCGGGAGGAGGATTCGTCTCTTCAAGGACGCTTCCATAATCTAGAATTTCCTCATGAGTTGGGTAAAATGAGTAAGCGATAGTCGGATTCACGGTAGGCTCTTCAGGACCTTGTGCCGTGGTTTTCCTCTTCCGAGGGTGTGAATCCTTTGAACCAAGGGGTCTGCCACGCTTTTGTGTAGGGGCAGATGATTGGCTAGCCGCTAATGTACGTGGATCACCAGAATTGGCGTCCCGGGCTTCCAGGAGGGTAGTCCGTCGTACATTTGGTACATCCATCTTTGCAGGCGTATTCGCAGCTGGAATATGTGATCTTGTCACGCGCGCTAGATCGGTGAAAGCATCTGGCATGCTCTGAGCTATGCTCTGGAGATCTAATATGCGCTGCACTTCAGCTTCAGACTGAGCGGTGCGGGGATCTAAATGAGACAAAGTGGGAGTCGTCCACGATAATTCGCGTCGTTCATTAGGAACGTTGACGTTCTTATCTCCCCCTAACGACGGGAAGACTGTCTCATAGAAGTGACAATCCGCGAAACGAGCGGTAAACAGATCGCCTGTCAAAGGTTCTAAGTAACGAATAATCGAAGGAGAATCATATCCGACATAGATTCCCATCCTTCGCTGAGGCCCCATTTTTGTACGTAAGGGCGGCGAGATCGGCACATAGACCGCACAACCAAAAACGCGCAGATGCGATATGTCGGGTTCGCATCCGGTGACCAACTGAAGGGCACTAAATGGTTGTGTCGCAACAGGCCTCATGCGGACCAACTTTGCTGCGTGCAATATTGCATGGCCCCAAGCAGCGATCGGGAGCTTGGTACGTATGACCAACGATCGAGCAATCATTTGTAAACGCTTAATGAAAGCCGCTGCCAGGCCGTTCTGGGTGTGAACATGGGGTACAGGATGTTCAACTTCAACCCCAACCGACATGCAATAGTCATCAAAAGTTTTAGATGTGAATTCTCCAGCATTATCCAATCGAATAGATTTGATCGGATAATCAGGGTGGTGAGCCCTGAGCTTGATAACCTGAGCCAACAGTTTGGAGAATGCAGCGTTCCTTGTGGACAACAAGCACACGTGTGACCAATGTGTAGAAGCGTCAACCAAAACCATAAAATATCTAAATGGTCCGCAGGGAGGTTGAATCGGTCCACAAATGTCCCCCTGAATCCGTTGTAGAAAAATGGGAGGATTCGAACGAATCTTGTCATAAGAAGGCTTAGTAATAAGCTTTCCCATAGAACATGTTTGACATGCAATTTCATGGATCGAACCTAAGCTTCGGGTTAGTGGATGCCCGTGTGAAGTTTTGAGGATACGGCGCATCGCTATTCGTCCAGGATGTCCCAAACGATCATGCCAAAGTGTAATTTCGTGCGCGGTCCCTGTGGTAGGGCCGGCCACATAGTGGCATTCTATGGGGCGTATGGTCATAGTATACAGACCACTCGGGTTACGCTCCATCTTCTCTAGAATACGCTTCTGGCCATATTCGTAGGAAGTTACGCACAGAAATTCAACTCCGTTTTCTACGTGGGTTTCAGCGTGGTAATTGTTATCTCTAATGTCCTTGAAACTTAGTAACGTTCTTCCGGAACGTGGAGAATAGAGTGCCTCAGCAATGGTCAAGATTGTACCATTGGACAACATTATACGTGCCTTACCGTATCCTTCGATCAGGTTGGATGGGCCTGAGAGGGTTGTCAGAGGTGCATTCTTAGGTACGAAGTTAGTGAAATAGATGCGTTCACGCAAAACAGTATGCGTGGTTGCACTATCTGCCAGACAACTAACTTTCCCACTAGTCATACCTAGAATGAAAAATTAATTTGAATCGGTCACATGCATAAAAGTTTATAAAAACAAGTATCAATTCAAAATAATTTCATTTATTCAAGGAAAAAACTTAATATCCAAAATAAATCGCCAACTAATAATCCAAAACATAAAGGAAAATTGTTCAAAATCAACCAAAAAAACAAGGTGGGGTTCGGCCACAAGGTGGAATTCGGCCCCAATTGTCTTATTTTAACTGAAAAATAAGTCTATGTCTAAGATTCTAATCTTCCATAGGAGTGGTATCCTCCTGAAAATCAGAAACCTCCATCTTTGTAGTCTCCGGTTCGTCCACTTGCAGGAAGTTTGATTCAAACTTCGTACGACGAGAATGATATGCATCCACAACCTTCTTGGGAGCACGGTAAATACGGGACCAATGGTCATTTGAACCACAACGATAGCACATATCGTCATTCATTATGGCAGGTGCTTTGCCCTTATTCTTGAAGTTCGGGGCCTTGGGAGCGAGGTTTGGGCGCTTCTGGGCTTTGTTTCCTCCCTTGGATGGGCATTGGCTCTGTTGACCTTGGTGGGATGGCTTCTAGCCGCCCTTACCACGCCTCTTTTGGCGTTTTAGGTGCTGATTAGTGCTATAATGTGCTTCAGGCACGGCAGTAGCCCCAGTAGGTCGAGCTTGATGATTCTTCATCAACAGCTGGTTCTGCTTTTCAGCAAGAAGTAAAACAGAGATCAAATCCGAGAACTTAGTGAACTTCTGAGCTCTATATTGTTGCTGCAGGACAATATTAGAAGCAGAGAAGGTCGAGTAGGTCTTCTCCAGGAGATCCTCTTCAGTCAAAGTTTCATTGCAAAACTTGAGAAGTGATCGGATTCGACAAACTTCAGAATTATATTCATTCACAGACTTAAAGTCTTGGAAGCGCAAGTGCTGCCAGTCGTGTCTTGCTTCAGGCAAGAATATGTCCTTTTGGTGATCGAAACGATCAGCCAAAGCGACCCATAATGCACGTGGATCCTCCTCAGCAAGGTACTCAGTTTGTAGAGCGTCATGGATATGTCTTCGGATGAAGATCATAGTAGTGGCTTTTTCAGCCTCGCCAACAGGTTTATCTGTTGCTTCTTTAATAGCAGGACGCAAGTTCTTTGCAGTGAGGTGGAGCTTCACATCTTGAACCCACTTGAGGTAGTTCATTCCAGAAACCTCCAAAGCGGTGAAGTCGAGTTTGTTCAAGTTCGACATGGTCCTATCAAAATAGATGGACAAGATGTGGTTAGTGTAATGGAGAAAAATCAATCCATTCACATAGGAGTAGAACATACAGGTTCTAATAGACATGTATTGGTTTAATTTTGCATGAAAAACTTCGGGTTTTCATGGGTGATATGTTTAAGTGAAAACTTCGGGTTTTCTAACAAGGCATGTGTATAAGAAACTTCGGGTTTCAAAGTAATTATGAACTTCAGGTTCATATATTCCTGCAGGCAAACACAAATATATATGCAAACAAATATGCAAATAATATATGCAGAGATATTGTATAATGATAAGTGAATTAATTTATTTTTGGTCTTCGGGGCCAAATTAAAGTGTGGGTGAAAATATAAAAACCCATATTTAAAAAAATATTAAATAATAAAATCTCGGGGCCTAAAAGTATAAGCCAAGAACCCTCGGGTGGGATTACAGGCCCACGGGGTGAGAAGAGGGGAATGGGCTGCTGTGTGCAGCCCTAAAAATTTATTTATTTTTTTTTTTTTTTTCTTTTCGGGCCGTTCCAGGCGAGCCCAGAATTTTTTTTTTTTTGTTTTGTTTTGTAATTAGATGCATATATAATTCAATGAATCACATATTTACTTTGATGCATATGCAAATAATAGTTTCAATGCATGTACATATGTAGGATTCAATTCATGACAAATATCAAATTCACATAATTGTAGCAATTTTGATTATGAAGCATACACAATTTATGTAGAATCTAAAATACGTTAAACGTAAAGTTGGGTCATGCATCATGGTGAATGTTCATGCTATCAGGGCTTGCAAAATATCGAGTTAAAAACCGTTGTTTGGAAAGAACCTGATTGCGTGATGATATGGATGAACTGGTTTGATGCAGAAAAAAAATCTCCAACGTCAGATTCCTAAGCGCAGCGGTAGGAGCGTGCTGATAACGTGTTGTGGTCTATTTTATCTGACAGAGGGACTAGGGCCGGCGGCAGAGAGAGAGAGGAGAGAGATGTGTGTTTGTAGAATTGTAGGGGAATGTGTGTGTTGTTATCCCTCCTACATTGTGCCTTTATTTATAGTAGTAAAGGGAGAGAAGATATTTCTTCTCCTCCAAGTAATACAAGTTGTAATAGGAAAGGATAACTAGAATCAAATCTTATCTAGGATTTACACAATCATACTTAAACTAGGAATGTTTACAACATTACATATAAAATTATTATTCTTACTATCTTATTATACCACATTTAAAGTATCATCATATGTAGAGCTTAGGTGTACAACCCAGTTGTAAATTTTGTTTCTTTTATGCTTAAATCTCAATAATTATAATCTTTCCTTGTCATCTATCTTCCCCTCGTGGCAGACTCCACCCGACATGGTTTTTGGCGATCAAACATAAATCCAAGCCAAAAGCTTTTGCAATATGTCAGGAAAATTTTCATTCCTTGAGGATTAGAAAATTTTATGACGTTACAAACTACAATTCCGAAGGATTTAAAAAAAAAGTTGTTGTCTATGATTGGTATTTGTAATCAATCTTCTTCCTTTAGTAAAATTCCAGAAGTAGAAAAGAAATATTGTATACAATATTTCTTTTCCTATGTATCTTCAATGCCGATGAGATTAAAAACGCAAAGAAATCCAAAATTTGGCTACAAGGCGTAATTAAACGCATTGAAATTGAAAACTTGAATTTAGAGACAAAAAAGAATAATCACCATCAATTGCCGGTGGAAGGGAAGGGGCACCATCAGTTGCCGGAAAAGCAAGATGACGGTGGAGAGAGGAGAGGGAAAAGGAGGCAACGGCAAGGATAGTAAACGTGAACAATAAGGTTTCATCAACTTCCAAAAAAAAAAAAAAAACACTATTATGACAAATTAAATTAATGTGACTATTGGCCACAGGTGCTATATTAAGAGGGAGGGGATGAATTTAGCATCATAATGAGCTAGTAATAATGTTGTTCAATTTCGCATTTGGCGAGAATCGAACCTAAAATCTATCACTTACAAGTGAAGATAAATATCACTAGACCAAAGTACTAAGTGACGGAATTGTATATTTAGATGGTAAAAATAACATTACTCGGGTACATATTTAACAATTAAAACAATACACTATACAAGTGAGGATGAGACTAAGAGTTTGGATGACTTTGGTTGGGCTCAAGGAATGCTGCTAATATAGAACGAGTTCACTGCTATAATAACATCTCAATTTATAATAAAATGTCATGTTGAAAGACACTTCAACATGACTTTGTATGCTGGATCAAAACATGATGTTTGCTATTGTTGGCCCAAGCCTGCTTATAACTTGATGTCCGTGACCAATTAGTTTACAAGTAACTCTTAAAACATCTTCCAGGACATAGGAAAGAGAAAGAACACACCATCATACAAACAATTTCTCCAAAAAAAAATATTTAAGTAATTAGTGTATCTGTATATATAGGATAATTCTTTTTGGGTGGTGTTATGGCAACTCAAAATAGTGAAATTGCACTCCTCTTATTAAAAATTCGAAGAGATTCGAATACTAAGAAATTATAATGTTAACTAGCACTCCTCACATTAAGTAATAAGCATATATGATAATTTTCTATAGGGTGAAGTAGACTTGGCAGTTTCTGATACAAACACGGTGACACGATACGAAAATAACGGATTTCGGATCAACACGATAACTAATCAGGTCATTATCAGGTGACCCGTTAATAACGGATATACACGCAGGTAACACGTGGGTAACCTGTTTCGACTAGTTAAAAAAAATATTTTGATAATTTTAAAGTTTAATTACTAAAATATTGATTATAAAATACAATAGCCATATTAATATATTCAATATATTCTATATTAAATATATAGTTTTGTATTATTATTCTATATAAGTTTTTAAAAAAAAGTTTTAGTCATTATTTATTTTTATTATGAGAGTTCCTTATTATCATTATTAGGATAAATTTTACTTAACATGTTGTTGTCCAAAATTAAAATAAACTAGTATAGTATTTGTATATGCAAGAACTAAGAAAACATACATACAAGTATAAAAAATGTGAAAGAATATATAAACACTCGTGATTTATCATTATTCCTCCACTAACAGATAATGATTACACTTACATTATCGTTTAGATTTTTAAAATCCTCCAAACCCTCATTAATAATGTTTTTTATTTGAGGGCAAAATTAATAATAATTATTGTAGAAGTGTAAAAAGTGTAAAAAAAATATATACAACCACTCATAGTGACAAACTTTACAACTTTTATGAAGATGTCAGCTTCGAAACCCAACACTATAACCCATAAACCTTAAATTTAAATTTAAATGTTGATTGTCATTTAGCTTTATTCTTCTTACTGAATTTCATTTTCAAATTTTTTTTTTTTTTAAACATGATCATCTGGCGGATGTAAGAAGATGAACGGTCAGATCTTTGATATCACGTTTCGATATTTATGGTTAACTAAAATATGAGTCGATGTTATATAGTTTGTAGAAACTTTATAAACATCAAGCAATATTTTCACTAACGTAAAACTCTGAACATAATATCAACGATTCAAACTGTTTATCTTCTTCCATCCTCTAATAATCTGTTTCTCTCTCCCCACTCCCGTAACCCTCTCCTCTTCGGCAACACCACAACCGCCGACAACACTGCTACCGTAAGTCTACTTCTCCAAAAATTGAAAAGCTGGGATTGGGTCCATTGGGATTGGGATTTCAATATGAGTAGGCATTTTTTAATTTAATTGGAATTTGGATCAAGAACTGCATTTTCAGATTTGGGTTTTTTCTTCTTCTAGTTTTTGTTAAGGTTTCATGTTAATTGATGCTTAAACCTGCCAAATCTAAACCTAGTCCTTCCCAAATTTTACATTATTTCTTGTGCTAATTGTTATCTGGGATGGATTGGTATGTATGTAGTTTAATCCATTGGGAGGTATGTAATTCTAATGTGGGTTTTCGATTTGAATTCGACTGTAATTCTTGAGCTAATTGTTATTTGGTTTTCATTCTTCACGCAAGGCATTTTCTCATTCTTTTCATTTGAATGTCAATATTATACTGAAAATGATCCTTTTTAATCAAATAATTAGACTTTCTCTTATAATATATTTAGCATCAGTAACAAATTATAAGGGAAAAGTGAAGTACCTGTTGAGAATATCCAGAGAAGGCTCCAGGAAATTGCTCAGCCATGATATCCATGGCTGGATGAAATGCCACAACCTATTCATAATTTCATACCAAACAACGATTAGGATATAGTAGGACAAAGCTTAAGCAAACTGAGGTAGACTGTGAGTTCTTGAAGAAGTTCTGTGAAACACTAACAGATTAAACCAACCTTTGTACATGCATATGCCAACAACCACCCTCACTATGTGTCCATCTTGTGAAAGAATCGGATGTGCGGAAGAAAATGTGCAAGGTTCCAATGTTCTAATGTTCCAATGTCCTTAATTTTGCAAATCTTTTGAACATTTGATATTTTGTAATGTTCTAATATTTTTTTTATTATGCTCTTATTTTGGGTATGTAAATATATACTTAAAAGAAAATTGCTATTTTATGTTTTGGATGTGACAATATGGTATGTATATACTTATTTAGTATTATGTTTTTCATTTGATTATTTATTAGTTTAAAATATATTTTCCTTAACGGGTAACAGGTCGGGTCATATTACGTGTTAATATTATCAGGTCAATTTCGGGTCGGGTTATTTTACCCGTTTATTTTAACGGGTGTTACACCTAATTTACCCTATAAACTCATAACATTTCATATAGGTTGTGAATCTAACATCTAATTTACCCTCCAAAGTTAACTCCATACATTATTTCTTTATAAAAATTACCAATCTACTTTCCAATGTGTATCATATGCAAGTAACGTGACTCAAATTGACGGAAATTTGAATATAATATCAGTGATGTAATTGACAGATTTTATAATTGAATGACTAATTTTTCTGAAAAAAAAAATAGTTTCGGAACTTAATTTTCACTTAAGTGATCATTCAGAAACTAAATTGATAATTTACCTTTTTTTTTTAAGAGTGACAATAACAACTCTCTTCTTTTTATTGATAATTATTGCCAAGTTTCATTAATTAAACAAACACATAACATAAAATAGTACTTTTATTCACGAGTTCTTCTTACTTGATCCTCGCGATTGTTGGCCCTTGCCTCATCCTCTTCAGCTTTCGTTGGCATGAAATTGTAGTAGGATGTGGTCTTGATGTTATTAGGGTTCTTCTTATTTCCTGTCATTGCGATGAGAGAAGGTTGAATATTGAAAATCCAGATTGTGGTATGGATTTTATAATGATACATGCATGGTGCGTTATTAAAAAAGTTGTTAATCTTTATGTTAACCAAACCTGGAGCAATTTCGAGAAGACATGTAAAGGGAAGTTTTGTGGGTAAACTTATAAACTTTTCGTTACTTCCGCAGTTTCCAGATATTTATGATTTGTGATGGATTCTCATACAAAAACGAATTTAATTTGTTCACAAATGTTTACACTTATCACAATGTTCATATCACATTTATACCACCTCTAATACAGGTAGGGCCTACAAATACAAGTGGACCCCACCTCTATTAGTACAAATGTTGTAAGTGTAGTATTTTTTTGTTAATGAATTAGTTGCATGTATAAGGGTACGTATTTAACAACTAAAACAATACACTATACAAGTGAATGTGAGACTAAGAGTTCGAGTATAGTATCATTCCGATTTAATAACATAATGTTATGTTGAAAAAGACTTCAACATGACATTATCTATTGGATTAAAACATTAAAATATAAATTTTTATTATCCCAACTTTTTACATATGCATATAAAAACCTAATATCCCTCACATACATAAACTACTCATCTAGGCTCGCTCTATAATATTTTTAATAACTTGAACCAAGCATCTTTTAAGTTATTACTAAAAGATCATCTTACAAAATCGAAACACGTTTAGTTATCTAAATATGACCTGATAAAATATATATCATTTTACATTCTTATATTTATACCACTAGTGCTACAACATAGAAATATTTCTCTTCACTTGTAATTTTAGGTTCAAAACCAGTAAATAGCAAATTTGATATGTTTTAATGTTTAGTTTTTAGGATAAAATATTGTTGTATATAAAATTATTAGTTCTAAGATTAATTGGTAAGTTTACGATATAATCTTGATTTATCCCATAACTTGAAATAATTAAATAAATTTAATTAAATAATCACGTTTACTTTTTTTATTTATTATTACAAACAATATTACTATCTCAAATTACACTGAAAAGGAGAAGAATGATTTAAAGAATTGACCCAATGATTTAATAAGGAAGACTCAATTTTGCCACGAGAATCCACGACTTCTTACATTTACATTTTACTTTTAATAAAATGTATAATGGGGCATATAATTTATTGAAGGCCTAATCGGATAAATGGTCCCCGTGGTCATAGGGTATTCGGATGATAGCCCATGTGGTAAAAAAATTCGGATTTAAACCCCTGTGGTCTAAATCTGTTAGGATTTATGCCCTTCTGTTAAATAATGCTGACGTGGCTGCCACATATATGCCACGTGGTCTGCCACGTGGCAAAAATAATAATAATTTTTTTTTTAAAACCTGAATTTTTACAAAAAAAAAAAAAAAAAACCAGTTTTGCAAGGAGAAGAAGCAGAAGAAGGAAAAGGGAGAGGGAGGAGGGTCGCGCGGGGAGAGGGCTCCGGCGAGGGGGGGAGCTGGTCTCCGGCGGGAAGAAGAAGAAGAAGAAGAAGAAGAAGAAGAAGAAGAAGAAGGAAGAGGGAGAGGGAGGAGTCGCGCGGGGATACCGGCGGGAAGAAGAAGAAGAAGGAAGAAGGAGAGGGAGGAGGGTCGCGCGGGGAGAGGGCTCCGGCGGGGGGGAAGCTGGTCTCCGGCGGGAAGAAGAAGAAGAAGAAGTCCAGAGGGGGGGGAACGGGCGGAGGGCGGGGGGAGCTTCCGGGTTTTTATTTTTTATTTTTTTTTGTAAAAATTCAGGTTTTAAAAAAAAAATTAAAAATTATTATTTTTGCAACGTGGCAGACATTTGGCAGCCACGTGGCATATATGTGGTAGCCATGTCAACATTACTTAACAGAAGGGCATAAATCCTAACAGACTTAGACCACATGGGTTTAAATCCGAATTTTTTTACCACAGGGGCTATCATCCGAATACCTTATGACCACGGGGACCATTTATCCGATTAGGCCTTTATTGAATAACAAAGCTAACAATTTATATACCACTATTACATACTTCTTTTGGGACTTTTTCTTTTTATTCGAACAAGAAAGGGAGATCATACTCAATATATGCGGTGCAATGGTAATACTCCTGACCAATTTAAGTTACAATTATCCCACTAAACAATAAACCATACAAGTGAGGATGAGACTAATTAAGAGTTTGAATGGCGTTTGTTAGGCTCAAGGAAAACTACTTCTATGGAACGAGTTCACAGCTATAATAATATTTCAATTGAATAATACAAAATCACATTGAAAGACACTTCAATGTGAAAAATTAAGAGGTTTGCAATTGTTGGCCCTTGCCTGCTTATTACTTGATGCTCGGGACCAATTAAGTTACAAGTACCTCGTCAAACATATCTCAAGACTTAGGAAAGAAAAAGGACACACCATTATACAAACAATGTTTCCCAACAATTTATATAAGTAATATATTAGCGTATATGTATAGGATAATTCTTTTTGGTGGTGTTATTCGCAACTCAATATAGTCAAAATGCACTCTAATTAAGAATTCTAAGAGAACACTAATACAGTATCAACTCTAGCACTCCTCTCATTAAGTAATAAGCATATATATAGGATTTTTTTTTAAGAGTGTCAATAAAAAGTCACTTCTTTTTATTGATATTTCTTGTCAAGTTTCATTATTAAATAAACACATAACATAAAACAGTACTTTTATTCAAAAACTAGAAAACATCCCAATATCCATGAAACTCAAATTATATAAAAGTAAAAATAAAATTCCAACCCCACTAGCTGAACGGGGAAAAGACCAACACTCATACTCTTCAACTTCTAAGAAGGAAGAAAATCCTTTGTTTGTGATGGCATTCTTAGATTATGTGGATCGCTTGATTCTAATATTATTGGCTGCGGTGAAAGCTCTCTGATTTGCACACTAGTTCTTCTTACTTGATGCTCGCGATTGTTGGCCCTTGCCTCATCCTCTTCAGCTTTCGTTGGCATGTAATTGTGGTAGGATGTGGTCTTGATGTTATTAGCATTGAGATTTGAAGAGTTCTTTTTTCCTGTCATTGCGATGAGAGAAGGTTGAATGTTAAAAATCCAAATTGTGGTCTGGATTTTATAATGATACGTGCATGGTGCATTATAAGAAAGTTGTTGATCTTTATGTTAACCAAATCTGGAGCAATTTAAGAAGACATGTAAAGGGAAGTTTTATGTGTAGAAGTATGAAACTTTTTTCGTTACTTTCTTAATTCACAGATATTTATGATCTATGATAGATTCTCATACAAAAACAAATTTAAATTGCTGGCATATATTTACGCTTAACACATTTTTCATATTATATTTGTACAACCTCTCTAATGCAAGCAGTGACAGGGCCACTTTTGGATCAGAATGATCGTGGACCAGTCCTTTTTATTTTTTTATAGCTGATATATGCATATTAGATTAATCAGTTCATTATTTTATCTTAACAGAAGTAAAATAGCCTAAAGGAATATATTGAGGACTTGGGAACCACACAAAGAAGTCAGAAGACTCGGAACACAATAAGAAAACTGTGCATCAGACCAATACTACGCTGAATATGGCAATGACTCATTGGACCGCAAGTATTTACAAACGTAATTATTTTTAATAAACATAATTGTTTAGATATCTCAACCGTCCTCCTTTAGTTGCCACTTAGTATTACGGTACGGTCTAGTGATATTCTTCTTTACTGGTAAGAGGTCTTACGTTCGATTCTCGCCAAAGACGAATTTGAACCACATTATTGTTTGTCCATTATGAGGCTCAGTCCATATCTTAGTGTAGATAATATCGATTATTAAAAATAAAAATAAAAACTGCCCTCCTTTAGAGATGATAAAAAAATTCAAGGAAAAAAAAAAGGAAAACTAACTAAAAGTTTTAAAAAACTTTAGTTTTAATGAAAAATGAAAAATAAAGGTATAGTGAATAGTACCAAAAAAGATAAAAATATAATTTTTTATTAAAAATGAATAATACCAGAAATATTTTGTTAAAACTCTTATAAAAAATACCTAATACTGCATAAGTCATAGGATACTTGATCACTTTTGGTAGGCCTCTCATATGGGCCCCTTTGGACTCAAATAACTTGTATTTTTGGGCTTCTAGTTCAGTTTTTAATGTGAATTGATTATCTTAATAGTGGTTCTGTTTACCCCTAAACGATGATTCTGCCAAATAATAACATCTCCTACTTAAGAGTTAGGGATGGTCTTGTTAAGTAAGATGTTGTCAACGAAATATCAAACTATAATGACGATTCTACCCTCCTTAAAAAGGAGAATTCGACCATAGGGTATGGCGCCAATATGAATACTGGAGCAAGCAAAAGTCCATGAGAAACAATAAGGTCTCGTTTGGCAGCTCGGACTGTACTGATTATTTATGTCGGATAAGATAAATAACCACTGGATAGTATTGACTAAATTAATCGGGGGTTTGGTGCAATATCGGACTAATGGCCGTATTATTCATACTGTATCGAATATAAATTTAATGTAATCATCTAAAAACCCAAATAATTTTCAAATCCTAAACTTCAAAATAAAAAGCAAATTAAAAGACCCCAAATTAAGCAAAATCTAATTTATTTATAAAAAAAAAAAAAGCCCAAACAACAGTCAGGTTGCAGACAACCAAATGAACAAACAAGCCCTCTGGAATCTCAGCCTCTTGCAGTGCCACAAGGTAGGCCTCATCAGCCTCATTCAGTGCCAACACCGCGTGGCTCTGGAAACGCAGATCAATCTTGAAATCCTGGGCAATTTCACGAACAAGCCTCTGGAATGGCAAATTCTTGATCAAGAGCTCAGTACTCTTCTGGTACTTAACGGATTTCACGAAAAGCAACAATACCAGGAGAGTAGCGACGAGGAGAGCAGTGATGAGGAGAGCAGCGACGAGGATAGTAGCAACGAGGAGAGTAGCGACGGCGAGAAAAGGCGACGGGAAGAACGACGACGGCTATAAGAGACGACCGGGAGAACGATGACGATGAGAGGGATGACAGCGAGAGAGACAACGACAAGAGGAGGTGTCGTGGAGAACAAAGTGCTAGAGAGAGGAAATGTTTATACCCGACTAATAATCCACTCCTTTTGGAAGGGTTTATTAAGAAGGTGTATACCCAACTATCCTATTCGACTGCTTAAATTAATCCGGCAACTATTTAATACGAGAGGACACCAAACGGTTGGGTCCGTATTATTAGTCCTATTTGATCCCTTATACAACATGCCAAACGAGGCCTAATCTTCAAGATTTCCACGCATAATGATTTTTGAAAATGAGTTTTAACGAAACACTCTCGGTACTGTTCATTTTTAACAAAAAATCACATTTTTACTTTTCTTTGGTACTATTCACTACACCTTTATTTGTCATTTTTCATTAAAACTAAAGGTTTTTTGAACTTTTCATTAGTTTTCCTTTTTTGAAATTCAGTTGAAGGAAATATGTAGGGTGAATGTGAAGAAAGTTGGGGTTCCAACGTAAAACCAATTGATAACATGTGGAAGTAGTCTAATTAGTTATAAGCACATGCACGGTCATTCGTTTCCTCGATATGAGATTGATACTCTCAACATAATAGTTCTATATTACAAAGGAAGATGTTGAGAAAGTTTGATAGCATGTATCCTTGAAAGAGTTTGTTGTGTTAAATGTGTGTCCTCTTAGTTGAAAATCAGAGTACTCAAAATGGACAAACAAACGAAAAATACACTGAACATTATTTTATTAATGGAAAAAAATTACAAAGACGGCTACAATTTCAAGAGGACTACACGAGTTCTAAAACATCCATTTATATTGAAAACTAAAGCAAACCCTAATACTGAACGAAAGCCTAATTCTAATAGGTTGGGTTTGAAACTCAAACAATAAAATAATCCTAAATATTAATATTTTCCAACACTCTCCTTCTCTCTAAAGCCTCTATTTATACTAGTTGAATCCCTATATCTTCTCCTTTGTAACCTCTATTTATTTGAACTCAAGTTCTGGTTCTAACTTGTGTATCAAAGGGTCTTTGTTACATACTAGCACAACACTAGTGTACTTAGGCTTTTTTTGGGCCACTCCAAACAACTGCGGACACAAGTGAATCAAACCCATGCTCGAGGTTGTTTGACTTCGTTGGTGGCTAACTAAAGACATGCATCAACGCTTTAAGAAAAATAACCTTAAAATGAAAAATAAAAAACAAACATTGATCTCATAAGCCATAAGCTAATTTTCTAACAAAGTTTACTTTTGTAATTTGGCTTAGGCAGCCCAGACTCTAGATCCAAATTTTTTAGGTTTTAAGCTTTAAAGTGAAAGCAGATCGTTATAGTTTCAGTGGTAGAACACTAATATCTACATTTAGTGCTAAAATCCTCCCTTCCTCTCATCGTCGAGTCAAAAGTGAAAAACAAAACTTGTAGCAAAAAAAAAGAAAAAGTAAGTGATCAATCATCGATGCATGACTAAAAAAAAGCGTACGTAACTTTATAAAACGGTGAATTGAGCTAAACAAAACTTGGAGCACGAAGCAAGTGATGAATGTATAGGCTAAAGATAAGTGGGAAAAGGATGACCACAAGCCATATATTATATATGGTAGGATAACATACACATTCACCCCACATTAACATACCTACAAAAATAAAAATAAAATACTGACTTTTACCTAGTATTCTTATTTATGGTTTTAAAAAAAATAATAGGCAAATGGCAGTACATATTTGTCAACAAAAGAAACTTCCTAGTGCAACACAACACAAAGAAAAACAAAACAGTTTCTGACTGACCCATTTCCACAAGATCTCATTTGCAGAAAATAAATAGATAGATAAATTAGCCTCACGTAATTTGTATTGATTCACATTTGCATGAATCATTAGATTCATTACTTTAATTTTTATTATCTTTTCTGAATTTTCTTCTGGTCACTTGCGGATTACAAGAGCATCTTAATCTTAATTAATTAAAATCCTAAGTATTTTGGTCAACCCTAATAACCCACAATCTGACACTCACTAATAAAGCCCTAACAGGGCTCCAAGAGTACTCAAATCTAAATCACAACCGGTCATCAAACTTCAAATAATTAATCACAACTATACCTACTAATGCGCTTATCCAATTACTAATTTACTAATTTGCTTGTCAGTCAATAATTAAGAAAAAAATAAAGTGAATAATAATAAAAAAAAGACCAACTTATATTGCAGAATGCAGATGCAGAATTTGTGTGGTGTGATAAATTAAAGTACGCATGTAGTAGACACTATGATTTCGCATGAACTTCCGCTCTCAGGGAATGTGGGGAGTTGGGAAAGAGCAAATTATAAGCTTCTTTTTTATTTTTTATTTTATATTTATTTTGATTTTCTGCATAGGTTAAAAAACCAAAATTTGTGGGGGTGAATCACGTGACACTACGCCTTTATTTTTTATGGGACCACATGCCCTAATAAAGGACACCTAGTGAATACCATTATACCAAACTTTGTAAAAGTGGTGTAAAGTCCAACGGTGAAAATGGAATTATCAATAATTACGAGCCTCGTCTATTTACATTTTGGTTAATTTTGATACCTTACTTGCAGGTGTAACATTAATGTAAAAGTTTATGATGGGACTTTGATCACACCTTACACAATTATCAATGTTGATTCTTTACTTGGCTTCGAAACGGGTAAACTTTGAGGTTCGTCCATCAAACCAGGTGTTTTTTTTTTAATTTTTGAATAAATGATATTATCTTACAATTGGTTAGTAATAACGTGGTTCAAATTTAGTTTTGGCGAGAATCGAATATAAAACCTTTTATTTACAAGCGAAGATTAATACCACTAAACCGTAATACTAAATAACATCAAACCAGGTGTCTTAGCAACAAAATAATTAGATTGGGCTGTTATATTAGGAGTATGATTCTCTCCCTTCTAAATTCCGTTATCCTTCAATCCTCTCTTATTTGAATGATCATGATTAAATCATGTCAACATTTTGTGTTGACTTCTCTATAGAAAGAGAAAGACAAAAAGGAAAGTGAGAGAGAATGGAAGGAGATTTGGAGAGGAGAGAATTCTACTTCGTTATATTAGGTAATTACTAGCAGCATTATCCTTGATCCTACGTTTGTGAGAGAAGTTTAAACACATGCGCTCGTTCATATAGAAAAACTTGCTCCAAAGAGAGACTGCGAAAAAATTTTATGATATGAGACGTCATTGTGATGAGGATATACACATACTCTATGAGACAAAGAGGGTTAATTTGGTGAACCCCTTGAAGTGGAACACTGGAAGGGCCAACAAAACATCTAACGTCTTATATTGATGTTCTCTTGTGTTTGGTAGCATAATTATTGTTAAACTAAATTCATAATATACAAGCTTGCAGGATCCAGAGAGTGGTGGACCTCAATCGAAGCAAATAACCTACCATTTGAAACCGTTGCGCGCCAAAACAGCATAACTCGCTGTCGTTACGTCAGGCACCAAAACTAACGGTAGAGAGTAAATGCTAAGAATTATTAATATTTTGGACATTCTCCAAAAAGCCCTTTGGCATAGATACTAAAAATCAGCTTCGACGTTCAATCATAGGGCTAAAAATGTAATATCAACCGAGATGACGACAAAACGTAAATAGGACCAACAATAAGTTTCATCATGCAGTTCACGATTTTTATACATGCATTTATTTATTTACGAATTAATTTTCATACAAATTAGAAGCAACATAAGATTTTAGGGCGTTATATTTCTAAATTGCCTTGTTGTTAATTAACTTAAGGAGGGTGTGTAAATGTTTATATATCGTAATCATCATCCCTAATTACGTTTATCATTTTTGGTAATACACATATTACATAACTAATGTAAGAAGTATTGCATGATTTCCGTTTGGTCTTAAAACAAACATTAAAATGCTAATGAAGTGAAATGTATTTTGTATATGAAAACATTTGCGATGAATCTTTGCTAAATATGTTGTATATATATTTTTCTTTCTAAATAGGTGGTATTTGGCCACCACAATCCTTGAGTTTTTGAATAATCTAATCGAGGTACTTGCCACTACATTCTAGTTGATAATTAATTATAATGGCAAGTACTTTAACTCACGTTTTTGAACAAAATATATCGTTCAAATACCCTATTGTTTTATGAAAAATGTTATTCAACTTAAAACATAAAATATTCATTTTTTACATTAAGTTTAATATTGGATTAGTTTTGTTTGGATGTCTTTTGTACTATATTATGATGTTTGAATAAAACATCTTATCCAAAGATAAAATAAAAAACTTAAAACATAAAATAAGCTTCAAAATTCCAAATAATACGTGTAGGGCCCATTTTATTGAGAGTTGATCCTACTAATCCAAACAAATTACATTAGGATACAACATGTATCTGGCTAATTAATAACAATATTTGAGAAGTCGAACATACACTGTAATGTCATATCCACCAATTTTAACTACGTGTCAGGTGGTGCATAGACACTTTTAACCCTGTATTAGATGTTAAAGTGATGGTTTTAACCTTGTAATGCATA
The DNA here is from genome assembly GCF_916048215.2 of Malus sylvestris. Taxonomy (NCBI): domain Eukaryota; kingdom Viridiplantae; phylum Streptophyta; class Magnoliopsida; order Rosales; family Rosaceae; genus Malus; species Malus sylvestris. The sequence continues at coordinate 16,559,000 of NC_062272.1, forward strand.
GACATTTTTAACCCTGTATTAGATGTTAAAGTGACGGTTTTAACCCTGTAAAGACGATATAATTTACACCAAAATGGAAATGTAATGTTGAATTGGAAATGTACATTTCCCTTAAGAAGAACACTCACATGTAGATAGATCTATGATACTCTTCTGTGCTTTAACATTTAAAAAAATTCTCTGGCATTGACTGCCACAATGGGTGATTCCAAAAGGCCAAAACTAGTTTTTTTTTCCAATTTAGATGGAAGAGTGGCAAAATAGTCAATGACTCAAAGGACAAGTACTACAGTTTACAAAGTCAAGTAGTGAAAAGAATGCAAATCAAAGCAACATTATTAATATAAAAAGCCGAAGACCCGAAGTGCCATAGACCAAAAAAGGGTGAAGAAGGAAGTGAGAGAGTGAGTGAGTGAGTGAGTGAGAGAGAGAGACAGAGAGAAACTGAAAGAAAGAAAGATTTGATAAAATCCCTGTACGTGACCTTTTTTTAAAAGCTGGGTGGTGTTGGGTTGGGTGGGTGGTGGTGGTGAGAAAATTACACAAATATATATACATAGATAGATACAGCTGTTGAGAGCAGTGGGGCTTTGGGGTGGTGGTGGTAGGGTCAAAGTTATCCCCACAAGAAAAGTCTATAGCCCTGCTTGTTTCCAAAATCTCCCGCCTTCCCGCTTCTTGAAAATCCTAGACCTATTTTCCAAATTCCAGCAGACCCACCTCGCCATTTCTTCCTTTTTTTTACAGTTTGGGCTTTAGAGAGAAGGAGACCAAATTCAGCACCAAAACGTAGAGAGGGAGAGAGAGAGAGAGAGAGTAGCGGTGGTTGTGGGCTGATGGAGTGGCTGAGGTAGTGGTGGCATGCGGTGGAGCTGCCTCTCTGGAAATGGACACCCCCGAGAGGAACCAGATCGGCACCCCCAAGGCCAAATTTGAGGTCAGGCTTTGTGCCCATTTTGTTTTTTATTTTATTTATTTTTTAATTCTGAATTTTTAAGGTTGTTTCTGAACTGGGTTTTTGAGGTTGTCTCCTCTGTGTTTCTAAAGCTCGTGAATTTCTTGAGAAAGTTGACCAAGGATTTTTTTGGTTTTGTTTTTCCCATTTTAGTTTCATGGGTTGCACCTGCATCACTGCATGTGGGTTGATGTTTGATTTTCAGCTGGATCAGCTCTCATTTTTTTGGGTGGTCAATTGGATATTCTAATCCTAAGAAGGATCACTTGATAATTCTATTGAGATATTTAATTGTCAGTTTTCTCATTTTATTTTCTGCTTTTATTTTGGAAACTTTATGTGGGATTGCAGAAATTTATGATTTGGATCTCAAAAATGACCTCAATTTTATGGTCAATTGTCACAATTTGGCTTCTTGAGAAATGATTTTCTTTGCAAAAAAAAAAAAAAAAAAAAAAACTCAATTTGGGATTGCTTTGGACCTTATTTTTACCATTTTACCCCCTTTTTTACTGGTTTGCAGAAGGTGATGGAATTAAATTCGAAATTTCTTTTCTTTTATTTTAGATTGAATGCATAGCTATTTGTTTTCTTGAGGTACTTTGCGAGTCACTTGTTACTTAATTATTTGTTATAAGATGATAATCACATTCTCCAGCAGATTTGAGGTCATAAAGCCATAATTTGGTGAGGCAGACGTTTCAGTAAAGTTATTAACAGATTTGATTTATAGGTTTTCATGCAAATTTTCAGATAATTAGTTTTGTTGACATTCATTTTCCCAGATTTCGTGGTCAATTTTTGCTTGATTGTGATTTATATGTAATATGTGGATCTTCTTTTCTATTGCTAGTGCAATTTTTTAGATATTATATTATTAGTTGTGTATAATTTCTATATTTTAGACCGGGCTTAAAGTGCGAAGAAATATGTGTTTTCGTAGGAGAGTTCATCTGGTTCAGGATTTGGCCATAACATCCGAGAATGTGTATACCTGGAGTACATGACCCATATTCATGTTATGATCGTTGTGTGTGTGTGTGTGTGTAATTTTTTCATCCTGTAAAGTTTTTTGTTTTTCGTAAGTGCAGGATTCTCCAGTCTTTAACTATATCAATAGTCTTTCTCCTATCAAGCCGGTTAAGTCTGTGCACATTACTCAGACGTTCAGCTCCCTCAGTTTCGCTTCCCTTCCTTCCGTTTTCACTTCACCCCATGTCAGTTCTCACAAGGAATCCAGGTTCCTGAGGAGGTAATTGACTGCTTTATTTCTTTTTTACTTTTTTTTTTCTTTTACCTATTTTGCGTGGTAAATTATTCTTGCATTTCTTTCAGGCATAACCCTTCAGATCCGTCAAAACCTGAGTCCTCTCTGGAAAGCGGTAACAAAGTCTCTGTGAATGAAGATGCGGCTGAATTCTATATTAACGCAGAGGAGCTGCATGAGAGTTGTGTTCCAGGGGATTCTGTAGGAGAAGCTTCTGCGGAACCACCTAGTGAGCACTCAAAGTTTGTGATTGAGCTGCCGCGAAATTTGAAATATGACTGTGGTAGCCCTGAATGTGACGCAGCAACTTCTTGTGGTACTGAGGCAGGTTGTGAGTCGGAAGCAGCTGCCTTGTCAGCTCCACTCGTTCCATATGCTCAAAAGACCTCTGAAAATGGTTCATCTGATGGTGAAGCACATCTACAGAGCATATGCCAGAGTGGCCAAAGAAGAGAAGGGACAGGCTGTGATTGGGAGAGTTTGATCTCTGATGCTACCGACCTATTAATTTTCGATTCCCCCAATGCCTCAGAGGCTTTCAGGGGGATAATGCAGAATCCTCTGGACTCCGTAACAAGATTTTGTAATTCTCTTATGCCGCGACTCTCACAGAATGACATTAATGATGAGCAAAACGTGCTAGTCCTTGATACAGTTGGTTCCGGAGAACAACCTGAAACTGAAGATCCTTCCTCTCAATATGGAGAAGCTAGTCAGCCGGAAGATACAGAACTGATGCAGGACCATTTGAATAGTTGTATGGGTAGCAATCAAATCGAGAAAGAAGATCAGTTCAATTGTAAGGTAAAACATTCACTATGCCTTCACGATAGTCCTAATAATGCCGATTCCAAAGATTCTTGACTACTTTGTTGTGAATTGTTGTCCTTACCTTATTTATTTTACTTATTTGGTTGTGCTAATACTTGGGAGTAGCCTCTCCATAAATGGGGGTAAGGCTAGCCGACATTCACCTCTCCCAGACCCTGCGTAAAGCGGGAGCCTTGTGCACTGGGTACGACCTTTTTTTTTTTTTATTTGGTTGTGCTAATACTATTTTATCTGTTTGTGCATTAGCCTGGTTTAAATTTGCATCGTGGCTTGCGAAGGCGCTGTCTGGATTTTGAGACGGCAGGAGCTCGCAGGAAGAGTTTAGACAATGTTCCAAATTTTAGTTCTTCTATGTTATCTCAATCTGATGAAAAAATCACTACAAATGATAAGCAACTGGTTCCAATAAAACCTGGTGGTGAATCCGCCCGGTGCATCTTACCTGGAATTGGTTTGCACCTAAATGCTCTTGCAACAACCTCAAAAGACTACAAGACCATTAAGCGTGAAAATATGGCCTATGGTAGACAACTAAGTTTACCCAACCTCGCTGCCTCTGCTCATTCCCCCACAGCTGGTCAAGGACCTGGTCATGAATCTTTCTCTTCGGCTTCTTCTGAAAGGGACATGGATGGCACCGAAAATGGCGTTCAGCTGCTGCAAGATGCTTCCCAAGAACCTGCATTTTTAGCTAATGAAGAGTTTAACCAGAATAGCCCCAAAAAGAAGAGGCATGTGCTGTTGACCATATATTCTTCATTAACTTATTATGTCATGTTCATTTTCATTTTCATGTGATTGGTTAGATTTTTGTACCTTTATCTGACATCTTATAATTCTGATTGGATGTGCAGGCGCAAGTTCGAACAAGCTGGAGAAACCGAGTCTTCTTGCAAACGTTGCAACTGTAAAAAATCGAAGTGTCTGAAACTGTAGGTTCTTCATCTACCTTTTAGTGAAGCCTAAAACTTTTGTCACTTGTAGTGAGACAGCTTTTATTGAATGTTTGAATATTATCAGTCAGATATATATTGGCTTAGGAATTTCATTTCGCTCACTTTAGAATTGCATCCAATTGTCTCAATCAACATTGTCCTTTGATACGAAAAAGCTTTAAAACTGGTGGTTGTTACACGTTCTACATGTAGAGGAGTTACCTCCTGCATAAACTCCTGAGGCGGATAAACTGTTGTTCTTTGATTCTGTTTACCTCTTGCACTGGTCCTTGAGTCTATAATTTGACTTCTGATACTGTTCGTGCAGTTACTGTGAATGCTTTGCTGCTGGTGTCTACTGCATAGAGCCATGTTCATGTCAAGAATGCTTTAACAAGCCTATTCATGAAGATACTGTTCTTGCAACTCGTAAACAGATTGAGTCTCGCAACCCACTTGCATTTGCTCCGAAAGTGATTAGGACCGCTGATCCTGTTCCTGAATATGGGGTTAGAAAATGAATCCAATATTCTATGCTCTGTTTGCAGGTTGAACAGAAATTTAACCAGTAAAAGTTGCTTTCACTTGCAGGAGGAGTCCAGCAAGACCCCAGCTTCTGCGCGGCATAAAAGAGGTTGCAACTGCAAGAAATCAAGCTGCCTGAAAAAATACTGTGAATGCTATCAGGTTCACCGTCAGCATATCTTGTTTGCTTGTAATATCCTATATAAATGTTATTCACACTTGAATTTTTTTTTAAAGGGCGGTGTTGGATGCTCCATTAGCTGCAGATGTGAAGGCTGTAAAAACGCATTTGGTAGAAAGGATGGTGAGTGAGTTGTTATGCTCGACTTAATTACTTCTTCGTGGATTTCTTTTTATCTGCATTCCCATCTGAATTTGATGTCCTTCAAGTGTGCTTGCCAATTATGTTGATATTTGTTACTTATTCCTTTGCAATTCAGGATCTTTTGTAGGAACAGAAACTGAGGCAGACGAAGAAGAAACAGAAGCATGCGACAAGAGTGTGGCTGAAAAACATCAACAGAAAAATGAAATTCAGAGAAATGAAGAGCAGCGCCAGGATTCTGCTCTTCCCTCAACGCCATTACGGCTTTCCAGGTTTAATTCTTAAACTATTTGTTGGTTGAGAAGTTGATGTATCATTGCTGTTAGATGTTTAACAATTCTTTTATGTTCCAGACAATTCTCACTGCCGTTTTCGTCAAAGCACAAACCGCCAAGATCTTCTACTTTTAACATTGGATCGTCTTCGGGATTATATACAATCACAATCCAGAAACTCGGAAAACCAAATATTCTGCGCCCTGAATCCAAGTTAGAGGGACATAACCAAGCAGTTGCAGAGGATGAAATGCCAGAGATTCTTCAAGGAGATGGGTCTCCTAGCACTGGCATGAAGACCGCTTCTCCGAATGGTAAGAGGGTGTCCCCTCCCAATAATGAATTTGGGCCATCACCTGGTCGAAGGGCGGGTAGGAAACTAATTTTGCAGTCCATTCCTTCGTTCCCGTCCCTCACTCCCCAGCATTGAGGTGGTTGGACTTTCGCGAAGCTAAATCTTTTAGTATACCTTGTACTCCAAAGATATTAAGTTCAGTTCTGTATGCCGTTTCAGTTAGTTTTTTTTCTTTTTTTTTTCTTCTGTACTTGTATAATAATAATAAGGTATCCCTGCTCTCTTGGTTGTATAATATGGAATTTCAGTCTATAGTTTCTTCTTTTACCCCTTTTGTTTCCAACCTTACCGTTTTTATCTGGTAACTTTCATAGACCATGCTATAATTTGGTTTCCATTTCACATGTGCATTGGTTAAATATGGCCTGGCATATTTCCTCTTTGAATATGATTTTCCCTTCAAGCTCATGACAGCTTTGTGAAATATGCACCTGCACAACTTAGATCATATCAGTGTATCGTATACGTTGTCTTGTATGTAGTAACGTAGTTTAAATTCACTTGTTTAGTGTTCTTGTATTCTTTAGTACATATTTAACTGTTAAATTGTAATGCACACGGTATGCCGTACATTGAATTCTTGCACAATTGTAAAAGTTGACAAAAAGAGCAACCACTATCCTAAATGAGAAATGAATAGTTGTACTCATAATCATCACGTCCAAAAGGAAAAACAAAACCATAATCTCCAAAAGGCCATAAACATTTGCTGAACACATTCTATACTACATCAATGTTAACTTGAAAAAATGGGTATTTGGATCTCCTTAGTCTATTATTCTCTCTCACAAAAACATTACATCTTTCGAACTTAGAAACAATAATTTGCCTAGGGTATAAAGGAATGGTCTCAGCTACAATTTGTTGGAAAATTTAATATTATTTTTATTATATTAAATTAATTAATTAAATGGAAATTAGAAGTGATGTTTTTTGGTAGAAATATATGTCTATCCTAATGAAGAGTGGTAGCTTTTGTCTCTTCATGAATGGTCACATACTTTCCAAGAGATATCTCATATTCTATAAATAGGAAAGCCCCCTATAAACATAAAATAACTTTACATTGTTTACATAATCATACATAGAGTGCACTAATATTAGAGAGTCTCATCGAGTCCATATGAGAAAGTTTTCAACACAATCGTGGTTCATGGAGGCTTGTGATTTGGAGTGCTACTATTACAAGGATGTGATAGTTGTATCTTGGGAGACAAGCGCTGATCAACCATCAGCACCATAGTGGGGCGTAAACTTGTCTTAAGGACAGGGTGTCCAACACTTGCCTCGACCATGTTTTCTAAGTTTTTTTAATTCATTATGTCATGTTCATTTAACGTTGGTAACTCATGTGCATGCATTACTTTGATATGTAATTGCATGAATTATTTTTTGATTTTCTATGTGATTTAATATAGCAATTAGACCCTATTTTTCCAACACAATTTGCCTTAGTATTTGCGAGCAGTGTCCTAGTCAATTAACCTCGTGTTTATTATAATATTCAAATCATGGAGCGACATCACCAACCTAACCCTTAGATGAGGAACACAAAGAAGAAGTCGATGCAATCAGTAGACGACCATTTATAAACTATATATTATTGTTGTACTTCATCAATGTGTGATTGTGCACATCATCCCCTTTGTTAGTAGCAGACCAAACTACACCAACTTATTTAGCCACTGACTTGCACGTATAGAAACAACAGGAGCTCGTAAACGGTCTCAGCGCTAGAGTATTGACATTGATCATAAAGAGTTCGATTCTCGCATTTTCTCTCTTTATGCCTCATATCTTGTACCAATTTGAATGCGAAGAGAAGTGCAGTTAGGATGACTTTGTTGTGAGGTTGAGATGTCACAAATGATCGCACATGAGTGAGAGCATGGAGAGTGACGTTTACCCAACAGTGAAGGGGAACATGAGGTGCCATAGCTGGCTAGCTTACTGTTCCATTCGCTAAAACACAAAAACAAAAACAAAATCTCAAACATGATCATGTTTCGGTTTTCGGTTGGGGTCCATTTGCAAATTCCATTATTATTTCTCCATCCATCTCCCCACCCCACACATTGCTTTTCTAGATTTGTAAGACGATTCGTTTTAGTTAGTTGGTGGAGAGTTTGTTTTGGTAGCGTGATTTAAGAGAGGTCATATATGAGATTTTACATTGCCAAATTCCACAATATTAATGCTATACTAATCACATTCGTACTACATTTCTAACAAAAGTAAGACTCACTAATACATATGGATCTCATTTCTATTAGAGAGGTGATACAAATATCGTATAGAAAATGTGGTAGGAGTAGCATATGTGTGTCTATATATGTTAGGATCCGCGAGTTCGGAAACACGCTTTTAACATACATTTTGATATACGTATTTGTGAGCTTACTCAGTAATCTATCTTTTAACATTCAATGATTAGAGCTATCTATCTTTTAAGTCTTTCCTAAAAGGTTATGACCACTAAAAACTCAAATACGAAATGGCGAAACCATATGACCGTTGAATTAATAAATTTAGTGTTTCCTTATAAAATCATATTCGTCTGCTTTCTTCACTACAAATGAATGTTTTAATCGTTTTGAATTTGTCTAATGATTTGAAAAAATTATTTATAAATGATGTACTCATATATAGACGGTAGGTTATAAAGTGGGCTCTATAAAAGGTGTCAAAATGTATATAAAAAATGTGTGTCTCTAGAACCTAACATCTAACATATATATATTCATCTCCAATAATGAGAGAGAGAGAGAGAGAGAGAGAGAGAGAGAGGGGAAGGGAGGGGCACATCATATTAGTCGGTGACCGACAGCTCTAGTGTCTTCAAAGCATTGTAGCTTAAATTTCGTGGGCAGTAACATCAAAATTCAAATAGAAGGAAAAGTAAGGTGAATAGGGATAATGCTCACTGTCTAAATCAATACAAGCTGTCTTAGGAAGTGTTACAAGCTCCAAAACTCCAACATGATTTAAGTAATATACGCACTTTCTATCGCTTCAAATAAGACCGAAAGGGTCATATTAGGATCTATGAACCTCCAAATATCTATAGGGTTTTTATATCAAAAATTTCCGTTCAATTAAAATAGAACTGTCATATAATATACCCTTTTATGAGAGAGGATCATTGCCGGATCCTCTAATCACATCCGTTTATCGTACATTATGGGGCCAATTTTTATCAACTACTGTTTATATTCAATTTTAAATAAAAAAAATTAAAATAATTTTTGATTACACAATATACGATGAACATATATGATTTGAAGATCCCCAAGATTCTTACAAAGAGGATCCAGCGAGGATCCTCATTCCCCTTTTATGAGTTGTCAATTTCTCAACGTGAGACACTTGTAGTTTTTCTTCCATAGTTCTTAAACCAGGAATGCACCAAGAAATTATACATGGCTTCACTATGTTTTTTTCCTTGAGATCACTTTTACTATAATGTTTGTATGTTGAACATGTCATTATGTCTGGTAATTGCAAGTATTGTGGGACCAAATAGTTCATAAATATTTTGTTAATTAATTATGTGCTCGATAATATTCAAATATTGCTACATGTGGTCTAAATGTTCATAATATTGCTATATATATGGCATATGCTAAGAGGATCTAGGGTTTCATCAGAAGGAACTTTTGAATTAAGTACAGTACTGTTGAATTAACCAGTTAAGCTGACCCACAATCACAAAGGATATTGTTGAGGCAAGATTTTTTTAGGGGCGGGAGGACTTTCTTTTTATTAAACAATAATCTTCACCAGTCTCCTAGCTACTACCACACCATTTTAATTAATTTAAGAATATTATCAAAGGAAGAAGATAGAAAATTTGGTAGAACCCAACCTAGCTAGCACTATCAACGTGGTCCATGACGATCATGACCATGCTGACCATGCATAATTAGGGTTAGGGTTCTACACTGGTACACATATCTCATGCATGCGATCTCGTATATATGGACATAGAAATGAATTATCAATGTGATAGAAGTCTTTATTTATTTATTTATTTATTTTGACAAACGATAATTGCTAAATGTTGGAAGAAAAGAGATCGGTAGAGATCGAACTCATATCAAAGTTTAGAGACATTATTGTTTTTTTGTCAATGTTAAAAAACGGATTGAAGTCTTTCCATGTGATCTATTCGCATGATCATTATTTCAACAGTAAACCTAGCTACATTCCCACACTCAGGTATAAGTGTGCATCACTGTGATTACCAGTCAAACGCCATTTTTAAGATGTAACTTATAATTAATATAGTACAAATGAACAACTTCTGCAATCATAAGTAGTACTTCATTTTCTTCCTACCTCCGCAATCATCACGATTTTCCTTTCCATTTAGCATTATGGTGGGTAAGCATTTGCTATCATGCTACTTACTTTCTTTGTAACGCTAGAAACTGTTGATGGTTGTGTTCCATCACACAGACATTTTATTATACAATTTGAATAATCTCTCGTCTAACAATTGATTAATACATCTTATGTTGTTGCAAAAAAGAGAGTGCAAGTGAGCACATTGTCATTTCAATGATAAAATTATATGTAATATAGAAAGTGAAGATGAAAAACACAAAGACGATAAAAAAAATCAAGTACTGTAATTTATTTTCCAGCATCATTTCTCATATATATTATTATATAAACATAGAATTTTATGAATTCAACACAACACAACAAACTAAAATGGTTGTGTTATTAGCCCATTACACTTAAAGGAGGGGTGATGAAATAATATTTAGGGTTTATATATATGTTTCTTGAAAGGGGCTAATGCCTCCCCTGTAGGGTTATGCTGTAGCTGTAGAGTTGTAGGAAGGATGAACGACAAGGGTTGGCCGAGGCTCCACCGTCCAGTCCCACCGGTCCACCATGAAAAGAGACGGCCCACCTAAAAAAATAGGTGACGGGTATCATCCACAATTTAAATTCCAGTAGTATCTAAATTCCAAAATTCTAATTTGGTGGTGTTTGCATACATTTTTAGAAGAAAATATTGAGAGTTTCTTTCATAGAGAAGGATGCTCTCCCATTCTAATCATTTTTTTTTCCTTTCCTACTTAAGAGAAATATGAGAGATTTAAATCACTATAATCTGTCATTGAATTTTTGATCGTACATGACAATTGGAAAAATTATTGGTCATTCCATCTTATATTTCACTTTCCATAATAAGCCTACAGGCATAGTAAATGAGCTAATAAACGAAAAATATGCACAAAAGTAATGTATCCAATTTTAGTAGATTTGTAAAAAAAAAAAAAAAAAAAAATGACAGTTCAACCAAAACTAGGTAAGTGTTATGTAACAAAATACATGGATGTACGTGTGAAAAAAATTATTGTATAGCACTGAATATTGTCACATTGTACATTAAAATTTGATTTAGAATATTGCTTCATGATTGTCCTACTGAAAAGAAAAGAAACAAAATGAAAAACATCGATAAGTATTGTGCTATAGTGTGAGCCCATCCGAAGTCTTGTAACATGTGATTTCAATGAGAATTTATTTTTATCGAGACCTACTTACTTTATATGTTTTTTAGCATATCTTGTAAAATGCAATTTTTGTTCCTGATGTTCACGTTGAGTATTATATTTGTCTTTTTCTAACTATCCACTGTACCATCTCATCTAATATTCCAACAAAAAAAAATATCAATAATTATTGTACACAAATATAAAAACTATATATGTATATATAAAATGGGATGTTAGTTTATGGGGCTTCATTTCTGTAACTATGTGGCACCTATAGGCATTTTACGATCTAAAACATAGAATTACAACAAAAGACAGCAAAAGCAAGTCGCACGAGCACTTCAATGATGCCACGAGGAAGAGACGTGAAAGATTATCAAAACTATCAAAAAGAACAGAAAATATTTTGCAAACCCCAAAAGAGAACATTATGGAGATCTTAAGCAGGGTTAGATTAATAATTTGGTTTATCTTAAAGTGAAAAACTATAACAAAAGTCGAAAAATGTTTCAAAAAGTTGGGCAAAAACGACAAACGACAGCAAAACTCTCGGAGTAACGTCACTTCCATTTTTTGAATTAGAATAGTGTTTTCCAAGATAAAGGAGAAAATAACAGTTTTAGTTACTGTTTTTACTTCCTCATTCTCTTTTTCTAGCCTTTACGGTTTACAGTGTCATCAAAGTATCGTTCCAAATCTGTCAAATATACTGCACAAAACCCAATAAATGGAGAAGTGTAGTGAGAGAGTATTCTGTTTAAGAGAGAGAGAGAGAGAGAGAATGGGGTGAAACTGTAATGTATGCAGCTGGAGTTTTCCAATCATAGCTGCTGAATTGAAAAACTCATTGGTTTTTTCCCATTGGTTTCTAATGTGAATGGTGAGGTTTTAATGAGAGATTTTGATGTTCTATCAGAACCCATCTCTGAAATCATTCACTGAGTAAGTTTTTAATCTTCTGGGTTCATAAAGGTCGAAGCTTTTGCAGTTTTTATGAAGATCCATCTACTCAAAACTAATGCATTTATGATGTTCCTTTGGTTTGTAGGTTCACTTGCTGATTGGAAGTCCCAGCACCTGCTATCAGTCAATCTACTGGTAAGCTCTTGATCTTGTGGTTAATAAAAGAGGGGGAAAAGTCAACTTTTTTTATCCATCTCTGCTGTTGTTTGGAACTGATTTGCATTATCTCCCATCTTTGGTGTGTTTATTTTCTCATGAACTCTTTTCTGTATTTGATCATTGGGGTGGTATGTGTTTTAATTTGGCTTCTTGTTTTATGAATTTTGTATAATTAGAAAAAGCTGCTGTGTACTGAGCTTATGCAAATTAAAAAAAGCTGCTTGTGCAGTTTGGCTTCTTGTTTTATGAATTTTATAAAATTAAAAAAAGCTGCTGTGTACTGGGTTTTATTGGGGGGTAAATTTATGGATGGCTGGTTTTTGTGTTTTCCAATTTGTAGCACTTACAAGATTTTTTTTACTTCTCATATATTGAAGAAAACTAATTTTCCAGATTGTTTTTGTTTTCAATGCTGTTTTCTTGCTTAGTGGTTACTTATTTCCTTGGATCAATTGTTATCTGTCTAATAGAGGAGGTAGCATGCAATTTCGTATTGTTTGTTTTGTCTTGATATCTTCTTGCTGGTGTGAACCTTATGCCATTCCGACGATTATATTTTCTTTGATGATTTTGGTGCACAGGTGGAAGGAGGGAGAGAGAGAACTGCAAATCTTCATCTGGAATATTGAGGGGTGGAAGTTTCTTGAACTGATATTCTGGCCTTTCCCAACTCAAAATAAGTTCTGTTGTTGTGCTGCGCCGGAGTCATGGCAACCATGTTACATTCTGAGTCCAGACGATTATATTCTTGGTGGTGGGATAGTCACATTCCAAAGAACTCAAAATGGCTTCAGGAGAATCTTACAGGTCTTCATATTTTTCTGTAAAATTTATCGTTTTAGTAGGACTTGGATTGAAATTTGATTTTTCAGACGCAGATATAAGCTATCAGTTGTATGTGCACTAGGCATATAGCTACTACTTATGTGTGATGGCAAGTCATACCAATAAGACACAGCATTTTTGTGGTAATGGCAACATAAAGATGTCAAGCAAGCCAGTTGCTTGTATTCTTCTCTTTTGGATGTTAATTTTTTAAAAGCTGAGTCCATTTCTTAACAATTTTGTATTTAGATGGAGATGAAAGGACAGAAGAGGTATGGTAACCGAGGGAGGAGAGTAGATAGAACTAAAACTAAATACTGAAAACCATTCTTTGCATGGCCAGCCGTGTTCATACCTGGTTAGCTTTTGCTTGGCCAACAAAGGACAGTATAAGACTCTCATGTCCTGTTACTTTTCTGTAAAACTATGATCAATAACATTCACGTTCATTTGAACATGAAACTAGATGAAGAATGAACATAAACAAAATATGGCGGATCTCAAGTTTTGTGATCTATGATATTAGCATGATGTCATTTCCAGCATATGAAATATGTTTTAAAAAATAATTCAGGTCAGGGATAAAGAAATGAATGTACTTGGAATTTTCTCAGTTTGATTTCTCTCTTTCTCTGCAACATGTGCAATTGAGTGTGTTTTTGCATATGGATATCCTTGGATTTTCGGGCTACATTTGTAATTGACCCTAAATCTTATTATGCAGACATGGATGCCAAAGTCAAAGCAATGATCAAGCTCATTGAAGAAGATGCAGATTCTTTTGCAAGGAGGGCAGAAATGTACTACAAGAAACGCCCGGAGCTCATGAAACTGGTGGAGGAGTTCTATCGAGCTTATCGTGCATTAGCAGAGAGGTACGATCATGCAACTGTGGAGCTGCGCCAGGCTCATCGAACCATGGCAGAAGCATTTCCCAACCAAGTACCTTATGTATTGGCTGATGAATCGTCCTCAGCCTCTTCTGGGCCAGACGTCGAACCTCATACACCAGAAATGCCACATCCAGTTTGTGCCTTATTTGACCCTGATGACTTGCATAAGGATGCATTGGGCCTCTTGTCAATCAATTCACAAGCTTTGAAAGGGAATGGAGGAAACTCAGCAGACTCCGACCCTGGAATAAGCAGAAGAGGTGGTCTAAAGCAGTTCATTGAGATGTTCACTCCAGGAGAAGTGCCAAATAGTTCAAAGGTTGCAGAGGGAATGATGGGACAAGGATTAAATTTTCATGAAGCAGAAGATTTCAAACAAAAGTTCCAAAATGGGTTTTCTCAGTTAACAAGTGAGAACCAGAGTCTCAAGACCCAGGTTCTTTCTCAATCTGAACGTGCTGCAAAAGCAGAAACTGAAGTTCAATCCTTAAAGAAAGCTCTAGATGAGATACAATTTGAAAAAGACGCAGTCCTTCTTCAGTACGAGCAGAGTTTGGAGAAGTTGTCTAAACTGGGGAGAGAACTAGATGATGCACAAAAGGCTATTGGAGGGCTTGATGAACGAGCAAGCAAAGCTGATATTGAAACTAAAATATTGAAGGAAGCCCTGGTGGAATTAGAAGCGGAGAGGGATACTGGTCTTCTGCAGTACAATCGATGTTTGAAAAGGATATCTAGCCTGGAGAGCAAGTTATCTTTTTCCCAAAGGGATGCAAAAGGACTTAATGAGCTGGCTGTTAAAGCAGAAACTGAAGCTCAAAGTCTCAAGCAAGAACTTTCTAAACTAGAGGCTGAAAAGGAAGATTGTTTACTTCAGTACAAGCAATCTCTTGAGAAGATATCTGCTTTGGAGACGAAAATCTCCGTCTCTGTGGAAAATGTCAGAATGCTTAATGAACAAATTGAAAGAGCTCAAGGTGAAGTCAAATATTTGAAGGAATCTCTGGCTACACTGGAGGAAGGGAAAGAAGCTGCAGCTCTTCTATACAAACAGTGCATGGATACAATAGCTAAAATGGAAAGCGAAATTTCTAAGGCTCAAGCAGATGCTAAACGACTAAATAGCGAAGTTTTGACAGGCTCCGCAAAATTAAAGAGTGCCGAAGAACAATGTGTACTCTTGGAGAGATCAAATCACTCTCTGCGGTTAGAGGCGGACAGTCTGCTGAAGAAGATTACAACTAAGGATCAAGAACTTTCAGAGAAGGATGACCAGATGGAGAAACTTCACATTTTGATGGAAGAGGAGCACTTACAGTTTGTGCAAGCGGAAGCGACTCTTCAAGCTCTACAGAAGTTGCATTCTCAATCCCAGGAGGAACAGAAAGCTTTAGCACTGGAGTTCAAAAATGGGCTTCAAATGTTAAAGGACTTGGAGATACGCGAACAGGATATGAAGGATGATGTCCAACGGGCAAAGGAGGAAAATAAGAGCCTAAGTGAATTGAATTTTTCTTGCACTGTCTCCATAAAGAATCTGCAAGATGAAATCTTCAACATCAAAGAGATGAAAGAAAAACTTGAACAGGAGGTTGCGGTAAAATCAGACAAAAGCAATGCGCTCCAGCAGCATATTTTACATTTGGAGGAGGAAATTAAGGGATTAAATAGAAGATATCAAGCTATGGTGAAGCAGGTGGAGTCGGCTGGTTTAAATCCTGAATGCTTTGAATCATCTGTGAAAGACTTGCAAAATGAAAAATCGAAGCTGGAAGATATATGCACAAGGGGGAAAGAAGAGAGAGAACTTCTTTATGAGAAGTTGAAGGATACGGGTAAACTTTCAAAGGAGAATGATTTTATGGGGAGCTCGCTGTTGGGGTTGAACGCTGAGTTGGAGGGTTTGAGAGAGAAGGTCAAAGAATTGCAAGCGTCTTGCCAGTTTCTCCAGGGAGAAAAATCCACTCTTGTGGCTGAGAAGGCTCTCCTGCTTTCACAGTTACAAGTTATCACTCAGAATATGCAGGCGCTTTTTGAGAGGAACACCTTGCTGGACAATTCCCTCTCTGTTGCAGACATTGAGCTTGAACGGTTTAGAGCACGATCAAACAGCTTAGAAGAGTTGTGCCAATCTCTCAATAATGAGAAGTCCAGTCTGCTTAATGAGAGAGGCACCCTGGTATTTCAGTTGAAAGATGTTGAGGAGAGACTGCGAAACCTGGAAAAGCGCTTTACAAAATTAGAGAAGAAATATTCTAACCTGGGGAAGGAGAAGGGCTCCACACTTAGTGCAGTAGAAGAACTATGGGGTTCCCTCCATGCAGAAAAACGAGAGCGTGCAAGTTATATACGGTCAAGTGAGGCCCGATTGGCAGGTTTGGAAAACAATTTCCACCTCATGCAGGAAGAAAGAAAGCTGGGAAAGAAAGAATTTGAAGAAGAACTAGATAAAGCTTTAAATGCCCAGATCGAGATCTTTATCCTTCAGAAGTTTATAGAAGATCTGGAAGAGAAGAATTTGTCATTATTCATTGAGTGTCAGAGACACGTTGAGAAATCCAAGTTTTCTAGTAAGCTGATCTCAGAGTTGGAGAGCGAAAATCTTGATCTACAGGTGGAAGAACAATTCTTGGTGGAAGAAATCGACAAGTTGAGGTTGGGCGTTCATCAAGTCCTCAGGGCTCTACAGATTGAACCAGATAGGCACGACGATAAGACTGAACCAGGGAAAGTAAATGTGCTGCACATTTTGAATACTATCAAGGACTTGAAAACTTCTTTGTTACGGAGCAAGGATGAGGAACAGCAGTTGCTTGTTGAGAAGTCAGTGCTCTTAACTGTACTTGGGCAGTTGAGATCAGAGGGTGCAGAGGTAGAGACGGAAAAACAATTCTTCGAGCAGGAGTATGAGATCGTGATAAACCATTGTTCTACGCTACAAAATGAGAAGCGTGACCTTCTAGAGATGACAAGGGAGTTGAGATTGGAAGTGACGGAGAAAGAGCAAAGGGAGGAAATATTAGAGGCTGAATTGTTAACTCTTCAACCTAAGCTGGCAAATTTGGAGGATGCTTATGTGGTTCTGCAGGAAGAAAATTCCAAGGTGCTTGAAGAGAAGAGATCTTTGCTTAAGGAACTTATGGACCTCAAAGAGGAAAAGCAAATGCTTGAAGAGGATAATAGTGTTAATTTCCACGAAGCACTAGCTTTCAGCACCCTCTCGTTGGTTTTAGAGAGCTTCACAATTGAGAAAGCTGCGGAACTAAAAGCACTTGCTAAAGATCTCAACAGTCAATTTGTAATTAATAACAACCTCAAAGAGGCTGTTGGAACATTGGGGGAGAATTTAGTGATGAAAGAAGTAGAAAACCTGCATCTGAATGAGACGGTCCAATTGTTGGACAAGGAACTGTGTGAAGCCAAGGACTTAAATGGAGAACTAAGCCGTCAAGTTTTAGTTGGAAACGATTCTCTGAAACAGAAAACCTTGGAGCTCTCGGAGGCAGAAGAGAAGCTTAAAAAGACGGAAGATTTGAATGTGGAATTGTGCAGAACAATTCAGGAACTGAAGATGGAAATTGAAGAATCAAATCTAGTGCGAGAAAATTGTGAGAAGGAGATTTTTGAACTATCTGAAAATAGCACAAATCAGAAAAAGGAAATCAATAGCCTTTGTGAGGCAAACGAAATTCTGAAGAACCAAATCTTGTGTAACGTAATTGAAAAAGAAGTAGAAAATCTACATCTGAATGAGACAGTTCAATTGTTGCACAAGGAACTGCATGAAGCCAAGGACTCGAAAGATCAGCTGAACCATCAAATTTTAGCTGGAAAGGATTCTCTGAAGCAGAAAACCATGGAGCTCTCAGAAGTAGAAGAGAAGCTTAGAAAGGCCGAGAACTTGAATGTGGAATTATGCAGAACTGTTCAGGAAATGAGGATGGAACATGAAGATTCAAAGCGACTGAGGGAGAATTGTGTGAAGCAGATTCTAGAACTATCCAATGATTACTCAAATCAGAAAGATGAAATCGAGAGCCTTCGTGAAGCAAATGAAACCCTGGCGAATGAAGTGGGTATCTTAAGTGAAGTAATTGAAGAACATAGAACGAGAGAGGAGTATTTGAGTTCCGAGCTACAAGAGAGAAGCAATGACTTTGAACTCTGGGAGGCTGAGGCTGCGACATTCTATTTTGATCTTCAAGTTTCTGCTCTCCGTGAAGCTTTTCTTGAAAATACGGTTCATGAGCTCACTGATGTTTGTGAGAGTCTTAAAGATGAAAGTGCTGCGAAATCTGTGGAGGTCGAACAAATGAAAGAGAGAGTTAGCTCTTTGGAAGGTGAAGTTGGAGGACTGATCGGCCAGTTGTCTGCATATGTTCCTGCCGTAGCCTCATTGAGAGAGAATGTAGCATCTCTTCAGCACAATGCCGTACTTAGATCGAAGCTTCTTGTAGCAAGAAATCAACAATACAAGGTAATATTTTCTCTCTTTAGAAACATTGATGATAGTGATGATTCAGCAATTAAGTCTGAGCTAGGTAGAGTCGACTCATTTTTGGTTTTGACAGCCTAACCCCAAGTTGTCAATAATGTAGAAGTGTCTGTCTGTGTTTCTGGCCTTATTGGCATGGAGAAAATGTGTATTTATTAACTGCTATCATAAGTACACATGAAAGTTCGATTTAATTCTAATCCCAAGTGTCCTGTTTATAACTGAAATTTAACGCTATACGTAAAACATTCTTGTTCTAGTGAAGACCTTCCTAACAGAAACAAATGTAGATCACAGGTTTGCAACTTGGATTGTGTGGATAATTGAAGTTTAATGTTAAAACTTGATACTTAATTACCATGTTTGTGTCTAATTGGACCACTCTAGCTATCACCATTGCTAGCTTCTGCTCTTTTTCTTTCCACTAATTAGCATGTCTGTGCCTCTAGGATGTGAAACCGCCAAATCATCTATATGAAAAGAACGGTCAAGATTCCACAGAAGATCAAAGCCCATTGGTACACGACGGAATTTCAGAATTGGCAGAAGTGCAAACTATGATCAAAGAAGTTGAAATGACGTTTGTGGAAGAGACGGAAAGGCTTGCGATGGAAGCCTTTGAAAAGGCAATGGTGGAAGAAATTGAAAGCCTTTCAACTCAGGAAAGTACAAAAAACAGCAACTCGTCTGTGGAGATTGAAGAGTTACAATCAAAAGGTGCCTTACTTCAAGAACAAGGCAGTAAATGTGAAGAGGTGAAACTTGGGAAGGAGTTCACTGGTGAAAATCGCAAGTTGCAGAAGACAAAATCTGCTAATGGGACTTTGATGAAAGACATTCCGCTTGATCATGTTTCTGATTTATCATCGTATGGAAGAAGCTGGAGAGGTACTGGTGGGGCTGATGATCAGATGCTTGAGTTATGGGAAACTGCCGAACAATACTGTCGCCAGGATCCAATTGCCAGTGAGAAAGAAAATCAGGCATCTGCACGCATGGAAGATGTTACCCCCAGCCATCGGTTTACAGATTCTGAGCAGATGATTCAGAATTTTTCTTCAGATGTTGAGGCTGAGAAGGAGTGGGGAATTGAGAAGCTGGAAGCGTCCTTTCGAAGGCCGCGTCATGAAGGCAAGAAGGAAAAAATCTTGGAGAGACTGGCTTCTGATGCCCAGAAACTGACAAGTCTGCAGACAATTGCTCGGGATTTGGATAAGAAGATGGAGACAAGCAAGAAGGGTAAAAGGGCCAACGGCATTGAATATGAAACAGTCAAAAGACACTTACTTGAAGTTGAGTCTGCTGTTGTGCAGCTAGTGGAAACTAACGACCAACTGAAAAAGAAGATTGAGGAGTCTCCGTCTTTGGACGAGCAGACTTCCATGGAGTTGGAGGAGGCTGGAAATGTACGCAGAGAGAGAGTAGTCGAAGAGGCAAGTAAAGGGTCAGAGAAGATCGGAAGGCTGCAGTTTGAGTTGCAGAACATTCACTACATTTTGCTCAAACTGGAGGATGAGAATAAAAAGAAAGGGAGGCACGGATTTTACGTGAGCAGAACGGGCGTTCTCCTGAGGGATTTTATTTACAGCGGCAGAAGCACCGAGAGGCGCAGGAAGGGTTGTGTGTGTGGCTGCATGAGACCCTCCACCAAGGGAGATTGAGGCAATAATCACTTGAGAGGGAAGCATGTTTTATTTCCTTAAATGATCCTAATGGTGTGTTTAGCGAATCATTTCTCGGATTGGTTGGCGAAAACACGAGTGCATTACCCCAGATTCTGTGTAAAATAGGCTTCATCTAATCAAATGAGCTGCTTCCTTCGTATTGTCACCTCCCACTAACCATTCAAAACAAGCCACTCATTTTCTTCTTGTTTTAACTTACGATGCTTCAGTAACTTTCGATAAGTCGGAAAATTCAAAATGTTGCATTTAGTATATTTATCCAAGGAAATTGTAGCAATGGTCTCTCATTGGTCTCAACTCGTCAAAATGTGCATCTATGGTCATTTTCTTTAACACCATCAATAATTCCGTTAAATGCAGTCACGTGCGTGGCACACGAAACTGATTGTAGGGGTAATTAAGCGAACTGCTTGCTCCTCCATGCCTTCTCGATACCAGTCTATACCAGCTGTACCAGTGCAGTAAAGCTCTTCCATACCACATCGTCATACCTGCTTCGAATTCACCGATATTTTGCGTTCGATTGAATTCAATTGGGTATGGGTTCTGCGTTCGATAGAATTTAACCCACAAGAAATATTATGTTTCCCTAATTGCCCCTACAATCAGTCTCATGTGCGATGCACGTGACTGAATTTTGACCAATTGCCCCTACAATCAGTCTCATGTATGATGCACGTGACTGAATTTAACCAAACTATGTTAACGAAAAGAACCATAACTGCACATTTTGACAAATTGAAGGACCAATGGTTAAGGAAATAAAGTTGAAGAACCATTGTTCCAATTGAATTAAAATTGAGAGATCATTGCTACAATTTTCTCTATTTATCCAATCAAATTTCTCTTGGACCAGTTTCCAATCCATTTTGCACCACTAATTGCAACTGCCATGGAAGCGATGTCCCGGAAAACCGCCAAAACTTAGAGCCGAGGGACAACAGGCATCGCCGCGGCACCTCAAACCCTCCAAGTTCAGTCCAAATGTAGAAGTTGATAATAGAATAGAGGATGTATAATAAAGCAAGCCTCAATCATCTTCTCAAAATTTAGTATTTAGATTAAAAGCACAAAATTTCGATCAAGCAACTTTCATCTTCTCAAAAAGCTAGAACAAAACAAGCACCAAGTAATATGGTCTTTGTAAGTTCACAACATAAATTGAACAATACTACTTAAAGAAAATAACAGAGGCAGCACTTAAGCACCAACGATTTCTTGCTGCACCTCAGGCGCTGCTTCTTCGGCGGGCCTCTCAACCTTCACACCAACATCTTCGCCACCATAAACCTAGTTACACAAAATTCATTCCACTAAAGTTTAGCATACGACCGCAATACGAAAAACTATTTGCACAATTTGCACCATGATGCAGAAATGCTACTAATCATAATGAAAGCATGCAAATGATAAGGAGTAAATAGCACCAAAAAATTCTGATGCCAAACCCTCAAATGAAATACGTACATGATAAATAAGGCCAAGTACTCTCGGAAGTACTATGACCACGGTTCATCATTAACTATATATAATATTTCAAATAGAAAAAATAAAAAAAATTGATTTCCAAGACCTAAAAAGGGTATACCTCCATGAGCTTGGTGAGATCAAACTTGGGTGCCTTCAAGATCTTGACCTTCCTGATGAAGACATTTTGCAATGGATAGATGCTCATTGTTGCCTTCTCAATCTCTTTACCAATGCTCTCAGCAATGAACTTGTTGACCAAGCCCTTAAGATCACTTGAAGTTGCCTGGGCAATCATGATCTCACTCATCTTACGGCGAATCTGACAATAAATGTAGCATTACGGCGTCAGAAACAAACACTACCATGCATAAGTACATAGACAAAATTCATGGTAAATTCAAATACATCATGCAAATTATTAAGGTAGAGCTTTGCTCACTCACACCTTTTTTTTTTCTAGTGTGAACGGTTGGGGTTTAACTCCGTCCACTCGTGAAGAAAAAAAGTGTCAGGGGAGAGTTTCCATATTAAGGTACACATTACCTGTCTGACTTGGCTAGACTGTGCATAGCAGGTCCTCTTGACCTGATTTGGACGTCTCTTGGTGAAGCCAATGCAGAACATCCTTAGAGTGTAGTTGTCAGTGGTCTTCACATCCACATGAGCTTCAATCAAGGTTTGCCATTTGCGCACCAAAGACCTAAGCTTGTCAGTGGTGAAGTTCATTCCCTGAAGAATTCAATAATACATGAGCACGGGTTCATAAGAAATCATACAAATGATACCAAAAAATATAAGAACGTATATAATTCAAGCATACCCAGAAATTAGTAAGAACAGTCTTCCCTTGGACATCTTCAGCTCTCAACCGCATCTTTCTGTAAGCATGCTCCTCATCACCCTGAAGGTCAGCGAGTGATACCTCAAAGACTCTATGCTTGAGTCCTTCGGAAGCAATCTGTTAAAACCAAAAAACTTGTTAAAAGCATGCAGTGTGTCAACAATTTAAATATATATACAAAGTGTGTTATCATGTGGGAAAAAAATTTGCTTAATGCTCAACAATTTTTTCAAACAAGCGATGTATGCATTTGAAAGTTTTCTAAATAGATAAAGCAAAATGTAACAGGTGTAACAGTCATTCTACTCGACATAAACATAAGCAAGTGATTTCAGCACCTCACTGCTCTACCCCTCAGCACGAGTTTATTTATGGCATTTGGATAGAAATAAACATAGTGCAGAAGGAGAACACGGTATGCAGAAACCATTTCCCAAAATAAACTTAATTATGCAAGCCCAAAAACACCACTCTAAATACCAGCCTTCCAGAAAACAGAAAATTGTGCAGTACTTCAACACCATAATTTCAAAACATTTGCAATCCATAAGGACACAACAAATGCATGATTCGACAATAACATCAGTCTAATAAAAACCCCCACCCGCTAATCTATTTCGTCGAAAGAAAAGCAAAATAAACTGATTCCACAATAGCTTTCACCCTACTTAATATGGTATTCCAAAAAACTAAATCTAAAACGGAAAGAAAAAACAATGATTGATAGATAACATCAATACCTTGGTACCCTGAGTACGGGAGACGAGAGTTTTGCCCACATTCGTGTTGTTGAACAGTTTCGGGGCCTTGATGTCGTACCAATCCTTCTTGGCAAACGGATCAACCCTATATGTTCGTTTCACAAATACAAATTAATTAATAAATAAATGGGATTATCACATAATTAGCAAATCATACGAAATGACAAATAAGAACAAAAATAAAAAAACCCCAGATCTATATAAATCAGTGTGTATGTATAGATGTAAAAAAAATAAGCTTACGCTTTCTTCTTTCCTCCTTTCTTCGACTTGGAAATCCTCTTGTTCTTGCTGTGTAATACAAAGGTTAATGTGTCAGTCACTGATCGAGAAATCCATGTGCTGAAATATGTTAGTGTGTGTGTAGAGAGAGAGAGAGAGAGAGAGAGAGAGAGAGAGAGAGAGTACCCGACGGCCATGGCTGAAAACTTGGAGGAGCCCGAGAGCTCTGCAGAGAGATGAAGGGTGAGGCTAAAAGCGGCCGAGAGAGCAAACCCTTGTCTTTGTGAAGCACAAAACCCTAACACTCTCTGTTTATATAAATGCAATAGATCTTGCCTCTGCTGAGATGGGCTCTGGTTATGCTCGGCCCATAAGTTATTTTCATATATAACACGTGGGCTCCCAAGTCTGGACCTTTTTAGAAGAAGCCCAAGACTAAAACCCTAATTTGCCACGTCTCAAAAGAATTTTTATTTTTCCTTCTTTAAAAAAAAAAGACAACTGGTGGCAAGTTAAGGTTATTCACTTATTCGGACTTGAAGAGGCTATAGGGAATTTCATCATGCCCGTGCTGAAAAGAATTATTATGAGATTGAAAACAAAATACATTTAAGAGTGAATGGGTCCAAAATCCGAGCGCTAAATTCGGGGTTTGTTTATAGGGTTCGAGTTCTAGTCCAGCTACAAAGTGTGGCAGCAAAAAAAAAAAGAAAAGTGTATATACTATACTTAGTGTAGTGCACATACAATATTATGGACAGGACCCTACCTAATTTAATTTAGCAATTTCTGTTGATGGCATAGTCTCATTTCCAAGGGAAAAAAATCACTAGGTCCTTCATGATAATTTTATGTATGGATATAAGAGTTTTTTTTCTTTTGGGTCAGACAACCACTCCGAAAGTATAATATATTTAGGCCGTGCCCTTTTAACTCCAAACTCCATTGGACCCAATTAGACATAAATGGGTTTAAACCCAAGTGCCCGACCATTTTCACTTTTGAAGTCCAGGTGGAAGTGAAACCATCGCTCGGAATCGCCGTTCTGGGGTCGTGTCAAAAGAAAGCGGGGGCAGGAGACAGGAGCTAGGAGATTTGCTTGCAGTGAATCATAAACCCTAGTGAGCACTTAGCGGTGACAGTCAGTAGAAGCATATAAGAATGGCGGAAGCAGAGGGGGGAGGATCAGGTAGGGTGGGCGCATCGGCAGGAGGTGGAGGAGCTGAGTCTCTGAAAGCTAAAGGAAATGAGCAGTTCAAAGCGGGGAACTACCTCAAAGCCGCTGCACTCTACACTCAGGCCATCAAGCAAGACCCCAATAACCCCACTCTCTATAGGTACATTAACCACCTCAAATTTCCATTTTTTAAAATAATTTTTTTGTTGGGATTTTATAGTTTTCAATTTGATATGTAATAATCAAAATGCAATTTTGATTGGTTGGTTATGTAGTTACTTGACTTCTTCACATGGGTTTTTGTTGAATATTTTTCGTAATGGAATGATTTTAACAATTCCAGGAATTTGAAGTTGTGTGCTTTGTTTATGTACAAAATCAGATGAATTTCTATTGTTTATGTTTGCCCCTTTGAACTCCCCCAACATTTTGTAATTTGTATGAACTCCAAAGTTACATGAAGTTCGGGGTTGATATACTAGCTTGTTGTTCGTTATTTTGATTAACAGAAGTTATAGTATTCAGATGCAAAGGAATTCTGGCACTTTCGTAAACAAGATGTATAGAATTTTGTTACCGAAAAATATCTGCATAACCATTATGGTAGATGAATTTTTTTGAGTGATTTAAGATGAGATGAACCTCATGTAACCTATCTGGGGCGCCGTTAAAAAATTCTGGATTGTTTTGTTAAAGAAGCTCATGTTTCGGTTAACATTTCACTTATTTGTGTGGAAAAGTATTTTGAGATCTTATGAAATTTGGAATTTATAGAAGAAGGCAAGGCCATTAGGAATAAAAAGGGGATATAATTGTGAAAACAAAACCTTGTTGCGGCAAAATACTTTGATACCACATTTGTGACTATGCCCTTTTTATTTCCAAGTAAATATGAAAAGCAAACCTGCTCTGTTATGTCCAATGCTATAGTTGGTCTTAGGGTCTACTATGTATTGTTCCTGCTTCAAGTGCTACCACATGCATAGTGTTTATACAATTTATTAAAACAAAGGGCTGATCTGTGAAAGATGTTAGAGAGAGCTTAGATAAGCTAGGAATGGTTTCTGAAGAGGTTGGGTGCCTGCTGTTTCATAATTATTGAATGATAATTGGTCAACTTTCTTTATGTATATCTTCATTATTTTGTTTATAACTAGGATTGTTTCTGCTGTTTAAAGGTGTTTAAAGGATGTTAATGAAAACATTGAAGTTTTCCATATGAAGTAGCATAGTAGTAATGAAAAATTAAAATTTTCAAGGATACACGGTCTTGGCTGAATGTTCTCGTTTAACAATCATTGCATGGTGTACTGATGCATCTTCTTAATGTTCCATTGTTGGCCAGCAACCGTGCTGCAGCATTTCTTCAATTGGTTAAGCTTAGCAAAGCCCTTGCTGATGCGGAGACAACAATTAAATTGAACCCCCAGTGGGAGAAGGTACTGTTGTTTTATTTTATTTTTCCTTAAATTCTATTTTGCTTCAATAAGCTTGTACTTTTAGAAAACCAAAAGTCTTGATTTTTGTTATTTATTCCTTTAAAAGAATCTTTTTTACGCATCTTCAGGGATATTTCAGGAAAGGTTGCATATTAGAGGCCATGGAACAATATGATGATGTATGTCTAGAAGTTCTTTCAATCTTCCCATTTTTATGGCCTTCTGGACTAGACCACATGATATTGGTTTTCTGCTGCTGATATCCTTCTGTTCAACGTATGTTGTAGGCTTTGGTTGCTTTCCAAACAGCTTTGGAATATAACTCGCAAAGCACAGAAGTATCAAGAAAGATAAAAAGGATTTCTCAGTTGGCGAGAGATAAAAAACGTGCAGAAGTGGTGGAGAAAATGAGATCCAATGTTGATATGGCGAGGCATTTGGATAAACTGAAATCTGAAATGGTGAGTGTATTTATCAAGGATTCGTGACTTTCAGAAAACACTGTTGTTCATTATTATTCTCATTTTGATACCTTCTATTATCTTTGTGCATGAGTGAGAATTATAATTGCCCAGTCATTTATATACGTTATTCTTGTTTCAATCTGCTTTATCTTTCTTCGTGTGAATGGTGCAACTTGCCTACTTTCATATATTATAGGTAGAAGCTTTCTTATCGCCCTGAAGGTTAACACGTTGAGTTCCAGAAGCTTATAAAAAGACTTAAGATCACCTACCCTTGGATTGTTTTAATCAGTCCTAAAATTAAGTTACACTTTCTCTTTGCAGTCTGGGAAGCGTGGATCTGAAGAATGTTGGGAAGAAATGTTTTCTTTCCTTGTCGAGACAATGGAGTCAGCTGTAAAATCATGGCATGAAACTTCTAAAGTGGAGGCTAGAGTTTACTTTCTCCTAGATAAGGAAGAAACAGACACCGAGAAATATGCTCCAGCTGTGAATATTGATAAGGTATTAAGTTTAGAGTTTTCATTTTTTTCTTTTCAAATATCCCTTTTGTGATTGGTTGAAAAGTTTTTTTTCAGCATTTTTGGTCCTATGAACCCTTTTTTGCTGTTCCAATAAAACAATTTATTGCATTAAGTATATCCTTTCCGAGCCGTGAGCCAGCATTCTCTGCTACTGTTATCCGTACAAAAGGTGAATTTTTTGTTTAACTAATCAATGCTTGCCTGTTATTCCAGGCTTTTGAATCGCCCCATACACATGGCAGTTGTTTTTCATTTCTTAGGCAGTATGCTGAGGATTCTTTCTCCAGAGCAGCTTGCTTGGTGACTCCCAAAAGTATCATGTCTTATCCACAGGTACATTTCACTTCATTTGTATTTACAACTATAAATCTTAATCTTATTCTGTAGGGAAGACAATTATTAAGGTTCATCGTGTGACCTCGACCACGAGATTCCCCCATCAGAAATATCTCACATTATTTTATCATATTGATCACATGACTAATGAGTTCCATAAGGACATATATTATATATCTTGGATGTCTCCTGACTATGTTGACTAAGGTTTATCCGAATATGCTGATAAGGCTTTTCAATTAATGATATAGTCAGAGTCTAGCTGCTAAATGTGTGATTAAGGTTTGTTGAACTATGATGATGTATATCAGAATTGGTGGTTAAGCTTTATCATTTATTTTGCCCACGATATTTTTCATGATTTACTTTTATGCTTGGGTCTTGGCCTTTGAGATTCACTTGTTTGGCTGCTGTTTCTGTTGGAATTACGGATTGAGAAAAATGTATACATACTTATAACTTTCTTTAGACATAAGCACGTGGGCAATTCTTAACACGCAATGTATTGATGTTTCAATTTGAGTTTGGGTGCTTGCAAGGCCCAAGAAAAAGGTTCTCACAGATGCTTTTGCAATGTGCCATGGAGTATCTGTCATGCATTTTCGATCGTTACCTTCTTGAGTTAGTTTTAATTAAGGAATTAATAGCATTTTCTTCTCAAATAAAAAAAGGACTTTAATGAGCAGTTAACATAAGTCATGTCACATTTGCGTGTTACATGTGCCTAAGTCTCTGTATCTTTGCGTGTGGTGTACTTGTGTGTGTGCAAGACTAGAAGTGTTTTAATTACTTTTTGGAGGTTTGACCTCTGACATGGGTTCAAGACTTCAAGTGCTTAAAAGACTCGTGCATGATGATTGCATAGTGTTTTTGGGAAGGTTAAGCATTTATTGGTATGTCTCAGAAAAAAGAAAGTAGTTAGTTGGTCTGTTTCAGATGTCTCTTGCTTTCTCTGGTTCCAATTTGCTAAATCCAACTTTTATTCGCAGGTGATCTAAATTTAGGGGGAATTATTGACTGATTCAATAAAAGGTTTTTGTTGTTAACAAAGAGGTTTCAATGATCAAATACTTTTTGCAGGTTTGGAAAGGTCAAGGTTCAAGGAAATGGAAACACGGGCAACATGATGGCTTCTTTGTGCAATTTGAGACCCCTTTCCTGCGGAAGCTGTGGTTTATTTCTAGTTCCATTGAACTGGGCCAGACATTGTGCAGGTCTCTCTCTATCTCTCTCTCTCTCTCTCTCTCTCACACACGCACGCACAGTGTTCCTGAGGAAGTGCCAATTTGTAACTAAATACGAACTCAAGTATGGATGACTTTTAATTTTATTATTTAAATTACCTAGAATGTATTGCAAAGTCTGAAGTTCCATCACCAGTCACCTGCTTCATCAGAACTTAGGTTATTTGGTGGTTGCATTTTGTACCACCTTTAAGTTGAAGCTTTAGGTTATCTTTTATTACCACCTTGGAGTTCTAATGTTAGTTTCTTTCTTCAATGTGCAAACCCATTGAAGTATTGTCCCTTTTGCTTTTAAGAGAATGAAGAAATGGAAAACTTGAACATATGGATGTGAAATTAATAGTGGGAAGTGGGTTTTTGTTTTTATTTTAATCTACGTAAGTTATAGGATGCTTGTAGGAAAATTTCAGGGAAGCTGCATCAATGTGGTTACTCAATATTTACTATAATAACGTCCAACTAACCTATTGTACAAAACCTATCTGTTAGAATATTGATCACATCAACAGCAGAGTTTTGGAGCTAGGTAATCTAATGTCTCTGTTTATTTCAGGGATCCGGAGGATTTAGACATCAGTGCCCATGAATTGATTCCACGCCTATTCAAACAGTCCGATTCTTAAGTTTTGTTGGAGCAAAGTCTCAGGCCCATTATAGCGAGAGATTGTGTATTCTAAAGAACCGACAGCACTGGTGACAGTCTTTTGCCTTTACTCAGTTTGCAAGGTTTCCTTTGGCCCTGGTTATTTGCAGGAAGGTGCTTTCCATAATTATAACATGCATTTACTCAAGGTTTTGTCTCTTTCTAAAATTTTCAAGCCTTTTTGTTTTGAGCGATTGCGTTTTACTGAGAGACCTTACTGTGAAGTTGTTAGCCTGTTTTTCCAGTGTAAGGAGTAGTTTGGCCCTTGAATTAAGTTGGGTATCTGCTGCTTATGTGGTGAAACCGAAAACTTGAAATTAGGTCCTACAGAACTAAGTTTGTTTGTAATTGTCCAAATAGCAATGTAACTGTTGAATAGGTTTTTGTGCATCTTTGCTGCCCCTGCCCCCGTATGAATGCTCTATGTATGGTCCTTTTATATTATTCTGATGTGAGTTACACCATTGTTCAAATATCTTGATGGATGCATAATTCATGAGTACTAGTCACGACGCTTCTTTATGCATTACCTTGAGGTTGCTTGACAGTGACACTTTCATTTGCTTGGATGAATAACAGCGAAGTCTTCTTCATATGGTGCATTTGTTAATAGCTAGCCAATTCATCAAATAGCAGATTATTCATAGTTATTTTTAGTTTCCCCTCCAGATTGTATGGCTTGAACTTGACGAACTGCTGTCTTTGTTGAGAAGCTTACAATTTACTGTGTTATCTGGCGTAAGATTTACAACCGGAGTGTCGTAAAGTGTCTCTGTCAAGTTGGTGTTAGTGTTAAACTACCTCAGATGCTGAATATTATGCTTCATTGATAATGGAATATTACACCGTTAAACGATCTGCACACAAGGCCTTCAGGCTTGACTAAAATAGAAGCCTGGCCTTGAGCATCATCTGCATTCTTCATACTCTCTTAATTTTGTGTATGGTAGCAATAATAATGCATAAGCTTAATACTTATATAGCACCCTAGCTATGTCCCCATCTGCTAGGAAACCCTCCTCCCTCCATCTTGGGGATCAATCATGTTAGATATACATACATAGAGATTCTCTTTTGTTAAAGCCACTGCCACACATAGCGTAAAACTTTCATTCATTTGATTGATCATCGTAGATTAGACACTGTCATCGTGTCTGTTTCCGTCTATTTCTCCTGGATTCGGTTTGCAGGTGTGTAGCGTGAAGTTACATGCCGATACAGCCTCTGCCACTGTAAGATAGATCCATTCCTGACCGATTTTCTCGATGAACTTGGACTTGTCGAGCTTCTTGATCACCTCGCTTCGGGGGTTTGCTATTACAAGCTGATAGATCAGAAGAAAGAATAAAACATCAGCACATGATCAAACAAAAATGTGAATCATATCAAACAGAACTAGTCTACCATAATCTCATACCTTGAGACCCTTTCTATCAACATTTTTCTGGACCTCTTCAAGCATGGTGATCCCGCTTGTATCGATGCTTCCAACCGCTGTAATTTGATTTTAATTTTAGCATTAGACTTGTGATAAAGCTTAAAGCCA
Source organism: Malus sylvestris (assembly GCF_916048215.2). Lineage (NCBI taxonomy): Eukaryota > Viridiplantae > Streptophyta > Magnoliopsida > Rosales > Rosaceae > Malus > Malus sylvestris. Next base: position 16,589,668 of record NC_062272.1, read on the forward strand.
GAGATCGTACATGTTAATTTGTGACTGTTGCAGATTGATCACTTACTCCCAATGTCTAGTATAACATAGTGTAAGCTTGTTTGTCCACAAGATTTTATCTTGTCTTCCTCCTCGTATATCCATCTTGAGATTCTGTGAACCAGATTTTGAGCATAGATTAAAACTCTACCACGCTGGCTACGTCGTTTTCATATATCGATATCTAACTTTAAGTATTTTATGTACCTTTCCCTTAAATAGTTTGCATTAGCAAAGTAGATTGGTGCATCAATTTGAAGAATAAGAACTCCTGGAATATTGTTCGCAACCGGGTACTGATCAATGCTTCTATAAATCGACGAGTTTGGAATGTTGCCTAAAGCGAAAGTCCTTGGCCTCGCCACGAATAGCAGAACCCTTAGCAGTGAAACTGCAACCTGCAAATACATATAAACGTTACATATGCATCCAGAAATGTGTAAAAAGCAAAACTTTCTTGTGACGCAAGAAAGAAAACCCTTCCTATACTCTCCTACTTACTGCAATGACTAGGCCAATTTCAACACTGCCAAAGACAACGCCAAAGTATGCACCCAGGCACACAATGCAGTCCACCTTGTCTACTTTCCAGAGATGGATGACGGCTTCGTAATCGATGAGGCCAAGCATGGCTGCCATTATAATGGCGGAGAGCACCACAAGTGGAGTGTAATGGAACAATGGCGTCAAAAACAAGAGTGTAAACATCACTGCAGTCGCCATTACAATGTTAGAGACTGCAGTTTTGCATCCTGCATTGAAGTTCACTGCAGTTCGCGAAAACGGTCCTGCAAGTAATTGCAGCCATAAGAGACGCATATGATTGGTGAATCTGGCAAAAACTACTAGCTAACTTATACATGTGTTTGATTAAAGACTGTTATGTATAAAGCAATGCCCTCTTGCTAGATTTGTGTTGCCAGACATATGCTTATATTGTCAAACTATGAATATGAACCGACATTCATACAAAAAAAAGCGCATTTCTCGTTACATATATATTGAACGCTAGCTGTGGCCATGAAAAGGGTATGTACCGCCGGTCAAGTAGCACGAAGTGCAAGAGCCTGCAATGTTCATCATCCCGAAAGCGATCATTTCTTTGTTACCGTCAATATGGTAGTTTTTAAACGCAGCAAAACTTCTTCCGACAGCTACTCCTTCCTGCACATCCACCATCAGTAATCTAGCAATGTTAGCCTAAAGCCTTCATTATATACATTGTGTGCTAACCAAATACTGAGGAACGCAGGGACCTACAGCAAGGCCGATGACACCAGTGACGATCCCAGTTTTAATGGCTGTTGAAAGATATGGCGACCCGAAAGCCAAGTCAGACACGGATGGCGGGTTCAACCCTTTTTTAAGGTGTCCAATCTGCAAAAACAAAGGGTCTATCTAAGTTAATTAACATATCATACAAAAATAATTAAATAAAAAGTAATTATTATGTGATATATATTGTATATATGCTGGAGAGAGAGTGAGATGCTTACTACTAGAACGCCATGTTTTTCAGCATGGGTTAGAAAAACCAGAAGGCTTCCCAAGATCACAGAGCACAGTGGCATCATTGCGTTTATCCAAAAGAAGGCCGGTTTTCTCTTGCTCTAATTGTCATAAGCATCATCATTAAAATAAGAACTGATAAAAATAGCAATTTTCTTTTGGGTACAAAAAAGATAGCCATTTTAATCTCAACGTAAGGTAAGAATTAACTAGTCATGGGCATGCATGGAGAGAAATTTATACTATTCTAAGATATTCTATTTTACTAATTTAAACTGAAACATGGTGACTAGTAATTTTTTTATGAAAAATTTATTTGAACCCTTATAACCTTTACGTCCAATGTACTCTCTACACCTATATTAATTTTAATTAAACTATCAATATTTCTTTAAACTCAAATTTACTACCTAAATTATTTTCACAAACCCAATTCAATAAATAAATTTATCTTTACACCTAGTAAGAAAAAATAAAAAACCAAAATTTAATATCGAAGCAAAGTGAATAGGAACGGCGTAGGAAAAATTTCTGAAAAGTCGCGATTTCTCCACCAAATTAACCCCGGCATTGAGGTATTCAAAATATTTTCTTAGTTTGCAAAAATTTAGCATTTTTTAATCGTACATATAGTGTTTGAAGTGATTTAGAAGTTGAATTAATGGACATTGTGAGAAAACTGGATTGAAACAGCGGTGGGTTATCCTTTTAACAGACAAGAAAGAAGATAAAAGTGAAGATATTGAGACACTTAAACCTATGCTAAAGTGGTGAAGATATTTAGGTTGTTTAGGTTGTGAGACCATCTCATGCTAAAGGTGCTAAATCCAAAGTTTAGGACCTCAAAATCTATTCGCATCTCAGGTATACGAACTGTTATATCCTTTTAAGAAACTTATGATTATGTTTATTAAACTGTGAATCTGTACCGGTAATTAAGTATCCATTTTTTTAGAATTTGTCGTTCACAATATGTTAATATTATATTTACTATAATGAAAGATTATCAAGATTAAGAGAAGGAAAATGATTTGAACTTGAATCCCACTGTGTTGAAAAAGATGTCTTATCCAGTTGGGCTATCCACCAATTATAAATATGTTAATATAAGTCTCTTTTGATGTGTAAACAATTTGACAAAAGAATATTAAGTATATGAATTTTTAACTTCTAGATGTTGTGTGTCCGAAGAGGTCAGATAATATATAGCATTTGGGAAAAGAGAGTACATATATATCACTTCACAACAAGAATATATCTTGTTTGACAACTTTCTTACGGTTCAATAAACCTTTTTTCAACTTAAGATCGATGGAGTTAATTAATTGGTTCATGAAACAACTGAAGTAACTATAACTGGCGTTGGTGACGTCTTAATTATTAGTTTTGGCAAGCCAGTAAACAACATGCATGAAAAGTTTTTACATGGAAATAATTCCTTAAATCCTTCTTCAAGTTTAGAGAAAATGATCAATTATAAACAAAGATATAATGCTTCGAATAATGGATTGTATATATCTCAGAAAGGTACGTGGTGTATATACTTACAAAGTATCTTGTGAGCAATAGAAAGAAGAGGAAACAGCATCCCAGCACAGCAGTTTCCCACCTCCACTGCAACATAATTTACATTCATTATATGATATTAACTAATAATGTCCAAAAAGGCATATGTAAAAAAATTGCCAACATTTGTGGAAGTGGTAAAGCATTAGCTAGAAAATAATAGATTAGATTAAAAAGAGAACTTTATACCTTGTGCACTTGAGAAAAGATAGATTTCATGACAGATATAACATCTGTCTCATGAGTGAAATGAATCAACCCTAGTACCCCTTTAAGCTGCTGGAGACATACAACAGTGGCTGCTCCACCCATGAAACCCACTATTGTTGCATGAGACAGAAAGTCCACGACAAACCCAAGTCTGCAAATACACATATACGTGCATACAAACATCGTTTCAGAGGGGTTGCTTCTTGATTGCTTTTTCATTTTGCTTGTATCCATACTTTGTAACAAATATAAATTGGCAGCAAATTAAATTACATACCTTAAGAAGCCAAGAGAAGCCTGGAAAGCTCCAGCAAAGAAGGTAGAGGTGAGAGCCAACTGAAAGTAGAGCTTAGGGTTCTCAGTAGGGCTAACAACCTTCCCCAACATGGAAGATATGAGGAGGGATGCAACCGCCAGAGTACCCACTGCCAAATCTTTTGAACTTCCAAGCATGGCATACACCAATGGAGGCACAAAGCTCGAATCTGCATTCATTTTTCCAAAAAAATAAAAAATAGCAATGAGATTTTTCCGAACACGATTCCATCGTAAAGTAAGTACTTTTGTTTTTACTATGAGACTAGAGCATTGATCTTGTTTGTTCTTACTTGAATGCATAACTGACCAGAATCACAATTTGGCAACGTAAGTTTGGTGTAAGAAGAAAATGTTTGATTACACATAATTTTTTGGGTACTCACATAGGCCAATAATTGGGGGCAAGTTTGCTAAATTTGCATAGCTGATCCCTTGAGGAACTGCAAGACTGGCAATGGTGATTCCAGAAATGAGATCAGATTTGAAGAAGTCAAAAGTGTAGCGAGGAGCCCATTCGATGATTGGCACAAAGTGTTGCAATCCTAGAACAAGTTTTCTAGATGTGGGTTGGTTCTTAAATTGCCTGAAAGGGTCATCGGGAAAGAAAGTTTCTTTCAGAGATGATTTCAGAGCCTTGAAAAATGACTTGGAAGGAGGAATTTCGACATGGCGTGGGCACTCGTAGTCTGCGTTGCCCATTTCACCTCAGGAAAGAGAACACTTGAGGAGGCTAATGAGAGGCAGCTAATTAAGTGAAGATTAACTAAGCAGCTAGCTGATCGGGTTTGGTTGATGCTGCTAATTGTAGGAATGGTACGTAAGTAGGTTTTTGTTTAGGGTTTATGGGCTGGCTAGATTGTATTGGTTTGGTGAGATATGGTTTGCATGCTAGGTAGTGAAGGAAATGGGGCTTTGCCAGATAGCTATTGGAGGCAATTGGTGGTTAAAATGCTTAATTAGCTCTGGCAATGACACACATGGTGGACTGGGGTATTATATAATGTGGTGCACTACTGACACAGAGACAGGGAAGGAAGGATGTAGGGAAAGAATCTTTGAGTGCCTTGTGGGACCCACACTAGGACTCACACGTAGCTCATAAATCGTGTAAGTCCATTGACTCCCTCTCTACCAGGATTCCTTTTATTTGCGAGGGTTTCAGGAGTGATGAGTGACAGAGTCTATATAACACGACCTTTTTGCTTTCTTCCATTCAAGTTAGATATTTTTTTCTCTCTCTAAATTAGAGTGTTTTCAAAATTTTCTTTGTTAAAAAGTTGAACTATATTTAACTTTAAAGAAATATATTCAACATGTTGCAGTCATATTTAGAATAAGAATGTGATTGTGTAAATCCTAATAGATATAAGAATGTATCTTATATTTCTAGGAGTAGATTACCTATTAAATGTTATAATTCTAAAAGGAAAGGTTTTTACCTATCCTACTACTATAAATAAAGGCACAATGGGGTGAATCAAACACACATCACAATTAAATCACTCTCTCTTCTCTCTAACCATAGCCGGCCCCCTCTCTCTCTAAACCCTAGATCGTTCAATCAAATAGGCCTACAACACGTTATCAGCACGCTCTTGCCAGAAGCTAAGGAATTGATGCATCGTAGGAGGAGGCTATCATCCACCAAATTCAAAGGCTTATTTGTTTTCTGCTAATCAGGAACGCTTAAAATAAAAGAAGATATTTGAAACGTCCACGAAACATGAAAACATTCCTCATGATGCATGAACCCCTCTATGTTTATATTTTCCTTCCGATATATATATATTTGTTTCATGCATCGCACAATTAAATTGTTATGTGGAATATGTGAGTCAAATTATATAAAATAAATTAGAAGCATATTTAGAGTTTACTAAAATTGCACACCACCATGACACCTTGTTGACAACTAGGCCGTGTGCCTGGTTTGGGTTTTCTCACCACGGGTATGCAGCCCTGCCCACACTACTTCTCGCAAGCTTTTGTGCCTGCATGGGCCTCGTTGTTGCCCCGGCTTGTAGCCGCTCCCACCAGCCTAGTTGGCTGAGTTTTTTTCCCACGGCCCACGTCAGCCAGCCCACGGGGCTGGGCTTTGTCCTCACGTGCAGCCTTGCAGCCAGCCCATTGCGGCTGGGCTCCCGTGCCTTAATAGGCCAGTAAACGTGCTGGGCTTTGCTTCCGTGCCTACCCCCTAGTCCAACACGCCAGCCTTTATGGCTGGGCCTACACCCCTGACCCGTGGCCTGCAGCCTACTCCCGAGGCCTTTAGGGCCTTGCCCACTCACGGCACCCAGCCCAAATATTTTTGGGGCTATATTTTCGATTCAATAATATTAATTTAATATTATTTAGCTTCTACAATCGACCACGTATGACTCGATTTATTGAATTAATTAAAAGTGACATGCAGTCCATTAATCTGATAATGAATCCAAAATTATTGACCTGAAGATCACTTTTGGACTTTAACGATTCAATAATTTATTTTTATACTTTGAACCGTAACATACTTTCGTAGTAACGAAGTTCTCACACTTGAGTTCCCGAAGAACCTCAAATCCACTATATTTAAATTAGTATATTGCATTATGTGTTTCTTGCAAGAACCTTTCCTTATGAATTAATTGTTCATAAAACTAAATTGAACCTGTAGTTTCAAATTTAGTGTCTTTGAAACCTTAATTTTCATTCAAAACATACCACATGAAACTTATAGTTTTCATGCATAAATTAAACCAATACATGTCTATAGAACTTGTATGTTCTACGATATATGTCTATGGCTTACCATATGACTAATCACGTTTTTCCCTTTGTTTTAAGGACATAAGAACTTGAACAAGCTCGATTTCTCTGCTCTAGAAGTCTCTGGAAGAAACTATTTGAAGTGGGTTCAAGATGTGAAGCTCCATCTAACTGTAAAGGGTATTAGAGCTACCATCAAGACACCTATCGCCGACAAACCTGTTGACGAAGCTCAGAAGGCTACTGCAATGATCTTCATTCGAAGACACATCCATGATGCACTGCAGACTGAGTATCTCGCTGAGGAGGACCCACACACCCTTTGGCTTGCTCTGACTGACCATTTCGATCACTAGAAAGACATATACTTGCCTGAAGCAAGACACGACTGGCAGCATCTTCACTTCCAGGACTTTAAGTCTATGAATGAATACAACTCTGAAGTTTGTAGAATCCGTTCTTTGTTGAAATTCTGCAAAGTGGAACTAACCGAATCAGATCTCTCGGAGAAGACCTATTCAACCTTCCATGCCACCAATATTATCCTGCAGCAACAATATAGGGCACAAAAATTCACCAAGTTTTTGGATTTGATCTCTGTTTTACTTCTTGTTGAAAAGCAAAACCAGCTTTTGATGAAGAATCATCAAGGTCGACCGATTGGCTTGAACGCTGCGCCTGAAGCGCATGCGATTAATTCTAGCAGCCATAAACGACGAAAGAATCATCGTAACCGTGGCAATAGGCGACAAGCCTCACCACTGGCCCAAGGTCAACAGAGTGCCACACCTAAGAAAAGAAATGTGACCCAACAGCGTCCACCACTCGTCCCCTAAGGCTCCAAACTTCAAGAATAAGGGCAAAGCTCCCGTTCAGCCTGTTTCTACTGAATTGGACATGTGCTATCCCTGTGGATCAAGGGATCATTGATCACGCGTATGTCGAGCTTCCCATGAGGCTATTACTAAGTATCATTCATGTTGTGAGTCTAACTTTGCACATGTGGATCATATGGAAGATGCAACTACATCAATGGAGATATCGTATTTTCAGGAGGCGTTAGCGCCTATGGATGAATAAATTAGACATGTTTTTAGGATGTTTACCCCTAGTGGCCGAACCCACAAAGAGTGGACGGCCCTACCCCCCCCCTTATTTTCTAGGTTTATGGTTTAATTTTAAACAATTTTTCTAAGTATTTGGAATAACTTGTTTGGTTTTGGTTTGTTTTGAATTATGGATTGTTATTTGAATGGATATTATTTTCTTGAATTGCTTAATTGAATGAATGGACTTATATTTATGCATGTCACCAATTCAATCAATTTATTTCTAGGTATGTCTAGTGGGGAAGTTAGTTGTCTAGCAGATAGTGCAACCACGCACACCATATTGATTGAACGACACTATTTTACTAACTTAATACCCAAGAAAGCTCATTTGACAACTCTCTCGGGCCCATCCAACCTGATTGAAGGATACGGAAATGCACGCATCGTGTTGTCTAATGGTACAATTTTGACCATTAAGGAGACACTTTATTATCCACGTTCCGAAAGAACGTTGCTGAGTTTTAGAGATATTCGAGATAATCAATATCATCTTGAAACCACTGAAGATAATGGTTCTGAATTTCTTTGTATCACTTTATACGAATATGGCCAGAAGCATATTTACGAGAAGTTGGAACGTCTACCGAGTAGGTTGTACATCATAACCATTTGCGGCATAGAAGCCCATAGTGTGGCCGGCCCTATGCATGAGTTCTAGGACACTTTGTTGCTTTGGCATAACTGTTTGGGACATCCTGGATGTGATATGATGTGCCGTATCCTTAAATCTTCACACGGGCATAAGTTACATCCCTATGTTGGACTCCTGCCATGCAAATTGCGTTCTCTAAGGAAGTTGAATGCTCAACCCTTCCATACAAAGATTATTCACGACCCCACTAAATTTCTTCAGAGGATTCAATGGGACATTTGTGGACCTATCCTACTAACCTGCGGACCATTTAGATACTTTATGATGTTGGTTGATGCATCGACTAGATTGTCACATGTTTGCCTATTATCCACACGTAATGCCGCGTTTGCTAAACTCCTAGCTCAAATCATCAAGCTAAGGGCTCATCACCCTAATTATCCGATTAAGTCGATTCGAGTGGATAATGCTGGAGAGTTTACGTCACAAATTTTTTACGATTATTGCATGTCAGTAGGGATTGATGTGGAACATCTTGTACCCCATGTTCACACCCAAAATGGCCTGGCAGAAGCTTTCATAAAGCACCTTCAATTGATCGCTCGGACTTTGGTTATGAGAACCAAATTGCTAGTATCTGCCTGGGGCCATGCAATATTGCACGTAGTTATGTTGGTCCGCCTGAGGCCCACCGCTACCCAATCACATTCACCATTACAGTTGATCACTGGATACGAGCCTGATATCTCGCATGTATGGGTGTTTGGTTGCGTCATTTATGTGCCAAAAGCGCCGCAACTACGTACCAAAATGGGACCTCAGAGAAAAATGGGAATCTATGTCGGTTATGATTCACCATCAATTGTTTGCTACTTAGAAACCTTGACGTGAGATCTCTTTACCACACGTTTTACGGATTGTCACTTTGATGAGATAATTTTCCCGTCGTTAGGGAGAGATAAGCATGCTAATGTTCCTGTAGAACACCGCAAATTGTTGTGGTATGTTCCCATTATGTCTCATTTAGATCCCCGCACTGTGTTTGAAACTAAGGTGCGACAAATTATAGATCTTTAGAGCATTGCTCAAAGCATGCCGGATGCTTTTAATGATCTAGCAAAGGTGACAAGATCACATATACCCGCTGCAAACATACCTGCAAGGATAGATGTACCTCGCGTTCGCCTGGGGAGGCCGAACCATCCCCAAAGGTGGGGAGGCCGCACCCTCCACCTAGCAAGGTACATTGGTGGCTAGCCAATCACCTACTCTAACCTTGAAGTGTGGCAGACCCATTGGTTCAAAGGATTCACAACCTCGGAAAAGGAAAATGGCATAAACTAGTGACCCTAGTTTGAATCTGACCATCGCTCACTCATCCGTTCCAACGCATGAGGTTATTCTATATTATGATGATACTTTAAACGAAACATGCCGGCCTTTCGAGAATCGTGAGATTTCGATCCATTATGTAGTATCGGATGAGGTTTAGAGTAGGAATGAAATAATTGTCAACGATGCATTCGCATACTCAGTAGCTATTGACATTATACTTAGTGATGACATTGAACCACGTTCTGTCAATGAATGCTGACGTAGAACCGATTGGTCAAACTAGAAATAAGCAATCAAGGTCGATCTCGATTCGCTCATGAAACGTAAAGTATTTGGACCTATCGTTCCTACACCACCAAGCGTGAAGCCTGTTGGCTATAAGTGGGTTTTCGTGAGGAAGCGTAATGAGAGGAATGAAATAGTACGATACAAAGCGCGCCTCGTAGCGCAAGGCTTCTCTCAGCACCATGGGATTGATTACGAAGAGACGTATTGCCCTGTAATGGACGTTATAACATTCCGCTACCTAATCAGTTTGGTAGTTTCTGAAAAACTGAATATGGAGCTTATGGACGTGGTAACTGCGTATCTCTATGAGGATCTACATGCGAAAATTTACATGAAAGTTCCAGAAGGACTTCCATTGACTGGTTCGAATAGTTCTAGACCACATAACACTTTCTGAATTAGGTTGAGGAGGTCACTCTACGGATTGAAACAATTCAGGCCGATGTGGTATAATCGTCTGAGTGAATATTTAACAAGTTAGGGTTATGTGAACAACGAATTATGCCCATTCATGTTCATAAAGAAGTCACATTTCGGATTTGCAATCGTTGTAGTTTATGTCGATGACATGAACCTCATTAGGACTCCTGCAGAGCTTGAGGAGATTGCTGCACACTTAAATCAGAATTTCAGATGAAAGATCTTAGGAAAACTCGATGCTGTCTCGGCCTGGAGATCAACCGTTGTTTGGATGGAATCCTAGTACATTAATCGAACTACACCCAAAATGTGTTGCGTCGTTTTAATGAGGATAAAGCGAAACCTTCGAGTACACCCATGGTCGTTTGGACTCTAAATGCTAAACGAAACCCTTTCTGTCCAAATGAGGATAAGGAAAAGTTTTGGAACCCGAAGTTCCTTTCCTTTGCTGTGAATCTGTTGGCAAGATACAGCATTGCGCCCACACGCATGCACTGGAATGGTGTTAAAGACATTTTCCACTACCTCAAATGTACAACTGATTTGGGCTTGTTCTATACCCACAAATCTATGAGTATTGCCGCCCTTATGGTCCTCAGATTGATTCTCTCCTTGTTGGTTATGCAGATGCTAGATATCTGTCTGACCCACATAGAGTACGTTCTCAAATGGGTTACGTCTTTACTGTTGGAGACATCGCTATATCTTTAAGGTCTACCAAGCAAATGCTAGTTGCGACTTTGTCTAACCATGCTGAGATTCTCGCCTTGCATGAAGCATCACGTGAATGCTTCTGGTTGAGAGAAGTTATGGGACATATTCGAAGCATTAGTGGTCTTACATCAATCGTTAACCTTTCTACGACGATCTTTGAAGACAATGCGGCATGTATTGAGCAGTTGAAGAAAGGATACATCAAGGGAGACAACACCAAGCACATAGCGTCGAAGTTCTTTTACTCACACCAGCAGCAGCAGCATCAGAACATTGAAGTCAAGCAAATCCGTTCCTAGTACAACCTGGCCGATCTCTTCACCAAGTCATTGCCTAAGTTTACATTTCAGAAGCTCGTTCAAGGAATCGGTATGCGTAAATTATCTGAGTTGAATTGCTTGTAGTTCTCTTATTTAGAAGTTATGCCTAACTCAGGGGGAGTATCTAGAAGCATACTCACATGATCTGAATGTACTATTGTTCCTACGATTATGAGCATTTTTCCCATTAGGGTTTTGCTACCTAACGAGGTTTTAATGAAGCACCCATCCTGGGATGATCATACTTCGTTGAGTTCACTACTTTCGTCTTGTTTGAGGTTTGTTTTAGACATTATGCATACTTCTCACTTTTCTCCTTAGTCTATGGTTTTTTTTCCCCATGCCTTGGGTTTTACCATAGTGAGGTTTTGTGAGTTTTACTACAAATGCATACTTCACTTAAATTTGAGACTCGTGATCACTCGTTGTGCCGATGACTTCATCAACTATTCTACCTTATCTGCTGAAGATCTGATGCGATGGTTTGTTGAGTATTTACACACTCAAAGGGGAATGTTGCAGTCATATTTAAAATAGAAATGTGATTGTGTAAATCCTAGTAGATATGAGAATGTATCTTATATTCCTATTAGGAGTATATTACTTATTAAATGTTGTAATCCTAAAATGGAATATTTTTACCTATCCTACTATTATAAATAAAGGCACAATGAGGTGAATCAAACATACCTCACAATTAAATCACTTTCTTCTCTCTAATCATAGCCGGCCCCCCTCTCTCTCTAAACCCTAGATCGTTCAATCAAATAGGCCTACAACACAACACGTTTTTTATTTTTGCTCTCTTTCACTCAATTTTGACATTTTTTTTCTCTCTCTCTAAATTAGAGTGTTTTCAAAATTTTCTTTGTTGAAAAGTTGACCTATATCTAAATTTAAAGAAATATCTTCAGCACATATTAATTTTTAACTGAACAAATCTACCACCTATAACAAAAGCATAGGCAAATTGTACTAGCTCACCACTAGCAGTGTGGTATGTACCATGTAGGACACTTGCTCCAATCTCATTGGGTTGGAGATTGTTTCAAGTTGCTATCATTAAGATCGTATGGTCCTAAGTTATGGCTAGAATAGGAAATATCTAGTTGTTAGTAGTGAAAACTTTCATTTACGATTTATTCAGGAGTGTTTTTAAAATGACTGAAAGTGATTTCGGTAAAATTGAGTTTGGGTTTTCAAAGAAGCACCAGATATGTGATTCCTGCAAGAAGCACTTAAAAGTGCTTTTTCAGTATCTATCAAGGTTTTAAAAGACACTAGGCACTACTCGGGTGGAGGTTTGAGGCCTAGTGCCTAGACGACTAGGTAGACTAGGCGGATTTAATTAAGTTTATTATATAACATATAAATAAGTGCCTTCTTACACTCTAAAAAATAAAAATTATACTTGTATGAGAATTTAGAAAAATTAAAACTTAAAACTTAGATCATCATGACATTGCCATCATCAGAGACTAATGCAGTAAAAATAAGCAAAACCCAAAACCAAAATTGAAAATTCACTAATTCATGATCTAGGTTTTTTTAGCAGAGGTTACCTAGAAAACCCTTTAAGTTAATTTAAAAAAAAACTTAAAAACAATAGAACCGTGTAGACACCACCTAGCCGCCTAACCCATCTAGGCGGCCACCTTTACCCGATTTTTATGCACGTTTTGGACTAAATCGCATCGGTTCTCCACCGCCTAGGCCGATTTTTGGAACAATGGTATCTACTTGAATTTTTATTAAGAATTGGTTTCAAAAATATTTTCACTAAAAGCGCTTTTAATAATTTTAAAAGCACTTCTAAATGAGCTATTAGTCAAATAATTAAGAAGTGTTTGTGCCAAACAACGCCCACCAATTTTGATACTTTAGAGAATGTTTGAGATGTTTGGATATTACCTAATTAATATTAGAATATTTTTAAACTAGCAGTGCTACTTGAAGGGAAACATTAAGAAAGCAAGTGGCTCTTTACCAGAGTAGTGGAAATGTGTTAAGCCCTTACATGACAACGTGTGTTCAAACTCCGTCAGTGGCTAATCTAACATCTAATATAACAAAATCTATCATTTGACAAAAAAAAAAAAAAAAAGAGAAACATTAAGAAAAAGAAGTTGGATTTTTAATTCAATTAATGGTACGTAGGAACACTTGTTTATTTGGAAATTATCAATTATTTTATTACAAGTGATATTCAACACTAGTTTACATTAAAGAGTAGAGAAATAATTTGAATTTGAGACTCTAGTAAATTAAAAAAAAGGAACTTAATTATCAGAACAATTCATCAATTGCAATTTTATATATGCATGGTGGAGATTAAAGTAGAGCAGTGGACATAGATGAGATGACGATCCCTTTCCGTAATTTGCTTTGTCTATTTAGGCATATACTTTTAGCAGAAAAAAATGCAGGGTGCATGCATCCATGTTAGGAAGGGAATATTATTTCAACATCCTTCACCATAGTTAGGTGACCATTCACCATTCACTTCTTGGTATTACCAATCACACTCCCACTACAATTCCTCAATTATTACACAGGAGGGCTCTAGCTATCATGAAGACTCCTTGTAAAAGGAAAACTATTTTGTTTCTTAACGAAAAAAAGATGATGTTCAACTGAATCAAAAATTAAGAAATGAAAAGAGGGGAACATTTTTCTGTAGCATATATGCGTACACAAATGTTTCAGAAAGAATTTCACTATTATAGCAATGAAAATAATACAATCAGACAAATATATATTCATTTTTTTAGATCAAATAAGATTTTATTGAGAATTATCAAGAACGGAGAATCACGAACTTTAAAACATATACATATACAATTTTACAATTACAATTCTTTCTCTCAGTTTCTCTCTCTTCTCTCTCCTTTCTTTCCATAACAAAGCATAAAACAGTTTTGTCTATCTCTTCTCTTTCAACAATGTACTAGCGAGTTTGCTCTCATGATTGAAGGATCATATCCCAAGAGAAGAGATCCGGAGAAAATCTCATCACTATAGACCCATTTACAAGGTGCATGAAATTTTAGTAAAGAAATTATAGAAAAACAAATTGATTTCATTTTTATTCGGAAGGATGAAACAAAGGAGAAAGGTTGGTGTATACCAAAATTACATCCTCACTATTATCTTGTTGACAAGTGTCTATGAGACCCTGACCTAATCTTGTAGGAGTGGGGTTAACTTTCTAATTTTAGGATGAGGAACAACGTGGATTTGGAAGCTAGACCACAAGTTTGTTGGAGCAATATTAGAAAATATGAGAAATATAAAAGAATTCCAATAATAATAATAATCATAAAGAAATTTCACAACATCAATTATATATGAGATTAATATAAGCAACTAGAGATAAAGTTAGAAAAACTGACAAACTTGAAGATTGAGGCTTGCATAAATGCAATGTCCTAAAGATAGAATTTCGCCTCTACTCTTGTGCTTGTAGTTTGATAGGCGTCCATCTCTCAAGATTCAACAATCTATAATCCGAAGTCAAAGCACTTCAATCTTCGGAATCTGGCGAACTTTATATATTCCGTACCCTCAAGACACGACTCGGAATTTGACACACGAAGCATGAGAGAAACAAAGTGGGGAAACACTATTTCTCAAGAGTAAAAATTAACTATAATTTTTTATATTTAATACCAATGGTTTCATGGGTTTATATAGAATCAAATTTCTACTTATTAAAGAGATGTAACTTTTCATCTATGAGTATGCATCACTTATCAAGGGAATACACCTAAACAACATAACCTTTCTAAGAAATTGATTAACACTATTTTTCATTCAATTATTAAAATTATATTTTACAATATTTCATATTATAATATATAATTTCCAACAATATCAATTATATAAACAGGTCAAACCGTCCAACTTGCTGATATCACAAGTTCACAACTAAATATCAATGGAACGTATAAAACAAGGGAACTTTAACGAAAAGCACCCGGTACTGTTCACTTTAACGAAAAACCACATTTTTACACTAAAAAGTCAATCCTGGTACTATTCACTTTACCATTTATTTTGTCCTTATCATTAAAACTCAAAGTTTTCAAGCCCTTTTCATTAGTTTTCCTAAACCCTAGCCGTTGAATGTCCCGTTGACGAGAAAAGCAGAGAAAATAAAACCTAGGATACAGACCATTGCCTTCCGCTTTATGTGGACGACAATTCCTCTTAGGTTCTTCCCCAACTCTGTTCCTCTTTATTTTTTCCCGTCTTCTAATCATTTTCATCTTCTATTGTGGCGACTCTTTTGTCTATTTAATAGAGCCCTAACATCTATTACTTACGACTCAAACTTGGATTTTTTGAATAGCTGCTGTTGTTCAGAGTTCAGGTGGGTGCATGATAAAAGACTATGAAGAGGAAGCTCGATATTTGTTGCAGATAGTTCATGGCAGTGTTTCTTTGGTTAGATATGGATCCTCTATAGCTGAAATATTGTATTGTACATCTTCACGTGAAACCCTTTAAAAAATAAAAATTAAATTAAGAAATTAGGTTCTCATCCTTCATTTTGCTACTCCATTGATTAAAATCCTATTCCTTTTCAATTTTTTATCAAGGTCCTTGGGTATTAATAACATCATTAATTATTTCAATAATAAAATATTTTTTACTTTTAGTTTGTACCCATTTTTAATTTGTAATTCTTTTTTAACTTGTACCAATTTTCTTTTCAATTTTAATTTGTACCCACATATTAATTTCTTTTTGTGCCCATACTTTTTAAAGTTTATTTGTATTTGTACCCATATATATTTTTTTATTTGTACTTTTTATTTTGCTAAATGTACCCATGCTAATTATATGTACCCATTCATGTAAAAAGTTTTAATCTTAAAATGTACTCATTCTTAAATATACCAATTTGTTATATGTAAAATGTACCTTATATATATATATATATATATATATATATATAATCTATTCATTTTTTTTCTTTTCCATTTTTAAACTTATATGGGTACATTCTTTTTTCTTTGATTTTAAAATGTATCCATGTCAAGTTTAATTGTAGAAATTTACTAATGTTATTAAACCTAATATCATTTTTTTTTGTGATTTTGAAAAATGTACCCATGTTTTGATACAATAAATTTTTTGGTTAATTTTGATGAATGTACCCATGTTTACACACACACACACACACAATAGTATATTTATATTTTAATATTTTTAATCCCACAAATTATGGTTTTTTTTTATTATTTAAAATCTCATTTATATAAACAACTAAAATTTCTAATTTTTAATTTAAAAAAAAATATAGTAACTTACATAGAAATAAATTATCACATTAATTTCAGGGACCTCAATCAAAAATTAAAAACCAACAAGGTTTCAATAAAAGAATATTCATAACTAAGGACTGCATCCAAAGTCTCCCAAATTAAATACTACCATAGGATATCCATCTAACGGCCATGATCAAATTGGTTTGAAGGCTCCACAACGAAAGTTCCGGAGATGATCCGAGTACCTAACCGTCTAAGTAGTAGTAACAAGGCATAATGTTATTGGTACTCCATCTTTTACTTCAATGTAGTTACTTACACTTTTTAAAATGTGGATATATCTGTTGTAGACATAATTTACTGAACAATTAAGGAGGCCATAGAGAGAGAGGGGGTGCGGCACATAGAGAGAAAGAGACATATGTGTAATTGTGGGTGTGTGTTATTCCACCCCATTGTGCCTTTATTTATAGTAGTAGGATAGGTAAAAACCTTTCCCTTTAGGATTACAACATTTAATAGGTAATCAACTCCTAATAGGAATATAAGAACTATTCTAAGATATACTAGGATTTACACAATCACATTCCTAATCTAATAGGACTGCAACACTCCCCCTTGAGTGTGTAAATACTCAAGTAAATGGCGCATCAGGTCTTCAGTGATGAAGTAAGTACAATTGATGAAGTAGTCGGCACAATGAGCAAATGCGAGTCTCATATCAACGGAAGAATGCATAAAAAGTAAAACTCACAAAACCTGGCTACGGTAAAACCCAAGGTGGGAGAAAAACTCATAGTCTAAGGAGAAAAGTGAGAAGTTGCATTAAGCCAAAACTATACGTCTTTTGGATGCAAGTAGAAGAGCTCACAAGGGTATGATCAGCCCAGAATGAGTGCCTCGTTAAAACCTAGTTAGGTAGCAAAAACCTAATGGGAAAAATGCTCCTAATCGTAGGGAAAAAGAGTACATTAAGATCAAGTGAGGATACTTCTGGATACTCCCCTTGAGTTTGACATAACTTCCAAATGAGAACTACAAGCATTGCATATGATAGTTAGGTATACCAATTCCTCGGACAAGCTTCTGGAAGGTTGACTTCGGCAGTGACGTCGTGTAGAGGTCGGCAAGGTTGTCGAGATCGGCTTGCATGACTTCAATCTCCTGATGCTTTGCTGATGTAAATGTGTACGCAATATATTTTGGTGTTGATTTTGTTGATGTATTATGGTTTGGTCGGGTGGATACATGCGGCATAATCTTCATGGATCGTCGTTGGGACTCAACGATGGATGAAAAATAGCAAGTACTTTGAATATGCTCAACAAGAACTCCTAACCATGTCTCACTTATGGCGTAGTGAAGTGAGGTGAGTCTTGAAATGATTCAAAGATTTTGCAACTAAGGTCATATCATGGACCTCCAAGATATTGTAATATCCCTAACGGTAAAGACATAACCATTTGGGATTTTGCCTTGTGTGGGTTTGATAAGTAACCTGCATTAGCATAACAAACAAGGCAAACATCATTTCGAGGATCAGGGGGGTTGGATCTGGTGAGATGCGTTGGGATTTGCCCATGTAATACCTTTAGGGTATGTCTTTAATACCAATTCAGTGGTTGCGTGTAGGCGCAGTGCCGCATCTTTATCAAGATCAACAGTGAAGAAGATGTCCTGTCTAAATACAAAAGCTAAGTACAATGAAGCACAAAGTTGAACTTTAGATATGGAATTTCGGATTCCATAACCTCTTTAAGGGTCTCATTTGCATATAACGTATGGACGATCAAAGGTATACTCAAAGGTAACACATTCAGGGTGTACTTCAACTAGTAGACCAAAATACCGTCAGAACAATGCTTCAACGTCAAGTCAAGGTATAAACGAGTTTTCCCAAGATCCTTCATCTCAAATTCCATCTTCAGGTGCGAGACAGTTTTCTCAAGCTCTTCCGGAGTCTTAGTGAGATTCGTGTCAACAACATAAAATGTAACTTTAGCAATTTGGAATAAGACTTCATAGTTTAACACGCAAGGGCATAATTCATATCCCTGACTGATCAAATAATCACTTAGACCGGTATACCACATCCGTCAGATTGTAAGTGAACACCTCAAAACAAGTTCGAAGGGTGTTCCGTGGTTTTGGAACTATTTGAAACAGTCAATGTAATTCTTCGGGAACTTACATGTAAATCTCCGTATTTATATCCCTATGGAGAAAACACTAACCACATTTTATCATGTTGTTATCAATCACATGAAGTTTTGAGAGAAACCATGCGCCGTAAGGCGTGCATCATATCGCATTATTTCATTCATCTTATAACGCTTCCTTTCCCACTTGTAACACAACAGGGTTACCTTGGGCAATGTAGGAACAACAGGTCCAATACACACTTTGGTAAGGAATTTAACATGGATTGTAACTTTAGTTGTCTAAACGTTGTCACTTAATCAACGAAACATGGTTCGATATCGTCGCTTTTCATTTATGTCGGTAGCTACCATATAAGTGAAAACATCATCGATGATAATCTATTTTCAATTCCATTTAGCTTATCCAAACTAGCATACTAGACCAAGAACTTTAAGTCTCAGGAGAAATTCGGATTAATCTCATGAGATGGAAATGATTTGAGACAGCGATCGAGTTTAGATTCATTGTTGTGTCGTGTCTTCCTCTTCCAGGGAAGTGAATCGTATGAACTGAATGATAGGTCATGCTCCAGGCCAAGACAGATTGATTGGCTATCTGCCGGTGTATCGGACCATCTAATAGGGGTGTCCAAACCATCCAACAGGGGCGGCACACCCGCTAGGGATGTTAGCTCGATGTCCGTTAAGTACGTCTATCCTTGCAGACATGTTTGTAGTTGGTATACGATCTCGTCATTTTAGCTAGATTAGAGGAATGCGTCTGAGGCAACATTCTAAAATCTAGAATTCATCGCACTTACTTATCACACTTGTGTGGTATGGGGATAGAGATGAGACATAGTGGGTAACGTCCATGTAAATTCGCATCATTTTACAAGAACGTTGACATTCTTATCTCCCCTAACGGCGAGAAGACTGTCTCATTAAAGTGACAACCCTTAAATGAGTGGTAAAGAGATCGCGTGTAAGAGCTCAAAGAGAGCTAATGTGAAGGAGAATCATGATTGAAAAAAGATACACATCCTTCTTTGAGGACCCATGGTGGTACGTTGCGGCGGCGCAACTTGGCACATGAAATGCACACCCAAATGCGTAAATACGAAAATCATCAGGTTCGTACCCAGTAACCAACTGTAACATCATATAGATTGGGTGGCAATGGGCCTCAAGGAGGACCAACATAATTGTGTACAAGGATTGCATAGCCCTAGGCAAAAACCGAAAACTTGGACGTTTACCAAAATTCGGTTGATCATTTAAATTACGCTTTATGATCACTAGGCGAGGCTATTTGGGGCGAATCATGGGAATTCGATGTTCTATTATAAACCCAAAACAACATGCAATACTTTATTGAAAACTGTCGATATAAAATCTTCGGCATTATCCAGTCTCCCGGACCTTATGGGATAAGTAGGGTCGTGAACCCTTAATTGGCCATGAGGTTTAGCAGCAATGTGTGTGGACAAACATGTGACCAATTTGTTGATTCATCAACCAAAATCATAAGTATTTATATGGTCAGCATTTTGGTTGGATTAGTCCACGTATATTCCCTTGAATCCACTGTGAAAAGAAAGTTGTGTCATATCTTTGCGAGGAATGATATAGAAAATCAATTTCCCTAATGAGCATGCTTGGCAAAGTGTGTGTGTAAGCACAAGATCCTTACTTCGTGTAAGGAGATGCGTTGTAGCATCATTGTTCGACCTAAGTGTCATAAAAGGTCATGCCAAAGCAAGTAAATTGCTCAATCACCCAACTTTAGGCCGACCACATATGGCGTGTGCCCTAGTTGGGGGATAGCCCAGTAGCCCCAAATGAAAGCTTCAAGCTCATTTTTGGAGGTGGTGCAAAGATATTTCACTCTATTTTCTTCAGTGGTTTCATTTACGATCATTGTCATCTCGAATATCCTTAAAAACTCAACGTCAGGGATAATTTAAAGTCCCTTAAATGGTGATTCAGTACCATTCATACAACGAGGAGTGTGCCAATGCTCTTAATCAGGTTGGATACCTGAAGTCGTTGTTAGAGATGTGATTTAGGTGTAAAGTTAGTGTACGTAGTACGCATTCATCCAAACAACTAACTTTCCCACATTCCTACCTAATCACGTGGTTAATTGAATTGGGTCACATGTATTAAGAAACATGATTCAATTAACTCATATTCGAGGACAATATCAATAAAATTATCCATAAGTAAAGCATACACAAAACTTGAATCCAAGAACATAGAAAAATGTTCACAAAGTAAATGGTTTACTAAGGGGATTCGGCCAACAAGGCTATCCATGTCAAAATTCCGCTCTTCCAACGGTGTTCGGTGGATCAAAATTAATCTCACATATTAACTACTAGAATGGTACTCCTAAACAACATTGGTAGGGGCACGACCATGTGCATAACCAATGATCTATTTCATTGATACAGAAGTAGATTCTGTAAGGGTTGAGGTTTGAGAATATTATCCCTTATTCTTATCACGCTTCGGGCATGATGCCATGCCTTGGCAGGCCTTGATTTTACCATATGTTTGTGGTACTAATCTGATCCGAGAATGTGGTAAACTTTCGTTTTCTACACTGCTGAGTCTTGGGCGAGATAGAAACATGGAAGGACGAGAAAAGTATTCTCTAGTCAAAATTCGATCGGATTTATAAACTTCATAATTGTACTCATTCATGGACGTAATCATGGTTTGCTTCAGGCAATGTTTTTCATGATTAGACGGTCCATAGAAGCAAGCCAAAGAGCCATGGAATCCTCGTTCGGGAGGTATTTCCATTTGTAATGCTTCGGGCATAAGTCTTCGAATGAAGATCATGGCGGAGGCTTATTTATCTCTTCCATGCCATTGTTGGCTTCAATGGTTTCTCAGCTTCTTGATAGTCAAGTAAAGATTCACGTCTTGTACCCACGTGAAGTGGTTTCTCTTAGAAACTTCCAAATCAGGAAATCAAACTTGTGACGGTTCAACGATCCACTGAATGGAGGGAACAAGATTGTGATTGGTGCTATGGGAAGAAATCATCCATAAGCATCAAAGTTAGAACAGTCGAGTTCTAAGACATGGTTTTCATGAAAAAATAGTGGGTTTTCATGGGTGTATTGTTTTATGAAATTTTCGGGTTTCAAAGGCACTAAATTTGAAATTACAGGTTCAATTTAGTTTATGAACGTTTAGTTCATAAAAAGAGAGGTTCCTGCAAGAACACAAAATGCAATATACAACTAAGTGTAGTGGATTTGAGGTTATTTGGGAACTCAAGTGTGAGAGCTTCGTTACTACGAAAGTATGTGATGGTTCAAAGTATAAAAATAAATTATTGAATCGTTAATATCCAAAAGTGATCTTTAGGTCAATAATTTTGGATTCATTATCAGATTAATGCACTGCATGTCACTTTTAATTAATTCAATCAATCGGGCCATAGAGGGTCGATTGTAGAAGCTAAATAATATTTAAATAATATTATCAGATCAAAAAAATAGCATAGCCCAAAAGGGGCTTGGTGCTGTGAGAAAAAAAAAAAAACTTTGGTTGGCTACAGGCCACGGGTCCAAGGGGTAAGCCCAAAAGCTTACAGGAATTGGAGAGAAACCCCAGTCAATGCTGGGTTTCATGTATGGGCCGAGATGGGGGCATGGGCCGTGGAAAAAATCCTGGCCAACTAGGCTGGATTGGATAGGGGGCTGCCGGTCGGGGCAACATAAGGCCTAGCAAGCATAAGAGCTTCCTGGCAGGCGGGCCAAGGCAGTATGATTGTGCTCGGGGATTCAGGCCCTATCGAGATGAACCTCAGGCCGAGGCCTAGTTGCTACGAGGGTCAGTTAGGCTACAGGCCAGTAACATTGCCAACTGTGGTGGTGCGGTGGTGTGCCGCACCATGTCCAATTCCTTTTTTTTCTTTTCAAAATCCTCTAGGGTTTAGGAAACCTTAAATATGCTTATAATATAATTTTATACTTTGACTCACAAATTCCACATAGCAAATATAATTATGTAATGCATGAAACAAATATATATATATATATATATTGACAAATATATGAACATACAATATATATTGGAAGGAAAATATAAACATGGGTTCATGCATCATGGGGAATGTTTTCATGCTTCATGGTCGATTCAAATATCTTACTTTATTTTAACCGTACATGATTGGCATAAAATAATAAAAGCCTTTGAATTTGTAGAGGATCGTCCTTGGAAAGCCGGAATTGCATCTCCAATGAGTTGTATCACGTTCAACAGAGAAAAATTAAATTGAATCAATAGCATGTAGATCAATTTAAAATTAATAAATTAATCATAAAATGAATGATTAAAACGTAAGACTCCCCTGATTGAAGAATAAACTCTCTTTAGCGCAGCGTTAAGAGCGTGCTGATAACGTGTTGTAGACATAATTTACTGAACAATTAAGGAGGCCATAGAGAGAGAGGGGTGTGGCACATAGAAAGAAAGAGATATATGTGTAATTGTGGGTGTGTGCTATTCCACTCCATTGTGCCTTTATTTATAGTAGACCTTTCTCTTTATGATTACAACATTTAATAGGTAATCAACTCCTAATAGGAATATAAGAGATATTCCAAGATATACTAGGATTTAAACAATCACATTCCTAATCTAATAGGACTGCAACAATATCATTATTATTAATACACTTATAGTTGTTTATACTTGTCGATAAACTTGAGTGACTTGTTACAATGTGTAATGGGCCAAATTGTTTTTGTAATCCTTGGTGACACGTCACTTTCAATGTGACCCTTGTGGTGAAAAAGCTATTAATTAAACCCTTGTAGTGGGCTCTATTAGCAATTAAGGTCCAAATCCAAAGTTCTGTTAGTCTTCTGTTAAATAAAATCTATCAAAATTAAGTTTATTTATTTTAGAAAATAAAAGGACAAAAACATGATTGAATTAAAATAAAATTACAAATAAAGAAACTTGTGAAGATAAAAAAACCCAATTGTCCCCGTATCTCATCTCAGGCTCCCAGCCACCACCATAGCCACTAGTGGACCTCCACCGTCGTTAACCATCACGTCAAATCCCGTTAACCTAGTCAAATTGCAGATTAAGCGAAACCCATTCTAAAAAACACATCCCACCTTTCAAATTTGCAGACCAACCAAAACCCAAGTGAAACTAAACTCGTAAAACCACTTCAATGGCTAGGAGAAGAGATGAAGGTGAAGTTGCATATAATTTCTTAGGTATGATTTAATTTCGTTTCGAAATCCTAATACTTCTAATGTTTATTTTTCAATGCCAACACGTATTTGATCATGAGTTAAAGTCTTAGTCTTACTTGAATTTTCATTCTTGTATCACTTTGTACTAGTCCGAATGCATATATGCCCTTCAATTGCTCGGTAACAACTTTAGGGCTCCAGGGTAGCCGTCTGTAGGGCGTATTGCATAATGTGCCCCCTCCGTTTCTAGGGCCCGGTTCCCGGCGGATTAGGCCAAAAGACCCAAAATCCTTCAGTTAGCTAAGCCTTGAAAAAGACCATTGTGGCTACTTCTAGGAATCCTAGCTCAAGCCATCGTGCATCTAGTTATACTAGGGAGTGTAAAGTTTATCCTCTCGTCTTAGAAAGCTAACCCATATGGGTGTCAGGGAATTGGTTTACCTTCTCGTACTGGAGAGTAATTAGTTTACCCTCTCGCACTGGAGAGCATGGTTGGTCCCTCGGGGGGCGCAATTCCTGCGATGAGTCCCTAAGAAGGGCACAGTCTTCTTTTGAAGTGCAGGAGTGATCAGTTGTTGTAAGTATGTAGCCGAGCCAAGTTGTGATTACTTTTGAATTCCTCATTGAAAAACGAGTGAAACTAACGAGAACTTAGCTATAAGGTAGGAACTGCATAACAACTGGATAGTTCTCGGCTTGTGAGGTGGTGCCCGTCGAGCTTCTTGAGTCTTCGAGCTTTGATGTAGCGGGAGGTCACACATGGTACTTCTTTAGATTGTAGGCGCTCCACTGCTTTTCGATCTTTTTATCGTTTCATGGTGGCGAGGGTGTAATTACTCTTGCCGCCTACTCTGCTGATCTTGTACGGACCTTCCCAGATGGGATCCATATTTTTGGAGCCTTCTCTGCGGGCAGTAATAAAGGTTTTTCTTAGGACTAGATCTTCGGGCTGGAACTGCTGGATCTAGGCTGCGATGCGGGTGATAGTTTGCTTGCACTTTTCCTCTGCTTGATCTAAGCTTTTGGCCATCTCTTTTATGCTCAATGCTTGGTAGTAAAGTGGTGATACTTGGCTTGATGACACTGGGATGAATGATTGCTTCTAAGCCAAATGCCAAATAGAAATGAATCTCATCGGTTGCTCGTCTTTTGGTGGTACGATATACCCATGGACATCCAATGAGTTCGTGTGGCCATTTTCTTTTCTTGCTGGTGGGGGATTTCTTGTGGCAGTCAAGGATTATCTTGGTGGATGCTTTGGCCCACTTATTGCCTTGAGAATATCTTGGCGTAGACATGTGCTGCTTGATACCATATTTTAAGAAGAACTTCGACAAATCTTTGCCCACGAATTGCGGACCATTGTCAGTGACGATGGATTAAGGGATGCCAATCGAAAAATAATGTTCCTCCATATAAAGCGCTCTATGTCCATCTGAATCGTAGTCGTCATAGGCTTTGCTTCTACCTATTTAGTGAAGTAATCGGTTGCCACGATCATCATGCATTTGCCTCTAGTAGTCTGGCTGGTGATTAGCTGGCAGTCGGAATGAATTGAAAGCTTTTTCACCGCCAAGTCTTTTATCATTCGAAGGCCTGCTAGTGGGGTTTCATACTCTGTTTCGTTGTTAGATGCTTTGAAACCTAGAATAATCGCCTGCTCGGGCATCAAATCGCCTGGGGTGATAAGGACCACGTCTACTTCTGAACCTTTGTAGTTGGATGCGCCGTCGACATGTAAATGCCAGAAGTCTTCATCGGGTGGAGTAGGCACGGCTAAAGTGTGCTCGGCTACTTCTTGGACGTCGTTGGACTGCTCTGTTGCGTCATAAATGCGTGGTAAGGAACCGTGGAGCTGGGGCCATGTCACACGCAGCAGGAGATGCTTAACTGCCGGTATTAGGCCACTCTAGAGTTGAATCATTGAGCAAAGGTTGCCTAGGGTCGTGTGGTGCGCAGCAAGAGGTGGTACTCAACTGCCGGTACATATTGCTCCTATGTAGAATCTTTTAGAGTGACGAGGAAAAAACTTGCTTCTGAGTGTGTCCTTCCAGTGTTCGTCTACCCTTGGCGTGTCTTTTGGGCCGAGTTGTTGCGTTCGTCAGAAAACTTTGCATCTGTCAGGGTTTACGCCTTTATCGTCACACGTTTGGATTGGGCGGAATAGTATGTCATGAGGATGAAACTAATAGCATCTAGGAGAGCTTTTAAACTGTGGAATACAGGTAGTTGGGCCTCCAACTCTTCTCGTATGATAGTGGAGCTTATTGCTACTTCAGATATCGTCAAACATGTGAATGAGTCCTCTGCTGCTTCTGGTTTGGATAGTAAGGAGGTGATGTCGGATACTTCTTCAAGTCTTTGAATGTGCATTGGCGAGCCTCGTCCCAAAGTGCATGCTTCTCTGCCAGAGCGAAAGAGTCTGCTAGAGTTAGATCTTCTTTCATGATCAATTTTCCGAATAACGGGTGGTCTGCTGGAAGTCCTTTTTAGAAGGCTACTCTAGCTATCGAGTCGTTGCATCCGACTATCTTTGCCTTCTCTGCTTTGAACCTCCTCACATAGTCACGAAGCGACTCATTTGGGTTCTTCTTGACGTCGAACAAATGGTCGAACTTTTTTTTTATCGAGCGATAGGATGAATATTCTTTAGTGAAAACCAAAGAAAGTTCGTCGAAATTCTGGATGGATTATGGCGGCAGGGTGTAGAACCAATCTTGTGCCTCGCCTTGTAGAGTGGTGGCGAATATCTTGCACATGAGTTCATCGTTGTTTCGATAGAGGATCATTACGTTTCGGTAGTGCTTTAAGTGTCTCTCCGGGTCTTCATCCCCTTTGAAAAATGTGAAATGTGGCATGCTGAACTCGCGTGGAGGCTCTGCCTGCTTGATTTCGTCCATAAAGGGTGACCTGCTTATGTTGGTCATGTTTTGTCATAGTGCCTCGTTGGTGACCTCGTTGCGTTGGAAATTACGCAATCGCTTAGTCAAGAGTCTATTTACTTCTTCCTAAATTTACCTTTGTTGAGGTAGTGGAGCTCTTGGTTGCCCCCAACCGTGACTTGTTGGTTTACACTACTCTTCCATGCGTTTGGCTCGTCTATGCCGCAGATGCGATGCGTGTAACGCGTTCCTAGCAGGCAAGTGGTTTTTTCACAGGCAGTCGGTTGAACTTGAGCCGTATTGAATGACTGCTTCTCTCCGTCTCGTGCTGCCTACTCCGATGTGAGGTGGATGATGCTCTTTTCGGGCTTAGCCGTGAATGAACACTTCACTTGGAAGGTTGCTCATGTTAATTATCGAAGTATGACCCCGACTGCGAATGTATGCTCGTCTGTGGGCCTAGTCGAGAGTGCACGCTCCTCCGCGCTTTAAGACGTGAGTATATGTTATCTCGGGTGACCAATCGAGAGTGTGCACTGCCTGGACACTCGGTTCGTGGCTGGTTGAATAACTGCTTGTCGGGACGTTGCTGGAGAGGTACCCTCGGTTCGTGGCTGGTCGAGTGGCTGCTTGCCAGAACGTTGCTGGAGAGGTTTTTTTTTCTGCTTTTGTCTTACTTCAGGACACCTCGTCTAGGGCACGTTGCATCTTGGTCCGCTGTAAGAGCTGGTTCACCAAGGTCGTCTGCTATGCGAGGGCGCTCGTCAACTCTATGACTTGTCGAGACAAGTGTTGTTCACCATTTGGATTGGAAGAGTTTGAAAAGAATGTGCCTCCTTGGGCAGTGGAAGGGTGGTAGACTCCGGGCATGAGATTTGAGTTGGGAAATGTCAAATTTGCGAAAAAATGTGGTGAGAATGCCCCCGGCTCGATGGTAGGTTCGGATGGTTGAGATAGTCTTGGGCCGACTTGGGCTGCTTGGAAAGCCACGGGAGCAAACTGGGCCGCGGGAGCAGGCTGAGCCACGAGAGCAGGCTACTTGGTGGGAGCAGGCTGGGCCACGGGAGTGGGCTGCTCATCGGGAGCAGGCTGGGCCACGGGAGTGGGCTGCTCATCGGGAGCAGGCTGGGCCACGAGAGCAAGCTGCTTGGCAGGAGCAGGCTGGGCCGCGACAGCAGGTTGCTCGGCAGGAACAAGCTGGGCCACGGGAGTGGGCTGCTCGACGGGAGCAGGCTACTCAGTGCGTGATGCATGCGAATGCGAGGCTTGGGCTCGGGCCCGTGCAAGCTTGGATGACACGGCTTGGGCCATGGTGGAACCTCGTAGTGGTGGTACCACTCTGCCTATGACCATATTTAGCCTCGTGGATCGCCGCGATCCCATTTCTTGAGTATTAGAATTTTCACTTATGGAATTTTCTAAATTTCTAGCCATTATATTTTTCTTATACATTTTATCAAAGAACATTTGCAAATAAAAAAAATCTAATAATAAGAACGTATGGATCTCAACTCTCAATGAAAGCACCAATTTGTAGATGCAAATTTCTTCCTCCTTGATCTTGGACAAAATTGCACATACAAAACAATTAACACTTTAGGGTCAAGGCCAAAAGCCTCCTCCCCCCCCCCCCCCCGGAATTCATCGTGGGCGCGTGAGGCTCTTGGCCTTGACCCTAAGGTGTTAATTGTTTTGTAGGTGCAATTTTGTCCAAGATCAAGGAGGAAGAAATTTGCATCCACATAGGGGAGTTAATGTCAAGGAGGCCACATTCATCAACAGTAGAGTTTGTTTGACCTATCTATAAAAAGCTAGAGGATGATAACATTCCCCCTTTTCTTTTCTTCTCCATTACCCATTAATCATGGCAAGAAAGAATAATGTTGATTTCCGCATCCAATTCTCCTTCATATATATATATAGGACTCTCCAAGTCGATGTGCAAATTAAGACTTGTTTGATTACTATTTAGAATCTGTATGACAATCATTTCGTTTATAATTTTGCCTTTCATCACTTAATTCATCATTTCCCCTATATACTTTCCACATATCTATAACACGGTAAAAATTTAAAACAAAATGGTAGCCATAAGGGTCCTAATAGTCTTATGAGACGAGTCACATTTTCATTTAGTCCTATAATAAAGATGCTACTAACCTATCCATTTCGATGGTTAATTATGTATGGGAAGTATTAGCTCACACTCCCAATTTGCTATCCTGCATGTCATCCTAAAACATTAATTTCTTGGTAAA
Source organism: Malus sylvestris (assembly GCF_916048215.2). NCBI lineage: Eukaryota > Viridiplantae > Streptophyta > Magnoliopsida > Rosales > Rosaceae > Malus > Malus sylvestris. The sequence continues at coordinate 16,618,606 of NC_062272.1, forward strand.
CAGAAGCATTATCTCACTGATGTTGATGAATATGTAATTACATATACATATATATGAGTTATAAGCATAAACAAGAGCTTATTTACACTATTAGACAATTAATTATTACAAAAGAGTTGGTAGTAAACCACTGTTATGTATATTTCGCCTTTACAGAATCAGAATGATTGTTGATCAACAAATTATGCTTACGTCTTTCCATTGCATTAGTGGACCTTAAAGTGAACTTTATTTAGCATATCCAACGGTAATAGTAAAATCCACTACCTTATTAGTTATCAATTCTAGATTAGTTTGATCTCTTCTACCTCTCTAAGTCCTTTATTTTGCTTTAAATAGAACCGAATAGTTAACTTGTGTCAAATGGGTAGGTATCAAAGATCTCCGCGTGCAGGAATCCAGAAACAACAATAATAATATATAATCATTCCTATATAATTAACAATGTTTGACCTTAATTAATCATACATATATATATAATGGCCACATAAGAGTTGCATAAGTTGATGACACCATGGATCACACAAAGTATCATTAATAATTGATCTGATTTCTTGATTATTCTATTAAATTTGCAAAGACGGGCCAAGAAGGCTTAACCGCATTATAAAAGAGATAAAGGTAGCATGATTCAGAAAATGATCATCACTTGATTGAAAACATACCAAAAGTAAGATGGACAACTTAGAATACAGGTAACTTTCTTGAGTACATTTCATTGAACATCATTGAAATTAGTTCCCACTCATCGTGATATAGGTTTTATATAAGAGGGATAATGGTTCTGACTCCCATATGAAGACATCACAAGCTAAGAACTTCCCCAGAAGAAACCTATTGTTCCCATCTCTTTTTCTCTCTCTCTCTCTCTCTCTCTCTCTCTCTCTCTCTCTCTCTCTCTCTCTCTCTCTTTTCATTACCAACTAACAAAATCCACAGATGTACGTTTTTAAGGATGGCGGATAAGGGTTCTTGACTCCCATATGAGGACATCACAAGTTAAGAACCTCCCCAGAAGAAACCTATTGTTCACATCTCTCTCTCTCTCTCTCTCTCCGGCACATTTCATTGCCGACTAACAAAATCCCCTGATGTACGTTTCTTAAAGATGGCTTTTAATTAGTCTTTCCTTCTACCTTCTTCATTATCCTTTGTCATTTAGCAAAGTGTTCTGATTATCGGGAGCGTCCATTCCCTAATTAAACCACCTTTTATTAAAACATCAAACCACATGAAAGGGGTTAAGTCAATCCAGCGGTGTTTTTGTAATGTACTTACATCCTCACATGAAATCCTACTTTGAAAGTGTGATATGACGTCTACAACGTAAAATTCAACCTTGTTACAGTAATAACAATATCATTAGGTGATATTATTAACTATAATCTTACTATTCTTATGTAATTTTGAATTGTAAACTTTGGCAAATTAAGGTAATCTTACTTTCTTGTAATTAGAAATTGAGTGTTAAAGTCATGTTGTAACACTAATAAACATGAAGGTAGAGAGTAAAAAAGTGGTGATGAGAGAATGGATAATTTCATGATGTCCTAGTAGCAACTTACGTCTATTTGTAATCAAACATTTATGATATAACAATCAACGATGGTAGTGTAATAAGAATATCATTCTATAACCATTATAATATAGCTTAACAATAAACTTTTACAATTATAATATAGTTTGATTAAAAGGTACCAATACTCTATTTGTACCGTAGAATTTCCCGTCTTCTAAATGTAGACTAACCTAAGGTATTGATTAAATACATGGGTAATGTTAGAGAGGCCAAATTTTAAACTAAATTGTGTAAATCAAATGATGTGGTTGTTGATTATTGGAATATTAACTAAATGTCAATTAACGTGCTTATTTTTTATTGTTGACACATTATTTAGTTTGCAAATTTAGTTTAAAAATTAGTCTCCTTAGCATTATCCTAAATACTAATGAAATCACCCTTATCATGCAATCAACTTTAACGATGATAATTGTGGAGTTAGAGAAAAATTTACTAAGTTAATGCTATTAGTACTTTAAAAAGGTCATTATGCATTCAACTATATAAAGAATAATGCTAGAAAGATTAAAATTTTAAATTAAATTAGCAAACCAAATGATATGTAATTAAGTACATTAATCAATATTTAAGTAATAATCCAATCATTAACATTCACATCATTTAATTTATAAAATTTGGTTTGAAAATTTAATTTTCCTATCATTACCCGTATATAAAAACCACAGTTAAAGAATAATTTGTAAAATAACAGTGCATGATGATATTTTCAGTGTGATGTTAATGCATAATAACCGCATTTGGTGGCAAATGGTTAAGGACGAAGAGATAACAAGTTTCGTTGTCGGTGCTCCTGAAATAGTGTGTGGCCTCTTTTTTTGATGATTTTTTGACACGTAAAAGTATCATGACATATGTCTCCATAGTCTACATCTCTATCATATGCAAAAATCTATTTCTTACCTGCTCTAAGCTAATATTTTAGTGGGCCCCTATTTTATAACGCCCCAAGAAAAAATGATTTGTTTGTGTACTATATATACGAATTCTTTTTGTCCAGACAAAACCGTGTGAACTATTTTTGTTAAAAAAAAACTACAAATCAATTCTTATTTAATAATATTTGGAGTAGGACAGACTGCTGAGGGCAGAAAGCGCGATTCTTTGGTTAGAAGGAACCTGTTGATCCTAGAATTTACAAAGCTTATGTGGCATGCAGACCAAATTATTATGAGCTAAGTACGTTTTTTTTTTTTTTGTGAAGGCAAGCGTGCCAATTAGCAACCAAACTCGATCGGATGAGTAGAATAAATGTCGTGATGAAATGTCAAATGTGCTACTGACTTCTGCACTTGAGTGGCTACGACCAAAGAAGGTGTTGATTGACAGCTTGGCATCCAGTTCAACATCCAGCTCAGCAAACAGGCTAAAGACAAGAATGCCATATAATAGTGATGTGTAAGAAGGTGGTTAAGAATATAAGGATAAGGAAGTTAGTTACATTAGTTAATATGGAACGCGTCTTCGCCTTGGGTTTTGGAAACCTGAAGACAAGGTTGCCTTTTATTGCAAAGTTCAATAAAGTTTTTCTTTCAATGTGCCAAACACAAAGTAACCAGAATCACCTCACTTCGCTAGAAAGTTACTGGAAGGACCTCTTTGGGCGAAAAAATTAAGAAGTCTTTGCCTGCCAAGACTTGGATGGATAATCAATCAACCCAAGAGGAGTGTTGTCTAGTTGTCCAAACTAAAAGTGCCCCTATGCTACTTAATTCTACGGTGCCAATGCTGTTTACTTATCCAAACTGAAGGTGTTGCCGGTTGTCAACAGTGTTACTTTTTTATCCAAACTGAAGATGTATTGACGAGAGGATTATTATAGTTAGTGTTTTCCTCAGGTGTGTGAGAAGGTTTTTGTCTAGAGAGTTTGAGTTGTTTGTTAAGTTGGAGGGGGGGGGGCTTTTCACTTTGCAGAACCCAAAGCTCTAAAAAACGCTAGGCGTTAATCGGGTGGTGAGTTGGTGCCTAGGAACCTTGGCGGGACCTAGGCGAATTTAAGTAAATTTATATATAATATTATTTAAAATATAAGTAAATATATATATATATATATATATTATAATATTATTTAAAATATAAGTAAATATATATGTAATATTATTTAAATATAATAATGATATATTTGCTATTTATGTTAAGATGATTAGTATGAAAAAAAATTATATAAAAAGGACGAAATAAAACAAATAGAAAAATAACAAAAAGTCAAACAAACGTGAAAAACAACAAAATATATAAAGAAGAAAAGAAAAAAAGTTTGGAACACCCCTTCTCATTTTAAAGGGATCAACTAATACTACGTGGTTTGGGTTTAGGGTTTTCAAAGTCATTTTTTCTCTTCTTCCTCCTCCTCCCCGCAGCTTCCGTACCTTGCCCACTTTTCTCTTTTTCTCAACCAGTTGCATGGCCCCTCTTGTCATCCCCCCTCTCGCCACCTCTACCTGGGTTTTCCTGGAACAGTCTAGTGCGTACCCTTACCCCCCTCTTAGACCGCTTAGTCCATCTCCGATTTTAGTGACCATTTTGCCTAAAATCGCTATGGAACTCCGTCACCTAGACCGATTTTTAGAACATTAGCAGAACATCTTTTATTTATAGGGATGGTTTTCAAGAATAAACAGGTCTACTGAGGTAGAGTCTTGATAGGACTTTGTCACTCTGGCATTTACCTGAATATTCTTTCTTCATCCCCTTTTATCCCTTCCTTAGTTGAAACTCACATTTATCCAATTTCAGCCTCCTTGATTTAAACCAAGATTCTGAACCTAGTCCTTTTATGCAATTAGTTCATCTTTATCTGATCAAGAATGAATTATGATCCTTAAAATAATTCGCTTCTAAACGGAGCTCATCATGATCCCTGGCAATTTTAGTCCACTAAGGACTTGACCTAGTCACTTCTAAACTTAATCCATTTACAATCCCACTCCCATGAGGACTAGATCGAATCAGTCCACTCTTGGGCTGAAAGCCTACTGGCTTGATGGATCATCACTGGGTCGAGGATTAGGGTTTTTAAATCTAGGTTAGCTCGTTCTCGACCCAAACTATTATTTCAAGCCCAAACAAAACCACAAAGAAAATTCTGAAAGGAATATGTGACACAAGTTACTAAGAGATCATGAGAATTCATGTCAAATTATCAATAACTGAGTTGCTTCCCATTCAATTGTGCGAAGCACTGTTTTGTGCATCACCAAATGAATTATTTGCTTAAAAGGATGATAAAGAAGGTCCCTATGCACTTATGTCTTCTGGATGTTGAATTACAATGAGAATCTCATAGGCAATAGGAATTTAATTTAATTTATAAGTATCATATATATTTATATTGATGTTGAGCTGCAAATTAACGCCAACCACATTTGTTAAATTGAGGTGGTAGAGTGACCTCATTGCGTCAACTTGCAACATATTAGAGTAGCCATAGATAGTTATAGTCTCTTATCCCAAGTGCGGGACATGCAATATTATTGCAAGGGGAGGAATTTTTGTGGATCAGCTGGTTGCTTGCTGCAGAAAGACTTATAAGTAGTCACTGGAAGGCAAGCGTCCATATATATAGTCCCTCTTTGGTTCCTCAAGAACTTTTGGGAGGACAACGAGGGGAGGACAATTAAGGGCAGTGCATTACACACCCAGTTTTTCCTTCGGTACTTCTTCTGTGTTTATGTACTTTAATTCTTCGAAGAAAGAAAAGGAGTGCATAAATCATTGTTAAATATTTCTGTAACTATCGAAATTTCGGTGAAATAAATGTTCATCGCCACATTAAAATTTTGATGTGTCAGGGCTTAATTACGTGGCATGCACCATGTGTCTCACAAATTATACACATGACATATGACTCATCAAAACCGGACGAGTCATCAAGAGAGATATCTATCAACACTTAGCGGAAATGAATTATTTGATTTTAATTTAAATTAGTCTAATTAATTAATTTAAATTTAATTAAACAAAAATGTCAAGATTGGGGAAGATTGATTTATTTGTTTAAATCAAATATTAATTGATGGAGTCAAATCACAAACCAAATCACAAATCAAGTCTTGGTTCTTTCATCAATCAATCAAGTGCATAATCAAGGCCAAATCCAGTCGTAGGCAAGGCTTGGAGAGCCTATAAATACGAAGCTCAAAGACAAAGAAAGGGGCTTGAAATTGATCCTCCCATGCAGACGCTCAAACTCTCAAACCTCAAACACTCAGGAGACTCAGAAAGCTCTCTGCGTTCTTCATACCACTTGTAAAGAATCATCAAGCACCATTACACATGCCCGTTCTTCTATCGCCACAAGACAAACCCTTGTAGCATCCGTTCAACCCCGATCAAGTCATCGCACCCTTGGTTCAACAATTCTACACACTCTACAACCCCGAAGATCGAATCAGAGGATCAAAACCATGTAAATAGATATTGTAACCTTAACTTACACTAGGAAAGGCAACACACTCTGTGTGAAAAACATTTTTTTCTTCTCAAATGGTTGTATTTTTCTATTTTTTTTATGAGTTATTTGTTTTAAAGGAAAACTAATGGAAATAGCTTGAAAACTTTGAATTTTAATCAAAAGGACAAAAATTTGTTGTAAGTGAATAGTACCAAGAATGACTTTTTAGAGTAAAAATATCATTTTCGTTAAAAGTGAACAGTAACGGGAGTGTTTCGTTAAAACTCCCTTGTTTTAAATGAGAAACATGGATAAAATGGGGGTTGACAGGGGAGAGAGAGATGTGAGTGGGGGTTGACAGTTATTGGGAGAAAGAGAAATGTGGGTTTAGGTATTGATAAATTGATATGGTTGTGAGGTTGAGAAAAAAAAACAGCAAAAATTTTATTATGCAAAATTACTTTAATGCTCATATTTTTTTTCTTTTCTAATAATTTTTTTCAGTTATATATTATAGGGTACAATAGTAATTTCATTGGTTTTTGGTTGATAAACAGAGTTTCATTAATATGTAGTTTAGATTAATACAATTATTTCTTTGTACACGTGTTCTTGTGTTATTTTCACAGGAAAATTCGTATTTATAACAAGTTAACTTGATCCTCAAAAACTAGCCAATCAAACCCTAAATTTATATTGGACCTAGAAAGTTCTGCAAATTAAATACGCTTAATTTGTCTCCACATAATGCAAAACATGCCACATTGTAGGAACATGAAGATTCATCCAAAGTGCTTTGCATTATTGATATTTAGTATTTTATAATACATGATATGATCAGTTTTGTTTAAAGATGCATGATTTAGTTGAGAACTAGTATAGAACTAAAGTAAAGCCACAGAAAAACGTCCAAGAGAAATGGTAAGTGGAGCAAACTGCGATTTGCTAAAAGGGAAGACAAAAGCTAGTGATGGACACAAAGCATATGCCAAATTATTCACATGCTGCTGCCATCCTTTTGTCCTTGTGATTCTCTCACAGCTCCCTAAATGTTGTCAACCTCTACCAAGTCAGACCTGGGGATCTCTTATATGTGTCACATTTCTGCTGTGATCCACAAAATATATGTACATATATTAGTAATAATACAAGTTATTATGTTGGAAAGCCATTCCATTTCAGTAGGGGTAGCTAGATATCATAGTCAGTAGATATCATACTCCATGACCACTGCAGGCTTCATATTAGCTCAAAATTGTGACTTACAGCTAATTTAAGAAAATGAAAACTAATGAAAATGATTTGAAAACTTGAAGTTTTAATACAAATGACATAAATTTGTTGTAAGTGAATAGTATCAGGATTAATTTTTTAGAGTAAAAATGTGATTTTTGGTTAACGTGAACAATACCAGGAGTTTTTCGTTAAAGTTCCCATTAAGAAAAGACACGTCGCTAACCATGGATATACCATTTACTGTATGCCCCAGCTTCCAACTAGTGAGAGAAAAGATATATATTGACATTCTCTTGTAACTTTTGGTAGAGGAAAATGATGGTCACCAAATTGAATAACTTTTCTTTCTTTGGTTTTCTAGAAATCTAAATGAAGATGATCATAGATGTTTGCTAACAAAAAAAGATGTGGGTGATTGTATTAATGGTAATGTTGGCATTGTCTGACAATATAAGATGTTTTCATATAGCGAGACTGAAAATGTGACTATGTCAAGTGGATATTTACCTAATTTGTAGTCTACATTCACAATATGGTAAAATTGTATCATGCATGATATACATATATATGTAACTAAACCTTATGTCAGAAGGAAAAAAAACAGAACAAGAAGAAATATTTCTTTCTTATCTCAGCTTTTAGAAACCCTAAGCTGTTTTATCAAACACATTCTCTCTGACTTGATTTGACAGACACACAAGACGTGACCTCAACGTTCCAGATCAACCTTCATAGACTATAATATGCTCTCTTTGTTTCTCAACGTACCTCACACACCCGTTCACTCATTTGACAAAATATTATTATAGCGATCAAATCGAAGGGTTTAAAGTTTAACGTTAAATTCTGAGAGAGTACAAGCACAGCCATCATAACATCTCCGTAATTGCAACAGAGATATGCAAAAGCAGAGATGGGGAATGCATTGCAGGCTGAGCATGCATATATGTGGTGGACTTTTTTTGAATTATTGAAGAGAAGGTGGACTTTCTAATGAATGCATGGAAACATAGAATCTTATTAGTACAGCCGCTACCATGTGCCTTTTTTCTTTTCTTTTGATTGGGTTGACAAAATAAAACAAAGGATAAACGACACTTTTGACAGTCTGTTATGGAGATTTCACTAGTTGTGAATCTCTGCTCTCTCAGACCCATGAATAGCACTGCAGATCGATGGAGATATGGACATATGTTGCTTTGAGGTTGATTCCTATGATTTTACTTCAAATGCTAGACTTCTAGTGGTGCTTCATAAATGGACATATACACGAATGCTAAACTTTAAGGGAATAGATCTCTATTTTTTTTTCAAAATAATGGAGATTAGTTGTGGAACTCAATTTACATTGAACTTCAACGGTCTGAACCATCTATTTTGTAAATCTCGATTCATAGATCATTCATGCAAAATTAATTCAATTCGAAACAATTTGCCTATTTAATTATCACGATGAAATTTCATTATTTCTTATAAAAAAAAGTGTTCGCCATTTCTTTGAACTCAAATAAATGTCTCAAATATTTTTGATTTGACTAATATTTTGCAAAAATGATCTATGAGATGGAACTTAAAAAATAAATAATTCGAATTGTTAAAGTTCAATGTGGTGTGAATGATTATAAAGAGCACAAGAGAGCTAAGGGTGATTATATAATGAGTTCCATTTTAAAAAATAAATCCATACTAAAAAATGGCCACACACTACATGTGTGTGAATTTTTTTTTTTTTTTTTTGATATTTTATTAGAGCAATTGAGGAGAGAAATGTGGATTAATTTGGTTTTTATTGATTTTTTTTTTTCATTTAAGAGGGAGGGGAAAGAGAACATGGGGTGGAGATAGAGTTGGGTGGGATGCTATGATGACATACCTAAACCCTAAACCCTAAACCCTTAATATAAAATATTGACGTGGCTTAACCGTGACCGCACAAAATAGGAGGGGATGGGAAGGGCACCCAAACAGGAGGGCAGACAATCTGCCTCCTTCAAAGAATTGAAAATTTTAACTGCCAGTATTAATCCAACGCCAAAAATACAAAAAAAAAAAAAAAATTACTAAAAAATATATTTAAAATTTTGAAAAAGCTTACAAAGTTCACACTTAGAAATTTTTACAAAGTTCAACACACTTGCAAACTAAACATTTAAAATTAAACAAAAATCTATGGCAATGATGACATGTGGAGATAACAGGAAAAAAACATTAAAATATATATATTTGTGAATAGTAATCACCCTTGCCCTTGTCCTTCCTCCTTCCAAATGAGTGGACTTGCACAAAGACAATTATTATTTGGATTGAATAGTAATAAAGACAATTTCATTGCACTTGCCCTCCACTAACGGATAAAGATGCTCTAATTTATTAATTTTTTGGTCGACAATGTATTATTTTTGGTCGATCGACAAGTACCAAAGTTAAGATAACAAAATCGATATACTTTAGTGTTTCTTTTTGTGGAAGGTAATATTTTGTTTATATAAGAAAATATTGAGGGAGAGAGTAAATAGAATAGAAAATATGATATTAACTCAAAGTTAACTACTCTTAACTACTTGCATGGAGCTAGCTTAATTTGTCCTTTCCTTTGGAGGTTTTCATTTTAATGAATTTAAGTTTTTAGCTTTAGAAGTAATTGACCTCTGAGTTTAAATATCAAAATCTATCCTTCCTTTAATATAGAAGGGGAAATATATTATAAAATAGGAGAAATTAAATTTACATCCTTCTTTTTTCAACTCCATTGATTAAAACCTTTGTTTGTACCATACTTAGGGCCTCCGTATTTAGATCTTATATAAATACTCGGAGGACTCAAATGTAATTATGTAATAAATGAAGGGGCATATATGTAAAAAGAGGAGGAGCCCTTAGTTTATAAAAGGGCCTCCTCATCCTCACAATCCTCAAGCTTTCATCCTCACATTCAGAAGCTTTCTCTCTCTCTCAATCCTCTCACAAACAGAGAAATACAATATCAGTGTAGACGTAGCCCAAACATTGGGGTGAACCACGATACATCTTGTGTTCTTTACTTTCTTGCAGATTCACGGTCGGATTTACGTTATTCCAAGACCCTCCCGGTTTTGTGCATCAACATTTGGCGCCGTCTGTGGGAATCGACACAAAAAAACTATGTCGGTTCTCTTTCATCTTTTCATCAAATCTCACCACCGTGTATCTGCACAGCCCAAGAATCCATAACCTCCCACCTTGGGCTTTTCCAGAAAACCCCCACAAACACAAAGCCACCATGTCCCTCTTCTCTCTCTTTCTCTACGGTTTTCTCTGTCTTTGGCTAGGCCATGGTGTTCTTTGGCTTGAAGCTTCCCACCATGTTTACAGAAGCCTTCAAACTTCTGAGCTATCCTCATCTCTTTCTTTCTCTCTACTGTTTCCAAATACTTCCTACAATTCGTCGGGGAATCGAATCAAATCCAGTCCAATGGCACCAAAGTCAGGGAGAAGCAAGAACAAATCCAAGTCAGACAAGAAGAAGAAAGCAGAGAAGGCTCCCAGTGTTCTTGACATCACTGTCATTACCCCATATGACACACAAGTCATTCTCAAGGGCATCTCCACTGACAAGATACTTTATGTGAGAAAATTACTCGCTGTAAACGTGGAGACATGCCATCTTACGAACTATTCCCTCTCTTATGAAGTCAAAATTTTTTTTTGAAAAGGTGGAAGTCGTTAGCCTAAAACCTTGTGTTTTAAAAATGGTTGAAGAGGATTACAGCGATGAAGCCCAAGTTGAGGCTCACGAGCGGCGATTGTTGGACTTGGTGGCCTGCACGACCCGATTCGCCAAGCCCAAACGGTCCGCCACTAACCCGGACTCCAAGTCTTAAGAAGAATGGCAGTAGACCTCAGACTAGGACCTCAGGCCCTCCATCTCCGTCCGATGCGGGAAATGGCTGTCCGACTTCACTGTATTCCGAACCGTCCTTTTCGGCGATCTCGGAGAACCTCAGGATGGTCGCCATTCATTCGACGCCAAAGCTCTCCGACTTCTATGAGTTCTTCGTTTTCTCTCACCTCTCCCTTCCAATTCTCCATTTGAAGAGATGCAGCTTGGAGGATGCACATGAGAGGCGCGATTGTGACTATTTTCAAATTCAGGTGGTAGAACAGTTTCAGGTAAGCAAACTGAGGCTGCTCCGGCGAGAGTTCTAGAGGAAAATAGAGCAGGAGTGGCGGTCAATGCACGTTAAACAAAAGCAGAAAAAGGGAGGAAAATAATGAAAAAGAAAAAAGCATGTTTGGAGGTGGAGACAGAGAGAGAGAGAGGTGCGGTGGAAAAGAGAAAAGAAGAAAAAAAAGCGAAAGCAAAGCAGAAAAAACCGAGAAAAAGCAGAAAGCAAAAGGGAGGCTTTCCTCTGCGAGAACACATGAAGACACTGCAAAAGCAAGGAATAAACACCCTACCAGAATGATGTGATTTACTTTTCTTGTTTTTGAATGATGTGATTTATTTTTCTTATCTTTCGGAGATATCTGTATAACCCCATCAGAGGGTAACAAAAAAACACGGCAAGCCCAAAATAATGGGGTTGAATGTTATGGGCGAGGGCCCATATGCCCAAGAGAGCCAGGCTCTCTATTATCACCAACCAGGTGATCATAAGTACGTCCAGTACTACAAAAAATTATTCGGCAGTTTGCCGCTATTATCACCAACCAGGTGATCAAAAGTACGTCCAGTACTCCAAAATTATTCGGCAACCTACCGCTATTATCACGAACCAGGTGATCAAAAGTACGCTCAGTACTCCAAAATTATTTGGCAGCCTGCCGTCATTATCACTACCCAGGTGATCAAAAGTACATCCAGTACTCCAAAATTATTCAACAACATGCCGCTATTATCACCGACTAGGTGATCAAAAGTACGTCCAGTACTCCAAAATTATACATGAGCATCACTCACGTCAATCATACATAAACATTCATGAGCATCATTCATGACAATCATACATAAGCATTCATGACCATCATTCATGACAACATTCATGAACATCACTTATGTCAACATTCATGAGCATCACTCATGTTAACATTCATAAGCATCACTCATATCAACATCCATGAGCATCACTCATGTCAATCAAACATTCATGAGTATCACTCATGTCAATCAGCTTCAAAAGCTTCATTTACAAAAACTCCCGCTTCAAAGTTTCACTTGCAAAGCTTCACCTACAAAGCTTCAGTGCAAGATATACAAATACCGCCTCCGAACAACCTCCACTTCGGCCCATACATGGATTCAATTTGAAGTCTCTAGCTAACATATTCTATTGACTGAAGACTTGGGGGACTACACTATGTACCATATATTGGGTTTCCACAACTGGGCCTCATGAAGAATACTTGGGGGACTTAGCCCATTATTTATGTATTGAGGAGCAAGCCCTTATTCTATAAAAGGGATTCCCTCACTTTCATTAGAGAGCACCCATTATTCATGTACTGAGAAGCGAGCCCTTATTCTATAAAATGGACTCCCTCACTTTCATTAAAGAGCACCAATTATTCATGTACTGAGGAACGATCCCTTATTTTATAAAAGGGACTCATTCACCTTCATTAGAGAGCATCGCCGCCTACTGAGCAACCACCTTGCCGCGAGCATCACTCCTAACCCATCACTTATGTATTGAGGAGTGAGCCCTTATTCTATAAAAGGGACTCCCTCACCATCATTAGAGAACATCGCTGCCTACTGAGCAACCGCCTCGCCGCGAGCATCACTCATAACCCATCACTTATGTATTGATGAGCGAGCCTTTATTCTATAAAAGAGACTCTATCACCATCATTAGAGAGCATCGCCATCTACTGAGCAACCGCCTCGTCGCGAGCATCAACTCTAGCCCATCATTTATGTATTGAGGAGCGAACCTTTATTTTATAAAAAAATGACTCCCTCACCTTCAACGCCACAAGTCGAGCCAACCAAGGCAACATAAGCCATAAGCCGAGCAGCCTCACAATAAGTGCTACTTCTAGTTGAGTATCATTTCACATTGAGCACCGCCTCATATTGAGTATCAGTTCTAGACGACATCTAGTTACTTTGGCCCACACATGGACTGAATTTCAAGTCTCCAGCCAAAAGACTCTCTTGACTGAAGACTTGGGGGACTACTGTTTGTACCATACTTAGGGCCTCCGTATTTAGATCTCGTATAAATACTCGGGGAATTCAAATGTAATTATGTAATAAATGAATGGGCAGATATGTAAAAAGGGGAGGAGCCCTTAGTCTATAAAAATGCCTCCTCACCCTCACAATCCTTAATCTCTCATCCTCACATATAAAAGCTCTCTCTCTCACAATCCTCTCACAAACAGATAAATACAATATCAGTGTGGACGTAGCCCAAACATTGGGGTGAACCATGATACATCTTGTGTTCTTTACTTTCTTGCAGATTCACGGTCGGATTTACGTTGTTCCAAGACCTCTGGTTTTGTGCATCAACAACCTTATTCCTTTTCAATTTTTCATCAAGGTCACTCGGTTTTAATAAATGTCATTAATTATTTCAATAATAAAATATTTTCCATGTCAAGATAATTAAATTTTATTTTTAAATATATTTATTTAGTGTTAGAAACGTTACATTTGATATATATTTATGGCTTAATTTTGTATCATATATTTTTATTTTTACTTTGTAACCATTTTAATTTGCAACCCCCCCCCCTCTTTTTTTTTTTAAATTGTACCAATTTTCTTTTCAGTTTTAGTTTGTATACATATATTAATTTCTTTTTGTATCCATACTTTTCAAACTTTTATTTGTACTCATTTTTTTAACCTTTTATTTCACCAATAATTTACTAATAATGTACCCATTTGTACCACTTTGTTATAAGTAAAATGTACCATTTTTTTTTTGTAAGTACCTTTTTTTTCTGTGTTTTATAATGTAAGACCTATTTATTTATTTATTTTAATCTAAAATGTACCCATTGTTTTTTAGACAAAATGTACCCATTCTTTTCTATAAAACGTACCACTTTTTTTGGAAGGTGCCAACTTTTTGTAAGTAAAATGTATCGTATAAAAATTACCAATTTTTTGTATGTAAAATGTCAATAATATAAGTAATGACAAATCATGGGTTAATATAATTTATATTAGTGACAAATCATGTCATTAAGATAAATTATACTTTTTTTATATAATTATAATTTATTTTTTAATATTTTTAATCCCACAAATCTTGGATTTTATTTAAAATCTCATTAATATAAGTAATTAACTACAAATATCAAAATTTAATTTAAAATTATAATAACCTACATAGAAATGCATTATTGTATTAATTTCAGGAACTTCAATAAAAATTTGAAAACAACAAGGTTTCAGTAAAAAAACGTTGATAAATAGAGTAATGCTATTCATACCATGTTTTTATGCCACATTTCTATACCACCTTAGGTGGCATCTGATGTGGACAACCACATCATTTGAAAAATTTGCAAAACCCAAGGAATAGAATGAGAAAGACTCCTCGTATACCACAATCATTATTTAATAAACTAGTTTTTCTTAATTATTATTTTATTAAATAATGAACTAAATTTAAAAATCTGACTAATTCAAATGATGTGGCTGTCCACATCAAATGCCACCTAAGGTGGTATGAAAATATGGATACAAAAATATGGTATGAATAGCATTACTCTGATAAATAGGGACCGCATCCAAAGTCACCCTATAAAATATTACAAAACCAAATGTGGGGAACAGTTCACGTATGATAGAGCTAGTCTTCCATATCAAGATAGATTTCCAAGGTGATCTTTATAGTTTGATTTAAGCTCAAACAAACAAAGGTTTTATGTGAAAACTTCCATCCCATTTCATCGTTTAATAACGTATATAAACACAAGGATGCATCAATACAATCTATAAGTTAAGACTTGACCAACATAAAACATATGCGTTCAACTGTATCAGTGGATCAAACAGAACAAAGACAGACAAATGTTTTGTTGTTAGCCGTCATCGAACAGTAAAAATATAAGCAATAATATTCCGAGCAAAATAAATGACAAAATAACGTACGTACGAGAGCTAAAATCAAATCAAGTTGTCCCCTGTCCAAAACCTTGACAACCGATCTAGCTAGAGTTGACATTTCTTAGCTTATAGCGGTAATGAGTGCAGATAAGAATATCTCTGGGTCTTGACGATGCATGTAGACACTGTAGAGGTGATATTGTCCATGAATATATATAGATAAGAAGAGAACACTGTTCAGCTTAGGGAACAATAACCCTTTTTTTTTTAGAAACTTTAACGAAAAGCTCCTGGTATTATTCACTTGAATGAAAAACCACATTTTTACACTAAAAAGTCAATCATGATAGTATTCACTTTACCTTTTATTTTGTCCTTATCGTCAAAACTCAAAGTGTTCAAACCTTTTTTCATTAGTTTTTTTTTTCCTGACAAGATTCTGGAGTTCAGTTTCAGATTTTAGCAAGGTCTTAAGAGGTGCTAATCGAGTGGTGGACATGAATCTAGCACTTAGGCGTCTCCGCGGGCAGGGGCGGAGGCACTCTAAGGCCACCATAGGCCAAGGCCTACCCTCACTAAAGATCCCCCAACTAACCTTTCTAAATAATTATGTATTATATTTGGATAAACTTAATATTATACTTCTTTTAGTTTACACAAAACTCTTAATTGCTATTCACTAATAGTTAAAATAAGAAGTCTCTTTTTCTTTTCAATCCCAACAACACTCGTCCTAAAAATAAATTTACAATCTTATTTTATAAACAAATCAATAGCTCTTAAAATTAAAATCTAAAGTCTAGTTTAGTTTTATCAAAAAAATGTTCTTTTACATTGCTAACTGAAGAATAATAAACTTTGAGTTTCTCCTTCTCCGCTTCTTGAAATTTTATATATTTTATCTTTGCTCTCTTTAACTTTTTACTAAATTTTTAAAATTTCATATATTTTGTTCACCAAATTCCCAATCCATAATTCTCATTTTTTGTTCGGAAATTCCCAATCTATTCTATATCGACTTGGAGTGATGCTATAGACTACTTGAGCCATATTTTGTGACCACATGATTGTATAGTACTTAATGGTTGGACTACTTCTTTAAATCACCAAAGAAGGAATCCAATCATCAACGGGGTCACATTAGGTGGTTTCTAACATATGGTCTAAAAACATAGTATCCCTAGCATTTTTCATTGACTTGAGAATGGAAGGTTAACTTCGACATAGAAAAAACATGTAGAGCCTAAAAAATAATTAGCTCACAACTCCAAGCATGCATTATTTAATTTTTTTTTCACATTTATGTGAGGCCCCTCCTCACCTAAAATCTTGGCTCCGCCACTGTCCGGGGGGGGGGGGTTTAGGCTTTTTTTCTTTTAAATTTTAACTAAATTTATTATATAAATATAAATAAATATCTATTTATACTTAAAAAAAACACGTAATTGTATTAAAATACAAAAATTGCAAAATAGAATGACATATAATTTATAAAGTACCAGAACATATTGAAAACATGGGGAACAATCATATAATGAGTGTTCACCTAAGTATTCAACAAGTCTCTTACAATTTATTGAAAAAATAAAATGTAAAATAAAAGTTATCTATTTGCTGTCAATGTGAGAGTCGCAACCTAAGATGCCTAGGCGAGTCTAGGCGGGCTAAACGAGCCCCTAGACCTGCCTAGGCGCCCTTTTTTAATTTTTAAACGCCTATGAATTAATCATGGCATTGACCAACCATCAAGCGCCTAGGCAAGCCTTAAACAACCTTAGGTGAGACTTTTTAGAACACTGGGTTTTAGGTCAAAGCAGAACATTATTCAGCTTCAGGGAATGCCGAATGCTTTTTCCAACAAGCTCATGGGATTCAGCTCCAGGTTTTAGCTTAGAGCCATTTATATTTGTAGAAAAAATTAGGGTTAAGTACATATAACTATTCAACCTTTTGGGCTGATTTCAAATTAGTCTCAACCTTGTAAAACATTTCAAATAACTACCAAACATTTTAAAACTTAGAGATTCATTAGGTCACTTGTGTTAACTGATGACTTTACAACATTAAGTGATGATGTTTCTAGCATTAAATGATGAGGTGGACACATACTAAAGTTGGTCTCTACTAATCGTCACTTTTTTTAGCTCTAATTTCCCAAATCGACTTCTTTCAGCCAATTTAAGACATAATTTTTTTTTAGCTAAACTGCTTCAATTTCAAAATCCAAAGCTCTATAAACGACTTAGGAGTAAAAACCCACTTTAAAAATTGTCGACATCATCACTAAATGACAATGAACTTAACATATGTCCACTTTTCAAAATGTTAGGTAATTATTTAGAAATTTTTTAAAGATTAAGACTAATTTGAAATCACCCCTAAAAGTTGAATAGTAATCTGAATTTAACCCAAAAACTTATGTCCACATTATTTATGACATTCCGTCTGTATATACTATATATTGCCAAATGCTCCATGCTATTGTAACAAAATAATCTCACATATATTCCACCAATGTTATTGAAGAGCGGAAGCAAGTATTGGGCTGTAGCAAATAAAGGCTTTTGGACCAAAAAAAATTGTATTAATTTTTGTTAATTATCTAGCCCAAAGTTGCTTTTGTATTAAGTTCTGTTATTTATCTAGCCCACAGTTGCTCAAAAGAAAATTTAGAAATTTGATTTAAGTTAATAAATGGGTTTACATATCGACAAAGGTCAATATTCATTTCATTTCAATTGAAACAATTCTATTCTTAAATTTTGTTTAATACATTCGATACACTAAACTTCAAAATGAGCTAGCTATAATAATTTGGTTCGAATTTGCTTTTGGTGAAAATCAAATCTAAGACTTCTAACTAACAAGTTAAGAGGAATATCAATATACCATAGTACAAAGTTAAAATTCTACTCTTAAGCTTAAAGTCAATAAAAACTATTTTCCTCAACAACTAAAGTCAATACCACTTAATAGATTTTCTCTTTATTGACCTCTCCGTAAAGCACAAAATATTGATTGACTCAATTCTAATCATAAAATATTTTGTGACTTAAACAAATTGCCCCAAAAAAACTTAAAAACTCTATACTGTTTGCTTTTTTATATAAGCAATGTTCTACGCTAATTCTTAATAATGTGAAATTTTCTCCTATACTAAAATTATGAGCAAATTAAATTGAAGGCCCATTACAACCAGCAAGTCTGATCCAGTTACAAACCAGGCACATGAAGCATAGCATTGTCCAAGCTGTCTGTTACCACTATATCAATTCAACTGTGGAAAGGCAAAGCCCAAACAAGAACACAAATGTTCCAAAAAGAAAAAGTAGCAAGCAAAAAACAATGAGGATGCCTATCTCAAGTAAAACAACTTTTGTACCCTTGCACTTCTTATGTAAAAATATATGACAATTTGAGAAATTTCTTCAGTAATGTGGCATTGAATAATAGACGAATGAGTGGCCGGGATCAAAAATATAAGATCTAAACATTTGTGAAAATCAAATCTAACGGCTAAAACATATGTAGCATTGGAGCCACATTCGACCATTTGATAGAAAAAGAATTGTGTACTAAAAAAGATTTCTCTAGTCACTAGGTGATGAAAAAAATGCATGGTCGCTCATTTTTAGATTTGATACCAAAGGTGGACATAAATGAATGTGCTTATAATATTTTAATCGCAACCTTTGATATCAAATTCAAATGTGATTAACCATGAAACCCTGCCATCTGATGACTAATAAAACGAGGCTATATATACGAGAATGTATGTGTGGTTGATTATTTAAATTATAATACTAGCATGTATGTGTGGTTGATTATTTAGAACTTGAACATAATAATTATATGTGCGTTATAATTTAATGGACATGTAGCACCACATCGACATCTCAGGCTTTTATAATCATGAATAATAATTTATCGAAGTTAGCCTTTGTTGACTTATAAAGAGGAATCGAAGAAAGAAAAGTATGAGACATGTATAATGTGCGGTGGAGTTAGAAAGAGAAGGGCTTGTTTAAGGAAATAGGCATTCCATCTTTCAAGTAAAACCATAGCAAAGGGAAGAAAAAGATGAATTACAATTTGCTTTACCGCTTAATAATACGATTTAGTTATATTTTTTTAATTAAAAATAAAAAATTTAAATTTAAATTTCATATAAAAAAAAGGATCTGGTTGCTTTCACGACTTGTGAGATATTCGACAAGACCATATACTTGTCTCATATTCTCATGAATGGAGACGAGAGTGATTAATGAAGGGAATAACGTGTCATATAGTTTTATCAACAAATAATAATAATAATAATATTAATTGAAGTATGGGTCAACATTAGTCCAGGTTTACACCACCTTATTATTCCTTTCTTATCCAAGTCTTCACTTTAGGTCATCTCTAATGGTTGTCCTAAATTTAGCCTCTATTTATAGCACACTAAAAATTATAATTTTTATATAATTAGTTTAATTATAATTTTTCATCTTCAATGATGCATGGGCTATATTTTCTCTTTTTAGCATATTAAAAAAAATTATGGTACATCACTCCACATAAACTATTATATATTATTTATATTAATTAAACTGTTATTTATGTTGAGGATAGTGATCCAATACTTAATAAGATGCCACTTGTCATTAGATAAGAAAGGTTGTTATATTAGGTAGTTACAAGATAGCTTAAGAGATAAGGTTTACTGTGTAAAAGAATATAAGTATGTAATGTTCTGAACAGTAAATGTAATGAAATAGTCTTTAGTATTGAACGACTCTCTCTTTCTTCTTCTCAAGATATCTCTGTTCTTCGTCTTTTCATCTTCTTCTTCTTCATTATATTACAGTAAGATTTACATGGTATCAGAGCACTAAACATATTGAGGTGGACATCCATTTTGTGAGAGAACGAGTTGCTCAAAAGTTCCTTCAAGTTCGCTTTGTTATATCCAGTGACCAGTTTGCTGACATTCTAACCAAGGGACTATCTGCTCCACTATTTCAGACCCACTGCAACAACCTCAGGCTCGATTGCTCCTCTCCTGAGTTTGAGGGGGGATGTTGAGGATAGTGATCCAATACTTAATAAGATGCCACTTGTCATTAGATAAGAAAGGTTGTTATATTAGGTAGTTACAAGATAGCTTAAGAGATAAGGTTTACTGTGTAAAAGAATATAAGTATGTAATGTTCTGAACAGTAAATGTAATGAAATAGTCTTTAGTATTGAACGACTCTCTCTTTCTTCTTCTCAAGATATCTCTGTTCTTCGTCTTTTCATCTTCTTCTTCTTCATCATATTACAGTAAGATTTACAATTTACACCTATATAGTTTTTTTTTTTTAAGAGGTAGGTATTTACTGTTGGAAAATATTAGTATTTAGGTTTACTTTAATATTTGGTTTTCTGGGCTTAGCCCGTTAGCATTAGGGTTTAGGGTTAGTTTATTATAAATAGAGTGCTTTGTTATTCATTCGAAATTAAGTTATTCACAATGTAGTCTCTAGGGTTTTTGTAGCCGTCTCGGCATTCTCAATTTGTTCAATAAAATTCCTATTATTTTGTAGTCTTGTTTGTTCCGCACTCTGATATTCAACTTGGTATCAGAGCAGGTTTCATTCTTCGGGATTTAATCTGCTTTGGTTGGTATCTGTTTGCTTGTTTTTGTCGTCGTTCGTGTTCGGATTGTCTAGTTGTGTTTGATTGTTTGTAGAAAAAAAAAAAAAAAAAGCCTGGAAAAAGTTCGACCCGTTTGTGTCTGTGCCTTGTTACTGCACTCGCATCAACCCCACACCATGCCGCCAGCAACCTGAAGATTGAACCCGTAGGTTACCCCCGCTGATCCGCCGCCGTTCTGATCCGCAAACCATTGCCATCACCATCGCAGAATCAGATCTACCCACCACTGCCCTGTCTTTGCATGGTACCCGCATCCCCTTCCCTGCCTAATCGTACCGCCGCCGCACCAATGCTGGAGGTGTATGGCATGCATCTCCAATTTGTTAGTCCAGAAAGAAGGAAAAACGAAAAAAGGAAAAAGGGGAGTAAGGAAAAAAAAAATGGAAAAGAAAATAAGAAAGAAAAAAAGAAAAAAAAAGGAAAAGAAAATTGTTTGCTGTTGGTTTTAGGCCCACACGGGCAAGGAAAAAAAACATAGTTAAGTTTGTTTTTGGGCCACACAAGTTGTTGGTGTTGTCCGTTTGTTGGTACAATTGAGATATGGAAATCTCATCCATTTAATGACGGGTTCTTTCCATACTCTCAACTCTAGTCAGTCGGAACCACAATCAGTTTGCCAGCAAGAATCAAGTCAAGTTTGCTAGTCAAGTCAAGTTCGCAAGTTCACCAGTTCGCAAGTCAAGTCAAGTCAAGTCAAGTTTGCATGCCTGCCTGTCTGTCTGTCCGCGTTGCGGCGGAGCCTGCCTGTCTGTCTGTCCGCCTAACGGAGCCAGTCAGCATCTGCTTGTTTGCAAACCCATGTCGTATACCGCCATGAGTTTGACGGGGGGTGTTGGAAAATATTAGTATTTAGGTTTACTTTAATATTTGGTTTTCTGGGCTTAGCCCGTTAGCATTAGGGTTTAGGGTTAGTTTATTATAAATAGAGTGCTTTGTTATTCATTCGAAATTAAGTTATTCACAATGTAGTCTCTAGGGTTTTTGTAGCCGTCTCGGCATTCTCAATTTGTTCAATAAAATTCCTATTATTTTGTAGTCTTGTTTGTTCCGCACTCTGATATTCAACTTTTACATATATATTTAGGATTTTTTTTGTTTGTTTAAAACACAAAACTACAGCTTTTTAAGAACATTTAAAAATATTTTCTAACTGCTTGCGTGGTTAGCTGTCATAACTTCTCCAAATCAGCTGTTCGGATATGATGTTTCATTATTTTATGATGGGTTGCGCCACACCTAATTAGGAATGGGCAAAATACCCATGGATTTGAGTATGTTTTATTATTTTATGATGGGTTGCGCCACACCTAATTTTTTTTTTTGTCAACGCCACAACTAATTAGGGATGGGCAAAATGCCTATAGATTTGGGTAACCGGGCTTATCCACCCATTTAAAACTCACAATTACTATTATGGGTAACCGTTTATTTGTGAAATTTAAATTGGCGGTTATAAGTATTGCCCGCAGTTATAACGGTTATCCATCTACCAATTTAATTTAATATATGTAAAATTAAAAAAAAAAAAAATAAAACCCTATTATTTCAATTAAAGACTGTTATTACCCATTTCCCTATTTTAATTTACTATTTTGACTATTAACGGGTATCACTTATGTCAGAGTTTATTTCAATTAAATTTATAACGGGTATCGCTTATGACTGCTATTACCCATTTCCTTATTTTAATTTACTTTGTAATCATATGGATTATAATTAAAGACTTGCTTGGATGTAACAAAAAACATATCGTTTGTAAACTATTATTGTAATTATTGGAATTGTATGAGGACTTAAATGATTAAAATAGGGAAATGCATGCTAAAATGTACCTATAACGGTGTTTAATTGTTAGAAAACTAAAATTCTGACAAATTTTTCTTTTGTAATTTTCGAGTTGTTAAAAAAAAACATGTAGATGGGTGAAAAATGGGTAAATGGGTAAAAAAAAAAGAAGATAAACGGGTTCAAAAATAGATAAATGGGTAAATGGTTATGGTTAAATGGGTAAACAGTTATGGTTAAATGGGTACACGGTTATGGATATGATTAACTGTTTATAAACGGTTATGGGTATGAGTATAACTGTTTATACAATTACCTAACGAGTAAATGGTTATGCGAATATGAACATAAACGGTTATGGGTAAATAACCACAGTTATCCACCAGCTATAACGTTGCCCATCCCTACACCTAATCATCGCAGCCCTTATATCAGTAGCAGACATGCACGGGCCTCATAAACAATGGGTTCCGAGGCTTCAAAGTGGGCTACGTTTGACTTGCCTAGCAAACCTTTAGCTTGGGAATCTCTTTTCAAGATTTCAATTAGCTCCCCATTGAAGATGAGTTTTTGACAAAAGTGGACTATATTGAGCCCTTCAGCTCTTCATCGGAGATGACATTCCATTTTTTTTTTTTGGGAAATCTCGACGGTATAAGGAAAAAATAAGTTACACCTAGTTAGGGGGGACATAAATCTTACCCCTCAAAAAACATAAACAATAAAAAGGAATTCACGAAAAAGAAGGGGAGGACATAAACCTTACCCTTCTAGAAACAAAGGAAAGAGAATGATACAAAGAAAAGAGGGGGGGGGGGGGGGACATGAAACCTAATCCCTCTATAACCAAACCTAAAGGTCTAAGCCTGCAAAACAAGTCAAACAACACCATAAAGTTAGGAGAAAAAAAGAAAGCGAGACAAACCTAGATGTCGATATGCACATTAATTTGAGAAGCGGTAACCAGGCAAGCCAACATAGTCTGAAAACAGAGCAGCACGAACCGCCATCGGAGGAGAATCATGCCATGTTAAAGATGGAGAAGACAAGCCCATGTTAGCAAAATTGTCTACAACAAGATTTTCTTCGCGAAATATGTGAAATGCGTAGAAAGTCATTTTCCGAATGCGATAAAAAAAAATAGACCATTGCGTATGAAGAGGCCAAGGAGGATCAAAATCAGACGATTGAATAGCAGACGTAACACTAGAACTATCACTTTCCAACCAAAGATAATGCCAACCCCGCTGATATGCAAACTCAATACCAATAATAATTGCTGATAACTCTGCAAAAAAAAAGAGTTGCGATGACCAATCCATTGACAAAAACCTCCAAGAAAACGACCATGACAATTCCTGAAAACTCCTCTACATACAGCAGGACCAGGATTTTTTTTAGACAAACCATCTGTATTAAGCTTAACCCAAGGAAACCAAGGAGGAGACTAAAGAACAGGAAGAATAGTAGGTGCGTTGCAAGGGATTGGATCCCCAAAGAAGAAATGATTCGAGTGTCAAAACCTTGAGAATAACCAGGAATAAACTTCCCATCATGAACAATCGCTGAATTGATGGACATGTAAAGACGATGAAAATAGATTGGACGACGCTCAAAAATAAATTTGTTTCGAGCCTTTCAAATAATTTTTCTCTTTTCAATTTCTTTCATATCTTGCAATGTAAGTTTATTTTCCAAATTATGAAATTTATTTTTGTAAAAAATCAATCAAAACGAAAACTGGTCAGTTATTTAATTGTTATAAACTATACGAGTGAATATAGTATTTTAATTGAACCCTCAAATTTTACACTGTTAAATTTTTTTATTCATATTTCCTCGGACGTCTTAATAGAATTGATGCATGCAATTGAATTTTCAAATGAGTTAGACTTGGTCTAGGAAAATCATGCGTACTGAATTTCTCAATGGACAGATTACAATTCAATTACATTTTGCTGCTGTTAAGTTCTGAACATTTAACTTCAGCCACACATTTAGCCAGTGTCTACAAACATCAAATGCAAAATGGGAAACTACACAAGAAAGGAACAAAATAAAATACACAATCTTACAACGGAGAGATTATACCCTGTCACCATGTGTATATCGGATGACATACAAGATTTTCTCCTTGCAATGACACACGAATTGAAAGAAAATAAAAGAAAGGAATAATAAATAAAAAGGTGTCATTTGCACCACCTAGAGGAAGTTCTTCACTGTGTTTGTCCATTCCCTATTGGAGTTTGCTTTCTCCTAATTACACTATGCATTGTTAAGCTTTGGGGCAAAGCATCATTTTGGGAATGGATGAGTTGTTAGTACCTATTTCCATGTGCCTGCAAAACCCAAAAAATGTTTAAACCTGATTAGATATTAAATTTGAAGATTGATCAAGTACTATATGATTTTAGGTTGAGCAATACTCACATCATATGCAACAAGAGAACTGCAGTAGTTGGTGTTTGTGAGCACAGTACTGCTGGAGCCACACTCACTTTCTTTGAGTGAAACTGTGGACCTATCCAGCTTCATATACCAAGGGTACTGATAATTCTGAGCAGTTGAACTCACATGGGAAGATGACCTCTGCATCCTCATAGCCCTTGGGATGTTCCTTCCCTCCATTGATGTCCTCCGCGGACGGCTTGGAGGCCTCTCAACTGTATCAATAGGCCTTTGCTTCGGTGCACTCTGAGACCGGGCTTTTGCCTTTGAAGATTGTGTGTTGGCCATGTAATTTGGGAATGGGTAGTCATAGGACAAGGGATCTCCGTAATCCGGCCTAGGGAAAGCGAATGGAGCTCTTGAGGGGTCAATTTTGGACATGGCAGAATAGCACTGAGGGCTGCTTTGCGCTGTGCCAAAAGAGTTCTCAAAATGTGCACTGCAGGCTCCGGGGCTCCTATCAGTCAGCACTGATGGAGCCGGGGAGACCTGCTGATAGGTTTCTTGGTTTGAGTATGCTTGATTTGGTGCATACTGAGTGGAAAATCTATGTTGTTCTGTTCTTTCTGTTAGTGAGTGATTTGAATAGCTGCTATTTCTGCTCTTCAAAATTCCCTTTGATTCACCAAGATCCATCTCCACAATCTTAATGTTTTCTTCCATTCCTCTGTCAATTTCCTACATTTACGCACAACCACATTGCACAACATTGGTCTACTGAGAAATTTATGCAATAAATAAGAGAAACAATACTATAATTCGAAACAAAACTCAGTCGGTTAAGAGCATTCATCCCTGCAAGGTTCTGATTCTATCTTTTGTATCTTAAAACAGTAAAAATAAAACAAAACAAAGAGAATTTAGCTGGATTATCGAACTTACGTTATACGTATGCCTGGACCGATTTTCCTGCAAAGATCTTCTTGGGGTGGAATGTCTAGGATTGACAGTATTTTCGTCTTCGACCATCTGGATCCTCTGAGCCCGAGCTCGAGCCTGAGCCGTCACCAATGCCTGCATGCACCTTAGAGTAGCTTTGGCCTGTTTTCTCACCAGGTGACCCCTTACCAGTGCCTGCAACTTCACTAGTCCCTTCAATGCACACAGTGCTTTTCTTGCCTGCAACAAACGCCAATACAATAGTACTCATTTCATTTTTGTGACTGTTTTACATAACGTTAAAGAGTCAGAGCATCCAAAGCAAAACCAGTTGGAAATAAATGCAGAGTCCAAGAATTCTAGAATCCGCAATATGGGATTTAAATTCTCAACACCAATAGGGAATTCAACAGTTGCATACCAAATATGAACGGAAGACGGATTGAATTTTTATTGCAGCTGCTTCTTCACTTGCACCGGCCTTCTCGTTGGCGGCTGCTGTTAGCCGCATCACAGCAGCTGCGGCTTGAGCAGCAGCCACAGCCGCATCAGCAACCGCGGCCGTAGCTGCCGCCATAGCCATGGCGTGCTTTTTCTGCTCATAATTCTCAGACTCCAATGTGGTCATGTGCATTGGTGGTGGTGTGGTGGGCACTGCTGATGCTGCTGTGGCTGATGATCTTCGAAAACTCCATCTCTTCTTCTCTTTCGGCGTTGTCTGTGAAGAATTGGAGATTGGAGTGGTGGGATTTTCATGACTTGCAACAGAACAATTCTGATTTGTGGGGTCTTTTTCCTTGTCTTTCTTCCCTTTCAAAATGCTTTTAAGCCATTTGCCTGTCTTCCCCATCTTTGTTAGCTCTTTGTTCGCTCTTTGTTCTTCTAAGCTGTCATTGATTGATCAACAACGTATAAAGAAGAAAGCAACAGATGACAAATTATATGCAGATCAGATAGATCTCTTCTTTGATATGTAGCTTTCAACCTTGTAGTTAGAAGACACCAGTTAATTGCTAATCTTCTTTAACAGCCTGGTCTTATGTTTCATTATTCCTTTTCTGTTTAAAAATTTAACTTCCTAGAGAGTGATATTTTTCTTGTGTTAACTTTTATTTTTTTAGACTGCTTGGGATTAAGCTGCTAAATTAGTAGATGGATGGAATTATACTAATAGCGAAGATTAATTGCCTTTCACTTCTGAATTCTGATATATTATAAGCTACTAATCTTTTTTTGTCTTTGAGGTAAATTTTATTTTGATATCACCATACGAAATTTTG
The DNA here is from genome assembly GCF_916048215.2 of Malus sylvestris. NCBI lineage: Eukaryota > Viridiplantae > Streptophyta > Magnoliopsida > Rosales > Rosaceae > Malus > Malus sylvestris. The sequence goes on from NC_062272.1 coordinate 16,645,938, forward strand.
ACTGATATTAGTTGCACAAAATAAGACGGGCAAACAGTTTATCAACGGCTTATAACTTCATTAGCTATTGATATTGATATGCCTTTTTATCCACTCTATATTATACAACTAACATTTGTGGTCTTATTAGTTTTTCTTTTACATATAATATAGTGAAATAATATATGCACACTATTTATCTATGTCATTAACCACTTATATATATAATATTCTTTTTTTATTTATTCAATTCAAAAATAAAAAGTAAACACTTCACATATATAACAAGGAAAAGGTATGTAAATCTCTTCCCATATATAATGTATTATGTATATTCAAGGTAATAATATATATAGAATGGGATCAGAAACCATGTGAAAATATAGGTCAAGCACAGGCAGCATCCTTGTAAGATACTCAATGGTTTTGTTAAAGGGGTGGAGGATTTGCCCACTGGGGGTCCATGAGTGGGTTTCGGATTTTATAAATAAATTTGATAGGGCCTTATGGGGGATGTGGGTTCCAGAAACAAGTATTGCGAGTTAAGGAGGCTCTGGTTCATCACGTGCCCATGCAAAATCCCCGCTGTTGGAGTTGGAGTTGGGGTTTTTACTACGATTTTCTTTTGGTCGATCCCAAGTGAAAGTAAAGCTGCGAATCTGTGATAGTGAAGGTTATATTTTGATTCCAAAATCATCCACCTAGTATGGTCCTACAGCCTTTATGCTTGATATATATCCTGAGACTGTATCGTAGGGTCTCAGATTAGTGAAAGAGAGTGTGCGAGAAGGGTTAGGGTTATGTGAATCACGATTACATGTATCATGGCATCTTTCCATGTTATATATGCCAGCCCATGCATATTCCTGATAGCAGGGGCCTCAGAGGGGTCCGGAAGAAGGGAAACCAAACTACTGTTTAGCAGTTTGACGGTTTAGACCTAATAAGCTTACTACTTTTTATAGTCATTTAGCCAATTACAAGTTTTTACTGTTTCATTTCCTCGAACGTGCATTTTCCAAATCCAATAGTACAAAGTTGTACCATTGTTTTTTCTTCTTCTAATGGTATTCAATTACCGGTTGACAATATATATGTAATGAGATATCTGTAACAATGAACAATCTATAACCAAGGTGTATATATTCATATATATATATATATATATATATATATATATATATATCCACTTGGGAATAATAAATATGAATAAACATATGCATCCTTGCTTGGAATATGCCTACCAACCAATATTCGTAACTGAATGAGTTGCATTCTCCATTTTTAATAAAGCAACTCACCTTAAAATAAAGCAAACTTTAACGAAAAACTTCCGGTATTATTCATTTTAACGAAAAATCACATTTTACGTTAAAAAGTCAATTTTGATACTATTCACTTTACCCTTTATTTTGTCATTATTGTTAAAACTCAAAGTTTTCAAGCTCTTTTCATTAGTTTTCCTTAAAATTAAATACTAATGGAACTATATATTGCAGTCAAAACTAAAATATATCCAAGTAAGTAATTAAAATCATCAAACAGAAAGAGGGCTAGTCCAGCTTCTTGAGGAGTTGGTGGTTCGTATATGAAAGCGTTTTGTTCCCAACTTATTACTAATCATGGATAGTTGAAGCATGAGTAAACTGTATTATTTTTCTACTATACATATATATGTATGTATGTATGTATACTTATAAATCAAATAGTTTTTCTTTTTTTCACTAAACAATAAATCAATTAGTTGGCAGTGCACATGGTATGTGTTTGATTATATGATTCCTTTGACTATGTGTTTGCTTCATGGAAACAGCATTCCATGATCCTTCCAAAATCATAAAAACAATAAATTAGAATACATCATCAGAAAGGGATCGAATTTCAATTAAACTGTAATTTCAGACAAAAAATAAATCATATGTAGGATGCTCCATGATTGCTCCTGAATTGGAAATTTGTTATGATTCAGAAAAATTAAATAAAAGAAAAGCTTTTCCATCCAAATCACTGATACATGCATAATTCAGTATCATCAGTGCAGACCAATTACAACCTCATGGAAGATGACAATAAATAAATTTGAAAGGGATATTATTGGAGTGAGGTATGTATGAACATTATATAATAATGTATTCCATTTTTTCTTTTCTTAGTTTTGATTCAGAAGATCTATTAGATGGGGGCCAGTATTGATTTCTATGTTTTTAGTTTTTCAACCCCAACCCCTCCATGTGGAGAGAGTAGAAATACATATCCCTAAAAACATTCTGTAATTCATGGTAATAATAATTTTAGTTATGGCAAGTTAAAGAGCAACCATTCGGTGTATCCGAAATACAAGATATTTAGCGGTATTGTTGTACTTAAATTATAGGGTAAATTACACAGTAGCCCCTCAGGTTTTGAGGTTTATTACAACCTCATACAACATCTTCAAAACATTTCACTTTCATACCTTAAGTACTATTTTATTTCAAAATAATACATCCGTTACATTTTTCATCCATTAATCCGTTAAATGCTGACGTGGCTGCCACATGTATGCCACGTGGCTGCCAAATGTCTGCCACGAGGCAAATAATATATTTTTTTAAACCTGAATTTTCTTTAAAAAAATAAATAAATAAATAAACCCATTATCCCTAACCCCCCCCCCCCCCCCAACGACCCAAATCCCTCCTAACCTAGAATCCAAAAACCTGCAGCAGCAGTAAGAAGAAGAAGAGGAGGGAGGAAGAAGGAAAAAGAAAAAAAAATCCCAAAACCCAGTTCCTCCTCTCTCCCCCCCCCCCAGCGACCCAAATCCCTATCCTTAACCCAAAATCCAAAAACTTGCTGCAACAGCAAGAAGAAGAGGAGGAGGGAGGAAGAAAGGGAAAAAAAAAAATCCCCTCACCCTCCTTCACCTCCCCCCCCTCCCCCGGAACCTCACCTCGCTCCCCCCCCACCCCCTACGCCACCTCAGCCTCCTTTCCCCCCCCCCCACCCGCGGCGACCTCACCTCGCTCCCCCCTCCCGCACGACCTCACCTCGCTTCCCCCCCCCCCCCAAAAAAAATCTTATCCCCCTCATCCTCATCTCTCCTCTCTTCTCCCCGCAACCCCCAAACCCATCTCCCCTATCTTCTTCTTCTTCCCTGCAAACCCAAAAAAAAAAAAAAAAAAAAAAAACCCCTCCAGATCCCGTCTCGCCATCGCCGGATTTAAGGAGTGGGGGTGTGTGGAGAAGGGAAGAGGGTGGGTGCGAAGGTTGGTGCGGAGGGAGGGAGGGCCACGGGTTGGGGGGTGCACAAGGAGGGTCGCGGGCGGGTGGGGGTTCTTTCTGGGTTTCTGATTTTGGGGGTTATGTGTTTCTGGGTTTTGGTTTGGGGGGTTGACGGGTGCTTTATTTCAGCTTTTTTTTTAATTATTATTTATATTTAGAAGATTTAGGTTTTTAAAAAAAAAATTAAAAATTATTTTTTTTGCCACGTGGCATATATGTGGCAGCCATGTCAGCATTTAACAGATCAATAGATGGAAAATGTAACGGATGTATTATTTTGAAATAAAATAGTATTTAAGGTATGAAAGTGAAATTTTTTGAAGATGTTGTATGAGATTGAAATAGACTCCAAACCTGAGGTATGAAAATGTAATTTACTCTAAATGATAATATTTTGGGTAAAAGACTGTTTATTACCCTCATGTTTCGTGGTTTTCAACATTTAGTACATCAAGTTTTTTTCGTCTCAGATTCATACGTAAAGTGTAAATTTTGGGACAGTCTCATACATCCGTTAGTCAAACTGTTAAGTTTTCTGTTAACTGTGACGTGGCGCACTGACTGGGCGCCACGTGTCATCCGAGTTTTTTTTTTTCTTTTTTCTTTCTTTTCTTTTCTTCTTCCTTCTTCTTCCTCCGACTGCAACTTTTTTTTTTTCTCCTTCTTCCTTCCTTCCTCCATCCTTCCCTTTCTTCCCCTTCTTCCTTCTTCTTCCTTCTCATTCTCCTTCTTCTTCCTCCGAATCTGGGGAAGCTTTTTTTTTTTTTTTTTTTCTTCTTCTTCTTCCTTCTCTTTCTTCCTTCTTCCTTATTCTTCTTCTTCTTCTTCTTCTTCCTCTTCTTCTTCCTCCGAATCTACCCAGATTCAGTTTTTCTTTTTTTTTCTTTTTTTTTCTTTTTTTTTTCTTCTTTCTTGTTCTTCTTTCTTCTTCTTCCTCCGAATCTGCCCAGATTCAGTTTTTTTTTTCTTCCTCCTTCTTCTCCTTCTTCCTTCCTCCTTCTTCCTTCCCCTTCTTCTCCTTCTTCCTTCCCCTTCTTCGTTCTTCTTCTTCTTCCTCCGAATCTGGGGGAAGATGAAAGTTTTTTTTTGAGGAAGAAGAAGAAGAAGAAAGAGGAAGGAAGAAGGAGGAAGAAGGGGAAGGAAGAAGGAGAAGAATGAGGAAGAAAAAAAAAAAGGTTGCAGTCGGAGGAAGAAGAAGAAGAAGAAGGAAGAAGAAGGAGGAAGAAGAAGAAAGAAAAGAAAAAAAAACAAACTTCCCCAGATTTCGGAGGAAGAAGAAGAAGAAGGAGAAGGAAGAAGAAGGAAGAAGGGGAACGAAGAAGGAGGAGGAAGAAAAAGAAAAGAAAAGAAAAGAAAGTTGCAGTCAGAGGAAGAAGAAGAAGAAGGAAGAAGAAAAGAATAGAAAAAAAAAGAAAAAAGAAAAAAAAATGTGGATGACACGTGGTGCTCAATCAATGCGCCACGTCACAGTTAACAGAAAACTTAACAGTTTGACTAACGGATGTATGAGACTGTCCCAAAATTTACACTTTAGGTATGAATCTGAGACGAAAAAAACTTGATGCACTAAATGTTGAAAACCACGAAACATGAGGGTAGTAAACAGTCTTTTACCCTAATATTTTAGAAGACATATTAAAAATGATGTTTACTTTTAATATAACACATAGCTAGTGAAACATCACCTGGTAGCTGTGACTTACATTTGGGGATGAAGATTCTCTCTGGACTTTCTTTGTGAGGATTCTAAGATCTTTATATTCTATCTGTTTATTGTACATCAGGCGCTCAGTTTTTGTTTGATATTGTTTGTGCTTAATTTTAAATTAAAATATTTAGAATGATTTTTGGCCGTACGATGCATACGATGTACGATGGACGATAAATGGATTGGATGTAAGGATTTCTATAATCCTCACAAAGAGAATCCGGATGAGATCCAAATCCATATTTTTGTAACTATAAAAGTTTCTCCATATTAAATGGCTGATAATATTTTTAAAATTTGTTCCATATTAAAAGGCTCATTTAATGTCGAATCTCGTAGATGGCGAATTCGATATTAAATTAGGTTACTCATTATGTAATTTAGTCGAACACCTCATCTTCTTAATGTAAAAATATATGACGTAAATAAAAAAGGGCTCATTTACTGTCAGATAGCTGGATGTAATAATGATATTATTACATGCAGGTTAAACTAAAGTGCTCCACAAGGGTCAGAGTAAAAAGCTGCAGGGTTAAACATGCATGTGAAATGTGATCATGCTTTTGTAGAATAAAGATTAGATCAATTTTCTCCTTTTTGTTTGTGCGTGCTTGAGCTTCTTTTGTGCACATGCGTAAGGCTTTGGTTCCTTTATCTAGCAATTAACCTAATTGCTCATTTTGGTCGTTTCCTCAGGTTCGATGCAGCTAAAGGATATCACTGCATGTACAAAGAGATAAGACCATTTGATAATTAATTTCTTGATCAAACCCCTCCAAATGAAGTTGAAAACTTAATTAATAGCTAAGTGTACTTTTAGCATATTGATGACACATTTTCTCGATCTGCTATGAGACAATTTGGTAGCAAATGGGGTTGATGTCTTGCTAAGTACCATATACGCTCATGTGGCGTGCACATGCCTCTTCATAAAATTGAATACAACCCCTCCCCCCCTCCCCTTCTTAAAATCGAAAATCAAGTATGAATTTAGGAGATATCGCCACTCATCATTACGGTCTGATAGTATTCTTCTTCAATTGTAAGTGAGAGGTAGTAGGTTCGGATCTTGTGAATGGCGAATTCGATTTAAAAAATCCATGAGTTCGATACAAAAATTAAGTTGCCCATTGTGTAGCTTAGCCAAACTCTCAATTTTCTTTAGTGTAAAATATATCGTTGTTCTAAAAAAAATTAGGAGATATTAATTTCAGCAAATTACTTTAAAAAAATTATCTGCCATGAGGTTGAATTAATTGGGGAACCAACTTACTAATTAATAATTACTTGATTTTATTGGCTTGTGTTCGTCTATAGGGGGATGAAGGCCATTCTATAGGGGCCTTGGCTCCTTCTAATTACTTTGAGCGGGGTGAAAGGATACGTTGCTTTGGCAGTCTCAATTTGAGTAATGTGTGTAATATGACTCGACTAATCACTTGTGACACGAAGTAAGTTACTCCCACTTAGTTGTACTCAGTTTTGCAATCAATATACATCATTTTTTCACCCAAAAAAATTGGCCGGGACCACACATTAACAAGGTGTTTAAACGTTTTTGTCATGGTGAACTCAACACCTTCCATTGTTCTGTGCATTACCGATGATCTTGGATCGTGTCGGCTTGTTCTTTAGTGGCATGTATATCGTTTTTCTTCCAATGTTTAACTCTCGAGGCAGCCAACAAACCCTATCACTCCAAAAATAGGGATCACCCACGGCCTTTTCCGATCGGATTCAGGTTAGTAGCAGTGCATGAAATCAGTAGCGTGTACTCTACTTAAATTCAGAGAAAAACTTGCATGTCCGATGACATGCATTGCATGCAATCTTCTTTATCTCTCTCTTCCCGTAACACTGTATTTTGTGGAAGACTGTTGACCTTAAAAACTACTAAGCCTACGTGGCGCATAGGCAGAGTAATCAATAAGCTAACTACGTCCTTATGTTATGTGTAGGACGTGCCAACTCGACGGCCGAGCTCGGCCAGTGAGTAAAATATATGGATGTGGCGTTGAGCGCGTTGCTAACTTCTTAATCTTGCGACTGCAGCCGAGAAAGGAACATGACTCGGCCTTCAGGTTCTAGAGCCTGAAGACAAGACTGCTAGTCTTGCGAAGTTCACAGATCGTTGGCGCTGGGTTCGGTCACGGTGATTATATTCGTAAGAGTATAAGCACGCCGAACCGGCACCAAACTATACGAACGCAAGTACTTGAAAGAGATGTATGTCTTGATGGTGAATGTGGTTAGGCTGTCAGAATGCCGAACTCTAAAACTAACTCGTGAATATCCAATCATAAACCAACTCAGCGTTCAATGTGTCGAGCCTTTTAATCTGTAACACCTCACTTCACTGAGAAATCTAATGAGATGACCTCTACCAATAAGGACTCGAAAATCCTTCTTGACCGAGACTTGGATAGGTAACCAGTCGGCCTCGACACAGTGCTGTTTATCCAAATTGAAGGTGCTCCGCGGTCAGCTGATTCTATGGCAACAATGTTGTTTATAAAAACTGAAGATGTCACCGGTTGCCTTTGTTGATGCACAAAACCGGATGGTCTTGGTACAACGTAAATCCGACCGTGAATCTGCACAAACGCTCAAGAACACGAAGAACACAAAGAACACAAGGATTTTATCGTGGTTCACCCCAATGTTTGGGCTACATCCACACTGTAGTTGATTCTGTTTCTCTGTAATTGTATGGATACAAGTGTTTGAGGGGAAGTCCCCCAGAGAGAAAGAAGAGAAGGGAGAGGAGAGCCTCGGTGGTGTGAGGTCTCTCCTGAATGTAATGATAGCTTCTCTTAGCCTTCTTAGGCTTGGCTCTTTTTCCTCCCTCTAGAATGAGGGGAGGAGTCCCCTTTTATAGAATAATGGGCTCCTCCTCTTTTACAAAGTATGGGCTTTAGTGTGAGGCCCAAATACAAGGCCCAAGGCCCAAATATACGAGGCCCTAAATATGGTATAAACAGTAGTCCCCCAAGTCTTCAGTCAAGAGAGTCTTTTGGCTGGAGACTTGAAATTCAGTCCATGTGTGGGCCGAAGTAACTAAATATCGTCTAGAACTGATGCTCGATATGAGGCGGTGCCCAATCTGAAATGATGCTCAACTAGAAGTAGCACATGTTGTGAGGCCGCTTTGCTTGTAGCTTATGTTGCCTTGGTTGGCTTGGCTTGTGGCGTTTGAAGGTGAGGGAGTCCCTTTTATAGAATAAGGGCTCTCTCCTCAATACATAAGTGATGGGTTAGAGTTGATGCTCGCAGTGAGACAGTTGCTCAGTAGGCGGCGATGCTCTCTAATGGTGGTGAGGGAGTCCCTTTTATAGAATAAGGGCTCGCTCCTCAATACATAAATCATGGGTGATCTTTCAATGAAAGTGAGGGAGTCCCTTTTATAGAATAAGGGTTCGCTCCTTAATACATAAATAATGGGCTAGAGTCCCCCAAGTATTTTTCATGAGGCCCAGTTGAGGCCCAATATATAGTACATAATGTAGTCCCCCAAGTCTTCGGTCAATAGAGTCTGTTGGCTGGAGACTTCAAATTGAATCCATGTATGGGCCGAAGTGGCGGTTGTTCGGATGTGGTATTTGTATACCCTGCACTGAAGCTTTGTAGGTGAAGCTTTGCAAGTGAAGCTTTGAAGCTAGAGCTCTGTAAATGAAGCTTTCGAAGCTGGAGCTTTGTAAATGAAGTTTTCGAAGCTAGAGCTCTGTAAATGAAGCTTTCGAAGCTGGAGCTTTTGTAAATGAAGTGTTTGAAGCTAATTGACATGAGTGATGCTCATGAATGTTTATGTTTGATTGACATGAGTGATGCTCATGGATGTTGACATGAGTGATGCTCATGAATGTTTATGTATGATTGGATGAGTAATGCTCATGAATGTTTATGTATGATTGACATGAGTAATGCTCATGTATGATTTGAAGTACTGGGCGTACTTTTGATGACCTGGTTGGTACTATTTTGGGCTTATGGGCCTTTGCCCTCCACAACATGACAGCCCATTTATTGTGGGCTTTGTCGTTTTTTTTTTTTTTTTTTTAACCCTCTGATGGGGTTTATACATATTACCCTTTGATGAGGTTTATACAGATATTTTCGAAAGATACGAAAAATAGATTACATCAAGGTGTTTATTCCTTGCTTTTGCCTTATGCCTTTTCTTTTGCTTTCTGCTTTCTCTCCTTGTTTTTGTTTCCTCTTTTCTGCTTCATGGCAAACAAGGATGATTAATAGAATTAACAATAAGAAAAGAATCTTTTCTTTTACTTTTCTTTATCTCCCGCTCATTCTCTGCTCATTCTATGTCCCTTCTTTTGGCAGACAAAATGAGTGATAATAATAGAAAGCTTATCTCCACTTTTGCTTTTGCTTTATCTTTTCCTTTGCTTTCGGCATGCTGGGATCTTCACTGCTTTTCCAGTCAGATGTCACCAGCGGTGGAGCCATGGACGTGGAACAGGAACTGCCGCGGAGAAAAGATCGCACTTTCCATTTGGTGGAGGTATCTGGTCTTGATCTCCATCTCCTGGAACTTGCCTAGGAATTGGCTCCTTTGAATCCACAGTATTTTCGGGAAAAATGGGTTTCTTTTCAATTTCATACCCATTCTACTGTTCTTTTAAGACCTCATTGTTTTCTTTTCAGTTTCATCCACGACGCGAGCTGGCGACAACCCCACACCGTTCTTTAAGACCCCACTGATACTAGGGAAGCAAAACGCAGCCGTTTAACCGGACCCAGTCTGAGCACAGGCTATCAAGCCGCGGCCAACCATGGCTATTGGAATAGCGTGGCGCTGAATCGGCGTGGGCTTCACGTACTTGCACCGGCCAAATCGATCTCGACAAATGTGTCCACCGGTGGTGGAATGTCCTCGTCGCTCGCCTCCACCGGGATGTCTTCGTAGGCGTCGAAATTGATACCGCCATTTCCATCGTCTGCGTCCTCAATGACTTTGAGCTGATCAAATTCCTCAGAGAACCCAAAAACAGAAAACAGGAACGTGGTGTCTTCGATGAGGTTCTGATCGCTAGAGATTTGGAGGGATCGATGGATAATGAAGGCGTAGAAAGCAGCAGAGGAAACAGAACCGTTGGATCTAGCTGACCGAGTCGACGATCAGATCTGGTCTACCGGGGCAGGGCAGTGAGTGGCGTCACCATCGTCGTCGTCAATTAGATCTGGTCCAAAACCAGGGTCCCAGTCGAGGGCGCGCTCAGTGCACCACCAGTAAATTGGCTTCGGCTCTGATTTTACGGGAGCGACCCAAGTTTGAGGGCCCAAGGAAAATACGGGCTTTAGGAAGGCAGTATCAAGAGCTTGTAGTTCTCTCTGTTTTTCTGGATTAAACTTCCTGGATGCAACTGTTGTTGGTGGTGCTGCAGAGTGACTTGTTGGGCAATCGCCATTAGATTTCCAAAAGCTTGAGAAATGATTGTGCCTGAAGTACTCGGGCATGAGGCTCATCACAAAAATATGTGGGTCTCGCACCCCAAAGCTCCCCCCCTCCCTGCTCCACGACATGACCCGATTTGAATCCGGCTCGTCCACCTTATCGTATGTCTTGTTCAGAAACGACGGAGGGATCATCATCACCATCAGGTCGTCGATGAGCTGCACCTGCTGCTGATTAGGCTGCATCCTAGCGACGGCACCACCCATTAAAGGTTGAGAATCGCCTACGAGAAAGGTTGAGAATTTGCAGGTTGATGAGGTTGAGAATTGCCGGCGGGAAAGTCCAGGAGAGCGAGCCTTGTACCCCAACACCGCCAGAGTTGTCAATGATAAGCAGAGGATATTTGACTCTGACGATCTTTGAATTCCAGATGAAACTGAATAAACTGCAGGTTGTGGAGTTTGATGTGGGCCCAGATTTGCTTGACAACTTCGGCGCGAGAGGACTCCTTGACGCCGAGGAAGCTTCCCAGGGCTGGAGATCTGAGATTGTGGGACTTGGCAGTGAGGTTGTGAGACGGGAAGGTCATCGAATTTAGGCTCAAAGCCATCGGTTCTTTCTCTCTCTCTCTACGCTTTCTTTCTCTCACTCTCTCGAGCTTTCTGCTTTCGTGAATCTCAGAGAAGTGCTAATTACGAGAGTCGGTTTCAAGTTATGTGACGTGAGGCTCTTACTGGGAGAGAAGGGGAAAGCAACATGACGGGAGAAGGAGAAAGGACAGCCGCAACCAAACGAGGAAATGTTTTCTTTGGGTTTGCAAATCGATTTCTGTGTGCGACTGATCGAGAGAGGAGGTGGCTACATGGGTTTTCTGGAAGCTTTGGGTTGTTGGGTTATTGCAGATTCACGGTGGAGGTGAAAAAATGAAAGAGAACCGACACAACTTTTAGTATCGTTTCCCACAGACGGCGCCAAATGATGATGCACAAAACCGGATGGTCTTGGTACAACGTAAATCCGACCGTGAATCTGCACAAACGCTCAAGAACACGAAGAACACAAAGAACACAAGGATTTTATCGTGGTTCACCCCAATGTTTGGGCTACATCCACACTGTAGTTGATTCTGTTTCTCTGTAATTGTATGGATACAAGTGTTTGAGGGGAAGTCCCCCAGAGAGAAAGAAGAGAAGGGAGAGGAGAGCCTCGGTGGTGTGAGGTCTCTCCTGAATGTAATGATAGCTTCTCTTAGCCTTCTTAGGCTTGGCTCTTTTTCCTCCCTCTAGAATGAGGGGAGGAGTCCCCTTTTATAGAATAAGGGGCTCCTCCTCTTTTACAAAGTATGGGCTTTAGTGTGAGGCCCAAATACAAGGCCCAAGGCCCAAATATACGAGGCCCTAAATATGGTATAAACAGCCTTCACAGTGTTGTTTATCCAAACTGAAGATGTGTTGACTAAAAAAGAAAATAAAAAATCTCAAGGTTGTTGAGAGGTTTCGCGTAGAGCGAGAGTTTGCGCATGACAGTTTTGGGTGTTGAATTGGAGGGGCTTCAAATGTTGCACAATGTCTTGTATTTATAGCAACGAGCCTACTTCTGGCCAAACTAGAGATATACTCGGATTAGGACTCCTCAACCTAATCCCATTAAACTTTGACCAATCCTAATCTCCATAGGATTTTGAACCAAACCTCCAAATAAACCAGGTTCATTTCCTAATCCTAAGTACCTTAGCTTTAAGACTCCTTATTATACCAGGATTCGACTACTTCACCTTTATCCGAAATAATCCTCTTCGTAGCAGGATTCGACCAACCTCGACAGGGCCTGCCCATGATAAGACTTTAAATAAACACCATTGGGCCGAGAATATTTCTGAGCTCGGCCCAAAATAACATTTTGGGTCCAAACATTGCCCCCTCGCTTCTGAGATCTTCGGCCTAAAACTTCTGGTCGAGACTCGACCTTGAAGAAGTGAAATTAAACATTTAGTATATCTTTGAAGGACAACAAAAAGTCTCGAATATTCTATCCACTCAAGTGCATTTATGAAGCATGATTGCACGATCTTAATTTTGTCAGATGCTCTACCACGTGGCAATTCTTCAGCTTACTTGTTTTGCATTTAATGATGACATTCGAAATGTGCAACCATCAAACGTCTTTTGGCCATTAAATTTACCATCATATGCAAACGTGCATCCTCAATCCACAAGTTCTTCGGTCTCTTCACTTGGATGCTTTGAATATTCATCATGATTACAAAATCCTCTGGTTGATTTTATCCCCCATTTTAAAAACTAAATTGTTGATCTTCCTCCCAAAATGCCTATAAATACTCCACTCTCCTTCATTCGAATTTTACGCTTTCAAAATTCTAGAATCTCTTGCCAATTGCCTTTAAACTCAAAAAAGAAACCATATTTCTAATCCCAGAAAACCTTCACCCTCAATGGCTGCCAATACATTTATTACTAAATTCGCCGAGGAATGCAACAAGTGTCGAAGCATTACTGATGGGAACACCATCAAAACCATCTGATTCGAAGATGAGCCAAATGTTCTCCATCAAACTCTCAGCCCACTTTTCAAGGATGATGTCCCATAAACCATCATTCGAAATGCAGAAGGCACACTACCTGAAACCCTTGCTCCAAGGGGACGATTGGTAGAAATGGGAATCGGCCAAGCCTTAAGGTGTCTGGCCCTTAACTACTTCGGCCTGGGCTGCCTGGGTTACTTGGATGGAGTCGTACTTCGGAGACGAATGAAGGTCTTTTGGCATTTTTAATGCCATCAAACTTTCGACCATCGAGATTAATTTGGACCGAGAACTTGTGTCGGCTGCTTTAAGCTTTTGGTGCTCGGCCACCAACACAATGGTTCTTCCCTTCGGCCCCCTTAGTCCAACGATGTTGGACATCATGGCCATACTTGCCACTTCTCCAACAGGCCTCCCAATCGATATTGCACTCCCTGGGTACAAATTCGACCTGGACTTGAAAACCATCTTCGAAGATCGCTCCGTCAAAGCCTTGATGTACGGAGATCAAAGGCCGTCGAAAAAAGACACGCAAAAGCTGCACAAGAACTTCTTTAATTACAACACCCTGATCACCCACTTCGTCGGCTCATAAAAGAAAGCTCTTAAAAAGGGGGAACATAGGGCCTTCTTTTTCTATTGGTATAACAAGTATATTTTCTGTGCCAAATCGAACAAGTGCCTGGCCGAGAACATGCCAATTGCCGAAGCCTTGGCCAGCAGTCATGTCTTGGCCCTTAGCCCGACCATTTGCACCAATCTCAATCGGTGTTTAGCAGATGCTTCTGCGGGGAAGATCGACCCTCATCAAAACGGCTCGCTCTGGGTCTTCCAACTTTGGCTCTTCCAACTCTGGCTACAGGTCTATTTCTCGACACTACAGCTGAAGGTCCCAAGCTTCAACCTTTTCGAGGCAATGGGCCTGGAACTGGCCCTACGCCCTCTTCCTGCTCACTCAGTCGAAGGAATCTTCAAATATTTCTTCGGCCTAAAGGGCTTATCAAACGAAAAATTGCAAGTCTATCATCGTCGAACATATCCATCCTCAATTATCTTCCCACAATTAGTATGGGAAAAGGCCAAAGAAGCTGATCTCCGATCATCATAGGGATCCTTTATCATCACTCGCGACCTACACTACGGTTGCGCAACCTGTCGAGGAAGCTAGAAAGTCTATCATCCCAACTTCTTGGCTCGTCAACTGGGCTATTTCCAGGGGTACCCCATACCATTCCTTGATTTTCGTTACTGCTGAGCCGAGAATGCCTCTCTGGCTTTTCGGAGAGAGAATGTGAAATAGCCGAAATGGGGTTTGATGAGCAATGTTCCAAGTTCCGCCTTCTACCAAACACTCCAGAAACCCGATGTGCCAACACCTTTGTTGACTGGCGGGATGCTTACACTAAGGACTTCTTCAGTGTTTCGGTCGAAGAAGTCTTCAATAGGCTTTTTGGCGATTGACAAAAAAAAAACTCTCGTCCCAAAATCCAAAGAAACGGCCCAAGGTACATACCTTCTTACTTTCCTTGTTCATCTATTTATTTCGAACGTCATTCTAACCTAAACTGTTTTAGGTGGCCGTACTATAAAAATGGCCGAAATGGTTTCGTCCATCTTCCTAAGAAAGCTGCAACCATCGCTCATCCTTCAGCCAAAACATCCCCAATTGTGGCCTCTGCTGCAGCAGTCGTGCCAAGCAAACGGTTTCGCCCGAAGGTCGAGACGACATGAGACGTTGCCCAGCCTCAAAAGTGGATTAAGAAAAAGGCAAAGAATGGGGAACGATAAATTCTCGTCATATGAAGTCAAATTACTAGGGTGACCACTCTAAATGTCCCTCTCCCTTCTCTAGTCGTCTAAGTCTTGACGGGAACGTTGCAAAACCTTTCGGCTCAAATGGCTGAAGTTCACCTCACCATGGAACATGTGGTCGAACCAGTCGTCACATCATTAACCCAGGGTCTTGCTATCCCAAGGTCGACCGTTGCTCCTCAAATCGGTCTAGCAGCTGCTGCCTTGGGGAAGGCAACCATCCTAGCCAGGAAGAACCCTTCCCATAATTAAAAGAAGGCTTCAATGATTGTCTTGTAAGAAGAGGTAAGACCATTCTCCTTTCTTTTAAACAATATTTTTTTTCGACTATCAACCGACCTTTTCTATTTTATTTTTTATTTGGGAGGATGAGAGCGAGGGACCCTAACTGGTGAGGCAGTCTCGACCGACAGAAATACCAATTCCCAATCCTCAACTGGTGGTTAAGACGGCTGGTCAAGTCGAACCTCTTTCAACCAAAGCCGGTCTTGGGCCTGAAGCTACGTCCTTAGCCAAACCGGAGGCGACAGCAGAGACGCTGGCTCATCCTCAGGATCAAGATCTCTGCATACCTCCCTAAGAAGTCACTTCAGCTTTTGTAAGGCTCAATCATTTTCTTCTGTTAATTCCTATTGTTTACAATTCTAAAACAAGAAACATTAACTGCCAGGTGCCCAATTACTCTTTTCACCGAAAGTTCTATGCACCGAAGGGCGTTATTTACATCTCTTGGCCAACTCGGTGGCCATCGAATGCAGATAGCCTCCATCGACCATGTGAATTAAGAAGTAGTCTTAAACACTGGGCTTGGCCATTAAGGTCTCTTGGTTCGAGTAATGAACTAGGGGACATGGCTGAAGTCTCCTTTTGGCAGGTCTACGACAAATTCTTTCTCTGCTATCTTCCTTACGATTTTCCTCTTTTTTCTGAAATCTTTTAATGTGCAGCCTTCATGGGAAGTCGATCTTGACGCTCTCCTTTTGAGTACTTCTGGAGTAGCCAGACCTTCTGCCGCGTCGGTCGAACCTTCCGCGATCACGGTCGAATCCAATGTCTTCGCCAAGTTGCAGGAACTCCTATCCCTTTCGGCCTCACAAGTCCTTCAATGTAAAGGCCTCGACTTTATAGAAGAGTGCTTGAACGATCTTGCAACCGGTGGTTTGCTGAGCACCAAAAGTGTCATCCACTTATCCAATATCCTGGAGCGGACCCAACAATACTTTACTACTTTTTAAAGAGCTATCCAGGCCGAGAACGACCTAAAGGCTGCAAAGATCGCTTATGAAGCCAAGCGGTTGGAGGTTGAGGCTATAAAAGCAAAGAAAACACGGCTAGCTAGCTTGGATCATCAAATTGCTGAACTTCAACTGCAAACGTCGGCTATTGCTTCAGAACTCGGAAAAGATTTTGAAGCGAATAGGGCTTAACTAACAGACTTCGCGGCTGACGCAAAACACAATGGGTAAAGTAAGGTGGTTGGAACTGAAGGCCGCTCTTGAAGCCTTCCTTCTTTCGACTCCTTAAGATTTTGGTTTTAGTAATCAACTGTTGGAATCTTTTGTAACTTCACTTGTACGCACTTTTGCAAAATTAATGAAATGAGCTTTTTATTCTTGCATCTCCCAAGTGACTGGATAGTATTTCTTTAAAAATTTCCCATTGATTGGTAGTTTCTGAATTAGACCGATTTGGTTTTTAAGATGGTATGCCCCATTGCCGAGAACTTTGTGGATGATGAACGGTCCTTCCCAATTTGGCGACCATTTTTCGAATCTATGATCTTTAATTCCAGTTGCTAATACGGTTTGCCAAACTACCTCACCTTCGCCGAATGTCTTTTGTCAGACCCATCGATTATAAGCTTGTTCGGCGATCTTTTTCTATGCTACAAATAAATTGTAAGCATAAAGCCGAGCTTCCTTTAAATCCTCTAACTCTTGCCTTATGGCCAAATTATATTCGGCACTTCTCAAACTGCTTTGCTCGATTACTTGCAACGAGTTTATACTTAGCTTGACTAGTAGCATCGCGTCGTGTCCGTAGATTAACGCATATGGGGTCGTCCCCGTTGTTGATCGGAGTGAAGTTTGATATGCCCATAAAGCCTCGTTTAACTTCAAATGCCACATGCCAGGTTTTTCTTGTATCATTTTTTTTTAGAATGCCTATCAAAAATTTATTACTTGTTTTGGACTATTTGAGTCAGATTTTCAGGTTCGTCGTATATTCTTTGAAATTATCGGCTATGAAGATTGTTCCGTTGTCAGTTATGATCGATTCTGGGATGCCAAATCTTGTCACAATAAAGGCCTCGACGAAATTACAAACCTTTCTCAAGGTTAACTCGGCGTATGACTTTGCCTCGACCCATTTGGTGAAATAATCGATTGCTACGAGTATCCATGCATGCTTTAATGATCCGAAAGACGGTGTAATTTTGCTAATTACGTCCATCCTCTGAATGGTCAAGGTTTGGTGACCGAGTGAAGTAATTCGACCGGGACTCTTTGTATAGGCCCATGAATTTGACATTCTACACATCCTTATGCATACTCAATATAATCCTTCAATATACTCAGCCAAAAATAACCGTGTTGGCGAAGCAGCTACCGCATCTTACGTCCATATTGATGAGCCCGTAAATTCTTTCGTGTACTTCTACAATTGCTTGGGCAACCTCCTACGGGCCGAGGCACAATAACAATAAACCATCCTCACCTTTCTAGTACAACTCATTTTGGTACAACACGTAATTTGTGGCATAGACTTTTATCCTACGATCGTGTTTGTCACTGGGGTCATCGAGATATCACATGATTGACTTTCTCTAGTCGTCCGGTAATGTCTCGACTGTACACACGTCCACAAGATCTCCTTGCTCTAACAACGAAGGTAAGAACATTACTTGTGTACGGATCACGTGGTCGTGTTAGAGAACTTGTGGATTAACCAAGGTCGGGTGCGATCATCGTACTACAGGTATTGCCCGGTCTAGCTTGCCCCCCAGGAGGTGTGCTTTGGAGGCTATTTGAGCCAATTCGTATGCGTCGGTGATTGGTTGCGGCGTCAATTAACAAATTTAAGATTGGCATCGGATATTCATCTTTAGGGGTTGCCAAATTTAAATTATGAAAATTGATGCAACTGCGTAAAGTGCCATTTTTCTTTAACACTAGTACGATATTCGCCAACAATTCAACGTATCGAGCGGTCCGAATAAACCCAGCTTTTAAAAGTCGAACTAGTTCGTCTTTTATGCCGAGTTGTTCTTCGGTCGAGAATCGTCGATGAGGGTTGGCGAAAAGGCTTACAACCAGCCTTGATGCATAATTCATGCTCGATGAGGGTTCGATCTAGACCAGGCATCTCATGGTAACTCCAAGAAAAACAATCTTTAAACTCATTAAGTAATTTACAAAGTTCAGTTTTCATGGATTAGGGTAACAACGCACTAATAAATAACGGTTGAGGGTCATCGGCCGTTCCAACATCTATTTCCTCTAGTGGGTCTTTGCTTTGGGGCCAACTGTCTTCGAGCTCGATCGGGTGGTGCAAAATTATTTTAACACACAAATTTAACCCTCTTTTGACAATTGTAGTACAAGTATAAGTAGGGCTCGTTCTGGGCCGGGGATTAGGAGGGCTTGCTAATAACCTCTAAACTGACTCAAAAACATAAAACTAAATTTAAAAACACTTAACAAGACTCACAAGACTCAAAGAAAACTTAAAATACTCACAACAGCTTAAAACAACTAAATAAACTTAAACTAGACACTAGGATTGACTTTGGACGAAAATTGACTTTTACTTGAATCAAAACATTTAAAAACACAAATTAAAACAGATTCTAACTAATTAGACACACTCAAGTAAATGGGGATTGAGTTTTTGGACGAAGTTGAAACAAACAAACAAGTATGAAAAACTAGACAGATTGTAAAACAAATTTGAGAAATAAGATGATGGATGGGATAGCTAGAGGCTTTTTCTCCACACATGATATGTATGCAAACAACTCGATTTCCAGTTACTACTTCATTGAATTATGAACGACAATGCTCCAAATTAATCGTGACATCACTAATTAACTCTCAGATTTTTCTTGTTTTATTGGATTGGATGACATCATTCGACAACCCAAAACATTCTTCTAAAGTTCCCTACATGACATCATAATAGAGATACAATCAAAGATCATTACGTTTAATGAAAATCATAAGCATTGACAAAGCACTTGCAACTATGACATCATGTCACTCATGCAAGGAATTGAACTTAACGCGATCGTTTATAAGCGACCTTAACTACATGTGAGTATCAATTTGTAACAATTATGTGAAACTTCCTTATATTCTAGCAACGGATTTATGCATGCTAATTAAGTGTCGACCCTTAATTAACAAATACAAATAAGTTATTAATCAAATAGTTAAGCCAATTGCATTCACGATTCAAGAGTTCATAACTGGAATTTATCAAATTATATTGCACACATAATCATGGCTTTGAAATCACCCCTAGCCAAGAGGGGTTTAGCCACTCATATTTACAACAAAACGAAAGGAAATGAATTTAAACATTAGAAACAAAAGAAAGAAAACACCTAAATGCTCCAACGATCCAAGTTGGACAGCAAGCACGTCCAAGCACTTTCCTTCCCTTCCTTTGCTACCGCACAAGGTATTGGTGAGTGTTTGAAGGTTTGTTTGTATGGAGGAATGGATGTGAAGATGAATGGATGTGTTTGGATGAAGGTTGTGTTGAAATGAGAGTGAATGATCTAACAAAGTATGAACTCTATTTATGTTACACACACTTCCTTTTATAGAGGAAGTGCAAGGCAAAGCATGGGTAAAATGGAGTGGTGTTGAAATGATTCAAAGGTGAAAGTGAGTTGAAATGATTCAAAGGTGAAAGTGAAGTAATGATTGATGCAAGAATTAAACATGGATGGAATGCACGGCAAAGGTTTGTTATGGTACAAGGAACCCTTAATTTGTGTCCTAAAATGCATAAGAAACCTTCAATGTTGCTGGAACTTAGGGACATCTAGGATTTAGGAAAGATCAAACCAAAATAGGAAGCCTTGGCTTAACTTTCCTACTTCAAGTAGGAATCTTCATCTTTAGGTCTTTAATTTCGTCTATTCCTTTAGTTCCAAGCATGTGATATTTATTCCAAGCCCAAAATTGCTCCAAAATGCACATTTTTGCATACTTTGTCCGTAGAACCTGAAATTGCACAAAAATGACTTTAAACACTAAAACTACTAAGGACTA
Organism: Malus sylvestris; assembly: GCF_916048215.2. Classification (NCBI taxonomy): domain Eukaryota; kingdom Viridiplantae; phylum Streptophyta; class Magnoliopsida; order Rosales; family Rosaceae; genus Malus; species Malus sylvestris. The sequence continues at coordinate 16,665,938 of NC_062272.1, forward strand.
ACAACATAAATGCATGAGAATAAGCTAACTCAGTCGCATAAATATGCTCCTATCATCGGGGCATCTTTGACTTTGTCAAAGGAAATGACAGGACCATTATCTCATTCAGCGAGAAACTCCACGAGGTTTACACCTAAATTCGGTTGTTTGGAAATAGTATACCAGTGGGTCAGTAGTCGTTCCATGGTAGATGAAATCACGGCCTGACATTCGGCTTATTTGGTGTTAGACATCTAGATCAGTAATAAGGTCAGCCAATTTGAGTCTCGCCGAATTCTGGTGAATAGTCTAGGCGCCAACCTCAATGGCTTTTTGAATTGAAATCCGAGTCGGTCGTCCTTCATCGTTGGAACCGTGCATGGTGATGTAGCCAACGTGGTCGTTATAGTAACGTGCCTGGATCATGTTAGCTTTGAACGACTGATTATTGACAGGATGAACCACGACTGATTTGCCATCCCAGAAGATGAGGACTTGATATAAAGACGAAGGGATACAACCTGTTTAATGGATCCAGTCCCGATCGAGCAATGCGTTATACTCGGTCTTTTAGTCAACTATGAAGAACGCAATCATATGATTGCGACCTACGATATTTACTTCTAACAGAAGTATCCCTTTGGTCTAGGACTTGTCATTGACGAAGCTACTCATGGTGACCCCTGATGGAATAAGTTCGTCATTAAAGCAACATAGTGCTTTCATGATGGAGACGGGCATGATAATGATCGTTGCTCTACAGTCAACAAAGATTTTGGACACTATATATCTTTTGATGTGAGCTGTAACATACAACAGCTTCAAATGATAGAGGTTGGCAGAGGAAGAATGGGGAAACAACTTTGTAAAAGCTGTTTTGAGTTTGTCTTCTTTTGTGGTAAGCTCAATCTCTTCAGTAGCCATAAAATCGATTTGTGTGGCTTCTTCGGCAACCATGTCACTGTCCAGGAGATTTGGTTGGGACGCGGTTAGATAGAACTCGGTAGGTAAGACATGAACCATGCTGATTTCCTTGTTGTCGATGACCGAATAACCCATCGAGTCATGATCTACTTCTGGACTTTCTGGCGACATGTTATTCGTGTAGATAATGTCAGCTTGGTTTTCCTCGGCTGTTGCTGGAGTATGTTTCTGCGATATATCTACAGGAGCCTTCTCGGTCTGTTCATTGGACTTGGGTTCACCGGAAGGTGGAATTTGGTCCGGGACTTGTGTCGTGGCACGAGCTTGCTCCTAATATGTGATGCGGGCATCTCTGGTGTTAAGGTAAACATCTAATCATGCGATGCGTTTTGTTTCATCGGCCATAAGGCCAAAGAGGAAGACAGTCGAAAAGACTTTGAAATGGTACCGTAAATATTGGAGGTCCTCGAGGGAGAAAGGAAGTTCGGCCGCATCAATATCAGTGTATGGATCTACATCAAAGTCGAGGACTCGAGCCCAACGTATATGCTGAAACCTAGCTTTTAACCTCTGGTTCAAAGTTTATTGGATGATTCGTTCAGCATCTGGGCATGTTAGAATGAGAGCAATAATATATTTGTATGCTTTCGGCAAGCCGTATAAGTCATTATCCGAATGCTTTTTATGAAACACCCGCATGTATTCTAAAGCTTCACCGAGGAACGGTGGGTGTAGATTCTGTCTGACTCTGATCAACGGTTCATGTGCGGGTAGTGGAGGAAGTTTGCTCTCGGCTTCCACATGGAAGTACTCGAGGCGAGCTTTCATTTCTCCGGGCCAAAGAAGGAGTTTGATGTACTTATAAGATTCTTCTATTATGGTCTCAAAGTCACGATCGATCACCTTCTTTCCTTAAAGTAATTCAGCCATGATTGCTAGCGGTTGTTGGTTATCCTCATTACCTGTTATTTCTTTCGGCTGTTATTTGGTAGCTGTGGTAGCCCGAGCCGTTTATCAGCTGGCCATGCAGTTTATTCGCTAGCGTCTGTATTTCTATGATTTAGAGAGTGCGGTATACACGCAGGTAGGAAAATTATAACTATACCACCGTTGATCATATGGCTCAAGCGGCTTGAAGGATTTATGGCTCGTAGATGAACTTGAGCTGCTAGAGTTGCGCGTATAATAGCCCTCGTTATAAAATTGTGTGTCGAAATCAAGGTATCGTTTGGCTAACGGTGGCCCGTTCATCCGTGTTTGAGGGTCGAGCCAATCCAAAACTCCCTGGCGTTGACCTGCACCGAGCTCTTTGTGAGGTGTTGTTGCGGCCATAAGAAGCGGTCGTTGTATTGTAGCTTGAGGTGGTTTCTCCTGTGGCTCGTTGGAGATGACGTCTGCATTACACCGACTACATAAAATTACTGGCCTATTCGCTTCTTCTATGCCGGAGTCTAACATAAGCTTAACGATAGTTAGTCCCGAAAAATCTTTTAGCAGCTTGTATGAAAATAAATCAATCTTGAGCCATGGTCGAGAGTTGTGCTTTGGGACGTGTTGCATTGAAATGAACTTGGCCTTTCCTTTTCCTTTATCCTCAGGCAAACGAGCATCTACCATGTTTATTGTCGTTGTAGGAAATAGGTCGGTGTCGACGCCCATTTTCTTTTCTGGAAACTTGAGTTTGCCATTGTCGTCTTGAAACACGACGCATTTGTTCGTTGTAAACTTGTCTGAGTTATGGTATTTGCAATAAAATTTCCCTTTTAAGTCGTCAGCCGTAGGAATATTATACCCCAACTAGTAGAAAATGGCGTCGATCTTAGTTATGTCGAAGGTGTAGGCCTTTAATGTTTTCATGGCCACTTCTACACTGGCCGAACAGGTTTAGACATCTTTGGGGTTGGCATGTGCCAATGCCTTGCATACATAAGGTTTATCAATCACTATCTCGGCTCTGTCTATGTTGACACATTGGGGTTCTTCGACCTCGACCGATGCATAACTGACTGCAACGTTCTTATAGATCATCCCTCGAGATGAGGATTTCGAGATATTTTCTTCTCGGAGCAGATAATCATAATGTTCAACGTGTTGAGCCAGCTTATACATATCTCGAAAATTTTCCCCCAAGAATTTCTTTTTGTATTCCACGTCTAGCACATTTAAAGCGAGCCTGACAATTTCGACTTCAGGGAGAGGTACTCAGCACCAATTTCTGGAATATTTATACCTTGTAAGATAATCCATTGGTGACTCGTCAGATGCTTAAGCCATCCTGGCCAATGAAGAAACTGACATTTCCATTCCCGGCCGATAGAATTGCTCATGGAAATTTTTTACTAGTTTCTCCCAACTCTGGATGGAGTTAGGTGGGAGGTTGATGTACCATGCGAATGCTGAGCCCGTCTACTAGAAGTTGAATACTCGTAGTTTATGGAAGTCACTATTAACATCTCCGTATTGCACAGTGAATCGAGCTACATGTTCTAACGAATACAAGGACGATTCTCCAGTAAAAAGGCTGAAGTATGGGATTTTAAAGCCTTTAGAATATTTAAACTCTTCTACATAAGTTGGGTATGAATGGATGAATGTTGGGAACTTAAGGCCCTTTTTCAGGGTCGAATCGATCATTCTTTGGACCTTAACCATATCAACGGATGTTGTTTCTGCTCCTTGGTCAAATTCATCCACCTTGCTACTTGATCCACTCATTTTTTCCAAATCAATCATTTTGAGCCGAGCAAATCCTGTCTCGGCCGGTAATGCTGGTATTGGATTGTTCTTTGGAATAGGTTGTCTAGATCGATCGGTGTGCCCAATATTCTGGGTATTACTAACCAAAACCTCGAGCAATCTAGTGTGCATGGCGCTATAACCATGTACTTCTTCGAGTATCCCTTTTATTTCTTGGCTAAACGTTTGCTCAAACTGCCAAGATTGCTCTTCAAGACGTCTTAAAAAAATGACCTAGTTAGTGGATCAAATGCTTCACCATCGTCCTCGTCACAATCCTCTACTATTCCTTCAACAAAAATTCCTTTTGTCACTCTGGCGGTGATCTCCGCATCACGAGCTTGTCCGCCGAGACTGACTTCTTTTTCTCGGCGTGTTGCACTTGTGGCTTCGGGTGTGATGGCAATAGGAGGATTCTGTGTCTGTGACAAACCATCATGATTTGGGTTTTGGACTGTGTGTGGAAGGTTAGTCGTGGACTTTCCCATGACTGTTTTCTTTTTAACCGATCGTGTCTCAATGGTCATGAACTTCGTAATTTTAGCATTGGGTCCCACTAGGCGTGCCAAAATTTTGACCTTAAAAACTACCAAGCCTACATGGCGCACAGGCCAAGTAATCAATAAGCTAACTACGTCCTTTAGTTATGTGCGGGGCGTGCCAACTCGATGACCGAGCTCGGTCGATGAGTAAAATATATGGATGTGGCGTTGAGCGCCCTGCTAACTTCTTGATCTTGCGACTACGGCCGGGGAAGGAACACGTTTCAACCTTCGAGTTCTAGAGCTTAAAGACAAGGCTGCTAGTCTTGTGAAGTTCACAGATTGTTGGCGCCGGGTTCGGTTACGGTGATTATATTCGTAAGAGTATAAACACGTCGAACCCGCACAAAACTATATGGACACAAGTACTCAAAAGAGATGTATGTCTTGATGGTGAATGTGGTTCGACCGTCAGAATGTCGAACTCTAAAACTAACTTGTGAATATCCAATCATAAACCAACTCAGCGTTCAATGTGCCGAGCCCAGTAATCTGTAACACATCACTTCGCCGAGAAAGATAATGAGATGACCTCTGCCAATAAGGACTCGAAAATCTTTCTTGACCCAGACTTGGATAGGTAACCAGTCGGTCTCGACGTAGTGCTGTTTATCCAAACTGAAGGTGCTCGGCTATCGACTGATTCTACAACAATAGTGCTGTTTATCCAAACTAAAGATGTCACCAGTTGCCTTCACAGTGCTCTATTTATCCAAACTGAATATGTGTTGGTGGAAAAAGAAAATAAAAAATCTCAAGGTTGTTGAGAGGTTTTGCGTAAAGCGAGAGTTTGCACAGAGCAGTTTTGTGTGTTGAATTGGAGGGGCTTCAAATGTTGCACGGTGTCTTGGATTTATAGCGACGAGCCTGCTTTTGGCCGAACTAAAGATATACTTGGATTAGGACTCCTCAACCTAATCCGATTAAACTTCGACCAATCCTAATCTCCATAGGATTCTGAACCAAACCTCCAAACAAACCAGGTTCATCTCCTAATCCCAAGTACATTAGCTTTAAGACTCCTTATTATACCAGGATTCAACTACTTCACCTTTATCAGAAATAATCCTCTTCATAGCAGGATTCGGCCAAGCTCGACAGCGATGGCCCATGACAAAGACTTTAAATAAACACCATTGGGCCGAGAATATTTATGAGCTCGGCCCAAAATAACATTTTGGGTCCAAACAAAGACAAACAAAAACAAAATGGATGCATGCACTCGTATGTGATCAATGGCCGAGAATATTTATGAGCTCGGACCAAAATAACATTTTGGGTCCAAACAAAGACCAAAAAAAAAAAAACAAAATGGATGCATGCACTCGTATGTGATCAATGACTAAGGTTTGTGGTCCTTCCAAAAAAGCCCAAAGCTACGACAGTATATTTTTTTAAGTCAAAGTTAAGGCAGTGCTAGGGCATTCTTCGCTAATTTCGGCACACCTAGGCTAGCTAGAAGACTATACATTGGCACTGGCCTATAAAGATGGCCATCTCAGAATTTTTTTGTGCAAAACCATAGCAAATTCACATTTGCAATTTATCCGGAAATAAAAAATTTCATGGAAGAAAAAGTTGAGATACACATTTAACGATAGTTTTTTCAAATTCATACTACTCCAAGCCAAAATCCAAACTGTGGGCTCTCATACTGGATAAGCCTGTCTGGGATATTCGAATAGGCTGAGCACGGCCCAACTTCTTTGAAACCGAAGGCAAATACCTTTCTAATTTGGCCACAATAAATCTTTTGGGCAAGGTCATTGTGTAACAGTATATATAAGTGCCCGTTAATAAATTATGGTCAACAAACAATACGAGTTGTAAGGTACATTGGTCAAAGTTTCATGATTACTTTACCTCACACAAATTGTTTATCGTTTGTTAACGTTTTGGTAAACAGTTTTTTGATTTTCAGTATCAAAAATGAGTTTGACTAGTTGTTTTGTGAAAATAAACTCAGAAAACGTAAAATACAGAAAACAATATTTAGCTTAAGTTTTGGAGAACATCAAATTGATGTTTCCTCTGCTTTTCAAGAAAAGTTTTCAAAATAATGAATAATAGAATATATATTTTAAAAATAAAGTTTGATTGTAAAAATAAATAAAATCATGTATGTCACCACTACTGTCACCATTGTCACCACCATCACCACAACATCTCTATCGTCTCTCCATCATCACCACCACCGCAACCATCTTTGACGCTACCACCTCCCACCATTCTCGCCGCCACCACCATATCCCCACCGTCATCACCCCTGCCACCATGGCCACCACCACCTCCATCGTCTCATCATCGTCACAACCGACACACGACCACCTACGCCATAACTAACACCATCATACTATCCATCGTCATCACTTCTGCCACCATGGTCACCATCAGCTCCACCGTCTCAACATGCCAACAACCAACATCACCGCCACATACACCTCTGTCGCCACCAGTAACACCACCATGGCCACAATTGACATTAGCGCCACCTTCTTACCATGATTGCCACCACCTACACCTCCGCTGCCATATTAATCTAGAGTCATCGTCCCAACCACCATGGCCATCACCGCCACTACCATCACCACATTCTCCACCCCATTACCCGCAACATTGTCACCACCATCTCCACGTACCCCATTACGCTCACTACTACCACCAGTCCAACCACCATTGCTCCGAACACCATTCTCATCTCAACCACTATCTTTACTACCACTGGCATGATTACTATGGAACACGAATATATATATATATATATATATATATATATATATATATGTATATACATTTTAGATATTAGTACCAGATGCATTTTCAATGTTTTCATTCTAATAAACCATTTACGAATTAAACTACCTGATACATTCTCAAATCATAAAATACAAAATCATATTTTTAGTTTTTATTTTACAAAAATAATTACAAAATCATACTTTTCTTTTTTATTTTACAAAAATAATTCTTAGAAGTCGTTTTGCAAAACTTTACCAAACAAGCCCTAAGTTTTCAATGTCAGAATCAAAGTAATCAATAACTATACCACAAAAATGATTGAATATATACATAAGCATATGCCAAATATTAAAAAAGAACAATAAAGTGCATGGACGGCAAAATTAGAGAATATTAAAAAACTTATAAAATATGTGAATTTATGAATTATATTTTGAAATTTTTTAGATTACTCCAATTTCAAAATTTCTGAAGATGCAAAATATTCAGCATTTGAAAATTTTAATTTGAAGCGATTCTAAAATCTTGGAACGAATTAAAAATGTTACTTCCCATCTGTTCCATCCGAAAATCAGCCCTACACTGCATTCACCGTTAGTGAATTCCACATCAATCAAGTTCAACAATTTCCTCCAATCTCACTTTTATTACCTAAACACTGCGCACATATCTTTAATTTCTGTATGTACATTTTTTTCCGCCTTTTGATGTATGCGTAAAGTAATAATATTGCTTATATTACATAAAGATATAATTCCATAGTGGATAAAAGAACTTCAACACAAAATTTAGCTATTCTTATATTTTTTTAAAAAAAAAAAAAACTAATAAAAAGGGTTTGAAAACTTTGAGTTTTAATAATAAGGACAAAATAAAGGGTAAAATGAATAGTATCATGATTGACTTTTTAGTATAAAAATGTGGTTTTTCGTTAAAGTAAACAGTACCATGAAATGTTCGTTAAAGTTCCCTAAAAAAAAGTTAACTCTGCAAGGACTTATAGAATGATTAAAGTATTTATCTTTATATACCCAACATCTTGATTTCTCACAACTCTAATACGGCTTGTATCAACAATAGGCTCACTCCAAATCCATTATGCCTAATTAACATGAATGTGGATCCTCTTTATGAGGATCTCAGGGATCCTTCAATCACATCCGTTTATCATACATCATGCGGTCAATTTTCATCAGGTACTATTTATATTCAATTTTAAATAAAAAAATTTACAATAATTTCTGATCTCAAGATGTACGATAAACGGATATAATGAAATGATTCCTAGAATCCTCACAAAGAGGACAAAGAGGATCTAGAGAGGATCCTAATTCAATGAACATGGCCAGAAACTCATAACCAAGTGGAAAGTTGAGCGCATGTTTTTTCTCTTTTCCTTAATAAATGATGTTCACGCGCATATTTTCTCTTAATATACAAATGTTTATTTATATAATTGAAAACTTTATAAGATATAATTGAAAGGAAAATAAAAAAAGGAATGCAAAATGAGAAAATGAGTACACGAAAATTGTTTTCCTTTCTTTTTTAATTCTATGTAATTAATGATTTACCACTTTATTTTATTGAACATAACCAATTTATCATAGTAGTAGAAAGGGTACTGCAAGTTCAAATTCAAAACTGTTGGGGAGGTCACGGGGCTTCTTCTCTCTGAGGTCAGCAGAATTGGAAATCAAAAGGAAGGAGAAAGAGAGGTTTGTGGTATTTGTTTGGAAGATTTTAAGGCAGAAAAACAGGCCGTGGATCTCAGCTGTGCCCACAAGTTCCACTCCAATTGCCTTCTTCCAAGGCTTCACGTCCATCCGGATTGCCCTTACTGTAGCACCCATGTTCGTTGCTCTTAAATTTCAGGGATACCAAAGGGAATCAACTACGCAGTTCACATTCTTGGATCATTGTACCAAAGCATATAGTAACTCTACCTATGTGGTAAATGTACTAGTTTGATGGTTTCCTTTTGTTCAAGTAGCTTGTAGCTCAAGTCTAAGGAGTATCTGCTTTTGCATCCGAAGCTGTGTTTGATCTTTTTCCTTGTGTGAGTTAAAAACATTGTCAACCCGCCACTTAATACTAAGATCTAAAAGTATTTTTCTTTACTTGTAAGTGAGATGTCTCAAGTTCTTTTCTTGCCAAAGGTGAATATGAACCACATTATTGCTAACATTTTATGAAGTTAAGCCCATCCTCCTAATATAGATAATATCATAATATCATTTGTTTCAAAAATATTGCCAACCGAATTAACTACTGCCTAATAAGGCCAAACCCATTGCAATACAAACTGTATTAGACGGACATTTAGCTTGATGTTTTTTTACAAGATACCCAACAGGCCCTACTTGTGCGTATGCATTCTTGAATATGCTTTAAACTAATTTAAACTACGAGAAAAACGACCGGAATTGGTGGAGTGTATCCGCTTAAGATAGCTTAGCTTTGTCCGCGTCTACAACTTAAATAAAAGAAAAATCATGTGAAACATAGACCACAAATGTCCGCGTATGCATTCTTGAATATCCTTTACCCGTTGACCAATCCGAGGTGATTAGGTTCTAGTTTCTTTAAACCTTTGCCAACTGACAAACAAGAAAGACCGAATCGGCCAACTTGTGAATATGCGGGCGGGTTGGGGGGTTTGTCGGGTTGTACTAATTGTTGTCGATGCAAATTTTCACCATCTTCAGTCTTGACAAAAATGCACTTGCAAAACAATCAACACCTTTGATTAAAAACCTAAGTCTCGCGTGCCCACGAGGTGGGAGAGGGTTAGGTCAATGGATCTCCGATGCTTAAGTTAGTTTCTCTGAAAGAATAAAGTGTTTAGGGCTTTTGTAAGGTTGCAAAAGCTCTCAAAATTTGGTTGAATATGGGGTATTTCTAGAGATAGGGCCGGCCATAGTGTTTTTATGGAGAAATATTCTCTAAATATTCTTAAGTGTTGTAGGCATAATTTACTGAACAATTATGGAGGGCTTAGAGAGAGAAGGTGCAACATATAGAGAGAAGAGATAGATGTGTAATTGTGGGTGTGTTCTATTCCACCCTATTGTGCCTTTATTTATAGTAGTAGGATAGGTAAAAACCTTTCCCTTTAGGATTACAACATTTAATAGGTAATCAATTTCTAATAGGAATATAAGAGATATTCCAAGATATACTAGTACAACAACAACAACAACAAAGCCTTTTCCCACTAAGTGGGGTCGGCTATATGAATCCTAGAACGCCATTGCGCTCGGTTTTGTGTCATGTCCTCCGTTAGATCCAAGTACTCTAAGTCTTTTCTTAGAGTCTCTTCCAAAGTTGTCCTAGGTCTTCCTCTACCCCTTCGGCCCTGAACCTCTGTCCCGTAGTCACATCTTCGAACCGGAGCGTCAGTCGGCCTTCTTTGCACATGTTCAAAATCACCGGAGCCGATTTTCTCTCATCTTTCCTACAATTTCGGTTACTCCTACTTTACCTCGGATATCCTCATTCCCAATCTTATCCTTTCTCGTGTGCCCACACATCCCACGAAGCATCCTCATCTCCGCTACACCCATTTTGTGTACGTGTTGATGCTTCACCACCCAACATTCTGTGCCATACAACATCGCTAGCCTTATTGCCGTCCTATAAAATTTTCCCTTGAGCTTCAGTGGCCTACGACGGTCACACAACATGCCGGATGCACTCTTTCCATCCAGCTCGTATTCTATGGTTGAGATCTCCATCTAATTCTCCGTTCTCTTGCAAGATAGATCCTAGGTAGCGAAAACGATCGCTTTTTGTGATCTTCGCTAGATTGCTCCGGTCATTAGTGTGGATAAGTATATAAATGGATAGAGATAGGAAAGCAAACACAAGATGTACGTGGTTCACCCAGATTGGCTACGTCCACGGAATAGAAGAGTTCTCATTAATTGTGAAGGGTTTACACAAGTACATAGGTTTAAGCTCTCATTTAGTGAGTACAAGTGAATGATTTAGTACAAATGACATTAGGAAATATTGTGGGAGAATGATCTCGTAATCACGAAACTTCTAAGTATCGGAGTGTGGTGTCGTCTTGACTTGCCTTATCTGTCTCATAGGTAGATGTGGCATCTTCTCTGGAAGTACTCTTCCTCCATCCAGGGGTGGTATCTTTAACTGGTGGAGATGCACAAGGTAATGTATCAATTTCACTTGAAGCTTACTTGTAGTTTCAGGCTTGGTCAAGCGCGATACAAACCATGTAGTAGGAGTCCCCCAAGTCGCCGAGCTAGGGGGTCTGCTGAAAGAGGTGACAGACAAGGTAAGCAATCAGAGCTCCGACTGATTGTTCACCTTCTCCCCATCTTGCAGCAGCATGAAGGATAAAGAGAAGAAAAATGAGAAGAGATGATATGAGATACTTTTGCTTTTGAAGAAGTAACTTTCCACAGGCTTATTCTTGAACTGAGCTGGAGGGTTTTCTGGTTTTCTCCAGAGTATAAGGCCGACTGAAGAATTTGAGGGTCAAAACAAGTCCATCAAATCTAGAGTACGTTCCACCCTGCTGATATGGGATACTTTTGCTTTTGACAGAGTAATGAATGTATCGGCACGTGTGCTGTTACGCTTGTCTCCACATGCTTCCTTGTATCCTTCGCACTTGCCCTATTTGTTCCTCAAGCAGATGCGGAATCTTCCCTGGAAACATAAGATGTTGAAGATGAGTACTCAAGAGCAATGCCAGGTAAGTAATCAGGTAAGGGGTTCCAGGCAGTCAGTTCCTGGCTGGAAGCTTGATTCCAAGTGCTGACTGATTGCTCTCTTTCTCCTTGTCTTGCAGGTAAAAACAAGGCCAAAAGAAAAGACAGGGAAAAAGCATGATATGGGATACTCTTGCTTTTAACCCTGATGATATGAGATATTCTTGCTCTAGTATAGCTTGTTTGTAGAGGTATTATCGGGGGGAAAGAAAGCTGAATATTTCGAAAGGCTTCGTTGGGAGTGCCCTCTCAGATATGATGAAGGGTTGAGCATTTTTGCAGGTCTGCCTGTCCGTTGGGGATGGAGGTCGACATATATAGGAGTCTCCCTAACAACAAGTAGTAATGCTATTCCTTTACCCTGCTTGGTCATAGCACGGTAGTGGGAGCTGCCAGTTTCACATGTTTTAACTCTGTCAGAGCACTTTGAAAAAGTGGTCTGTGGTATCTGGCTCTCGAGATTCGGAGAACGATGCCTCTTCGATTTTTGAGAAAGCAATCATGCTGGGGGTATGACTCTCGAGATTCGGAGAGCAGTGTCTCTTCGATTTTTGAGGAAGTAATCATGTTGGGAGTCTGGCTCTCGAGATTCGGAGGGCGGTGCCTCTTCGATTTTGGAGCAAGCAATCTTGTTGGGAGTGTTGTCTCGAATGTGAGTAAAGGTTGGGCATGTTTGCTAGTCTACCTTGCCACGAAGCACAAAGGTTGACACACAGGGACTTTCCAATTATCCAGCAATGGTACTGTTCCTTTACCCTCTCTTCGATTTTGAGAAAGTAGTCATGTTGGGAGTCTGGCTCTCGAGATTCGGAGGACGGTGCCTCTTCGATTTTGGAGCAAGCAATCTTATTGGGAGTGTTTTCTCGAATGTGAGTAAAGGTTGGGCATGTTTGCTAGTCTACCTTGCCACGAAGCACAGAGGTTGACACACAAGGACTTTCCAATTATCCAGCAGTGGTACTGTTCCTTTACAGTTGTGGGTAATAATATGGTAGCTAGACCTTCAAAATTTATGTGTCTAAACTTTTGTTAGTGCTGTTTCTTTGCTATTCTTTTACCTTTCTTGGTCAGAGCGATGTAGTGGGAGCTGCAAGCTTCACGTGCTCAACTTTGGCAGAGAACTTTGGCAAAGTTATTTGTGGTACCCATGAGCTATTGTTGCGTGTGGGAAGTGGGTGATTGAACAGTAAGATTCATGTGCTTTCTACTTCACCAGAAGTCTTCGACAGAATGCCCATAATTTCTGCAAAGCTGAGTGTGCGTGTGACAGGTGCTGACAAGGCTAGAAAAGTAGGTGCCTCTTCGATTTCTAAGATCGGCCCTCGTGGTCTCTGAGCAGCCCAGCTTTTGAGAAAGCGAGCGCCTCTTCGATTGATTCGGAGAACGATGCCTCATCGATTTTTGAAAAAGCAATCATGCTGGGGGTCTGGCTCTCGAGATTCGGGGAGCAGTGTCTCTTCGATTTTTTAGAAAGTAATCATGTTGGGAGTCTGGCTCTCGAGATTCGGAGGGCGGTGCCTCTTCGATTTTGGAGCAAGCAATCTTGTTGGGAGTGTTTTCTCGAATGTGAGTAAAGGTTGGGCATGTTTGCTAGTCTACCTTGCCACGAAGCACAGAGGTTGACACACAGGGACTTTCCAATTATCCAGCAATGGTACTGTTCCTTTACCCTCTCTTCGATTTTTAAGAAAGTAGTCATGTTGGGAGTCTGGCTCTCGAGATTCGGAGGACGGTGCCTCTTCGATTTTGGAGCAAGCAATCTTATTGGGAGTGTTTTCTCGAATGTGAGTAAAGGTTGGGCATGTTTGCTAGTCTACCTTGCCACGAAGCACAGAGGTTGACACACAGGGACTTTCCAATTATCCAGCAGTGGTACTGTTCCTTTACCCTTGTGGGTAATAATATGGTAGCTAGACCTTCAAAATTTATGGGTCTAAACTTTGTTAGTGCTGTTTCTTTGCTATTCTTTTACCCTTCTTGGTCAGAGCGATGTAGTGGGAGCTGCAAGCTTCACGTGCTCAACTTTGGCAGAGAACTTTGGCAAAGTTATCTGTGGTACCCATGAGCTATTGTTGCGTGTGGGAAGTGGGTGATTGAACAGTAAGATTCATGTGTTTTCTACTTCCCCAGAAGTCTTTGACAGAATGCCCATAATTTCCGCAAAACTGAGTGTGCGTGTGACAGGTGCTGACAAGGCTGGAAAAGGCTGGAAAAGTAGGTGCCTCTTCTATTTCTGATATCGGCCCTCGTGGTCTCTGGGGAGCCCAGCTTTTGAGAAAGCGAGCGCCTCTTCGATTTTTGAGATCGGCCTTCGTGGTCTTTGAGCAGCCCAACTTTTGAGAAAGCAAACGCCTCTTCGATTTCTGAGATCAACCCTTGTGATCTCTAAGCAGCCCAGCTTTTGAGAAAGCAAACGCCTCTTCGATTTCTGAGCAGGCGCCTCTTCGATTTCTGAAGCTTCGTCGAGTGCAGATTTTTATAGGGGCTGGCATTAAGTTCCAAAGCACACTTGAATCTCCACCAGTAGAAGCTTCATTCTTGCACTTCTAAGATCTTGATTTGTCCGACCTCTTCTCTCTTCAACACCTTTGAAAATGTCTGGCCCCTCCGACCGTCGTTTTGACTTGAACCTTGTTGAAGAGGCAGCCCCGCCTTCTCCAGACAACATATGGCGCCCATCCTTCGTCTCCCCTACTGGTCCTCTTACCGTTGGGGATTCCGTGATGAAGAATGATATGACCGCTGCGGTGGTGGCCAGGAACCTTCTCACTCCCAAAGATAACAGACTACTTTCCAAACGGTCTGATGAGTTAGCTGTTAAGGATTCGCTGGCTCTCAGTGTTCAGTGTGCAGGTTCTGTGTCTAATATGGCCCAACGCCTATTTGCTCGAACCCGCCAAGTTGAATCATTGGCGGCTGAAGTGATGAGTCTCAAACAGGAGATTAGAGGGCTCAAGCATGAGAATAAACAGTTGCACCGGCTCGCACATGACTATGCTACAAACATGAAGAGGAAGCTTGACCAGATGAAGGAAACTGATGGTCAGGTTTTACTTGATCATCAGAGATTTGTGGGTTTGTTCCAAAGGCATTTATTGCCTTCGTCTTCTGGGGCTGTACCGCGTAATGAAGCTCCAAATGATCAACCTCTGATGCCTCCTCCTTCTAGGGTTCTGTCCAGTACTGAGGCTCCAAATGATCCCCCTCCGGTGCCTTCTCTTTCTGAGGCTCTACCGACTGCTGAGACTTCTCCTAAGCAACCTTTGTGAAGGCTCCCTCTTGTGTGCTTATTTTGACTCATGTATATGTACATATTTGTAGCTTATCGGGGATATCAATAAATAAGCTTTCCTTCATTTCAACGTATTGTGTTAAATACACCAAAGCCTTCTTCGCTAAGTTCTTTGAATTTTCTTTTGTTAAAGCTTGTATGTTGAAGCTTTCTGAGTGGAGCATGTAGGTTGGGGTAGTGTTCCCTTAATTTCCCGAGTGAGGAAAACTTCTCGGTTCGAGACTTGGAAAATCCAAGTCACTGAGTGGGATCGGCTATATGAATCTTAGAACGCCATTGTGCTCGATCCTGTGTCATGTCCTTCGTTAGATCCAAGTACTCTAAGTCTTTTCTTAAAGTCTCTTCCAAAGTTTTCCTAGGTCTTCCTCTACCCCTTCGGCCCTGAACCTCTGTCCCATAGTCGCATCTTCTAATCGGAACGTCAGTAGGCCTTCTTTGCACATGTCCAAACCACCGTAACCGATTTTCTCTCATCTTTCCTTCAATTTCGGCTACTCCTACTTTACCCCGGATATCCTCATTCCTAATCTTATCCTTTCTCGTGTGCCCACACATCCAACGAAGCATCCTCATCTCCGCTACACCCATTTTGTGTACGTGTTGATGTTTCACCGCCCAACATTCTGTGCCATACAGCATCGCCGGCCTTATTGCCGTCCTATAAAATTTTCCCTTGAGCTTCAGTGGCATACGGCGGTCACACAACACACCGGATGCACTCTTCCACTTCATCCATCCAGCTTGTATTCTATGGTTGAGATCTCCATCTAATTCTCCGTTCTTTTGCAAGATAGATCCTAGGTAACGAAAACGGTCGCTCTTTGGTATTTCTTGATCTCCGATCCTCACCCCTAACTCGTTTTGGCCTCCATTTGCACTGAACTTGCACTCCATATATTCTGTCTTTGATCGGCTTAGGCGAAGACCTTTAGATTCCAACACTTCTCTCCAAAGGTTAAGCTTTGCATTTACCCCTTCCTGAGTTTCATCTATCAACACTATATCGTCTGCGAAAAGCATACACCAAGGAATATCATCTTGAATATGTCGTGTTAACTCATCCATTACCAACGCAAAAAGGTAAGGACTTAAGGATGAGCCTTGATGTAATCCTACAGTTATGGGAAAGCTTTCGGTTTGTCCTTCATGAGTTCTTACGGCAGTCTTTGCTCCTTCATACATATCCTTTATAGCTTGGATATATGCTACTCGAACTCTTTTCTTCTCTAAAATCCTCCAAAGAATGTCTCTTGGGACCCTATCATACGCTTTTTCCAAATCTATAAAGACCATGTGTAAATCCTTTTTCCCATCTCTATATCTTTCCATCAATCTTCGTAAGAGATAGATTGCCTCCATGGTTGAGCGCCCTGGCATGAACCCGAATTGGTTGTCCGAAACCCGTGTCTCTTGCCTCAATCTATGCTCAATGACTCTATCCCAGAGCTTCATTGTATGACTCATTAGCTTAATACCTCTATAGTTCATGCAATTTTGTACGTCGCACTTATTCTTGTAGATAGGCACCAAAGTGCTCATTCGCCACTCATTTGGCATCTTCTTCGTTTTCAAAATCCTATTGAAAAGGTCAGTGAGCCATGTTATACCTGTCTCTCCCAAAAGTTTCCACACTTCGATTGGTATATCGTCTGGGCCTATTGCTTTTTTATGCTTCATCTTCTTCAAAGCTACAACCACTTCTTCCTTCCGGATTCGACGATAAAAAGAGTAGTTTCTACACTCTTCTGAGTTACTCAACTCCCCTAAAGAAGCACTCATTTCATGTCCTTCATTGAAAAGATTATGAAAATAACCTCTCCATCTGTCTTTAACCGCGTTCTCTGTAGCAAGAACCTTTCCATCCTCATCCTTGATGCACCTCACTTGGTTTAGGTCCCTTGTCTTCTTTTCCCTTGCTCTAGATAGTTTATAGATATCCAACTCTCCTTCTTTGGTATCTAGTCGTTTATACATATCGTCGTAAGCCGCTAACTTAGCTTCTCTGACAGCTTTCTTCGCCTCTTGCTTCGCTTTTCTATACCTTTCACCATTTTCATCAGTCATCTCCTTGTATAAGGCTTTACAACATTCCTTCTTAGCCTTCACCTTTGTTTGTACCTCCTCATTCCACCACCAAGATTCCTTTTGGTGTGGGGCAAAGCCCTTGGACTCTCCTAATACCTCTTTTGCTACTTTTCGGATACAACTAGCCATGGAATCCCACATTTGGCTAGCTTCCCCCTCTCTATCCCACACACATTGGGTGATTACCTTCTCTTTGAAAATGGCTTGTTTTTCTTCTTTTAGATTCCACCATCTAGTCCTTAGGCACTTCCAAGTCTTGTTCTTTTGTCTTACTCTTTTGATATGTACATCCATCACCAACAAGCGATGTTGATTAGCCACGCTCTCTCCTGGTATAACTTTGCAATCCTTACAAGTTATACGATCCCCTTTCCTCATTAGAAGAAAATCTATTTGTGTTTTTGACGACCCACTCTTGTAGGTGATCACATGTTCTTCTCTCTTCTTAAAGAAGATGTTGGCTAAGAAGAGATCATATGCCATTGCAAAATCCAAGATAGCTTCCCCATCCTCGTTTCTCTCCCCAAAACCATGGCCACCATGAAAACCTCCATAGTTGCCTGTCTCCCTGCCCACGTGTCCATTTAAATCTCCTCCTATAAATAACTTCTCCGTCTGAGCAATTCCTTGCACCAAGTCTCCAAGATCTTCCCAAAATTTCTCCTTCGAACTCATATCCAACCCTACTTGAGGTGCGTACGCACTAATCACATTGATAAGTTCTTGTCCTATTACAATCTTGATTGCCATGATTCTATCTCCTACCCTCTTGACATCTACAACATCTTGTACCAAGGTCTTGTCCACGATGATGCCAACACCGTTTCTCGTTCTATTTGTGCCCGAATACCAAAGTTTAAACCCTGAGTTTTCTAGATCCTTTGCCTTACTACCAACCCACTTAGTTTCTTGTAGGCACATAATATTTATCCTTCTCCTCACCATAACTTCCACTACTTCCATAGATTTTCCCGTTAAGGTTCCTATATTCCACGTTCCTAAACGCATTTTGCTCTCTTGAACTCTACCCTTCTGTCCTAGCTTCTTCACCTTCCCCCGTCTAATAGGATCAAAGTACTTCTTTTGTGTGTCCCGGGTAAAGTTGATGTAGATTCCCTCTTTAATAGGAAATTAGGTCCTTCTAGGAAAGGGAAATAAATTTCTCTCAAAACCTATTTAAGTCCACCTTAAGTGGGTTATTAAATCAATTTTGGATAGCGATTTATTCTACCCTACAAGAGAGAAAGACTTTAGAGGATATTTGTTCCCCCTCCTCTAGCAATCTTCTACATTTTGCCCGTGCAAAGGACTGTCTTTCGTTGATTTTTTCGTCTTCTCTGTGCTGTACTGATGTGAGAAAAATTTAATTTTTTCTTGTCTTCTTCTTGGATAGTGCTTTTGCGGGGCAGCCGTCAGGGTGGTGTGGCACGTCTGCTGGTAAGGGCCAAGAGTCAGCTCGGCATGGACCGATGAGGCGTCGTGGTAGGGGCCACTGCTTGGGTTGTTTGGCTTGGCTAGAGCTAAAGGCAACTTGTGCGACCAAGGTCGCGGATTATGGCGCTGGGGCGCAGTGCTAGGCAAGCCATATGGCTCATGTCCTTTGGGCTCTTAGACCTTACTCGGGCCAGGCTGGCGACTGAAAGAAATGAGGAGGTCGTGGGCCTCATGGGTTGCTGGAATGCTGGGCATGCAGGCCTCCTGCCTGCTAGAATGTTAGGTTGATCTCCTCTGCTGAGTACCATGAATGGCGTTGGCTGCTTAGTTCTCTTCGTCGGAAGTAAGGTGGACTGCTCTCGAAATATGAGGTAAAGAGGATCAAGGAAGATACATTGGCTCATCTGATCACTGTCGTGGAGCCTACTATGAATGATGGTGGAAATAAGAGATATTCCCGGCTTGCTCAAGAGATGCTAGTTGATAACGACTGAAGACTTCCTCTGTTGCTCATAAGGGCCTACCTGTTGTCGAGATGCTTGTGATTGACATAACTTCTTCCAATGGGAAGAAAAAATGAGGCTGCTAAATTTGAGCCTGTGGCGCCTGCCATGTCGAGAATGGCTAGTACAATTGCTGATAGGATTGCTCAGCGTAAAGGTCTTGTCATGCCCCCAATGCCGAAGTCTGTATCAAGATGTCTGTTGGGAGCTAAGTCTGGTTCACCTTTGGAGAGGCTTGCTACTATGAATAGCGATAAGGTGGACTCTGCTGCTAAAGTGGCGCCAAGGCCCATTCCCTTTGCTGCTGAGATTGATCCTACTAGAAAGGAAGAAACTGCTCGCGTGGGCAGCTGTGAGAAATCCACTAAGCCTACTTCTGGGAAGGCTGCTGAGATCTGTGTGCTTTTGAAACTAGATCTGCTTGAAGACATGGACGTTTGTGCCAAGTTTGTTGATAACGGTTGAAATGTTGTTTGCCCAAGTTCCTTTGCGAAGCATATGACCCAATATAGAAGGACTACTCTGCTTGCTATGATGTATATATAGCAAGGTTACCAAGGAGGTAGCGAAGACTATGAAAGCTGAAGCTTATTCCTCAGCCGATGAGATCAAGAGGTTGGATTCTGAGCTTGTTGCTTTGAAGGGGTCTAATATTTCTACCCCCACTTCTCTGCAGCTTGAGACCGCTCACCACGAGATCATTGACTTGAAAACTAGACTTGACGCGATCCAAATTAAGTATGAAAGTACAGAGAAAGAGATTGGATGTTACATACCTCAGATTCAAGATCTTGAGTTTGCAGTTTCTGAGCTTCTTTTCGCTGCTTATGCAAGGGATGAAAAGTTGATTGTTGCTTATAATCAAGTGATCCACTTCAAAAGAATCGTCGATAGGCTTGAACCCAAGTGTTGGAACTTCAAGATGTACTGAAGATCAACGAAAGTTTGAAGAATTGAGTGGATGAGCTGCAGTGCATCTGTGTTAGTCTACTTGAGCAGAATGAGCAGCTGAAGGGTGAGAAGGATTGGCTTAAGGTTTCGAGACCTTCTCTATTTCTCTGGAAGACTTGCTTGCTTTTACTTTTAAGGCTTCCATTAGTGAAGTAGTTGGAGAAGTTAGTGCCCAAGCTGGGGCAGCCGGGGTGAAGCGCCTGATAATGCCGCTGCTAAGAATGTTACGGCTATTGAAGGTATGGCAACTGAGTAGTCGTGGGATGTCCAAGCTACTGTAGTCTTCTACATAGTTTTTAGGATTTTATTTGTTTTTCCTTGTAGCTCTTGTTTTGCTTGAACTCCTTCGGCCTTTGCTAATCGTTTATAAACATGTTTTCCTTCGTTTTTCTTCATATTCGCTTCTTTTGTTCATGCCCTAACCTTTAGACTTGATAGACCAGTGACAGGCATGCTACTTTTTTATAAGCAGAAAAGCTCGCGTAGCCTATGCAGCCATATGTGTTGGTGTAGAACTTTGCAAAGTTGTTAGCCATAGGGTTGGCAGCCGGATGCCTTACTTACAGAAATAGACAAGTCCGCATAACCATTAGGCTGTTAACCTTGACTTTCTCCAATTCCGTAGGTTTCGTAGCAAGTATCACAACACTTTAAGACTTGGTGTAGGTTGTTTCGTGCTTGGCAGAGGTGAAACTTATCGACTACATAGCATGTCGGTAGTGGATAAAGCTTCATATATGTGTGCTAGCTTGTTTAACCTTTCACAAGAATGTGCGGTTATATAAGTCTAGCGCGACTTTACTACTCGAAGGACAAGCCGTAAGCAGGTTTCCTAAAACTGTAAGCTACCTTAGTGCATTCGGTAGCAACTTTAAGGTTCCAGGGCAGCCGTCTGTAGGGCGTACTACATAATGTGCCCCCTCTGTCTCTAGGGCTCGGTTCCCCGCAGATTAGGCCAAGAGACTCAAAATCCTTCAGTTAGCTAAGCCTTGAAAAACACCATTATGGCTACTTCTAGAAATCCCGACGTAAGCCATCGTGCATCTAGTTATACTAGGGCAGCCAGGCTCATCCACATCTGGATATTCGAAGTGTAAAGTTTATCCTCTCATCTTGGAGAGCTGACCCATATAGGTGTCAGGGAATTGGTTTACCCTCTCGCACTGGAGAGCATGGTTGGTCCCTCAGGGGGCGCAATTCCTGCGATGAGTCCCTAAGAAAGGTGTAGTCTTATTTTGAAGTGCAGGAGTGATCAGTTGTTGTAAGCATGCAGCCGAGCCAAGTTATGATTACTTCTGAATTCCTCATTGAAAAACGAGTGAAACGAATGAGAACTTAACTGTAAGGTAGGAACTGCATAACAACTAGATAGTCTTCGGCTTGTGAGGTGGTGCCCGTCGAGCTTCATGAGTTTTCAAGCTTTGATGTAGTTTGAGGTCACACATGGTACTTCTTCAGATTGTAGGCGCTCCACTGCTTTTTGATCTTTTTATCGTTTCATGGCGGCAAGGGTGTAATTACTCTTGCAGCCTACTCTACTAATCTTATACGGACCTTCCCAGATGGGATTCATCTTTTTGGAGCCTTCTCTGCAGGCAGTGATGAAGGCTTTTCTTAGGACTAGATCTTCAGGCTGGAACTGCCGGATCTTGGCCCTTTTGTTGTAGCTGGAGAAGAACTGCTGCTGGTAGGCTACGATGCAGGTGATAGTCTGCTCACACTTATCCTCTGCTTAATCTAAGCTTGTGGCCATCTCTTTTATGCTCAATGCTTGGTAGTAAAGTAGTGATACTTAGCTTGATGACATTGGGATGAATGATTACTTCTGAGCCAAATGCCAAATAGAAAAGAGTCTCACCGGTTGCTCGTCTTTTGGTGGTGCGATATGCTCATAGACATCCAGGGAGTTCGTGTGGCCATTTTCTTTTCTTGTTGTTGGGGGATTTCTTGTGGCAGTTGAGGATCATCTTGGTGGATGCTTTGGCCCGCCTATTGCCTTGAGGATATCTTGGCATAGACATGTGCTTCTTGATGCCATATTTTTGGAAGAACTTTGCCAAATCTTTGCCCACGAATTACGGGCCGTTGTCGGTGACGATGGATTAAAGGATGCCAAATCGGCAAATGATGTTCCTCCATATGAAGCGCTTTATGTCCGTCTGAATCGTGATCGTCATGGGCTCTGCTTCTACTCATTTGGTGAAGTAGTCGGTAGCCACGATCATTATGCCTTTGACCCTAGTAGTCTGGCTGGTGATTAGCTGGGAATCGAAATGAATTGAAATCTTTGTCACCGCCAAATCTTTTGTCATTCGAAGGCCTGCTAGTGGGGCTTCGTACTCTGCTTCGTTGTTAGATACTTTGAAACCTAGAATGATCGCCTGCCCGGGCATCAAACCACCTAGAGTGACAATGACCACGTCTGTTCCTGAATCTTTATAGTTTGATGCGTCGTCGACATGTAAATGCCAGAAGTCTCCATCGGGTGGAGCAAGCGCGGCTAGAGGGTGTTTGGTTACTTCTGGGGCATCGTTGAGCCGCTCTATTGCGTCACCTAGGATCAGCGTGAAGGCGCAGTAAAGAGCTTTGGAGATGGGGCCATGTCACACGCAGCATGAGATGCTCAACTGCCGGTATTGGGCCAATCTAGAGTTGAATCATTGAGCAAGGGTCGGCTAGGGCCGTGCGGTGCGCAGCAGGAGGTGGTACTCAACTGCCGGTACATGTTGCTCCTATGTACAATCTTTTAGGGTGACGAGGACAAAACTTGCTTCCAAGTGTGTCCTTCCAGTGTTCATCTACCCTTGGCATGTCTTTTAGGCCAAGTTGTTGCGTTCGTCAGAAAACTTTGCATTTACCATGGTCTACGCCTTTATCGTCGCACGTCTGGATTAGGCGGAATAGTACATCATGAGAATGACTACATGCGTTTGAAAGTAAAACTTGAGCTTCCAGGTTGCAACAACTATCGCCAAAGTTAGTTTTTGAATTTCTGATAACATCAACGAGAGCTTTTAAACTGTGGAATACAATTGATAGCATCGATGAGAGCTTTTAAACTGTGGAATACAGGTAGTTGGGCCTCCAACTATACTCGTATGATGGTAGAGCTTATTGCTGCTTCAGATGTGACTACTCGTCCAATCAGACTTTGAATCTCCTTCAAAGTAGTGAGGAACTTCATATTCAAGATCACTCGGATTTGCCTTGAATGGGCATCGGCGAACTTCATCCCAAAGTGCATGCTTTTCTGCCAGAGTGAAAGAGTCTGCCAAAGTTAGATCTTCTTTCATTATCAGTTTTTCGAACAGTACGTAGTCTGCTGGAAGCCCTTTTTGGAAGGCTGCTCTAGCTTTCGGGTCGTTGCATCCGACTATCCTTGCATTCTTTACTTTGAACCTCCTCACATAGTCGTGAAGCGACTCCTTTCGGTTCTTCTTGACGTCAAACAAATGGTCGGACTTCTTTTTGATCGAGCGACAGAATGATATTCTTTGGTGAAAACCAAAGAAAGTTCGTCGAAATTCCGGATGGATTGTGGCGGCAGGGTATAGAACCAATCTTGCGCCTCACCTTATAAAGTGGTGGTGAATATCTTGCACATGAGATCATCGTTGTTTTGATAGATGATCATTGCTCTTCAGTAATGCTTTAAGTGTCTCTTCGGGTCTTCATCCCCTTTGAAATATGTGAAATATGGCATGTTGAACTCGTGTTAAGGCTCTGCCTGCTCGATCTCGTCCATGAAGGGTGACCTGCTTATGTTGGTCATGTTCCGTCGTAATACCTCGTTGATGACCTCGTTGCATTAAAATGTGCACAATCGCTTGGTCAAGAGTCTCTCTACTTCTTCTTGAATTTACCTTTGTTGAGGTAGTTGAGCTCTTAGCTGCCCCCAACCATGACTTGATGGTCTAGGCTACTCTTCCATGTGTTTGGCTCGTCTATGTCGCGAATGCAGTGCTTGTAGCGCGTTCCTAGCAGGCGAGCGAGTTTATCGCAGGCTGCCAGTTAAACTTGAGCCGTATTGAGTGACTATTTCTCTCCGTCCATCATGCTGCCTACTCTGATGTGAGATGGATAATGCTCCTTGCGAGCTTAGCCGTGAATGAACACTTCACTTGGAAAGTTGCTCATGTTGACTATCGGAATGTGACCCCAACCGTGAATGTATGCTCGTTTGTAGGCTTAGTCGAGAGTGCACACTCTTTCGCGCTCTAAGACGGGAGTATACATTATCTTGGAGGCCCAATCAGGAGTGTATACACTATGGCGTAGTGAAGTGAGGTGAGTCTTGGAACGATTCGAAGATTTCGCAACTAAGGTCATATCGTAAACCTCCAAGATATTGCGATATCCCTAACGGTAAAGACATAACCATTTGAGGATTTTTCCCTGTATGAGTTTGATAAGTAACCTGCGTCAGCATAACAAACAAGGCAAACATCATTTCGAAGATCAGGGGGTTGGATCCGCTCGAGATGCGTAGGGATTTGCCCATGTAGTACCTTCAGGGTATGTCTTTAATACCAATTCAGTGGATGTGTGTAGGCGTAGTGCTGCATCTTTACCAAAATCAACAGCGAATGAAATGTTCTATCTAAATACAATGAGCTAACTACAACGAAGCACAAAGTTGAACTTAGATATGGAATTTCGGATTCCATAACCTCTTCAAGGGTCTCATTTGCATATAATGTATGGACGATCAAATGTATACTCAAGGGTGACACATTCAGGGTGTAGTTCGACTGGTAAACCAAAATACCGTCAGAACAATGCTCCAACTTTGGGTTAAAGTGTAAACGAGTTTTCCAAAGATCCTTCATCTCAAATTCCATCTTCAGGTGCAAGGCAGTTTTCTCAAGCTCTTCCGAAGTCTTATCGAGATTCGTGTCAATGATATAAACTGTAACTCTAGCAATTTGGAATAAGATTTCATAGTTTAACACGCAAGGGCATAATTCATATCCCTGATTAATTAAATAATCACGTAGACGAGTATACCACATCTATCGGATTGTAGTGAACGCCTCAAAACAAGTTAAGAGGGTGTTTCATGGTTTTGGAACTATTTGAACCAGTCCATGTAATTCTTCGAGAACTTACATGTAAATCTCTGTATCTATATCCCCATGGAGGAAAGACTAACCACATTTCATAATGCTGCTGTCAATCACATGACGTTTTGAGAGAAACCTTGCGCCGTAAGGCATGCATCATATAGCACTATTTCATTCATCTCATAACGCTTCTTTTCCCATTTGTAACACAATAGGGTTACCTTGGGCAGTGTAGGAACGACATGTCCAATACACACGTTGGTAAGGAATTTGACCTGGATTGTAACTTTAGTTGTACAATCAGTTCTACATTGTCACTTAATCAACGAAACACGATTCGATATCGTCGTTTTTCATTTATGTCGGTAGCTACCATATAAGTAAAAACATCATAGATGATAATCTCATTTCAATTCCATTTGGCTCATCCAAACTAGTATACTGGACCAAGAACTTTAAGTCTCGGTAGAAATCCAGATTAATCTCATGAGATGGAAATGATTTGAGACAGCAATCGAGTTTAGATTCATTGTTATGTCGTGTCTTCCTCTTCCAAGGAAATAAATCATACGAACCGAATGAGCTGTCATGCTCCAGGCCAAGACAGATTAATTGGTTATCCGTCGGTGTACCGGACCGTCAAACAGGGGCATCCAAACCGTCCAACAGGGGCGGCACACCCTCCAGGGATGTTGACTTGACGTCTGTTAAGTACGTATATCCTTGCAAGCATATTTGCAACTGGTATATGATCTCGTCACTTTATCTAGATCAGAGGAATGTGCCTGGAGCAACATTCTGAAATCTAGAATTTATCGCACTTGCTTATCACACTTGTGCGGTATGGGGATCGAGATGAGACATAGTGGGCAATGTCCAAGCAAATTCACGCCATTCTCCAGGAACGTTGACGTTCTTATCTCCCTCTAACGGTGGGAAGACTGTCTCTTTAAAATGACAACTCGCAAATGAGTGGTAAAGAGATCGCGTGCAAAGGCTCGAAGAGAGATAGTGTGAAGGAGAATCATGATCGACAAAAGATATGCATCATTCGTTGAGGACCCATGGTGGTACGTTGCGGCGGCGCAACTTGGCACATGGAATGCATACCCAAATGCGTCAATACAAAAGTCGTCAGGTTCATACCCAGTAACCAACTATAACGTCATATAGGTTAGGTGGCAATGGGCCTCAAGGCGGACCAACATAACTATGTACAAGGATTGCATAGCCCTAGGCAGAAACCAAAAACTTGGTACATTTACCAAAATTCGGGCGATCATTTAAATTGCACTTTATGATCGCTAGGCAAGGCTATTGGGGTGAATCATGGGAATTTGATGTTCAATTATAAACCCAAAACGACATGCAATACTTTATCGAAAATTGTCGATATAAACTCTCTGACATTATCCAATCTCCCAAACCTTATGGGATAAGTAGGGTGGTGAACCCTTAATAGGCCATGAGGTTTAGCAGTAATGTTTGTGAACAAGTGAACAAACATGTGACCAGTTTGTCAATTCATCAACCAAAACCATAAGTATTTATATGGTCCGCATTTTGGTTGGATTAGTCCACATATATTCCCTTGAATCCACTGTGAAAAGATAGTCGTTTTGTATCTTTGCTAGGGATGATTTAGAAATCAACATTTCCAAAACGAGCGGGTTATGGCAAAGTGTGCTTGTAGGCACAAGATCCTTACTTCGGGTAAGGAGATGCGTCGTAGCATCATTGTTCGACCTAAGTGTCCTAAAAGGTCGTGCCAAAACAAGTAAACTGCTCAATCACCCAGCTCTAGGCCGGCCACATGTGACATGTTTCCAGTTGGGAGACAACCCATTGGCCCCAAATCAAAGCTTCAGGCTCATTTTTGGAGGTGGTGCAAAGATATTCCACTCTATTTTCTTCAGTGGTTCATTTATGATCATTGTCATCTCGAATATCCTTAAAAACTCAACGTCAAGGAAAATTTAAGGTCCCTTAAATGGTGATTCAGTACCATTCATATAATGAGGAGCGTGCCAATGCTCTTATTCAGGTTGGATAAGCCTGAAGTCATTTTTAGAGATGTGATTTAGGTGTAAAGTTAGTGTGCGTAGTACGCATTCATCCAAACAACTAACTTTCCCACATTCCTACCTAATCATGTGGTTAATTGAATTGGGTCACATGTATTAAGAAACATGATTCAATTAACTCGTATTCGAGGACAATATCAATAAGATTATCCATAAGTAAAACATACACCAAACATGGATCTAAGAACATGGAAAAATGTTCACAAAGTAAATGGTTTACTAAGGGGATTCAGCCAACAAGGCCATCCATGTCAAAATTTTGTTCTTCCAACGGTGTTTGGTGGAGCAAAATTAGTCTCACATCTTGACTACTAGAATGGTACTCCTTAACAACATTGGTAAGGGCACAAACAGGTGCATAACTAATGGTCTATTCCATCAAGACAGAAATAGATTATGCAGGGTTAAGGTTCGGGAATATTTTCCCTTATTCTTGAAGTTTTTAGGTCTTAGGTACCAAGGATCATGCTTTGGGCATTATGCCACACCTTGGCAGGCCCTGATTCTACCATATGTTGTAAAAAGAAACTCGAAATTGGATTGTGAGAGAATATGTCATTTGATGCATCCCTGCCGAAGCAGTGCATCACCATTCGGTAGGCTTTAACCGAACTAGGTCGAGCTATTCGGTAGACTCCAGTCGAATTGAGTCCATATCGTTCTCTCACTTTTGTGGTAGTAATCAAATTCGAGAATTTGATAAACTTCCGCTATCTACACTACTGCTTCAGGAGGGAGTTAGAAACAAGGAAGAACGAGAAAAGTATTCTCTAGTTAAAATTCGATTGGATTGATAAACTTTAGAATTGTACTCATTCATGGACGTAATCATGATGTACTTCAGGCAATGTTTTTCATGATTAAGTGGTCCATATAAAAGAGTCAAAGAGCCATGAAATCCTCGTTCGGGAGGTATTTCCATTTGTAATGCTTTGGGCATAAGTCTTCAAATGAAGATCATGGCAGAGGCTTATTCAGCTCTTCCTTGCCATTGTTGGCTTCAATGGTTTCTCAGCTTCTTGATAGTCAAATGGATTTCACTTCTTGTACCGCACATAAAGTGGTTTCTATTAGAAACGTCCAAATCATGAAAATCAAACTTATGACGGCTCGACAATCCACTGAATTGGAGGGAACAAGATTGTGATTTGTGATATGGGAATGAATCATCCATAAGCATCAAAGTTAGAATATTCGAGTTCTAAGACATGGTTTTCATGAAAAACGTCGGGTTTTCATGGGTGTATTGTTTTATGAAAACTTCGGGTTTCAAAGGCACTAAATTTGAAACTACAGTTTCTATTTAGTTTATGAACGTTTAGTTCATAAAAGAGAGGTTCCTGTAAGAACACAGAATGCAATATACAACTAAGTGTAGTGGATTTGGGTTGCTTCAAGAACTCAAGTGTGAGTGCTTCGGGACTACGAAAGTATGTCAACGGTTCAAAGTATAAAAATAAATTATTAAATCGTTAATGTCCAAAAGTGATCTTCAGGTCAATAATTTTGGATTCATTATCAAATTAATGAACTGCATGTCACTTTTAATTAATTCAATAAATCGAGTCATACAAGGTCGATTGTAGAAGCAAAATAATACTAACAGACAGGTTAAAATTATTTAGAATGCTAAAATAATAGCATTGGGTAGAAAAATTGCCCAAAAAAAAATTGGGCACGGGTTGGGTGCCTTGAGTAAAAGGCATGGCCCAAAAAAGGCCTCGGGTGTGAACTTCAGGTCACGGGGTGAGGGAGAAACCCCAGCCACAGTTGGGTTTCAATTTTAGACCAAGAGAGGGTACGAGACAAAGCCCAGCATGAGCTGGCCTTGGGTTTGGCGTGAGGAAGCCCAACCGCAATGGGCTGGCTGTCATACAAAGCGGGCCGGGGTGCTGCAAGGCCCAGCAAGCTTTGCGGCTTACTGGCATAGACTAAAGGCCAGGGCTACAGGCCCTTTGCTGCTGCACAAGCCCAGCAACAATAAGGTTGTGGCATGTGGGTGAGTGGACTCAGCCAAACGAGACTGGTTTCAGCGTTTTGGGCTCGGGGTTTCAGGCCCTGTTGAGGTGAAGTCCAGGCCGGGGCCTGGTTGTTGTGTCCATAGTGATGGTGCGGTGGTGTGCTGCACCATATCCCATTCTCCTGTCTTTCAAAAATCCCTTAGGGTTTAGGGAACCCTAAAATTGCTTCTAATTTAATTTTATACATTGACTCACATGTTCCAAACTCCGTCGTGTAAGTTTATCTTACATTGCCGGTCTCAAGCCCGGATAAAGGAGGAGGGGGAGGGCGTCAGGTAGTCGACAACCGTCACTCCATGATCACGTCGAATCCTTATGAAAATGAATCCAGAACGAAATCGCGCTAAAGCTAGGGCGTCACCCGTAAGTGGCGCGCTGTGTGGCCCGAGCACAGTGATAAGTGAGCAAGGGTCGCTGTATCTCCATCGGCACCCAGATGCAGTGTTAAATGAGCAAGGGGGCTATAGAAACTTCTTTTCAAACGACTCCACTCAAAGTTGTTTGGGAGCATATGCTCCTATCAACTTTACACGGGACACACAAAAGAAGTACTTTGATCATATTAGACGGGGAAGGGTGAAGAAGCTAGGAAAGAAGGGTAGAGTTCAAGAGAGCAAAGTCCGTTTAGGAACGTGGAATATAGGAACCTTGACGGGAAAATCTATGGAAGTAGTAGAAGTTATGGTGAGGAGAAGGATAAATATTATGTGCCTACAAGAAACTAAGTGGGTTGGTCGTAAGGCAAAGGATCTAGAAAACTCAAGGTTTAAACTATGGTATTCGAGCACAAATAGAACGAGAAACGGTGTTGGCATCATCGTGGACAAGACCTTGACACAAGATGTTGTAGATGTCAAGAGGGTAGGAGATAGAATCATGGCAATCAAGATTGTAATAGGACAAGAACTTATCAATGTGATTAGTGCGTACGCACCTCAAGTAGGGTTGGATACGAGTTCGAAGGAGAAATTTTGGGAAGACCTTGGAGACTTGGTGCAAGGAATTGCTCAGACGGAGAAGTTATTTATAGGAGGAGATTTAAATGGACACGTGGGCAGGGAGACAGGCAACTATGGAGGTTTTCATGGTGGCCATGGTTTTGGGGAGAGAAACGAGGATGGGGAAGCTATCTTGGATTTTGCAATGGCATATGATCTCTTCTTAGCCAACACCTTCTTTAAGAAGAGAGAAGAACATGTGATCACCTACAAGAGTGGGTCGTCAAAAACACAAATAGATTTTCTTCTAATGAGGAAAGGGGATCGTATAACTTGTAAGGATTGCAAAGTTATACCAGGAAAGAGCGTGGCTAATCAACATCGCTTGTTGGTGATGGATGTACATATCAAAAGAGTGAGAAAAAAAGAACAAGACTTGGAAGTGCCCAAGGACTAGATGGTGGAATCTAAAAGAAGAAAAACAAGCCATTTTCAAAGAGAAAGTAATCACCCAGTGTGTGTGGGATAGAGAGGGGGAAGCTAACCAAATGTGGGATTCCATGGCTAGTTGTATCCGAAAAGTAGCAAAAGAGGTATTAGGAGAGTCCAAGGGCTTTGCCCCACACCAAAAGGAATCTTGGTGGTGGAATGAGGAGGTACAAACAAAGGTGAAGGCTAAGAAGGAATGTTGTAAAGCCTTATACAAGGATAGGACCGATGAAAATGGTGAAAGGTATAGAAAAGCGAAGCAAGAGGCGAAGAAAGCTGTGAGAGAAGCTAAGTTAGCGGCTTATGACGATATGTATAAGCGACTAGATACCAAAGAAGGAGAGTTGGATATCTATAAACTAGCTAGAGCAAGGGAAAAGAAGACAAGAGACCTAAACCAAGTGAGGTGCATCAAGGATGAGGATGGAAAGGTTCTTGCTACAAAGAACGCGGTTAAAGACAGATGGAAAGGTTATTTTCATAATCTTTTCAATGAAGGACATGAAAGGAGTGCTTCTTTAGGGGAGTTGAGTAACTCAGAAGAGTGTAGAAACTACTCTTTTTATCCTAGAATCCGGAAGGAAGAAGTGGTTGTAGCTTTGAAGAAGATGAAGCATAGAAAAGCAGTAGGCCCAGACGATATACCAATCGAAGTGTGGAAAGTTTTGGGAGAGACAGGTATAACATGGCTCACTGACCTTTTCAATAGGATTTTGAAAACGAAGAAGATGCCAAATGAGTGGCGAATGAGCACTTTGGTGCCTATCTACAAGAATAAGGGCGATGTACAAAATTGCATGAACTATAGAGGTATTAAGCTAATGAGTCATACAATGAAGCTTTGGGAGAGAGTCATTAAGCATAGATTGAGGCAAGAGACACGGGTTTGGAACAACCAATTCGGGTTCATGCCAGGGCGCTCAACCATGGAGGCAATCTATCTCTTACGAAGATTGATGGAAAGATATAGAGCTGGGAAAAAGGATTTACACATGGTCTTTATAGATTTGGAAAAAGCGTATGATAGGGTCCCAAGAGACATTCTTTGGAGGATTTTAGAGAAGAAAGGAGTACGAGTAGCATATATCCAAGCTATACAGGATATGTATGAAGGAGCAAAGACTGCCGTAAGAACTCATGAAGGACAAACCGAAAGCTTTCCCATAACTGTAGGATTACATCAAGGCTCATCCTTAAGTCCTTACCTTTTTGCGTTGGTAATAGATGAGTTAACAGGACATATTCAAGATGATATTCCTTGGTGTATGCTTTTCGCAGACGATATAATGTTGATAGATGAAACTTAGGAAGGGGTAAATGCAAAGCTTAACCTTTGGAGAGAAGTGTTGGAATCTAAAGGTCTTCGCCTAAGCCGATCAAAGACAGAATATATGGAGTGCAAGTTCAGTGCAAATGGAGGCCAAAACGAGTTAAGGGTGAGGATCGGAGATCAAGAAATACCAAAGAGCGACCGTTTTCGTTACCTAGGATCTATCTTGCAAAAGAACGGAGAATTAGATGGAGATCTCAACCATAGAATACAAGTTGGATGGATGAAGTGGAAGAGTGCATCCGGCGTGTTGTGTGACCGCCGTATGCCACTGAAGCTCAAGGGAAAATTTTATAGGACGGTAATAAGGCCAGCGATGTTGTATGGCACAGAATGTTGGGCGGTGAAGCATCAACACGTACACAAAATGGGTGTAGCGGAGATGAGGATGCTTCGTTGGATGTGTGGGCACACGAGAAAGGATAAGATTAGGAATGAGGATATCCGGGGTAAAGTAGGAGTAGCCGAAATTGAAGGAAAGATGAGAGAAAATTGGTTACGGTGGTTTGGACATGTGCAAAGAAGGCCTACTGACGCTCCGATTAGAAGATGCGACTATAGGACAGAGGTTCAGGGCCGAAGGGGTAGAGGAAGACCTAGGAAAACTTTGGAAGAGACCCTAAGAAAAGACTTAGAGTACTTGGATCTAACGGAGGACATGACACAGGACAGAACACAATGGCGTTCTAAGATTCATATAGCCGATCCCACTCAGTGACTTGGATTTTCCAAGTCTCCAACCGAGAAGTTTTCCTCACTCGGGAAATTAAGGGAACACTACCTCAACCTACATGCTCCACTCACAAAGCTTCAACATACAAGCTTCAACAAAAGAAAATTCAAAGAACTTAGCGAAGAAGGCTTTGGTGTATTTAACACAATACGTTGAAATGAAGGAAAGCTTATTTATTGATATCCCCAATAAGTTACAAATATGTACATATACTTGAGTCAAAATAAACAAACAAGAGGGAGCCTTCATAAAGGTTGCTTAGGAGATGTCTCAGCAGTCGGTAGAGCCCCAGAAAGAGAAGGCACCGGAGGGGGATCATTCGGAGCCTCAGTACTGGACAAAACCCTAGAAGAAGGAGGCATCAGAGGTTGATCATTTGGAGCTTCATTACGCGGTACAGCCCCAGAAGACAAAGGCAATAAATGCCTTTGGAACAAACCCACAAATCTCTGATGATCAAGTAAAACCTGACTATCAGATTCCTTCATCTGGTCAAGCTTCCTCTTCATGTTTGTAGCATAGTCATGTGCGAGCCGGTGCAACTGTTTATTCTCATGCTTGAGCCCTCTAATCTCCTGTTTGAGACTCATCACTTCAGCCGCCAATGATTCAACTTGGCGGGTTCGAGCAAATAGGCGTTGGGCCATATTAGACACAGAACCTGCACACTGAACATTGAGAGCCAGAGAATCCTTAACAGCCAACTCATCAGACCGTTTGGAAAGTAGTCTGTTATCTTTGGGAGTGAGAAGGTTCTTGGCCACTACCGCAGCGGTCATATCATTCTTCATCACGGAATCCCCAACGGTAAGAGGATCAGTAGGGGAGACGAATGATGGGCGTCATATGTTTACTGGAGAAGGCGAGGCTGCCTCTTCAACAAGGTTCAAGTCAAAACGACGGTCGGAGGGGCCAGACATTTTCAAAGGTGTTGAAGAGAGAAGAGGTCGGACAAATCAAGATCTTAGAAGTGCAAGAATGGAGCTTCTACTGGTGGATATTCAAGTGTGCTTTGGAACTTAATGTCAGCCCCTATAAAAATCTACACTCGACGAAGCTTCAGAAATCAAAGAGGCGTCTGCTCAGAAATCGAAGAGGCGTTTGCTTTCTCAAAAGCTGGGCTGCTCAGAGACCACGAGGGTCGATCTCAGAAATCGAAGAGGCGTTTGCTTTCTCAAAAGCTGAGCTGCTCAAAGACCACGAAGGCCGATCTCAGAAATCGAAGAGGCTTACTTTCTCAAAAGCTGGGCTGCTCAGAGACCACGAGGGCCGATCTCAGAAATCGAAGAGGCACCTACTTTTCCAGCCTTGTCAACACCTGTCACACGCACACTCAGCTTTGCGGAAATTATAGGCATTCTGTCGAAGATTTCTGGCGAAGTAGAAAGCATATGAATCGTACTGTTCAATCACCCACTTCCCACACGCAACAGTAACTCATGGGTACCACAGATAACTTTGCCAAAGTTCTCTGACAAAGTTGAGACACGTGAAGCTTGCAGCTCCCGCTACATCGCTCTGACCAAGAAGGGTAAAAGAATTGCAAAGAAACAACACTAACAAAGTTTAGACACATAAATTTTGAAGGTCTAGCTACCATATTATTACCCACAAGGGTAAAGGAACAGTACCACTGCTGGATAATTGGAAAGTCCCGGTGTGTCAACCTTTGTGCTTCGTGGCAAGGTAGACTAGCAAACATGCCCAACCTTTACTCACATTCGAGAAAACACTCCCAACAGGATTGCTTGCTCCAAAATCGAAGAGGCACCGCCCTCCGAATCTCAAGAGCCAGACTCCCAACATGATTACTTTCTCAAAAATCGAAGAGACACCGCTCTCCGAATCTCGAGAGCCAGACCCCCAGCAGGATTGCTTTCTCAAAAATCGAAGAGGCATCGTTCTCCGAATCTCGAGAGCCAGATCCCCGACAGGATTGCTTGTTCGAAAACCGAAGAGGCACCACTTTCCCAACTTCAAGAGCTGGATCTCCTTGGATAAAGCTTGTCTGTAATCTTCACACGCAACATCAGCTTTCCAGATACCACAGACCACTTTTTCAAAGTGCTCTGACAGAGTTAAAACATGTGAAGCTGGCAGCTCCCACTACCGTGCTATGACCAAGCAGGGTAAAGGAATAGCATTATTACTTGATGTTAGGGAGACTCCTATATATGTCGACCTCCATCCCTAACGGACAGGCAGACCTGCAAAAATGCTCAACCCTTTCTCTTATCTGAGAGGGCACTCCCAACGAAGCCTTTCGAAATATTCAGCTTTCTTTCCCCCCGATAATACCTCTGTAAACAAGCTATACTAGAGCAAGAATATCTCATATCATCAGGGTTAAAAGCAAGAGTATCCCATATCATGCTTTTTCCCTGTCTTTTCCTTTGGCCTTGTTCTTACCTGCAAGACAAGGAGAAAGAGAGCAATCAGTCAGCACTTGGAATTAAGCTTCCAGCCAGGAACTTACTGCCTGGAACCCCTTACCTGATTACTTACCTGGCATTGCTCTCGAGTACTCATCTTCAACATCTTATGCTTCCAGGGAAGATACCGCATCTGCCTGAGGAACAGATAGGGTAAGTGAGAAGGATACAAGGAAGCATGTGGAGACAAGCGTAACAGCACACGTGCCGATACATCCACTACTCTGTCAAAAGCAAAAGTATCCCATATCAGCAGGGTCGAACGTACTCTAGATTTGATGGACTTGTTTTGACCCTCAAATTCTTCAATCGGCCTTATACTCTGGAGGAAACCAGAAAACCCTCCAGCCCGGTTCAAGAATAAGCCTGTGGAAAGTTACTTCTTCAAAAGCAAAAGTATCCCATATCATCTCTTCTCATTTTTCTTCTCTTTATCCTTCATGCTGCCTGCAAGATAGGGAGAATGTGAACAATCAGCCGGAGCTCTGATTGCTTACCTTGTCTGTCACCTCTTTCAGCAGATCCCCTAGCCCGGCGACTTGGGGGACTCCTACTACATGGTTTGTATCGCGCTTGACCAAGCCTGAAACTACAAGTAAGCTTCAAGTGAAATTGATACATTACCTTGTGCATCTCCACCAGTTACAGATACCACCCCTGGATGGAGGAAGAGTACTTCCAGAGAAGATGCCACATCTACTTATGAGACAGATAAGGCAAGTCAAGACGATACCACACTCCGGTACTTAGAAGTTTGGTGGTTACGAGATCATTCTCCCACAATATTTCCTAATGTCATTTGTACTAAATCATTCACTTGTACTCACTAAAGGAGAGCTTGAACCTATGTACTTGTGTAAACCCTTCACAATTAATGAGAACTCCTCTATTCCGTGGACGTAGCCAATCTGGGTGAACCACGTACATCTTGTGTTTGCTTTCCTATCCTTATTCATTTATATACTTATCCACACTAATGACCGGAGCAATCTAGCGAAGATCACAAAAAGTGACCGTTTTCGCTACCTAGGATCTATCTTGCAAGAGAACGGAGAATTAGATGGAGATCTCAACCATAGAATACAAGCTGGATGGATAAAGTGTAAGAGTGCATCCGGCGTGTTGTGTGACCGTCGTAGGCCACTGAAGCTCAAGGAAAAATTTTATAGGACGGCAATAAGGCCAGCGATGTTGTATGGCACAGAATGTTGGGCGGTGAAGCATCAACACGTACACAAAATGGGTGTAGCGGAGATGAGGATGCTTCGTGGGATGTATGGGCACACGATAAAGGATAAGATTGGGAATGAGGATATCCGAGGTAAAGTAGGAGTAGCCAAAATTGAAGGAAATATGAGAGAAAATCGGTTCCGGTGGTTTGGACATGTGCAAAGAAGGCCTACTGACGCTCCGGTTCGAAAATGTGACTACGGGACAGAGGTTCAGGGCTGAAGGGGTAGAGGAAGACCTAGGAAAACTTTGGAAGAGACCCTAAGAAAAGACTTGAGTACTTGGATCTAACGGAGGACATGACACAAAACCGAGCGCAATGGCGTTCTAGGATTCATATAGCCGACCCCACTTAGTGGGAAAAGGCTTTGTTGTTGTTGTTGTTGTTGTTGTTGTTGACTCACATGTTCCACATAACAATTTAATTGTGCAATGCATGAAACAAATATATATATATATATATATATATATATTGACAAATATATGAACATATACAATATATATAACAGAAGGAAAATATAAACATAGGGGGTTCATGCATCATGGGGAATGTTTTCATGCTTCAAGGTCGTTTCAAATATCTTACTTTATTTTAAGCATACCTGATTGGCAAAAACCAACAAAAGCCTTTGAATTTGTAGAAGATCCTTCGCAGAAAGCCGGAATTGCATCTCCAATGCGTTGTATCATGTTCAACAAAGAAAAATTAAATTGAATCAATAACATGTACATCAATTCAATAAAATAATAAATTAATCATAAAAAGAATGATTAAAACGTAATACTCCCCTGATGGAAGATAAAACTCTCTTGTTAGCGCAACGTCAAGAGCGTACTGTTAACGTGTTGTAGGCATAATATACTGAACAATTATGGAGGCCTTAGAGAGAGAGGGTGTAGCATATAGGGAGAAGAGAGATGTGTAATTGTGGATGTGTTCTATTCCACCCATTGTGCCTTTATTTATAGTACTAGGATAGGTAAAAACCTTTCCCTTTAGGATTACAACATTTAATAGGTAATCAACTCCTAATAGGAATATAAGAGATATTCCAATATATACTAAGATTTACACAATCACATTCCTAATCTAATAGGACTGCAACATCAACATATTTAATAGGAAATAATATCTTGAGATAATGGAGTAATTATCCCTAATTGATTTAAATTGGGATTACTTACTTGATTGGATTCAATCTTCAATTGAGAATGTATTAAAGATAGTATTTGGATAATTAGTCCTTATCTTTAATTCCTCGCCAAGGGCAAGCGAGCTATGGGCAGTCGTATTCAGCTACTGAGACCTCTAGGGATGTGAGCTGCATGTGGGAACACCTGAGAAGCATGCCCATTTATTGAGGGCAATCTTATCTTTCTTGAGTAAAAGTCCACATGCCGCCTCTAGAATTTTTGGGATTATTTTAGGCTCCACAACTGTCACGGTAGTTTCAAGGTGGTTTGTGAGTAACAGCGTCGAAAATGGACAACAACAGTACAAAGAAATTAAGAGAGTGAGAGAAGAGCGGTGCGGGTTAAGCCTTTACTCGTTGACTGATTCGAGGTGATCAGGTTCTAGTTTCTTCAAACTATTGTCAGCTAACATAAAGAAAGATCGAGCCGGCCAACTTGTGAATATGCAGGTGGGTTGGGCGGTTTATCGAGTTGTATGAACTGTCACGGTAGTTTCAAGGTGGTTTGTGAATAACGGCGTCGGAAATGGATGACAACAACACATAGAAATTAAGAGAGAGTGAGGCATTTTTTGAATCACGGTGTGCTACGCTTGACTTACACGTTTTAAATGTATTTATATGCATTAATTGCTTCAATATTTTTTTTTATGACAAAAAGGAAGTCAAATATTTGAAGTAAATGAGTAATATTTGAACATGCTAGAAGAAACTCCTCATAAACCAATCAAAGCAGCTGAATCCACATAATAAAATCTGTCTTTCAATTTGCATCTAAATTCTGTTGAATTTACATTAAGAATAGAGAAAATAATATTTAATAAACAACTTATTGAATTACATTATTGCTAGCCCATTGTGAGGCTAAGCTCACCCCCTCTCCCTTAGTGTAAAAAACATTGTGTGTCAAAAAAAAAATCATTTGACAACTATTTGAATCACATTATTATGCACGTGCAAAAGACTTTTTTTATAATTGGCACTACGTGCCTCTTAAGTGTTTACAAAATAGAGAAAATAATACAACTGATTGAATCACATTATTGTGTGTGTGTGAAAGACCTTTTTTATCACCAGTGATACACGGCTCTTAAGATGTTTTGAACGTATATAGAAATAGAGAAAATAATATTTAATAAACAACTATTGAATCAAATTATTGATAACTCAATGTGAGGCTAAGCCCATCCCTTCCTCCTTAGTGTAGATTAGGGGTGGGCACGGGCCAGGCCCACATAATTCCTAAATAAAAAAACCCACATAATTCCTAAATCAATAGAAAAGCTTATGCAAAAATCCTAAATTCCTAAATCAAAAACCCTAATTCATAAAATTACCTAAGGATTTGTAGGATGATGGTGGTGTTCTCTACGACGAGGATGATGTAGTGGTGGTCGAAACTCGTGATTGGGAGGATCGATGGAGAATCAGGAGAGGATGCCACGATGGTGATGGTGGTTGGCTGCTTGATGTTGACACAATCGAGGTTAGCTTAGTCACTACAGGTGGGAGGGAGAATGAGAAAGTGTGGAAAGTCAATGGACGGAGATGGAAGCCTGGGCTTGAGATTGAGGTCTGAGATGAGAGAGGAAAAGAGATTCAGAGAGGAGAGAGTTGCCGCCCACTGCAACTACTCTAGTTGGGAATTCGAGGGAGAGAAAGTGTGTAGGCGTTGAGGAGAGAAAATGGTGGTGGTTGCATTGAGGAGAGTAGATGTGGTGTCTAAGTCGGGATAGAGACCTCGAGGTCGAGGCTCGAATTCTAGAGAGGAGAAAGTTGAGTGAATTGGGTTTAAGAACACGAAGTTAGGAGTCTTGGGACGAGACAACCAAATAAGAATAAGAAAGGTGATAGATGGTAGAGATTTAATCAATTAGGAAATCAACGGTCCGGACCGGGGGCCCGTTTTCTCCAATTTGTAAAACCGCCTCGCCCTGTTATTTACCTGGACACGTCCCGCCCCACCTCATTTTGTATTTATAATTTTTAGACCCACCCCAAACTGCATGAATTCACCCAGACCCGCAGGTCCAGGACCCGTTTACTCACCCTTAGTATAGATAATATCGTTTGTTCGAATTTGACAACTAATCGAATCACATTATTATGTGTGTGCAGAAGACCTTTTTTTATAATAAGCACTACGCACCTCTTAAGATGTTTTGAATGTGTTTAAAAATAGAGAAAATAATATTTTATAAACAACTAATTGAATCATATTATTACTAGCCTATTGTAACGCTAAGCCCACCTCCTTCCCCTTAGTGTAGATAATATCATTTGTTCGAAATAAATAATCATTTCACAACTAATTGAATCCCATTATTATGCGCGTGCGAAAGACATTTTTTATAACTGGCACTACACGCCTCTTAATATGTTTTGAACGTGTTTAAAAATAGAGAAAATAATATTTGATAAACAACTGATTGAATCACAATATTGCTAGCCCATTGTGAGGCTAAGCCCACTCTCTTCACCTTAGTGTAGATAAAATCGTTTATTCGAAAAAAAAAAGAAAAAAAATTCATTTGACAACTAATTGAATCACATTATTATGAGTGTGCAAAAGATCTTTTTTATAACCGGCACTACATGCCTCTTAAGATGTTTTGAACATGTTTAAAAATAGAGAAAATAATGTTTAATAAATAACTGATTGAATTACATTATTGTGAGGTACTAATTATAAATATATAAAAAAAATTGTACAAAAAGAATTAATTATTAAAAATACTGTTTATATAACGAAAATACCCCTGCATTATTTGGTGCATTATTTTAGATTGCTTTTGAACTTTTTGTTTGGGGGGCATTTCTGTCCACTTATTTTTTGTGAAGCTTGTGACCCCAAAAACACTGTTCACAGTAGTGTTTGCTTTATATATGGAGATTTGGCCTTTGTCTGGCGGTAATCAAAAGAAGAAGAAGGATTTGATTTGATAATCAATTAAACAACAAAAATCATGAAAGCATTGTGCATAGACTTCCATGCGTGATTGCAGAGAATTCGAATTTGAAATATTGATAAGAAAAATATCGCTAAGTCAATAACTAGTTGATAACTTGATAATTCAATCCAATTTAATTATAGTTATTTTCATCAAAAAAAAAATTCATTTTGTCATGTTAAAATTTGTCACCCTACAAAATCACCAAATCAATTTTGTTACAAGGACATATGATAATTACTACATGGTTAAAGAAAATAAAAAAAATTAATGGCCTTTAAAAAGTTAAGCACATCTCTGAATGAGATGTCAAAAACTCCACATCAGCAACAACGATAAAAAAAGACAACAATGGGGTTTTCCAACCAAATTGCCAATTTTTATGTGACATGACATGGAATGGCAACTAAGGGAGCTTCAAATCTATATTTAGGGAGTAATAAATGTTTTTTTTATAATTTTTTTTTATTATCTTTTGTTTTAAAAATACTAATTTCACTTATGAAAAGTAAATAATAGTTTAAATTTGACGTATCGAGTGGAGAAATTTTTTTATCAAAAGATCAATGTGCCACATAAGCCTTCAATTCTAAGTTTTATGTTTAAAATTGGCATTTTCTTTGGAGATGGTCTAAGATGTTTACAAAGCTAAAGATCACATCGTTTTTGTCAGCATTTCTCTTAATTTCAAATGGATACCTCTACAATGGCACAACACACATTATCTAGTAGATTCTAATTGTTGTGAGGCGCTACTCAATACTACAATTTAGTGGTATTCCTCTTTATTTGTAAGTGAGAGGTCTTAGGTTCGATTCTCGCCACAGAAGAATATGAACCACGTTATTACTAACCCATTATGAGACTTAACCCACTCCCTCACTCCCTTAGTGTAGATAATATCCTTAAAAAAAAAAATTTTAAAATTGTGCTACTCACAAATAATATATAGGACGCACGAAATTATATATGAAAGATGATAATATCATTTTATCAAAAAAAAAAAGTTTGCTACTCACAAATAATATGTAGGTCGCATGAAATTATATATGAAAGATTATCGTGCTCACATAATAATTCACGAATTTATATATATGCATTTGTTGACCTTAGAAACTACTTAGCCTACCTGGCGCACAAGCTGAATAGCTAATGGGCTAGCTACATCCTTCGGTTCAATGCAGGGTGTGCCAACTCGAAGATCAAGCTTGGTCGGTGAGTAAAATGAATGTGGTGGTGGTGAATGCGCTCAACTTCTATATCTAGGCAACTGCGGCTGAGGAAGATACACATATCGGCCTCTGGGTTCTAGAACCTGAATATAAGGTTGCTTAGTTCACTATGAAGCTTATGATCTCTTGCACCGGGTTCAGCTGCCTCAACTATATTTGTAAGAATATAAATGCATTGAATCGGTAAAGAACTTTATAGACACAAATACTCAAAAGAGATAAGTGTCTTGATTGTGAACATGGTTCGGCCGTCAGAATGCCGAACTTTGAAGTGTACTTTAGAATATCCAATCATAAAAAGGTTCGGCTTTCAATGTGTCGAACTCTAGGTAGCCTGGTAACACCCCAACTCGTCAAGAGGCTAATGGGATGACCTCTTCCAACAAAGACTCATGAATTCCTTGTTGACAGAGACTTGGATAGATAATTAACCAAACTCGAAACTCAGCTAGTGCTATTTATCCAAACTGAAAATGTCGCCGGTTGTCTCTACAATGCTGTTTATTCTAATTGAAGGTGTGTTGGCAAAGTTCGGATGTCAGTTTTTTTCTCAAAGTTTTAAGAGTAGTTCACATAGAATGAGAATTTCGTAGGACAAATTTGTGTGGTGAGTTGAAGATCTCTTTGTGTTAGAGGAGCACTTGTATTTATAATGTGAACGTACTTTGATGAACACACTGTGAATTTGCTGCCATGACCTGTAAGTACCCAATATGTCATTAAATAATAGGAGTAGGATTATCTCCCCTCCTATTCCCATCTCATTCCCTCCTCACCTCTCACACACTCATTTTTGTCTTATTGTCTCTATATAAAAATCAATATAAGATGTTAAAGTAGCTTAATCGTAACCGTTCAAGTAGGAGGAGAAAGAAGAGAAAAGAGATTAGATGGGGAAAGAATTCTCATGCTAAATAATATTCCTATGAATATTATTTCAAAGCAAGAAGAGTCATATCATCCCACTGCCAACTGATGGATGTAGACTTCTCGCACATGTCCTAGAAGTCAAGTACATGTACACATCTTCGGATAAAAGGACATGGATCCTCTCTGGATCCAGTTGTCCTAATCCACCTAGTCAAATCATCCAAACCATTGAATTTTGATCCAACGGCTAAAGTTATTATAACTTTTAAAGTGAGTCTCTATTTGTAGTCGTTGGATCAAATTTCAATGGCCCGGATGATTTGACTAGGTGAATTAGGACAACTAGATCCGAAGAGGATCCATGTCCCAGATAAAGAACACATGTTGACGTGACGGATAATATGGAACCATGTATTGGAACTCTTCACATAATGCTCTGGTGCTCCAATCCACACGCCTAAATGCTAAAGCCATCTCCAACCGAAGACTGGCCAGATGACTCGTTTTAGCCCTCTGGCCCTCCAAGAAATTAATATTTTAATGAACAGTGCATGACCATATTGTTTACCATCTCCAACCGAGGGGCCAAAGAGCCATAGGCCAAACATAGCCCTGTGAAAAAAAAAAAATCATCTCCAACCGAGGGCCAAATGATCATAGGGTCAAACATAATTTATTATTTTAATTGAACTATTATGGTTACTTAAATTAAATTACCTCAATAATTTTATGTTATGGATTGTCAATAATTTTCATGTTGTTAAATGTTTTTAAAAATGTTGTTAAATTTTTTTTTTATGTTGTTTAATGTTACTTAATGTTATTTAATGTTGTTTAATGACTTAGAAAGTTATAGGGAAAAAATAAGAGTTTTTAAATTTTGTAAAAAAATCAAATCAAATATTACGTCAACATGTGCTCGGCCCAGGGCCGGCTAGCTGGCTGCTTTGGGCCGACCGGTTGGCCCTTTGGCCCTTTTTGTCCAGTGGGGTCCACGAGCCCTTTGGCCTGGCCCTCAGTTGGAGACGGTTTCCGGGTTATTTTCGGCTCTCTAGACCCTTCGGTTGGAGATGGCCTAAGAATCCCAAATCACACTGAACTGTACTGCTTTCGTATTGAAGATCTAGTTTGCATTTCATTTATCTCGTATAAGAAAATTTCAAAATAATTCATTTTCTAAAGATTATTAGTACGATTAAAAATCATAATATTATTCCTCAACAATAACAAGATTATCTTA
Organism: Malus sylvestris; assembly: GCF_916048215.2. Classification (NCBI taxonomy): domain Eukaryota; kingdom Viridiplantae; phylum Streptophyta; class Magnoliopsida; order Rosales; family Rosaceae; genus Malus; species Malus sylvestris. The sequence continues at coordinate 16,709,668 of NC_062272.1, forward strand.
ACAACTTTCCGTTCAACATTTTTGTTCACTCAACGATTTTGATTACTTGGACCGATGACACAAAACCGGATCCAAACAGCGTTATAACATGAGACCATTACAACTAGCACCACATATTCGATGTTGAATATTTTTCTACTTCTACTAAGCTTAGAAACATTGCACTAAGCTTTAGTAGCGTACAGATGGATGCATCCAAATATCACCATCATTTGAGTTCCACCACATCCTTGTGTGAGGTTTGAGTTTGGAATTTGGTGGTAGACGCTGTAAAAATTAGGTGGTCGGTAAAGCCATTGAGGATTGATATAGCTATAAGTAACATAGCTTCTTTAATAGTGGGCGTATATTTCAAAGATGAATGTCCGTTTCTTTTTCCTTTTTTTTTTTTTTTAAATGACAACTGGTGGCAAACCACGGTTATCTACTATTTCCGTGCACAAATAGGCTATGGGAAATCACCCTACCCGTGGCCACAGTCAAGCAGACTTACCAGCTCGGAGCATCAAACCCGAAACCTCCCACTAAGACAAGCCAAAAACAATAAAAAACCAAATCAAACCAACATGTAACAATGACATGTTAATTTACTATGTATGAGATTTAGAATGAATGAGTATGATTCTCAATTTTGTGTTTACTCACACTTAAAAAATGCATAAATATGTGAGTCTCATCAATTTTGAATATGAGATGCCTGAAAAATAAAGGTACCCTACTAACATCAAGGTGTTGTTTTATCCCTTTACCCAATCTTTCACATCTTCTTTCATTCATATGGCTATACCATGTAATGTAAGTTACCATGTCCTCAATACAATTAAGGAGGAAGAATGTGTTGAAAGATTGTAAAGTTCCGAGATGCCATGTAATGTAAGTTAACATGTCCCCAATACAATTAAGGAGGAAGAATCTGTTGAAAAATTGTAAAGTTCCGATATGTTGGAAACTTGACAATAAAAATACAACGTATAGTGAATGATTCCATATCAGTATAATTAACAGTGAACGAAATTTAGACAAAAGTACTGCAGAGGATCCAAACCCCAACCGCCGACGACCCAAGATGCCCATGTAAAGTGTAAACCTTTTTATTGGCTCAGCCACGTGAAAGCGGTCTGCAATGTTATCTGCAGGAGCCTAACCTGCCAATTTGAAAAGTCCATGACAAAGTCAATTCAATCACGGAGCTTTTACCTCACCGTCCCTCCACATGTCTCTCCTTCCATTCCATCTCATCAGCTTAATCAGTTCTGTCTCTGACACTGTGTAAGCACTTTTCAGATATGGCTTCTTCTTCCACCTTTGTCTTTGCATTGCTTGTCATATTTTCCATCCTTGTTCTTCAACCAGTCACTGCTGATCCATTAGGCAACCTACTTCCTCCTATCTTCTCTCCAATCTTGGGTTTGTTTCATTTCACTTCACTCTATAAATTCTGTCAGTTTTCAGTAATTTTGGGTTTTGCTTTCTGGGTTTTCTTTTATTTTTTATGTTTATTGTAAAACGGTGACTTTCTTGTGATGGCAGATGATGTGTGTAAAGAAGTGGAATGTGGAAAAGGAATTTGCAAGCCTTCAAGTAATAGCACTTTCTTTTTTGAATGTGAATGTGATCCTGGGTGGAGGCAGACTTCTTCTAACCACACTGATCACTTCAAATTCCTCCCTTGCGTCATTCCCAATTGCAAGTCCTCTCTCTCTCTCTTTCTCCCTTATAAAATTATTTAAGTAGGTTATGGATTTTGTGTAGTAATATCTTTCAAAATTTGTTGTTGAATTCAAATACTTTGAATAGCTCTTACTTCCTAGAGATGGAGAAAATCTTGATACAGAAAATTATTGTTTTTTTAATAGAATTAGACTGTTAGCTTGGTTGGTGATTATACTCTTAGAGATGTTTGGTCATGGGATATAGTTTGGTGGTAACTGATTAGCCTTTATTTTATAAAAAGTAGTATTAGGTGGTTGAAGGATCTTATTAATTTGGCTTGGAAAATGTTTGTGCTAGTTGATCACTGCTACTTAATATGAATGTGACAGGAAGGAAATACTTGCTTTCTGTAGATGGCATGGCAGAATAAAGTAGTTTAGAGGTAACCCAACTAGCTTTTAGTATAGTGGTAATTCTGTTGCCAATGTTGAAAATTGGAATGATTCCAAGTTCGAATTTCCCTCTCCGTTGATAAAAAAAAAAAGTAGCGTAGAAGTCCATAACTGGAAAAAAAAAATGTTTAGAGATGAATACAGATATCACCTCCCAATGGTAGGGGAAAAAAAACAGAGCAAGATACCTAGTTAGAGATTTACACACCAGAACAGAAAAATGAAGTCGAAGTGTATCTAGCCATGACAGGCAGTGCAGGCCGAAAGGCAAAAACTGTTAAATCAAATGCGCATTTAATTCAATTTGGTAGGGCTTGTTAATCACACGCTGATCTTTTCTTGGAGTACAGTTATGGTGAAATGTTTATGGAGATTAGCTTACACTTTAAGATGAGATTTGGATGTCCTACCTGTAAGTCAAAGATTGGATCATAATCCTTCCTTTTAATTGGTCAATATATGTCCTTGTCTTCCGATAATTGTTTCTTTCGTTACCTGGATACTTGCTAATAAAAATCATTGAGACGATTGAGCATAGATTGAGGCAAGAGACACGGGTTTCGGACAACCAATTCGGGTTCATGCCAGGGCGCTCAACCATGGAGGCAATCTATCTCTTACGAAGATTGATGGAAAGATATAGAGATGGGAAAAAGGATTTACACATGGTCTTTATAGATTTGGAGAAAGCGTACGATAGGGTCCCAAGAGACATTCTTTGGAGGATTTTAGAGAAGAAAGGAGTACGAGTAGCATATATCCAAGCTATAAAGGATATGTATGAAGGAGCAAAGACTGCCGTAAGAACTCATGAAGGACAAACTGAAAGCTTTCCCATAACTGTAGGATTACATCAAGGCTCATCCTTAAGTCCTTACCTTTTTGCGTTGGTAATGGATGAGTTAACAGGACATATTCAAGATGATATTCCTTGGTGTATGCTTTTCGCAGACGATATAGTGTTGATAGATGAAACTCAGGAAGGGGTAAATGCAAAGCTTAACCTTTGGAAAGAAGTGTTGGAATCTAAAGGTCTTCGCCTAAGCCGATCAAAGACAGAATATATGGAGTGCAAGTTCAGTGCAAATGGAGGCCAAAACGAGTTAGGGGTGAGGATCGGTGATCAAGAAATACCAAAGAGCGATCGTTTTCGTTACCTAGGATCTATCTTGCAAAAGAACGGAGAATTAGATGGAGATCTCAACCATAGAATACAAGCTGGATGGATGAAGTGGAAGAGTGCATCCGGCGTGTTGTGTGACCGCCGTATGCCACTGAAGCTCAAGGGAAAATTTTATAGGACGGCAATAAGGCCGGCGATGCTGTATGGCACAGAATGTTGGGCGGTGAAGCATCAACACGTACACAAAATGGGTGTAGCGGAGATGAGGATGCTTCGTTGGATGTGTGGGCACACGAGAAAGGATAAGATTAGGAATGAGGATATCCGGGGTAAAGTAGGAGTAGCCGAAATTGAAGGAAAGATGAGAGAAAATCGGTTACGGTGGTTTGGACATGTGCAAAGAAGGCCTACTGACGCTCCGATTAGAAGATGCGACTATGGGACAGAGGTTCAGGGCCGAAGGGGTAGAGGAAGACCTAAGAAAACTTTGGAAGAGACTCTAAGAAAAGACTTAGAGTACTTGGATCTAACGAAGGACATGACACAGGACCGAGCACAATGGCGTTCTAAGATTCATGTAGCCGATCCCACTCAGTGACTTGGATTTTCCAAGTCTCCAACCGAGAAGTTTTCCTCACTCAGGAAATTAAGGGAACACTACCTCAACCTACATGCTCCACTCACAAAGCTCCAACAAAAGAAAATTCAAAGAACTTAGAGAAGAAGGCTTTGGTGTATTTAACACAATACGTTGAAATGAAGGAAAGCTTATTTATTGATATCCCCGATAAGCTACAAATATGTACATATACATGAGTCAAAATAAACAAACAAGAGAGAGCCTTCACAAAGGTTGCTTAGGAGAAGTCGCAGCAGTCGGTAGAGCCCCAGAAAGAGAAGGCACCGGAGGGGGATCATTCGGAGCCTCAGTACTGGACAGAACCCTAGAAGGAGGAGGCATCAGAGGTTGATCATTTGGAGCTTCATTACGCGGTACAGCCCCAGAAGACGAAGGCAATAAATGCCTTTGGAACAAACCCACAAATCTCTGATGATCAAGTAAAACCTGACCATCAGATTCCTTCATCTGGTCCAGCTTCCTCTTCATGTTTGTAGCATAGTCATGTGCGAGACGGTGCAACTGTTTATTCTCATGCTTGAGCCCTCTAATCTCCTGTCTGAGACTCATCACTTCAGCCGCCAATGATTCAACTTGGCGGGTTCGAGCAAATAGGCGTTGGGCCATATTAGACACAGAACCTGCACACTGAACACTGAGAGCCAGAGAATCCTTAACAGCTAACTCATCCGATCGTTTGGAAAGTAGTCTGTTATCTTTGGGAGTGAGAAGGTTCCTGGCCACCACCGCAGCGGTCATATCATTCTTCATAACGGAATCCCCAACGGTAAGAGGACCAGTAGGGGAGACGAAGGATGGGCGCCATATGTTGTCTGGAGAAGGCGGGGCTGCCTCTTCAACAAGGTTCAAGTCAAAACGACGGTCGGAGGGGCCAGACATTTTCAAAGGTGTTGAAGAGAGAAGAGGTCGAACAAATCAAGATCTTAGAAGTGTAAGAATGGAGCTTCTACTGGTGGAGATTCAAGTGTGCTTTGGAACTTAATGCCAGCCCCTATAAAAATCTGCACTCAACGGAGCTTCAGAAATCGAAGAGGCGCCTGCTCAGAAATCGAAGAGGCGTTTGCTTTCTCAAAAGCTGGGCTGCTCAGAGACCACGAGGGTCGATCTCAGAAATCGAAGAGGCGTCTGCTTTCTCAAAAGTTGGGCTGCTCAAAGACCACGAAGGCCGATCTCAGAAATCGAAGAGGCGCTTGCTTTCTCAAAAGTTGGGCTGCTCAGAGACCACGAGGGCCGATCTCAGAAATCGAAGAGGCACCTACTTTTCCAGCCTTGGCAGCACCTGTCACACGCACACTCAGCTTTGCGGAAATTATGGGCATTCTGTCGAAGACTTCTGGTGAAGTAGAAAGCACATGAGTCTTACTGTTCAATCACCCACTTCCCACACGCAATAGTAGCTCATGTGTATCACAGATAACTTTGCCAAAGTTCTCTGCCAAAGTTGAGCACGTGAAGCTTGCAGCTTCCACTACATCGCTCTGACCAAGACGGGTAAAAGAATAGCAAAGAAACAGCACTAACAAAGTTTAGACACATAAATTTTGAAGGTCTAGCTACCCCATATTATTACCCACAAGGGTAAAGGAACAGTATCACTGCTGGATAATTGGAAAGTCCCTGTGTGTCAACCTCTGTGCTTCGTGGCAAGGTAGACTAGCAAACATGCCCAACCTTTACTCACATTCGAGAAAACACTCCCAACAAGATTGCTTGCTCCAAAATCGAAGAGGCACCGTCCTCCGAATCTCGAGAGCCAGACTCCCAACATGACTACTTTCTCAAAAATCGAAGAGAGGGTAAAAGAACAGTACCATTGCTGGATAATTAGAAAGTCCCTGTGGGTCAACCTCTGTGCTTCGTGGCAAGGTAGACTAGCAAACATGCCCAACCTTTACTCACATTCGAGAAAACACTCCCAACAAGATTGCTTGCTCCAAAATCGAAGAGGCACCGCCCTCCGAATCTCGAGAGCCAGACTCCCAACATGATTACCTTCTCAAAAATCGAAGAGACACCGCTCTCCGAATCTCGAGAGCCAGACCCCCAGCAGGATTGCTTTCTCAAAAATCGAAGAGACATCGTTATCCGAATCTCGAGAGCCAGATCCCTGATAGGATTGCTTGTTCGAAAACCGAAGAGGCAACACTTTCCCAACTACAAGAGCCGGATCTCCTTGGATAAAGCTGTCTGTAATCTTCACACGCAACATCAGCTTTCCACATACCACAGACCACTTTTTCAAAGTGCTCTGACAGGGTAAAGGAATAGCATTACTACTTGTTGTTAAGGAGACTCCTATATATGTCAACCTCCATCCCCAACGGACAGACAGACCTGCAAAAATGCTCAACCCTTCCTCATATATGAGAGGGCACTCTCAACGAAGCCTTTCGAAATATTCAGCTTTCTTTCCCCCCGATAATACCTCTGCAAACAAGTTATACTAGAGCAAGAATATCTCATATCATCAGGGTTAAAAGCAAGAGTATCCCATATCATGCTTTTTCCTTGTCTTTTCCTTTGGCCTTGTTCTTACCTGCAAGACAAGGAGAAAGAGAGCAATCAGTCAGCACTTGGAATCAAGCTTCCAGCCAGGAACTGACTGCCTGGAACTTACTTACCTGGCATTGCTCTCGAGTACTCATCTTCAACATCTTATGCTTCCAGGGAAGATACCGCATCTGCCTGAGGAACAGATAGGGCAAGTGAGAAGGATACAAGGAAGCATGTGGAGACAAGCGTAACAGCACACGTGCCGATACATCCATTACTCTGTCAAAGCAAAAGTACCCCATATCAGTAGGGTCGAACGTACTCTAGATTTGATGGACTTGTTTTGACCCTCAAATTCTTCAGTCGGCCTTATACTCTGGAGGAAACCAGAAAACCCTCCAGCTCAGTTCAAGAATAAGCCTGTGGAAAGTTACTTCTTCAAAAGCAAAAGTATCCCATATCATCTCTTCTCATTTTTCTTCTCTTTATCCTTCATGCTGCCTGCAAGATAGGGAGAATGTGAACAATCAGTCGGAGCTCTGATTGCTTACCTTGTCTGTCACCTCTTTCAGCAAATCCCCTAGCTCGGCAACTTGAGGGACTCCTACTACATGGTTTGTATCGCGCTTGACCAAGCCTGAAACTACAAGTAAGCTTCAAGTGAAATTGATACATTACCTTGTGCATCTCCACCAGTTAAAGATACCACCCCTGGATGGAGGAAGAGTACTTCCAGAGAAGATGCCACATCTACCTGTGAGACAGATAAGGCAAGTCAAGACGATACCACATTCCGATACTTAGAAGTTTCGTGATTACGAGATCATTCTCCCACAATATTTCCTAATGTCATTTGTACTAAATCATTCACCTGTACTCACTAAAGGAAAGCTTGAACCTATGTACTTGTGTAAACCCTTCACAATTAATGAGAACTCCTCTATTCCGTGGACGTAGCCAATCTGGGTGAACCACGTACATCTTGTGTTTGCTTTCCTATCTATATCCATTTATATACTTATCCACACTAATGATCGGAGCAATCTAGCGAAGATCACAAAAAGCGACCGTTTTCGCTACCTAGGATATATCGTGCAAGAGAACGGAGAATTAGAGAGATCTCAACCATAGAATAGAAGTTGGATAGATGAAGTGTAAGAGTGCATCCGGCGGGTTGTGTAACCGTCGTAGGCCACTGAAGCTCAAGGGAAAATTTTATAGGACGGCAATAAGGCCAACGATGTTGTATGGCACAGAATGTTGGGCGGTGAAGCATCAACACGTACACAAAATGGGTGTGGCGGAGACGAGGATGCTTCGTGGGATGTGTGGGCACACAAGAAATGATAAGATTGGAAATGAGGATATTCGAGGTAAAGTAGGAGTGGCCGAAATTGAAGGAAAGATGAGAGAAAATCGGTTCCGGTGATTTGGACATGTGCAAAGAAGGCCTACTGACGCTCCGGTTCGAAGATGTGACTACGGGACAGAGGTTCAGGGCCAAAGGGGTAGAGGAAGACCTAGGAAAACTTTGGAAGAGACTCTAAGAAAAGACTTAGAGTACTTGGTTCTAACGGAGGACATGACACAAAACCGAGCGCAATGGCGTTCTAGGATTCATATAGCCGACCCCACTTAGTGGGAAAAGGCTTTGTTGTTGTTGTTGTTGTTGTAGGTAATCTGGATTTTTCCTGCACAAAAGCTCCAGCCCCTATTTCAGACAATGCGAGCAAAGCCAACGAGTCATCAATCTTTAACCGTATTAACTCTCATATTTATATAAGAAATAAACTGTTTAACTCTTACCTATTATACCATCTCCAGCACTAGCACTGCATAATGTTGGAGTTTTTTTCTAGCATGCCTTCATACATTTTGTGATTTTGGTGTTACAGCTTGCTTTTGGTCGTATTGTGGAGGCGGCTCGTGCAACAAGACATCAAAATTCACATACAGCTGCAAATGTGCTGACGGTTATTCTAATCTTCTTAATGTCACTACTTTCCCTTGCTTTGAAGAATGTAAGCACTACCTAGAAATTTTTTAATATTGATGATGATGAAGAACCACGCACCAATTTCGTTTCAGAAGATGGTATCTGATTAAGTTTCATTTCATGCGTTAAGGTGCAATTGGACTGAACTGTGCAAACCTTGGGATTTCAATGTCGAATAAGTCTACTGCTTCACCACCAGCATCATCTGGCAGTGGTAAGAATCAAGGTGAGGCTAGAGACTCAATTACCACATCAGCACGTATTTTTTGACTGAATGGTGGTAATTGCCTCAAGGTATTTGTATTAGAACTATGATTCAGTACAATAAATCTCAATTTAGGACATACCAAAACCTTAGAACGACAATTTTCTTAAAGAAAGCAACATGTCCGAATCCTGTTTTTCTGCTGATGTATTTACAAACCGGCATTCTAAAAAGATCATTTTGATTAAAAACATTGACAAACAGCATTTTCTTACTTGAATTCGACATTTGTATAAGTTGATCCGCTTTAATTTCCGTTGAATGCGGACCTCCAAGTTACACTAATTCAATTAAAATAGCTGTTTGATTTCATATTGATGACCACATGTTTAATCCATCTGTTCTGCCTTTTGTCTCGTTTGCAGCTAGCTCGATGGTCCAAGTGAACCCTGCTGCATTTGTGATTCTGATGATGTTTGCTGCTATGATTCATTGGAAATAAAATGAGTTGTTCCAGCTTATTTTTTGCACATCTTTGAATACGTGGTTGATCACTGCAGTATTTATTTGATATCACGCTCCCACCTTTCGTTAACTCTCACATTTGCACGTATATTTTCCTGCGCGATGAGCAAGCTGCCGCATATATTCACGGAGGTGCTCATCGCATTCCTATACTTGTTTTTTCACCAATAGAAAGAGTGAAGAGGATTTTTGGTTGATTTGTACATAAAAATGCTCTAGTAACCTTGTTCACCATGTTTTTGCTCTCTCTTCCTACTATTCTTTCTCTGGATCTGCTTCTCTTGTCATTGGAGGCATGAAGACTAAGGCCCAAGTAACGTTTGTATCTTTTTGTCGACAGTAAGCCCATCTTTAACATTAAAAAAGTATGACATGACATCATAAGTCAAAAGTGTTTACGTTCAAAAAATCACATGAAGTGTTTTTTTTGAAAGAAGCTCTTACAGATAGCACTTCAGTGGTCATTTCAAGAAGGATTTGCATATTTATTAAAAATTCCGTAGTGCTTCCAACAGAAGTGTTGTTACTGAAAGCACTTTTGAGCATAAGGGTTTTCTAGAAAGAACTTTAGTTGGGACTTTGAAAAAGATATAACCTTTAGCAAATCATTAGATGGAGGCCCAAGATTCGTTGGTATGTAATATTCACCCTAGACCACAAGCACAAATCCTCGGCACAGAATATAATCCCAAGGTACTCCAAAGACTCAATTATAGTAAATCAAGAAGGATAAACGAAGCACTCTGAGAGGAAAGGGATTGATGTGTTCGGTGGACAAGTACCTTAAGTGACATTCAATCAAAATCTTAATAAGGATAAGTAAAGGAAATAGTTTTACATCCATCTACGGAGGAGGGGCTCGTCTTTTATCCTAGATCAAGATATGTTAAAAAGAAGGCGCTTGAGATAGATACGGAATGGTAAAAAGAGTTTATAGACTGCCTCAGTACTGATAAGGAAGTTTGGGAGGTAAAATTTCAAGTATTCCCTCTTCACAATTAGTCATTGACTCGCTGAGAATTGAGATCTAAAACTTGGTACTTTTTGATGCAACTAGATTTACTTTTCCTTGTTACAAGGCAAACAAGGGGAAAGGAAAGAAAAGTAATGATCCCCTCTCCGTTTCTTTTTCCCAATCCATGGTCCATACCAAACCTATAACACTATAGACTAAAAGAAATTAAGAAGCCTGTTTGTACCATACTTGACCAATCCCGAAACTACCGAGCACCGGCCAACGCTATACTGTCAAGGACCCAGAAGAGTTCCCCTCCGACCAGGAGGCCAATCACTACTCGACACGTGTCAAGATTAGAAGCCAATCAGAGCGCAGCACGTGTCAACATCAAGAACCAATCATAACATGACACATGTCAATGTGACAAAGCTACAAGTTTTTCTATAAATAGGGGTCATCCCCCCACAATATTGCCTAATGCCATTTGTGTTAAATCATTCACAAGAACTCACTAAATTGAGAGCTTGATCCTTTGTACTTGTGTAAGCCCTTCACTACTAATAAGAACTCCTCTACTCCGTGGACGTAGCCAATCTGGGTGAACCACGTACATCCTGTGTTTGCTTCTCTGTCTCTATTCATTTACGTACTTATCCTCACTAGTGACTGAAGCAACCAAGCAACCAAGCGAAGGTCACAAAACCTGACACTTTCTGTTGTACCAAAGTCTTCGCTGATTTTGTGCATCAACATTTGGCGCCGTCTGTGGGAAACGACACTTATTCCTACTCTCTTCAGCTGTGTCAAGCTGGTTTCTATCATTCGTACACTTTCTTTTGACCAGGCATCCCTCTCCAACATGGGAAGCGAAGGAAGCCACAGCACACAGAATGACACCCCCCTTGCACATAGTGCGAAACAACGAAAGAAGGAAGGAAAACGAGTTCTTCTTCAAGCTAAAGTCGATGAGTTGGAAGCTCAGAACAACAAGATAGCAATGAGGAATGAGGTCCTCCAGGAGCAATATGAGAAGCTCTTCGAGACACTCCACGAAGCTAGGCAAGCTCAGACACGCGAGCTTGTTGCCCCCGTGGAAGTCAACCATCAACTGGGTGCCCTCCAACATGGAGGGTCACATGCATTCGACATAGATATCCCTGATAGGGAACATATTACCCCTCGACTTGATAATCAACATGAGGCTTCTCTTAACCCAGTTGCTTCGACCCGAACCATAAGAAGTGGAGGGAGACACCTCTTTGCTGAAGGGGCAGAAGGATCGAAAGCCGTCTTTCGCGATTGTCGGGATTTCCTGAAGCAACGTCGAGAGAATTCCATCCATATAAGCTCAAAGATTAATGACCTAAGGATTTCTGAGAGACTCGGTCCCCTGCCACGGCCCAAACCGGCCACCAATTTGGGGAAGGGGCAACAAGTCCTAGAGAGACATGAGGGTACAGGGGACTCAGAGGTGTTCCGACAAACATACCCTGGAAGCCAGTACAACGAGTCCAGGGAAAAATCACATGCCCTTGATCAAACCTTCCTAATTCCAATAGGAGATGGAGATTTACGAAAGAAAGCTCCAGTGACACATAACTCCGCTCAGGACCCCCTTGTCCTACAACTTCTTGAGGAAGTAAACAAGTTGAAGGCTGAACGTCAGGCTGAAATACCTGACTGGAACCAACCCAGGCCTGGCCCTCTTACAAGGAGGATTCTCAACACCCCCCTTCAAGCAAAGACAAAGCAAAAGCTTGGCTTGCAACTTTATACTGGAAAAGAGGACCCGATTGAGCACCTTAACCTCTTTGAGTCCACCATGGCATACCGGATGCACACCGACGAAGAGCGATGTCTTCTCTTCCCCTCCACCCTCTCTGGTGGAGCTCTAAATTGGTATTGTCGTCTTACACCTGAGACGGTAGACTCATTTGAGGAATTGAGGAAACTATTTGTTTCCCAACACATTTTCCAAACCGATCGCTTGCACTCTGCAGATGACTTGTACACTATCCGCCAGAAGCCAGACGAGTCATTACGTATGTATGCTGGCCGCTTCAGCCATAAATACTCCCGGTGTGCCGAGGCAGACGACAAGACTGCCCTCAAAGCCTTCACGGCAGGCCTACGTGATTGTTTCTTTAAATACATGATCAATGCCAATACTTGGAAGACTTACTCTGAGGTGATGGCGCAGGCTTATAACCATGCCTCCGCCGAGGCAAAGACATATCAGGAGTCCCCCAAATGATAAAGTCCAGGCTAAGCAAATTCGATACAAGTCTACCCGCTACCTGATCATCAATGATCAACTCTATAAGCGAGGTTTTAGCCTGCCATACTTAAGGTGTCTTACGCCTGCCGAGGCGGAAATCGTCCTTTGGGAAATACATGAGGGAGTCTGTGGAGATCATGCTGGATCTCGGTCCCTAGCACACAAGACTTTTCGCCAAGGATATTACTGGCCAACACTCCACCAGGATGCCATCAAAGTATCCCGCTCATGTGACAAATGTCAACGATATGCAACTATTCCTCATTCCCCTCCAGAGCCTCTTACTCCTATGATCAGCCCTTGGCCCTTCGCCCAGTGGGGACTTGATTTGATCGGCCCAATGCCGGCAGGGAAGGGCAAAGTCTGTTACGCAGTCGTTGCAGTGGACTACTTCACAAAGTGGGCCGAAGTAGAACCCTTGGCAACCATTACTGAGGCAAAGATAGAAGACTTCGTGTGGAAGAACATCCTTTGTAGATTCGGCATTCCCAATGCGATAGTCACTGACAATGGGCGACAGTTTGACAACAAGAAGTTCAGGTTGTTCTGCTCTAAGTTCAACATCAACTTATGCTTTGCCTCTCCAGCTCATCCCCAGTCTAATGGACAAGTTGAGGCCATCAACAAAATAATCAAGCGCACTTTGAAAACCAGCTTGGACAAAGCTAAAGGCTGTTGGCCAGAATTTGTACCCCAAGTTCTTTGGTCATATCGCACTTCATATCGGACTTCAACAGGAGAAACTCCATTCTCACTTGCCTTTGGCACAGAGGCGGTTGTCCCTGTTGAGCTCGAGCAAGCAACATTCCGAGTCCAGAACTACATTCAAAGTGAAAATGACAAACAACTCACCCTCAACTTGGATTTAGTCGAGGAACACAGAAACCAAGCTCACTTGAGGAATGTCGCCTACAAGCAGCGCATCTCCAACTATTATGACTCTAGGGTCAAGCCTCGTTCTTTCAAAATAGGAGACTGGGTCTTAAAGAAAAGATTACTCTGCGACAGAGTCCCGAGTGAAGGCACACTTAGTCCAAACTGGGATGGACCGTATGAAGTCATTGGCATCAGTCGCCCTGGCTCTTACACACTTAGAAGCTCCGATGGCAAGACCCTTGGCCATCCATGGAACGCTGATCACTTGAAGTACTACTACAAATAGACTCACGATGTACAAGTGTTGAGCTATAGCCGTTCGGCATCCTATGTAATGAAGGCCATTTGGCAATGAATTCAATAAAGAGGTAATTTAGCCAACTCAGCCCTCACTCTTTTACATTCATAGCAAGCGATGCCGGAACCCTTCTCAATCAGAAAGCAATCCGTCTTCCACAGTCACTACAAAACAAGCAAATGAAGACCGTGTCAAGCGCCAAAAAAAAAAAAAAAAAAAAAAAAAAAAAAAAAACAGCTTCATCCAAAAAACTTCACCCGAAAAGCTTCACCCACAAAGCTTCACCTAAAAAGCTTCACCCAAAAAGCTTCACCCGAAAAGCTTCACCTACAAAGCTTCACCTCCAAAGCTTCACCCACAAAGCTTCACCTAAAAAGCTTCACAAAAAAAAAACTTCACCCGAAAAGCTTCACTTAAAAAAGCTTCACCATCAAAGCTTCACCATCAAAGCTTCACCCAAAAAAAAAAAAAACTTCACCTCCAAAAAGCTTCACCCAAAAAGCTTCACCCACAAAGCTTCACCTAAAAAGCTTCACCCACAAAGCTTCACCCAAAAAACTTCACCCGAAAAGCTTCACTTAAAAAAGCTTCACCTACAAAGCTTCACCTAAAAAAGCTTCACCTAGAAAGCTCCCTCTACATACTTTCACCTTCAAAGCTTCAACACCAAAGCTTCACCTACAAAGCTTCAACACAAAACCTTGCTCCAAATAAACAAATTTTGTTCACAAAACCCAAGATGCCCTTGAACTTGTACAAAAACACTTGGGTAAACATAAACATTTTTTGTTTGACACCCACAAGGGCCCAAAATTTTCCTTCTTATTTATTCACTTATATATGTTCCCAAACATATTATAATAGATCCAACAACAAGCCAAAGTCCCAAGTTTCATAATGGACAAAAGTACAAGCAATTCATCAATAATGAAGGTGCTACAAAAATTGGAATCTGCCCCAAAATAGAAATCCAACCCAAGAGACTTTTTCTCTCTCTCCCTCTTCCGCCTCCTTTCATCTATCAAATTTCTGCAACCTCTGCTCTTCTCCAATGGAGCTGAATTTTGGACACCCTATAGTTCTTGAGCATATGAACAACTTTCAAGAAGGAACCATTTCTGTTTGAGCGACGGAAATTAAAGTGTTGAAGCTCCAAACATGACAGTCGGATTCTTGCAGATTTCGAAGCTGCTGTGATGTTTCGAAGATCTGGAAATATTTAACCATTAGTTCATTCTGAATTTTTGATATGTTATGAAAGAGACGATGAGGAACAACTTCAATGAAGAAAGCATGCCGATCTGAACAATAGAAAATGGAGTTTCGAAGCTCACAACAAATCTGACGGGTTGACAGAAAAATAATAACCAGTCATTCATCATACCTGGATTTCTGGAGTTATACTGCTCCGAGGGATCTCAAATTTGGATATGTTGTAGTTCACGAGCTGAGGAACAACTTCAATGAAGAAAGCATACCGATCTGAACAAGAGAAAATGGAGTTTCGAAGCTCACAACAAATCTGACGGGTTGACAGAAAAATAATAACCAGTCATTCATCATACCTGGATTTCTGGAGTTATACTGCTCCGAGGGATCTCAAATTTGGATATGTTGTAGTTCACAAGCTGAGGAACAACTTCGATGAAGAAAGTATGTTGATCTGAACAAGAGAAAATGGAGTTTCGAAGCTCACAACAAGTCTGACGGATTAACAGAACATTGATGAACAGTTACTCATCATACTTGAATTTCTGAAGTTGTACTACTCCGATGGATCTCAAATTTGGATATGTTGTAGTTCACAAGATAAGGAAAAACTTTCATGAAGATGACTTTGCAATCTGAGCTATAGAGAAAGGTGTTATCTTGCATCCACTCAGGCTGATTAGTGGAAACGAAAAGCAATTCCACCAAAGAAAAGATGAAAAAGAGAGAAAAGCTACTAATTGCACTTGATCTTGTCTAGTCAATAGCATGCAGCATCAAACACACAAAAGTTGGAAATATTTTTAGATAAAGCATATACGAATGTGTGACATCGAAACAAGGATTCGTTACTTTGACAAATTAGTAACACGCGAGACACCTCATTCGGCAACTCTCTTCGCCTGAAGATTTGGGGGACTCCCACCATATGCTACTGCACCTTGATACTCGGCAGTCTCACAACCACTCAGTGACTTGGATTTTTCAAGTCTCCAACCGAGAAGTTTTCCTCACTCGGGAAATTAAGGGAACACTACCTCAAACTACATGCTTCACTCACAAAGCTTCAACAATACAGGTTTCAACAAAAGCAAAAATTCAAAGAACTTTATGAAGAAGGCTTTGGTGTATTTAACACAATATGTTGAAATGAAGCAAAGCTTATTTATTAATATTTTCGATAAGCCACAAATATGTACATATACATGAGTCAAAATAAACAAACAAAAGGGAGCCTTCACAAAGGTTGCTTAGGGGAAGTCTCAGCAGTCGGTAAAGCCCCAGAAAGAGAACGCACCGGAGGATGGTTATCCGGAGCCTCAGTACTTGACAAAACCCCAGAAGGATGAGGCATTGGAGGTTCATCATTTGAAGCTTCATTACCAGGTACAACCCTAGAGGACGAAGGCAATAAATGCCTTTGGAACAAACCCACAAACCGCTGATGATCAAGTAAAACCTTACCATCAGATTCCTTCATCTGGTCAAGCTTCCTCTTCATGTTTGTAGCATAGTCATGGGCGAGCCGGTGCAACTGCTTATTCTCATGCTTGAGCCCTCTAATCTCCTGTTTGAGACTCATCACTTCAGCAGCCAATGATTCAACTTGGCGGGTTCTAGCAAATAGGCGTTGGGCCATATTAGACACAGAACCTGCACACTGAACACTAAGAGCCAGAGAGTCCTTAACAGCCAACTCATCAGACCGTTTGGAAAGTAGTCTGTTATCTTTGGGAGTGAGAAGGTTCCTGGCCACCACTGCAGCGGTCATATCATTCTTCATCACAGAATCCCCAACGGTAAGAGGACCAGTAGGGGATATGAAGGATGGGCGCCATATGTTGTCTGGAGAAGGCGTGGCTGTCTCTTCTCCAAGGTTCAAGTCAAAACGACGGTCGGAGGGTCCAGACATTTTCAAATGTGTTGAAGAAGGAAGAGGTCAGACAAATCAAGATCTTAGAAGTGCAAGAAATGAGCTTCTACTGGTAGAGATTCAAGTGTGCTGTGGAACTTAATGCCAGCCTCTATAAAAATCTGCACTCGACGGAGCTTCAGAAATCGAAGAGGTGTTTGCTTTCTCAAAAGCTGGGCTGCTCAGAGACCACGAGGGCCGATCTCAGAAATCGAAGAGGCGTTTGCTTTCTCAAAAGCTGGGCTGCTCAGAGACCACGAGGGCCGATCTCAGAAATCGAAGAAGCACCTGCTTTTTCAGCCTCGTCAGCACCTGTCACATGCACACTCAGCTTTGCGGAAATTACGGGCAATCTGTCGAAGATTTCTAGTGAAGTAGAAAGCACGTGAATCTTACTGTTCAATCACCGCTCTCCATATGCACCATCAACTCCTCGGGTACCACATATAACTTTGTCAAAGATCTCTGACAAAGTTTAGGCACGAGAATTTCGAAGTTCCAGCTACCCTACTATTACCCATAAGGGTAAAGGAACAGCACCACTGCTTGACAACTGGAAAGTCCCTATGTGTGTCGACCTCCGTGTTTTGCGGCAAGACAGGTTGGCAAGAACGTCCAACCTTTACTCACATTCGAGAAAAGACTCCCAACATAATTACTTTCTAAAAAACCGGAGTAGCACCGCTTTCCGAATCTCGAGAGTCAGATCCTCGACGGGATTGCTTGTTCGAAAACCGAAGAGGCACAACTCTCAGAACTTCGAGAGCCAGATTTCCTTAGATAAAGCTTGTCTGTAATCTTCACACGTAACATCAGCTTTCCAGATACCACATACCACTTTTTCAAAGTGCTCTGACAAAATTAAAACACGTGAAGCTGGCAGCTCCCACTACATTGCTGTGACCAAGAAGGGTAAAGGAATAGCATTACTACTTGTTATTGGGAAATCCCTATATACATTGACCTCCCTCCTCAACGGACAGAAAAACCTGCAAAAATGCTCAACCCTTTCTCGCATTCGAAAAGGCACCCTCAACATAACCTCTCGAAATACTCAGCTTTATTTCCCCCCGATAATGCCTCAGCAAATAAGCCACACCAAGAACAAGAGTATCCCATATCATCAAGGTCGAACATACTCTAGATTTGATGGACTTGTTTTGACCCTCAAATTTTTGAGTCGGCCTTATACTCTGAAGGGCACCAGAAAACCCTCCAGCACAGTTCAAGAATAAGCCTGTGGAAAGTTACTTCTTCAAAAGCAAAAGTATCTCATATCATCTCTTATCCATTTGCTTCTCCTTATCCTGGCAGTTGAATGAGAGACAAGGAGAAGGAGAACAATCAACCGGAAGCCGAAGTCAAACCTTTGATCCTGGGTTGCTTACTTGGAAGTTTGACTGCTTACCTTGTCTGTCACCTCTTTCGGCAGATCTCCTAGCTCGGCGACTTGGGGGGCTTCTACTATAGGGTTTGTATCACACTTGACTAAGCCCGAAACTACAACTAAGCTTCAAGTGAAATTGATACATTACCTTGTGCGTCAACATCAACTAAATACACCATTCCCGGATGGAGGAAAGGTACTTCCAGAGAAGGGCAGATGAAGATCAGACCACACTTTGGTACTTAGAAGTTTCGTGATTACTCAAGGGATTGGATCTTGCAAGTCCCCAACCGAGGAGTTTCCCTCACTCGGGAACTTAGGGGAGCACTGTTTGTACCATACTTGACCAATCCCGAAACTACCGAGCACCGGCCAACGCTATACTGTCAAGGACCCAGAAGAGTTCCCCTCCGACCAGGAGGCCAATCACTACTCGACACGTGTCAAGATTAGAAGCCAATCAGAGCGCAGCACGTGTCAACATCAAGAACCAATCATAACATGACACATGTCAATGTGACAAAGCTACAAGTTTTTCTATAAATAGGGGTCATCCCCCCACAATATTGCCTAATGCCATTTGTGTTAAATCATTCACAAGAACTCACTAAATTGAGAGCTTGATCCTTTGTACTTGTGTAAGCCCTTCACTACTAATAAGAACTCCTCTACTCCGTGGACGTAGCCAATCTGGGTGAACCACGTACATCCTGTGTTTGCTTCTCTGTCTCTATTCATTTACGTACTTATCCTCACTAGTGACTGAAGCAACCAAGCAACCAAGCGAAGGTCATAAAACCTGACACTTTCTGTTGTACCAAAGTCTTCGCTGATTTTGTGCATCAACAAAGCCGAAGTTGCATAAAGGATTAAGGAATTGGTCATTTAGATGTGCTTTTAAAATGACTAAAAGCGTTTTTAGAGAAAATGTTTTTTTTATTCTAAAAGCACTTAAAGGGTTGGTGCTTCTTCCAAGAAGAACTTTAAATGTTTTTCCAGAATTTATTTGCATTTTTACTAAGAATTGGTTTTAAAAATATTTTCATCAGAAGCGCTTTCAGTCATTTTAAAAGCACATCCAAACATGCTCGAAGCCTTTTTCCTAAGATTTTCCTTCTTGAAGTTTCGTTCCATTTTCATCTTTTTAGTATAATCCATTTTGATTTGTTTTTGTTAATTCTCAGTTTTTTTGCACGACTCGAAAACTATACGTAAGTTACAAGCTTGAAATCCCTATTTTAACGAATCAAAACTAAGCTTGAAATTAAATCATGAATTTGGCATGAAAACCCCCAATTTTGTACAACCGAAAAGGTATTGCTCGCCTGACAAATTGCACTAATAGTGTTAGCGGAATAATACAAAATGCAACATGTAAATGAAAATTCAGATAAACCATTAGTGCAATTTAAACATCCTAAACTTTTGTTTTATAGGCAGTAGTCACATTTCTTGCTTTACTGCAGACTTTATAGATATGAGCACCACACCTCAATTCACACTTGCTCAAAGTTGAACAATCAATCCCTCATCAAATCCCTTGAAAAAGTGAGTAGACTTACAAGCCGATACAAAAACAACATATAAAAAACCTAAAATCTAAGCCATCCCATCCCATTAAATCTTTTGCAATCTCAGCCGCATCACCTCAATCCTCAAATGTACAAAACCCTCTCTCAACCGGCGGCGTACGGCCCACCATTTCAGCCACCTCCATCATCAAATAGGAACCAGGATTCTCTCCTGAGCATTCCTTAGGAATCCTAAGGATCTCGCAATCTTATCCGTTCATCGTGTACCGTGCGGTTAGAAATTATTTAAAATTTAAATTTTAAAATTCAAATATGAATAGTCCTTAACAAAAAATGGCCGTACAATATAAAATGAACGGACAAGATTACGGAATTCCTAGGATCCCTATAGAAATGCTCAGGAGAGAATCCTGGTTCATCAAATAGCCCTTTATGCCACAGTGTAGGGTTTCGAGCCAGAGCAACCACAAAAATCCTATAATATTAAACACTTCACTTCCATCTGAACTATAGCAGTCAGCTTACCTAGCTACTGAGTAGTAGTGACAGTCCTCTCTCTCTTTTTTTATTTTTCTTGGAATGTCGTGTGAATTATTGGTGGTTTTACTTCAACCTTGACATGTTGACATCCCCCTTGATATCTTGGCCTCTGCTTTTTCAATATTTCTCGGCTTTTGGTCCTCTCCTCTTCCGCTTTCCCGACTCACAAAACTTTCCCTTCTTGTTTTTAGATTATTTTCATGGCCTTCATGTATCTGCATTTCTGCTCTTTTTTGAACTCTTTGGTATTCCCCTAAAGTGAGTGTTAGTATTAACTCCTCCCCCTCCTCCTTGTCCTTGTATCAGTGAAAATTGTGAGATTCATATCTTTGGATTCTGCTGTGGGTGGTAGTGGCCTTTGGAAATTGGATCTAAAAGACTGGTGGTTTTTGTCATGTCCAACAGTCTATTTCTCTGCCGCAAACATTGTCAATCATGTCTCTGCCTCTTTTTATTTAAGATTCACAACTACATTCTCACCCCCAAGAATTGAAAAAATAAAATTATGGGATTTATTCTAAGAATATTGATTTCACACTTCAATATTTTTTACTCATCTTTATGTTTTTTATTTTGATTTAATATATTTTAATATTAAAAAAAAAAAAAGGTCGGAAAATCACTTGTTTGCATGTCATCAAAGCAAACCAAGTCTTACCGATGCGGCAAATATCATGATTGGAAAATTAGGCTAATAGTTCTATTACAATGAAAAGAATCATTGTGAACCTAGGAAGTGCATATAGCTTGATCCCGCAAAGGCGCAAACTTCATCATTAGCAAATTGAATTGGCTTTGTGGGGGGGGCGTAAGGCTCCCACTAGCCAAATAAGTTCTACTTGAGGAAAAAAAGAGAATGGAATAATTAGCAAATGGCGTGGAGGTTGGCCTCTTATTTAATCACAATTCCATTCGTTTCTGGACCAAGATGCCATGATTACAGCCAATTTTCTGCTAAGCAGATTCAATATATAAACGATATGACAATTGACAACTTAGCACTTCATATGTCAATCTCTTGATAACAATAGTTCTAATGCAGGGAGTGCAGACTTTAACTTTACATCTTCTTCACATGTCTTTTCGTATGTGGTAATACTATGATTCTTGAACTTCATATGTATGTTGATCTATTTTGATAATATAAAGAAAGTTGAATTTTAAAACTAATTGGCTAGAAAGAGTAACTCAACTCTTGAATTTTTTTTAAATAATTTGATCTACTTAGTAGCACTATAAATAAACCGTCATAATTGAATTGAAGAACTAATATTCTTGCTCACTCGACAATCTAATAAATAATAAGCGAGAATATCCAACTTACCCCAACTCCACGTACTACTTTAAATTCACGTCCTCGCAATTGTGCTCCCTCACAAATCGGTGAAATCAGAATATGATTAGTGAGAAATTTTGTTGACTAGTATTACTATCAGAAGGTGGTGGTGGTGATAACCAATGAATTTGAAGCTGCAAGCGCTTAGGGATGCTCGTGTCGTGGGATGATCAATGATATGGATATTGGGGGTCTCACTTACTTATACGAGTCCTTGTCATCCACACATAGACCACTCTCTTGTAAGTTGGTGGTGGGTTTTAATGTTTCCATAAAAATCATATCCTTCCATTGAGTCATATTCATGTCCCATCACACCACGCCATAACGTTGAATCTTAAAAGCATATCTTAATCTTGTATAGATGTAGAGAAAAGCTAACGGTTTTTCAAAATGACTGAAAACGTTTTTGGTAAAAATATTTTTAAAATCAAATCTTTAAAATAAATGCAAATAAATTCTAGAAAAGCAATTAAAGTGTTTTCTGAAAGAACTACATTACTAACGCTTCTTGCAAAAAACATGTAAGTGCTTTTAAAACTCAAAAATATTTTCTAAAAAACGATTTTAGTAATCTTAAAAGCATTTCAAACCAACTCTAAAATTCTATCAAAATGTTTACAAATTTATTTCCAAGCATCAAGATTGCATTTCAATAATCATCATCAATAAACAACAAAAGAGTTAGTGAGGCTATTTATGAGGTGGGACGGAAGGTAGAACAAACCTTTCATATGAATACATTTTTCACCCAACAAAAATTAGAACAAAACCAAAGAAAGAACTTTACAGCTGATTAAGAATAGCTGAAAATATTTTCTTGCGAGACTTATATATATTGTTACATTACAAATAAAAACTACATATTAAGATAAAAAATAACATTTTACATTGCTAAATAGTATACTAAAAAAACATTATTGATAAGCTATAGCATCTACCATTAACATCACTAACACACAGAGTGCGCGACTAAACCTAGCACTAATCTCGTATAAAGGGGCTACTAATGCTTCGTCATGAGTCCAGATTCTCGCCGAATTCTTTTTATGAGGATCTCGAAGATCCGTGAATTGTGTTTGTTCATCGTACATCGTGCTGTTAAAAATTATTTTAAATATTTTCATCTAAAAATAAATATAAACAGTACTTGACAAAAACTAACCGTATAATGTACAATTCACAGATCTCTAGATTTCTCAATAAAAGGATACAGAGATGATCCTGTTTCGTCCTTACCTTATACAACAACTTCAAGTTTGAAGTGGAAGTTCATGAAAAGGGAGTAATCCGAAGCTACCTGTGATATTGTACTAATGAAATAGACCTAGCAAGCTAGCTAGGTTCTTTCACCCAAATATAGGGTATCAGATGAACACGTAGTATAATATATGAATTTTAATGATGAAAATGAGATCCCGTATGGAAAGAGATCTTTTCTGGACTCTTTCCTCCTAATCAATCAAATTAAAAAATTCAGATCATTAAAATTTGATTCAACGATTATAAATAAGAGTTCATTTTAAAAGTTATAATAACTTTAACTGTTGGATCAAATTTCAATGATCCAGATCTTCTGATTTGATGGCTTAGGAGGAAAGGATCTAGAGAGAATCCCATTCCATCCCGTATGTCCTCGACAATCCAACTCATCTCTTTTATAGCGCGTTTACATAACCGTAATAAAAATATGAGGTATTAAATTAACGAGGAATTAAATTGAGGAGAAGTTGAAATGAGGAGAAATCAAAATCAAATTATTGTTGAAGATGTTTACTTAAATGTTATGAAATCAAACTAGAAATAATACTGATTCCATAAAACTATTTACTAATTCAACAAAATCAAAATATAAACCAGTATGATTACTAAAATACCCTTGTCCCAAATCAAATATTTGAATACTTTTTTTTAATAAATTTTGATATAATATATAATGGTAAGAAAAAAATTAAATTGCTTTTTTATTTCACAAACACACTAAAATGTTTTTTTTATTTTTTTATAAATTTAAGTATTTACTTTAATATTTAAATTTTATTGCTCAAATTGTAGTTTCTTCTCTTTGGCATATGTATGGAGTTGTGCATAATGTAAATGAGGGCATAATAGAAAGAAAAATTGCATTTCTGATTCCCTCAACCTCCTGGAATTCAAATACCTCATCTATCAAAAGAATCTCACTCCTTCAATTTTAGGAATTGCATTCCTTGTTTCGGGTGGGGTCCACCACACTATTGATTCCCTGGCATTTAGTAAACACCAGAATAATCCGTAATCAAAATTCAATTCCGTTTTTTTATTCCCATTAGCCTTATGTAAATGC
Source organism: Malus sylvestris (assembly GCF_916048215.2). Classification (NCBI taxonomy): domain Eukaryota; kingdom Viridiplantae; phylum Streptophyta; class Magnoliopsida; order Rosales; family Rosaceae; genus Malus; species Malus sylvestris. The sequence goes on from NC_062272.1 coordinate 16,733,407, forward strand.
ACTATTAATCTCTTTAACTAAAGAGAAAGACAACTTGTCAAAGATTGAGCAAAAAATCCTCTAAATATCTTATGACTTATTTATAAAATTTCGTGTTTATAATTGTAACTCATTTATATTATAAATTATTATATAAATGTATATTTCACATTAAAAAAATAATTAAAATCAATATCGTTTAGTCTTTTTTTTCCGATAATATTGTTAGTCATTGAGCTATATAAACACAAATTGATGGATTCGGTAAAAACATTATGAACTGTTTATCTATTTGTTACAATTGATTGACTAAACGATTTTAGTATAATTAATTTTTGAAGAAATGATCTTTACAAATTTATTTATAATATAACTATTCCATCATAAACACTAAATTATGTGTATGCCACAAAGTATTATGAGGAGGAACTCCTCATCAACCTTAAGGAGACAAACTCTTCTCTTAACTAAATAACTAATTATGTTTTTAATTAATTAAATTAAGAGAATATGCGTAATGCAAGATCCATGGGAGCATTTTTGCTCACCATCATAAATTATGGTGTATGCTCACCATACACCTAATCAATTAACACGTGTCATTTCACTTAATCTTGATTTTTTTTTTTCAAAATTGAAAAACTAACATTTAATATGAAAGTTAACTAGAGTTAAGTAAAATGATACATGTCAATTGATTAGGTGTATGGTGAGTATACATCATAGTTTATTGTGGTGAGCAAAAATGCCTCCAGATCCGTGTGGCTATTTTCTGCAAACATGGCTCCTAAATACCAATCAAGGATTCCATTATTCCTTGATGACTTGAATTAGAAAGATTCAATTGAAAGCAACACAAAAGAGTGGAAAACTCCCTCTCTCTCCATATACCAGGCTCGGTTCCCCTGCATGTCCTCCAATTGTAGGAGAATGGTACTGTTATCTAAGCCAGCCAAATATGTATGGTTTAGGCAAGCCTGCCCAACTCTTTCAACTATCAATTTTTGTTGTAATTTTCTTTGACTATTAAGTCTCAGATAATTAAGTGCAGACGTGATACAATATTGGAGTTGTATCGATCAATGGCGAACATTTATTACAACTAATAGCCCAGCATACAGTGAGATGGATAAAATAACACCCTTAGGTCCTGTTTGGCAGATCGGATAGAGGATCGGATAGGACTAATTATACGGACGCGGGTGTTTGGCATTCACTCGTACTAAATAAGCGCCGGATTAAATTAACCGGTGTGCTTATTTAGTACGGTATACACCGGACTAATAAAACCAACCAAAAGGCCCGGATTATTAGTCGGCCCTCTCTCTCTCTCGCCTTCTCTCGGCCTTCTCTCTCTCTCTCTCTCTCTCTCTCTCTCTCTCTCTCTCTCTCTCTCTAGGCGTCGTTGTCCTCCCCCCCCCCCCCCGTCACCTTCTCTCACCATCGTCGTCCTCCCCGTCGCCGTCGTCGTCCTCCCCGTTGACGTCGTCGTCCTCCCCTGCAACTGGGTCTTGCAAAGAAGCATGCACTCTCTTGCCCGGCATGGTGTCTGGGAAACCTCTCTTCTCAAAACGCCAACAAACTACTCTCCTTCTCTTTGTCAAACCGCCGCCAGTCCATTCCACTTGCGATGCTGCAGTGCAGGAGGTAACCTTGTCAACAAATCGTTAGTTTGTTTCGTTTGTTGCATCTTGATTTGGGTTGATGTGGATCTGATGACTCATGGTTGCTCACCAAATGTGCAGGCAGGCGGGGAAGAAGAAGGGAGAGAGAAGGAGGGCGTTTGAGGGGTTCGGCGGAGAGAACAGGGAAGAAGAAGGGATGGTTTCAGATTTTATTTTTATTTTTATAAGTTTAATTTAATTTTAAGTTTGATTTAGCCTATCCGGTATAAAACTAAACACAGTATAAATAATACGGTCATTAATCCGATACTGCACCAAACGCCCGACTAATTTAGTCAGTACTATCCGGTGGCTATTTATCCTATCCGACAGAAATAGTCAGTACAGTCCGAGCTGCCAAACGAGGCCTGATAACGACCGTTGTTTGACAAGACTTCATGGATAGCTAATTTATAAAGAAAATAAGAGGTGAGTTTCCCATCAATTTTTTTTTTATTCAACAAATATGGAAAGGAGAAGACTCATATTGTTGTCCATATTTACTATTGGAGCTATGAGTCGCAGAATCTACTACCGATGTGCTAGAACTTTCTTACTGATTACATAACACGAAAAACAAACACAAATTTGATGAAACGTCCAACCTCATGCATGCATCAGTTACACAGCTAGAATTTTCAAATAATAAGATCATTTTCGACCTAAAAAAAACTTTATTAGACTATTTCGTTGAGCATCTGGTACAAAATTATCAATTCTTGCCAATGTTTGATGAGGGTTTATGCAAACATATGTCAACTCACCTCTTTTAATCTCTTTAACTAAAGAGAAAGACTTGGCTCCTTAAAGAATGAGGAAAAAATCCTCTAAATATCTTACGGCTTATTTATAAATCATTGTGTAAATTTAAATTTATATAAAAATAATAATTAAAATCAATATCGTTTAGTTTTTTTCGATAATATCGTTTAGTTATAGAACTATATAAACACAGATCGACGGATTCGCTAAAAACATTATGAACCATTTATCTATTTGAAGAGATAATCTTTACAAAGTTATTTATAATATAATGGTTCCATCATAAACACTAAATTATGTGAATATGCCATGAAGTATTATAAGGAGGAACTCCTCATCAACCTTAAGGAGCCAAACTCGTATCTTAACTAAATAACTAATTATGTTTTAATTAATTAAATAAAGAGAATATGCGTAATGCAAGATCTGTGTGGCTATTTTCTGCAAACATGGCTCCTAAATCCCAATCAAGGATTCCATTATTCCTTGATGACTTGAATTAGAAAGATTCAATTGAAAGCAACATAAAAAGGTGAAAAACTCCTTCTCTCTCCATATACCAGTCTCGGTTCCCCTTGCATGTCCTCCAAGTGTAGGAGAATGGTACTATTATCTAAAGCCAGTCAAGTGTGTATGGGTTGTTTACCAAAAAAAAAAAATGTGTATGGTTTAAGGGAAGCCTGCCCAACTCTTTCAACTATCAATTTTTGTTGTAATTTTCTTTGACTATTAAGTCTCAGATAATTAAGTGCAGACGTGATACAAATTGTAGTTGTATCGATCAATGGCGAAATCAATGGCGAACATTTATTATAACTAATAGCCGAGCATATAGTGAGATGGATAAAATAAAAGGAAAACTAATGAAAATGGCTTGAAAACTTTGAGTTTTAATGATAAGGACAAAATAAAGAGTAAAGTGAATAGTACCAGGATTGACTTTTTAGTGTTAAAATGTGATTTTTCGTTAAAGTGAACAGTACCGGATGCTTTTCGTTAAAGTTCCCTAAAATAAAACCCTAAGATAACGACTGCTGTTTGCCAAGACTTCATGGATAGCTTATTTATAAAGAAAATAGGAGGTTCGTTTCCCATCATTTTTTTTTGTTATTCAACAAATATGGAAAGGAGGAGACTCACATTGTTGTCCACATTTGGAGCTATGAGTCGGAGAATCTACTTAGACCCGGCAATTTCTTACATGATTCGTTAACACGACATGTAAACGACATAAAAATAATGGGTTTTGGACTAACAGGATAACTAATCAGGTCTTTATCGGGTCACATCGGTAATTTCTTACACGATTCGTTAACACGACATATAAACGACATAAAAATAATGGGGTTTGGACTGACAATAACTAATCAGGTCTTTATCGGATTACACGATAAGAACTCGTTAATAACGGGTTTGCAAGTTTACACGAAAGTGACACATGGGTATCCATTTTGACACGTTAAGAAAAGTTATTTTTATGATTTTAATTTTTTAAACTACTAAAAAAGACTTACTATAAAATACAATAGTCATAGTGTATATGTATATATTGTATATTAAATTATGTATTGTATTACTATTCTATACAAATTTAAAAATTTTAAGTTTTATTTATTTATATAGTGTACTATAGGCAAAGAGTGAGATTAAAAAAATTATAAAACACATTACAAATAAAAATATCAAGTAACTTAAAAATACCAAACACATTTAAAAAATATAATAATTAATTACAATGTGAAAAAAAATAATATGCAAACGCTCGTGATCAAGTCCTCTACGCTTAGATGATGGGTACATCGTCGTTTGAATTTTTAAAACCATACAAACCCTCGTGAATAATATTTTTAAGGGAGTTCAAAATAAACCAATATCATTTCCCTTGATGATTGATGAAAATTGAAGGATTTTATTGTCAAAAACATGCACGATTTCCTCAACCTTGAAACGCAATTCATTTCATTTTGCATATCCTTGAACATTTGGTATTTTGTAGTAATGTACTAATGTTTTTTCATTAGACTCTTATTTTAGGGTATGTAATACTTAAAAGGCAAATATTGTTTTTATGTTTTGAAGTAATATTTATGTGACAATGTGATATACATTTACAAATTTAGTATTATGTTTTCAATTTTTTGGGGGTCAAATTATGTATTTCAATTTCATTATTTATTGATTTAAAATATATTTTCTTTAACGGGTAACGGATCGGGTCATATTACTTGATAATACTTTAATGGGTGTTACACGACACAACCCATTAAGATATTAGGTATGTCACGAAAATGATACGAACACGTAAAACACGACACGAATGTCAAGTTATCTACTACTGATTGCTAGAACTTTCTTTTTTATTACATAACACAAAAAACAAACACAAAATTTGTGAAACATCTAACCTCATGCATGCATTCAGTTACAGAGCCATGATTTTAAAATTATGAGGCCATTTTTTACCAAAAAAATCTTCATTAGACCATCTCGTTGAGCATCTGGTACGAAAATGTCAATTCCTGCCAGCATTTGATGAAGGTTTATGTAAACATAAGTCAACAAGACATGGATGATAAAAAAAAAAAATAGAAGAAGAAGTAGACGGAGGTTGTAATTTAGTTTGTTCTAGCTGTTTATAGGGTCAAATACACAACGCACACAAGTATACATAGGGTTTTTCAAATTGTTTAGTGTCAAGGACAACTAATGACTCATGCTAGCTCAAACACTGCATGCATTGTATATTAACCTATGGTATTCAATATATATATATATATATATATATATATATATATATATATAGGAAAAACGTTGTAGTATACAAAAGATTGTTCAGTGTTACAAGTTGTATATATAATTATGTATATATCTCCCGAATCACTTAGTTACTCATGTCATAAGAATAATACATACTCATAAGATAAGGGGTGATTTTCTGAAAAATCAATAAAAAGTTACAATATTAACAATAGATCAATAATATTTATGTTAATTATTGTTTGTACCATATTTAGGGCTTCCGTATTTAGACCTCGTATAAATACTCAGTGGACTCAAATGTAATTATGTAATAAATGAAAGGGCAAATATGTAATAAGTGAGGAGCCCTTATTCTATAAAAGGACTCATCACTCTCCTCATTAGGAGAGGTCAAGGTTTAGGCCATGGGAAGAGAGACAAACATAGAAAATAGGCTAGAAAGCACACTGCCTCTAGCCTTCTTGTATATTCACCATTCAGAGTGAAACAATATCAACATCAGTGTGGACGTAGCCCAAACATTGGGGTGAACCACGATACATCTTGTGTTCTTAACTTTCTTGTAGATTCACGGTCGAATTTATATTGTTCCAAGACCCATCCGGTTTTATGCATCAACATTTGGCGCTGTCTGTGGGAATCGACACGAAAAGCTATGTCGGTTCTCTTTCATTTTTTCATCTCACCACCGTGAAACCTTACCACACTCCACTATGAATCTACAAAAAACCCAAGAAAGCAAACACCTGCACATTCACTAAACTCATCTTCCCAATCGACTAGCTGCAAGGACATCACCAACAGGAGGAGCTTTCACACAACCCTCTTCTGCCAGCACATTAACAAGACTTATAAAGAACATCAACAAGTCTATCATTGGAAAGAGGCTAGCAGAGGTGGCTTGAAAACATTTACTGTTCCCTTTTGCTTCGCCGCCACTTTAACACACGCTCAACGGCAAGCATCTTTACCGGAGATCCAAGCGTTAACGGCGTTTAAACGCAACCTCTACCACCCGTTTGGCGCGCTGGACGGCTGGGATGCGTCCACGTAGTCAGTCCCGTGCAACTGGTGTGGCGTTGGCTGTGAAGATAACCGAGTTCAGGAGCTCCGCCTGCCTCGTATCCACCTCAGCGACCGAATTACTGACTACCTCGTCGACCTACGCGACCTCTGCAAGCCCAGCCTCCACAGCAACAACCTCAACGGCTCTATACCTCTCTTTCTCCCTATTTTTCTTTGTGGTTTCAGTCAAATCCATGGCTACCCAAGGTTAAGTCGTCACTTGCAAAGCGATGGCAGCCTGGGAACCCAATAAGCCGTTGGTAATCGAAGACGTGTAGATGGCTCCACCGCAGGCTGGAGAAGTCCGGGTCAAGATTCTGTACACCGCTCTCTGCCACACCGACGCTTATACCTGGGACGGCGAGGACGAGATCATGGTGAGCATAGCATCTACCCTCCTAAACGACGGCGACCCGATACTCGGGGACGAGATCGTATACATGACTCAAATATGGACCCACCTTCTGAACCTATCAAATTTCATGGACGAGGCACACTCGAGCTCGTAGGACCATTCTACCTTTGTGAAGACTTTTGCTCTGTACTTAGATCAGAGGCTTGAGTTGATGCTGTTCTAGAGGAAGAGTGGTAGCGTTCCAAAGTTACCCACGGGAGATAGAAAAACCATGGTGGGAGATAGAGAACTGCTAGGTTCCCAAGGTCTGCGATGCCCACGTCATCGCCCAGAACATCAGCTCCGCCCTCGTGAATATGAATTATTATGAACCTGTCTCCATCAACGCCTACGTGCGACAGTCTGGCTTTCGAGAGTCCAGCTCTCTATGATGATGGTCCCCAACGACTGCTTTATTTTTTTATTTAATATGTTCCACTATCCCACGGGATAACCTGATTGAGATAAGAAGATGCCCACCAAGCTTCCCCGTCTCAACTTTCTGTTGGACTAGAAGATGCCCATCAACATGCTGAAAAAGATGAAACTTTCATCATGAAGGGGAGTATATATTCCCCCCATTTTCTGAAAAAGCCACGAGATTGTACTATCAAAGTATGAGAGACCATGCCTGCTGACCAAACCTGCCTCCACATGAAGGTTTCCTCCAACGGCTGGACTGCTAAGGTTGATGTAAAGGGAGAAATCTCGTTGTTGCCAACTCCCAGCAGCATTTTTTTTAAGGGAACTTTAATGAAAAGCACCCGGTACTGTTCACTTTAACGAAAAACCACATTTTTACACTAAAAAGTCAATCCTGGTACTATTCACTTTACCCTTTATTTTGTCCTTATCATTAAAACTCAAAGTTTTCAAGCCCTTTTCATTAGTTTTCCTTTTTTTTAATGATATGATTTACTTTTCTTATCTTTTGGAGACATCTGTATAACCCCACCAGAGGATAATCATAAATAAATAAAGAAGGCAGCAAAAAAAAAGGCAAAATGTCGGCAAGCCCAAAATAGTGGGCTAGAATGTTATGTGGTGGGCGAAGGCCCATATGTCCAAAAGAGCCAGGCCCTATGGCTTCAAACTCCAACCTTCATCCCTCCACTTAAGTTTCACCCTCTATTATCACCAACTAGGTGATCAAAAGTATGTCCAATACTCTAAAATTCTTCGGCAACTTGCCGCTATTATCACCAACCAGGTGATCAAAAGTACGTCTAGTACTCCAAAATTATTCGGCAGCCTGCCGCTATTATTACCAACTAGGTGATCAAAAGTACATCCAATACTCCAAAATTATACATGAGCATCACTCATGTCAATCATACATAAACATTCATGAGCATCACTCATGTCATCACTCATGTCAACATTCATGAGCATCACTCATGTCAATCAGCTTCGAAAGCTTCATTTACAAGCTCCAGCTTCGAAAGCTTCATTTACAAGAGCTCTAGATTCGAAAACTTCATTTACAAAGCTCCGACTTCAAAAGCTTCATTTACAAAAGCTCCAGTTTCAAAGCTTCACTTTCAAAGCTTCACCTACAAAGCTTCAGTGCATGGTATACAAAGACCACCTCCGAACAACCGCCACTTCAGCCCATACATGGATTGAATTTGACGTTTCCAACCAACAGACTATATTGACTGAAGACTTGAGGGACTACACTATATACCATATATTGGGCTCTCACAACTGGGGCCTCATGAAAAATACTTAGGGGACTTAGCCCATTATTTATGTACTGAGAATCGAACTCTTATTCTATAAAAGAGACTCCCTCACTTTCATTAGAAAGCACCCATTATTCATGTATTGAGGAGCGAACCCTTATTTTATAAAAGGGACTCCCTCACCTTCATTAAAGAAAGACTTTTTGCCCATCACTTATGTATTGAGGAGCGAACCCTTATTATATAAAAGGGACTCACTCACCTTCATTAGAGAGCATCGCCGCCAGCTGAGCAATCGCCTCGCCGCGAGCATCACTCCTAACCCATCACTTATGTATTGAGGAGTAAGCCCTTATTCTATAAAAGGGACTATCTCACCATCATTAGAGAGTATCGCTGCATGCTGAGCAACCGCCTCGCTACGAGCATCAACTCTAGCCCATCATTTATGTATTGAGAAGCGAGCCCTTATTCTATAAAAGTGACTCTCTCATCATCATTAGAGAGCATCGCCACCTGCTGAGCAACTGCCTCGCGGCGAGCATCAACTCTAGCCCATCATTTATGTATTGAAGAGCGATCCCTTATTCTATAAAAGGGACTCCCTCACTTTCAACGCCACAAGCCGAGCCAACCAAGGCGACATAAGCCCCAAGCCAAGTAGCCTCGCAACATGTGCTATTTCTAGTTGAGCATCATTCACAGTAAGCACCGCTTCATATCGAGTATTCAGTTCTAAACGACATCTAGTTACTTCGGCCCACACATGGACTGAATTTCAAGTCTCCAGCCAAAAGACTCTCTTGACTGAAGACTTGGGGGACTACTGTTTGTACCATATTTAGGGCCTCCGTATTTAGACCTTGTATAAATACTCGGGGGACTTAAATGTAATTATGTAATAAATGAAGAGGCAAATATGTAATAAGTGAGGAGCCCTTATTCTATAAAAGGACTCCTCACGCTCCTCATTAAGGGAGGTCAAGGTTTAGGCCATGGGAAGAGAGACAAACATAGAAAATAGGCTAGAGAGCACACTGCCTCTACTTTCTTGTATATTCACCATTCAGAGTGAAACAATATCAACATCAGTGTGGACGTAGCCCAAACATTGGGGTGAACCACAATACATCTTGTGTTCTTTACTTTCTTGCAAATTCACAGTCGGATTTATGTTGTTCCAAGACCCCTCCGGTAGCCTTTATTCTATAAAAGGGACTCACTCACCTTCATTAGAGAGCATTGTCACCAGCTGAGCAACCACCTCGCCGCGAGCATCACTCATAACTCATCACTTATGTATTGAGGAGCGAGCCCTTATTCTATAAAAAGGACTCTCTCACCATCATTACAGAGTATCACCGCCTGCTGAGCAACCGCCTCGCCATGAGCATCAACTCTAGCCCATCATTTATGTTTTGAGGAACGAGCCCTTATTCTATAAAAGGGATTCCCTCACCATCAATAGAGAGCATTACCGCCTGCTGAGCAACCGCCTCGCCGCGAGCATCAACTCTAGCCCATCATTTATGTATTGAGGAGCGATCCCTTATTTTATAAAATGGTCTCCCTCACTTTCAACTCCAAAAGCCGAGCCAACCAATGCAACATAAGCCACAAGCCGAGCAGCCTCGCAACATGTGCTACTTCTAGTTGAGCATTATTTCACATTGAGCACCACCTCATATCGAGTATTTAGTTTTAGACGACATCTAGTTACTTCGACCCACACATGGACTGAATTTCAAGTCTCCAGCCAAAAGACTCTCTTGACTGAAGACTTGGAGGACTACTGTTTGTACCATATTTAGGGCCTCCGTATTTAGACCTCGTATAAATACTCGGGGGACTCAAATGTAATTATGTAATAAATGAAAGGGCAAATATGTAATAAGTGATGAGCCCTTATTCTATAAAAGGACTCATCACTCTCCTCATTAGGAGAGGTCAATGTTTAGGCCATGGGAAGAGAGACAAACATAGAAAATAGGCTAGAGAGCACACTGCCTCTACCTTCTTGTATATTCACCATTCAGAGTGAAACAATATCAACATCAGTGTGGACGTAGCCCAAACAATTGGGTGAACCACGATACATCTTGTGTTCTTTACTTTCTTACAGATTCATGATCAGATTTATGTTATTCCAAGACCCCTCCGGTTTTGTGCATCAACAATTATAAATAGGTCAAACATGTATTGTGATACTTAAATGCATTTAAAATAAACAAAAATTACAAAATCTGCCACTAGAGCTGGCATCTACTTCAACTAACACTCCATTTTCCATAGTTTTATATTTCGAATAAGGCAATACAGATCGGACATTGCAATGCAGTGTTTGTTTCCTGATTCTGTTTTTTATATTTGGATTCAAACACTGAGTTGCAGTGTCCATTTACTGGTTTCGTTTTTTCCATCACTCACACGCTTCCTACATGTTCCTTTGTACATTTAGATTCAAACACCGCAATGCAATGCTCATTTCCCATTCTGTTTTTCACTTTTGAATTTAAACGCCGCGTTGCAGTATCTGTTTCCTGGTTCTATTTTTTCCATCACTCACAAGTCTCTTGCATTTCACACCTCACGTGACTCCTGATTTTTACATTTAGTTTCAGACACTATAATGTAGTGTCTGTTTCCTAACTCTATTTTTTTACATTTAGATTTAGACATTATAATGCATATCTGTTTCCTAGTTCTGTTTTTTTTTTTTTTTTTTAATTTGGATTTGGACACTGCAATGCTGTGTCCGTTTCCTGGTTCTTTTTTTTTCCTTTTTTAATTTAGTAGACTCCTCCGTGTAAATGAAATGAGGGAGAGAGGGAGAGAGAGAGAGAGAGAGAGAGAGAGAGAGAGAGTGTGTGTGTGTGTGTGTGTGTGTGTGTGTGTGTTTAGACTCGCAAGGTGGGTTTCGGGTGGATATGGGACGAAAATTGTAAAACACAAACGGGACGGGGCGGGGAGGATCCAAAAGTCCCAAGAAACAGGGCCCCGGTCTGACCCGTTTCTCCCATTCCCACTAAGTTTATCAGCCATTCCCACAACAGAGTCCCAAAACATCCGACTCCCCCAACCTCTCCTCCTTGTTCTCTTCCGTTTATCCCCATCTATTTGTGACACAAGGAGATCGAGCTTCCGTTGGCGCTTAATTCCAAATCCCAGATTTTTGTTTAATTACTTTGATTTAACTTTTCTAATTATCTTTGAGCAGTTGATGGAGTCGAACCAATCCAAACCCGACCTATTGTGCAATCCTGAAGGCTCGCAGAGAACCCTATATGATTTCTTAATGTTTCATTTTTACTTTTTCATGTGTATGTTGGTTTGTATGAAAATTGCAATCCTTTAATTTTAGTTTTTGTGTTTTTTTTTATGATTTTTTTGCTTGAAGGTACTCATCTGTAACATGTACATTTGTTGTGGCTCTCAAGTATAAAAATGGAATTTTGATGGCTGCTGATATGGGAGGTTAGCTTCCAAGTCCACTAACATTGCATCAGTAAAGACAAGTTATAATTTTTTTTTAATTTTTTATTTATGGTATATTACAATCCAATACGACTCAATTGGACCACAGTGAAAATCCAAATGAAGCGCTACAGGAATGGCGAAATATGGGACTTTGAGCACCAAATGCCAGTGGCCGACGGCGGCGGAGATGTTATATTGGGTGTGGCCCGATTTGGCCTGTTTCTTTTAAACCCGAGTTAGGTCCGGTCCGATCCCTTCAAAATTGGGCCCGGGCCGACGCATGCCTAGCCCTAGATAAAATATACATGTTCTAACTATTTATAGGATAAAGTTCCCCTTAGGATTAGTTCCATAAGAATAGAAATCCAACGGCCAAAACCTCTTCCTCCGCCTCTCTTCCCCCTTAACTCCTATTTCTCTTTCACACCCCTGCACCCCACCGTTGTCAACAAACCCCAAATTCAATTACAAGTCATATGTACTCTAAGTCTGATTTATTTTTTTGCTATCACTTACTGTTTTAGCTTTTTATTTGTCATATCTTTCTTCTTCTTCAACTTTGAGATTTCTCTCTCTATAATTCTTCCATAGTTATGAAAAAGATCTCTACAACGAAAAGACATTGGTTTGCACGACCCCACTCTTTGTTGTTTTGTTAACATCAGCTGAGATTTTAAGGTTATGAGACTTGCAATTAAGGGTTGTGGCGGTGCTGGAGCTGATTTTTTAGAGGGTAAGTTGAGGGATCTGCAATTGGTGGTTGTGGGTCAGGTGGGTTATGGCTGTGTTGGGGCTAATTTTAAGGTGGGGTTGAATTTAATTTGGTATTTGGGGAGTTGGTGGTTCGAGGTCGAGAGCTTCGAAGTGAGGGAAAAATAGAAGAGTTATGGGGAAAAGAGGAAAGATAAGAGATTCTGGCCGTTAGGTTTGTATCAATGGATGAGACCCATCAGTCCGAAGGATCTCCACAAAATCCGTATTTATAATAGCTTAAGCTCATATGACATTATAGAGAGAGAAAGAGAGAATGATAGAATAGTCAAATTCTAACTTGTTATAATGACTTAAAGCTTAAGTGACATTCATCATTGACCTATGTCTAATTAATAAAAATATATTATTGATTAAGTCCAAAACAAAAAAATGTCATTGATACATGACTTAATAGTAAAGTTTTTTATTGACTTTTGACTAAATTACCTTAAGATAAATTGTGTACAACCGGCAAAATGTTATATTAATTTTCCCATACATACTCATAAGATCCCGCTTCTTTTTGCATCTCAACCACATCCATATCATATAATCTTATAGACATATTTAAATAAAGCAAATGTTAGAGATCGAGCGAGGTGTTTAGTAAAGTTAATTTGAGCATGTTGAAGGGGTAATTATGACTTAATTGAGGAATATACATTTAGGGTTTTGGTTGTTTAATTACCATATGTGCACAAAGCCACACACGCTCTCACGAAATTGCTAGGATGGTGTCTTATGTTTCTGTATTATAATCTTAATTATCGAAGTCATTAGAATATAAGCTTTCTCTATGCCATCTCATCAAGGTGTTATTATAATTTAGTAGTTAATAATTACCATGCTAAATAATTACTAGGTCTTCCATTACCAAACATACTACTGAATACTGATGACTCACTCTTAAAGTTATCCATGGCACAACTTCTTTTTCCAGCATATAGTAATGAATTGCTGATCAATATAATTTTAATTATTTACCAACCAAAGAAAACACATAATGCCAGAAGAACTCAGATCAAGCAATTATTTCACTCACCTGTTTGGTTTGATTATATATATTGTATTATACTCTGTGGGTGGCTATGCACCCAATATGATCGCTACTGTAGTGAGCTATATATATATAGTTGCATTCAGCTGTCCAGACTTTCTTAGTTTTTAGCAAAGAAAACATTATGTAAACACCAAAAGCAGTGGGAAAAAAACCCCAAACTTAACTGGTGTTTAACTCTCACTTTTGAACTTTGGTGTGGTAAACGAAAATCTTAATTTGTCAATCTCAACAATTAATTAGATAGATTATGGATAGCGTTTTTTACATTTTCATTTACATTCTTTTCTTTTATGTTCATCTTTCGTTTTTTAATGAAAAAATAGTCATTTTATTGAATTTCAAATGACATTTCTTCGAAAAGAACTTCACATAATATACTCAAATATAAATCTAATTTAGCCAGTAGTAACATTCTAGAATTTACGAAGTTACTTTAAAAGTATCAAAAGTATCACGAACATATATATATGTACACTGATCTAGAGACAAATTATCTTTAAGGGCTATTGCACTCGGGATTTCTAAAGATACTAAACCTCATATTGCGCACATGATGATTATTTAGCCCCTGCACAAACATCCATAAACTTGTTTGAATCTGAACACTTTGTCCTTCTTATTAGTCTTTAAAGGAACATACTTAGCAGTAAAGTGTTGGCATTCAGATAAACAAAGCACGAACATACCGAGCATTTCAAAACACAGCCAATATATTTGACCATACAGTAGTACCCTTTTCCACAGTTTCCACATTAAAGTGTAAGATAGCACTACAAGGAGAAGATCACAAGTGACAAAAAATAAAGTTCACAAACACAAAAAGGGTAATATTGGAAAACGAAAAAACACAATCAAGATAGAAAATTTATATAAAATGAAATCACCTTTATCGTAATATCTCAGTTAAATAATGTAATGTTATATATATAAACTTTATTCACAAAAATATATTATTAAATCAAAATATTCCGCAACAATGAACCGGTTTTATATCCTTTTTCATTGTTGGAAATTTGAGTAGTTTGAGTAGAAATTTTCTTGTCCCACATTGGCCATTCTCAAAAGATTTTATCACTTTATAAGGTTTTGTCCTTTAAAGAAAGTGATTGGAGTAATAGGCCTGGAGACTAAAATTGGGCTCACCCTTGGGGTTGGGCTTTGGGGTGTAATAATTAATTGGTAATTAATATATAATTAATTATAATTAATATATATTTAATATATATTTAATTGTCAAAAGATGGGCCTTGGGGTTCTAATAATTAAATTATTTAATTAATTATTTTTCGGATTTACTTAATTATTTTTTAATTAAATTCGAATTTAATTAATTATTTATTTTTTATGAAAAGACTCATCATTTCAGATGAAGTCTGAGAGTTCTTTCTGAACACAGAGCAAAGCACCCTTCTGAAGAGATGTCTCCCAACAGTCACACCCCATTCTCATACCTGTTGCAAACAGGCATCTATCTGCTATATATACATACATCTGCATAGCATTTAGATCACAGAAATAAAAAACTTCATCTTCTACATTCATAAACCTTCTTACTGAGAGAACCACACTAAATTCACCAGAAGTTAAATTTTCCGGTGCTGGAATTTTAACTTGATCGTTGAATCCTGGTGAAGCAGACGTCCGTAGAACTACAAGCACAGAGTAGGGACGAAATTTCTGTTTCAAGGACATTGCGGTACGCAAGCCTCAATCTTCAAGTTGTCTGTTTTATAATTCATATTCTAGTTTATATTCTGTTAGTTTCTATTGCATTTATTATTTATTAGCATATATAAATTATCACAGATTATTGACATATATCCAACACTCATAAAATGGAGCATCTGTTTAGTGAAACATTCAAAGATACAAAAATATAGAACAGAAAAAGGCAAAAGCCTGCAAACCCTGCTTTTTTTGCTTTATATTTTTAAGCTTTTGGCCTGTGAGAGAAAGAAGATGAAATCAAAAGAGGGAGATGATGACGTTAGCCAGGCACGCCAACACGCCCCGTTTTAGCACAAGGAGCAACAAAATCCCACAGAGAAGCTGCCAAGAAAGATTAAACTAATAGAATCAATCTCACTTCCTTTTTGTCAGAGACTGATGATCTCTTACATATTTGTCTCTCTTAAGTGAGCCAAGGCCTGATGGCGTTGTTGGCTGGGGGATGAACAGACTATTTTTCAAACCATTTTTCTGATCCCACGTGGCATCATCTGTGTGGGGGTGGGATGGTCCCCCGTGAGGTGGATGGATCATGTATGTGTGATGTGGAAATATTTACGTGACTGACAAATATTAAGGAATATTACTATAGACAATAGAAAGTCATGCTATGTAACACCATTCACCAAAAGGAAGGAGGAGGAAACGTCTAATCTATTGAGAAACAAAGATAGAGAATTCATGGGTTTTGTCAACTCATGAGTACAAAAATCAAGTTCCACGCGAATGCATGAAGACATGAATTGAGTTTATTTCGAACAGAACTAAGGTATTTATCATCCAACAAGTGTTAGTAAATCAATCCATCAATGAATGCCATTTTTACCAAGCATTATTGACAATCAATCTTTGACACATTGTGAATTCATTACAATAATATTGGTTTCACAACGAATGAACAGATAATAGTCACTTACACGCGTGTGATAATTGTCCATATCTCACTCTATAAGCACTTAACACGAAGTTTTGAATTAAATATAGGGAACTTTAACGAAAAGCACCCGGTACTGTTCACTTTAACGAAAAACCACATTTTTACACTAAAAAGTCAATCCTGGTATTATTCACTTTACCCTTTATTTTGTCCTTATCATTAAAACTCAAAGTTTTCAAGCCCTTTTCATTAGTTTTCCTTTAAATATAATGTTTGTGTTTATGTAGTAGAATTATGAAGTTGACTAATGTTGTGTTACATCTCTAACCATTTTTTACACATTCGGTCTCATTACGATACAACAACAACAAAACTTTTTCCCATTAAGTGAGATCGGCTATATGAATCCCAGAACATCATTGCGCTCGGTTATGTGTCATGTCCTCCGTTAGATCAAAGTACTCTAAGTCTTTTCTTAGAGTCTATTCCAAAGTCTTCATCGGTCTTCATTTACCCTTTCGGCCCTAGACCTTTGTTCCGTAGTCACATCTTCTAACCGGAGTGTCAGTAGGCCTTCGTTGCATATGTCCATACCACCGTAACCGATTTTCTTTCATCTTTCCTTCAATTTCGGCTACTCCTACTTTACCTCGGATATCCTTATTCATAATCTTATCATTTCTCGTGTGCCCACACATCTAACGAAGTATCCTCATCTCCGCTACACCCATCTTATGTACGTGTTAATGATTCACCGCCCAACATTATGTGCCATACAACATTACAGGCTTTATTGTCGTCCTATAAAATGTTCCCTTGAGCTTCAATAGCATAAGACGGTCACACAACACGCCGGATGCACTCTTTCACTTCATCTATCCAACTTTTATTATATGGTTGAGGTCTCCATCTAATTTTCCGTTCTTTTGCAAGATAGATCCTAGGTAATGAAAGCGATCACTATTCGGTACTTCCTAGTCTCCAATCGTCACTTCTAACTCATTTGAGCCTCCATTTGCACATTCGGTCTCATTATGATAACTTTATTAAAGTTTAACTTACCTACCTACCCCAAATCTGTTGTAAAACACCATTAACTTCCAAACAAACATAGAAAAATTATTAAACAAAATGAAATATAATGCAGATGATGAGACGAAACATGAAGTATACATATGAAGCATGGGTGCGAAGGTAACCTAAAGCGCTTCGTTGTTCTACCTTTCTCGGCTTTTGGCTGAGATCAAAGTATTTTGATGTTAAGGTTAACTAATGGAATGAAATTAAAGAAATTTGGTGGAAGAGTGAAGAAAAAAAAAACAGAAAGCCAAAGACCAAAGGACGTACGTTCAAAGAGGTCCTACTTTTTAGCACGTATACGACTGGAAAATTGAAATTCCTTCTGTTCATGCAGCAAACGATAGTTGAGAACAGGGAGGGGACTGATCAGAAACTGGGACCCAACATTTACTGGAAGAGTATCATTCTTTGCCGTTGAAGGCTGAGGCAAGCCAAATCCCTCAAGTCAGTACCCCATATATATATATATATATATATATGCATAATTGCATATATCTATCTTATCAGTTGTTTGACTCCATAGTACAATTCAGATACGGGTCAGTTCAATAATTCTAGCTCTGCAATTCAATTTTTGTTTTACTTGGAACGAGCTGATTGAATTGAATCATGGATTGTGAAAGTATAGAAATTAACGTGATTAATCTTTCATGCATAAATAAATTATAAAATTGTTGTGGACAAGCTGTTATGCAAACTTTTCAACGATCAGGAATCGTTTTTCATAGCTCTCTCGTACATAAAGTTTAAACTCAAATCTGAATCGCTTCATGTGTGGAAGTGTATAGTTGAATACCTACACTTTCATGGTTTTATGATGCTGAACAGTCATTTATTTGAACCCATACAAATATGCTCAATGTACAGGTGGGTATGAGTATGAATATGGAATAGGATTTTATCTTTTTTGGTATAAAAATATTGAATAGGAATTGGAAAGTACATTTCTGATCAAGTTGTTGAGATTGATATTTACCCTTCTGGAGCTTCCAGTGCTGTGAAAATTCCAGTTCTGTAAAATGGTTGAAGGCCTAATCGGATAAACAGTCATCGTGGTGATAAGGTAATCGGAAGATAGCCCTTGTGATAAAAAAATTAGGATTTAAACCCTTGAGATAAAGTCCGTTAGCGTATTTGGTTCAAAATTGATTTTTCCGTTACTTTTCTGTTAAATACAGGGATCAAAATATATTTTAACGTGTACGCCTTCTTCTTCCTCCCTCCGCATTTCATCTGTTTATATCTTAAAACAACCCCCTACCAGAAAACCACAGAGAATAAACCATGATCATTAATCTCTTAGCTTCTCCACCCTCCTCTTCTTTCTCTCTCATCAAGTTATCCAATTCCAAATCACCCATCACTGATTTTCCATCAAAACCCAAAACCCATCACCCAAAACCTCCATATTCTTCCATTTGCTTACATGGATGCCTTGGAGATAAGCTGCAACGAAGTGACCGTTCTCATGGACAACAATTATGGCCGTTAACACAGCAACCGCCTCCAAAATCGACTGAGCACTTTCAAAGTTGCCAGAGTCAAACCCAAGAATCGCACAAGTCCTAAACTTGAACCTTTTCCCATGTGGGCACCTGCCATTTTCAATGAAAAATCGATCCTTGCAGTGAAAACCAAGGTTTGGTGAAGAAAATGAGCAACAAATGGAAGAAGATAGAGGTTTTGGGTGGTGGGTTTTGGGTTTTGATGGAAAATCAGAGATGGGTGATTTGGAATTGGATAACTTGATGAGAGAGAAAGAAAATGAGGGTGGAGAAGCTAAGAGATTAATGATCATGGTTTATTTTCTATGGTTTTTTGGTAGGGGGTTGTTTTAAGATATAAATAGATGAAACGCAGAGGGAGGAAGAAGGCTTACACGTTAAAATACATTTTTATTCCTGTATTTAACAGACAAGCAACGGAAAAATTAATTTTGGACTAAATTTGCTAAGGGACTCTACCACGAGGGTTTAAATCCTAATTTTTTTACCACGAGGGCTATCTTTCGATTACCTTATCACCACGAGGTCTGTTTATCTGATTAGACCAATGGTTGAATAATAATAGTACAAACTGAATCTGAAACTTGAACTGACCTTTAAAGAATATACCAAAAATAAAGCTAATGGAGACAAATTTGGTCAAGTCCATTTCAAAAGTTTTATGATGCTCCCCAATATTCTAAATTCTATCCTATATTCCTAAATTTTTAGCCACTAAATCTTAATTTTTGTATTTTTAACAAAAAATCTAATAGTTAAAAAGTCTTGAATATCTGATGCTCCGAAGTACCATAGAAACCCCAAATTCAATGAGTTCATAGTCCTTGCATGAATGTGGAACATGCGACTGCCAAGGATTGATCACCTTCACCAATTGAATGGGTGACAGTTTAGCCTTCCCCATATCCCAAGTTCCTTCCTTATCAACTCTCCATCTCTGCAACTGCATGTTTATAGCTCCCATTTCATTTATTTCTCCAGATGGATACAGTTCGATGGGTCTACCTTAGGGTCCCTCTAGGGCTCCAATTGCCAGCTCCTATTTGTTCTAATAGCAGTTCCATCGTGGGTTATTGCTCGATGAACTGGCTCTCAAACAGGGCCAGAGAGCCCGAGTGGGGAGGTCCAGCGTGTGCTGGCGATGGAGCCCGAGCGGGCCCAAGGGAGGGGCCTGGCAGAAGTTGCCAGCCCAAGAGCCCGAAGGCCATGTGATGCAGGGCAACGTCAGCCATCATCTCCTCTGAATTTTTGGGCCTTAACCTTACAACCACTCGACCTCGGTCGTCCTTGGAAGCTCCGTCGTCTTTAAAGGCCAAGTCGACATCGTGGGCTTTTCCAGAGTCGGCGTCATGCTTTCCCAAAACCGGAGTCGTGACTTCCTCTAAGATGGTTGTCGGAGAAGATGCAGAAGATGCATAATTGAAGAAGAAGTTTTCTGATAAACAAACAAATAAGGAATAAGGAAGTGAAGAAGAAGACACATAATTGAAGAAGAAGCAGAACCAAATCTGCAGAGAAGAAGGAAGAAGGAAATCTACAGAGAAGAAGGAAGAATGAGAAAGATATAATATTAATATAATTAATAATATAATATTAATTTATACATAGTAAATAATATAATATTAATTATAAATTAAAAAAAATACTAATATTTTATTGCATATTGCCATGGCTATTGAAGTGCAATGGTGGAGATGCAAATGGCGGTTACTGTTCATTAAGGGCAGTTACTGTTCAATGGATGGATAACATAGTGTATTGCCTGAGGGGGCCTTTCCCACGGTGGAACTGCTCTAATGTCTCTCATCATATATACATGTTTTTTAAATGAGAAATTAGGTTATCATCCCTCTTTCTTCTATTCTATTGGTTAAAACCTTATTTCTTTGTAATTTTTTATCAAGGTCCTTAGGTTTTAATGAATGTATAATAAAATATTTACATATTAGCGTAATTAAATTAAATTTCTAAAATATATTAATTTAGTATTAGAAAAATTGCATTTGGCATATTTATATTTATGGCTATACTTTATATCATATATTTTTATTTTTAGTTTGTACCCAATTTTAATTTGCAACCCCTCTTTTAAATTTGTACTAAATTTCTTTTTAGTTTTAAGTTGTACCCATATATTAATTTCTTTTTGTGCCCTTTTCTTTTAAAGATTTATTTGTAGTCAAGGTTTTTTTTTATTAGTACCCATAATTTATCCATAATGTACCAATTCTACTTTATAAATGTACCACTTCTTTATATATAAAATGTACCAACTTTTTTTTTTATGTAAAATGAACCCAATTTTTTAATGTAAACTCTATAAATGTACCTCTATTTCAATTTCAAATGTACCCTTATTTAAGAATATAAAATAAAACATTTTATTTTGTGAAAAACTAAAAAATCTGATAAGTGTAAGACGAATTATCAATCTTTGTAAGATTATAGGGAGAAATTAATACTAAAATTTAATATTTTTTTTTTAGTTAAAGTATTCAAATCAATAAAATTTTATTTTAAGATATTGGTATAATAAAATTTCAATCAAAATAATGTATCCATATGGATTTTTGGGTACATTACTATATAGCTTATTTACAATTTTTTAACACTATGGATACATTCTTTTGCTATTTATGATTTCATATTATTACATTGTTTTTATTCATTTATTCAATAAAAAAACTTTTTACTGTAGCCGTTTCATATTATTACATTGTAATATAATGAGGGACTTTAAATCTAGGATTTATATGCCACATATCTATACACACACAATATGGGATTATAAATCTCATAAATGTCAAACATATAGAAAAATACATATTAATATTGATATAATGAGGTTTTCCAAGTTAAGGGGCTTTGATAAAAAAATTGAATACCATTAAGATTTTAATTAAAGAGTGTTAGTGATTAGGGACAGAATCCAAAATCTCTCTTTTTTAAATCAAATTATTATTATTATTAGTTGAACAAATTATTTTATTTACACTAAGGGGAGGGGGCTTAACCTCACAATGGGCTAACAACCATGTGGTCCAGATTCGCATTTGGCAAGAATCAAATGTAAAATCTTTCAATTATAAGTGAAGAGAATTACCACCAGACCGTAGTACTAAGTGGCAAATTATTATTTTTTATACAAGCGATATATCTAATTTAGAGTACACTAAGGGAGAATGGATAATTTGAAGAGTAAGACCCTAACTATCGGGGCAATAACATAGTTAAGATAAATCAAATTAATAACTGTTTCAAAATAGTAATAAGAAATGGATAACACTAGGGTGACCAAATTATTAAACCAAATTTGCAAACTAAATGGACCTCCAGATCT
Organism: Malus sylvestris; assembly: GCF_916048215.2. Lineage (NCBI taxonomy): Eukaryota > Viridiplantae > Streptophyta > Magnoliopsida > Rosales > Rosaceae > Malus > Malus sylvestris. The sequence continues at coordinate 16,755,536 of NC_062272.1, forward strand.
TTTCTACATGCATCCCAAATTTTCAACATACAAATCTAAGATCTCTCAGTAAAGAGGAATAGCGGTGAAAATTTCCAAATTCTTCAACGTTAACTTTATATTAATTTATTTATAACAAGACATCAAAAAAATTTATTAGATGGAGAATGTTTAATTCTTTAAGAGTGTATTATCCACTCACTCCTTTTTACTTCTCACACATCTTTAGTTAATTTTTGTCTTTTGATATATATTTTTTTTGTTTTTGAATTCATTCACTTTGATAGCCCAAAATTAAGAAAAATGTGTAAAAAAAAAGTGCATACCCCCTAAATTAGGACGTTCTCTCGGACGGTGTTTGATGATCAACTTGTCATTAATTTGGAATTGGATTCGCAGGATCCCTTGCATGGGGATCATAGGGATCAACACACACAGACCGTTGATTAAAAATCATGCGGTCGCAATTTTTTCTTTTTTATATATTTCACATAAAACGAGATTATTTTACTTTTAAAAATATAAAAAGTATTTAATTTGGGCCGTACAATTTTTTATCAACGGTTCGTGTGCATTAATCCCCAAGATCCCCAAGATCCCCAAGGAGGGGATCCGGCGAGATCCAAATCCCAACTGCTAAAGCAATACCACTGGATCTACCCATAGAAATCCATACACGTTTCAACCTCAAGCCGTATGATCGTACCGGAAGACTTTCACTGCAATGTTTTCTAACATTTTTTTCGCAATATTTGTTCATTTACCGTTTTCAACATCAGTAACTAATTTTAACTAATCTTTGAATATTCCACTATTATTTGAGGTAAGGAAGAGTGGCACTAAATCCTAAACCCTAAACTTGTGGAGTCATTCTTTAAACGGGTATTGTAGTTTCAATATTCTCATATGCATCATGAACTTTTAAAATTGTCTCGATTTATGTCTTTTGAATATATGATTGTCCTTTATTAAATTGATGAATCGATGAGTATTGGACTCGCTAACAAGTTATAAAAAAGCACTCATCATGGAATATTAGACGTTTTCTAACTGACGGAATGTACAAATTAATTGATATTATTTTAAAACCTCATGGTGCTATGTAGGCCTGGTAAACGGATCGTATATTTCATATTCGTGTCGTTTTTGTGTAGCACCTGTTATCTTAATGGGTCGTGTCGTGTCACATCCGTTATCTTAACGGGTCCTTAACAGGTTGGGTCTGATCCTAGGTAAAGTGACCCGACCCGTTATGACCCATTATGACCGTTAAGAAAAATATATATTTTTTCTTAAATTTGCACATACCACACATTGCCACATAAATATTACTTCAAAACATTAAAACACATTTGTCGTTTAAGTACTACATCTACACTCGAAAATAAGAGCCTAATAAACAAGCATTCATACACTACTAGTCTATCACAAAATATTAAATGTGCAAGGATATGCAAAATGAAGGAGTTTTTGTTTTCAAGGTTGTGAAGCCTTTCTCGAAAGTTTAAACCTTACCAATGGAACGCAAAGCTTGCATGTTATTCCTTTTCAAAATCCTCAATTTTCATCGATCATCATGACATAAGATTTTGTGATATCCACTAGTGTAAATATTTTAAATTGAAGATCGAATTCATTCATTGTATTCATATAGGGTCAATGAGTGTAACTGTAAAAAATCATCAAAATCGAAGTTAAAATAACCGTTAAATCATGATTTTTCGTTGATAACCGTCGAAAAGTTTTGTCCCGTTACTTGATCTCTGAATGTTTTTTTTGTGCAAATTTTGGCATATGCGATCTTAAAGTATATACAAATATGTTTGACGGTTGGATCGTTGAAACTAGTTTTGTATAATGCGTATCACATCAAAACAATGGATTCACTAACACTTAAGAGTTTATTCATACTTCCATTAAGTATAACATAAGATTTTGTTGTATCCACTAATGTAAATATTTTAAATTGAAGATCAAGTTCATTCATTGTATTCATATAGGGTCAAGGAGTGTGACTGGAAAAAAAATCATCAAAATCGGAGTTAAAATAACCGTTAAATCGTGATTTTTCGTTTATAACCGTCGAAAAATTTGTCTGGTTACTTGATCTCTGAATGTTTGTTTCCTGCAATTTTTGGCGTATGCGATCTTGAAGCATATACAAACAAGTTTGACGGTTGGATCGCTGAAATTAGTTTCGTAGAATGCGTATCACATCAAAACGATAGATTCACTAACACTTAGAGTTTATTTATACTTTCATTAAGTATAATATAAGATTTTATGGTATCCACTAGTGTAAATATTTTAAATTGAAGATCGAATTAATTCATTGTATTCATATAGGGTCAAGGAGTATAGCTATAAAAAAAATCATCAAAATTGGAGTTAAAATAACCGTTAAATCGTGATTTTTCGTTGATAACCGTCAAAAAGTTTTGTCTCGTTACTTGATCTCTGAATATTTGTTTTTTACAATTTTTGGTGTATGCAATATCGAAGCATATACAAACATGTTTGATGGTTGGATCGTTGAAACTAGTTTTGTAGAATGCGTATCTCATCAAAATAATAGATTTACTAACACTTAAGAGTTTATTCATACTTTCATTAAGTATAACATAAGATTTTATGATATCCACTAGTGTAAATATTTTAAATTGAAGATCAAGTTCATTTATTGTATTCATATAGGGTCAAGGAGTGTAGCTGTAAAAAATCATCAAAATCGAAGTTAAAATAACCGGTAAATTGTGATTTTTCATTGATAACCGTCGAAAAGTTTTGTCCCGTTACTTGATCTCTGAATGTTTGTTTTATGCAATTTTTAACGTATGCAATCTCGAAGCATATACAAACAAGTTTGATGGTTGGATCGTTGAAGTTAGCTTCGTAGAATGTGTATCTCATCAAAACGATAGATTTATTAACACTTAAGAATTTATTCATACTTTCATTAATAATAACATAAGATTTTGTGGTATCCTCTAGTGTAAATATTTTATATTGAAAATCAAGTTCATTCATTGTATTCATATAGGGTCAAGGAGTGTAGCTGTAAAAAATCATCAAAATCGAAGTTAAAATAACCGTTAAATCGTGATTTTTCGTTTATAACCATCGAAATGTTTTGTTCCATTACTTGATCTATGAATGTTTGTTTTTTGCAATTTTTGGCGTATGCGATCTTGAAGTATATACAAATATGTTTGACGGTTGGACCGTTGAAACTAGTTTCGTAGAATACGTATTGCATCATAACAATGGATTCACTAACACTTAATAGTTTATTTATACTTTTATTAAATATAACATAATATTTTGTGATATTCACTAGTGTAAATATTTTAAATTGAAGATCGAGTTTATTCATTGTATTCATATAGGGTCAAGGAGTGTAGCTGCAAAAAATAAAAAAATCGGAGTTAAAATAACCGTTAAATCATGATTTTTCGTTTATAACCGTCGAAATTTTTTGTCCTGTTACTTGATCTCTGAATGTTTGTTTTCTGCAATTTTTGGCGTAAGCGATCTTAAAGTATATACAAACATGTTTGATGGTTGGATTGTTGAAACTAGTTTCGTAGAATGCGTATCGCATCAAAACAATAGATTCACTAACACTTAAGAGTTTATTCATACTTTCATCAAGTATAACATAAGATTTTGTAGTATCCACTAGTGTAAATATTTTAAATTGAAGATCTAGTTCATTCATTGTATTCATATAGGGTCAAAGAGTGTAGCTGTAAAAAATCATCAAAATCGAAGTTAAAATAACCGTTAAATCGTGATTTTTTGTTGATAACCGTAAAAAAGTTTTGTCCCGTGACTTGATCTCTAAATGTTTATTTTTTGTAATTTTTGGAGTATGCGATCTTGAAGTATATACAAACATGTTTGACGGTTGGATCGTTGAAACTAGTTTCGTAGAATGCATATCCCATAAAAACAATAGATTCACTAACACTTAAGAGTTTATTTATATTTTCATTAAGTATAACATAAGATTTTGTAGTATCCACTAGTGTAATATTTTAAATTGAAGATCGAGTTCATTCATTGTATTCATATAGGGTCAAAGAGTGTAATTGTAAAAAATCATCAAAATCGGAGTTAAAATAACAGTTAAATTGTGATTTTTAGTTGATAACCGTTGAAAAGTTTTGTCCCATTACTTAATCTCTGAATGTTTTGTTTTTTTGCGATCTTGAAGCATATACAAACAAGTTTGACGATTGGATTTTTGAAATTAGTTTCGTAGAATTCGTATCCTATTAAGTTCAATGGTGTGTGTATATATATATTTATTATATAGATTTAAATTTATTTATTTTGTACGTCTAACACTTAAGAAATTGCATGGTATATATATTTAAGCCAATCCAATGGTCACCAATTTTTAATATTTAATTTAATATATATATATATATATAATTATTATAGTTTTTATTAAATTAATATATATAATTATTATAGTATTTTTTTAGGGTTATAAAATTATAAAATTAATATTTTGCTTATCGTGTATCGTGTCACCTACGTGTATATCCAAACTAACACGTTATCTTAACAGGTGCTTATCGGGTTACCCGATAATGACCCGATTCGTTATCGTGTCAACCCGAACACCTGTTAATTTCGTATCGTGTCGTGTCGGGTTATCAGGTCGTGTCAAGAATTGCTAGGCCTAGTGCTATGTAAGTGGATTGAAATCTCATAGGCCATCTTGAAAAGCACTTCAAATTTTAAGAATGTAAAATGTTGTAAGTTCAAAGAAAAAAAGAGTGATACGTGATTGACTTTCCTCTATAATGTTATTGGATCAGTAAATTTAAACAAAATGTATTTTTCCATTGGTAAATTTTAGGCTAATCCAAACATCAATATTGTGCCGATCACACATATATCCTAAATACTTAGGGGGCGTTTGTTGCACCGGACTATCTCGGACTGTACTAGCTTCAGGGACTAAGCTGGACTGGCTTAGACTAGACTAAGCTAGACTAACTTAGTGAAGCGTTTAATGCAGTGCCGGATTAAGAAGCAGGATTCTAATATTATATTATTAAATATGTTAGTACCATATTATATTGGGCCTCGTTACTTGGGCTTCCAGACATTGAGCCCATGATTTATGTAAAAGGGGATAAGCCCTTAGTCTATAAAAGAGACTCATCACCCTCACAATCCTCAAGCCTCACATCCCCAAACAGAGGCTCTCATATTCAGAGCAAAGCTCTCTCAAACTCTTTCTTTCTCTGGGGACTCCCCTTCACACTTGTAATCCATACATATAGTTACAGAGAAATATAATCAATATCAGTGTGGATAAAGCCCAAACATTGGGTGAACCACGATACATCTTGTGTTCTTTACTTTCTTGCAGATTAACGGTCAGATTTACGTTGGTCCAAGACCCTCTAGTTTTGTGCATCAACATTTGGCGCCGTCTGTGGGAAATCGACACGAAAAGCTATGTCAGTTTTCTTTCAATTTTTCACCTCCGCCGTGAATTTGCAAAGACCAAACGAAATCCAAAGCTTCCGAGAAAAAACACCTTAATTATTCAGCTTCCAGTACCCTACTCATGTCCAACACAACCGCAACACAATCCCTCAGAAACCCATCTGCCCAGAATTCCAGAAAGGTCTCATATCTTCGCCGCCGCAACCTCCACGGTCTCCTTTTTGGGCATAGGCGGTAATGGCAAACACAGGTGGAAGATTTCCTTCTACCGTTCCAATTCCGGCTCAAAGAATCCCCCAAATGAGCTCTTATGTCCCATTTCTGGGTCATCAATATCTGACCCTGTTGTCGTCTCTTCGGGTCAGACCTTCGAGCGCCTCTCCATCCAACTCTGCCGCGAGCTGGGCTTCTCCCCCAAACTCGAAGACGGGACCCGACCCGATTTCTCCACCTTGATTCCCAATTTTTCCATCAAGTCTACCATCCAGAACTGGTGCGACCGCAACAACGCCCAGAACCTGCAGCCACCCGATTTAATCGCACTCGAGAAGGCCGTACAGGCGCTAATGGAGAAGGATAGGGAATACCCGAGAATTAGGGTTTCAGAGCGGGAGCTGTTGAGGGGGATAATGGAGAGGCCGCTGGTTAGGTTCATGCACACGAGGACCGAGTTGGGTCGCCGAGTCGACCATTTCTACTCCAGTTTGTTGGAAGAATCAGTGGTCATCCCCTCGACGAGTCCTCCTACTCCTCTTCCCTTCGCGACCAGGCCGTCGTGTTACTCTTCGTCGTCTTCTTCCGAAATCACAGCCGAGCTTCAAACCCTAAATCTTAATTCCTCGTTGCCGGGATGCGAGGATGAGGAGCAATTGATGACAAAGCTAAGAAACTCCGAGGTAATCGAGCAGGATGAGGGGTAATTTTACTCAGAAAACTCACGAGGACGAAGGAGAAGCTTAGGATTTCGCTCTGTACTCCTTGGCTGCTCTCCGCCATTGGATCGCAGGTTGTCTCGCGATACAGCACCGTGCAGCAAAACGCCTTCGCTTCGCTAGTGAACTTATCTCTGGAGAAGCCCAACAAGGTGAAGATCGTAAGGTCATGATTCGTGCCGCATTTGGTGGATGCAGCAAGCACAGCTCTTCGATGAGCACTCCACAACCTGGTTAGGTTTGGAGACTACGTAACTCTGGTTCATGTTTTTCCAAACCTCAAGATCCAGAAACAAGAACAAATCTAGGCTTCTCCGCTTGAAAGGCTTCCAGCTGACCCTTTCCTTCAAAGAAATCTGCAACACCTTCCCCAACATCAAGGGTGAAATGATTGTCACAGAAGATGATCAAGATGGGAAGAAGATTACAGCTTTGGTCAGAGAGATTGGAAAGAAGACGCGAAGATTGGGAAGAAGGCTGCAACTTTGAGCAGCCACGTCGAGGTGGTCCGGGAATACGCGAAGAGGACGGAAGGTCGACTTTTGATGATAAACTAAGGGATTCCAAGTGTCTGACACGGTTGTCGAGCCATACAATGCCACCATTTCCGTCCATCAGCTTGTCAAAAAAGCAGAAAGTAAAAGCAAAAGAAAAAGCTCAAATTTAATTATGCAGATGGGCTCTGCCAACCCCTGCAATTTTGAAAGTTGTGGGAAATGAAGTGGGAAACAAAAGCAAAAGCGTAAAGAAAAATAAGATAGAAAGAAACATACATAATTGCGGTGGTGATGGCATGCAGAGAAGGGAATTATAGGCGTGACCCATTGAGCAGGCCCTGCCCCCCCTCCCGGCAACTGCCAGCTGCACATGCTATCCCATTATCCAACCATCTGCCATACCCACCTTCAGCAGCTTTTTTTAATGATGTGATTTACTTTTCTTATCTTTTGGAGACATCTATATAAACCCACCAGAGGGTAATCATAAATAAAGAAAGAAGGCAGCATGCCTAAAAAAAAAAAAAGGCAAAATGTCGACAAGCCCAAAATAGTGGGCTGGAATGTTATGTGGAGGGCGAAGGCCCATATGCCCAAAAAGAGCCAATCCCTATGGCTTCAAACTCCAACCTCCATCCCTCCATCCTTTCACTTAAGGTTCACCCTCTATTATCACCAACCAAGTGATCAAAAGTACGTCCAGTACTCCAAAATTATACATGAGCATCACTCATGTCAATCATACATAAACATTCATGAGCATCACACATGTTAATCATACATAAACATTCATGAGCATCACTCATGTCAATCAACATAAACATTCATGAGCATCACTTATGTCAATCAGCTTTGAAAGCTTCATTTACAGAGCTCTAGCTTCAAAGCTTCACTTTTAAAGCTTCACCTACAAAGCTTCAGTGCATGGTATATAAAAATCGCTTCCGAACAACTGCCACTTCGACCCATACATGGATTGAATTTAAAGTCTCCAACCAACATGCTCTATTGACTGAAGACTTGGGGGACTACACTATATACAATATATTGGGCTTCCGCAACTGGGCCTCATGAAAAATATTTGGGGGACTTAGCCCATTATTTATGTATTGAGGAACGAACCTTTATTCTATAAAAGGGACTCCCTCACTTTCATTAGAGAGCACCCATTATTTATGTATTGAGGAGCGAGCCCTTATTCTATAAAAGGGACTCCCTCACCTTCATTACAGAGCACTCATTATTTATGTATTGAGGAGCGAGCCCTTATTCTATAAAAGGGACTCCCTCACCATCATTAGTTAGCATCGCCGCCCGCTGAGCAACCGCCTCGCCGCGATCATCAATTCTAGCCCATCATTTATGTATTGAGGAGCGAACCCTTATTCTATAAAAGAGACTCCCTCACCATTATTAGAGAGCATCGTCGCCAGCTGAGCAACCTCTCACCGCGAGCATCACTCCTAACCCATCATTTATGTATTGAGGAGCGAACCCTTATTTAATAAAATGGACTCCCTCACCTTCAACGCCACAAACCGAGCCAACCAAGGCAACATAAGCCACAAGCCGAGCAACCTCGCAATATGTTCTACTTCTAGTTGAACATCATTTCACATTAAGCACCGCCTCATATCGAGTATTCAGTTCTAGACGACATCTAGTTACTTCGGCCCACACATGGACTGAATTTCAAGTCTCCAGCCAAAAAACTCTCTTGACTGAAAACTTGGGGGACTACTGTCAGTACCATATTATATTGGGCCTCGTTACTTGGGCTTCCAGACATTGAGCCCATGATTTATGTAAAAGGGGATAAGCCCTTAATTTATAAAAAAGATTCCTCACCCTCACAATCCTCAAGCCTCATATCCCCAAATTGAGGCTCTCATATTCAGAGCAAAGCTCTCTCAAACTCTCTCTTTCTCTGGGGGACTCCCCTTCACACTTGTAATCCATACATACAGTTACAGATAAATACAATCAACATCAGTGTGGACGTAGCCCAAACATTAGGGTGAACCACGATACATCTTGTGTTCTTTACTTTCTTGCAGATTCACGGTCGGATTTACGTTGTTCCAAAACCCTCCAATTTTGTGCATCAACAAAATCTATATATACAATATTTTATCATTAATTTAATCTAATCGACTAACTTTTTTATTATTATTTTATCATTTGGCTAGAATCATCTTCTTCCCTAATTCATTTTTATCTCCCCTCATTGACTCTATCCACTATCCCTTTTTTATGCCTTTTCTCCCTCTTTTCTCAGTACTACCGTCTTCCCCCCAAAAACCCCAAGCCCTCCCTCTCGAGCTTTAATCGCCAATTTAATGGCAGCCATGTAAGCTTTCCTGTTCAGCTTCCTCTTTCTCTTCCCTTTGTTTTTCCGGTCAAATCCTTATCTCTCTTCCTTTTGTTTTTCCGTTCAAATCCTTCTCTCTCTTCCCTTTGCCTCTTTTCCCGTCCAACTTCACTTGTTCTTTCATGGGTGAGGATTGAAGTTGCAGACGACACGGGTGGGTGGGGCTGGGTATGGGCATATGCAGGGATTGGAGTTGCAGACGACAAGGGGTGCAATTTGGTCGAGTCGCCGAGAATATCGTCGTAGTTCTCTCTGATTTGAAACAAGGGAATGGTCTTGGTGTGGTGCTGTGATCTCGTTGGAGAGAAGACGCAACGTAGACGAAGCAAGGTCTTCGCAGAGGGATGACGCTAAGTGGCGTAAAGGAGACGAAGCAAGTCTTAGCAGTCCCGTGGTTTTCGGAGAGCTTCACTAAGATGACTTAGCAAGGGAGATAGTCCACACGAGTCCGGGCTAGTCTCATTTAAGTTAGTCCCAAAGCTTATCAAACATGGGACAATAATCCTAGTCAGTCTAGTCCTACTTAAGAAGGTGAAACAAACGCCCCCTTATTGTCTTATTTTTAGCTCATGTTATATTACAGAAATGGATAAATTACACAAAATTACCTCAATTATAGGTCGAATCACAGTCTCATACCTCATGTTTTAAAAATTACAATATCATACCTCATCTTACGAATTTGTTACAATGTCATACCTCCGTCAATTTCTCTATTAAATGCTGACGTGGCTTGAGGCGGAGCCCACTAATTGGATTAAAAAAATTTAAAAATACAATCATTTAAATATTTTTATTTAAAATGGGGGACCCACCCCTACAAACCCTTACCTTCTACCTATCCCACCAGTCTTTCCCCACCTTTCCTCCATTCATTCCAAAACCAGAATCCATCTCACCTCCATCCCAATGACGCTCCTTCTCTTCTCTAGCAACCTTAGAACAGGTGCTGCTCCACCGCGACATGGGCCTTTTTATAGGCATCTCAATTCCCAAAGTTATCTGCTTTCAAAATGATAGCTTTGAAATTGGTTTCTAATTTTGAAAAAAATAATTTGGTTTTTGGTTAAATGGGGTTTACCATTGATTGCAATAATATGCATTTCAATTTGGGAAATTTCAAACATGGATTTTTACCCGGATTTTCTTGAACATAATCAATTTTTCCGGTCTGAGATCCCGACTTGAATTCTGTCTCTTCTTGCCGTCGTCGGATTTTATAATCTTCCTTTGCCCGTCCTCACCTTCCACAAGCCTTGAGAAGGTCCTTGAAATACCCAAACCCTACAAACGGTTTCAGATTGCAGGCGAGAGTTTTTAGGGTGGTGCTCACGAAGGTCCTTGACGGAATTAACGTGTGTGGCTGCTTGCTTGAGAAGAAAAAGGTGCCCCTTTTTAATATTTTAACTTGGGCCTTGGGTGGGTTGATGATAACTCGGTGGCAAAGATGAATGAGGAGAGGACGGCGGGGGGGGGGTGGTTCTGGTTTTGGTGGTGAAGGAGGGAGGTGGGGGGATGGGTAAGTTGGGGAAGAAGGTGAGAGGGACGGGTTTGTAAGGATGGGTCCCACTTTTTTTATTTATATAAAAATGTCTAAATAATTTTTTTACTATTTAATTAATTTTTTAAGTAGACTCCGCGTCAAGCCACGTCAGCATTTAATAGAAAATTTGACGGAGGTATGACATTGTAATTTTTAAAACATGAGGTATGAGACTGTGGTTTGACCCATACTTGAGATAATTTTGTGTAATTTACCCTACATAAATCGACCGGTTCTCATTCTAATCCTAATTCATTATCTTACACTTGTTCCAACACTTACTTATCCATAAGGTATTGTGCATTGATATACTTTACTAGCCCTATTATGTATTTACGATGTTAAACATATTTGAAAAAACTAATTTTAACAAAAAAGAATCGACACCTCATCTACTAAATTCTATTTTAGTCAAAGATTGTGACATTGTTAGTAACGCGTGTTACTAGTACTCTTACCACAGAAGTTTTAAATAAATTTGTCACAAATGTACAAGTTGCATACAAGTCACAACATATTTCTTGTTAGAATATTATTTGGATCCTCACTCGTTATTCTTCCAAATCTATATTTTCACATCAAATAATCAATTTGTTTTTTTTAATTTTTTGCCAACAAAACTTCTCTTGTCCATTATTTTAATTTTATTTTACTAAAATACAATCCTCTATACGGCCGCTTGCTTTGTGCGTTTCTCTCTCTATAAAGCTGGCGACCTTAACATTTACTCAGGAACCTCTCACTCTTTAGCATTCCACTTCCTTTCCTCCAAGCCGGTTCATTTACTACCACCCACATCACGCTAAATGGACCCGGTACAGGCCGCCCTGTTCCTGCCACCGGAGACTCCCCGCGAGCCCATGGAGTTCCTCTCCCGCTCTTGGAGCGTCTCAGCTCTCGAAGTCTCCAAAGCCTTGGCCCCACCCCCTGGCCAGACCCAACTCACAAACCTCAACCTCAGCTCTGCCGTCAATGGCGGTGGCGGTGGTCCCATACTAGAGGACCTTGCCGGGGAGATAGACGAGAGCGCCACTTTTTCTGGCAACCCATTTTCTTTTGCTTCTTCCGAGACCTCTCAGCTCGTCATGGAGCGTATCATGTCACAGTCGGTAGGCTTAGCAAAGATTTTAGCTTTGCAATGTGTAGACAAATTGTGGGATTTTTAAAAAATTTGCGTTGACCGTGTTTGATTCTCTAGAAATTTGTTTGGAGAAGTTTTAGCCTTAGTTTCTCGTTTAATTTTTTGTTTTTCTGTTGCTTTATGGTCTTGGTTTTTAGCTCTCTCATGTCTCAGTTTTTGTTTGGTTCTTTCCTTTGTTTTTGTGTTTGTATTTGGGTTAGGTCGGTTTATTGCCACGTTCTTGTTTTGGTCTCAAAATTTGACCATTTTCTTTGAAGTTTCAAGTTTCCATTTCTTGGCTTCTACTTGGTTCTTCATCATGTAAATGGAAACTGCTCCAAGTCATTTTTTTAATTTTTATTTTTTGCAGCAAGAGGTATCTCCACGAACATCCGGCAGGCTGTCGCACAGCAGTGGTCCTCTCAACGGTTCCTTAACCGACAGCCCACCTGTGTCCCCCTCCGAAATCGACGATGTTAAGGTCTGTAAACTTTGTTTTGTATTTATTTGAATTTTGTAATCTTTGCCGGCGACCACCGTTCGCGGTTGCCGGAATATATACCAACCACATGGGTAGTGTACTAAGTCTGTCTGGGATACAGAGCACGAGTATTACCGAGTCTGACTCACTCTGACCCGGTCGAACAAAGTCCCCAGCTTTCCCGCCATCCAAGGGCCCTTTAATTATCCGACCCAGTAGATTACCAAATCCTTGTTCTCTCGCTCTTTCCAATGCAAAAAGTTAATGACTTGGTGCTCGGTTTCGTCTAATCCAGAAAACCCATCTCGTAAATCTGCATATTTTCGATGTTCTTCACTAAAATTAATTAGATTGGTTGTAATTTCGATATTCGCAGAGTCCCGGATTTCTTTCTATGTGCAGAACTAACCACGGTTATGATGATTATTGAGTTCTGGTTCCCCCAGAGCGATTGGTTGCTAAACACACACGGTGGGTGTACCCAAAAATCTGTTTCTGTAAAAAGTAATGAACCGACAGTGGTACTACTTGCAGAGGAAGTGGGTGTGCGATTAGTTTTTACTATTTACTCACCGCACCCATCTGTTCTTGGGTGGTTTCACATTTCAGTGAATTTATACACAAATAAGGCTTTTTCCATAAAAAACCCAAATCACAATAGACATTGGATTTTGATATGATGCAGTATGGACGCTCTAACAACCACCACAACACCCAATTCAGAGCCGCCACTCCTAGTGGCGCCCCCGTGTCTGGTGGTGGTAAGACGGTGGGCAGGTGGCTTAAGGATAGGAGGGAGAAGAAGAAAGAGGAGGCTAGAGCCCTGAATGCTCAGCTTCATGCTGCTGTTTCTGTTGCTGGGGTGGCTTCTGCCATTGCCGCCATTGCTGCCGCCACTGCCGCCTCATCTGGGTCGGGGAAAGATGAGCATATGGCGAAGACTGACATGGCTGTGGCCTCTGCTGCCACTTTGGTTGCTGCCCAGTGTGTGGAGGCGGCTGAGGCCATGGGAGCTGAGCGGGAACACCTTGCTACGGTTGTCAGCTCTGCCGTGAACGTCCGGTCTGCTGGCGATATCATGACCTTAACTGCTGCAGCAGCAACAGGTACAGAACCTTAATTTGGTCCTGCTAGCGGTATGATTGCAATTAAAGTGTTTTCTTTTATATCCTATGGACACTAATGCCCTTGCGGTTTGTGGGGTGGGATTGCAGCCTTACGCGGTGCAGCGACATTGAAGGCGAGGGCGTTGAAGGAAGTGTGGAATATAGCTGCAGTTATCCCTGTTGAGAAAGGCTCAGGAGTAGTTGGTAACGGAAGTAACGGTAATTCCAACAGTAGTTTCAGTGGTGAACTTGTCCCTGAAGAGAATTTTCTCGGCATCTGCAGTAGAGAATTGCTTGCAAAGGGTTGTGAGCTCCTCAAGCGCACCCGCGGAGGTGAATTTCAGTTTGTTTCAGTCGTTACTATTTATTGTTTTTAAAATGTTTGCAATCATATAGTAGTAGTGCCATGACCAAAATTGAGTTATAACTTGTAAGAATGTTTACATGGGAGGAACTTGGAAGATGGTAAACTTTCGTTGACCTCGAGTGAATGGATGGACTCTAGAATAATTACGTCTTAGCAGGAAATATCTATTTCGACAGTACTTTTCACTTCCTAGTTGTGCTTAAATTACTAAATTGCCATGTTGCGAGCGAAAATTTGAATTTACTTGGTACATCTGTCTCATGATTTCTCGAGGTCGAATCTAATTCTGAGTTTCTTATCTTTTTCTGTGCTGAATGCCAGGTGATCTTCATTGGAAAATCGTCTCTGTTTATATCCATCGAACGGGTCAGGTAAAATTTCGTGCACAACGTCTATCGATTAGTTTCTTATGTTTTATAGGGTAGGGCCAATAATTAGGGCATCAATAGAACTTTTGGTCATGAATGTAAACTCGATGGGATAAAAGTTTAAACAGCAAAGTAGAGAAGAATGACGAAAGAAGTGGATCCAACCCTTTCCTCTTTTCCCTTTTTGTCTCTCTTTAATTTTCAGGAGCTTCTTTTTGTGCAGGTTATGCTGAAGATGAAGAGCAGGCATGTTGCTGGGACCATCACAAAAAAGAAAAAGAGTGAGTGACTGCTTTTGTCTTTGGCTAATTATTTGAGCAGAATGGCGGAGGAGGGGGGGGGGGGGGGGCCGCCTTTGTTCGTTCCATCTGGGGATTCGCAAAAGCTATAAACACTTAAGTGGCAAAGGATCAAAAGAGCCTGTCTTTAATTTTTTTTTTTTTTTTTTCCCTCTTTTCTGCTTTTGAATTTTACAGATGTGGTGCTGGAAGTGATCAAGGACATGCCGGCTTGGCCCGGCCGCCACTTGCTCGAGGGGGGCGAGCACCGGCGTTACTTTGGGCTCAAGACTGTTATGCGCGGAGTTGTGGAGTTTGAGTGCCGGAACCAGAGGGAGTACGACATTTGGACTCTGGGCGTGTCGAGGCTCCTCAGCATTGTTGCAGAGAGGCACAATAGACATAGGATCTAGATGGGGTTTTCACCTACATGTTGTGAGGGTAAAATTTGGGAGATTGGGAACTTGGGAGTAGGATATTTTGGTAAACTTCTGGCTGTGGTATTTACTGTGAGTTTAGTCTATTGTAAAAAGGTTAATTAAAGGTAAAAGTTGATCCCAATTGGTCTTTTAGTATTCTGGAATGTTTATATATATAAAATTATATGTATTTTGGATCTTTTTCTTGAATTTTTAATGGAAAAGAAAGAGATTGGCACAGGAGCATGTGATTTTCTAGTGCCATGTTAATAAGGAAAGAAAAGAAGGATCTTGGACTGGGGCAGTCAAAAAAGAAGGGAAGGAATCTCAGTTTGAGTAAACAAGAAGATTCATACAAGACAGAAACATTGTCCTGATTTGTTTATTATTGTGGGTTTTGTGCTTTGTTGACCCTTGTTGGGGGTTTTTTGGATTTAGATTAAGGTTTTAATTCTTGTAGCTTGTGCAATCCATGATTGTCTTTGGTGTTGTAATCTTCCACTTGATAAAGGCGTGGTGTTTGGATTAAGCGAACGGTGGGAGGAATTAAGAAACATTTAATTAGCTAGAAGGAGAATAAGAGGCTGTGCTATCAGAGAATGTTCCAAATAAATTAGTGTTGAACAATGAAGATGACTGCTTACTCACAAGTTTAAGTCATTGCGAGCATTAGCATCATTTTAAGTAATTTCAAACGAGTTTAAATTTTGGAAAATTTTATATTTAATAATATTATATTATAATCATTAAACGGTAATTATTTTGACGATGATGCTCAGTACCATTCAATTATCGTAAAAAAATGCACTCCACAAATTTGAGTAGAAGTAAACAATTTAAGATG
This sequence comes from Malus sylvestris, assembly GCF_916048215.2. Lineage (NCBI taxonomy): Eukaryota > Viridiplantae > Streptophyta > Magnoliopsida > Rosales > Rosaceae > Malus > Malus sylvestris. The sequence goes on from NC_062272.1 coordinate 16,771,310, forward strand.
ATTGCATATATAGACTGCGTCAATTGGCGTGGATAAAATGATGGTCCTTTATATTCAAGTTTGAATTCCTCTTTAATAGTTTAGAGTTGCATCTTATAAAAGAAACAAATTTTATAAAAGCAAAGCACTTGGTGAAGAGGTATAAATGTCAAAATCATTTGAGAGAGTTCCTATGATGGAATTCAGACAATAAATTTAATAAGCAAGCAAAAGCATGTGATTTTCTATGATACCAACAAATTAGTCTCAACAACAAAACCATTTCTGATTATTTATTTTAATTTAATGGATTATGCCTAAACTGAACTGCATTGAATGTGACAAGAGAAAACAAACGTTATGAACAAGGCAAATGAGGGCCTACAAAGAAAGAGATGTATATATATATATATATATAGTATGGGAGTAATGAATGAGAGAGAGCTTTCATTATATTTATTTTTATCCATTGACAATTTGAAAGTGAATGGACTCTGTTGATTGTTATAGGGAAAGAGATGTGAAAGGATCATGCAAATAGAAATTATGCATTTGTGATTCGGATATCTCTGACGTCAATTTCCAAGCTCAAACGTGTTCCTCTCTGGATATTAATATTTATCGAGAATGGTCATATTCAATTCTTGATACACTTATCATATTGAATTACATGTCACCAAACAACGCCTTGCTTCTCACAACAATTCGGGACGGAACAACTTGGAGGGATGGATGCACTCCAAACCCAGCCCAATTTGTCTTTAGCCCTTACCCCAAACTGTTTTTATTGTCCAAGACTCTTAAGGCAATAGCCCACCCCATCCTACTTTGCCATCCTTGTTCCGCCATTGTTCTCAATGGCGGAAGAGATCCGAGTTCAAAAATAAATGTGTAAATATCCTTCTGTGGATAGTTCGAAACATATACATTTAACGAAGTTAATCCTGTTGTAGATCAAGCTATAGTAGCAAAAATGGATGAATACAGTTGTTATACACGAAACCATCATAGCAACACTTCATCTTCGTACCATGAGATGAGTAAATGAGGCCTCTCTGCACTGATTACGCTCTAGTTGCTGGTCGTCAATATTTACTTACCACCGCTGATCAAAGAGAGCAGAAACAAGAAGAGTTGGACGATATCAATATATATGGAGAGTGCACCGAATATGTATTCATCGTAGCTGAGCCTCTTTATCAGATTGTCAGTGTCGTACACAATGTAAGCACAGCATAGGAGAGCTCCGATTGCAGAATACACCATCCTTGAAAACGGCCCCAGAGGCAACAATATCTGTATGTTCATTCCAAAACAGACCAAAAAGATAGGATCATAACTAAGGGTTTGGATAACAAGAGATCTTAATATCAAACGTCATATATGATTGCTGATAGCATCGTGTCGGTTTTCCAACGCAATACCGTAGTTCAGGTGGTACATGGGTTTGGGAAACAAAAGTTGAACTATTAAGCAATTTCTCCAATCTATTTCTGTATGTACATTCCGGAAGACAAAGTTAAGATCATGATTTGGCTAAGAGGAAGTTCTTAATTACAACCGTCCTGAACAATTGCAGATAGCATTGTCGGTTTTTCAATGCAAAAATGTAGTGTACAGATCCAGTGACAAATAAGTTGAGACATAAAAGTTCTGTTATCTTTTCCTGACCAAATTTGTCACATATTGACATGCGACATGTTTTTTTGCGAGAGAGTGATTGTATACAACAGTTGTAAGCAAGAGTATTTATCGAATGAAATATGAGAAGCAAAGCAAAGCAATCCAATTAAAGAAGGTGAAATTCAGCAGGAAAGACATGCATGCATACAGTAAGGTTTAAGAAGGCTTTGGTAACTACCTGGATGAGACCAAACATCAAAAGCATGAGGGTTGCAGCGAACAAAAATGGCCCGAGGAAGCTGAAGTCCGCGCCTCTCTTCACTGCCCAGAATGTGTATAGAGTTAAGGCGACCACAACCGTAGCAGTCAGAATCACAGCTAGAAGAACGCTCTTCCCTGTTGGCACCAAAGTTACACGTACTTCAGATTACCATATGACGAATCAAAACTCAAAGAGACGCAACTTGACAGCAATGTGCAGTTAAATACAATTAAAGATTCTCAGTCGAATACACAACCCAAACCGGCGACACAAAATAAATTAGTAATGAACAGAGATTGTTTAAGTGGGATATTTAATTGTTTGATGTGTTATCAATTCAAACAAATTTCATGTGATTGATAATCCTAGATTAATCATTTGGCAAGAGGATTGTTATGTGATAATCCTAGATTAACCGTTTGGCAAGAGGATTGTTATGTGATAATCCTAGATTAGCCGTTTGGCAAGAGGATTGTTATGGCAAAATTTTCTTATCAAACAGCTTTGTTTTCGCATGTTATGTTGGAATCAATCAATTTAACCTGTCAAGTAAATTGTTCAAAATGTCAATTGACAGTCTAACAACGTAACATATCACCCAAAAGTGAAGAAATATAGTTGCGTAAATGATTTAAAAAGGTGGTCACAAAGAAAACCATAGATTGAAAACGAAATGCATCAAAATAGAAATGTTAGGGACGATCCCTATCGTAACATTTGACACGGTATGTTATTAAAAATTCGTTAATTTGGACTACCCATTCAAACAAAATTCCAAAGACGAATGGTTGAAATGAACCATTTGGACGATCAATCTAAATTTAATCTATCAAGTGCCAAATTCATTGATATTCCAAGAGCATAATATGTTACGAATACAATTAACAGAAACGCAGATAAATAGTTTAATACCTGCTCGGAAGGAACAAGCGAATCCCACCGTAACCGCAAGTAAAATCGTAAAGAGAGTAAGAAGCACATAATTCCACGGATGCTTCTTGTGGTAAAAGTACAACCCAATCGCAACTGCACCAATTAAAACACAATTAGCAACATCCACAAAACTAAAGAAATTAAAAATGCACAAATTATCATCTACTTTCACGATCATGGGAGTTCATTAATTTAATTAATTACCTCCAACCGTGGACACCATAATGAAAACGAACGTGACGGTGCCGGCCACGGATCTGACGAAGCCGGGAATGGAGGGGATGGAGACAACGGCAGAGGCGACACCGACGGTGAGAAGCAGCTGAAAAGCGACGATCATGTAAACCTTCCGAATGAAGGCCCATCGGAGCTGAGGGGTCTCCATCTGATTCGGGTAAAGTTGCCCATTCTGCCCCGACTCCACGTCACCACCCTTCCCGAACGGTAGAGCCATTGACGATGTCACGAGTTCACAGACGATGGTGGAATGGAATCGCAAGGGTTTCGTCGAAGGCGAAGAGAGAGAGAGAGGAAGACGAAGGTATTTTTTGTGTGTTGTTTGAAAGGAGAGAGAGCGTGGGAACGTGAGGGAAAATAGGGGAGATTTTGGAGGTATATATATGGGTGAAATTAGGGGCGGTCAATTGTTATAAGTGGTAAAAAGAATGTGGGGTAAGAAGAATACGTGTTCATTACGAGTGTTGTATGAACACAGGATAAGGTGGAAGCGTTACACGTTTTTACCATACAAGGTAAAAGTGAATTGCTTTTTAGGCTTTGCATAGTTGGACTAATGGTAGTTATGGAATGTGAAATTAATAAATGAAGGTTCCGCGTGGTGTTATTAAACACGCGCATTGTTTTATATTTTATTGCAATTTCACACGTAAAAGTAATTACTGTTATTGGCTATTGAAGACCACAAATGGGAATTGTGCAATATTATTATTGTCCAAGTCCATACGAAAATTTAATTGCTTATCCAATTTAATGGTTGAAGACATAAGGACTTGCTTACCCAATTTAGTTGCTTCTCGTGTTTGTCATGTGCGCCGAAATGCCAATATAGTGGCACATAAATTGGTCAAGTTGGCCTTATTTTCGTATTTTGGTTCTTGTTCGTTCGAGGAACCTTATAATATTATTTAAGACGCTCTTTTAGACATTGTATGCCCTCCTGATTTTCTAATAAAATTATACACTTTTATTTTTTTATTTTTTTTTTATTTTTACAAATGTGGATAAGAGCTTGGTCAATCTTACTGAATTTTGTGAGAGATTTTGTAGTGGTCATTGTTTCACTTTGTGGGTTTGCATTCATTCTTCTACGAATTAGATGCTATCGCTTATTTCACGAATTAGATGTTATCGCTTAGTACGAATGTAAGATGAAGGAAAAATTAAAGAAATAAGTATGCAAGAGTATTTAAAGAGGCTTAAAAGGACTTTATTTGATCCCATAGGCACAAAGACTAAAATGTGTAGAGAGATATAAGTTTGAATAAGACTTTTCTTTATGAATTCTTTTGATGTCATTAAGGTTTAATTATCATTTGGATCACATTCTTTTTATTTTCGTCATTAGATTGAATAAATCAAACAGAAATAACATACATTCTTAAGCAAATTGTGTAAGAAGCTAAAAATTACATCTGGTTATCGTTTTTCTAATTAAAATAAGTTCATTAAGACGTCGAATTGAAAATAAAAGCCCAACATTACCCATCATAAATTTGAGCCCAATACAAAAAATTCCTTAGAGCCTAGTCCTCTAGAGTGCAACCAAATATGAAATGTACAAGAGTCCAACTTCAGTGTCAATATAAGTCCAGCTTCGGTGTCAATATATCTGGGTCACAAAACTGAACCCCTTTTCCCATTCGCATTTGCCCTTCAGTTTGTCACATGTGAGGTTATAAATTGATGCCATTATCTTTATCCTACAGCTTCTGCACACAAAAAGTTAGATGCTCCCCCAATGACAGCCATGTCCTCCTCCGCTTCTTCTTCTTCGATTGCCATCTCTGGTACAAATGTTTTTGAGATTGGAACTTACAAAGTTGTCCTCCAGATAATTGAAGCAGCAGAGAGGAGTGCATGCAGCAGCAAAACCAAGTCGTCGTCGTCGTCGTCAACTTCTCCTCCTACTAATCCACCGCCTCCAAAACCACTATTGATTGGCATGCCTTGTGAAGCTGCTGGAGAGTTCCCAGTGTTGCTGCTCCTCCATGGTTACCTTCTCTCCAACTCCTTCTACTCCCAGCTTATCAGCCACATCGCTTCTCATGGCTTCATTGTCATTGCCCCTCAGGTTTCTCTCTCTCTCTCTCTCTCTCTCTCTCTCTCTCATCAAACAGTAAAATTACACAAATCATAGTTTTTTTTATGGTCAATTCAATGCTACTCAATTTTAGTCTTGTAGGATAAGTTTTATTAGCATACTAATTAATTCCCATTATTTCCGATTATCTTTTTGGGATTTGCATTTTACTAGCTACTGGTTGATAGACTTGTTTTAGTGATACAGTCGGATTGGATTCTATTTTACTTCTAACACAATAATTTCTGTCCGATGATCTTTTTCAATTCATCTGATTCGACGATTGAAAATTAAAAAAATGTTAGAAATAAAATGAGATGTATGGATATCATACCCCATAATTTTTACACCTTTTTTCTTTTGCTGCACTCCTTTCTTTATTTCTTTCGCTTTTGGTTCTCTCTTTCAAGGATCCCCTTCGGATCTTTAAATCGTGTTCGTTTATTGTATATCGTGCAGTTAGTTTTTGTTAAGTATTATTTCTATTTAATTTTAAATAAAAATATTTAAAATAATTTATAATTGCACGATATACGAATAATAGACACGATTTGAAAATCCTCTCGAAGAGAATCGGTTCCTCTCCTTTGACTTAATCCAAATGCTACGGAATACGAAAAAAAAAATGCAAGGAACAAAAAATAGGACTTGGATTGTCTGTCTTCCCATTTCGGTGCTCTACTGTCTGTGTGGTCACTGTAAAGCCACGTCAACATTTTATATTATTATTTCTTTTTATTTTATTATTTTTATAAAAAAATAATATAAAATATTGACGTGACTTAACCGTGACCACACAAAATAAGAGGGCACGAAAAGGGCACCGAAATAGAAGGCCAGACAATCCAGGTCCCAAAAGATATGTGTCAAAATTACTTTATTATTATTGAAGTGCAATATAAAATATACATGATCTTGACAGCTGTCTCTGATATTTTGAGGGTTTTATGCAAATTTAATAAAAAGGCATTTTTTATTTAAAATTTTCAATTTTTGGACTATATATTCATTAGAGTTTAACAATTAATTCAAACTTAATTGAAATCAATATCTCACTCTTACTAATTGAATAATCTTTAATTGCCATGAAATCATGATTTAGCATACATCCATGAAAAAATGGAGCATGAGTGAGAGAGTTATGAAAATACAGCTGTGTCTGTGGAAGAAAATAAAACACAAATTAGTTTTTTATTGTTAAAGAAAAGTAGAAGACAATAATGCACAAGTTTTTTAATTACATGAGAAAAGTATATTAAGTATAAATTTCATTTAATCAATTATTATAGATAAAACCATATAATGAAGAATTTTCCTCTCAGTAAAAATTTTTTTATTAGCAAATTTATTATGTATATAGGAAGATACAAAAGTCCGGAGCCTTATGCTCCCGGACCTTTTGCACACTTCCAATTGTTAGCTACTATGTGCTATTCACTGTCAGTAGTTGCCTTAGTCTGCAAGATAAATGGTGTATGTCACTGTCAATCTTGTTAGCCACTTGTGCCACCCACTGTCAATAGTTGCCTTGGTCTGCATGACAAATGATGGATGTCACACACACTTGCGGCTTAGGCTGTCTTGTTAGAAGAGAATGATTTATATGCAACGAGTTATCGTTAATTGGCATTTCTTATCTAATAGTTTTGCAAGTTTTTTTTCACAAAACAATGTATTATTGGATTGGAATACCACTTGACAGTAAATTCGTTTTATGTAAATTATTCTCATTGTTTGGACCAAGATTTCAAGGAACCAAGGAAAAAAATATCTGAGCTTTTATTTTCAGTACTAGACAAGTTATGGAATTAAAGGGTTTTGGAGTCTTTCATGTGGCATGTTTTGATTGGCACATTTGTATGAACTAAATACACCCAAGTGGCTCGATCCTTTGTCAGACATGCTAGGATCTCAAATACCATCTTTTTCTCATTCACATTTTTGTTCACACAAAGATGAATTAGAAATAACATTTTCACGATAAACTTTTGAACGTGATTGTCACGCTATTAAGATGATATAATTTTTTAGTATGCATTTAATTAAATTTTATTGACAATTAATCGTTTCTGTGTTTGACAGTTATATACCATAGCTGGACCAGACACAACTGATGAGATCAAGTCCACAGCTGCAATAACAAACTGGTTATCTAATGGACTTCAACCCTTGCTTCCACCCAATGTTCAGGCAAATCTAAGCAAGCTAGGACTCGCCGGCCATAGCCGCGGAGGCAAGGTTTCATTTGCACTAGCTTTAGGGAAAGAAGAAATTGGCACCAGCTTAAAGTTTTCAGCCCTAATCGGCATTGACCCGGTTGACGGAATGGACAAAGGGAAACAAACTCCTCCGCCAGTGCTAACCTATGCTCCTCATTCATTTGATCTTGACATGGCGGTGATGGTGATCGGTTCGGGTTTGGGAGAAGTGAAAAAGAACCCTCTATTCCCTCCTTGTGCTCCAAAGGGTGTTAACCATGAGGACTTCTTCAACGAATGCCGGAAACCGGCTTGTTATTTTGTGGCGAAGGATTATGGCCATCTTGACATGCTAGACGATGAGACCAAAGGGATTAGAGGGAAAGCTACGTATTGTTTGTGCAAAAATGGGCAGTCTAGGGAGCCCATGAGGAGGTTTGTTGGAGGGGTTGTGGTTGCTTTCATAAAAGCTTATTTAGAAGGTGATAGTAGCCACTTATTGGCTATAAGAGAAGGGGTTGAGACTTTGCCAATAGAGCTTCAAAGTGTTAAATTTCCTTTGTGAATTTTAGATGCATTGTAGATATGTTACTTGCTTCATTACAAATGTGATAAGGATGCTTCAATTAATTGCATTTAGCTTTTTGAGTTTCAAAGTGATGCAGAGACTCGAGCAGACAGTCATGTTAGTTGGAGCAGACGTGCTCTCTTATATGCACTCAAGTTTGAAATTTCCTTCCTGCAATATAGATTAGTTTAAAGTAAGATATTACTTTTATTAAATAAAAGTAACAATGCATATTGATACATCAAATTATTATGGTTATTTTTTGTTAAATAATTGTAGTCCATGAGATTCAAACTTTTTATTTATATAAAGCGATATTGTGGGAGATGAAAAATTGAACTCGAAAAACCTGAAATGCAAAATTAAATGCCCATAACCAACAAATTTATAAGCTCTTATATGAAATTCAAACTCAAAACCTCATTCAGTAAAATCGAGACTTGACGAAGACTAGGTGCTGCAAAATGAGTGTGTGTGAGTTAAAATTAGGGGTGGAAAAAAATACTGAAAATTCCAAACCGAACCAAAAAAATCTTGAAACCGAACCCAAAAAATCCCAAACCGAAATTCCCGAAAATTTCAATACCCAACCCCGAACCGACCTGACACGCTTGACCGGACATTCCTCAAACACCAGGGTAGGCACATTCTGGCTGACACTCGAAGGTGACGAAGCCAAACTAGAATGCATGAGAATAAGAAATATAAATAAAAGTTATGAATTAAAATACAATGATTATGCAAATGAGGAACGTGTTCAGAGCATACAATTTAACTAGAACACTAAAGGGAGGAATATAAAATTGGATGAATAAAAGAATGGGTCCTACACCGAGAGGACTCGAAGATGCCGATGCGGAAGTGCCTTGACACCTGGATTGTATGCCTCGATTCTAAGTCTGAGAGGGCGCAAAACAAACATGAGTGGACCATGTTGATATATATATATATAAAATACTAAAACAGTTATCAACATAATAACCCCTAAAGTTTAAAGAAATCTCATAGCATAATATGTAATAGGTTTCCGAAAACCCTAGCATGCCATAAAACCTTCATAAAACATATCTCGTATATGGTGTGCTAACTAGTGGTATCCTAGTCACCCGTGATGTTCAATAATTATATCTCCCGGCCCGTAACCAACTACTATGTCTCTCGACCCGAAGCCAGAGATTATTTCTCCCAGCCAGAAGCCAACAACTATATATCTCTCGCCCGTAGGCAGAACATAGACCACTAGATGAGCACAAAACATTGAATATATTCTTTCCAAACCTAGGTACATATGTCTCAAAATCATCTTCATAGCATATAATCATCCAACATATATACTACAAAGAAGTGTAAAAACATATTCATAAATAGTATATAGTTATCCATCATATATACTATAAAGAATATAAGTTTCGATAAAGTATGGTATTCCAAAATATTCTTAGTAAAGCATGATAATCATATAATGTAAATCTAATTTACTCATAAAACGTAACTTTTAAATCATGCTTTTCATGTATGCATTTCTACTGTTAAAACATGCATTTTAGAAGGGGTCCACTCACGATACTCTGTCGTCGAATTAATAAATCTCTATTCAAATAATTGAATTTGGAAAAACGGATGTAAAAAACGGATTCAGGATGTCGAATTACCCTAAGAGTAAATTTCGCAAAAAAAAGTCAACACTAGAATATTCCAGACTGGGTGGGTTTGCTTCTGGGCTTGGCAACCTGGCCCAAAGGGTTCTGGGTTGGGTTAGATAAAAAGGCCTGGGCCCAGGTTTGCCCAATTGGGTTTAGGGTTAGGTCTAGGTTAATGGGTAGTGGATTTGGCTGAATATTGGGCTGGGTTCAAGGATTGGGCTTGGGCTTGGGCTTTGGCCGGATTACATAGGCCCAAGTTTTGGGCCGGTTCTTGATGGCGAGTCGGGTTTGACCCATTTAAACTCGCGGGTCATCAGACCCAACAAAGAAGAAAGCAGAGGATTTTGGTCGGAATTTCCCGACTCCGTTTGAGGTCCACACTCAACCATTTCTATCGTAAAACCACTCAAATTAAAGCTAAGGGAACAAGGATTCGCACCTTACCATTAGTTTCCTCAGTCGTGACCTGACATCGCTGGAGAAAGGCTCGAAAGCTGCCAGTTTTCGAGCCGAGAAACTGGGAAATATTTCCCAAAGTGATTTCTGTTAGCCTTATAAGATTATACAATTAAAACACAAACGAAGGAGTGACTGACCTGATTCCAATGGTAGTTATCGAAGATGCAACAGCCATGCAAGCAAGACGTGATCGATAAAACTTCAATCTTTATGTTTGCCATGACAAACAGAAACACCAACTCTTCTGTAAACTCCTAGCTTTATGACAATGCTCTATGGGAAGCCTTAGTTGTCGTGTCTAGGGTTAGCAGGGACCGGTGTTTATATACTAGCCAAAAGTTTTAGATTCCGTCCATAAGGGAAAACTAAAACTCTCCTTTCTTGGCTCTCAAGTAAAATATCATAATCATATATTATTAAGGATTCCATCAATCCTATTTCCAATATAAGACACCTTATATAGGATTGATATCTTTAAGAGATCAAATCACAATTAACATTATTCTCCAATATTACATTCCTATTACATATAGTAGACCACTTAAAGGTTGATTTATATTGGATAAATCCAACAATTTCTGCATATAAATGCCACTTATCACATCTATTTTAATACCAGCGACATAAATCGAAACAATAGGGGATTTCCCGAGACTCACCTTCGCCGAGAACGGAAAGAAGTCGCCGGATATAACCTTGAACAGTGGTGGTGTCACTGTGCAGCAGGGAGAGATCATCCTAAGCTTCGAGTTCATGGATCCGACATTGATCAGTAAGAAAGGTTAGTAAAGATGACAGTGTGGTGGTCGCCGAAGGAGGGAAAGGCCAGTGGTGTGAAGGTTGTTTGTGTGTGTTTGAAGAAAGGGAAGGATAAGGAAAGTGTAGAGAGGAGCGGAATTGGATCCCTCATGAGCAAATGATAGGGATGCTCATGACCACACAACACGGACTGTTGGATTTTGATCTAACGGCTATAATTATTATAACTTTTAGAGGGACCCTTCTATTTGTAGCTGTTGGATTAAAATCCAACGATCTGTGTTGTGTGGTCATGAGGATCCCACCATTTGCTCAAGAGAGGATCCAATTTCGAAGAGAGATGAAGTGAGAGGGAGAGGGGATAAAAAAGGGATTAGGGCCTGGGGACAAACCCAATAGCAATGGGCCCATTTGGCACACATATTAAGACTCAAAAACACAAATAAAATTTCTACAATACCCTTCGGATTCAAAATCCGTTTAAATCATCTAGACGGGTTTATACAACCGACCCCGAAATTTTGATACGGAATCAGTTTCACATTTTCATTCGTTTGGTAATCACGGACCGAACCGAAATAAAAAAAAAATAAAAAAAAATATATAAATAAAACCCACATCACTCTCTCCTCTCTCTCCCGACCTCACCTCACCGCTCACCTGCTCTTTCATTCAGTCATCCTCGCCGATTTCTCTCTGATCTGATATCTCTCTCTCGACTCCTCATCAAGGAAGAAAAAATCGATAATATCTGCGATATATCGCCGATATTATCGATTTTTAAGGGGATCGATATTTTTATAACTATCCAAATGGGTTTCGTGATAATATCGCGATAGATTTGGAACTGGGCACTCGGAGAAGAACGCCGGAGATGGATCTATGCGAACCCGAGCCGATTTCGTCCCAAAAACCTTGCAAAAACACGATTTTGAACTTAAATTTCACATATAAGCTTCAATGTGGAACAGAAAGAGGTAAATCGAAGCTTACCTAACTGGAGAAATTCAAGAAACTTGCCGGAGTTCCTACGTTCGCCGAGTTGCAGGGACGAGAATGAGAGGGAGAAAGACGAGGTTGATGATGACGATGGGTGTCTTCCTGAAGCAGATGCGATGGTGTGCGTGTGTGTATGTGGGTCTCGGACTCGGTGCAGAGAGAAATGAGAGTTTCCAGAGAGACGACGCCGACGAGGCTAAGGGAGAAGAGAGATCGACAGATCTCTGTGCGTGTGTGTGGGAGAAGGGAGAAGAGAGATCGACAGATCTCTGTGTCTGTGTGTGGGAGAAGGGAGAAGGGAGAGAAGAGAGAAGAAGGATCGAGAAAGACTGAGGAGTCTCTCTGTGGGTTGTTGTGTGTGTGCGTGTGTAATGAGAAGAAAGAAGAAGGATCGAGAGAGACTCAGTCTCTCTGTGCGTGCGTTGTGTGCGTGCGTGTGTTGTGTGCGTGTGTAATATAACCAGAAATTCAACACCACATGCAACCGCATGCCCATATGCCTTTTTTACTTTGAGAACAATTTTTTAGGAGGAAAGTGTATTTGGATTTAAGACCTTTGCTGGTAAATTTTAAATTTAAAGGTGTGAAAGATTCTCTTTTCTTCTTGGGTACCCCTCATTGTGAAAGGGGTTATATCAATTTTCTTAAATAATAATAAAAAAAAAAACAGTAGTATCTACATTAAGGGAGTGGAGGAGTGGACTAAGCATCACAATGGACTAGTAATAATATCCTTCAAACTTGTTTTTAACGAGAATCGAAATTAAAACCTTACAGTTACCAATGTAAAAGAACAATTATTATAATTTTTTTTTAAACAAAAAAGAAGAAGAGAGAAGAAAGGATAAGCTCGCAGAGGTTGAAAGGGTGAACCCAGTAACTGTCACTGGATTCAGAACATGTGTGCGTGTGTGGTGGTGTGTATGTGTGTGTGGTTGGGTCACCTCAAATCAGTTAAATAAACATCTTTTAAATCCATCATGTTTGCCAGCTCGCTATATAATCAACTTGATAATATTAAATCCATCATGCAATACATTTCCTTTCAATTTTTTATGATAAACTAATAGATAATTGAGTATATAAACATCCTGCAAATTTCCACCGCTCTCTCTCGCGATTCTCTCTGTCGACTTCTCATCCCTCACTGTGCAGTGTGCACAGATTCCTCCCCCTAATCAGGTAAAATTTGGAATTAATTTAGGGTTTGAAGTTCGAATGGTCTTATTTCCTCTTCTCCTTTATATAGGTCGTTTGTAGTTAAGCACAAAGGTCCCAAACTGGTAGAGTAAAGCTCAGAACCCCTTACCTAGTCCCAGTTTTTTGCCCTACCGCCATTTCTGTTACCCCTCTCTCTCTGTTTTCTCGCCGACATCCTTCACTTGGCTTTCTCCAAGGTATGTGAAGCTTTCATTTGATTTCAATTTTGTTTTTACTTTGGTTGCCGAGAAAATGCTAGGAAAATTTAGTTTCTGTTATCCTATATTTTACTTGTCGAGTTTGACGAACATCTTTGTGATACTTACTGTCAATTTTGTTTATTTATTATCCTGGGTTTTCAAATTTGAGCCTTTTTTTCATTTGTTGAAATGTTAGTTTTGTTTAATTTCATTGTTGGGGTTTTAGGGCGAACTAGGGAATCGATTATTTCACCTACTTGTATTTTTCTCTGAATTTTGAGAAATCTTCCAGAGAAGTTGTTTGTCTCGGCAACCAAGCAGAGAATTAGGGTTGCCATCTAATGCCTTCGAAGCAATTACGTGTTTTTGGAATGCTAGAATTTTGATCCAATTAAACCTAGAAACGGAGAAATTTCAACTGATCCAATTATTTGCAATCAGAAAAATATGATGGCGTTAGTTTGATAGTAGAATACAAGAACAATTCATAATTTCATATTTCAATTTGGGATTCTCGATTTGTCCCGAAATCCCGAAAATATGGTTTGGGATTGGTCTTCAAATTTCCATCCTGAAAAATTTCTATTTGAGATTCGGGATACTAGTTTCGGTTTGGTATCTCATATCGAATCAGCCCTGGTTAAAATTTGTTAGATGGATTTCTAACAATAAATTAATGAATTTATATTTTTTAAGGCCTGACCCATTATTGTATAAGGCCCAAAAATGGGTTGCATCTTGAAACCGATATAGCTTGTCAGCATTTATTCTTCAAAACCTCTGACAGCAGTCATCACCAATTCTCCTCCGACTCGACAGCCCTCGGCTCCGTCTTTGTCTCCCTCTCTCTGGCAACTTGCTAGTTGCGACCACCATCACCAAACCAACACACCACCGTCTCCTCCCAAACATTCCAACCGCAACATCCCCATCACCGCCGTCGAGAGCACCACCACCATCATCCTGCGAATCGAAATCGACCACCATCATCTCTTGTCCTCCCAAATTAAGGTAATACAAGCTGCTTTCCATGCTTACTAGGTGCAATCATGAAATCTCTGCATCATCTTCGTGTTTGACTTAGAGCTATCCAGCAGTTGAGAACATCTAATACGTATCTTCCCAGTTACGTTGAAAGAAATTTGTTGTTTGTTGGTATCAAGAGTCATACACGTTCCCAAAACGAATAAAATGGGAAATCATGCTACAAGTTGATAATGTTTGTGATATAGTCCATGAATGTATCGTGACATTTCTCAGTCTTCAGTTGTTGGCATTTGCAACTTTGTGGTATATACGCTTCTGTTGGATTTAAGTAATAGCTGTACCGTTTGAAGCCGTGATTACAATTACAATGTTTCTGGATTTTGTAGTAGGAGCAGTCGTGGAGGGAACATAAATGGTTGCGGGAAACCACGTGGGAGTGGCAGCCACTTCTCTCAATTTCTGGTCTCTCTCGGACTCTAATCGTTCAGTTGGTCCTGTTCTTGGTAAGTTCTGATTCTTTTTTCGTTGGTTGAATAAATTCATATATTAGTAACTTCTTTTTTCCTTTTGAATTTCTCTAGTTTTTGTTTGAGCATTGCAATTTATGCTTCAATTGGTTTATTAATTTCTGTTTCAACTTGTTATGTTGTGTTCACTGTGGAGCTGTTGAACTTCTCTTGGTCAATTTTTTTTAAGGGTTTTTACACTTCGTTTCTTTATGCTTAATTAAAGATCTTCACACACACACATATATACATGCGTATATATATTTTATCAGTATGTATGTGTTTACTTGATTGCAAGTTCCCTTTACCCCAGTACAACATCAAATCTGACGTGCATTGTTTGCTTTTAGGAACATTGAAATCCTGAAAAAGTATCTAAGGATCGAACTTTGCACTACGGAATGTTAGGAATTCATACGGTATATTAAAACCTTCAGACTTGATACTTGTATCTACATTCGGAAGCATTCAATAGTCTACACCTGTAGGACCACATGTTACTTTCATATGTATTGCAAAAGTTGATAGTGGGTTACAACACTATAGCCAAGATATCAAATAGACATTCTTGTTTTCCTTAGTCGATGGAGTACAATTTATGAGTCGTATCTCTATGATAGCTAACATATGTGCTTAATCCAACTTCTCGATATGAAACTTTTTCTTTTTGTTAGTTATAGAGCTGCTGGTTGCTCAATCCCTCTTCGCTTCATTTATATTCAAAAACCGCATTGACGATACCAAATGTATGATAATACTAAGGACAATTTTGTACAATCCAATCCACTACGACATGCCAAGAAAACTTTGTTGTTTTATATATAGCTAAGGCTGATGATCTAGGCATTTTTAGCCTTTAGTTTGTCTTTCTTCCTTTAATATTCATCATTGAGTACTTATTTATGTATTTATTTACTTCATGTTATAGATCTTTTGCTGAAATAGATTAACAACGGCTGGCTTGTTGTGGGTATCGGAGCGCTCTGTTATTACAGTTTTTTGTCAGCCTTAAGCTCTGATTTTAGGGGGATGAAGATGTATGTCTTTAACTTTTTACTTATTTCTAATTAGGTTAGTTTATATGAATTTCCATTTTAAGGCTTTTGCAGAAGTTTCATATTATTTTTTCTTAATGCTGGTGGTGTTATAAATTCCACATTTAAACAAATTCTTGCAGTTTACAGGCCAATTCCGGTGTGCTTACCAATTTTGATGTGCTCAACTTTCTAAAGACCAAAGGGGCTTCAAAAGATCTAGCACGGGTTCTTGCTAACGTAGCGCCATCCGAGTATAAGGTAGTAATGATATTTATATTTCCACCACCCATTCCCTTTTTTATCAGTATTGTTGTGAGAATTGATGTGTTGTTTATTGCCCTTGTTTAGATTTTCGATTACTTGGTTGCAACTCCTGCTTGTACTCAGACAAGAGAGAGTATCGATGAGTTCAAGGAGAAGTGTAGGGAATATGACCTTGCAGAAGCTGAGGTGCTCAATATTATCAACACTAGGCCATATAACGTCGTTGGAATCTTCCCGGTGTGTTATACTACTTTGATTGATAATCTGTTTCTGTTGCGTATCTCATTGATTCTAGTAATGATTGTGATGCTTCTTTCTTTATGGTTTATGTATTTGGATTCTGATTGTGTATATTATCATGTTGCCTGTTGTTTCGTGTATTGGGTTTATGTGATCACACCGTATCTGCAGCTAATTGCATTTGTGTTTGTACCCTGCATTGTGGGTGGAATAGGAACCACATTTAAGTGGGCTAGGGAAAAAAATTAGGAACACTATATATCTTGCGCAGAGAAAAATTATGAGCGGAATGCTATGCTTTCTATTGCTTGACATGAATGAATTTGCTGATTCACATTATTCATGTACGGTAAATCATTGGCTGAGTACCATGTATTTTGTTTCTATATTCTGTAGTCTGTCAACGTGAAATAATTATTTGTGACCATTGATATCAGAAAATTATCAACTCTGTGCAATTCTGAGTTAACAATGTTACCATGATGTTGTCATTAAGGTTGAACTTTTCAGTGTCTACTGTTTATTATGAATTGGTGTCTTCCCAAATTGTGGAATGGACTAGTGTGTTTTCTCTTCTTGTCGTCTGTGCTTAGAGAATCTATGAACACCTTGTTGGATTAACATGTGCTTGGTGCATACACGTTATCTTTTGTTTTCTCATATATCATTTTGGTTCATGAAACGTAGTAAATATTATTGCATTTAAGCATGAGTCCGCATGAATGCATTTTGTCTTGATGTTCCTTTGTGCAATGACCTCAAAAGAGAGCCACCGTTTTCGAATAACAAAGCCTTTTCAGGCTTAACAATGCCACGTGAAAATTTTGAATATCAAACCCACACCATGACAGCAAGGCTGAGCAGAACAACTACAAAGTCGTACACCACTGCCCTTTTCTCTCAATAAATCCACCAAATTACTAAAGACACCAGTCACCCATGAAAACATAGTAAATATTATTGCATTTAAGCATGAGTCTGTACGGAGGCATTTTGTCTTGATCTTTATTTGTGTAATGACCTAAGGTCACCATCGCCTCTATGCTATATAGGCTCCTAGTATAAACGTACTTGTAAACTAAGAGAAAATAGTGTAGCGTTCCTCCTTTATTGTAATTTATGGAATATGTCAACTTGCAAATTTGGTTTGTTAATTACTTTTCTGATGTTTTACAGATGATAGAGGATATTGATAGCCGTTTAGGAGATAAAATTCAAGATCTAGTAGATATGGTGGTAGACGTGTTACCATCTCTACCTGTTCCAGCAGCAACTGATGAAAGTGGGGCAAACACCGCGGATGCAGAAAAAATTGAACATGAGAACGATAACAACGAAGAGGAACCTGAAAATGAGGAACCAATGGAGACATAATGATAAGAAATATTCCAGTATCAATGATCAAAGTATTACTCTCGTAAATTTCTCAACTTTTAGGCTTATGGTCTCAAGTCAAGTTTATCATGAGCAACTAGTTACTGTCCATCTTGTATACTTGGATTGCATTTGTGGTTTCGCAAGCGACTGTCGAATGTTATCATGATAGCAGAAACGAAGAAATTTATAGGTCGTGGTTTCTTCTATTCTGGTTGCGGTTCAAGGAAAACTTTTCGGGTTGCATATCAATCACCATTTTGATCAAGAGAAATCGACTGGAGTTCACCATTTGTTTCTGTCGCATTTTTCTTTAAAGTTTTCTCATTTCCACATTGCATTTCAATTTGCCCGTCTGCAGCCCTATACCTCAATCCTTCAAAGTAATTTGCCCACAAGAAACTGAAGTTATTTGAAGGAGGATTTACATGGCATGACCTCCATGATGGTGTCTCGTGCCCAAGACATAAAGGATGTAAATTTTTATTAAGGTCTTTGATTGATTGACACGGGATGTCATGTAATAGTGTAACAGCGCTATGGAAGTTATTCTTTGTTTGGAGAGGTTCCAAAGTTCGACATCTTCCTCAATGTCAAATATAATAATTAAAACGGACAGGGTTACATGAGCAAAATACGACCTGTATTATCCTCTCGCAATTTGATCTCTTTTACACAGAAAACTCAGGTGCACCGTGTTATTTTCACATATGATTATATCATCAGCACGAGCCGACATGGTAACCGAAAAAAAAGTTGTCCTTCGTTGAATTAATTGAAGTTTGGTATATAGATAGATAGAAAAGGACATTAACAAAGACGGGTTTGTTGAATCACCTAGAGTGGAAAAGAGAAAGGGAGGCTGGAAGCTGCTTAGTATGTAGTTTTAAGATTTGAAACTGATAGTCAATAACGTATTAATAAGAAGCTCTGGTCCTAATTTTGTAAGCACGAGTCTTCTTGACCATGTCTACAGCTTAAAACATTTCATCCAAAAACAAAAGGACATTAACATCAAAAATATAAGTGCCACGGAAAAGAACCTTTTGCAGCCATTAGCATTGCAATTTCTATACCATCATAGTAGAGCAACACAATATCAACAGATTTTGACCCTGCCAGGAATTACATCGCTCCTTTTTTTCCTTCCGATGAGTTACTTAATTTGCAGTACTCTGCATAGAGGCATCTCCTATTGACCCTGCCAGGAATTACATCACTCCTTGCAGCAGCTCTGTTCACAGTCCTCTGCATAGAGGCACAAATTAAGAACAGACGTATGTCCACCAACCGACTACGAAGTAATAATCTGACTTGTAACACATCAGATGATTCGTAGACTTCTTTCTCTTTTCCAGTGCACGCTATGTAAAGAAATCCATCATCCCCCGTTCTTATCCGTATCAAATGTGGTTACTCCTAATAATGCGATGGATCCACGTTTCATGGATTTAGTTGTGGAATTCGATTCTCCGAGATGTTTGTTGGATTTTCTTAGGATTGTGTTTAAATGGCTATCGCACTGGTATTGGAAAAAACTTCATCTGCCCAAGGCAATTCTCAGTCAGCAACTCCTCACTTGGATTGCTGAAAGGTACCGCCAATTACTTTTTCCTTTTTTCTTTTATAATTATGAAAATCCTTTTCATTTTTCGAACTTGGGTTGTGTTATTGTTTGCGGAACAACATGTGTTTGCTAATTTGACGACGTTGCAGAGCACGTTACTGGAACACTTGAATGTACCCAAAGAGTTCAGGTATAGTGCTGAGGGTCCTCCTGATCTCTGTATCACAGTGGCGATACCTTTTTGTAAGAATTTAAGAGCAGTACATGTCGATCCTATCTGTCTAGAGGATCTCTCAATGCATTGCTAATTCATAAATGAACTCGGCCTATATCAAATGATAGATGACGTAGCAGTGTCATATATTGCTGGAAGCTTTCCGCATCTAAAGCGTCTACTGATTCCGTCAATCTTCCTGTCGTACGGTTCTTTGGAAACTATACTGAATAGCCACAAGAATCTTGAGCTACTTGATACACGACACAGCTGCTGTAGACGAAGAAATTTTATCTGAAGAATGCTGCGTGGGGACGAACAAGTGATCGATGAAAAGGCTGCTGGTGTGCATTAACTATGCAGCAAAAGCTTAAGAACTATGGAATTGAGGAGCCAAAAGTCTAGAGAGAGAAAGTATAGAAACTTCATTTCAGTAATTGTTAGTTACAACTGTTGGCCTTCCTACTATTTATAAGAGCTGAGTTGTCTTAACAGCTAAGCAAGCTTCTAACTAACAGAAGCTATGGGATCTTGACACCTGTATCATCAAGATCATTACACCTGTCCATTTACATCTAATTACCCCCCCCCCTTTAATCTCAACTGGGGAACCCCAGTTTGAGATTGGAGCAATGTTTTAGAAATAAAGGACCATGAAGACCTTTGGTTAATACATCAGCCACTTGATCATTTGTAGAAATATACTCCACCAATAAATCCCCCTTCTAAACTCGTTCACGAACGAAGTGGAAATCTGTATCAAAATGTTTTATCCGAGTGTGGAACACCGGACTAGAACACAAGGCAAGGGTTGAAACATTATAATAGTGGAGAAGTGGAGGTGTAGGTAAGTAAACATGCAAATCTTTAAGAAGTAAACGGATCCACGCAACATCAGCAGCTGCATTTGCCAAAGCTTTATATTCTGCTTTAGTTGAACTTCTGGAAACACTCCCTTGCTTCTTTGACTGCCAAGAAATCAGATTTGGGCCTAAGAATACCATAAAGCCAGTTTTAGATCTTCTAGTATTTACATCCGATGCCCAATCTGCATCGCTGAATGCAGTTAACTCCATAGAATCAGCATCAGAAAAAGTGAGACCACAGTCCATAGTACCTTGTAAATAACGCAAAATCCTTTTCACCAAGGAAAAATGCATATTTGTTGGAGTAGACATAAACTGACAAGCATAGTTGATTGCAAAAGCTATGTTCGGACGTGTAAATGTAAGGAACTGAAAAGCACCTACAAGACTTCGAAATAAAGTAGGATTAGACAAAAGTGTGCATTCTTCTTTTAGTAGATGAGTATGGGGCTTGCAGGGAGTGGAACATGATTACAGGAATCCATGGATGCTTTATGAAGTAAGTCTTTTACATTACTTGGACTGGGATATGAATAAATCCCCATTATCTTTGTAGGTAATCTGAAGACCTAAGAAGAATGTTAATAATCCCATATCTTTCAAATCAAACACCTTTCCCAACTGATCAATAACTTCTTGAACTAAACTAGGCTGAGAACCAGTGATGATGATGTCGTCCACATATAAAAGAAGAATTACAACTTCATTGTCAAGAGCTTTAACAAACAAACTGGGATCGGATTCAGAGACAACAAACCCCCAATTAGGTAGATAGGTAGTAAATTTTGAGTTCCAAGCTCTAGGAACTTGTTAAGTCCATAGAGAGACTTAACAAGCTTACAAACTTATTGAGGATGAGTAGGATCCTGAAATCCTTGTGGTTGCTTCATGAACACTTCTTCTTGAAGATCACCATGCAAAAATGCATTTTTGACGTCTAATTGGTGTAACTTCCACCTGTGTGATGCAGCTAGAGCAAGGACAAGTCGGACAATAGTGTGTTTCACTATAGGACTAAATGTATCAGTATAATCAAGTCCATGTTCTTGACTGTAGCCTTGTGCCACTAACCGAGCTTTATACCTGGAAATCTTGCCAAATTGATCCTTCTTTATCTTATACACCCATTTACTACCTATCACATTCCTATCAATCGGTGGTGGCACCAACTCCCACGTTCCTTGTTTTTGCAAAGCTGTAAACTCTTTTACCAGAGCATTTCTCCAATGTTCATGACTAACTGCTATTCTAAAAGTAGTAGGCTCAACCGAATCATGTATAGACAAAACAACAGTATAACCCTTGAATACAACATCAATAGAATCACTGGTATGTTCCTCAGAAACATCAAGAGTAGTTGCAATATAAGAACTATAATCTTTTCTTGAGATGACACCTGATTTGAGTCTAGTTGTCATAGGATGACTAAAGGATACAACATGTAAATCAGAGTGTACAACAACATTTGAATCATTATTTGGATCAAGTGAGTGAGTTACCTCGAAGTGTGCAAAACTAGGGACAAACAACAAAGCATTTGATGTGTGAGAGGAAGGTGAAGTATGTTGGGGGGAAGCTTGTACAGAAGAACCATGATTTGAAACCTGTTGAATATCAGTCACATATATTGAGTTACCCTAAGAACTAAAATGCTGCTCCACACTTACATAATTCACACTGTTTCTTGTGTCTTGATTAGTACTCCCAGAATGTGGATGATTCCAATTAGCTAAAGAATTCAAATTGTTGCCACTAGATTCAATGGAATTAGTACTAATACATACCCTACTAGACTGATCAGAGCCATTGAAAGTGGGTATTATAATTGGCATAAGTACAAGATGTTGTTCTAGGTGAGTGGTCACCTGTTGTGAAGAGGATTGTACATGATTTGTCATAAATGGAAACACAGTTTCATCATGCACCACATGTCTAGAAATGAACAACTTCTATTTCACTCTATGATAACTCACACAACCTTTGTATCCCAAAGCATAACCCAAAAATGTGCATTGATCAGTTTTGACATCCAATTTACTAGAGGTATAAGGTCTAAGAAAAGGATAAACTGCTGTGCCAAAGACTTTGAGACCATTCAATATTGGATTTACTCCAAACAACTTAAAGAATGGAGATTGCATCTGTAAATTTTGGAGATCGAGGGTTGATCTCAGAAATCAAAGAGGCGTTTGCTTTCTCAAAAGCTGGGCTGCTCAAAGACCACGAAGGCCGATCTCAGAAATCGAAGAGGCTTGCTTTCTCAAAAGCTGGGCTGCTCAGAGACCACGAGGGCCGATCTCAGAAATCGAAGAGGCACCTACTTTTCCAGCCTTGTCAGCACCTGTCACACGCACACTCAGCTTTGCGGAAATTATGGGCATTCTGTCGAAGATTTCTGGCGAAGTAGAAAGCACATGAATCGTACTGTTCAATCACCCACTTCCCACACGCAACAGTAGCTCATGGGTACCACATATAACTTTGCCAAAGTTCTCTGACAAAGTTGAGACACGTGAAGCTTGCAGCTCCCACTACATCGCTCTGACCAAGAAGGGTAAAAGAATAGCAAAGAAACAACACTAACAAAGTTTAGACACATAAATTTTGAAGGTCTAGCTACCATATTATTACCCACAAAGGTAAAGGAACAGTACCACTGCTGGATAATTAGAAAGTCCCGGTGTGTCAACCTCTGTGCTTCGTGGCAAGGTAGACTAACACCTTTACTCACATTCGAGAAAACACTCCCAACAAGATTGCTTGCTCCAAAATCGAAGAGGCACCGCCCTCCGAATCTCGAGAGCCAAACTCTCAACACGATTACTTTCTTAAAAATCGAAGAGAGGGTAAAGGAACAGTACCACTGCTGGATAATTGGAAAGTCCCTGTGTGTCAACCTCTGTGCTTCGTGGCAAGGTAGACTAGCAAACATGCCCAACCTTTACTCACATTCGAGAAAACACTCCCAACAAGATTGCTTGCTCCAAAATCGAAGAGGCACCGCCCTCCGAATCTCGAGAGCCAGACTCCTAACATGATTACTTTCTCAAAAATTGAAGAGAGGGCAAAGGGACAGTACCACTGCTGGATAATTGGAAAGTCCATGTGTGTCAACCTCTGTGCTTCGTGGCAAGGTAGACTAGCAAACATGCCCAACCTTTACTCACATTCGAGAAAACACTCCCAACAAGATTGCTTGCTCCAAAATCGAAGAGGCACCGCCCTCCGAATCTCGAGAGCCAGACTCCCAACATGATTACTTTCTCAAAAATCGAAGACATCGCTCTCCGAATCTCGAGAGCCAGACCCCCAGCAGGATTGCTTTCTCAAAAATCGAAGAGGCATCGTTCTCCGAATCTCGAGAGCTGGATCCCCGACAGGATTGCTTGTTCGAAAACCGAAGAGGCACCACTTTCCCAACTTCAAGAGCTGGATCTCCTTGGATAAAGCTTGTCTGTAATCTTCACACGCAACATCAGCTTTCCAGATACCACAGACCACTTTTTCAAAGTGCTCTGACAGAGTTAAAACTTGTGAAGCTGGCAGCTCCCACTACCGTGCTATGACCAAGCAGGGTAAATGAATAGCATTATTACTTGATGTTAGGGAGACTCCATCCCCAACGGACAGGCAGACCTGCAAAAATGCTCAACCCTTCCTCTTATCTGAGAGGGCACTCCCAACGAAGCTTTTCGAAATATTCAGCTTTCTTTCCCCCCGATAATACCTCTGTAAACAAGCTATACTAGAGCAAGAATATCTCATATCATCAGGGTTAAAAGCAAGAGTATCCCATATCATGCTTTTTCCCCGTCTTTTCCTTTGGCCTTGTTCTTACCTGCAAGACAATGAGAAAGAGAGCAATCAGTCAGCACTTGGAATCAAGCTTCCAGCCAGGAACTGACTGCCTGGAACCCCTTACCTGATTACT
Organism: Malus sylvestris; assembly: GCF_916048215.2. Classification (NCBI taxonomy): domain Eukaryota; kingdom Viridiplantae; phylum Streptophyta; class Magnoliopsida; order Rosales; family Rosaceae; genus Malus; species Malus sylvestris. The sequence continues at coordinate 16,795,439 of NC_062272.1, forward strand.
TACCTGGCATTGCTGAGTACTCATCTTCAACATCTTATGCTTCCAGGGAAGATACCGCATCTGCTTGAGGAACAGATAGGGCAAGTGAGCATGATACAAGGAAGCATGTGGAGACAAGCGTAACAGCACACGTGCCGATACATCCACTACTCTGTCAAAAGCAAAAGTATCCCATATCAGCAGGGTCGAACGTACTCTAGATTTGATTGATTTGTTTTGACCCTCAAATTCTTCAGTCGGCCTTATACTCTGGAGGAAACCAGAAAACCCTCCAGCCCAGTTCAAGAATAAGCATGTGGAAAGTTACTTCTTCAAAAGCAAAAGTATCCCATATCATCTCTTCTCATTTTTCTTCTCTTTATCCTTCATGCTGCCTGTAAGATAGGGAGAATGTGAACAATCAGCCGGAGCTCTGATTGCTTACCTTGTCTGTCACCTCTTTCAGCAGATCCCCTAGCTCGGCGACTTGGGGGACTCCTACTACATGGTTTGTATCGCGCTTGACCAAGCCTGAAACTACAAGTAAGCTTCAAGTGACATTGATACATTACCTTGTGCATCTTCACCAGTTACATATACCACCCCTGGATGAAGGAAGAGTACTTCCAGAGAAGATGCCACATCTACCTATGAGACATATAAGGAAAGTCAAGACGATACCACACTCCGGTACTTAGAAGTTTCGTGGTTACGAGATCATTCTCCCACAATATTTCCTAATGTCATTTGTACTAAATCATTCACTTGTACTCACTAAAGGAGAGCTTGAACCTATGTACTTGTGTAAACCCTTCACAATTAATGAGAACTCCTCTATTCCGTGGACGTAGCCAATCTGGGGGAACCACGTACATCTTGTGTTTGCTTTCCTATCTCTATCCATTTATATACTTATCCTCACTAATGACCGGAGCAATCTAGCGAAGATCACAAAAAGTGACTGTTTTCGCTACCTAGGATCTATCTTGCAAGAGAACGGAGAATTAGATGGAGATCTCAACCATAGAATACAAGCTGGATGGATGAAGTGTAAGAGTGCATCCGGCGTGTTGTGTGACCGTCGTAGGCCACTGAAGCTCAAGGGAAAATTTTATTTTATAGGACGGCAATAAGGCCAGCGATGTTGTATGGCACAGAATGTTGGGCGGTGAAGCATCAACACGTACACAAAATGGGTGTAGCGGAGATGAGGATGCTTCGTGGGATGTATGGGCACACGAGAAAGGATAAGATTGGGAATGAGGATATCCGAGGTAAAGTAGGAGTAGCCAAAATTGAAGGAAATATGAGAGAAAATCGATTCCGGTGGTTTGGACATGTGCAAAGAAGGCCTACTGACGCTCCGGTTCGAAAATGTGACTACGGGACAGAGGTTCAGGGCCGAAGGGGTAGAGGAAGACCTAGGAAAACTTTGGAAGAGACCCTAAGAAAAGACTTGAGTACTTGGATCTAACGGAGGACATGACACAAAACCGAGCGCAATGGCGTTCTAGGATTCATATAGCCGACCCCACTTAGTGGGAAAAGGCTTTGTTGTTGTTGTTGTTATATCCTATTAATCAGAAAAATGGCATGGGAACAAGCATGAAACCAAAAATTGTGAGGCAAATGAGTAATGGATAGCAAAGTGACTGTAGTTTCTATAATATGTCTATGTTTGCGTTTAGTTACTCCATTTGTTGTAGAATGTATGGACAAGATACCAAATGTATAATCCCATTAGTGGCCAAAACTTTCTTAAACATTAAGCTCACATACTCACCCCCACCATCAAATTGAAAGTACTTGACATTAGCCTTAAAATGACTATTGATAAATGCATAGAACTGCTCAAACACTAACTGAACCTGAGACTTGTAACACAGTGGGCAAATCCATGTAAATTTTGTAAAGTCATCAATGAAGCTAACATAGTATTTATCATTCCATTGATACAACTGGTGATGGCCCTCAAACATCACTACTTACTCTTTCAAAGGGTTTTACAGAAACATGTGAACTAGGAAAAAAACATTTGTCTTGACATTTTTCTTTGCAAACAAAAACTACACACATTCTTATTCACATAAGTTTTATATGGTATCTGAGATTGAGAGAGCATACTATGTAAAATCTTATTGCTAGGATGCCCTAGTCTATGATGCCACATTGAAGCCTTGATTGCTTGTCCAAGAAAGGCAGTTGGTGAAGGTTACAGCAATTTATTGTAGTTGAAGAATAACTGCTTTGGAATGTAGTACAAACCCCCATTACTTCTTCCTCTCGGTAGGATTGTCTTTGTTGCCTTGTCCTGCACCTAAAATCCAAATTCATCAAAAATTATATAACAGTTATTGTCTCTGCACAAAGTATAAATAGATAATAAACTTGCAGCCAAATGAGGAACATGTAGGACAGTTAACAGATTTAAAGGTTTAGAGGTAGTGGTGATAGAGTTTGAACCAGTATTTTTCATTGGAAGACACTCTTCATTTCCCACAATGATTTTTTGATCTCCTTCAAAAGGAGTGATCATGTTTAGATCAGCCATGTCCCCTGTTATGTGGTGTGTTGCATCGGTATCCATAATCCATGCTTGATTTGCATTAAATTTAGATGGTGCACTGGCATTCATAGCAATAAGTGACGGAGGTGGAGATACACCTAAAATGCATAATTGCTTATGTGATAGCAATTTAGTGCAGTATGGCCTCGTTTTCCACAAATCTGGCATTCTGGAATAGATTTACCAAAAGAAGGTTACTACTCATTCCTGTAAAAACAATTTGGTGTAGTATGCCCACGCTTGCCGCAAATTTGACATTCTGGGATGACATTTGGCTTCTGTCCAGAATTTCCATTCCAATTAGTCCATGAACCAGAAACACTTCCACTCGAAGATCCATTCTTAGACTGATAACCTCCTAAAGATCCAGAAGAACCACCATTGTTTCTATTCCCAACATTAAAACCTCCATTAAATCGTGGCCTAAAATTGTTTCTGTTTCTGTTGAAGTTGAATTGTTGACCACCATTGTAACCTCCATTATTCCCAGATGGCCTTTGATATTGTCCTACGAAACCAGCATTGCCATTGTGATTCCCAAATTGCCTTTGATATTGTCCCACAAAACCCACATTGCCATTGTAATGAGTATCATTATGAGTTGATGATTCTCCTTGATAAACCTGTCCATTTGCACCAGAATTTGAGGATCCTCCTAGAAAGATTTGCCTTGTAACTCCTGTCATGGATGACTCCATTTCACAATACATGCCAAACATAGGGAATGATACAGAACTTGGTGAATCTTCAGCGGTTCTCTTAGCACTCAACAGTTGTGCATGAAACTCCTTAAAAGTAATTAGAGTTTCCCATGCCACGATCACAGTCCTAATCATATTGTTCTCAGATGGTAATCCTGCTAAAGCAGCCACAATTAGATCATTTTCAGAAATTATCTCCCCTGCAACTAGCAACTGATCATTGAGATGTTTAAGTCTCAAAAGATACTTCTCAATCGTATCGGTACCCTTTTTAATAGTGTGAAGCTCTGTCTTCAAATGATTGATCCGAGCACGAGACACAATAGCATATCGATCATTAAGATATGTCCAAGCTTCGTAGGTAGTTTTACTCCCCACAACATATTCAATGGCCTCATCGCCTAAAGTTGCAATTAAGAGACTGAGTAAAGCCTTATCTATTTTGATCCACTATTTATACGCCTCGGTGATCTCTTTGGTAACACCAGTAACATACTTAGGTGGACAAACATTTGTTCCATCAAAGTATTCAAACATATCATAACCTCTAGGACAGAACGAAATTGAAAGGACCACTTTGCAAAGTTATCATCATGCAATCAAATAGTCAACATCCCAAGCAATCCATCAATCTTTAAAGGTGTAGAATTTGGAGAAGCCATAGCTACGAATTTCACTGACCAAACAAGGATGACCACTTCAACAAAAAGAGACTTCGTGTCACAAAAACAATTCACAATCCACAAGCTTCATGCTCAAACAATTCATCAAACAAGCAATCTTTGTGCCCTAATTTCAGTAATTTTTCACGAATTCGATAATAGATACAAGCTTAGTGCTCAAAATTTCTTTGCACAATCAACAAAATTGAGCAATTCACAATTCCAGTACTAACACTTCACAATTCTTCAAGATTTATCACAAATCACAAATCAATTGCAGTAATTTTCAAGATTCTTCAACATTCATCACCAATTCACTGAGGAAAGGGCTTCGTGCCTCAAAATTCTTCAAGTAATTGTCTCAAAAATTTACTCAAATCTCAAGATTGGAACACAAAGAAAAAACCTGATTAAAATTTACTACCTATCTACCTAATTTGGTGTTTGTTGTCTCTGAATCCAATCCCAATTTGTTTGTTAAAGCTCTTGACAATGAAGTTGTAATTCTTCTTTTATATGTGGACGGCATCATCATCATTGGTTCTCAGCTTGGTTTAGTTCAAGAAGTTATTGATCAGTTGGGAGAAGCGTTGGATATGAAAGATATGGGATTATTAACATTCTTCTTAGGTCTTTAGATTACCTACAAAGATAATGGGGATTTATTCATATCTCAGTCCAAGTATGTAAAAGACTTACTTCATAAAACATCCATGGATTCTTGCAAATCATGTTCCACTCCCTACAAGCCCCATACTCAGCTACTGAAAGAAGAAGGCACACTTTTGTCTGATCCTACTTTATTTCGAAGTCTTGTAGGTGCTTTACAGTACCTTACATTTATACGTCCAGATATAGCTTTTGTAGTCAACTATGCTTGTCAGTTTATGTCTACTCCAACATATATGCATTTTTCCTTAGTGAAAAGGATTTTGCATTATTTACAAGATAATATGGACTGTGGTCTCACCTTTTCTGCTGTTGATTCTATGGAGAGTTGCATTTAGCGATAAGATTGGGCATCAGATGTAATCGTCGACGATCGCCGTCGTTGCAGAAAAGATATACTTCGACCTCCTACTCTTTGTCAATCTTTTCCTTCAAGCTCAGGATTCACAGTAACCTGATGCTCTTGATACCATATTAACCATGCAGCAAAAGCTTAAGAACTAAGGAATTGAGGAGCGAAAAGTTTAGAGAGAGAAAGTATAAAAACTGATTTCATTTCAGTAATTGTTAGTTACAACTATTGGCCTTCCTACTATTTATAAGAGCTGAGTTATCTTAACAGCTAAGCAAGCTTCTAACTAATAGAAGCTATACGATTTTGACACCTGTATCATCAAGATCATTACACCTGTCCATTTACATCTAATAGTGTGGAGCTGCATCTCCAGCGTGCAAGGAAACACTGCGAACAAAGTTCTCCCTTATACAACAACTGATTTTCTTTTTCTTTTGTTGGGTGCGCCATGGAGTAATTTGGACAACTAGTTCTTTTGTGGTTTACAATTATATGGCATTTGAAAAGTGGATCGTTTTGCTTTCATCATAAAGAAATCATTTTATTTTTGAAACAAATGAAAGTAAAGAATTCATTCATGCTATCCTATCGTTTATGTTGCGTAAGCGGTTCAAATTTTCTTTCCAATAGTTTAGACGAATGTTTGTAGCTAGAATAATGTAACAACTTCCTTTTTTTCAAACATTCATAGCCTAACCCAAAAAACAACCCTCAAGGCCACTTGAGATTTTGGACCAGTATAAACCTGTTTGAAGAAGATCAATTGAAACATAGACAGTTTTGTAATCTCTGATTTAGAATCTCAACGAAAGAACCATATTGTTGGGTGCTAGTTCCCATGAAGTATCACTGAATCCTTAACCAAATAAATCAACAAAGAGGCATATATAGATAAAAAAGAGCCTACAGTCAAAATTGGCCGAAAATGGACCCGTCTGAAGTTCTTATCTAAAATAAGCACATACATCAAAAGTATTTCTAATTGAATTCATTTGTACAAGAAGCATCTTGAAGTTAATAACGAAAATAACGAGTGCTTACTGAAATGGTTTCTATTTAAAACCACTTCCAGACTAGGGCTGGGCACGGGTCGGGCCATGCCCAAATTTGGAGGGACCGGACCGGACCCGCATGAAAATGCAACGGGCCGGGTCGGGGCGAGTAATGGAATTTCAAATTTTGGAATCGGACCTAACCCGACCCGTTTCAAACAGGACGATTCGAGCTGGGTTCACGGGTCTAATCTTCTTCTTCTTCTTCTCCGATCTAGAGCCTCGCAGTCTTCGTCTTCTCCGATCTGCAGCAGTTGAGTTGAGCCCATCGTCTTCTCTGATATGGAGCTTTGTAATCTCCGTCTTCTCCGATGGTGAGCTGATTTCGTGAGTCGTGACTCATTTGGTGAGCCTGGTCGCTGCTGTGATTTCGACGCAGTAGAGGGTGGGAGGAAGACCAGAATGAGAACAGAGAAAGAAAGTGGGGGATTTGTACAATCACATAAATCCTATCAGAAAATCAAGCAAATCCCACATCAAGTCAAAATCAAACAAATCCCATATCACAAATACCCCCAAACCAAAACCCATATCTTACTGATTGATCTCAAAAAAAAAAAAAAAAAAAAAAAAAAACCAAAACCCATATAAAAAAATTCCCCCAAAAAACCAAACAACCCCAAAGGTTTTCTCATCTCCTGTGCCTCATCGTTTTCCTTTGTAAATGCCTTCAGACCAATAACACCCACAGTCCATCTTCTTCCTCTTTGACCCACCCAACACAGGACAAGAGAAAAAAAAGCAAGAGGAATCCTATCAATCATTACAACCTTATTTTCTATTCTATTCTATTATATTCTCTTCCATTCCAGAGAGAGGAGAGAGAAGAGAGAGAGAAATAAGAAATACCCAATTATTGTACTTCAAATGCTTAACGTTAACGAACTTGTCCTGATGGCGGGTGGGAGGGACCTCGATCGACGACGGAGATGGTGGTCAAGTGGTGGGTAGGATGGACCTCGATCGACGACGGAGATGGTGGTCAAGTGGTGGGTAGGATAGACCTCGATCGACGGAGACAGGACGAAATGTTAAGTTCAGGAGAAGGATCGTGAGGGAGAAGTCGAGAGTTCTTAGAGTGTCTAGAGAATTCTACATAACCTAAACAAATGAACGGTGGAGATTTAATCTCCCAGTGGAAACGGTTTGGGTCGGGGCCCCGTTTTATCTGAAATTTATACCCGCCCCGCCCCACTAATTAAATGGACCCGCCCCGCCCCGCCCCGTTTTGAATTTACAATATATGTACCCGTCCCGACCCGCGGGTGCAGGACTTGGTTGCCCAGCCTTATTCCAGACAGCCCAAAAAACACATTGGTGCATTTACTAACCTAACCTTAGGCTAGTGTTGAAATGATTCAGTTCACCAACAAAATGAAGATTATTATGCTGAATTTAAATTAGCATGCGTCCTATAATGTAAAAATCCCAACAAAAACAAAAACCAAACCAATAAATTAGAGGTGAAAAGACGAAGTTAAGCATGAGCAGCATATACAGCATAACAAGATGTGCTTGAAAAATTGTAATTATTGAGTAGTAATTAGAGCTGCCTTTCGCTCGTGGAAAAAAAAATCGAAAATCCCAAACCAAATTGAAAACTTCCTGAACCAAAAGTCCTGAACCGTTCGGTACCTGAATAGTTTGGTACGTGATTCGGGATCTCATTTGCATTGGTTTGGCAACCCCAAATCGAACCGAAACATATATTTAATTTTAAATTAGGTTTAAGAATTATGTGGACCGTTGAATTTGGTTGAGATTTAATCTCAACCGTTCATTCATTACCCTTACTCTCTCGATTTCACTTGAGTCACCTCACTCTCACAATCTCACTTTGCCTCTCTCTCTCTCTCTCTCTCTCTTGTCTCTACTCGTTCTCTCCTTCATGTTTAATTAGTTATGCATACCCTTTACTTTTTTAAGCTTTGTTTGTATAAATTTAATTGATTTTTGTGTTTCATGCTTTAATTTTGTATTTTGCTCAAATGGGTATTGTTTGTATAGGTTGTATATCTTAATTTTTTAATCTTTTTTAATTTTCCCGAACCGTACCTAAAATTTTCGGGAATACCGAAATTTTGGTTCAGTTTCGGTTTTTGAAATTCCGTCCCTAAAGGAATTGGCTTGGGATCCTAACCCGAACCACCCTCTAATGGTCTTGTGTGTCACTTTTCCATGTGTGGGTTGTTTTATATTGAGTTTTTGGTTGAAATAATCAACTTTTGACACTTGGTTGCTAAAATAATGTACTTTGAGTATTTCGTCGTTATATCATGGTTGTGTCTTTTGATATTATTGATATGTCGTAAATATATATAAAAAAGTGACCACATATTAAAAGTGAATCATTTTAACTGATTGACCTTTATATTATCAAAGTATTTTTTTGGTTCCAAAATAGTGTTTTGATGTTTTATAGAGAAATAAATTAATCGTACGTTCTTTTTCATAAAATACTTTCAAGATTTTTCAAGAACGAAAGAATTTGAATTTTTGATAAAATTCTAGAAGTGCTTATACCAACTAGGGGTGGGCATGGGCCGGGCCGAGCCCAAAATTGGAAGGACCGGACCGGACCAGACCCGCTTGAAAGTACAATAGGCCAGGCTGGGCAGATTTTACTATTTTAAAACATAGAACCGGACCTAACCCGGTTTTTACGAGTACATTTTTTTTTCTTTTCTAATTTTCAGTATCCAGAATTCCAGATTCCTAGTATCCACCATCGCCAAATCCAACACCTACAACCTATTCGTGACCCTTTTTGAGGGAAAAACTTTAACCCTAAAATTCACAGCCTCGGAGATCCCTGCCAGTTCCATCAAGCACCTCCTATACAAAATCTTCAAATACAATTTCGAATTCATAAAAAAATAAAATAAAATTGAATCCCTATGAGAACCATAGATGTCGTATTCCTCACAGATCGAACCAGAGACATCGTCTTCAAGCATTTCTCATTGACCTTGACGCACAAATCGAACCAGAGACGTCATCTTCCCCACGGATCCAAGACCTCCACCCTCGCCATTACAAATTACATCAGTTGATGAATCAAAACAAAATTAGAAACCCACAAAATTCCTAAATAAAAAACCACCATAATTCCTAAATCAATCGAAAAGCTTATGCAAAAACCCTAAATTCCTAATCAGAAACCCTAATTCATAAATTACCTAGGGATGCCACGATGGAGAGTTAGGAGAGGATGTCATAATGGTGATCGTGCCTCTCCACCCGGTCCAACCCTTCGCACGCCACCACGTTGCAGATTTGCTTTCCCAAATAAACCTCTGACATCACCTTATCATGGATGTTCGCCGACCCCTCCAACGAGTCAAACGGGGTCGAGTTAGGCAAGTAGCTTGTACAACTCGAAGACCGAGTTGAACCTGCTAGGTAGCCGATATGGGTCACCAGAGCTTTGGTGAGGTTAAAGTTGTTCTACTAGACGACTTCCGCGCAGGCCATGATTTGGGAGCCTGGGCTCGAGATTGAGGTTTGAGGTGGGAGCCTGGGCTCGAGATTAAGGTCTGAGACGAGAGATGAAAGGAGATTCAAGGAGGAGAGATCAAGGGAGGAGACTCGGAGTAGGGATAGAGAGAGAGGGTGAGGGGAGAGTTGAGTGAATTGGGTGGGTTTGAGAATAATAGAGAGAGGGTGATAGAAGATTAGTCATTAGAGGGTAGAGATTTAATCAGTAGGCAATGAATTGTCTAGGCCGGGGCCCGTTTTCTCCAATTTTTAGAACTGGCTCACCCCATTATTTACCAATAACCGGCCTGCCCCACCTCGTTTTGTTTTTGTAATTTTTGGACCCACCCCGTACCCACCCCGAATTGCAAGGATCTGTCCCGACCGGCAGGTCCAGGACCCATTTGCCCCCCTTAATACCAACGCCATTATTCCAAACCATAATTCTTCACATTCTCAAACGAATTGCAAAGCAAGTTGTAAGCTAACCAAGAAAAGAAACTTGGACTTTTATTTTGTTGTTGGGAAAATAAGATGTATTCCACAATGAAAAACACAATAAAAAGAAAAAGAGAAATTATAGATAGATAAGTCGGGTAGATAAATTCATAAATGAAACGCACGTGACAATAATAAAAACAAGACTGCAATTTGAGCTAGAAGCAGATTTGTTCCAAGTTTCCCCTCTTAATCAAGTTTACCACTCCTCTTAATTAAGTTTTAGACTCGGTTAATTTTGCGTAGACGAAAAGACAATTTAGTACACCATCACATGCCATGATACAAGTTAAAAAATGTGTATTTTTTATGACTAAAATAATGATACGTAATATAATAGCTTGCATTTCCAGTACACTGAAAAATTTCTACTGTTAATGCCCATTTACATCAAGTTACATTTCGAAATGTACATTGCTAAAATGGTAATGAGGACTTACAGGACTTGGGCATCACGTAACCCCTGCCCTCCATTACAGACCAAACCCATATGGGTCCCAGCAACAATACTGTCCTACAGTTTTCTCTTATTTTCTCCATATCTCCGCGTACACTTTTCTGATTGCAAAGAAACGCGGCGGTGCATATTGGGTTTTATGTTTGTGGTTCACCCCTCTATGTCCAGATTGCAAAGAAAGTCGAGACATTCTAGGTTTAGGTTTGTTGGTTTCTTTCCCTCCACCTTCACCTCTCTCTATCTCTCTCTGTTTATCAGATTGTAAACAAAGTCTTGCCATTTATATGCATAGTTAGTTATGCTGCTAGAGAATAAGAGGTATAATTAATTTTGTTAGCTCTAACTGAATCTAAAAATTGTTTTGTATACAGAGAGTGCGGTGCTTGGTTTCATTAAAACATTTATGCATAAAAGATAATAGAAAAAGGCCCTTTCATTTGAACTGCATTTTCTTCCATCTTTTCTTATGTTCCTTTTATGTCTCAGTTCTTGACAGTGTTTATAAGAAAAAAAAGGTTTGTTGATTAGTTATTTATGTCAGAATACACATTTTTCGCATTCTCTAGCAACTCTTTGCATTACTTTCTTTTTTGTCATTTTTTCATCTATGAATTTTTAATTTTTTAATCACCTATACTAATATTTTTACCAAGCCTAAGTTCTGGCATATATAACTAATCAACAAACCCTTACTTTCTTAAAAAACGGTGACTTGTAATAGAACTTATGCTTGGTAGACATATTAGTATAGTTGATTAAAAAATTAAAAATTCACATATGAAAAATTGGCTAAAAAGAAAGTAATACAAAGAGTTGCTAGAGAATGTCAAAAAATGTGTATTTTGACATACATAACTAATCAACAAACCCCTTCTTTCTTATAAACAGTGTTAAGAACTGAGACATAAAAGGAACACAAGAAAAGATGGACGAAAATGCAGTTCAAATGAAAGGGCATTTTTCTATTATCTTTGATGCATAAATGTTTTAATGAAACCAAGCACTGCACTCTGTATACAAAACAATTTTTAGATTCAGTTAGAGCTAAGCAAAATTAATTACGCCTCTTATTCTCTAGCATCATAACTAACTATGCATGTAAATGGCAAGACTTTGTTTGCAATATGATAAACAGGGAGAGAGAGGTGAAGGTGGAGAGAAAGAAACCAACAAACCTAAACCCAGAATGCCTCGACTTTCTTATCTGGACAGAAAGAGAGGGGTGAACCACAAACCTAAAACCCAGAATGCACCGTCACGTTTCTTTGCAATCAGAAAAGTAAAGATGGAGGCATGGAGAAAATAAGATAAAATAAGAGAAAACTATAGTGCAGTACAGTTGCTGGAACCTACATGGGTTTTGTCTATAATTAAAGGCAGGGGCTACGTGATGCCCAAGTCCTGTAAGTCCTCATTACCTTTATAGCAATGTAAGAGCAACTCCATCCCTATAAACATCCATAGTCAAGGGTCAATTTAATCCACCCAAATAAGTAGTAATTGACTGCAATGAATAGTAACTGTCCAAGTCATCTCCCCTCCTAAATTGAATTGCCTAGTCAATTCGTATTAAAATATTATTATTCTTTAAATAATGTAAAATAATTTTATTTTTAATTTCGAATAGAATTTTTTAACCAATCTTGTTACGCTATATGTCATTATTCGAAAGTACTATTTTTATGGATAGATTTCCAATAAGATTTTGAACCAATCTCGTCGCCCCATGTGTCATTATCTGTTTAGAATCCTTTATAATAGATTTTGATAAGATTTTCAACCAATCACATAGTGTCACGTGACATTATCCACAACCTCATCCTTTCTTTTTTGTCCATATAAACCCTACATTCATCCTAATTCATACACCAAACTCAAACTAGCTCAGAATCCTAATTCATCCATCCTAATCCATATAAACCTTACATCCATCCTAATTCATACACACCATAACATCTTCGATGAGCGTCCAATTAGCCATTTTTTTTGCACACAAGTATATGGAAACTTTGGTTGAAAGTGTTGAAAATATTGAAATGTGGTGTAGGGTGGAAGATGATGGTTAGGTATTTATAGAAAATAATAATAAATTTTCATTTATTTTTTCTGTATTTTTTAACAATTTTTATTAAGTTAAATAATTTGGACCGTTGAATTTCAAAAAGATTGAAATCCAACAGCCCAAAATTGGACACGTGACCAACGGTAAGATTTCTGACATTTTCCTATTTTTTAAAAGTTATTTTGGCCGAAAAACATGGACCGTTGATCTAGAAATTGAACGGTCTAGATTTTGCCACGTGACTAGCCATTAGATTTCAAATTCAATTTTTTTATCGTTGGAAATCCAACGACCATCGTCGCGCCATGTGGCCCAAGTCCCGCATCCCAGTTAGTGCGCCTACAACGCAGGCCACCCCTCTGCGCGTTGTCACGAACATGCTCCAGTAAAAATAAATAAAAATTTTATTCACATGGTTGACATTATGCTGACATCAGCTTGACGTCATGTAGGCCGGTTTCTTGCTTAATTCATTTTGTGTTGGGCTCAAAGCTGGCCTCCACTTTGGGCCAACTAATTGGATGGGATGGAGTGGATTTTGGTGGTTTGGGGGGGGGGGGGGGGGCAGGGGGCAACTAGGGGAAAATTAGGCTATAGCCCAGCTCATTTGTTAGGGGTGGACTTGCTCTAATATTTCGAATTGTAACTTGATGTAAATGGTAGAAATTTTTCAGTGTACCAGAAACACAAGCTATTATATCTTGTGTCATTATATTAATAGTAGAAAAGATACATTTTTTAATGTCCCTCAACTTGTATCATGACATGTGATGGTGTATTGGGTTGTGTTTTCGTTACACGAAAAAATCTTCTCGTCTACGCAAAAGTAAGCGAGTCTAAAACTTAATTAAGAGAAGCAGGAAACTTGATTAAGAGGGGAAACTTGGAACAAATATGCTTCTAGCTCAAATTGCAGTCTTGTTTTTTTATTGTCACGTGCGTTTCAATTATGAATTTATCTACCCGAGTTATCCTATCTATAATTTCTCTTTTTCTTTTTTATTGTTTTATTTGTTGTGGAATACATCTTATTTTCCCTACAACAAAATAAAAGGGCAAGTTTCTTTTCTTGGTTAGCTTTCAACTTGCTTTGCAATTCGTTTGAGAATGTGAAGAATTATGGTTTGGATTAATGGCGTTGGTATAAGCACTTCCAGAATTTTAACAAAAATTCAAATTCTTTCCTTCTTGAAAAATCTTGGAAGTATTTTATGAAAAAAAAAACTTCCACTCCCTTAATGTATTTCTTTATAAAACATTAAAACACTATTTCGGAACCAAAAAAACACTTGGATAATATAAAGGTCAATTACTTAAAATGATTCACTTTTAATATTTGGTTACTTTATATATATATATATATATATATATATATATCTATGACATATCCATAACATCAAAAGACACAACCATGATATAACGACAAAATACTCAAAGTAAATCATTTTAGCAACCAAATGTCACAAGTTGATTATTTCAACCAAAAACTCAATATAAAACAACCCACACATGGAAAAGTGACACACAAGACCATTAGGGGTGATTCAGGTCGGGATCCCGAACCAATTCCTTTCGAGACGGAATTTCAAAAACTGAAACCGAACCAAAATTTTGGTATTCTTGAAAATTTTTTGGTACGGTTCGGGAAAATTAAAGAAGCTTAAAAAATGAAGATATACAATGTATACGGACAATACCTATTTGAGAAAAATACTAAAATTAAAGCATGAAACACAAAAAGCAATTAAATTTATACAAACAAAGCTTAAAAAAGTAAAGGGTATTGGGAACTAATTAAACCTGAAGGAGAGAACGAGTCGAGACAAGAAAGAGAGAACGAGGCAAAGTGAGACTGTGAGAGTGAGGTGACTCAGGTGAGATTGAGAGAGTATGGGTAATGAATGAACGGTTGAGATTAAATCTCAACCAAATTTAACGGTCCACATAATTCTTAAATCTAATTTAAAATTAAATATATATTTCGGTTCAGTTTGGGATTGCCGAATGAATGTATATAGGATCCCGAATCCTATACCGGATATCGAACGGTTTAGGAGTTTTGATTTGGGACGTTTTCGGTTCGGTTCGGGATTTTCCATATTTTTTTTCACGAGCAAAAGGCAGCTATAATTACTATTCAATAATTACAATTTTACAAGCACATCTTGTTATGCTATATATGCTATTCATGCTTAACTTCGTCTTTTCACCTCTGATTTCTTGGTTTAGTTTTTGTTTTTGTTGGGATTTTTAAATTATAGGACGCATGCTAATTTAATTTCAACATAATAATCTTCATTTTGTTGGTGCACTGAATCATGTCAACACTAGCCTGAGGTTAGGTTAGCAAATGCACCAATGTGTTTTTTGGGCTGTCCCGAAGTGGTTTTAAATAGAAACGATTTCAGTAAGCACTTGTTATTTTCGTTATTAACTTCAAGGTGCTTCTTGTGCTTGTACAAACGAATTCAACTAGAAACACTTTTAATGCATGTGCTTATTTTAGATAAGAACTTCAAACGGGGCTCATTTTCAGCCTATTTTGACTTTGGCTTTTTTTTTTTATCTATATATGCCTCTTTGTTGATTTATTCGGTTATGGATTTAGTGATACTCCATGAGAATTGGCACCTAACAAAGTGGTTCTTTCGTTGAGATTCTGTTTGGACCCTAAATTACACCATCGATTTGTGCAATTAAGGTTGTTGAATGGGCATAGCTCATAACCGTCGGATGATTAGAGATTTTTCTTGACATTGCTATTGTTCTTTTTATCATAGTAATTGTCTTGAAAATATCTTTAAAGCGTACAGAGTTGTGATATATGTAAAGCTCCATGCAGAGGAGGTTATGTGAAATGTCGTGCAACATTAGAGGTCTATCCAAATGCTATTTAATCAGTTGCAAGAGTTGCATATTTGGCTGGCATGCAGAACCACGTGGAAAAATACCACAAGGATGCAATTAATATTGGATGATCGGCATGTGGATATGCCATTCGTATCCATTTGGAGTAATAAAAATAAGGTGATGTGATGAGATCAGGATGGTTTTGCAGATAATGCAAAACTACCAACCATGATGTTTTGTTTTTTTATGCATGCATGGGATGTAAGGATAATGAAGTGATAGTGGGATAATGATTACGCTTTGCAATTGGTTGTCAGAGATGGTAATTCAATTAATTTGCCATTTGCAATTAAGTCGCTGAGTGCATTTAGACGAATAACGCGGAGAATGAGTCTCTTGGTTGGAGTAGGATTAGAGTTTAGAGTCCCCATTTGTCGACCAGGTATGTATGTGGTCATGATTTTTCTCAGAATATTCCATTACAGAGTCTTCAGGTGCAATCAAAATTGCCTGGCTTATTATCCAGGCTGTGCCAAACAGAAAATATGTTCCTATAAATAGAGGAGGGAGCGCACCATTCAACCCCTCCAGCACAATATACAAACTGTCAGGCGCAAACTCTCGCTCTACATGAAACCTCTCAACAACCTTGAGATTTTTATTTGCTTTTTCGCCGACACATCTTTAGTTTGGATAAACATTACTGTTGTCATAGAATCAGGCGACCGCAGAGTACCTTCAGTTTGGATAAATAACACTACGTCGAGGCCGATTGATTATCTATCCAAGTCTCGGTTGAGAAGGATTTTCGAATCCTTATTGGCAGAGGTCATCTCATTAGCCTTCTCGGCGAAGTGAGGTGTTACAGAGGTGTTACAGAGGTCATCTCATTAGCCTTCCCGCACATAACCGAAGAACGTAGTTAACTTATTAATTACTCGGCTTGTGCGCCACGTAGGCTTGGTAGTTTTTAGGGTCAACATTTTGGCACGCCCGATGGGACCAGTGCTAAAACTACGAAGTTCACATGATATATCAAGATCTCAGTGAGTGTGAGATTTGGCGCCTATTAAAGGAAAATGCTGAGAGGCATAACAGACTCATTGACCGGATCATTGACGCACATGAAGAAAGGAAAAAATCTTTCTCTCGAATGATAAAGGTGAAGGTTCATCACATCTTGCAAGATCAATGGTTAAACGAAGATAGAGCTCGATTTTATGAGTGGTTCGATAAGAAGATGCCTTTCTATCCTAGGTTCAGATTAATTCCATTTGAAGCATGGTTGGATCAAAAGACCGAGGGGCAATTTTTCGCTCCGGTTACCATCAAAATATGACCTAAGGAAATTGTCAAGACGGCCGAAGAAGAACTTGGGCCACCTGTTTTTTCGGTTGAAACTGAAAGTGTGGTAGGCCTAGAAGAAAAAGTTAAGGTTTCTGAGCCAAAAATCGACTTAGAAATTCGTCAAAGGAGTACTCCAATGACGAACAGGGCCAAGATATGGTTTTGGACGCCAAAACCATGATAGTCGATATGGTTATCGGCAATAAAGCCGTTATGGAGAAATCTCATTCGGCTAAGTTGTTCGAGTTAAAGCCGAAATTGACGAAATTATTATGCATGGGGGGCTTAATAATTATTCAACACATTTGGCGGTCGAGGGTAAAAAATCTTTCATCAAGCCAAAAATATTTGGAGATGATCTTTTATTCGGCTTTGGAAAAACTCAAAGTGAAAATTTTGATGTAAAAAGATCTTGGCTTAGAATAAAGCATCGTTGGCCTCCTCTTGATTATGATTCAGCTGTTTTCATTTTCTTTTGCTAAAAAAATTGAATAAATTATTTTCTTCACCATTTGATCTTTCAGGCCAATGCATAAGAAAATAAGGAGGGCAACAAGATGATGCGACAACCAAAAGTTGTTCCTCGCTGAGACAATTTTGGTCGAATGAATGAAATTTTAATGCCGAATACATTTTTATTCGGCGGTGGTTTCTCAATAGTCCTCGACCACATGGCTCGGCCAATTCTCACATCTTCTTAATCATGTGTTTATTTAATTATTGATTATTGGTGGTCTTTGGTAGACTACCTTCGGTCGAAACCCACAACACGAACAGTTGATAATATTAGATATCCTCAGCAGTTAAAAAGAATATTTGCAGCACGCTCTACACCTACCCATCTTCGGTCGTTCTTCCTTCCCATCTCTTAACCATGGGAGTTCAGTTTTTCCATTCGGCCAGGACATACATTCTGGGGGCATTTAGTCACCTCATTGAGACAAAAGGAGCAAGAAACTACGTTATTAATGGCAGGTTATTGATGAGAACTAGGTTAGGACCCCAAAATAAGGTTGAAGGTACCAGGCTAATAAGGAATCATGATTGCTTTCAAGTTGTCAGAATACCATTGGAAAGACAAGTTTTTTTTAGGGCAGAGTTCGGCCAACTCGTCGAGGTATACTTTCCAAGTTATGTAACGAACTTTTGAGGGCCAGGAAATTGGGCCCAAATTTAGAACAACGTGCTTCCGAGTGAAACTTTATTCAGAGGTGGATGCTCATTTTTCCTTGACCATATATTTCTCGGTGTCACTCATAAGTACTCAACGGTCAAAGAACGTATGATTACTGGTTCTTGATTTTTTGAACTAACGGTCTCTAAGTGCACATGAGAGTTCTCTGCTTTACCGAATCACTTATTTTCGGCGATACGGGGGGTTCTTTGACTGCGCTAATTTCCTTAACCATTTGTCTTACGAGCCGAAGCTTAAGGAAACTGGGGGGCAATGTTTGGACCCAAAATTACACCATCGATCCGTGCAATTAAGGCCTTTAAATGGGCATAGCTCCTAACCATTGGATGATTAAAGATTTTTCTTGACATTGCTATTGTTCTTTTTATCATAGTAATTGTTGATGCACAAAATCAGCGAGGACTTTGGTACAACAGAAAGTGTTAAGTTTGTGACCTTCGCTAGATTGCTCCGATCACTAGTGTGGATAAGTATGTAAATGGATAGGGACAGGGACATGGAAGCAAACACAACATGTACGTGGTTCACCCAGATTGGCTACTTCCACGAAGTAGAGGAGTTCTCATTAATTGTGAAGGGTTTACACAAGTACATAGGTTCAAGCTCTCCTTTAGTGAGTACTAGTGCATGATTTAGTACAAATGACATTAGGAAATATTGTGAGAGAATGATCTCTATTTATATAAGAGAGTTTCTAGTTTCATTCTGACATTGACACGTGTCGTGTTGTGATTGGCTTCTGATGTCGACACGTGTCGTGCTGTGATTGGCCTCCTGGTTGGAGGGAAACTCTTATGGGTCCTTGACGGTATAATGTTGACCAGTGCTCAGTAGTTTCGGGATTGGTCAAGTATGGTACAAACAGTAATTATCTTTAAAATATCCTTAAAGCGTACAGAGTTGTGATACGTGTAAAACTCCATGCAGAGGAGGTTATGTGAAATGTCGTGCAACATTAGAGGTCTATCCAAATGTTATTTAATCAGTTGCAAGAGTTTCATATTTAGCTGGCATGCAGAACCACGTGGAAAAATACCACAAGGATGCAATTAATATTTGGATGATTAGCATGTGGATATGCCATTCGTATCCATTTGGAGTAATAAAAATAGGGTGATGTGATGGGATCAGGATGGTTTTGCAGATAATGCAAAACTACCAACCATGATGTTTTGTTTTTTATGCATGCATGGGCTGTAAGGATAATGAAGTGATGGTGGGATAATGATTACGCTTTGCAATTGGTTGTCAGAGATGGTAATTTAATTAATTTTCCATTTGCAATTAAGTCGCTGAGTGCATTTAGACGAATAATACGGAGAAGGAGTCTCTTGGTTGGAGTAGGATTAGCGTTCAGAGTCCCCATTTGTCGACCAGATATGTATGTGGTCATGATTTTTCTCAGAATATTCCATTACAGATTCTTCAGGTATAATCAAAATTGCCTGGCTTATTATCCAGGCCGTGCCAAATAGAAAATATGTTCCTATTAATAAAGGAGGGAGCGCACCATTCAACCCATCCAACATAATACATAAACTGCCTTGCGCAAACTCTTGCTCTACACGAAACCTCTCAACAACCTTGAGATTTTTATTTTCTTTTTCGCCGACACATCTTCAGTTTGGATAAATAACACTGTGAAAGCAACTAGCAAACACCTTCAGTTTGGATAAACATCACTGTTGTCGTAGAATCAACCGACCGCGGAGCACCTTCAGTTTGGATAAACAGCACTGCATCGAGGCTGACTGATTATCTATCCAAGTCTCGGTTGAGAAGGATTTTCAAATCCTTATTGGCAGATGTCATCTCATTAGCCTTCTCGACGAAGTGAGGTGTTAAAGATTACTGGGCTCGAATTGAACGCCGAGTTGTTTTATGATTGGATATTCACAAGTAAGTTTTACAATTCGGCATTCTGACGGCCGAACCACATTCACCATCAAGACATATATCTCTTTTGAGTACTTGTGTCTGTATAGTTTAGAGTCAGTTCGGCGTGCTTATATTCTTACGAATATAATCACCGTGACCGAACCCGGCACCGATGATCCTTGAACTTCATAAGATTACTAGCCTTGTCTTCAGGCTCTAGAACCCGAAGGCCGAGACATGTTCCTTCCTTGACCTTAGTCGCAAGATAAAGAAGTCAGCAGCATGCTCAACACAATATCAACAAATTTTACTCCCCGGTCGAGCTCGGCCGTCAAGTTGGCATGCCCCACACATAACCGAATGACGTAGTTAGCTCATTAGTTACTCGGCCTGCACGCCACGTAGGCTTGGTAGTTTTTAGGGTTAACAGATTCTAAATCAGAGATTACAAAATTTCTATGTTTCAATTGATCTTCTTCAAAAAGGCTTACATTGATCCAAAATCTCAAGTGGCCTTGAGGGTTGTTTTTTGGGTTAGGCTATGAATATTTGAGAAAAAAGGAAGTTGTTACAATATTCTAGCTAGAAACATTCGTCTAAACTACTGGAAAGAAAATTTGAATCGCTTATGCAACATAAACGATAGAAGAGCATGAATGAATTATTCACTTTCATCTGTTTCAAAAATAAAATGATTTCTTTATGATGAAAGCAAAACGATCCACTTTTCAAATGCCATGTAGTTGTAAACCACAAAAGAACTAGCTGTCCAAATTACCCCATGACGCACCCAACCAAAGAAAAAGAAAATCAATTGTTGTATAGGGGAGAACATTGCTCAAATTGTTTCCTTGCACACTGGAGATGCAGCTCCACACCAGCAGCCTTTACGTTGATCAGTTGTTCGTCCCACGCAACATTCTTCAGATAAAATTTCTTCGTCATTATACCACCCTGGGGAATACAACAACTGTGTCGTGTATCAAGTAGCTCAAGATTCTTGTGGCTATTTAGTATAGTTTACAAAGCATCGTATGACACGAAGATTGACGAAATCAGTAGACACTTTAGATGCGGAAAGCGTCTAGCATTATATGATGTTGCTACGTCGTCTATCATTTGATATAGGCGGAGTTCATTTATGAATTGGCAATGCATTGAGAGATCATTTCTAGACAGATACGACCGAGATGTACTGCTTTTAAATTCTTACAATAAGGTATCACCCCTATAATACAAAGATCAGGAGGACCCTCAGTGTTATACCTGAACTCTTTGAGTACATTCAAGTATTCCAATAACGGTGCTCTGCAACTTCATCAAATTAGAACACAGCATGTTTTTTCTGCAAACAATAACATAACCTATTAAGGCGGGAAATCTCGCGGGGAGGGGTCCCTGGCTTGAGCACACAGCTCCTCGAGGAGTTGGCACTTTGGTTGATTATCGGGCTCCGGCTTGTTGAGATGCTGCAAGATGAGGATAAAGTTAGTTCTGAAAAGTGTCTTTGTGGGGTCTTAGGTGTAGGCCTTGAGGCTCACAATCAAAACTAACTAAGTGCTAAGGCGTGCCACTGCCATCTCTGTATGGCAGATGTAGAACAAGTGTATTTAAGCCAATTACTTGGGCCGAAGTTATTCTGACTTCTTGTTATCAAAGGATTGTCGTAGATGGGTGAGTCTACATTAAGTTCTTTTCTGTGCCTTCAGATCAAGGACTTTTAGTTCTTTATCTTGTATGCTTAAAAGGTGGAGATCAAGATCTGATCAAGTCATTAGTTTTAATCACTTTTAATCTTCTTATGACCATAGAACCACTAAGTGAACCAAATCTAAGAACTGATGGAACTTTGGATCATCAAAAGACTAGAAATGAGTTGAATATATACTGGGAATACATTATAACAATAGATCTATTAATTGAAAGACAAAACAATGAGAGGTGGGCAAGATTTCCCCTTGTCGGGCAAGGTTAAACGTCTTGCAATCTCTTTGTTTTAGTTATAAGGGGTTAGGTACTGAAAAATGGATGAAAGGTAAATAAGTTTACACGAGAGAATCGATACTACAACATTTGAAGAAGGTAGTAGAGCTTTTACATAAACAAAAGATGTCTTTCTAAAGGAAGTCTAAAGCTAAAAGGGTGCAGAATCTGAACAAAACACAACTTTATGGATATTTGCTTGACTGAGAGGCAAGTTGTATGTTTGTTTGTTTGATTGGTTGAGTGTCCTTGTCTCTGGGCCCTCTTCCCCTATTTATAAGTGAATTAGCCTGACTGTGCTGCTTCTGCTCTTGCCCGAAAGCAACTGGAGAGTAGTGAGTCATTAGCATTTTTACAGTTCTACCACTCGAAAAAGTGCTTTTGGGCCGAGAGTTGGTTGATTTACATCGGTTGTCACTTCCCTTGTAAGCACCTAACCTTTGCATTTAATGGGGAGTCGTCATATTGTCTCGAGATAGGTATCTGAGCTTGACTCTGGGCCTTGAGCAAAATCTCCTCTATTAAGCTCTTTTGGGCTTCCTTCCCTTTAAGTCCAAATTTAAATATTAACCCAAACACAACACATGTTCGAAAATTGAAAAGGATTTTCATAATTATAAAAGAAGAAAGGAAACAGTAATTGGTCGTACCTTTCAGCAATCCAAGTGAGGAGTTGCTGACTAAGAATTGCCTTGGGCAGATAAAGTTTTTTCCAATACCAGTGCGATCGCCATTTAAACACAATCCTAAGAAAATCGAACAAACGTCTCGGAGAATCGAATTCCACAACTAAATCCATGAAACGTAGATCCATCGCATTATTAGGAGTAACCACATCAAGGAATGCCATCAGCCATGATTGGCACAAATAGCAGACACTGAAACCATAGTGAAACCATGGAACCCTCTCCAGGATACTCACCAAAGTATCATGTGGCATCTCATTCCATGATCTTAGCACTGTTGAATTTGCTCTAACGATTATATCATCATTCCTCTTCCTCACTTTTGCATGGCAGTCAGACGTCGTAACTCGCTCCATGACCGTTGAACTTATCAAAGTTACCATCATATTTTTCAAACTGAGATGGTGGTGCAGGTCTAATTGTAGTGGCAAGATTACTTGGACTTTCACATCTTGAAGACTTTCTTTCGATAATAAACCCAAATAGTCTAATTGCAGTGCCATGGTTACTTGCAATTTCACATCTTGATAACTTTCTTTCGACATTTATGTACAGTGGAATTTTTTTTGGGTCGTACAGAGAGCCTTTCACAAACCCAAGTAGTCACATTGTCCTTGTCGCATATCTCCATCTACCATTGAAATTCAATACAGCACCAAACCTAGTCATTTTCTGAAAAAATACAACAAAAATAATCAGTAATAAACAACTTTCATATAACCAACGAATGATGCTAATAACAAATTTTATGTATGTTAGGGTAAAATTGGCTATTCCTAAACAAAACGCCTAAGTCTGTAATCTTAGACTAGTGCTTGTTTTCAGTTGTAATTATTTTAGTCTAAGTTTGTCTCTCGTGCTCTCGATCACAAAATGGCAAGCGTTTTCAAAGACATCCACTCAGGTAAATTTGGCATGCATATTCATATAGTCTAAGTTTGCATTCAATGGGCCATTTAGTTTAACTATGCTTTAGTTTAAGCCCATAATTTTAAGTCAGCTTAAAAACCCTAGCATATATACACACATATAAATAGGGGTCCTAATTACTTGGTTTAGCACGGCTACAGAGATTAGAAAGGTTTTTTTTTGTTTTGGTGTTGCCGTCGCACTCCGATATTGCTGCATGTTTTGAAAGACAAACAAAAGAGTTTTTGTGTTGCTGCCTTTGCGTTTTCGTGAAAGTGAAAAGGATGCTGCTGCTATATGAGAATAAGGTTTTTTAGTCTTGGATTGCTGCTGCACTTTCATTGTTTAAGTCATATATATATATATACTTGCTGCATGTTTTAGAATACATATATATTCTTATATATTGCTGCATGCTCGGAAGGTATGTATTGTAGTTTTCATTTGATGCAGCACCATGCACTGAATGCATCGTCATTCATATAACAGCAGAAAGTTTGTTTTCCATGTCGGTCAGCAGCCTGTGTTTTCAAAAGAAAAATCGTATTTTTCCCGTGAGGTTTATGATAAAAAAAAAAATCAGTTTGTATCCACGTATTTTTTCTTTTAAAGAAAAATTTAGTTTTGTTCATTGGTTTTTCATTGTGCTTCAATTGAAATCAATTATGAAAATGTGCCTTGTGATTTTCATAATTGGTTGATTTTCAAAATCATTTCATTTCATACATTCTGCATGATCGCGTTAGTATCTGCAAAGTTCGAGGCGACAGTGATTGACGGCCGCGTTAGTGTCGTGCCACTTCCACTCGAAGGCTGAAGAGAGATCGAGTAGCAAAGCGCGGAGACAAAACTGCCTACTAGTATGTGTGTCTAGTTGATGAGTTTTGTAAGTCTTTCTGTACTCATTTCTCTTAGTGTTTGTCCTGGCTTGGAAGCCCGAGGATTTTCCCAGTGGTGGGTTTTGCCTCGTTAAATCCTACATCCTGTGTGCACATTTTATTTATCTTTATAATTGCATATGTGTAGGATAGTTTATATGTGATGTGAATGTGGAATTAATTTGAGAACTGAAAATTAAATTGAAAATTGTATTGGATTTTTAAATTGGAACCTATTCACCCCATCTAGATTAAATTAGTACCCATCCTAGAACTTTCAATGTACGTCCAGAAGAATACAGCTAGAATACACAATTTGAAAATTTTGTCAAGATTTCCTTGAGAACAACTCAAGTGCATCTCTACAAGAACTCAAGATCTCCAGTTCATTCAAAAATCAAAGCGCAAGAATAAGACAACTTGATAATTTAAGCAAACCAAAAACAACCTCAATTCCCGTCTAGTCCAATAACCAGAAACAAAGTATCAATCCCAAAACCTAAACCACCAAAGCATAGAATATCAAAATTTATAAAAAATTTACTGCGGTGCTGGAGAGAAGGGGGACGCGACAGAAGGTGGAAAGTGGTGACTACTCGTTGGTGGTCTTGAACAGATGTACAGTCGTGTATCTGTTGGTAGTCGAAGAGGGAGGAGGAAGGGAAATAGGAGTAAAAGTGTGATATCCACACATTCCATTTTACTTCTCACACACCTTTTTAATTTTCGACCGTCAGATCGGATGAATTGAAAAAGATCAACGGATAGAAATTAACAAAAAGTGTGTGAGAAGTAATTTGGGGTGTGTAGATAGCACACCCCTAGACAAAAATATAACCAATATTACCTACAATTCTACTCTTTTTAGGGTTAGGATCAATGGACAAATATTTTGCATCTAATGATCAAAATTAGAAGTTAAAATGATTGTCACTGAATTAATAGGTGATGTGGCAATGATGTCTAAATAAATTAATCTCAATTAATTAAAAGATTAAAAAAAAAAATCCCATTGCAAATAGTGCCTCTATCTTCCTATACGCTATTGTCCATCAAATAGAAAAAGATCAGCACTGTTAATGAGTTCAAAACAAACAATGAGTTCAAAACAAACAGAAAGAGACGTGAAGATTGTCATTAACTATTTGTTTTAAATTATAAAAATTTGAACTAGAAACTGGAAAGCTTCCTTGACCAATGAAGAACATGCTTAAAAAATTATGTAAAATCAATTTTAGGATTTTAAAATCCTAATCCTAATATTCCTTCTTATGCAAATTTTGTATCTCTCGTGATATTCCTGTAAACTGACGAAATTAATAGCCTCAACATTTGGTTTCTAAGTGCCTTTCTACATAAGATCGTTCAAATTAATTTAGCTTCTTCCCTTTCGTCTTCTTCCTGTTTTAGGACTACACATGTTGGAAGTTTTGAGACTATTGT
Organism: Malus sylvestris; assembly: GCF_916048215.2. NCBI lineage: Eukaryota > Viridiplantae > Streptophyta > Magnoliopsida > Rosales > Rosaceae > Malus > Malus sylvestris. The sequence continues at coordinate 16,821,086 of NC_062272.1, forward strand.
CCCACATTAGGGAAAACAAGATTCCCAATGGCCTTTATATAGATTTAATGCTTTAGTCTAGTAATTACAACATGGACCATTTGGAAATGGATTGAAGGCTTGGGCCTTATGGTTGTGTGGATTAGGCTTGTATAATATAGCCTAAATACAATTAATATTAATTAATCAAGAGTTGTGGCTTTGAAACACACAAAAAGCAAATTCGCTAGAGTTCTAGAATCCGGTGCGGATTGTAGAATTAGGTGGTTGAATCTTGGTCGAGCAGACGTTATAGAACCACAAGCACAGGAGTGGGACGAAAATATTGTTCGAAGGACATAGCTTTTACGCTAACCTCTACCTTCTGTAATCAAGTTAGTAACATTAATTTCTGTATTTATTGTGTAATTTTCGTTTTGTATAGCAAGTATATTTTGGTTAATAAAATATTAGAATTTCTGTTATTTCTGTTTATTTTTTAATTGTTCTCCTACAACACATGCTTTTCATACCACCATCATATATTCAGTATTTAGTTTCTAAGTGCGTTTCCAAATCAGAAGTTTAGTTTGTTCAACAATCATCCATGGATATTTTGTTTTTTGCCGTAATTTTAATTTAGAAGATTTTATTTTGTTGAAATTTACATCGAGGACTGTAGGTTGGTGCTCAGCTTGCATAGCGTGTCACGTCAGAACGGTACAAGCTGAGCGCCCTACTCTGCCTTGGTTATCCAACCCTACCTAACCAAGCACCATTCCGACTACCTTTACATCTTATCCTAGGTCTCTCTGTCACTAAATGGTGGGTGTTGCATGACATGATTGGCATCTAGGTAGACCTTTCTTTGGGAACTCGTGATATAAAGTTGTCAGTCTGCCAACGTACTCTTGACAATCGTGAGTCTTCTTGCATTCCCTGGTCGAGCTAGGCTCATGAGTGGCCAGCTACTGCGCTTGGATATATCCTTCTCTAAACTCTATGTGCCTTAGGCTTCTCAATCTCCGCTTTTTGGGACTCTCTTCTGAAGCCGCACCACTATTCAGGCAGGCCTAAAAATACCCAACATTAATATACAAACAATTTATGTTATTGTCGAATTCGACCAACTAAATAGCTAGAATTGGTGAAGTTGTTGTTCCAAATATACAAATTGATTAATTTATTAAAATTCCCAAGTCATCCATTTGCACATCTATGTTCACACTTGTTGTCCGATCCTAAATACGCCATTCCCACTCCAATTCACACATTGAAAATCTAAGTAGCTAAGCTAGTCAGAAGATATCAAGTATATATAATACAATATTTTGTAAACACCACAGTACTTTATAATCAAAATTCAATTATGTTTTTTTTTTTTGTTCTAATTACAATTTTACGTAAACGTGCCATTAGAGTATATTATTAAGGGGGACGATCAAATGTTACTTCAACTTGTAAATTGAGCTTCTAAAAGCCGAGCCGTATATAGCTGCCCTTTGCTAATTACCCTACATCTTTATTTCTACTTTTCCTCTGTTTTTTTTTTTTGGTATTTTTGGAGAATTTTTGTGGTGTTCGGAATACAGGTAATATAACACGTGTCATTATACAAATGAAGTGAAATTTTATTTTTCGAGTTGTTAAATATCTCACCACTTGTGTATTGATATGTGATGTATCATTCCGTATTCCTGGTACACTGAAAAATCTCTCGCATGTTATACTTCAACCAAATATGAAGGCAACGTCACCCATTAGGATGAAATATGTCTTAGCAATTGGGCAAATCGCGGATATATATGTATACATTTTCAATTTTTATGTATTTTTTTTATAATTTTCCAACATTGTTTTCTCAATGAATTAATATAGACCGTTAAATTTATTTTCTAATCCATCAATTCAGATTGTACCACATAAGCACAAAAGCTTTTTCAGATACACTTTCAAGAAGGAAGGAAGTTGAATTTGTGATAATAAAATTTTCGACGTGCTTATACCAACAACATTAATCCAAACCATAATTCTTGAATTCAAACGAATTGAAACAAGAAATAATATGATAAGTAAATATTACGTTATGCAAAGTAACTCATCGGAAAAAAAAATGTCCTCATCGTCAACTTGGATCGTGAATTGCTTCTTGGAACTTCTTATGCGATTTAATGCCAGTGCAACAAAACTTAGTACGGGTCTTTCGCAATCAAGCTTTATACGGATGTATCGAAACTTACGAGGGTGTAGTCAAATTAGGATTCAGTAGGATTTTAATAGACTTTAAAATTTGAGTGTAGTCAATTAGGGGGCGTTTGTTTGCCCTCATTAAGTGGGACTGGACTGGACTGGACTAGCTGTTAGTCCAATACTGTGTTTGTTCCATGCTGAGACTAACATTAATGAGACTAAAAGGGACTAGCATGGACAAAACCCTTCACTAAGAGGTCTTAGCGAGACCCCCCAATAACCATGGGACTAACTAAGACTATCCTCTCTCGTCCTCGTCATGCTCAACAACCACTCCCGATAGACTCCTCGTCATCTCCGATCACCGAGATCATAATAAAATATTAATCATTTATATATTAAATAATATAATATTAGAATTTGTTATTATCCAGCTTCTTAGTCCAACACTGCACCAAACGCTTCACTAAGTTAGTCCAGCTTAGTCTAGTCTAAGCCAGTCCAGCTTAGTCCTTGAAGCTAGTCCAGTCCGAGATAGTCCGGCGCAACAAACGCCCCCTTAAAGTTTTAAAAGAGGATTTTAAAAGATTTTGAAATCATGGTGTAGTCAAATTAAGAGTTAAGAGAATTTTTAAAAATACACTCAAATCTAGGGATAGTCGATTTACGAGTTTAAAAATACATGCAAATCTAGGTATAATGAGAATGTCAAAAATTTATTAGGATTTTAATGGTCAAAGGATTTTGAGGGATTTGAAGGTGGGTGGTATAAATACAAATTGCCATCAAGAATCCAACCCTACCCCATGCGATTTCTTTTCACATTCATCACAGAAGTGGAACAATTTTGTCTCTCATCTTCCTCTATCGCCACAAGGTCTGAGAAAGTTCAGGAAATTCATGATCTGTTATTCTTCTTTTGTATCTTTATGAAACTTACAAAACTTTTATTTTTAAAGATTCAGGAAAATTAAAGGCCTGATAAAGTTGCAGGTATTATACATATCCTTCTATATTCCACGGAATGCCTTATACATTTGTTTTGCCATGCTTTATGGGATTGTGTTACTCTGTCTTTTACATTTTTTTTCCTTCCACTTGTTTCTTTGTAATTATATGTAGCAAGGCAATTTTCATGGATTTAAAAGACCTTACAGAAATGAATAATTCAACATCTTTTGGGAAAAGTTGACTGAAAATGTATCTATGAATCTGCGTTCTCTTTATGCATGGAACATAGAGAAAACAGACCTTAGGAAACATTGTGCAACTGAGTCATGAGACTTGGAGTTTTTATTTGCAACCAATGTTGGCATCCTTAAATGTCTTTTGAATTGCCGATTTAAGATATACAGATTAGGAATATCTTGGGTTCTGTTAGATAGTTCATAAGAAGATTTACATGATCTTCGAAAATGGACAACTGGTATTGTGAGGACAAGCTGATCGAATAGTATTGGAAGGATGAGGTATATGTGCCTTGTGCCTTTGCAGATTTGAGTGGTTTATGAGGAGCTTTTAATTGGGTTCTTTCGATTTAGTTGTCTTGCTCTACTATTCTTCTTAAGTTGTTTGCATTGGGTTGAGTTTATGCTTAATGTTATGCGTTTATTGGGTTTCCTGAACAGGTACTGAAGCCACAAAAATGAAGATGCGTGTGGGATGATTTTTAAGAGTTTATCCCATATATTTGTCATTTAGTTTGTTTAGTTTGTTATATTTGTACATTATGCTGGTAGTGAGCAAATTATAATTTCATAATGTTATGTGATAAGATCATCCCATACGCATTGGGTAGTTTATATAATGTCTCAATCAAGCATGGAAGTGGAAGGTGGAGAAGAAATGGAAGTGGAGCAAATGGTGGAAGAACAAATTGAAGAAGAAGAAATTGAGAAGAAGAACTTTATGAAACCATTAAGTATTTATTGATGGCAATTCAAGCTGTAGTCCACGTGCTAAAAGAGTTTATAATTACATTTGGACAACCTATTGAACGTCCTTTAAATTGACGATCAATTGCTATGGAAGGATACAATTATATACATAAAGTATTCAAAGAGGACCTCCCAGAGGATTTCCAGCAAAGGTATAGAATGTATCCTAATGTGTTTGTGAAGTTATGCAATATTATTAGAGAAAAAACACTCTTACAAGATACAATTCATTTGCATAGAAGAAATGCTTGCAACATTTTTGCTTATTGTTGGACACAATGTATATATTGTCTACTACGTGATACGTTTGGGCGATCACATTAGACTGTCAATAGAAACTTTAACAAAGTTTTGAAGCCCTTGAACACAATAGCACCGGAGATGATGGCCAAACATGGATTAGCAATGTCATCTAAAATAAGGGAAAGTACAAGATTTTACCCTTACTTGAAGATACGTATAGTGTGTCATTTTTTTTATTTTGTATCATTCTAATTTATTCCAAATGATAAACTTAACACTCTTTTAGGATTGTATTGGAGCTATTGATGGCACACATATCCCAGCATCAGTGTCCGAATGCGATGTAAGCAGTTATCGTAATCGTAAGGGTGTCATGACACAAAATGTATTAGCCGCTTTTAACTTTGATTTGGAATTCATGTATGTCCTAAGTGGGTGGGAAGGATCGGCTCATGATTCAAGAGTACTAAATGATGCTTTGACAAGAAAGAATGGACTTAAAGTGCCACAAGGTATCAAATTATTATTTATCATTTTTATTATTATTTAATTTCTCATTAATCCATTGAGTTGCATACTAAAATATATATTATCAGGTAAATTTTTTATAGTAGATTGTGGATTTCCAAATAGACGTTAGTTCTTAGCTCCTTATCGAGGAATTCGATATCATCTTCCAGAGTATAATGGTTCAGGTCGTGAGCCTAGAAACGAAAAAGAGTTGTTAAATCTTTGTCATGCTTCTTTAAGAAATGTCGTTGAGAGGATATTTGGTATTTTAAAATCACGATTCCCGATTTTAAGAATTGCACCTCCATTTCCATATGCAACACAAGCGGAGGTAGTATTAGCTTGTGCAGCAATGCACAATTTTCTTCGCAAAGAGTGTAGATTGGATGAGTTTCCTATTGAACAAGATGATGAATCTTCTTCGTCTCCACCATTGTCAGTTTCTGAAGGGGATCTTGACCAAGATTTTCAAACACAAGAACAACAACGACATATTGCTAATGAATGGAGTTATAATATAGCTTTGGACATGTGGAGAGATGCTCATAATGATAACAATGTGAATGGAGGATGATGAGTCACAAATAATTCTAGTGTGGTAGTGATGAATTTCTGATGATGTTCTTGTAATGTCAGGTTTTGTGGTTGCGTTCGAGAAAGCAAAAAAGAAAGAAGAAAATATTACTTGTTATGATGAATTTATGATTAATATAAGGTTTTGTGGTTGTGTTTGAAACTTGGAATTTGGAATATCATCTAATTGCTTAGCTACTATGATTACATTTGTTTGTACCATACTTAGGGCCTCCATATTTAGATCTCGTATAAATACTCGGGGGACTCAAATGTAATTATGTAATAGTTGAAGGGACAAATATGTAATAAGTGATGAGCCCTTATTATATAAAAGGACTTCTCACTCTCCTCATTAAGGGAGGCCAATTCTTAGGTCTGAGATCCCCAAAGCCTCACTCTCCTATTCAAAGGCTCTCTCTCTCTCGCAATCCTCTCACAAACAAAGAAATGCAATATCAGTGTGGACGTAGCCCAAACATTGGGGTGAACCACAATACATCTTGTGTTATTTACTTTCTTGCATATTCACAGTCGGATTTACGTTGTTCCAAGACCCCTCCGGTTTTGTGGATCAACATTTGGCGCCTTCTGTGGGAATCGACATGAAAAACTATGTCAATTCTCTTTCATTTTTTTCACCTCCACCGTAAATCTGCAAAAACGCAAGAACCCAAAGCTTTCCCAAAAAACCCAACGGTTCATTCTCTCTCTCTCTGCAAACAGCCTCCTTACCAAACACCTTTTTTCTCTTTCCTACTTCTCTCTTTCTCTCTCTAGAAATTCCAGTTTTCTCTTTAGACAGTAAGGGAGAAAAAAAAAGATGAGGAGAGAGAGACAACAGCAATGGCTCTCACAAACCCAGCAACCCTGTCCTCTAAATGAAGCCGCTCACAACACTCATTCTCCTCCTCATTTTCCAACTCCAACCAATCAACCATGGCGAAGCGAACTCATACGATGGAGCTGGGCAACATCGCCTGCGATGAGCTCAGCGAGCTCGGCGCGGGAAAGGAAGGTTGGTTCGACAAATTGGAGTGGGAAAACAGGGCAGACAATCTGCCTCCTTATTTACCCTTGTCTCCTGAAACTCATCAATACATAACCTTTTTCTAGTTAACTGAAAAAGCGGCGCGAGAATCAGATCAAACGGTCGAAATCCCATCTTGCAGAATCTTAGAGATGAGAATAGGAGGATGAGGAGGAGGAGGATGAGGACATGTTTCTTCTGGGAATTACAGAAACCCACGTTTGACTATGCACCAACCATGGGCTTTTTTGCTGGTTTATGGCATCAAGCGCGTCGAGGGCAGGTCCTGGCCTTCCCCTATCAAAGACCACCATTTACTCTCTCTCTCTCTAGAGTAAGCACTTGAAACATGTGCTACTTCTAGATCCTCCTCAACTTTCAATTTTCTATTATGGAATTTCTTCACTGGGTTTGATTTGCCACTCACAACATCCTTGTAGAGGAATTCAGAATTCAGGCGAGGAAGAATAACAGAGAGAGTCATGAGTTACGGATTGCCGACATTGACAAAGAAGCAGGTGGGGGACTCCATCATCCGATCCACCATAGACAAAGTTCTCGTCCTCCGCTTCGGCCGCACCTTCGATTCCGCTTACCTTCTCCTCGACGACGTTCTTTCCAAAACGGCGATGAGGGTCTGAAGAGAGAGGCAGCGACGCCTCCTGATTCGCCCGGGTTGACCCGCTTGCAATCACAGATCCGATCTACACCTCAGGACTCTAGGTTTGTACTTTCAGATATGGTGGTCAAATATGAGTGGACTAGAGCAATGATGAGTCTGAAGGATTTAATCGACCACCCACATGGATGGCTTTTGTCGACCACCAAAGAAGATGCCCACACTTTCATCATGCATATTCCCATTCTTTAGAAAAAAGCAAGTGGGTGGTGTCAAGGTTGTTCAGGTAGCTGTTACGTTTTACAGGAGAACATGCAGGAAATGAAAAAAAAAAACAAAAGCAAAAGCAGAAAGCAAAAGAAGATAAAAAAAGCAGACATAATTGGGTGGTGATGGCGTGCAAAAAAGGGAATTATGGGCATGACCCATTGAGCAGATGATCAGATTTATTTTTGAATGATGTGATTTATTTTTCTTATCTTTCGCAGATATCTGTATAACCCAATCAGAAGGTAATAATAATAATAATAATAATAATACCAATTAGAGGGTAATAATAATAATAATAATAATAATCAAAATAATAGGCTGGAGTGTTATGTGGAGGGCGAAGGCCCATATGCCCAAAAGAGCCAAGCCCTATGGCTTCAAATTTGTTCGACACCCTGCCGCTATTTTCACCAACCAGATGATCAAAAGTACGCCCAGTACTTCCAAATTTATTCGGCACCCTGCTGTTATTTTCACCAACTAAGTGATCAAAAGTACGCCCAGTACTCCCAAAATTATTCAGCAGCCTGCCGCTATTATCACCAACCAGGTGATCAAAAATACGTCCAGTACTCTAAAATTATACATGAGCATCACTCATGTCAATCATACATAAACATTCATGAGCATCACTCATGTTAATCATACATAAACATTCATTATCATCATTCATGTCAACATCCATGAGCATCAGTCATGTTAACATTCATGAGCATCACTCATGTCAACATCCATGAGCATCATTCATGTCAATCAACATAAACATTCATGAGCATCAATCTAGCTTCAAAAGCTTCATTTACAGAGCTCTAGTTTCAAAAGCTTCATTTACAAAAGCTCTAGCTTCAAAAGCTTTATTTACAGAGCTCTAGCTTCGAAAGCTTCATTTACAGAGCTCCAGCTTCGAAAGCTTCATTTACAGAGCTCTAACTTCAAAAGTTTCATTTACAAAAGCTCCAACTTCGAAAGCTTCATTTACAGAGCTCTAGCTTCATTTACAGAGCTCTAGCTTCAAAGCTTCACCTACAAAGCTTCAGTGTAGGGTATACAAATACTGCCTCCGAACAACCGCCACTTCGGCCCATACATGGATTCAATTTGAAGTCTCCAGCCAACATACCCTATTGACTGAAGACTTGGGGGACTACATTATGTACCATATATTGGGCCCCAACTAGGCCTCATGAAAAATACTTGGAGGACTTAGCCCATTATTTATGTACTGAGGAGCGGGCCTTTATTCTATAAAAGGGACTCCCTCACTTTCATTAGAGAGCGCCCATTATTCATGTACTGAGCAGCGAGCCCTTATTTTATAAAAGGGACTCCTTCACCTTCATTAGAGAGCATCGCCGCCTGCTGAGCAACCGCCTCGCCGCGAACATCGACTCTAGCCCATCATTTATGTATTGAGGAGCGAGCCCTTATTCTATAAAAGGGACTCCCTCACTTTCAACGCCACAAGCCGAGCCAACCAAGGCAACATAAGCCACAAGCAGAGCAGCCTCGCAACATGTGCTACTTCTAGTTGAGCATCATTTCAGATTGGGCACCGCCTCATATCGTGTATCAGTTCTAGACGACATCTAGTTACTTCGGCCCACACATGGACTAAATTTCAAGTCTCCAGCCAAAAGACTCTCTTGACTGAAGACTTGAGGGACTACTGTTTGTACCATACTTAAAGCCTCCGTATTTAGATCTCGTATAAATACTCGAGGGACTCAAATGTAATTATATAATAGATGAAGGAGCAAATATGTAATAAGTGAGGAGTTCTTATTCTATAAAATGACTCATCACTCTCCTCATTAAGGGAGGCCAATTCTTAGGCTTGAGATCCCCAAAGCCTCACTCTCTTATTCAAAGGCTCTCTCTCCCTCACAATCCTCTAACAAACATAGAAATACAATATCAGTGTGGACGTAGCCCAAACATTGGGGTGAACCACGATACATCTTGTGTTATTTACTTTCTTGTAGATTCACGGTCGTATTTACGTTGTTCCAAGACCCCTCCAGTTTTGTGCATCAACAACATTATTATTCTGTGTATTTTAGTTCATGATTGTGCTTGCTAACACTTCAAATTTATTGTTAATGGATCTCCTTTGATTCAAAACGTTTATGTTTCTTGTGCATTATTTCATTTTATGTTATAAGATTCAACTAATAAATCCTAAGAAATCCACGAAAAAAATCCATACAAATCCATAGAAACTAAATAGAAATCCGTATCAATCTGTCAAAATCCATATAGAATTGAGAATATTTTAAAATCCTTTAAAATCTATCACTTAAAAAAAAGTCTATTAAAATTCTGTGAAATCCAAATCGACTACACCCCCCTTAAGTTTTAGGAGCAGACTGACTAAAATATCTCATCGTCAAAATTTCTCATGCAACGTACAATGCAATGCAGGGACTCTTGAAAGAAATATATGACAAACTTGAATTTGTCTTAGGTACCGTTTGGTACGTAGGACGGGACGGAACGGAGTGGGACAAGGCATTCCGTCCCACGTTTGGTGCGCCTAAAATGGGTGGAACGCATTGTTCTACAGGACGAATTTTGAGTGAATTTTCGTTCCGCCTCGCCCCCTGGAACGACTCGTTCCACATCCGTGGAACACAAAATTATAACCTCTCCGTCTCCTTCTTCCTCATTGTTTCCATCCGAGGGCATCTTTGCTCCCTTTTCGTTTCGTCCTGTCTCGTCGCGTCTCATTCCGTTCCGTCTCGTCCTGTCTGCATACCAAACGATACCTACATCACACGGATTTCTTGTTCAACAGAGACCAAACCAGATGAAAAAAAAAACCCACCCATTTGATGTTCTTATTTAAAAAGCACATAACAAGTGCTGATCGGATTCGTTTCTAATAAAAACACTTCTGAACAGCCCAAAAAACCGCATTGGTGCATTTTTGTAAGGCATTCAAGTTCAACCAACAAAATGAATATTATTATGCTGAATTTAAATTAGCATGCATCTTATAATTTAAAAATCCCAACAAAAACTAAAACTAAACCAAGAAACTAGAGGGAGAAGGATGTTGTTAAGCTTGAGTAGCATATATATCATAACAAGATGTGGCTGTAAAATTGTAACAAGTGAGTAGTAAACTAGTAATTATAGCTTCTTTTTGCTAATTACTCTAAATCTTTATTTTTAGACAATGCTCGTATATGGCTATTTGGGGCCTTTGGCCATGCCAGACAAAAATGGGTGTCTTGTATATAATTCACTATTCCATGTGCGGGTTGCTTTGTATACAATTTTTTTTGTTGAAATAATCAACTTTTGACATTCGGTTGCTAAAATGATTTACTTTTAGCATTTCGTTGTTATATCATACTTGTTTCAATGATGTTGTCGATTTGTCATAGCAAAATTGACTTGAATTGTCGATTAAGAGTGTAACTCAAATACTCAGAAGCGGAGTTGATTACCTTAAACGAAACAAATCTTCCTCTTAATTAAAATAAGTAAATTACAAGTTAGGTTGATTTGGGAGTGGGTGGAACCTGGAATTGGGAATTTGAATTTGGGAATTGGGATCGGAGGATGATTAGATTTAAAAGTGAATCATGTTAACTAAGAACTTCAAACGGGTGGGCCTTTTTTTCATCTGGTTTGGTCCCTGTTGGAATATTAAACAATAGCTGGCCTGCATCGCACCATCATATAACTTATAGATTGATTGATTTTGATTTCATATCCCTAAAACGGCAAGCTCCCAATTTATGTTTAATTCCATGCAAAAGGCTAAAAAGACAGCCAACCTTCATGTGGCAGTTCGCTTTTAAAATTGTTCGTTTTCATGCCCGGGTTTATACAGCACATAAAAATACCCGTGTCCCAAGTATATGCAATTATGTATGCGAGGAATTTTGGAAGAAAGCAGCTGATGCTAGTAATGTGACCCCACATTCAGAATTTACTTAGTTCTGCTAAGTTTCAGTTGTATAATGTATCATATGAATTTCTACGAAAGCGTATGTTAGTACTGCTTATTTTGTTCGTTTGAACTTTGAAGATAAATAGTACAATAATTTGTGGGAGCTTCTTGGTCTTTGTCGTCCTACTCTGCTGTATTAACTTGCGTTTATCTTCCCTTTTGTTTTTCTTCTTGCAGATAGGTTCTCATAGTTTTCAGATGCACGGCAGGTACTGCTTGCGAAGATCTAGATCTAGAGGGAAGGACAGTGGTTGTGGAAGAAGATTTGACAATGAGAATTATGTTGTAAAAGGTTCAGGCCGTCCAGAAGCTTACAGGTGATGAGAGACATCAGGGAAGAGCTGTTGATGAGGATCAATATGAAGAGAATAAGCACCTAAAAGACTATAAGCATAGGAAGAGCAGAAAATGGGATACTGAATATAATCCGATGGAGAATTGTGGAACAGGGAAACGGATAGAGAGTTGACACCATGGTCACTCGAGGAAAAGCTCAAGACAACAAAACAGGGACGACACGAATTACTAAAACCGATGAAACTGAATCGGACAGGGATTTGTCGGATATGGAACGGAGGAGAGTAGCAATGCATGGTTGCACCAGGAAAAGCTCCAGGCAGCAGCGGAAAGTAGAATTCCTGGATGAATATAGGAGAAGTAAAACCATGAAGTTGATAGGTAAAAAAGGCAGACAGAGATGCATACCATGAAACCAGGAGATGTTCTGGAGGGAAGAGGAAAGTGGGATGTCAAGATATGTAGGAGGAGGATATCAAGAACGGAGCTCGTGATACTGATGGAGAGTGGTCAGACATGAGCAAGAAAGGTGACAAGCACCAGGAGCAGGAGGAAAAGCTTCCAAGTTCTCAAACAATGGGGATGGAAACCACCACATCTAGTAGAACCGACCGACTCGAGCGGTGATCCTTTGGGAAAGGGTGCGGAGAGACACCCTAGTGTACTTAGATTGCATTTGTGGTTTCGCAAGCGACTGTCGAATGTTGTCATGATAGCAGGAATGAAGAAATTTATAGGTCGTGGTTTCTTCTATTTTGGTTGTGGTTCAAGTAAACTTCTCTGGTTTCATTTCACTCACTATTTTGCCCACAAGAAACTGAAGTTGTTTGGAGGAGGATTTAAATGGATTTGTCTTCCCTAATTGTTTGAAGGAGAATTTACATGGCACGGTTACACCTCCACGATGGTGTCTAGTGCCATGAAACAAAAGATTGTAAATTTTTATCCACATCTTCGATTGATTGACACAAAACGTCATGTGATAGTGTTACCATGCTATGTAAGTTATTCTTTGTTTGAAGAAGTTCCAAAGTTCAACATCTGATTTTTGTCAATTATAATAATTAAAACGAACAGGGTTACATGAGTAAAATACAATATGTTTTATCCTTCTTGCAATTTGATCTCTTTTAAACGAAAAACTTGGGTGACATGGTGTGATTTTCACATGTGAATATATCATCAGCATGAGACGACATGGTAACTGGAAAAAAATTGTCTTCCTTTGAATTAATTGAAGTTTGGTATATAGATAGATATTGTTTGTACCATACTTAGGGCCTCCGTATTTAGATCTTGTATAAAATACTCGGGGGACTTAAATGTAATTATGTAATAAAGGAAGGGACAAATATGTAATAAGTGAGAAACCCTTATTCTATAAAAGAACTTCTCACCTTCACAATTAGAGGAGGCCAACTCTTAGGCCTGAAGCTCCCTCACCCTCTCACATCCCCTCTCACATTACAGAGGTTCTCTCCTTCACAATCCTCTCAGAGAAATACAATAATCAGTGTGGACATAGCCTAAACATTGGGGTGAACCACGATACATCTTGTGTTATTTACTTTCTTGCAGATTCACGGTCGGATTTACGTTGTTCAAGACCCCTCCGGTTTTGTGCATCAACATTTGGCGCCGTCTGTGGGAATTGACACGAAAAGCTATGTCGATTCTCTCACAATTTTTCATCTCCGCCGTGAATCTGCAGAAACCGAAGAACCAAATACATGCACAGTCACTGCAAAACCTATGCCTTCCACTCCAGCTTCCCGTCACGGCAACAGCTACGAATAATCTTCACAATTCTCAGATCTTTCTCTCTGTCTCTCTCTCTCAATTTTTTGACTAAATCCTTAATCCCATGACAACCAGCCATTTCGATCCCACCACCTACTTTGTTCATGTCCTGCTTTTAGACACAGAACCATCTTAAAGCCAAACAACAATCCCAGAGACAGATAGAAAACAGAAGGACTGCATCGATCTGGTCCGGCGGATCGTCCTGCTGACACATTTATTCGAAGAGAGAAGGGTTTTTAAAGGTAGTGAATTTAGACCGTTGGATGCGTCGACTTCTTCAACGAATTCCGGTCCGATGGAATCCTGAGTTTCTGATCTGATGGTCGCCCTCCAGGCTACCAAGAGCCTCGTTTTTCTAGCCGCCAACTTCACTTCCAATTTCGCCTCTCCCCCGGTCCCCGCCAATCACAATGACGAAGCGAGCGAGAAGATAAGCTTCCAATTCTAATGCGTGACATGGAAATTGGAGAAAGCGTTAGGCGACATTCCGTACAACCAGTTCGACATCTTCGAGGAAGTCGAAGAGCAAGAAAGTTTTCGTCGTCCGGAGAGAGAACAACACCGATACGTCCACGGCGGCTGAGAAATCGAAGGCCATGGAGATAAAGAAGCAGCTGGAGAGGCTGGTGAAGGCCATTGTCGACGAAGGCGGTAGTCATGGCAACGGTTTCCTGCTAGGCTCTGTTTTCCTCATGATCGTCGACCCAACCCTCTTAGAGGTAAGAAGAAGAATGTGGTCGAGAAGTTTTCCGATGGCATTAACGAAAATGGGTACGTGAGGATACCGTCCCAGAACAATAATTTTCTACAGGAGATTACCAGTGTCACGGATGTTGTCAATGTCGGTGCCGGAGTTGCCGGTGCTGCCCTTACTTACACTCTTGGGAAGGTGGAGTAGGTGATTCAAACACTTCAGAAAGCACTGGACTATGCCTGTGGAGCTGGAGTTGATTGCAATCCAATTCTCTAAAACGGTGCAAGTGCAATACACCGCCGAAAAGGAGATATAGTGAAACAAAGCACTTAGTTCGTCATGCATCTCCCGAGGGTGAAACTGGGATGCTGGGTATACAAAGCTGCCGCCAAGGGCTTCAACGTCAGCAACGTCCAGAATGCGGATAGTTGTTCAATGGGTGATTGGAGCTGATTGAGCGAACTCCAGAGTGGAAGACAGCAGTACAGGCAGAAGATAAGTTTTTTTTTTCTTTTTCTTTATTATTAATGATATGATGACTGTTTGCCATCTGCCAGCCAAAAGAAAGAAAAACAAGGATGGAGGAAATAAACAATCAAAAAACTGGAGTCCAAATCCGAAAAGAAGGATTCCAACATTTCGTCCCTCCAGAAAAAGCTTCAAGATTCGATCTTGTCCAACAAAAAGAAAGGCCCTCAGACAACGCAAAAGAAAAAGCAAAAGAAAAGGGAGACCACCACTAAAGCTACAGGAAAAGAAACAAAAGCAGAAAAGAGAAAGTAAAAGCAAAAGCAGAAAGCAAAAAAGGATAAAAAGAAGAAGACATAATTGCAGTGGTGATGACATGCAGAAAAGGGAATTATAAGCGTGACCCATTGAGCAGATGATCGGATTTATTTTCGAATGATGTAATTTATTTTCCTTATCTTTCGGAGACATCTGTATAAACCCCATCAGAGGGTAATAAAAAAAAAGGGCAAAGCCCAAAATAAATGGGCTAGAATGTTATGTGGAGGGCGAAGGCCCATATGCCTAAAAGAGCCAAGCCCTTTATTATCACCAACCAGGTGATCAAAGTACGTCCAGTGCTACAAAAAATTATTCGGCACCCTGCTGCTATTATCGCCAACCAGGTGATCAAAATTACGTCCAGTATTCCACAATTATTCGGCAGCCTGCCGTTATTACCACCAACCAGGTGATCAAAAGTACGCCCAGTACTTCAAAATTATACATGAGCACTACTCATGTCAATCATACATAAACATTCATGAGCATCACTTATATCAATCATACATAAACATTCATGAGCATCACTCATGTCAACATTCATAAGCATCACTCATGTCAACATTCATGAGCATCACTCATGACAACATCCATAAGCATCACTCATGTCAATCAACATAAACATTCATGAGCTTCACTCATGTCAATCAGCTTCAAAAGCTTCATTTACAAAGCTCTAGCTTCAAAAGCTTCATTTACAAAAGCTCTAGCTTCAAAAGCTTCATTTACAGAGCTCTAGCTTCAAAAGCTTCATTTACAGAGCTCTAGCTTCAAAGCTTCACTTGCAAAGCTTCACCTACAAAGCTTCAGTGCAGGGTATAAAAATACCGCCTCCGAACAACCGCCACTTCGGCCCATACATGGATTCAATTTGAAGTCTCCAGGCAACAGACTCTATTGACCGAAAACTTGGGAGACTACATTATGTACCATATATTGGGCCTCAACTGGGCCTCATGAAAAATACTTGGGGGACTTAGCCCATTATTTATGTATTGAGGAGCAAACCCTTATTTTATAAAATAGACTCCCTCACTTTCATTAGAGAGCACTCATCACTTATGTATTGAGGAACGAGCCCTTAGTTTATAAAAGGGACTCCCTTACCATCATTAGAGAGCATTGCCGCCTGCTGAGCAACCGCCTCGCCGCAAGCATCACTCATAACCCATCACTTATGTAGTGAGGAGCGAGCCCTTAGTTTATAAAAAGGACTCCCTCACCATCATTAGAGAGCATCACCGCCTGCTCTAGCCCATCATTTATGTATTGAGGAGCGAGCCCTTATTCTATAAAAGGGATTCCCTCACCTTCAACCGCCACAAGCTGAGCCAACCAAGGCAACATAAGCCACAATCCGAGCAGCCTCACAACATGTATTACATCTAGTTGAGCCTCATTTCACATTGAGCGCTGCCTCATATCGAGTATTCAGCTCTAGACGACATCTAGTTACTTTGGCCCACACATGGACTGAATTTCAAGTCTCCAGCCAAAAGACTCTCTTGACTGAAGACTTAGGGGACTACTGTTTATACCATACTTAGGGCCTCCGTATATAGATCTCGTATAAAATACTCGGGGGACTTAAATGTAATTATGTAATAAAGGAATGGGCAAATATGTAATAAGTAAGGAGCCTTTATTCTATAAAAGAACTCTTCACCCTCACAATTAGAGGAGGCCAACTCTTAGGCCTGAAGCTCCCTCACCCTCTCACATCCCCTCTCACATTACAGAGGTTCTCTCCCTCACAATCCTCTCAAAGAAATACAATAATCAGTGTGGAAGTAGCCCAAACATTGGGGTGAACCACGATACATCTTGTGTTATTTACTTTCTTGCAGATTCACGGTCGGATTTACGTTGTTCCAAGACCCTTCCGGTTTTGTGCATCAACAGATATAATAGAACAAATGTGTCGGACTTATAATGGTACCCTTTTTATATGATTGAAAATGATAGATCCCCTTCCTAAATAATTGTCCTCCATTTGTAAAAGCAACGTTAGCTAAGGAGAATTCAAAAATGATACAACCTCGATTATTTGGGTTGGCATGCGAGTAAATGCTATTAATCACTTAAGTTACAAGTTTACTACAACGAGATATTCTTTTATCGAATGTCTCTTAAGGAACGTTGCAGCTGCCATTTAGGGATAAAACCTAACGCTCAAGCGAGAGTAAACTGTCAAATTTCCTATGACTTCCAATTTCTCTTAAAACTTTTTTATGGATAAAATTACAACTTTTGTCACGACTCACATGCATATTACAATATCACTCTTATATATTTAACTTTTTATTAAATTATTTTAGATTAAAATATCATATAGTAATTAGCATTTTTTCGGTTAATAAAAAAAGTTTTCTTAACAATAGCACTAACAAAATACACATGATGTGTGAGTGGGAAAGAGAGAACGTAAAATGCATTTATAAAAATCACGCACTCACACGCGTGCAAAAGACATTTTTTGAATAACGACATGGTACACGTGATTTACATGTTTTAAATGTATTTATAAGCATAAATTGAAAAAATGAAAGTCAAATATTTGAATTAAATGAATAATCTTAAATCATGCTAATAAAACGCTTCATAAACCAATTAAAGCGGCTGAATTGTGACAACCCGTCTTTAATTTTACGTTTTTATAAATTTTAAAAGCGTGAATTGACGAAAATGCCCTAGAAGCAAAGACTTCCACTTCCGTTAACCCTCATTTAGAGAAACGTATAACTTATTCTTTTAGCGTATTTAAGTAATACTCGTTACTACAAACGCATACGAGAAAACCGTTTACGAGTCCGGATTATAATGGTATAGTTATGGACGTTTGAAGTTGGTTATTTAAAGGTAGTTAAATTATTTGAACTCCCACCTTGTAGGATTGAGAATCAATCAACATATGGGTTAAAGGGACCAATCTGATTTGGAGAGAGGGAGAGTGAGAGCCAATCAGGAAAAGAAAGAAAGAAAAAAAAGGGGGGAAACTCCCAGCCTTCCCGTGGCCTTTCACACGCACCCACACCTATTGTGACCACCCATCTTCCAAGGCCGATTTCGGCCAACTCTGGTTGAGTTTTTCGACGCCACCACCACCATCTTGAAGCTCTCATTCCCCTCTACAAAACCCAACCATGAACCACCTTGATTATTTATATTGCTTATGAGATGCTGTGTCATGGTATATTTATGGATTTACTGTTGATATACTTTTGATTTTACATTGATATGTGGTATGATTTTTTTATTTTATTTTTTTTAAACTATACAGGTGTCACAGCGAGGGGTTATAACGATTTAGAAGGTTTTTAATTAAAATTTTATTTCCAGGGCCACTCACCATTGCTTTGTTTCCACTTTCCAGGTGTTTTTTTTTTTTAGCTGAGCTTTCTTATCAACGAGGATTCGTGGAAAATCTTGGTATTGGAGATTACCTTCGATGGTAATTCTCAATCCACTCTACTGTACTTTACTTATGCTTTGACATCACGTGTGAAATGAGTTCATTTCTGCTCACAGCGCACTCTCGTATTTAGGTATTTTTAAATTTAAATTTATTCACATTTTCCCACATCGCTATACTTTATGGCTTCGTCACCCTCTTTGTCTCGGCCAACACAACTCGATTTGGAGTTTAAGTGGACTTTCCGGGTCAGAGTGTGTCATGAATCCATATAATAAAATCAGTCTCTATAAAATTTCCATTAAGAATAGAGAAAATAATATTTAATAAATAACTAATTGAATTACTTATTGCTAGCTCATTGTGAAACTAAGCTCACCCCCTCCCCATTAGTGTAGATACTAGATAATATCGTTTGTTAAATAAATAATCATTTAACAACTAATTTAATCAGATTATTATATGTGTGCAAAAGACGTTTTTTATAACCGGCATTACACGCATCTTAAGATGTTTTGAACGTGTTTAAAAATAGAGAAGATAATATTTAATAATCAGCTAGTTTAATCACATTATTGCTAACTTATTGTAAGGTACTAATTTAAAAATAAATAAATAAACTGTACAAAAAAAACTAATTATTAAAAAATACTATTACCCCCTGCATTATTTGATGTATTATATTAGATTGCT
Source organism: Malus sylvestris (assembly GCF_916048215.2). NCBI lineage: Eukaryota > Viridiplantae > Streptophyta > Magnoliopsida > Rosales > Rosaceae > Malus > Malus sylvestris. The sequence goes on from NC_062272.1 coordinate 16,840,065, forward strand.
TTTGAAGTTTTTTGTTTGAAGGACATTTTTGTCCAAATATGTTTGTTGAAACTCGTGACACCAAAAACAATATTCACTTTTGTGTCCTCTTTATATATAGAAGATAATATACTCACAAACATTTAAAAATATATATAATGGTGTGCTTGTCTTTTCAGCCTAGTTTATAGACAAGAACTAAGATTATTTTTCAAACAATATTTTTGTTCACTACTCTCAAATAATAGTGATGTACAACCACCATATTTAGTATTGTTGGATGAGTTTAAATTTTAGAATTTGTGTAGTGGATAAAAATAAATCTCAAATTTATTTTTTTTAACAAATGATATTATCTACAATAAGTGGAAGGGATAAGCTAAACCTCACAATAAACTAGGAATAAAGTGGTTGAAATTCGCCTTTGACGAAAATCGAATCTAAGACCTCTCACTTACAAGTAAAGAGGTAACAAATTTCAAAATTTAAGCTCACTCATCTAGTAACAATAAATAGAATTATGAATATTACCAAATGGTGTAATAAGCAAAAATGCAACCCTTTTTTAGTCAATTTTCCCTATTGTCTGTCTTTTCACATTCTATACAAATATCCATAAAATACAATCAATTTTCCATACCCTACCGTTTGTGCCTGCCTTTCTTTTTCCATTTTTTTTATAAAAAAAAAATTTATTTTACCTACCGTTTGTGCCTTTTTTTTATATAAAAAAAATTGTTTGACTTTTAAAATTTTTAATTATTTTAAAGGAAAACTAATAAAAAGTGTTTCAAATCTTTACATTTTAATAAAAAATAATCCACTAATTTTATTTTAACAATAAGGACAAAAGACTAATAAGAATAATAAAATAAAATAAAACCTAACAAACCCAACTTGTGCTGGGGTGCGTACCCCCCTCCCCTCCCCAAGTTCAAACACTCCACTTTTTCCTCCTATCTTTTTGTCTCATTGTCAACAACATTTATGGTTTTTTTTTTCGCTTAGAATAAGAAAAATACTTCGAATTGAATTACATTCTCCTATTTTATTTTTGTGGTGTTATTTTTCAATAGTAGTCATGATGACGAGAAATTTTTTAATATGCACAGAACACGAGACGGTACATTTTATACAAGTTGTGAGATTCTTATATTCAAAAAATAAAAATTTTCACCACTTATATAATAACACGTGGTATACCATTTGTGTTACGGACACAAGAAAAATTTTCTCCAAGATGACACCCAAACTCAAGAAATTGGATAGAGAGCTACATTTATTATTGTAGGTATATGAAAAAAGTGAGGAAATTTTAATTTAGTAATTGAAAATAGCTTTTCAAATATAATTACTGAGAACATAATCTTCTCAAGGTTTTGATTTAAAAAGTCACTTATAGGATTCATTGTTTTCGGCACAATGGGTGCTTTTATAAGACCAAAAAGGGTTTAAATTTGAAACCTTATGAAACTGAACAAAAAATTAAACACTATTTATAAAACTTCACTAATAAGTAGACATTATTCATTAAACTAGACCAATAAGTAGACGCTATTTATGAAACAAGACCAATAAGTAGACACTATTTATGAAACGAAGACAAGAATTAGGCATTATTTCCAAAACTAAACCAATAGACGAAAACTATTTATGAAACTGGAATAAGAACTAGACAATATTTATGAAACATGACCAATAACTAGGCACTATTTATGAAAGTGGACCAATAACTAGACATTATTTATGAAACTTGATCCAATTACTATACATTAATGGAACTGTTAATGAAACTGTACCAATTACTATACATTACTTATGAAACTTGATCCAATAATTAGGCATTATTTATGAAACATGATGAAACTGGACTCAATAACTAGGCATTATTTATGAAACATGATCAAGAACTAAACACTATTTATGAAAGTGGACAAAAAACTAGGCACTATTTATGAAATTGGACCAATAAATAGTATAGTACCTTTTAGTTTCATAAATAGTTTCAATTTCATAAATAGTGTTCAGTTTCATAAATAGTGTTCAATTTTATAAACAGTGTATAGGTCCTGCATTGGCGTCAAATTTTTTTATTTTTATTTTTTAGTTGTGTCCTTTTCATTAAAAATTAAGTTTTTTTGTCATTTTTTTATTAAAATTTAAGGACTTTTCATTAAATTTTAATTCTTTTTCATTAAATAAAATTATAGTATGATTTTTTTTATTAAAATAAACTTAGCCCAAATATTTTTCATTAAAATTCCCTTATTTTAAAGAGTGAAATGATCAAATTAAGCTCATGTGGGTGCACAAGCATCTCAGGGTAGGGTTATGTGTAGTTAAGAAGAGAGACGTGGGGTAGAAATAGACGTGGGATGGAAATGTTTTGATGATATATGGGTGAGAAGAGAAATGAAAATTTAGTGTTGAAATAGTAAATGGTAAATTGTGCTTTTGTAAGAGATTTGTGATATTCATATTCTATTTTTTACTTTTTATATATCAATTTAAGTTTTTATAATTTAATCGATCCAACGATCATAATAATACAATGAAAGATGGGTGTGAAAAGACAGTGTACTTACTCCCTTATAATTCATTCAGACAAGTTTTATTAAAGTAGATAAGATATATGTTAAATCAATTAGTCTATAGACGTCTATACCGCCTACTCCATCCATTTTATGTCAAATCAACATATCACTTCACTTACTCTCTCTCTCCCAAAAATCTTTAGTAATGCTTACCATTAGATGCTACAATGAATGTGCATGCGTGTGCAATCTAACGGCTGCAGAAATTTTCCACATTGGAAGAGCAAAAGCCGGTGAACGTGCTAATAGCAGGTAAAAACATGTGTCCACCTTCGCTTGGTTCAACCCATTTGAGAAAAAGAGAATCAATGTGGCATAATTGAATCCTTATTTCATTTAATATAAAAGTAACAATGTACTATAAATAAAAAGGACTTGGATTGTCTGCCCTCCCATTTCGGTGTTCTTCCCGTGCCCTCCTGTTTGTGTGGTCACGGTTAAGACACGTCAACATTTTATATTACTATTTGTTTTTGTTTTATTATTTTTATAAAAAAACAATATAAAATATTGACGTGGCTTAACCGTGATCACACAAAACAGGAGGGCACGAAGAGGGCACCGAAATGGGAGGGCAGACAATCCAAGTCCAAATAAAAAACATAGAAGACAACCCTAGCTTCTACAAATGTATTCTTTTACGGTAGAATTAGATTGGTGTTAACATTATGGATAATTTGAAGGTGATCAAAATTTTAAATTAAATTTTGTAAATTAAATGATGTAAATGTTGATGATTTGATTATTACTTTAGTGTTGATCAATGTTTTATTTATTTTCGATAACATATCATTTTATTTGCATATTTAGTTTAAAATTTTGATATTTCTAGCATTATTCTAAGATTTTCGTTTTTTTTTGTTAACATTTATCTAGACAAACTGTTTTAATACTTAATGCCCTTCAGTGAGTATCATATACGCTCACGTTTTTATTTGGCTTTATTAAAAAATGTTACACGTTTTTTATTTTTAAATTTTAAGAAAAATTAATTAATGTCGATTACTTTTTTGAACAGTAAAACATATGTTAAATATTTTTGCGTCAAAATGAAAAATTAAGTATATAGAATGGTTATTAGTGAGTACCTAAATATTATTTCAATTTTAATTACAAAAAAAAAACAGTAGTATCTAATCTTATGTATTACTAAGGAAAAAATGTTATTCACACATTTTATTTTACTTTTTATAAACTCTTGTTTATTTTTGTCAGATTTTTTTAATTTATTTTAATCAACAGTTGAAAATTAAGAAAATTGTGTAACAAATATAATTGAATACCCCTCTCTCTCTCTCTCTCTCTCTCTCTCTCTCTCTCTCTGCTGCCGCAGAAACCCAAACAAACAAAAGAAAGTGAATATACATCATGTGCGTGGGAATGGGCAAACTGACGGGAGTCGGGACCCCACTGTCCTCAGAGTTGATAGACCAGACCAGTAGCGGTAGGCCTTTTGGCTAATTTCAATGTATATTTTGGAGGGATAAGGATTGTCTGCCCTCCTAGTTGTGGTGCTCTTCCATGCTCTCCTATTTTGTGCGGTCACAGTTAAACCACGTCAATATTTTATATTAATTTTTTAATAAGATAATAAGACAAAAAATAATAAAAATATAAAATATTGACGTGGTTTAACCGTGACTACACAAAATAGGAGGGCATGGAAGGGCACCACAACTAGGAGGGCAGACAATCCTTGTCCATTTTGGAGCCACCATCCCACCTCCCTGTCCTCTTTTGTCAAAATGTCTCACTTAATCCAGCTAACATATAAATATTAGGGGTCTTTTGATATAGGTCAAATTGGACTAAAAATTAGACATATTTCAAAAGTCAAAAGTTATTAAAAATTAGACATATTTTAAAAGTAGGTTTATAAAATTGGATCTATTTCAAATTTTCTCTAAATATTAATAATAAACTCGCTTTTTTATTTACCTGTGAATAATTAAAAATATAATATGTCAGGCTGATTAAATTTTGTAAATTAAATGATGTGAAAGTTGATAAGTGAGTTAATATTTAGGTTTTAATAAACGTGCTTATTTTTATTGATGACAAATCAATTAGTTTGTAAATTTTATCTACAAGCTTATTTGCATTCACCAAATTGGAAATAGAATTGTAAAAAAGCAATTGTCCATGATATAATGCGAGTAGGGAGGAACCTCGTGAAACAGTGGATTCGGCATAATGTGCGGCTTTGCTCATACATATTTGTGCTGATTTTGGCTGTAACGGCTAACAAGAGAGCACCAAACGATATCATTGTTTTCTCGGGTTACATGTTTGGGTTGGACGAAACTGATCCATCGAATATTACATATTATGTTCATGTGTGGTCAAATCGCTCTTTTCATTGCAATTTCCTTTGCTCTTTAATATTTTTTCGAGTCTAAGAAGAACAACTGGGTCAAGATTTTGAATTTATAGTAAAATAAATTATTACTAAGCATATCTGCCTACAAGTTACAATGTAGATGTAAGGGTTTTACTTTAAAAGCTTTTGATCGAATTAAAAGTTTAACCACTTAATTTTATCACTTTTTCGATGTGAAATTCTTAAATTCTCCAACTATAAGACCTCGTATGAAATAATATATTGAGGAACTTTACGACCTACATGCAGCCCTAGCAAGACACCCCCCCCCGCCAACAAAACAAAAAACAAAAAAAAACAATGGCGGGAAAAGCCCATAGAATCCATTGGATTGATACCGAAAATGATCCTTTCCGGATCCTCTTTGTGGAGATCCGAAGGATCAAGCAATCACGTCTGTTCATCGTACATCGTGCGGTAAGTTTTCGTTAGATACTATTTATATTCAATTTTAAATTTTAAATTTTAAATCATTTCTAATCGCCCGATATACGATGAACGAATATGATTGATTGATCCCTCGGATTCCCACAAAGAGGATCCGGAAAGGATCCTTTTCCCCCGAAAAGAAGTTTGAGATCATATTTTAATTAGTTATTAAAATTGACAAAATTGTAAATTGATGATATGTAACTAAACATCAAGTTTGGAGAACAATTCAGAAAATAATAAAAATAACAGAAATTGAAATACTAATTCTTTATTAACGAAAAATACTTACAATACATAATGAAATAACAGAAATAATTACAGGAATTAAATGATACTAACTTGATTAAATCACAGATAGAGGCTAGCGCAAAAGCTTTGTCTTTCGAGTAGTATTCTCGTCCCATTCTTATGCTTGTGGTTCGATGATGTATGCCCGATCAGGATACAACTATCTAATCCTACAATCCGCACCGGATTATAGAATTCTGACAAATTGCTTTGTGTGTTTACTCTCTGTAAGGTTTTGTAAGGGAGAGATAGGGAAAAAAAATAATCTACGATGGAATTGAATCTTCAATTATATAGGTTATTTCATACATTTTCAAATATCTTTTGGATGTATCTGAAACCACACAACTCTTTCCAAACAATTGTGTCTATTAATCAAAATGGTTTTTAATTAATTTAATTAAAAACTTAATTTGAAATTAAAATTAATGAACTCTGATTAATTTTAACTTCTAAGGCCACAAGTGCCCCAACAAAGGCCCTTGTCTTGATTAATTAATATTAATATTAATATAATATCAATATTATAGTATAATCATCAACCTAATCCACATAATTAATGACCTAAACCTCAATTCTCATTTCAAATCGTCCAAAATCTAATCACTAATAAAGATGACTAACCTAAAAGAAAGATCGGAACTTGAGTTCCCTGAGGTGGGACTAAAGGAGGCTCAAAACTCCAACAAAGTCAACTATACAACGCAAACGTGCATGCAACAATGGGATAATCAACAATTTATTTTCTATTTATCCAGAAAGACCAATAGGCTGGTATAGCCGTGCATGGGCGCATGGGATCGGGAAAATTATTACTTCTCAGAAAAATATTGAAAATTTGGCAATGCATACATGGCAGAGACCCAGAGGGCACGCACACATGTGAAGCAGAAGTAGTAGCCGTGGAGATCTGCAGGCTCTGCAATTAACAAATTAGGGTTGACCAGCTTGGCCAAAGAGAATCAGGATTCTCTCCTGAGCATTTCCCTAGGGATCATAGGGATCCCGCAATCTTGTCCGTTCATTTTATATCGTACGGTCAGTTTTCGTTAGGTACTATTCATATTTGAATTTTAAAATTTAAATTTTAAATAATTTATGACCACACGATACACGATGAACGGACATTATTGCGGGATCCCTAAGATCCTAGGGAATGCTCAGGAGAGAATCCTGGTTCGGCCAAAGACGACCATGACATGAAAGCGGAACAAGTAACAACCAATATATCTAACTTCTAAGGGAGTAATTAATTTTTTTTATCCATATATGGAGTGTGAGTGAAGACAACGTGATTTGGTAACAAAATAAATATGCAGGTACGGAGAAGAAAACGATTTTACCCTCATGCTGTCGTATGCATATCCCCTCGACAGATAAAGAGATCATATATACCGGAATTGGATCCTCGCCGGATCATCTTTCGGGGATGAGATCAACGCACACGGACCGTTGATCAAAAATCATACAACCACAATTTTTTCTTTTTTGATATTTTTCACTCAAAACGAAGCTACTTTACTTTTAAAATATGAAAAACATTTAATTGGAACCGCACAATTTTTTATCAACGATTCGTGTGAATTGATCTCTAGGATTCCCAAGAAGGAGATCCGAGGATCCAAATCCATATCTTTGACTTTATACACAGAAATCGAAAGGTAATTTGGGTACTGTGTAATGTATATGAGCATGGCGCCTGGGCTGAATATGGCCGTTGATGTTTGTAGATTTATAAAACATCATCGGTCATATATAATGTTATTAGTGTCTATGGATGTAAATTTTAAAATGATATAAACAATTAATAATGTTAGTGATACTAAATTTGTCAGCTTCACTAAATTGATAAATGTTGAATTGCTAAAATGCCAATGAGGTTGAGAGAAGGCCGGGATTGTAGTTTTATTTCTAATACAATTTATATTTTTTTCTCTAAACTAATGTACGGGGAAGAAGATTATTTGATGGACAGATTTTGGTGAGCAAATTAATGTAGTAACTGCTGAATCTGTGACATGTTCAACAAACAAACAGTGTCTCATCCATTTTAATATCTTATGTCACAATATTCCTGCTCATCAGTTGCTCTCCTTCCCATGCAATTGTCTCTAATAAACAAGCTTCATCATATGATGCAATGGAAACCCATGTCTGATTCATATGCTCCTATAGTTTTTATTTTAACAAAAAAAAGAGTTTTGAATTCGGATTTTTTTTCGACATTTAAAAGAAAAGTACCAGTAAATTAAACGTTAATTAGCCGTTGGAATACAAAAACAATAGTTCCCCCTTGCTGTTCTACAAACAAAAATCAATAATTCATTGCTGTATCAAAACAATCTCAGTACTATTCAGATTTCAGGGAATGCAATCACGTTCAGTAAACATCCAGCCGTAGTAAGAAGCGTTGAGGAGGGAAACCCATCTACTTAAATAGCAAAATAATAATTAAACACTCCACAGAGGAAAAACAATAAAACCGCCCTCCAAAACAAAAACCAAACAATCAAACAAAAAAACATAATAAAGCTGAGTACTACTGTAACTCCTTTTTTTTTTTTTCTTTCCAATTTTCACTACCTAAAATCAAACTAAAGTACAATCAAGCTTTTGGAATATGTGAAAAAGTCCCAGCTGTAAATCCAGTATATATTCAAATGCATTTCAGCAAAATTCTATTAATATCTGGGCTATTCTATGCTTCAAAATTTTGCCTATTTAGTTATTTTATCATTTACTCCGGAGCATACTAAAAAATCTTATAGACAACAAAACAAATTAAAAAAGAAAAAAAAAAGAGAGAGAGAGAGAGAACTCAGAGCTTTTCGATAAAGGAAAAAAAAAAAAAAAACCAAACCACTTTATCCCTAGGTAGGAGATATTTTTTATTGTACCCAAAAGATCGGACAGTACAACATATGTTATTATACAAATACAGAAAAGTTTTTTGTTTAGTGTACCTCCATCTGTATATATAAAGGCGTGTCTTTGTTTCAAGCACGTTAAAATACCTCTCCCTAGTTAAAGTACTCTAGACTCGAGAGAGAAATAAACAGATTTTTCATTGTATTCTGAATACAAAGATAATGCGTGTTATTTTAATTTTTTTAATATTTTTTTATCAAATGTTAATAATGTGTAGAAAATATTAAAAAATTAAAAGATTATGAAAAAAAACAATTTAAAATGTGTAAATATAATCTTACTATTAGAAAATAAAAGACACGTGTCATATATGATGTGATCAATTAATTACATGCCCTCGACTTTAATTCTGTCCCATAATAATTTAACTTGCATTAATGCAAACTTAATAAAAAAAGCAAAAATATAAATGTTACATTTCCAACACTTCACTTGTTCCCCACGTTTAGCAAAAAAATAATAATCAGTATATGCAGTCAGTGACCAAATACTGGGGAAAAAAAGATTACCAACAACAACAACTATACTACCAGATTTTTAAAAGCTAATGAAATTGGACTCTACTATATACTAATAGTGTAATTAAAGTAAATTAACTTACAAAAGGTTTTAATTTAATTAATCTACTAGGGCATGAAGAGATGGTTGCCACACTTGCAGCGCCAAGCTTCGGGGTAGTACTCGAGAGGTATAGAGACACCTGGTTGGATGGGGACATGCACTGCCTTACACGGCGAGCACCTCCCGCACTTGGATCTGCAACTCGGTGGCGATGAACCCAGTCGACTCTTCTGGTGGGTCACGACTCGCTCCAGTGCTGGCCCACCACCTTCACCTTGATGATGATGCCCACCACCTGAAAAAATCAATTCACCATCACGAGCTCAAGCTCAACAGAACTGAGTCACTACTGAACGATTCAAAACACAAAGGGAGGTTAGCAATTAGTTGTTTTGGTGGTGTGCTGAGTTGCTTACCGAGTTGGGTTTGACTGGTTACGGCCGTTGAGGCTGAGGTGAACAAGAGAAAAGTGAAGGCCGTGATGACAGTTGATAGCCTTATATAAAGGTGGTTGTGGCGGTGGCGCAGTACCCCCATCGCCTGGGGTGGAGGTCCGCAGGTTAGCAACTGGGCTATCTGGGGGAGGGTTTTATATGATGATGCAAACAAAGAGTGAGTAGGGAGATTGAAAATTCAGGTAGGGAGGGAAGGAGGGGGAGATGCTTTTATTGTTTTTGCAGTTTTTACTTGTGAGCGTGTGGGGAGGGATGGTCTGAGTCAGAAACACAGTCCCCAAAAGATCGAAGAGAGAAGGTTATGGAGAGAGCGAGAGATTTATTTGGATTTGTTTTATTGTTTGGCTAAAAGGTGGAGAGTGCCGGGACCCTTGTAGGCCCTGCATGATTGTCATGGAGACGATAAGAGTCATAGTTAAAAGTCATATTCACTACAATGCCATTGAGATGGTGGAAGGTTATGTAGCAATAAAAACTTGAACATCACAGCTTGACCGAGTGGCTTGATGCATTGCCAAACAGTCCCAAAAAAATACGTCTCACAGTATCTGAACGTTATTGGAACTCAACTAGATACAACTCCTAACACACAATTCTTCTATTTGTGAGCGTGATATTACATGTTGAAGGATACGGTTAACTTTGTATAGATTTCCTGTTATTCCAGGATATCTTTAATCTTGGGTTTCTTAGTTTAGGAGATATTATCTTGTAATTATTCTTTCCTGTTTACAGTAGGATTGTATATGATTATATACATACCTTTGAATGAGAAGAATAAAATACACAATCAAAGCATTCTCTTCTTGGTATCAGAGTCAGGTTGTAAAAAAAGAAAGAAAATCTTCGAACCCTAACTGGGTGCGTTGTCGTGTTGTGCCTAGCACCACTGGTGTGCCTCCCGTCTTCGAACTCTTACCCTTGTCGTTGCACAGATTACCATTCTTAGTGGAAGATGTATGCCGAGGATAGCAAGATGGTTCCCGTTACTGCCCCAGTTATGGTGCAGTCGGATAATTCAAACTTCAACATTTGGATGTTTTTGGATGAGAATAACTATGATTTATGGGCTCCTCTTATTCGAATTCATATTGCTGGAAGGAAGAAGATGAGATATTTTCGTGGGTCCATCAAGGCACCCAAAGAGGATGATCCTAAATATGATGATTGGTTTTCTGAAGATCGGAGAATTAAAAGTTGGCTCTTGTCGGCGATGAAGCCGAAAATTATGAAACGCTACATTCGATTGTCAACTTCGAAAGAAATCTAGGATTCTCTCAAGACTGCTTATTTTGATGAGAACGATGAGGCCATAATTTATTCATTGAATCAGAAGGCTTCACGTCTTAAGCAGAATGGATGGTCTTTGGCTAACTATTTTGGAGAGCTGACATAGATCTTTCAGTAATTAGACCACTTTAACAAGGTGGCCATGGTATATGACAAAGATGTCCAAATATTTCAGAAAACAATTGAGCGACAAAGGGTGTATTTATTTCTTGGAGGACTTGATGATGTGTTTGATCAAGTTCGTGGAGAAATATTGCACAAAGATCCACCACTGGGACTTCAAGTTGCTTATGCATATGTTTGGCGTGAAGCGGATCGCAAGGAAGCCATGAAAATGGAGGACCAACGTTCTAAAACGACAACAATGGCAGTCAAGGCCTGAGCTCCCTCCAACCGAACTGACCAAGATGGGTCCGAAAGTAAGTCTGGACAACCACGAACCGGGCAAGTAAATCATGATCGTCTTCTCGGTAAATGTCCACACTATGGTATGATGGGACACTCCAAGCGTATGTGCTTTGAGTTGATTGGGTATCTCGAGAATTGGGATAATACACGGGATCCTCGCTTCAACAAACCTCGAGCCTCCGTTGCAGAAACTAAGGATGATTTAGCAACTATAGTAAGCCAAACATCGGCTCTAATTGCCGCGGCAGGTACCTAGGGTAAGGCACTTAATGTTTCCACTTCTGTTATGAATAATACATGGATAATTGATTCTGGAGCTACTGAACATATGACTTGTGATTTTAGACAGGTTTCATCACTAAACAACTCCACCCACACTGAGGTTATGTCGTTAATGGTGATGCCGCTCCAGTTCTTGGGGAAGGCACTGTTTCTCTTTCTGATACCTTGAAACTTGATACTGCCCTTGTGGTTCCCTTTATAATTTATTGTCAGTTGCCCAAATAACCTTTACCTTACACTGTTTGGTTGTTTTTTGGCCTTATTTTTGTGTATTTAAGGACATCTAGACGCAAAAGATGATTGGTTATAGTATTAGACGAAGGAAGCTGTATTTCCTCGAGTTAAATTCTAGTAGCTCGGGGTTGCTCACTCAAGCATTGTCAGTGAATGGGACTCCACCAGAGACTAATAAAGAGGCCAACATCTAGATGTGGCACCGTCGTCTCGGCTATGCTTCGTTTGGTTATATGCATAAGTTATTTCCTAGTTTGTTTGTGAAAAATGATGTTTCTCAATTTAAGTGTGATGTATGTGAAATGGCTAAGAGCCATCGAACTTCTTTTCCTCCAAGTTTAAATAAGAGTTCTATTCCTTTTATGGTTGTACACTCTGATGTTTGGGGCCCTTCGAAAATTACCTATGTTAGTGGGGCTTATTGGTTTGTCACATTTATTGATGATTGTACAAGAATGACTTGAGTTACTTTGTTAAAATAAAAAAGTGATGATACTATGGCCTTTCAAAAGTTCACAAAATGGTCTCGATACAGTACAATATGAATATTCAGATGGTTCGCAACGACAATGGAGGTGAGTACATTAATTCAAAATTTCACACATTTTTTGATATGCACGGTATTGTTCATCAGACTACGTGTCCGTACACCTCTTAGCAAAATGGGGTGGCTGAACGGAAAAATAAACACTTGTTAGAAGTGGTTCGTGCTTCTATTCTTGAGGCCCATCTTCTAATACACTATTGGGGTGAGGCACTCACATCTACTGTCTATCTTATTAATCGACTTCCGTCTCGTACCCTAGACTTTCAGACATCATTCCAAACCCATTTATCTCTGACAAATTGTCCACCAGTTCCTAACCTTCCCTCGTGGGTCCTTGGATGCGTGGCTTTTGTCCATATGCATTCATCCCAACTGGCAAAACAAACTAGAACCTTGAGTTCTTCATTGTGTTTTTATGGGGTATACTACTACTCAAAAGGGTTATCGTTGCTATCACCCTCAAACCAAGAAATTGTTTATCACTATCGATGTCACTTTCCATGAAAAGGAGATGTATTTTGGTTCCTCTGAGTCCTCATTTCAGGGTGAGTTTCAAGGCGATGAAGTTTGAATGTTTAATTATGGAACCGAGGAAGAAACCATTGTACAATAACCCACTGCCAACCAGCAAGCTATTACATAGCAGCCCACTACCAAGCAACAAGTTGTTGCACAACCACTTATCACCGAGCTGCAGGCCACAGAGCAGCAGCCTACTGCCGAACCTGAGATGAAAGAAGACATGGTTCCCTTGGGGGAAATCAAAGCACACTCCGAGGTGATTGATGATGGTAACCAATGGCAGTTGGAACCCACAATTTTGGACGAAACAATACATGCAGATTTATCTCTCGGTGATTTTCATAACTAATCGTCTTTTATGCTAGATGGACCACGACTCTATAGTCTCCCATAACGGTGTAACCGAGGTATTCCTAAACTCACTTACGAGGCAGACCCTAAGTGTAAAACTAAATATTCAATGAGTGAATCAACCCAAAGCCCAAGAGTCAGGTACCCACTAAACAACTATATGTCTACATGTACGTAGGTTTTGGGGTAAATGGGTGAGACCACCCATGTGGAGGAGAGTGGGAGGGGATGTTGTCTCGTACGGGATGAACACGGAACATCTAAGTCAAGGCTGAACCCTAATGCCCCTCCTATGCACACCACCACCATTATTGCTACCTCTGTCTCCCTCTCTGTCTCCAACTTTCTATTCCAATTTCTAACATGATAGGCCTATTAAATTCGCAAAGGGGGACCCATATTTGTATAAAGGCAGGGTCCACAACGACACATTTTGTTGACATAGACTTCTTTTTTTAATAAAATGATAATAATAATATTAGTGTGGTATGGGTAAAAAATGTTATGAATTCTATAATATGATGGGTTTTGCTTAAGTTTATAAATAAGTTGAATTATTTTTTATATTACCAATTAATTTTATGGTGTAATCTTAAATCTTTTTATGATATCCAAGTATGTTGTCCTTCGTGCAAAATTAAACGGTTACACATGCTCTTCATCTTTCCGTTGTGTTATTCGCCAGTTATGTTAAAAATTCACCATGAAGAAACGTATTAAGAATGAAGTTCATATTAATGGAAAAAAGAGACATTGCATGAGTTTATTAGTAAGTTGAGTTACTTATTATATTATTAATTAGTTTTATAGTTAAACTTTAACTATCTTAATAAATAAATAAAATGGAACATATTATTATTAAAAAAATTTAAAACTTTACAATAACTTAAAAAATAGAGTAAATTCGAACTCCAATTAGAAACTCAACACACTTTCTGTCAAAAAAGTTTCTGTCAAAAAAGTTGACTGAAAGATGAGCTGCTGTATTAAATGAAACCCCACGATCTTTTTGTAAGTGCGGGCCAAGGCTCAGCCAGGTGTCTTACAGCTAGGAGAGGAAGGGCTGCAAGGTCGGTGAATCTGGCTCAGTGATTTGATGGGTTCTGGGTTTGGTTGCGTTTATGGCAAAAAAACTAGCTACATTGGGGAGGGAGGACTCGGAATGATTTGCCGCCTCACTTGTTTTTGTTGGACAAAGCAATTCACCGGGTTTCTTTGATCAATGTTATGTCACGCACTCACAATGCCACCCATGTGAAAATTATTCAATTCTCGAGATGAATTTCGATAAGTATTTTTATCACGATAAATTTTGAATAAGTTGAAATTAATATGGGATTGTGTGAGATAAAAATACAGAAATTTTTTATGTTTTTGTAAGAGTTGATTTGTGGATGACATGGTTGAGTATAGCTCAAACATGGAATGCTCTTGAGCCGTGCCCATGAGTGTGCATGAGACTATGATACATGAGGATCTTATGTTTTTGGTTGGAATGTCCGTACCGAAGTTTTCTCTAACTTTGACCAAACACATCGATTTACATCATCACAATTTGTTAAAAAAAAAAACCGTTAATTATAAGGAGTGGAGCAACATTATTTTGGGAAATTCACACATTTCAAATTACTTCTTCCATAGTTTTTTAAATTTTTTAATATTTTCTACACACCACTAACACTTGATAAAAAAAATTAAAAGAGTGTGGAGAAGTAATTTTGAGTGTGTAAGTATAATCTCCGTTTTGGGAATTACCTGTTAATATTAACTTCTGGAGGTTACTGTGGACTAAAAAAGGAAAAGAAACTAGGGAGGCCTACAAGTCCTGTTGGGCCCTTGAATTATTATGGGTTGGTGAGGGCCTAGGTTAACGTTTAAACAGTAGTACTAGGAGTATATATAGTTTATCAAATAGCATTTTTTTTTCTTCTATACGATAAGGGACCAGTTAGTGATTTAGCCACGGCAATCCACCCTCTTGGCCATCAATTTTGTAACTAAACAGCGTTAGAAATCAAATGTAGGACGTACCATGTGAAATACGGGTCTGAAATTCTTCCCAACCACTGGATCATTCCGTGGTGGTTAGTCTATCAAATAGTTGGGTGTTGCAGGAAGCAACCCTTCTGATTACACAATGTAGATACTGCACGTACAATATATAAATTGAGAAAGGGACACTTCACTGCTTTGGGATATTTCGAAATAAAAAAACAATCGCCATTGATGATTGCTTGCACTTGTGTCTCCTCTCTTATATCGACTATGAGATGTATATATCCTCGCTGCATGAGTACTTTTGCAATGCCGGGGTGTGAAGAGTACGGAATTAATGAATCAGGGGTTGTTTGTTGTTGAATTTGAAATGAATTTATATTTTTCAGAATCTTTTTATTTATAAATATTTCAAAAGAAGCCTCTGTAAATTTGTTTTCTTCAGTATGGACGAAATTTGTTACGAATTATTGCTTATATATAATGTATGCATGCAGTTTCTTGATGTCAAATATTTATGATCAGGAGATGAGAGATAATTACAATACTAATTACATCCACCTCTAACCAAAACCAACATAACCTTGCTAATTAACTAACTTCTTCAACACCTAATTCAGCTAATCCTGATTGTTGCCTGTATCTATATAGGTACTGGGTATGCTGCTATATATACACACACATATAAGTTGGTCTCTTGCCCGAGCTGCCCTATTTTTGGTTTCTGCTGCAATGTGTGTGTGTGTATAGCTGCTTCGACCACACACACACACACACATATATATATATTGATAGGATTTTTAACCGTCTATGCAAATAGGGTCAAAATCACATAAAATACTTGCAAGAATACAATGATATTGTAGTGTAGATACTTATGCAAGATTGTTTTCCTCAATGACTATTTGGATAATTTATGTAGAAACAATTCCTAATTAAATACTTAGAATTAAAACTTGAGAAAAGAAAGTTTGCACTTATAATTTACACATGCCACTTCGAAGGTTAGGTTTTCCTAATATATATTCTCCTCGTGACGTTCAAGCAAGAACATATATCTAACATGCAATCCGTCTATGATATTCAGATCAAATATGAACATGCAAGACTCATTAATTTTTATGAAAACCTTTTGAAGACCCATGTAACCCCTAAGAACGTGATATTCGCTTTAGATGAAATTACAATTATCAATCACACGAAGCAATACTCAATCCTCCAGTGATATTCCGACCGAATTGCATCCAATTACTTGTCTAAACATCCTAATGGTGGTCAGTCATTAAGACAATTAGATAGTTTAAAACAGTGATCAATAATTCAAAGTGTGCATGCAATCAATCATAAGCAATTAAATAAAAATCACATATTCATGCTGAGGCTCAATGTTTCACCCTAGCAAGAAGAATTAGTTATGCATATCCATAGTTGAAATCATAGAAAATATTATTAAAAATAAAAGGAATGAAAGCACCTTAAAATAGAAAATCTCCAAGAACCCTAGCCAAATTCTTTGTCTCTAAAGTTGAATAATAATAAGCGTCCAAAAAAACTATAGACGGCCAAAGCAATATATTTGCTCAGCCCTTACAAACCCTAAGACCTAGGTTTCTTATTCCAACTAAGAAACTAAGAAAAATAATAAAATATCTTAGAAAATAAAACCCTAATTAAACTAGGAGAATCTGCCAAGTACTTGTCTAGCCACGTTTTAGCCTAAGATCTCCTCCAAATCCGGCCCAAGATAGCCTGTTTTAAAGATAAAGACGTTCCGAACACATCTCCAGAAGGCCATGAAACCATCCTATGTCATCTTGGGCTCCAAAAACGCAATTTAATGCCAGAAACGTC
Organism: Malus sylvestris; assembly: GCF_916048215.2. NCBI lineage: Eukaryota > Viridiplantae > Streptophyta > Magnoliopsida > Rosales > Rosaceae > Malus > Malus sylvestris. The sequence continues at coordinate 16,857,162 of NC_062272.1, forward strand.
ATTTTCCAGCACCGCGCATCGCTCCTTTATTTTATCGCCAGAAAATAACCGCTTGATGGAAAAATCCAAATTTTTTATACGATCAAGCTAAGTGACTCACGAACGTCTTCCAACTGGAATTACTCCAAAATTCGTCCATTTGACCACGTTTTGCTCTAGAGGAACTCGAGAGTCCTATATTGAAAATACAGTTCAAAGTATCAAAATTCTTCCAAAATATTAACCAAAATATAATAAAAATACGGTTAAATATATAATATAAAATTCACTTATCATATATGTATATGTATATATATGTGTTTGCTGTGTTGCCTTGGTTTGGCTATAGATGTTTCATGTTCGTCCTCAATGAATATTACATTCAAGAAATGAATTGAGTGGTCTTGAAAAATTGAAAAATCAATCCTCTCGAGTTGCATAAATATTCTGGCAGTGCAGGTGATCAAAACCGTTGAATTGAAGCTTTGTTTACTGAGATATATTAGCAATTGGCTCCCTCACCCAAAGTTTAACAATTCCTTACCCACCCACTAAACGTGTTTAAGGAAATGGTTTCACAGCTTTGCTAATATGTTTCTTAAGCTAAGATGCATGGGACACATGATAAAGTTAGTTTATTTGAATCACTAGGCATTGACTGTATATTGTACACGAACTGTGGCTTACACTAGATTAAAAAGCTACATATATACAATTACTTTGCAGCAATTTTAAATTCCTTCAAATGGTACATAATGGAGTAGTTGAGCTTCTTATAAACTTTGAAAATATGTATTTATTACATATTTCAATGTTGAACAATACTTTACATCCTACACAATAGCTCGTGTATGGCTCATGCATGGTCATGCCATTACATTTTAGACGCGAGCCAACTTGCTGTACTACTATGAATGTAATTGATGTTTCATCTTAAAACCAATTGCAATAGAAAAAGTAACCTAACTCTTTATAACCCTTGCAAAAATTCTTATATTTTAAATGTGAGACAACATTCACATCATTGCACATTCAATTGGTATCAAATATTTGGTTGCGGTGTTTTGGAAAGAAATAAAAAATCATTCACCTCTATGGTCAATATACTTGAATATCTTTCTTTACCAATCTAATCCTAAAGACCGAGCGGGACATACGACTACAAATACTCTTCTTAAAATAACTGTGTATTATATTACCTGTGTTCGTGGCATGGAAATCACCTTTGTCTTCTATTTGCCCACAAGTCCTTACAAAGACAAGTTATTGATAAATCACACCCTAGACCTAGAACCTACCTTTTCCATTACAAAAGGAGATGGGTAGTAATGACACTATCCTCCCATTTGGGATTGGGTGTAAAACAGAATCCCTCCTCCCCTCACTAATATGTAGGGATGGACGAGGTTCGGTTTATTATGGTTTTGAATGAAACTAAAACCAAAACAACAAGTTTTTACGGTTTGGTTCGATGTGATTTTAAGGTTAAATTCGAAATGAAACCAAACCATTTAGTTTGGTTCAGTTTGGTTTTAAACGGTTTTGGTTTGGTTTCATCGTTTGAAAAAGCTATTATGGTTACCTAATTGTATCTCATTTCATTTTCCTTTTGATATACACTTCAATTCTCTTCTATGAACAACAATAATTAACAACAGTTAAAAGAAACCTAAATGTTGAGCAACATTAACGTTACAGTGTCAGAGAAGTAGTCATGGTGAGGTCTGTAATACTGAATCCTTTTCGTACCTGTGCTGGTCTAAATATATTGCTCAACATTTTCATGAAATTTACCACAATCAATACACTTGACACATGTTTTTTTGGCACTTGAGAAAACACAACAATACGCTTGACAAATGCACAGATACTAAAACGTATGGACTCAATGAAATAAAAGAAAGAGTACATAGTCTATAGGGTATAGACTACGACTGGAAGAAAGAAAAGAAAGAGATTATGTGGTCATGTTATGATGTGGTTGAGTCCAAATTAAATGTATGGACTCAATGAAATAACCAATTAGAATTTAACATTTAATAAAGTTATGTGGTTTCGGTTTAGTTTCGGTTTTAGGATTCCGGAATCGAAACCAAACCGTTTTGAAACCGCAAAACCAAACCGTTTGGTGCAGTTCAATTTGGTTCGTGTTTTGGTTTCGATTTTCGGGTTCAAGTCCCCACCCCTACTAATATGATCCTTGAGCCCTTTAACAGGAAAAGTTTTTCAATGTACCGGAAATAAGACCTACATTTAATGTAATAATATAATTACTTCAAAATTTAAAAATATAATTTTAACAAAATTATATTATAACACTTGACATTATGGGTTGTGTTCCAAACACACTGAAATCTTTCTCCTTCTACAGTAGCATTAACCCCAAAACCACCAGTTAATCCTTAAATATTTATATTAGGGTTAAGGCTTCCCTCTCTTATGTATTCACATTTAACACTAGCTAGCAACAAAAGAAAAACTCAAGCTGCCCAAATTTTAGGGTTTAGAAAGATTCGTATAATTTCATATTACAAAATGTGTTTTCTCTCTCTAGAAGCCCAAATCCAGAGCCTCTTCTTCAGCTTCAACTTTCAGTCGCCGCCCCTTGTTCTTACTTGGGTAAACGGTAACCTGTTACTTCCTCCTATTTCCAGTCTTCTTTTCCCTCATCCTTCCCTCATTCCCTCATTTGCCTTTTTTTTTCTTTTTCCTCCCCTCTTACTTTCTCTGCTCCATCCCCCTCCCTGCATCCATTTCTTCCTTTCATTTTTCCAGTCTTCTTCTTTCGTTTTATTCCCGATTCTCTATGAGTTTATCTTAGTTTTCCCTGAGCTGAGTCTCAAATATCCCTTGAGCTTGTCTTAGATCTGGGCTTCATGCCCCTTATCTGACATCTTTTGCCTACTTTTTCTGCTTTCTGTCTTTTAACTTTTTGTTCTCCCTCCTCCTTAGTTGTGACACTCCATCCTCATCCCATCAAGTACTCGGATAGGCGGGCTCCGAATAGGAATAGGATACGAAATCTACTTCCCTCTTTCACTTCCCCTCCCCCAATAGGCATGCCTATGCCAGATCCCCATTGAGGCCAAGTTTTGGGTATTTTACATACCCCTTAGCCTCATTCTCTACCCGTATGATACTTTGTTTGTATATATTTGCAGGGGTTTGTGAAGAGGACTTGGATCTGGTGTCTACTTTCTTAGTTCGGAGTTTGGCTTCTTCCGAGGATGTGCCGACACAAGCAATGTGGTCTTTGCTGCTGGAAATTAGGGTTTTTTATTGTCTGTTTTCTGCTGCCTTTAGGTTTAAGCTTGTGTGGGTCTCTCGTTGTATTTTGGGTTGCTGCTCTCATTTTGTTTGGGACTTTGTTTATCCAGTCCTTTTTGGGCCTTGTTGTTATGCCCCAATCTCGATATACGACTAAGATTGACATGTGACGTCACCACATTCCTGTTTATCTATCGTGTCTCGCCTCCAAGGCAAGACCAAAACACAATCAATGATTTAACTACACATTCATTTTCTTTTATTTCATGGCTATATTTAACCTTAAGAAGGGATCAAGCCATTCGTAGTTCACCATTCACTAAACTTGGACATTTATCCAATACATTCTAAGAGGAAGGCATAGCATTCCTCAATCAATTATTGGGACTTGACAAGCATGAATTACTAGATTCATAGCTATATAACAAACCCACATGACAATCAAGATTTCCATTTCATCCATCTTATAAATCACTATATTTTAAAATAATACCGCAATTTATAGCATGCAACATCTCAAAGAACAACCAACTTAGCACAATATTATTCTCTAGCTACACTGGTCAACAAATCTGATCATAGTAATAACAATCATATCCAACATCATTCCACAATCACTCCAATTAATCAATCCAAGAATCAAAGATGCACGATATTAACATTTAATTACGTTAATCAAGCAATAAGATCACATATCAATTCACAAAATTTAATAAAGGAATTCTACATAATTCTCTATTTGGATTCCAAGTAATAACATGATAAATCTAATTTATAAACACAACGTCTACTGTGAGCAATTCTTATTCACTCGAATCTAGGGTCGGACTAACCTTATGGAAATGAGCAAGAGTAGGGATTCTGGGCCACTCAACGGAATCCAACTAATATATGGTCGCCTACCAAGTACAAATAATCCTCATCACCCCTAGAATGAGTATGATACCCTATTGCGGACACTGTTCTAAAAATCCCCGCCTAGCGTCGCCTAGGCACTAGGCCCCAACCCACCGCCCCGATTAATGCCTAGGCCCCAACCCACCGCCTAAACCACCTAGGCATCCGCCTAGACCCGTCTAAGTTGCAACTCACTTAAACAGAAAATACATAACTTTCATTTTGCATTTTGTTTTTTTCCAATAAATTGTAAGAGACTTGTTGCATACTTGAATGAACAAACATTATATCCTTATTTCACATGTTTTCATTATGTTCCAATACTTCATGATATATATGCATTCTATTTTGTAGTTTATGATGAAATTATATATATTTCTAGTAGAAGTAGATACTTATTTACCTGAAATATTATAGATTTACTTAAATCCGCCTAGTTTGCTTAGGCGCCTGCCTAGGCCCCGCCTAGCCGCCTAGGCGTTAGGCCCTAGCCCGCCGCCCGACTAGCTCCTAGCAACTTTTAGAACCTTGATTGCGGATGTACCAAGCGAAACCATAGGCATAATCTAATTGTGCAGACAATGATCACCCATCGCGAGTATACTAAGCATGATCACTCCTAGAATGCGTATGGTCCCTCATTGCGGATAAACCAAGCAAAACCATAAACATGGTCTAATCGTGCAGGTGGTGATCACTTATCGCATATATACCAAGCAGGATCATCCATGTACCACCGCTACATGGTGCAGTTAGACCAACACACAACCTCATTACCCCTATCTCAACCCCTATGATTTACAACGTAATCGCCTACACTATCAATTTCTCATGACCACTAACTAACATGTCACATAAGCATACAAGTTCTACGGAATACTTCTAATAAGATTCTAGGCTCACATTGTCATAATAGTTACCTTGCATGTCATTCATATTATAAAAAAGATAAATACACATCTATATCACAATGAGACGTCCCATACACGTAAACTAAGGTATATATTACCTGGGATAGCTCACTAACCATTATAGGCTCACTAAGCCCTATTTAGTCTCTAGTAATACTAATTTTAATATTCAAGAACGATTAAGAACATTTTGATCAAAATCAACCCTAGTAGATCAATCAGGAATCTCTGCCCACCGGATTTCCAATCTGTAAGTTCCTAAGGTCATCAAATATCACGTATAATAACATATTAAAGTTTGGTAACGATTTAACGATCGGATCGTCTATTGTTATAATGATCAAGTGCAGCTTCTAAGGAAAATATGTTCAAATGACGGGATTTCGTCAATTAGATGTCACATATGGATTTGGGGTATTGAATTTAGCCTAGAAAGACAGAGTTGGCCCACTGACCACGTGTCGCCGAATTCAGCGATCTTCGACGAATGGAAACCTAATTTTCCGACTAACTTCAAAAATTACCAAATTTTATAGAAATGTAGAGCTCATCAAGGGGAATAAATATCATACCTAGGCCGCAGTTCAATTCGGCCGAAAAACACCTGAAATTGGCCTCGATCATTCAAAAACCCTAGAATTGGGTGTTCTCGATTGGACCTCAAAACGTACTCTGACGCCTCAACAAAGCATGGATCTTGTTCCTGAGATTGAGAAGAGTCTATTGTGGGTGGTGGTCGATGGAGTTGGTTTCAGAAACGGCAGATCGCCGCCAAGGAATCCCAGCTGCACCGACGTTGTTCATGGTGAAATAGGGCCAAATCACGTTAGTTTTTGGCTGAAATTGAAGGAGTGATCGATTGGTTTCGAAGTGAGGATTGACATGACACCGGTCCCGTCGTCAACGATGGCTGGAATAGGGAGATATGGCTGGGTTGGGTTTGTGGGTCAAATAGGGGGTCTGATTCCCTCATTCTCTTCTTCCTCCTTTCCCTCATTTCCTCCCTCCTGATTGGCCACTCTCCATCCTTTTCTCTCCCGCATCTATCTCTTTTCCCCTCTCTCCTGATGCCATATGGCAGTTTCTAATTTTTATTTATTTTGTAGACAACTAAAACGTCTCTAATTTCTTCGTTTCAACTTCGATTCGCGAATGGTTTTCGCCTACGCACTCGTAGGATCAAGCTCTATCCAATTATACTTAGTGTGACCCCGTAAAGTCCACAGATTTTTAATGATTACTAACCAAAATTCAAACTTTGTAATTAGTTTAATTAAAATCTAAATTTAATAAAATTTAATATAAAATCTCGTTAATACAAATACGTAGTTTATAATAGTGAAATCCAGGAACGGGATTTCACACCTTGTTTACTAGTTTTTATCATAATGAAAGTTGATTTTTTATTTTTTTTTTGAACAAATAATATTATCTACAGTAAGGAGTGGGGGAGTGGGCTAAGCCTCACAATGGACTAGCAATAATATGGTTCAAATCTGTCTTTGGCGATAATCAAACGTAAGAGCTATTATTTAATAATGAAGAGGAATATCACTAGACCGTAGTACTAAATGACATAATAGAAGTTGATTTTGTGATTAAAAAAACCTTAAATATTTAATAATAATTAAATAAAAATCAAAGGGTTTAGTCAAGAATCATTCGGACAAAGAATTACGTGGCAGTCTAGGGTGAAACGCAGCTTCCGAAAATCCCCTTCCCCCACAAAAGCACACTTAACTGGTCACCACGAGACTTATGACATGAGACACCGCGCCTACTGCTCGCTCCCCACTCTCACACTTTGCCCTTTGCCCTTTTGCCCCCAATTCGCCCTCCCAACTCCCGCGAAATGACCCACCCGCCCAGATCGAGCTCCTAGTCCTAGACCTCCTCCGCCTCCTCCGGCGGAGAAATTCCCGCCATGAACGCCCCCACGACGACGTTTCGCTCCATTCTCGAGAAGCCCCTCAATCAGCTCACCGAGGATGACATTTCCCAGCTCACCCGCGAAGACTGCCGCAAATACCTCAAAGAAAAAGGTCCTCCCTTTCTCTCCTCTCTTTTCGCTAATTTCCACTTTTGCCCCTCCTCCCCCCATCGCCATGTTTTCCGGCGCGCCTAAAATCACGGGACAGCTCACTCCTCACACTATATTTTATTGTCGAAATTAGTTAATTAAACGACGAGGATTTCGCCTTTTTTCCGGCAATTTTTTAAAAATGTGGTGACCACGTGTCCGTACAGGAATGCGGCGGCCCTCCTGGAACAAATCGCAGGCGATCCAGCAGGTTATTTCGCTCAAGGCGCTGCTGGAGCCCAACGACGATTCCGGCGCCGGAGCTCTCAGAAAGATTGTCGTTTTGCCTCATACGACCACCGCCACCACCCAGCGCGTCAGTACTTTCGTATGTGCTTGTTTCCCGAGAAATTAAAAACGGGAGAGAAAATTACAGTAATCTTTTCCTTTATGTTTACCACTTGTTTGATTGCAAGTTTTCTGTGTACAGGCGGCTTCGAATTCCGCTGATTCAGCTAAGGAAGTGAGCCCCGATGTCCAGGCTTCTGTGTCCGCTGACGAATTGGCGCCGCATCCGAGAAATGAACCGCCCAAACCAGCTCCCGAGGACCCACCGGTCTATGCGGATACCACGGCCATCAGTCTCAGGTTGATCTTCTTCAAAACTCTCTATTGACTTGCTGTAATACACGGACATTAGCTGAATTTTACTGATTGGTGTAGTTTGAGTATGTTAAGCACAATGTGGTAGTGAAGTGTGCTAAATTAGCTAATTGAAGCAATTTTCAGGATAAAAATTCCTCAAATTATTTGACTTTGGCGTCATAATGTAGGCTTTGTCCTTCGGGAATCCATATCGAGTCTAGTATGGTCATTTGAGCTTAGTAGATTGAAGGGGAAATGGGTTTGTGGAAGAGATTTTGAAGTGGATTCTCGTTTTCATGCGTAGCTCGGATAGGTGTTAAAGAAGCCCCACATGATAAAGGTGGCACTGTGTTTACCAATTTGTGTCAGGCTTATCTTTTCTCCATGGGTCATGGCTTATGCTTGGGTTGATTACATACGTATTAAAGGTTTAACTGAAGTGACGTTGCGGTTAGGATGCATATTCTCTGTGTTCCTTAAGACGGGTATGAAGCCAAAGTAGATTACTTTGTTTTGTAGAACATTCTACTGCAATATCTTGATTATAAAACTTTGTCATTAACTATTTCAAATGATGCAAATAATTTTCTGTTTCTGCTGAAAGATTGGAAAGTATGTTTATAATTAAGATGAACGTGTAGGGGTTGGTGAGAACATTGTATGCAATCACTCATGTGATATATTTATACTACGGTTTTAAAGGAAAGCATTTGAAATTGTGGTCGCAGAAATCATTGTACAACTGATGCATCAGTTAGTAAAATGACAATTTTCTACAGCGGCAAGGTGAATGTATATGATGGAGTGCCACCTGATAAGGTAAATGAAGCTTTCTCTTTGAATGGAGACCTTGAGATAAGCCTTCCAATGCAGGGATATATGGATTTGCAGGCACGGGCAATCCTGCACCTTGCAGCAGGGCCCAACCATTTGCTTTTGGACAATCAATTTGGTGGTGCTGCAGCAGCAAGATCCTTACATTGCCAATTTCAGACTGCAGGCAATAAAGATGGCCTTTTCCTTCCTAGTGCAACAATTTCTCAGGCAATGCAAACAGGTATTTCCACAGAAGGATTTCTTAGCTTACATTCTTACTACATTAGTTGGAATGTAGTTAGCCGTGTAATTAACATTTAGTTAAAACTGCACATAGTGAATGGAAATGAGATCCAAGGTATGGTTCTAAGCATTGCCTTTTTTCATTCATGGAACAATGTGATTTCAGTAAATTTAATTTTTTAAAATTCCTCCAAAATTGAGCTTGCTGAAACAAGAATTTTCTATTCAACTTCCTTAATCTTCCTACAGGTGCCGCACTAAACATAGCTTAGATCTTTCTTCAGTTTTGTGTCTCGATTAATTAGGAGTCACAGAGAAAGGATTTTTGCTGTTGTAGTTTCTGATTGATAGAGACCTTGACAGTCAACAATGTCATAACACCTATCGTAGAGGATTATAACTTTTCAGCTTCTGTTGGTTATTTAATTGATTTCAGTGGATCAATGGCTAATTAATTGATAGTTTCAGGTAACTTTACAGAGAAGGTTGGTGAATATACACAGCAGTACTGGGAGAAAGGGAACAACACTCGTGATCCTGGTACATTCAGTATTTGTGTACCACTACAGAAGTTGCTTGTGTGATTTGCAAAATTTTATCTCCTATCACTTATCTGGGTGAAAAGTATGCAGTTCTTAAACATAAATATGCTTATTGTTGCAAGTTATTTGGTTTCCAAGGCTACACGCATTTCAATATCCTAGATTAAAAGAAAAAAAGAAGATATAAATCTGTATAGATGCTAACCATACATTAGTTTCACTGAGTTTGTGGAAGGTCATATTTTCTTATATGTAAAACTGCTAATTAGATTTTCTTTTCTTTTTTTCCCCTCTCCTCACTGTGTATGTTTCCCTTAGGAGTATTTGGGAGGAAATTTAATTATTTCATAAAGCTGTAAAGCAAAATATAACACTGAAATCATAGTTGGTGATGCTAATTTGCAGAAGTGGGGTAACTTTAAGATGTATTATTTTCACAGAAGTATTTTAGTGGAGGGTTAATGCATTTACACTAGTATCACAAGATTCAAATAACAGCCAATTTTGCTGTCACCTCAGGCCAAAGAAAAGAAACTGCCACTGTTAACTGTTTTGTTGAAACATCTCTAACTCCATCTGTCACTTGCTCCTTTGAAAGACTCATCTCTCCTGCTAAGTTCGAATGAGAAACTTTAATTTACGAAGGAAATTAGACTAAAAAAATGCACTCACTACCAATGAACTACTCAAATCACATAAAGCTACTACTAAAACATTACAAAGATGCTAAACAAAGGACTTTCAATGACACCTGAAAGTTTCCAAATGTATTGCGTCTAGTCATTTTCAACTCCGTCTATCTGATTTTTGTAGTGCTATCCTAACAAATTTAGCCCAAGTTCCATGAATTCTTACAGTTCGTCATCCAAACGCACCTTAAATGTACGTTCACTAGTGATACTGCTCACCGTCAGTCTGTCACTTTCCTTTCCCATTGCTTATGCTGCAGACACTACCTTAACATGACTCCTTTGTTTGCTATTGGATTCTGATGAAAAGGTCTTAGAGGCTTAACCAGTTAAAGAAGCTTCACTGTTTGCTGTATTAAACTTACTAGTTTGTTTTCCTTGAAACATTTGGTGGTAATTCTTAAGATGCAGAGGGTCAGGCGAACAGAAAAGTCTCGTTGCAGAGATACCGTGAAAAGCGAAAAGACAGGTACGTACGGGTAGAAACTATTCTTTACTACTACTAAAATCATCTGTTGCATATTAAAACTCCTAAGTCCCATTCATTTCCTCCATTTTTATTGCTCATGTTTCTACTAGGGAAAAATTAAAGATTAAGAAAAATATTGGATCGAATACTAGCTTGGAGGTTTACTTGAATCGTCAACTCAGGACACATACCTCAAATGGTAATTCAAGTCAGTATGGCACAAGCTCTCCACCCCAACCTGAGCTGCTACAGACAGCTGAAAATCAGCCAAGGTTCCGCTGTCTTCCTGTTGACCTAAACGAGAAGGGTGAGCCATAAAGTTCCTCCTTTGTATATTCTATGACATTTGATATTCATATTCATAATTCTTTTCGAATTTAACCTTTATAGTTTTGCAACCAAACATAAATTGACTTATCAGGTAGATTGGATGCCGAATTCTGTTATGTGATGGTATTTGAAGGATTGAAGTCAGAAATAGATGATCTTATGTGACAATCTTTTGGATTATAAAATATTTACAGGTTGTTTGGTTTTGTTTTGTTTTGTTTTTCCCGGGCTGGCTGTTATGCAGATATCCTGGAACGCCGGACTTGACAATTTCTAGGTCATAAGGAGTTGGGATATGGTTGAGGACCCCTCACCTTAAGTTAGCGCCATGACATACCTGACAGGATGGGTAAGAAGAAACTAATTTAACCGGCTTCTAGCGACGTGCGTTTTTGTATGATTGGGCTGCTCTGCGACCATGAAGTTTTTCCAGACTTTAGCCTATCAGGAGGAGGATTCTCAGTTTGGACTGGTATGACTTTGATCAGTTTTGTAATTTGTAGGATCATATTTTCATCATCGGGATTTTTCTTTGTCCATGTTATTAGGGTCGAGATGTAGAGCTGCAAGCAGCAATTTCCTTTTTAACTCCCTATGTATGTAATTAGTGTATGCGGTACCATTCTCTGTGCCGAGAGCTTATTGTACAAGTTGAAGGAGACTCTCTCCTTCAACGTTTTGTATCCATGAAGAAGAGTTCTATGTAATTTACCGTCACTTTGTTTATAAGCTAGCCAACTAAAGTTGGCAAAAGTGTGTTGCAATTTGCAGAAAAATCGCGGTCGCGGCTCAGTTGGTGCATCGGAAAAATGTATTACTTTCCGGCTTACTCTGCAGTTTTTAGGTTTCCACTTTAAAGAGCCTCTTTGGGCAGAGCTTCAATCTAGTTTCCTATAGCTTATATAATGTCATTTGACCACGTTGCTTATTTCTCAAACAGTGCATGTATTTGGTATCTGTAACATGAGTTTCTAATTAACTATTTTTGGGATACTAAGCTCCGTTGGCACGGGTGCTTACATGAAATGCGAATTGGAATTATTTTGATTCTCAACCTCTTTTGCGTGTGCTAACACTTGGTTATTGGTGTTATTTTGATTTACCAACACATACGAAATTCACAAAATATCGAATTCCCCTACAAGTTCTTTACCTTGTGTTGGTGATTTGAAAATGCTACTCGAACAACTTAATGTGCACAAAAATTTTGTGCTGTACAACTTCATTCCAGGGTAGAAAACACTTAAAACTACTATTTAACTCTAAACTCAATTGCTATTGCACCCAGTTATTATTCAACCCGACATTAACGGTTGATTTGGGAGGGGATTTTCCTTTCGTTTAATTATTGAAGTGTTTCTCGTTAAGTTTATTTTTGACAATCACACTCATTTTTTTTTTTTTTGGCAGTCTCATTTTACTCTCGGTGCTTTACTTTGTCTCATTTGATCGTTAACTCTGTTGCATAAACTATTACATATTACCGTGGAATGAACATTCTTATAATTTTAGCGAAAAAAAAATTGAAACATATAATATAAAAAGGTAGGGATGGGTGATGGAGGGTTGCGGTGGGGAGGTGGTAGTTGTGGTTGAAATTTTGTTTTAGTTTTACATTTTATTCTTTATATTATTGTATTTTATTTTATTTATTCTAATGGGTAAAATTATTAGAATGTACATGCCACATTAGCAAATTAATGGTTTATGCAACGGAGTTAATGAAAAGTGCTAAAATAAGACGCAACAAAACAACAAAGTATAAGGGATAAAGTGAGATTTTGCTAAGAGTCCATCGGTCATGGCTAAAAACAAGCCTTGGACTTATGCCAATACAATTTTTCAATGAGAGATGAGTAAAATTTTGGTATCTGAAAAACTGTCACTCGGTGTTGTTATTTCATTTAAATTTTAGCACATGTAGTCTAAAAGGGTTATATAAGTTATGTCACTCACACATGTTATAATATGTACAAGATTATGTATCAATGTTTTGGATAACACGTGCAATTGTAGCTTCATGTATCGATGGTACCTACAAGAATAAGACTTTCATCACAAATTGTCTTTGATGTTTACCAAACTTCTCATCTATCTTTATCTCTCGCATTCAGAATCACTCAATGTCGTCCACATTTTGCTAAACACATCAAAGCCGACAGTGGCGGAGCCAAAATTTCATGTGAGAAGGGGCCTCACACAAGTATAGAAGAAGAAAAAAACAAGGATCAATATTTATAAAATCACTAAAGCAAAACATCATAATATATATTCAAATACTTAAGTGGTCAAAATTTACATATGCATAGATAATTTTTATCTATTCATACATAGTAATCAAAATTATTCTGGACAAGTTTTCATATTTTGACATTGTTGCATGATGTCATCCATACTAGACCTGGCAGTTTTTGACACGACACGAAAATGACACGAAAATAACGGATTTCGGGTCAACACGATAATTTATCGGGTCACTATCGGGTGACCCGTTAAGAACCCTTTAATAACGGGTTTTTAACAAGTATACACGCGGGTAACCCGTTTTGACCCGTTAAGAAAAAAATTATTTTAATAATTTTAAAGTTTAATTACTAAAAGATTTATTATAAAATACAATAGTCATATTAATATATACAATATATTCTATATTAAATATATAGTTTTGTATTATTGTTCTATATAAATTATAAAAAAAAAAAGTTTTAGTCATTATTTATTTTTATTATGAGAGTTCCTTATTATCATTACTAGGATAAATTTTACAAAACATATTCTTGTCCAAAATTAAAATATACTAGTATAGTATTTGTATATGCAAGAACTAAGAAGACATACATACAAGTATGAAAAATGTGAAAGAATATATAAACACTCGTGATTTATCATTATTCCTCTACGAATAAATAATTGTTACACTTTTATTATCGTTTAGATTTTTAAAATCCTTCAAACCCTCATGAATAATGTTTTTTATTTGAGGGAAAAATTAATAAATTAATAAAAATTATTGTAGAAGTGTAAAAAATGTAAAAATATATATATACAATCACTCATATATAAAAAAAATGTAAATGCTTTAAATTAAAGATCAAATTTATTCATTACATTCTTATAGGTTCGAGGAGTGTATATGTACAAAATCATCAACATCGAAGCTAAAATAACCATTAAATTGTGATTTTTCGTTTATAACTGTCGAAAACTTTTTTTCCGTTACGTAATCTGAATGTTTGTTTTTTACGATTTTTTACGTTTGCAATCTTGGAATGTGTACAAATAAGTTTGACGGTTTGATCGTTGAAAAAAGTTTTGTAGAATGCATATTGCATCAAAACGGTATATTAAACAAATACTTAGAGTTAATATTATATTCTATTAAGTATAAAATAAGTTTTTGTGGTATCCACTAGTGTAAATACTTTAAATTAAAGATCAAATTTAATCATTACATTCTTATAGGGTCGAGGAGTGTATCTGTAAAAAATCATCAAAATCAGAGCTAAAATAACCGTTAAATTGTGATTTTTCGTTTATAATCGTCGAATACTTTTGTTCCATTACGTAATCTCTGAATGTTTGTTTTTTACAATTTTTTACGTATGCGATCTTGGAATGTGTACAAATAAGTTTGACGGTTGGATCGTTGAAAAAAGTTTTGTAAAATGCATATTGCGTCAAAACAATAGATTAAACAAACACTTGGAGTTAATATTATACTTTTATTAAGTATAAAATAAGTTTTTGTGGTATCCACTAGTGTAAATACTTTAAATTAAAGATCAAATTTATTCATTACATTCTTATACGGTCGAGGAGTGTATCTGTAAAAAAATCATCAAAATCGAAGTTAAAAACCGTTAAATTGTGATTTTTCGTTTATAACCGTCGAAAACTTTTGTTCCGTTACGTAATCTCTGAAAGTTTATTTTTTACGATTTTTTACGTATGCAATCTCGAAATGTGTACAAATAAGTTTGATGGTTGGATCGTTAAAAAAAGTTTCGTAGAATGCATATTGCGTCAAAATAGTAGATTAAACAAACACTTAAAGTTAATATTATACTTCAATTACGTATAAAAAAAAGTTTTTGTGGTATCCACTAGTGTAAATACTTTAAATTAAAGATCAAATTTATTCATTACATTCTTATAGGGTCGAGGAGTGTATCTGTAAAAAATCATCAAAATTGGAGCTCAAATAACCGTTAAATTGTGATTTTTCGTTTATAATCGTCGAAAACTTTTGTTCCGTTACGTAATCTCTTGATGTTTGTTTTTTATGATTTTTTACGTATGCGATCTCGGAATGTGTACAAATACGTTTGACGGTTGGATCGTTGAAAAAAGTTTTGTAGAATGCATATTGCGTCAAAACAGTAGATTAAACAAACACTTAGAGTTAATATTATACTTCTATTAAGTATAAAATAAGTTTTTGTGGTATCCACTAGTGTAAATACTTTAAATTAAAGATCAAATTTATTCATTACATTCTTATAGGGTCGAGGAGTGTATCTGTAAAAAATCATCAAAATCAGAGCTAAAATAACCGTTAAATTGTGATTTTTCGTTTATAACCGTCGAAAACTTTTGTTCCATTACGTAATCTCTGAATGTTTGTTTTTTACGATTTTTTACGTATGCGATCTCGGAATGTGTACAAATAAGTTTGACGGTTGGATCGTTGAAAAAAGTTTTTGGACCGCCAGCAATAGATAATTTTGTAGTAGTGAAACCTTAAATTTATTTAATCGTCGATTGTCATTTACGCTTTATTCTTCTTACTGAATTTCATTTTTAAAATTTTATTTTTTGAAAACATGATCATCTGGCGGATGTAAGAAGATGATATCACGTTTCAATATTTACGGTTAACTGAAATATGAGTTAATGTCATATAATTTGTAGAAACTTTATAAACATCAAGCAATATTTTCACTAACCGTAAAACTCTAAATATAATATCAACGATCCAAACTGTTCATCTACCTGCACCCTCGAATAGATCATGTTTTCAAAAAAGAAAATCTAAAAAAAACGAAATTTGATGAGAACAATGAAGCATAAATGTAAACAACAATCAACGGTTAAATTTTGATATATGATTTATATGATTATAGTGGTGAATTTCGAAGTTAAGCTCTTCATGAAAGTTATAAAGCTTGTCATTACGAGTGTTTATATATTTTTTTCTATATTTTTTTACACTTCTACATTAATTAAAAAACTATTAAAGACTTTAGGTAAGCGAAAATATACTTAAAACAAAATTGCGTTTTTATGTTTTGGTGGATGTGATAATATGGAATGTATATACTTATTTAGTATTATGTTTTTCATTTGATTATTTATTGGTTTAAAATATATTTTCCTTAACAGGTAACGGGCCGGGTCATATTACCTGTTAATATTATCGGGTCGGGTCATTTTACCCGTTTATTTTAACGGGTGTTACACGACACGACCCGTTAAGATATCATGTATGACACGAAAACGATACGAACACGGAAAACACGACATGAATGCCAGGTCTAATCCATACTATTTAAAAAGTTATTAAACTCAATAGAGAGAATTACTAAAAAATTTGCAACCCTTAAACTCAAGTAAGAGGTAGGATAGAGTAGAAACAAATAAAAGCGTATAGAGAATAACATGGTTTTACAACCTTATCGTTCTTTGTTCAATAATTTCGAAAATTGGAATGGCTAAATGTTTGAAATTCAAGACGATTTTGAAATATTATATTTAATTTGGGATGAGATCTGTTAGATTAATACCAAGGTATAAAATATTGATGATATCAGAAATATCGGTAGTCCAAAAACAAGGAAATTTCGATAGAAATATCGGGATATTATCGATATCGATAAAAATTGAATAAAAACCACGGAAATGGTAAGAAAAACTTGGAAATTTTTATTGAAACTTTGCATGATGTTTATTTAGTCAATTATCTATTAGTTTATCATAAAAAAATTGGAAGGAAATGCATTGCATGATGAATTTAACTGATTTAAGTTGATTATATAGCGAGCTAGCAAACATTGTGAGTGTATAAAATATGTAGTAATTAATGAAAGAAGTTTAAACACACCATAATCATTTATATATAGTGAATTAGTACAATATTTTACATTTCATACATTGCATGGTAAGATGCATGAGTGACTTAGTACCACATAGAGTTCCTATCAAGGTCTAAAATATCAATCATATTAAAAATATTGATAGTCTAAAAACACAAAAATTTCAATAAAAATATCAAGATAATATCAATATTTTAGAGCTTGATTAATACTAATCTTATTTTCTCAAGTCGGGATAGACCTAAGACTACCACGTCGAAACGACGACGCGACCTAACAAATTGTCAGATTCAATTAACCTGGACAAGGCACAAAATTGCTGTACGCGTAAACATCGGATGGGTATTTTCGTCATTTCCGTCCTCCTCCGAGCTTCATTTGATGACCACGCGTGGTCTCAAAGCCACTCCAGATTGTTCCGGAATTGTGTCGACAGCCAAAACGCAGAGCAACATCAGCGGCAGGCATGGCTGCCTCCCAAAGGGTACGCTCCAAATCCCAATTATCTCTCTCCTCGACCTTTCTTGTTTCCCGGATAAAAAAGGAGCTATCTTTTTCCCGGATAAATTTCTTAGAAATTGATTTTAAATAATTTGAGAAAGTTGAGGAATTAGAGAGAATTGGAGAGATTTCGGAGTGTATTTTAAGCATCCACAAATCTCATATCTCCTCATAAGATTTCGAGCGAATTGAATCAAAATTTTATATGAAATATCTACAAATTAATTAAACTCTATAAAAATCCATTAAAGTCTCTCAAATTCTCAATTGAATACACCCTCCTAAGTGAGATTTTCTGAATAATTTTCTGTTGTGTTTGTGGATTTTGGTTTAATTATATTTTCTTGGTCAACGATTCTAGCTTATTGCATCATTTATTGACTATTTTCTGTTGTTTATGTGTTTCGATTGGATTAATGGGTGATTAAGGTGATTCCAGTAGTAGATTGTATTGAATTTTGAGTTATTACCTATTTATCTTTGTGTGATAAGTTGTGGGAATTAAGATATTGCTTGAAAGTAATTTTGTTGAATTGAAGCAAATTTTTTTGGCTATGGCGGCGACCCCGCCATTGGGTTTGTTTTGATTGTAAAAATAGTGATTAAAAGGGTTGGAAATGTGATTGTCAAAGAATTAAACAGAGAGGATACACATTAGGTTCAGATGTTTTTGGGACACTTTTTCGGTTCAATGGCACTGAATCTTGGGGTTTTCTATGCTACGTTCGATGTTATTCTGTTTGTAGGAAGAAAGAGGGAAAAGAAAAAACATGCATTTTTGTGATCAGGATATCGTTCTCATAATGTTGACATATGCAGGATCCTAGAGAAGAAGTCATCCAAGCATGGTACATGGATGATAGTGATGAAGACCAGAGGCTCCCCCATCACAAGGAGCCCAAGGAATTTGTATCCCTGGACCAACTTGCCGGTAAGCATTTTTTGGGAAACAAATATGTGTTTAACAGATAATGCTTGTTTTAGATTTTAAAAATCAATGTATTATAGAAACCTTGAGAGCGACATCTGTAATTGATGAAATAAGATGAACTAGGCTTAGGTGGTATTAATTTATACGAAGCAGACCAGTAGATGCATTTTTAACCAAATGATGCTAGTTAATGTAAAAGGTAAAATACCAAGCATGCGGAGACGAATCTGCGAAGAGTGCGAAAAGATTTATAAAACTCAGGTTTCGCAGGAGATAACTGTTTATAATGTAAAACGTAGTTTGATTCCAGTTGGTTGGGACAATAAGGATGATGATAATTGGTCCAGTATTTAACTTCCTGGGAGCAATTATGTTTATCTTGCAGAGCTTGGAGTGCTCAGCTGGCATCTAGATGCTGATAACTACGAAACTGATGAGGAGTTGAAGAAGATTCGTGAAGAACGTGGTTACTCCTACATGGTTTGTCACACTAACTTATGTTTTTCTTTTCTATATTTTTAATTTCATTATGTCATGTACCTAAAAAGAGGTCGCACTTGGTGCGATGGCAAGTGCCTTCGCCCATGAGCGGTAGGTCTCGGGTTCGAGACTTGGGAGCAGCCTCTCCATAAATGGGGGTAAGGCTAGCCGACATTCACCTCTCCCAGACCCTGCGTAAAGCGGGAGCCTTGTGCACTGGGTACGACCTTTCTGTCATGTACCTAAACTCTTTAGTTCATTATGTCAAGGCACTGATTCACAACAATGTCAAGTTTTGTCCATTGATCACAATTCACCAGTATCTTGTGAAAATGATTGTTTCTTTCGACTATTAGAAATGTTGACCCTTTTTGAGTGCACACTTTGGAATGTTTTCAGCCTTTTCCCTCTTCCTGTTTATAGTCCAGATTATGGGAACTGTGGATATGGAGATTCACAATAACTCTTTCTGCATGGTTTTACAGTATATTTAACCGGATAATGTTTTCCTCTTGTAGGACTTCTGTGAGGTTTGCCCTGAAAAGCTTCCTAATTATGAGGAGAAGATAAAAAATTTCTTTGAGGAACATCTTCACACTGATGAGGAAATCCGATATGCTGTGGATGGAAGTGGTAGGATTAGTTATGCTTTATCGCAGTATGTTATCCCTTCTTTACTCACCTCTTCTGTTTAATGATTGTGTACGTTTTTGTGAAGGTTATTTTGATGTTAGGGACCACGATGAACGTTGGATTCGCGTATGGCTGAAAAAGGGGGGAATGATTGTTTTGCCTGCTGGAATTTATCACCGATTCACTTTGGACACAAACAACTACATAAAGGTATTAGTTCATAGCACCAAAATGTTCTAACGACTGCTTTTTGTTTTTTACCCCTTCTCTCTTTTCTCCAGTTAAGTGGAGTCTCATTACGCTTGTATGAAGACACACTTCTGCATTTTGTGGCACCAACTATTTTTAAAAGCATATTATTTATGGGACGATGATGAGGGTTCAGGATGTGATCTTCCATTATTTGATTCAATTTTTTTTTCTTTTGTAAGAAAACAAGATCTTGTCTCATCTTATGCCTCCCTATCATTCATTGGTGTGTACTTTGTCATCGTGATTTCCCAGTGAACTTGTGACAAAAGACGCCTAAGTAGTTGAAGCACTGTCACATAACACTAAGGTAGACATCAGCACTTGATATGGCATTTGATGGACTAGTTCACCAAAGTGCATTAATTGTAATGTAGATGAGAATAATGATTTCATGTGCCTTCGAGTTGCCAGGCATTACAGTTTTTATGTCTGTGTCTGTGGTGTAGTGTCAATTAAGAAGTCACAATTTACCTTATAGTGTTTAATCTATGAACTTTAAGGATGTTCTGAAAAAACATATGTTTGATGCAGGCAATGCGTCTATTTATTGGCGATCCAGTTTGGACCCCCTTTAACCGTCCTCATGATCATCTTCCTGCAAGGTATAGTTCTGTCTTTCTCTACATTTTGGACTTACCTACTTCCATTCATGCATGCGATAGAATGCCCGATAGGCTTTGAGTCTTCTCACAAAGGGACCTTCCTTGCAGGGAGGAGTATCTTAAAGCTTTTGTGCACAAGGAAACTGGTGACCATGCAGTTAACGCTGCGGCATAGAATCTGGCGTTTGCTTCTAAATGTGGGGTTTACAAATAACGAAATATGGTATTGGCTAGAAAAAGTTACACATGGTTGTATTGTCTGGGATGTAAGCTGTGGCTTAAGAGTGTTGTGTGATGCTTGTTAAGTTGTGTTGTAGTAGTAGCATGGCCTTTCCGTAAACTTGAATAATTCCGAGTATCTTACGAGATGTTCTTTATGTATGATACATAACCTCTGTAAACATTTAATAATTATATAGTTCTATTGTGTTATATTGTGAGTGTTTATGGTTCCAGCGTAACCTTACATCCCTGGCATGCTAGAAGTAGGTGACGGCTCCTTTTTGTTTCTGGTTCAGCCCAACACCTCATTCAGATTTGGAAGCTATGACATATACTTGCGTTGTGGTTTACAATGTTTTTGATGATGTAGCCAAACTCGCGACATTGGAGAAACTTTTTCGTGTGATGGTTAAATTGTCGCATGATGTTATTAGTTCACATACTATAAAGGTGGATGGCAAATTAATATGTTAGACACAATATAATAGATTGATAATATTACGTGACTGTGTGATGGTTGCGCAGAAAAACTTTTCGTCATTTTTAGTGGTTCTAGGCTGCCTAGCCGAAGCCCAAAACAACAAAAGCTTTCTTTTGGGGCTTTCTACCGAGTTAAAATAGGATGGATTAGAACTGGTTAATACTTGACATGCAAATTGAAATGATCCAAAACATGGGTTGAATACTATCCTTTTGATTTAGCTTCTTCCAAATGCTTATAGAAGTTGAGGAGGCTTTCACTTGGTTTCGATACTGCAGAGGAGTTGGAAGCTAGAGGAATGTACGATTAATGAGCTTGTAAATCAAGTAATTACGAGTATTTTCTGGTGCACCTGATGTCACTTTCTCTCCAGTGTTGCACTTGCAAAGAAAATTCGGATTTGAATTGCGCTTGACTTTAGAATCGATCCAAACGCAACTTGATTACTATTCCTAGTTGTCAATTATGACTTTTTTGGTTTTGTTTCTGTCTAGCAATTTCCCGAGTGTTCGTATTTCTTGAGTGAGATTAGGTGATGACAAAGAACCGGATATCACATTATGGTTACCGGATCCAGGTGCAATAATTCAAGACCAAATTTGATTCTTATTAAAGTTAGATAATGGACCCCCTAATCGCACTTTTCAGTCCTAATCTGCTTTTTGAAATTATATTTCTGTCGTCTATATTCCATGCAGTTCTACACTCATCTTATAGCCCCTTAAAATATTACTTATTTTAAGCACTTGTTTAATCACAATTGGTCTCCTAAACTGTTTATTTTATTGTGTTTTAACTTTTACGTGAATAATTTTCAACTTGGAGCAGCAGAAATTCCAAGTTGCAATGAAACCTTCACCATCTCTTTCAACCCAATTACAATTTACACGTCGGCTGTTTTTGCACTTCGTAAAGTTTACTCTATATTTATGTTTAAGTTCACTCATCAAAACTTAACTAAATGGTTCATTTGTTAGCGGTGACTTTGACGTGATCTTGATTGTTAATGATAGTTTTCTTGTGATCTCGCTTGTTTGTAATATGCTTTATGAAAAAAAGTTGGCCTTTAATATCAAGTGTTCATGTACACATGTATAATGGGTTCCAGTTATAGGGTTATACCAAAATACCCACCTGTTTCCTTCGACTTGTGGCAGCTATTGCTATGGTGTGCTTTGGAGGAGTTTGGGGTTCTGTTTTGGGGTCCTGTTGTTACTCTGTTTTCATCCAGCTTTGGGACTATAGTTATGTTGCTTTCCGATGGTTGCGGGGGCTATTCGTTTGGTAAGCGGGTTGACGGCGGAGGTAGGAAGCTGTTAGGGCTTACTTTGATGTTTTTCGTGTTCAAGCCTCAAAACTATGTTTTGGGCTGTTGGGTTACTATGGAGGTCCATCTTTTTGTTTGTGTGTTTCTTGTATTTGGGTCTTCTTTCATGTAATCTGTTGTGTTATAAATAAAGTAAATCTTTGTCCTAATAAAATAAAAAAAAAATAAAAAAAAACTCCCATTTTTATTGGTAAAATAGGAGGACCAACGAAATCAAATCCACAAATATTTTTTTTCAAGATAAATCCCACAGCTTGTTCTCCAACCTTCTAATTTTAAATTCATAAAGTACAACCATACTATTGTTTGAAAACTTTTCTGTTATTTAAAGGTTTATTAATTAATTTGTCCCCTAAAACTGATATTTGTCTCATTTTTTAAAATTGTTATTTTTGTCTCATTTGATCTTAATTTGCTCAATTTTAATCCATTTCGTTAAATAGAATTAAATTAAAGGATAGTGCAAACATTTCAATTTTGACACAATTTTTTTTGCTAACCTGCCCACTAAAACAATCTCAATTCAATTTTTTTTTTGCTGATTGGTTCGAGCTATAGCTATAGTCATTGAATTCAATCGTCGTACCCAGTGCACAAGGCTCCCGCTTTACGCAGGGTCTGGGAGAGGTGAATGTCGGCTAGCCTTTCCCCCATTTATGGAGAGGCTGCTCCCAAAGTCATTGAATTCAATGAGTAGCTTAAATTAAATTTTGAAACACAATCCATTATTTGCTTCTCTCCTAACCCATGACTCGCATAGTCCAAAAAAAAATTATATTACCATTTTACTAACATTTATTTTAACGTCGATTTGACAGAATGGATAACAATATGGTGAACTAAAACTAAATCTAAATGGGACAAAAATAACAATTGCAAATGGCATAGAGAGACAAAACTAATTCCAGAAGGAAAACTAATTGATGAACCTTACTTAAATGCTAGCTCCGTACCACTCTCTTTATCATTGGCTATGATAAAATCTAATGTGCCAAATGGCCTTCCCAAAGGGGAAAGAACATTAGCACTTGGGACGGATTAAAATATCTTAAATTATGACTGCCATTTTTCATTGAAAATGCTCTAGATAATGTATTATTTATAAAGTGAGGTTCACAAATAGTAATCCAACTTGAGCGGATTCAACTTGAAATTTGATCCCCTACAATGGCTTAAAGAGAGGACTGTTGAAACTTACTAGAGTGATTAAAGTAATAAGTAGGAGTAAGTTAGGTTCAGGGTTTGAAATCTTTTCAGATGATTGAGTTTGTGTTGTTATACCATCAATCTGAAAAAGTTTTGTGTTAAGTTTGAACTAGTAGTTCAACCTTTTCGTCTTGAATCAATAGCTAGCTATAGAGTACGTTGAACCTAAACCATACATTCATATGAAAATAAACTTAATCTACAACTTTATGTTATTAGATTATATGATGAAAAAAGATTTTCGACCATATTATAATAAGTATTAGACAAGAAAAAATATTTGTCAGGTTTAATTTTTGACTTTTGAGTTATGTGATAATTCAGACAACAATGTTGAAAAATAATTTCAAACATTGAGCTTGAGTGTATTCAAACTCCAATTCATTTGAGCTCAAATCAAATCAAATCAATTCGATTCAAATCTTTTATTAGTAAGGAAAAGAAAAATCGAACTCAATTAAGCTCTTGATATCGCTTCCTTTTGGATCCGAATCCTTACTGGTTAAACCCTCCTTTACTTGCATCCCTACTCATTGCATAACATTAGTGGTCATTTCATGAGTGAGGAAGAAATTTGGCAAAAAAAATAAATAAATCAAAAGAGTTCATGTATGACATCTATCATTGTTCTTCATCCGATCCAACAAATCTTTGTCTCGCCAAAAAGAAAAAAGAAAAAGGGCAGAAATGGGAAAAAAGCAAAAAGGCACTACTACCCCTTATTTATAAATTGTTGGGTACCCCTAACTCCCAACTCTCCAAGTTGCCTGTTGTCTTAAAACCAAAAAACCCAGCTGCCTTCTTGTTTCTTAAGCTCCCAGTCTCTTGGGCTTCTTCGTCTCCATAGCAACAAGATAGCTTTATCTCTCTCTCTCTCTCTCTCTCTTTCTCTCTCTCTCTCTCTCTCTCACAACCATTTCTCTGTATTTTTTTTCAAAGTTTACTATACTAATATTTCTTTGTTATAATAATATTTCTACCTGCATTCCCAAAACCCATTTGAACAAACACTCCAGTCTCCATTGCCACCAGAAAGTTCAATTTTTTTGTCACAAAAAAAAAAGAACAAAAAGACAGCAACCCAGGTCAGTAATTAGTAACTGAAGTTTACTATACATACAAACAAATGAATCTTGATCAAGACGCAGTAAGCTTTTCGTCTTCGAGTGCGGTCGCTGATCATCCTCTACCACTGGAGAGGCTCTATGACCAAGGCCCTCCTCCATTTCTCACCAAAACTTATGACATCGTTGACGACCCATCAACCAATCACATAGTTTCATGGAGTAGAGACAACAACAGCTTTGTTGTTTTGGATCCCAATAGCTTTGCGATGAGTCTTCTCCCCAGATATTTCAAGCATAACAACTTCTCCAGCTTTGTCAGGCAGCTCAACACCTATGTAAGTATATATCACTCTCTAGTATCCCTTTTTATTTGAATATTGCAAAGCTTGCAAACCCGAGCCCGAGTATAGCCATGTTGATTAGAGCAGTGTGCTCTTCTTTTGCACTCAAGCTCGAATTTTTCTTCTCGTAGTTTAGATTAGATTAAAGTATTGATTAGATCTGACTACTGTATGCATTCATGCTCTTGAAACAGCTAGAAAATGTCATTTTTATTTGTTTATATTGGGTCCTTGTTGTGTGTTTGTTTAATGGGGTTACTTAATGTGGACATATTGTTTCTTAAATGGCTTCAAAAGAGAAAGTGCAGAAACCAATGTATAAAATACGAATGATACTATTACAAAGGGAGCTGCTATTGCTTCTGATGTATATTAAATTTTATATCATAATCTGATAGATCAGTTTTGTTTGTTTGATTTTTTTATTTTTGCTTTCTTTTCCGTTGGATGTGTCGGATCTAAAGCTTCACACGGATGTTGTGGTCATGAAGAAATTTTTTGATTACTTAATGTAGGGATTTAGGAAGGTTGATACAGATAGATGGGAGTTTGCTAATGAAGCGTTTCTCAGAGGGAAAAAGCATCTTTTAAAGAATATCAGGAGGAGGAAGGCATCCCATCTCCCTCAGTCTTCACAAAAAACTTTGGACTCTTGTGTTGAAGTTGGAAGGTTTGGATTGGACATAGAGATCGATCAGTTGAGGCGCGATAAACAGGTACTAATGGGGGAACTAGTGAAGCTTAGACAGCAACAGCAAGCTACTAGAGTTTACATCCAAGGAATGGAAGACAGACTGAAGAGGACAGAAATGAAACAGCAACATATGTTGAGTTTCTTGGCAAAGGCAATGCAGAATCCCAACTTTGTACAACAATTGTCGCAGCAGAAGGACTTTAGGAAAGAACTTGAGGAAGTGATTACTAAGAAGAGAAGGCGGACTATTGAGCAAGGCCCTAGTAATGTTGAGGTGGATGAATTAGGCCAAGTTGGAGGAGAGACTTTTGTTAAAGTTGAACCGCAAGAATATGGTAATATTTCTAATCAGTTTGAAGTTTTGGAGTTGGACCAATTTGCTATGGATATGCTGGGTGTAAGCGCAATCCAAAACGTCCATGGTGAGGAAGAATGTACAGAGAAAGAAGAGGAACATGAGAGTAGAGGCAAAGAGCTGGATAAGGGGTTTTGGCAAGACTTGTTCAATGAGAGTATTGATGAAGAAATTGGTTTGCTTGGTGTTCAAGAAGAAGATGAGGAAGATGTCGATGTGTTAATTGAGGAGCTTGGTTTCTTGGCTCCCAGTCCCAAGTAAAGAAGGCGATGAGCTTCTTATATATACATACTTTCTTCAAGGATTTGGGTTTGAGACCCTCATCATTCAAGAAATCTTAAGGTTCCTTGCTCGTTTCTAAGTTGGCATTGACGAGTGAAGGTGAACAACACACGAATACTGAGAAGCTATACTGTTCCACTGCAAACAGCTCCCTGTGGTTAGGTTCCTTTTCGGATCTCTTGAATTTCCTGGTTGTCTTGTATCACTGCTTTTCATTCATTTCTCGTCTACAATCTGATTCTAATATTCCAGCTAGTGTTTGAAAACCAAAGGTATCTATTTCTCCTGATCAATCATTGATCTTGACACTCATGACCCTAGAAATTCAGTTTTTCATGGAATCCTTAACAATGTCATGTGTGTTTTATCTTCCCTAGGGTACAATTTGTCATTAATCATTCGATGAAGGCGGTTCAAACATCATACATGGTGGTCTCACGAAAACGATTAAAAGCTCGAAATCTAAATTGCATCTTGAAGGGGGCACACACATCATAAAATGATTGCTTTGTGTTAATTAACTCTTAGATTACTGATAGGATTTTTAGTACCTACGAGAAGAAGGTTAAAATGATACAAAATATTTGCAAGAGTACAATGGTGTTGTAGTATAGATGCTCATGCAAGGTCATTCTCCACAATGACTATTTAAATAATTTATGAAGGTTGTTCTCCACAATGACTATTTAAATAATTTATGTAAGAGCAATTCCTAATTAACTACTTAAAATTAAAACTAAAAATTTAAAAAGGAGATTTTGAATTTGGGTAATATTAAAAACGAATTTTAATAAAAACAAATAGTAAATTCGCTCAAAATTAATATGATAAAAGAAAAGAATTTTTAAATACCAATTTATAAAAGCACTAGGGTTCGGCCATCACCTAGCTATCCTATGTATTTTTACCAGTTACTTATGATCTACACATGCCACTTTGAAAGTTAGGTTTTCCTAATATATATTTTACTTGAAACCTCCAACATAGAACATATATCTAACATGCAATCTATCTAGATGTTCAGATTAAATATGAACATGAGAGACTCATTATGTTTTGTGAAAACCCTTTGTAAAACCATGCAACCCTTAAGACGTGGTGTTCATAAGTGAAATTACAATTATTAACCAACAAGAAACCAGCATTAATTTCAGGGAACCTTCTGGCCAAAATTACATCAAATTACTTTTCTAAAAATTCTAATGGTGATCAAGCATTAAGATAATTAGATAGTTGAAAACGGTGATCAATAATTCAAAGTATCAACATTCTTCCAAAATAATAACCAAAATAAACTAAGATTAGGATAGAATATGTAATATAATATTGACTTATCAATTACTGATGGTTTTAGAAACAATATTGTTAGTCTACAACGTATCAAGTTCCACCATGAGTCCATGACATATATATAAAAGAGTAACCGTGTTAGTTTACTTATGGTGTTAGATGATAGTTGATGCAAAACATTTTGGACTTGTAGATCAAGTGGGTAAAAGTGTTTACTTGTGCATACGGGGTTCTATGTTCGATCTCCCCACCCCATTAATCGCTTGTACTGCTTGCGTTATATGGTTTCGATCTTTCTTAGAGCTTGGGGAACCAACAGCCTAACATCACGAAGCATATTATTATACATGTGCGGTTGTTAAAGATATGGGTTGGCAATATCTCTCCTTTTCTCTTTCCGGGCCAAGGGGATTTTCTTTGTTTAGAATATTAGCTTACTTTAAGTGACAGAAAATGTTATGGTGCAACATCTACAATTGAGTTGGAAGACACAGAAATGCTGCAATTGTCTGCTGAAAGCGATAAGGTTCCACATGATATTCATGAGGAGTGTAGCTGGCATTATCGCAAGACGAGTCATTTTTCTTGAGTTCGTAACACCGTCACGTCGATAGTAACATTACATGCTTGTGTACTATAGTAACTGCACAATAATTAGATATTTGATAACAAGGTTTCTGACAAGAGTTTAGGAAACATAGATAGGGCGGAAAATAAAAAACTCACTCGTATCTCTACCTAAAAACTCTATGCTGGTTTGATTAGTGATCTAAAAATGAGTTTCCGAGAGCTACATTTATAACAAAAGTCTGCTTTTGATCCCTGCATTTGATTTAAAATCTGCTTTCAACCCTAATATATGTTTCACATTATACTAACTTGATATTAGTCCTTCCAATATTAGAAGAAGTGACAAGTTTGAATACTTCTTCGCCTTGATTAAGCTAAACATGTTCGACGTGAAACTAGTCTCAATATTTTATTTTTCTTTCTGTTTTTGATCCTTGCGATATCAAAGAAAATAAAAATCAAACTCAAGACATCGGGTGCAAGGAAGATGAATGCTACAAGCCTTTGCAACAAAGTGGAGAAAAAAAAAAGAAAAAGAAAGAAAGAGGAGGCAGAGAGAGGTGGGAGGGGGAGGAGAGAGAAAGGTAGCTGGGTTGTGTGGTTATTGATGTTTTGGTTTGTTGGGTAGCTGGGTTATGTTAGAGTGGCACGGCGGGAGGGGTTTTGGGTATGGCCGCTGACAAGGGCGGTCGGGAATGAGAGAGAGAGAGAGAGAGAGGTGTGATGGTAGTTAATGTTGCGGCGGCAAGTTAGGCAGTCGAGGAATGGGTATGAGGGTTTTGCAGGGGGAATGGTGTAATTTTCAGTTTTTTTATTGTTATTAACTTATTATTTTCAAATTTCCTTTGGTTATTGATTTTTTATTATTTTTAATTCACATGACCTCCCTTAACTGGACATGTGGGTCCACATATAATGTACATCTCAGTTTACTTTTAACGGAATGATTAAATTGATTTGTGATACTAAATTTCAAGAACGACATTGATTGATTATTAACTTTAGATACTATTACGAGAAATTAGATCAATTTCAAAAAAAATTGTGACAAAAACTCAATTTAGAAACCGTGTAAAATGTGTTTCGTTATTGGGCTGACAATTAAAAAGCAGTTGAGGCCCAAGGCCCAACATGCATATCTTTTCCTTTGCTGCATGGCCTTTGGAATTTGGAAACATAATTCACGACCGACGAATTTACCACATTTCCTACTTGGGGTCTCTACGCCATTATTTTGCATGCGATTGAAAACCCTTTTCCACACGGGACATTTTATGTATCAGAAAGAAAAAGGCAGTGTTATTCTCACTCATCCATCTTATTTTTCCACTCATATATTAGTGAAAATGTTCATAACAAGTTGACAACTGAATATAATATAACGTAAACAAAAATATACAAGTAGAGGATGATCAGAGACCGCACTATACACAAAAACTGAATCTTGATCAAGACCCAGTAAGCTCTGTGTCTTCGAATGCGGTCCCTGATCATCCTCTGCCACTGGAGAGACTTTATGACCAAGGCCCTCCTCCATTTCTCACCAAAACTCATATATTAGGTGCAGTAGCATACTTTTTGAATAAGCACATGAAATTTGAGGACGATCAAACAGAACAGGCCATTGAGGTCCATAAGTCTTTATACATGCCATTTAATGTGAATGGTGGCACATCCCAGAGCCCTAGAGGGTGGCAGCGTTGACTGTTGTGCATGTGAATTGTCACATCCCGGCCTGGGCCCCCATCACATTCCGGACTCGACTCCGCCGTAGCACGATATTGTTCGCTTTGGGCCCCGACCACACCCTCACGGTTTTGTTTCAGGGAACTCACACGAGAACTTTCCAGTGGGTCACCCATGATGGGATTGTTTTCGTGCGAACTCGCTTAACTTCGGAGTTCCGATGGAACCCGAAGCCAATGAGCTCCCAAAAAGCCTCATGCTAGGTAGAGATGAGAATATACATATAAGGCTTACATGATCCACTTCCCTGGACGATGTGGGATGTTATAATCCATCCCCCTTAAGGGCCTGACGTCCTTGTCGACACACATCCGGCCAGGGATTGGCTCTGATACCAAACTGACACACCTCGACCTAAATCGAGGTGTGACGGCCAGCACGCCTCGATTTAGGTCGGGGTGTGTCATGAATGGTCTTGAACTTGGATGAATGTCATGATCCTTTAAAAAATAAATAAAAACCTTTGAGATTGTATGGAGGGATGTTCTAGTATCTAGAGACTGTTAGTTATGAAGAATCAGTCAAATAGTTTGAAATCAGACTATCAGAGTTTGGAGAATCCCCAACTTTTTTGGCCATTTGGAATTTTCAATTTTTGCGTCAACCTTCCAACCTAACAAACAAAACTAATATTTGGTGATTAGCATTGACAATTGTTAGCTCTACAAGTAGGGGAATTTTCACTTACAGTACTTGTAGTCTTGTTATGCATCTACTAAATTCCAATGGATGTTAGGCTAGATTTACTTTGAATTGACGGACTAGGGTTTCGAAAGACTTTTGAGGAAATTTTTTTTGTATTGAAGAAATAACAATTAGAAAAAACACTCTGACAGCGACAAGTTTAGATACATTCGCATATAATCTAGAGTACTAAGAGAGTGAGAGAGTGAGCGAAACCTCATAATTGATTCGAATTCGTGTTTGTCGGGAATCGAACTTGAGATATTTTACTTACAAAAGTTTCACTTGGAGATTAAACTCATCATTTTTTCAATTGTCATACTCTAAATAATTCTTAATTGTAACATTCTTTTAGTAGTGTTACAAAGTAAGTTGCCTTAAAAAAAAAAAAAAAAACAAAACAAAATAAGCTGAGTTTGCAGTATTTTTCTGTAAAATGTGGTTCTCAACTACTTTGATGTGAAAAGTCTCTGGAAAAAGTTGGGGTATGAAACAAAACTTTGGCAATACCATATGCTATATAACTACAGAAAATAAGAAAGAAAAAGAAGCAATTTTAGTTTGTGGTGCGTTTGAATTTTAGAATAATTTTTGGAGTCTTACATATAAAAATATTCATATTTGCTTGCAAATCATAGTCACACATACTACACAAGAACAATTTATCAAAATTTAAAAGATTAATTAATTAAGTTTATTCACTCGTGTCAAACTGCAACAAATTTATGACATCTAAATTTTGTTTGTATTTTTGTACCATTTTGAAAAAAAAAAAGTTTAAAGATAATATGGATCCATCAAAAACCAAAAGCAGAAGCAAGAAGCAACTTGAATAAAGACATTATTGAAATGCTTTCCAAAAGCACTAAACAAAACAATCCAAAATACTAATTAAGCAAATTAGCTTTTGTAATTGGCTTGTCCAACTTTTTCTTTTGTTTATTTGTTTGGGGTTGAGATTTCGTTTTCGTTGGTGGTGGGTCGCGAGAGGACGTTGGCAGCTTCAAATTCAAATGAAATCCAACGGCAGTGTTCATCAATGATATAACAAAGTTTCTAGACTCTTCCTAAACGAGGCCCTATCATGACATCATCTTAGACAGCTCGTCCTTAGCCACCGACAGACACCCCAACTTGATCTTAATCCCATTCAATGAAAACCCTAGATTGCCCACTAAGTCATCATCCTACCCACTGGTTTGGCTCTGTCAATCCCTACCCTTTCATCAACATTTTCCAACACATCTCTATTATGATTGGTATAAAACCATTCCTCAATAACCATCAAGACAAGTCCAAGCCATCAACATAATTACCCTATTTATGATGAAGAATGTAACATTATCGAATGACACTTGCGTCTTTTGTGATCAAACTTCTAACTTACTAGTTAAGTTGTTGACAATAAATGACCCATTAGTGGCATGTCGAATCCGTCTTTGAAGTGTTAGTTAACAAGTGAAATGGTTTTTTGTTACACTTTTATATTGTTACGGTGCTGTCTACATTCGCGATTAGAGTTAGCATTAGAGTTAGCTGATAAACACTTTTTTGATGAGTTATTTTTCAATGTGACTGTCATTTTGTGTCATAAATTCACTCAAACTATAATTATCATACATGTGTTTCCTTGATTTTGTGTCCCATGTCCATAGAATATAAATTAGGTGGTCTAATAATATTATAACAAGTGAATTAGTGATATCATGTGACGGTTTGATCAACACATTCAAAAACTTCTAATCTTTGACAACCTAAATGTGTTACAACAATCTTATCAATAATAATTAGGGTTTTTATCACAAATCGTCCCTAAGATTGATCAAACTCATCATTTTAATCCCTCACTTTCAAAATCAATCAATGTCGTCCTTGACATTCACTACCCCATATCAATTTGGTCATTCCATTAAGATTCCGTCAACTATTCTGTTAGTTTGTATGTGGGACACACAAATCTAATGAAATGGTGACACGTGGATTACACAAAATAAGAGTTTTTATCGCAAATGGTCCCTGATATTGATCAAACTCTTTATTTTGGTCTTTGAGTTTCAACAATCGATAAATTTGGTCCCTGACTTTCACTACCGCACATCAATTTAATCATATTTTGTTAAAGTTTCGTCGATATTTTTTGTTTGTGTGTTGATGTGGTCCCACTAATCCAATCATATGGCTCCATACGGATGAACTATAAGAAACAATTTTTTTTTTTTAAAGTGAACCAACATGCCAGTATTCCGTGCTGACATTTTTCTCGCATCCGACAACCCCAATTGGAAAAAAAAAATCAATCTAAATTGGATAAAATCAAATCCAAATTCAATTCAAACTTGATAAGATTATAACCAACTAGAAAGAATGATGAGTAGTTTAGGATGTCAAGTAGTTTAATGGTGTCATGTTGCCTTCCTTTTCTTTTTGAGCATACGCTGATGAAGACGACGATGACTTTTTTTTCTTTTAATTTTGGTTTTTAGTTTCTTATTTTACTTTTTTTTTTAAGAGTGAACCAACGGACGAGTATTATGTGTTGACATTTTTCTCGCATCCCATAACCCCAATTGGAAAAAAAAAATCAATCTAAATTGGCTAAATTCGAATCCAAATTCAATTCAAACTTGATAAGATTATAACCAACTAAAGAGAATAAGGAGTAGTTCAGGAGGCCAAGTAGTTTAATGGTGTCATGGTGCCTTCGTTTTCTTTTTGAGCATACTCTGATGAAGACGATGATGGCTATTTTTTCTTTTAGTTTTGGTTTTTAGTTTCTTATTTTACTTTTAGTTTTAAATTAAAAAAAAAGTTTCTTATAGTTAATTCACATGGCGCCATATGATTGGATTAGTGAGGCAAAAAATATCAATGAAATTTTAACAGAAGGACTAAATTGATGTGTGATATTGAAAGCCAGAGACCAAATTTATTGATTTTTGAAACTAAGGGACCAAAATAAGGAGTTGAATCAATATCAGGGACCATTTGCGGTAAAAACCCTATTTTGTGTAATCCAAGTGTCACAATTTCATTGGATTTATGGGCCCCACATACAAACTAACAGAATAGTTGACGAAATCTTAACGGAATGACTAAATTGATGTGGGGTAGTGAATGTTAGGAACAACATTGATTGATTTTGAAAGTAAAGGATCAAAATGATGAGTTTGATCAATCTCAGGAACTATTTGTGATAAAAACCTTAATAATTATGTTATCCCTTAAGCGTGTAGACTCCAACTCTATATATACAATCTCTGTAGAAAATTGTAACTCGCAAATGTGATACATGTAGAAACTAAGTTTCAATTACCATCAAACCCATGAAGCTTAAGTTAAAAAAGTACGAATGATTATTGATTAAGTCAAATATGATTTAGTCTTGGATCACCCAAGTCAAAGGTCATGGTTACCCATGGTGCACATTAATTTGGCGCCACGTTGTGCACCTATCAAAGTTTAATTTAATAAAAAACTATTAATTAATATTTTTATTGATAGAAAAACTATTAATTAATATGAGAATTTTATACTACTGCTGAATGATGATTGACGGAGACAGACTTAAAATTATAGTTATAATTATAATTTTGGTAAAGAGAGAATTTTCCTGCAGATTGAAGTCATGGTTTTTGAACAAAATATTGCCTAAAACCCTCCGTAACGGGGTGTTCTTTGCCGACGGTTTATATCCCACTTAAAACATGGAATTAGCAATTTTGGTGTCAAAAGTCTTCCTTCCAAGCTATATATGTAGAATGACTAAAATGCCATTACTTTTGACTGCTCGAATTTTTTTTCGAAAGCCTATTTGAAAAATAAAACAAGACAATAAAACAAAACAATATGTCACTCAATTCGGACTTATTCGAATTTTCTTCGAAAGCTTATTTGAAAAATAAAACAAGACAATACTGAATTATTAATTTAGAATTATTCCTCTCCATAAAGAAAAAAAAGATTAATTTGTTATAAATAAACAAAAACTGAGAGAGCGTGTCTTTTCTTAGAGAGATTTAAGTAAAAAAGGAGTAATATGTCTCTCAATTTGTTTATGTCCTCGTTATCCTTAAGGAAATAGTGAGATAGTATAAATGTCGGAGGAAAACCAAGTTGAAAGCTTATTCATACCTACGTGGGTCATCTATATGTACGACACATTTTTTTATTGGGCTAATATTCTTTTACAATTTTCAAGTTTGGAGTTTTTTTATATATTTTTTTAAATTAGTCATGAGATTTTAATTTTGTTACGTTGCACAATAAAGTTTGAAATCGCAAGTTTTTGGGCTATTTTTGTTGATATTTAGTTAACAAAATCGTCAACATGTCAAAACTAAGTGTGTTGGAAAGATAAGGCTAAAACATAAATGGTATTTTTTGACAAGAAAATATTCTACGGGAATGAGGATTGTAACAAATATTTTGTAAATTAAATTTTGATTATGGAGGGTAGAAAGGGGAATTCAATGAAAAATGAAGTTAGGATTGAAAAAAAGAAAATAAATGAAATTATGACGTCGTTTTTGGAAAACCGAAAATTGCTCCCAAGTCATAGACAGGTACCGGCACAGGCACAGGCACAGCAGCACCTTCCTTTTCAAGCACCCCTTTCCTTCTTCGTCTTCTCCACCGCATCAAACGCCTCATATCTCGATTTCAATCTCCTCTGAAGATCCAAACCCCCAAACCCCAAAACGCCAAACCCTCTCTGTAATGCCATCCCCTTCGACGACCTCCGCCAATTGCACCTCCGAGATCGCCTCGCCGGCCCTCTGATCTTAGTCGTCGTCGGTTCAATTACTTCACTCGGCGCATTCGAAACGACTCTTCTGCACTTTTTGTAATGGGAGCCGTGCCTTCTACGCCGCGATGGGGCAGCAGCAGCAGCTCCGCCTCGCGCCCACTTGACACGGTGGAGTACCTGATTAGCACCTTCATCGGCGACGAGTCGTTTCCGTTATCTTCCGATTTCTGGAATAAACTTCTCCAACTCCCTCTCAATCTACACTGGCAGCCTGACCGCGTTCATCAAGCTTGCCAAACTCTCGGTTCGTCAATCTCTCTCTCTCTCTGTTTTTATATAACGGAATGCTCTCTTTGATCAATTGTGCGCCACAAGTGCCATTAGGGTTCAGTTATCTGCGGCATTGGCATTATTTCTGATGAAATCGAAGCATGACTACGTCGGTCTGTAGTTTTGGATATTGATTAGTAATGTTCTATTAAGGATTAGGATCAACTTAGGTTAACAGATTTTCATTGTTAGAGTGTAAACCGTTGTTAAGGACAGTTAATTTTCCTCCAATGGACCCAGAATTACTCAATCCACTATACAGAGAACAATAATTAATTAAAAAAGCAACTATCTTGGGGCAGAAATCAGTGGAGAAAAACTTGCTGTGTGGAAATTTTTATTTTTTATACAATGAATACGTTCGTGTACAAATACCTTTTGATTCAAGATTCGGCCTTTAAAGACTCCCTACACTTACCTAACTGCTTTATTCTGAGCTTGTGTTACACCAAGGCCATAGGATCTTTCTTCAAGAGGCTTTCTGTTCGACTGGTCCTTAGACTGAGAAAAACACTATCTGTGGGTTACCGGGAGCAGCCCAATTGATGTAGGACAGTAGAAATAGATAGGAATATAGAAGAAGATCCGGACTCACTTGAGTCACTTCCGCCTTTGGCATCACATCAAAGGTGTATTGGGATCCCTCCAATAGAGAATTAGAAAAATTCTGGCATCACACCGAAGTTACCTAGGAATCACTCCAAGGTTAATGTGCCTCACACATAAGAAAGTAGAAATACTAATTTATTGAATGCTCCTCCATCACCAATGGTCTTTGATATGTTGAATTTTGGAGGACTGTTGTCAAAAAACCTATTGTTCATTTTATTTAATTTCTTTTTCTTTCTGGGAGCCTTATTTTCAAGTCATTTAATCTTTCTATCTGTTTCACTCTTCCATAGTAGATACTGATAAGGGCTATAAAGTTTTGAGCAAAGGAATATCTAGCTACAGTTCAATTGGATTTAGCAATACAAAACCAATCACTCCTTTTATCCATTAGTAAGAGAAGTAGAGAATTGCCCAAACTTCTTCCCGAGTGTATATAGAAATATTGGGGTAGATTAAATTATTAGTATTTATTTTAGATCAGAGACAATGCTGCTTGCTACCTGAAGCACCTATGTCATCAAATTAGATCCTTTTTAAAGTTAAATATGTACATGGAACTTAAAACAGTTATGGGCTAAGCTTGTTGAAGTAGTAGATGTAGGTTAATAAATTGAGCAGTGACTTAAACACTTTTTCAGATGACTTTCTCAAGTATTTTCTAAATAACCCAGCCCAAAGAATGAACTCTAGTGAATCCAAACCCATAACCCATTTGTGGGAACACAAGATTTTGTAGAATTCAAATCCTGTCAATAATTGCAAATTTGCAAATATATCACACGACCTCAGCCGTGACCGTTTAAGGTTTCCACAAAATCTTAAAAATTGTGATTTGCTGCTAGGTATTGAATGATTTTGTTGCTGAGCTTCCCTCTTTTCCAAAAGGGTTATGTAAAGTTTTGATATTATTTGGTCATGGCTACTTGAATCTTGAGATTGATGACTCTGTTCGTACCAAACAAGCACCCATAATTCCTGTAAGTTCTAGAAATGTGCATGAGAATCCATTTTAAACGCATTTCCAGTTGACCATCTGTTAGCTTATATGCATGTGCTTATCTGGCTCTTTGTTTTAATGTTAAATATTTCATATATACATATATAATTTTTCTATGTTTCTATATCTCATTTTCCCTCATTTGCAGCACAAAACAACTATCGTACCAGGCATCTTGCAAAGATTTTGATCCACATGGCATGGTGTTTGCAAGAATCAATTTCAACCTCTTCTGGTGTGCCTTCTATTGTTTATATGAAGGCTGTAAATGCAGTGTACATCTCATCCATCTTTCTAAAGTACTTCATTGAAAATGCAAAGGATGAGAAGATTGAAGAGTTGCATTTATCCCTTGATGAAAGTGAACCAATGCCAACTGATATTACAAAAGGTACTTCACTTGTATTCTGTTGGCTGTAATTAATATCAATCCAAGAATGAGTTTCTGTCAAGGCCCTTTTTATGATTTTCTTCTGCAATCTTCACGAAATCTGAAAGCTGTGGTCTTGCGCAGATTGGTTAATTGTTGTTAGTGTTTTTGTTAGTGTTTTAGACATTTTATGCTTTTGTCCCCTGGTTGGAGAAGCGAGTGCGGGTGGTGGTAGTGGTTAGAGAAGCTGGATTGTGTAGAGAGTGTAGGATTTCAATGAGCTTTTGAAGAAGCTTTTGCCTTCCTTCTCTACCATCTTTCTGAGTCCAATTAAGTTTATGTTTCATCTTTTATTTGGTTTGGTTATCTTTTCTACTCTACCATCTTTCCAAGTTCAATTATGTTTATGTTACTTTTTTTTTCGGTTTAGTTATCTTTATTACCTGGGTTACGCTTCATTTGATTTTAAAATAAGATATATTTGACCACAACATAAATCTATAGTTATTTTTTTTTATCAATTTTGCAGATTTAAACACTCAGGAATTTGTTATGCATAGTGTGCTTAGCTTTATTGGGTCAATAGATGTAAGGTACATCCTCAAGCATCCACTTGTTCCTTATCATTGAGATTCTGTTGTATTTTTTCTGATTATGTATCATCTTTGTCACAAGTCCTGATACATACCTCCTTCATTTGGAGCTGCTTAACTTCATGCTGGTTGCGATGTCAACTCAACTTCTTTCTGGGCCATCTCCAGGACTGGAAGATGTGAACCCATTCATCGATGCAGCAATGTCTCAGGTTACTTGATGAAACTCTTGCGTTATGTTTCATCCAAATTTCCTGTTGTTTCAATTATCTTACACCACTTCTTCAATGCCCAGGAAAGTTCTTTGGTTCTCTTGGTTGTCCGTAGACTGCTCCTCAGTTACATTTCAGGACCTTCCATATCCCTAAATAGTGCATCTTATTCTGTATATTCTGAAGGAAGTCAGCCTGGTGTTTTACAAAGAGTTGGATCTGCAGCTGGTATGGGTCATATGGCGGTATCCTTGATGCATTATTAAAACTTACTGTTTACTTATATAAAGATTGTTTACCGGTTGGGAAATATTGAAACTTAAATTTCTCTCTGTTGACATCAATTTTTTGATTTGCAGCAAATTTCATGTTATTGCCATTCAACTTTCTTGTCAGTTCAAGTGGTGAAGGCTCAAGAAGTCTGTTGGCAGACTGCAGTCTCCACGTGCTACTTATTCTCATTCATTATCATAAATGTGTTGAGGGCATTGAACCAATTACAGATAAAAGTAATGATACAACTGCTTCAGATTCCCTTTTGAAAGGGAGTACACATTTTTCTGACAACCCTTACTGCAAGGCCTTAGAACATGCAACAGATGTTGAATGTAAGATGCCTTCTTGTTTGTCTCTTTACGTAATCTTATTTCGAAGGCATATTCACATAACTTGAGTAGATATGTTCCTTGCTTGCAGTTGATCGGGCAGATACTGAGGGTAATGTACATGTTGGTCCTGTTTTGAGGTTACCTTTTGCGTCTCTGTTCGATGCTCTTGGGATGTGAGTGGCTCTCTTTTCTTTTATACTTTTCATTTTAAATTTGATTTACTATTTTATCAAGTATAGGCTAATTCTTTGTTGCATTATTATGTAGATAATAAGATTGTTGACAATTGAGTGTGATACAGCGGACACCAAATTAGGGTTTAAAAAGATCTTAGTGGTGTGGGAGAGGACAAATATTTTGTTAGTTTGTTTTATTTATTTAATGTGGTAGGGGGAAAAAAATCTCTAACTCTTAATTCAAGCAGATTTAATCTCTATTCCTTATTTCAACCTTGCTCCGAGTTTGTTTCCCCCTTTTGTTTTTTGAGTATCACCTAACAATTTTGTTGTGTTTCTGCAGGTACTTGGCTGATGAGGCTGCTGCTCTTTTGCTTTACTCTTTGTTGCAAGGGAATGCCGGCTTTCTGGAGTATGTCTTGGTGCGAACTGATTTGGATACACTGGTATGGAACAGAAGCTTATCTTGTCATGAAAAAAAGTTATTAAGATGATATTGTTTTTCGCCTTATGTCTTTGAGTGTTAGTCTTTGGATATATTTCATAGATAGTGTTTTTTGCCTTATGTCATTTTTGTTTTTCGCCTTATATCTTTGAGTGTTTGTAAATGCCTTGCATCATCAAGTTTGCTTCTACATTGATATGAAACTTGATGCTAATATGTTTTTGAAATGGACAGTTGATGCCTATACTGGAAGCTTTATACAATGCTTCAAAGAGGACGTCTAATCAAATCTACATGTTGCTTATTATTCTTCTCATACTTAGTCAGGATTCTTCTTTTAATGCCAGCATTCACAAATTGGTAAGGATCACCTGCGGTAGCCAGCACAAGACTTTTATTCATTAGGCCTCCTATTAATGTATTTATCATGTGAACAGATACTTCCTAGTGTTCCCTGGTATAAAGAACGTCTCCTCCATCAAACATCTCTTGGTTCCTTAATGGTCATTACGCTGATACGGACAGTGCAGTATAACCTATCGAAGTTGCGGGTATCCATCTTTCCATTTTCACTGTGAACTTTCATGAATGTTCTTGCAAGTGTTATTGTCAGATTGCTTTTATGACTTGATATTTATGTCAGTTGGATGTAAGACCTCGAGATTAAGCTTTTAAATACTTTAACAAAGTCATTACAATAGTTTTTGGGTGTATGATCATGGGCATCATTTCTTTGAAGATTTTGTAACTTGCCTAATTGTCATATTTGGTTTGTTACACTGTAATAGGATGTTTATCTCCATACAACTTGTCTGGCAACTTTGGCAAACATGGCACCTCATGTCCACCGTTTGAGTGCATACTCATCCCAGAGATTGGTCAGCCTTTTTGATATGCTCTCTCGAAAGTATGACCTTTTATGTCTATGGTGTTCTCCATGAGCTTTATATTTTTCATTTCTACTTGTTTTGTAGTTTACAAAGTTATTCTTTCATGCACTTCTGGCATGATTTTTTTGTTAAAAGTTTTTAAAATATTTCTCTGTGTAATATTTGATTTAGGTATAACAAATTAGCAGAAATGCGAGATAATCAGATGCGATTAGCCAAAGGCAACTCATTTGAAGGAAATGGCCTTGCAGATGATACAGTAATGACAACACTCCTTAACTTATCATTGACACCCTTTCCCATTCTTTTGTCTACTGAGCTAGAATTTTTCCTATTGCAGTCAACGGAGATGCATATATATACCGACTTCTTGAGACTAGTTCTTGAAATATTAAATGCAATTTTGACTTATGCCCTGCCACGAAATCCTGAGGTACTCATGTACACTAGCAGGGGTCTGTCTGTGATAGTGTTATATTGTTCACACAAAATGATTAATGCTATCACTTTATAATATTTTCTGTTTTCCATATTCCTCACTGTATGCAATGGACAGGTTGTATATGCAATAATGCACAGGCAGGAGGTTTTTCAGCCTTTCAGGAATCATCCACGCTTCAGCGAGCTGCTTGAAAACATCTACACTGTATGTTACAGAACTTGTAGCTTATCCTGTTTTTAAATAAATAGGCAAGTTTTGGTGATTACTTGGACCATGTTTTCTTTAGTGTATTTGAATTGTACTTTTTGTTTGGCTTTGTAGGTGTTAGATTTTTTCAACAGTCGCATGGATGCCCAGAATACGGATGGTGAATGGTCAGTAGAGAAAGTACTCCAAGTCATAATAATTAATTGCAGATCATGGCGGGGTGAAGGGATGAAGGTAAAAAAGGAAAAGAAATGAAAAAAGAAACTTTCATTGTTGAATAACGTGGCCTAAGTGCACAGTTGCTACCTGGAGATTGTTTAAAATGTCCTGAAAATCTTTTCTCAGATGTTCACTCAGTTGCGGTTCACATATGAACAAGAGAGTCATCCGGAGGAGTTCTTTATTCCATACCTGTGGCAGCTAGTTCTATCTCGCTGGTAAAGTATCTTCTCTCCTTATAGAGGAATAAATTAAAAAGCAACAATGTGCTCATTTTTCCCCTTCCGTCCTTACTTGAAATAGGTTGTATATTTGTCAAATTTTCACAGTGCAGAACTTTCCGTGAAAATATTGAACAAGTTAGAAATTGATCGAGTAAATTATGAATCTTGTTATCCATTTTGCATCCCGTGGGGGTTGAATACAGTTCCTATAAGGTGTTGTCTTTGGGTCATCTCTTTAACTGACATCTGTTTTCTTTCATGTGTTTTCAGCACACTCGGTTTCAACCCTCGATCCATAAATTTGTTTACAGTTGATCCTCCATCCGAAGTATGTACATACCTGAAAGCCTCATAAATTTGTTTTACAGTTGATCCTCCTTTAGTTGACTCACACCCTGACCATTCTCTCCATCAGTGTGTTCGATTATCGTTGTAGTAAGCAATTATTTGGTGTTGTGCAGAAACAGAGTGATTATGAAGTGGAATCCAGCGATCATGTTAATGGAGAGTCGGCCAAGCAAGCAGTCTTTCTTGATCCGTAGCTGTGATACATAACGATGCTGCAAGAGACGCTGAGGCTTTCTGGAGGACGTGTAAATACGTGAAATAGTAGCAAAGATGTATTCTTGTCATTCTTTTCTGTTGATATGTTTGCAACACTAGTACCTCTTATACGAAAATGTATTCCAAAATCCAAATCTCCAATGTAATCTATACTGCC
The DNA here is from genome assembly GCF_916048215.2 of Malus sylvestris. NCBI lineage: Eukaryota > Viridiplantae > Streptophyta > Magnoliopsida > Rosales > Rosaceae > Malus > Malus sylvestris. The sequence continues at coordinate 16,899,519 of NC_062272.1, forward strand.
TATTAACACACAAGTCTTTTTCTCACCAAGTTTTGTCTCCTTGTGTAGTAATACCGTACCGAGGACATGATACCGTTAATCTGACCGCTGCAATTTCATGTTTTCAAAATTTCTGTCCCTATTTATTAGGGGTGGACACTTAGAACCGAAAACCGAAACACGAACCAAATCAAACCGCACCGAACGGTTTGGTTTTGCGGTTTTGAAACGGTTTTGGTTTTGAAACCGAACCGCAACATAGAAAATGATTTGGTTTCGGTTTTGGCTTTTGAAAACCGCACCGTAAATATTAATAAACATTTAATTAAATGTCCATATTAGATTTCATGTTTTAATTGGTTGCTTGTTAGAATCTATACACTTAGTATGAACTCAACCACACTAGAATATCATTATTCATCACTTTTTTTCGTTCATTAACTTGAAGGACCTTTATTATTTTATACCATCATACACACACACACATACATGCACACATACATGTATTACATGCAACATGCTAATTGTTTACATAACAAATGTCTTTTTCCTATTGTTACTGGGAAATGCTTATTAATATGTTAAATTGCAAATTATACATTTTTTCTTAAAAACCAAACCAAAACCGTTTAAAACCGCACCGAACCGAACCAAACGGTTTGGTTTCATTTCGATTTTGGCTTCAAAACTGCACCGAACTGAACCGCAAAAAATTTCGGTTTTGGTTTTGGTTTCACTCAAAACCACACCAAACCAAACCGTGCCCACCCCTACTATTTATTGAATTCCCCATCTTTTCAAATTATAGTCTACGCTCCTTGTAAAGAAGTCGAGTCCATCTTTAAGTATTACAATGAGAAGGAGCACGACCATGAGCATGATTATGAAGCAGACACTCCATAGATGATAAAACTAGTAATGAATATTTATATGTTTGCACCTACTATGAAGGCAATTTCGAGGCACCTGTGGAGGTATTTTTCTCTGCGCTCTAGGCATAGTTATACCAAAAAATAGGAGAAAATTTGTCTTGTAACCGAGACGCCATTTTAGTGGCACTATCACCTCAATACTATCTATTACCAAGTTATTGCATGTATGTATTCTTTGGGTGGTGGTGCTGTTTTTTCTCGATTACAAGATAGGGCTTCTCCTTCTAAATAGCTTATACTAGCACATATACCAGCGCTCTGCTACGGGTTTGAAACCGTAATCACAATTTAACACACCTATCTCAAGTAATTGGACTAATTAACCTTTACAACAATGATTAGCAACTAAAATTGGTCCACAAATTAACAAAAAGACCCAAGTGAAAATCTGAACACTCTTAGCAGATACATACGTATACATACATGGCAGATCCATAAATTTTATGATGAGTTCAGGTGTAAACAACATGATTGTGGGGTATATGAGGTTTAGCAGCACCACTTCCAAAACCTACACAAATCGTTTACAGAGCAGGAGGTTATGAGAACACATCATCTAAAGCTTAAAGTTGTTTCTCAAAGCTAGTTATAGAATACAGTAGTGTAATCAACTCCTCTGGATATGGTGTCAAAAAAGGATTTTTCCTGCCTGCTGTTAACATCCTAATGCATGGATAATGCTGCTTGGTTAACAACTCGCCTCCTCTGCTTCTTCAAAGCTCAAAACTTTCACACTCAATGGATCAAATAAGCCTTGTTTTTAATACCCCTTTGGAGTTTGATCTTTAAGTTTGTTAAATTTTTTATTTATTTTTTGTCCGATTTGAATTTGTGGGTTTTGTCTCCCAATCTCAAAAGCCTAAAGTTTTATATATGTCAGTAATAATCCACAACTTCTCAATTTTTTTTCCAACCAAAAATAAATATCTCAACAAATCAGTGCTTCATTTGGTATTCTTCTTTATACTTCCATCACTTTGGTTTGTTCCATGTTCTTAGGTCCTTGATGACAACGACCTCACTCAGTCACACACTCGCTTATATTTTCTAATCCCCATAAATCAACAACTCAATTACTTCTTCTAATCCCAATTCTTCTATCATATAATTACCATTAATAATACATATCTGAAATCGTAATCTATGTGATAGAATTGAGAAAGAATACAACAACAACAACAACAACAAAGCCTTTTCCCACTAAGTGGGGTCGGCTATATGAATCCTAGAACGCCATTGCGCTCGGTTTTGTGTCATGTCCTTCGTTAGATCCAAGTACTCTAAGTCTTTTCTTAGAGTCTCTTCCAAAGTTGTCCTAGGTCTTCCTCTACCCCTTCGGCCCTGAACCTCTGTCCCGTAGTCACATCTTCGAACCGGAGCGTCAGTCGGCCTTCTTTGCACATGTTCAAAATCACCGGAGCCGATTTTCTCTCATATTTCCTACAATTTCGGCTACTCCTACTTTACCTCGGATATCCTCATTCCCAATCTTATCCTTTCTCGTGTGCCCACACATCCCACGAAGCATCCTCATCTCCGCTACACCCATTTTGTGTACGTGTTGATGCTTCACCACCCAACATTCTGTGCCATACAACATCGCTAGCCTTATTGCCGTCCTATAAAATTTTCCCTTGAGCTTCGGTGGCCTACGACGGTCACACAACACGCCGGATGTACTCTTTCCATCCAGCTCGTATTCTATGGTTGAGATCTCCATCTAATTCTCCGTTCTCTTGCAAGATAGATCCTAGGTAGCGAAAACGATTGCTTTTTGTGATCTTCGCTAGATTGCTCCGGTCATTAGTGTGGATAAGTATATAAATGGATAGAGATAGGAAAGCAAACACAAGATGTACGTGGTTCACCCAGATTGGCTACGTCCACGGAATAGAAGAGTTCTCATTAATTGTGAAGGGTTTACACAAGTACATAGGTTCAAGCTCTCATTTAGTGAGTACAAGTGAATGATTTAGTACAAATGACATTAGGAAATATTGTGGGAGAATGATCTCGTAGTCACGAAACTTCTAAGTATCGGAGTGTGGTGTCGTCTTGACTTGCCTTATCTGTCTCATAGGTAGATGTGGCATCTTCTCTGGAAGTACTCTTCCTCCATCCAGGGGTGGTATCTTTAACTGGTGGAGATGCACAAGGTAATGTATCAATTTCACTTGAAGCTTACTTGTAGTTTCAGGCTTGGTCAAGCGCGATACAAACCATGTAGTAGGAGTCCCCCAAGTCGCCGAGCTAGGGGGTCTGCTGAAAGAGGTGACAGACAAGGTAAGCAATCAGAGCTCCGACTGATTGTTCACCTTCTCCCCATCTTGCAGCAGCATGAAGGATAAAGAGAAGAAAAATGAGAAGAGATGATATGAGATACTTTTGCTTTTGAAGAAGTAACTTTCCACATGCTTATTCTTGAACTGAGCTGGAGGGTTTTCTGGTTTCCTCCAGAGTATAAGGCCGACTGAAGAATTTGAGGGTCAAAACAAGTCCATCAAATCTAGAGTACGTTCCACCCTGCTGATATGGGATACTTTTGCTTTTGACAGAGTAATGAATGTATCGGCACGTGTGCTGTTACGCTTGTCTCCACATGCTTCCTTGTATCCTTCGCACTTGCCCTATCTGTTCCTCAAGCAGATGCGGAATCTTCCCTGGAAACATAAGATGTTGAAGATGAGTACTCGAGAGCAATGCCAGGTAAGTAATCAGGTAAGGGGTTCCAGGCAGTCAGTTCCTGGCTGGAAGCTTGATTCCAAGTGCTGACTGATTGCTCTCTTTCTCCTTGTCTTGCAGGTAAAAACAAGGCCAAAAGAAAAGACAGGGAAAAAGCATGATATGGGATACTCTTGCTTTTAACCCTGATGATATGAGATATTCTTGCTCTAGTATAGCTTGTTTGCAGAGGTATTATCGGGGGGAAAGAAAGCTGAATATTTCGAAAGGCTTCGTTGGGAGTGCCCTCTCAGATATGATGAAGGGTTGAGCATTTTTGCAGGTCTGCCTGTCCGTTGGGGATGGAGGTCGACATATATAGGAGTCTCCCTAACAACAAGTAGTAATGCTATTCCTTTACCCTGCTTGGTCATAGCACAATAGTGGGAGCTGCCAGTTTCACATGTTTTAACTCTGTCAGAGCACTTTGAAAAAGTGGTCTGTGGTATCTGGCTCTCGAGATTCGGAGAACGATGCCTCTTCGATTTTTGAGAAAGCAATCATGCTGGGGGTATGACTCTCGAGATTCGGAGAGCAGTGTCTCTTCGATTTTTGAGGAAGTAATCATGTTGGGAGTCTGGCTCTCGAGATTCGGAGGGCGGTGCCTCTTCGATTTTGAAGCAAGCAATCTTGTTGGGAGTGTTGTCTCGAATGTGAGTAAAGGTTGGGCATGTTTGCTAGTCTACCTTGCCACGAAGCACAAAGGTTGACACACAGGGACTTTCCAATTATCCAGCAATGGTACTGTTCCTTTACCCTCTCTTCGATTTTGAGAAAGTAGTCATGTTGGGAGTCTGGCTCTCGAGATTCGGAGGACGGTGCCTCTTCGATTTTGGAGCAAGCAATCTTATTGGGAGTGTTTTCTCGAATGTGAGTAAAGGTTGGGCATGTTTGCTAGTCTACCTTGCCACGAAGCACAGAGGTTGACACACAGGGACTTTCCAATTATCCAGCAGTGGTACTGTTCCTTTACAGTTGTGGGTAATAATATGGTAGCTAGACCTTCAAAATTTATGTGTCTAAACTTTTGTTAGTGCTGTTTCTTTGCTATTCTTTTACCTTTCTTGGTCAGAGCGATGTAGTGGGAGCTGCAAGCTTCACGTGCTCAACTTTGGCAGAGAACTTTGGCAAAGTTATTTGTGGTACCCATGAGCTATTGTTGCGTGTGGGAAGTGGGTGATTGAACAGTAAGATTCATGTGCTTTCTACTTCACCAGAAGTCTTCGACAGAATGCCCATAATTTCTGCAAAGCTGAGTGTGCGTGTGACAGGTGCTGACAAGGCTAGAAAAGTAGGTGCCTCTTCGATTTCTGAGATCGGCCCTCGTGGTCTCTGAGCAGCCCAGCTTTTGAGAAAGCGAGCGCCTCTTCGATTGATTCGGAGAACGATGCCTCATCGATTTTTGAGAAAGCAATCATGCTGGGGGTCTGGCTCTCGAGATTCGGGGAGCAGTGTCTCTTCGATTTTTGAGAAAGTAATCATGTTGGGAGTCTGGCTCTCGAGATTCGGAGGGCGGTGCCTCTTCGATTTTGGAGTAAGCAATCTTGTTGGGAGTGTTTTCTCGAATGTGAGTAAAGGTTGGGCATGTTTGCTAGTCTACCTTGCCACGAAGCACAGAGGTTGACACACAGGGACTTTCCAATTATCCAGCAATGGTACTGTTCCTTTACCCTCTCTTCGATTTTTAAGAAAGTAGTCATGTTGGGAGTCTGGCTCTCGAGATTCGGAGGACGGTGCCTCTTCGATTTTGGAGCAAGCAATCTTATTGGGAGTGTTTTCTCGAATGTGAGTAAAGGTTGGGCATGTTTGCTAGTCTACCTTGCCACGAAGCACAGAGGTTGACACACAGGGACTTTCCAATTATCCAGCAGTGGTACTGTTCCTTTACCCTTGTGGGTAATAATATGGTAGCTAGACCTTCAAAATTTATGGGTCTAAACTTTGTTAGTGCTGTTTCTTTGCTATTCTTTTACCCTTCTTGGTCAGAGCGATGTAGTGGGAGCTGCAAGCTTCACGTGCTCAACTTTGGCAGAGAATTTTGGCAAAGTTATCTGTGGTACCCATGAGCTATTGTTGCGTGTGGGAAGTGGGTGATTGAACAGTAAGATTCATGTGTTTTCTACTTCCCCAGAAGTCTTTGACAGAATGCCCATAATTTCCGCAAAACTGAGTGTGCGTGTGACAGGTGCTGACAAGGCTGGAAAAGGCTGGAAAAGTAGGTGCCTCTTCGATTTCTGAGATCGGCCCTCGTGGTCTCTGGGGAGCCCAGCTTTTGAGAAAGCGAGCGCCTCTTCGATTTTTGAGATCGGCCTTTGTGGTCTTTGAGCAGCCCAACTTTTGAGAAAGCAAACACCTCTTCGATTTCTGAGATCAACCCTCGTGATCTCTAAGCAGCCCAGCTTTTGAGAAAGCAAATGCCTCTTCGATTTCTGAGCAGGCGCCTCTTTGATTTCTGAAGCTTCGTCGAGTGCAGATTTTTATAGGGGCTGGCATTAAGTTCCAAAGCACACTTGAATCTCCACCAGTAGAAGCTTCATTCTTGCACTTCTAAGATCTTGATTTGTCCGACCTCTTCTCTCTTCAACACCTTTGAAAATGTCTGGCCCCTCCGACCGTCGTTTTGACTTGAACCTTGTTGAAGAGGCAGCCCCGCCTTCTCCAGACAACATATGGCGCCCATCCTTCGTCTCCCCTACTGGTCCTCTTACCGTTGGGGATTCCGTGATGAAGAATGATATGACCGCTGCGGTGGTGGCCAGGAACCTTCTCACTCCCAAAGATAACAGACTACTTTCCAAACGGTCTGATGAGTTAGCTGTTAAGGATTCGCTGGCTCTCAGTGTTCAGTGTGCAGGTTCTGTGTCTAATATGGCCCAACGCCTATTTGCTCGAACCCGCCAAGTTGAATCATTGGCGGCTGAAGTGATGAGTCTCAAACAGGAGATTAGAGGGCTCAAGCATGAGAATAAACAGTTGCACCGGCTCGCACATGACTATGCTACAAACATGAAGAGGAAGCTTGACCAGATGAAGGAAACTGATGGTCAGGTTTTACTTGATCATCAGAGATTTGTGGGTTTGTTCCAAAGGTATTTATTGCCTTCGTCTTCTGGGGCTGTACCGCGTAATGAAGCTCCAAATGATCAACCTCTGATGCCTCCTCCTTCTAGGGTTCTGTCCAGTACTGAGGCTCCAAATGATCCCCCTCCGGTGCCTTCTCTTTCTGGGGCTCTACCGACTGCTGAGACTTCTCCAAAGCAACCTTTGTGAAGGCTCCCTCTTGTGTGCTTATTTTGACTCATGTATATGTACATATTTGTAGCTTATCGGGGATATCAATAAATAAGCTTTCCTTCATTTCAACGTATTGTGTTAAATACACCAAAGCCTTCTTCGCTAAGTTCTTTGAATTTTCTTTTGTTAAAGCTTGTATGTTGAAGCTTTCTGAGTGGAGCATGTAGGTTGGGGTAGTGTTCCCTTAATTTCCCGAGTGAGGAAAACTTCTCAGTTGGAGACTTGGAAAATCCAAGTCACTGAGTGGGATCGGCTATATGAATCTTAGAACGCCATTGTGCTCGATCCTGTGTCATGTCCTTCGTTAGATCTAAGTACTCTAGGTCTTTTCTTAGAGTCTCTTCCAAAGTTTTCCTAGGTCTTCCTCTACCCCTTCGGCCCTGAACTTCTGTCCCATAGTCGCATTTTCGTCTCTTCGATTTTTGAGAAAGCAATGATGGACTCAACGGGTGGCATTTCTTCATCTTTCTGTGCAGCGTGAACTCTTCAAAGTGTGGCTTCTGCTGCAATATTTTGATACAAAACAAAACCTCCATAATCAGATTAATTAGGGTTTTTTCTTCATAGTTTCATGTTCTTCAAAAGATATATGATGTAAAATATACTTGAGTATTATCACTGTATAAAAATGAATTAAGAAATATACTTGGTAATCAGCATACTTGATTGAAAATGAACTGACTGTTAAGAGTAAATTCATAAGAACTTACCATGTACTTGAGCATTATTCAACATTCCATTAAGCACAAACAAAATTTAATCTACACGTAGATGAGATAATACAGGTTTTGGTGTTAAGCCAAATGCAAGAAGTCAGATAAGTGAAGAAATAAGAACCTTGACAGCTCATCATTTCTTATACTTTGGACTCAGTGTTGGAAACTTGTCTACCAGGCATAACATTTGAAACATTATTTATTCATATGAATGTGAGAATGATTACTTTCAATGGCATTCCATCTAGAAATGTAAAGGGAAACTGTAATCAAATTCATCTATACTTCACCGTGTCCATGACTTGCGAATTTTCTAAACGACACAATAAATAACAGAGATTAGTGAGAGTTGAATCAAATGAATCAGTAGTGTAAAACTGACGAAATGCTTACAAAGTTAACTCCAATTGTGCTGATGTAGCTGACACACCCCGACCTAAAATCAAGGCATGCTGGCCGTCACGTGAGGGTGACGTAGCCATGTGCGCAGTGCAGAAGTGATTATGATATAAAAATGTGAGTAAATAAAAACCAAGCTAACTAATTTACACTACACGAATAAATAGGTGCGAGTGACGAGATTTAAGTGTAAACACACATAATCAGAGCATAGGTAGCCTAAGTGCAGTCCAGTATGATAGATACTAATTATACAATACCAGAAGGATGGTCCTACATTAGTTACAGTATGTTAGAACCGCCACAACCTCCTCGCAAGCCACCAACAAGCACGCCTACCTAAAACCTGGAGGGGCGCAAAACAGAAAGTGTGAGTGGGCAAAAATAAAGCTTTAAAAAAAAAACACTTCTCTTTCCAAAAGTAATAACCTCTTGCCGTAAAACCTATATAATTTCCCAGAAAATAGAATACTTATCTATGTCGAAACCATGCTTGAAATAGCCACATCCACATGTATGTCATGCCAAATATCTCAACATAATGAATTAAGTAAACCAGGTGAAGTAAATCAATGAAAAGTAATATGTCAGCCGGATCCACCTATTGTGGCCTGTACGACTAAACCTATAGCTCATCAAATGCTTGCACACGAGTAGGAACCATCTAAAGTGGTATGTACGACAAGACTAGGTGTAAATAATTATGCTTAAGTGCTACGATCACATGAAGACTGTGCGAATAATCGCAGGTCACCTACGAGTTGGAACCACCTATAGTGGTCTGTACGACATGACTGTGCACCAAACTTGGATCCAAGGTGAGCATGCGGTGTGGGAGGTGAACATCATGTGAATGTCTGTGCCCTAGCCACGGGTAGGAACACTAACACCGGGGTGCAAGTTCATAATCATTAATACCTATACTCACCTGGAACTTACCTATGCGTCCACAACGTCAACAATATTATACACAACTATTAGAAGCATATTCTAAGATATAAAGTATTCGATATGGCATTTAAATCATAAAATCATTTAAATCAACTTTTATGGGAAAAATGTAAAGCATATATATATATGTGTGTGTCTATATATATATATATATATATATATATATATATATATACTGAAAACCAAAAGCCCACTCACTGGTATGTGGCATGGTCGTAACCCCCGAGTCTCGCCTGACTGCGCTCGTCCTCAGGAAACTTCTCACCTATATGTGAAACAACTATTTTAACGTTATTTTAAGCACATAACCAAACTATGTAATAACTTCTCATACGTTGCTCAATTGGGGTATTTGAATATATCATCGTGGCCTACTCAACACCACGAACATCCCCATATTTTTAGAAAAATTTTCTAAGTTCCCATGCGCCCTCACGCGCCGGCCAAGGCACGGCCACACATGTCGCCCACGTGCAGGCATGTGCCTGGCACACTGATGGATTCCCTAACAGCGTTAGGGAATATTCCGTTAAATAACAACATATTCCATCTAATTTACCTGATGCCGTTAGCATATTCCGTCAAAGAACCATCTAAAGTGGTATGTACGACAAGACTAGGTGTAAATAATTATGCTTAAGTGCTACGATCACATGAAGACTGTGCGAATAATCGCAGGTCACCTACGAGTTGGAACCACCTATAGTGGTCTGTACGACATGACTGTGCACCAAACTTGGATCCAAGGTGAGCATGCGGTGTGGGAGGTGAACATCATGTGAATGTCTGTGCCCTAGCCACGGGTAGGAACACTAACACCGGGGTGCAAGTTCATAATCATTAATACCTATACTCACCTGGAACTTACCTATGCGTCCACAACGTCAACAATATTATACACAACTATTAGAAGCATATTCTAAGATATAAAGTATTCGATATGGCATTTAAATCATAAAATCATTTAAATCAACTTTTATGGGAAAAATGTAAAGCATATATATATATGTGTGTGTCTATATATATATATATATATATATATATATATATATATATATATATATACTGAAAACCAAAAGCCCACTCACTGGTATGTGGCATGGTCGTAACCCCCGAGTCTCGCCTGACTGCGCTCGTCCTCAGGAAACTTCTCACCTATATGTGAAACAACTATTTTAACGTTATTTTAAGCACATAACCAAACTATGTAATAACTTCTCATACGTTGCTCAATTGGGGTATTTGAATATATCATCGTGGCCTACTCAACACCACGAACATCCCCATATTTTTAGAAAAATTTTCTAAGTTCCCATGCGCCCTCACGCGCCGGCCAAGGCACGGCCACACATGTCGCCCACGTGCAGGCATGTGCCTGGCACACTGATGGATTCCCTAACAGCGTTAGGGAATATTCCGTTAAATAACAACATATTCCATCTAATTTACCTGATGCCGTTAGCATATTCCGTCAAAGTTGACGAAATATTCTCATTCTCCTTCCTTGGTTCGCCGGAGTCTGGGGCCGGTCACCGCTGCACTCGCCGATTTCTGGAAAAACTTCAAACCTTAATATCTTACTCATTTCAACACCAAATTTCATGAAATTTGTACCAAAATGAAGCTCTCAACAAGGAGAACATGATATTACCACATTGGAGTCCTAAAACCAAAGGAATTTGGCCGGAAAAATCTCAATAGCTTGGCCAACCCTGCAACTCGACAAACTCGAGTGTCTCGACGTCCAAAATCTTCCAAAATTCCTCTATAAGTTTCATGAAGAAGTTTTAAGACCTCCTAGAACTTCAAAACTCCACGAAACACTCGCAATCACCACGGAGCAATTTGCACCGCTTGCCGGAGCTCGAGTAACTTGAGTTCTACAGGTCCTCACGTCCAACTAAGGGTATGGCTCGACTCTTGAGCTTGCAAGGAGTCCAAAAACCACCTAATCTAACTCGATCCGTGAGTGCTGAAGCTAGATGAGGAGATGACTATACGGTTTGTACGGACAAATGAAAAATCAAGAGAGAGAGAAGGAGAGAAAGAGGGTTGCATGTGTGAGTGTGTATGTGTGGTGATCTGGATTGGGTACCATTTAAAAATCCCTAAGCTCTAATAGGGCTATCCCTTAAAGACTAAAAATTCATCCCAACTAACCCTAAATTTCTATTGGGTCCAACCAAGTAGGACATAATAAAAGTGGTCCATTATTTAAGCCCTTTTTCCCACTTTCTTAATCCATTTATACAATCACAACCCAAAGCTCAAGGGCAAAATAGTCATTTCCACGCTATCGAGGATAAAATAAATATAAATTCGGGACCGGTCGTCACAATAGCTATCCAAGTATGAATCATCCTATTTTGCGAAAAAACAAAATACATAAATCAGAAAGCACAAATATCAATCACCATAAAATCAATCGCAATGATGGAAAAGAAAATTAAGAAATTCGATAACTAATTGACCGCAACTTACAGCAAACCACAGAAGTAAATATCATAACTCAATCGCATTTTGTGGGAAAATATCAAACCTAAACAGAAGTCCACTGCAACTCCGATTTCAATATAATCAAACACAAACAAAATACCAAACTCAACTCCGATTATAAAAAGACTAAACTAAACTTTGAGTGAAACTTTCAATTGAATAACCCAGAATTTAAATTATTTACCTTGAGAACAGAGGGTTTTGGAGCCTACAAACAAACACCCAAAATTTGAAAAACCGACGAACCCAAAATCACAAAAACACCAAAACTAAAACACAGGATCGCATTTTCTTAGCTACCGAGCAAAAATTTACGAATCCAAAACTAAAATAAAAAAATCTGAAAAACTTACGGCTGGGTGAAGTCCGTACCTTGGATTTTGGTGTCATGGGTCTCCTTCCTAAGCAAAAAATTATTGCTGACTTGCATATGGAGCGTCTGCAAACCAAGTGGATGAGATAGTAAGGATGGGAAAAACAACCATTCTGGAGTCCTTGGTGAGGTTTTGCTTTGAAATCGAATTTATCTACACCAAAGAATACCTCCGGAAACGACAATGGACTTGCAAAGGCTTCTGAAGAAGGGTGAGATGCGAGCTTTTTCTGGCATGATTGGAAGCATCGACTATATGCGTTGGACTTGGAAAAACTGTCCAAGTGCATGTCAAGAAGCTTATGGGGACAAAAAAGGAGCCAAACGTATCATTTTAGAGGTGGTGTCATCATTTGATACATGAATTTGGCATGCTTTTTTCGGTGTTCCGGGAGCTCAAAATGACCTCAATGTCCTTACTTAATCCCCAGTGTTCAACAATGTCCTGCAAGGAAGAGCTCCTCAAGTCACATATACAATCAATGGAACCATACATGCTCAGGGGCATACTACCTAGCAGACGACATCTGCCCAATATGGACATCATTTGTCAAAATAGTGTCACGTCCACAAAGTGAAAAACAAAAACACTTCGCAAGATGTCAATAGGGGTGTAGGAAAGACGTGGAGCATTGTTTTGGTATCCTCCAAACTCATTGGGTGATTGTCAGAGGTGCTGCCAGATTGTTTGATTTAAAGTCGCTTTGATCCATCATGATGACGTGTATCATTCTTCACAACATGATTGTGGAAGATGAGTTTGATTATGATGCCATTGATGAATTTGAGCCAGACATGATGAACAATTCCAAAACACAGATATATTGTGCTCATGATGCCACCGAAGAACTTGTGCAACACGAGCTATTAGAAAGGGTTGGACATTACAATGACTTGATAGAACACTTTTGGTTGTTGAAACAAGCTCAAGAAACTTAAAAAAGAAGAACGCTCTTAGTTTGTTTGGTGTGTTTTTTAAGTTCATTTAGTGTTTTTATGTAATTTTATTTGGTGTGTTTTTTAAGTTCATTTAGTGTTTTTATGTAATTTTATTTGGTGTGTTTTTTAAGTTCATTTAGTGTTTTTTTTATTTGGTGTGTTTATGTAATTTTATTTGGTGTGTTTATGTTGTTTGAATAAAGATTATTTTAGTTTAAATAAGTTACCAAATTAAATAAAGATGCTCTTAGTTTAGATAAAGTACTAAATAAAATAAATATGAAATTACATAAATTACTAAATTCAATAAATACAAAAATTACATAAATTACTAAATTAAATAAATACGAAATTACATTCCAAAGTGATTGGAAAATTATGGGCTTCGATTAGACAACAAATTCCCTAGTCCCACGTGAATGGAAAATCATCACCTAACCAATTTGTGGTGCTAGGACCATCTCCACTTGCTCCTTCGTCTCTTGCACGCCTCCTTCGCACCATGTCCGCTTTCTCCGAATTCCAAAAATATTTAGAATTCGGAGATATCACGTCTACAGGTGTTTTCATAATATCACGATCTTGTTGAGCCCTTCTTTCTTCTTTAAGCATCTCCCTTTCTTGCCTAAGTAGCTCTCTTTCTCTTTCATTAGCTTGAAATAATCTCTCAACAGTTGCAGCTTTTGCCTCATCTCTAGCCTTGTAAGCCTCAAATTTAGTAATTTCCCGCGCCAAAGTCAATTCACCTTGGCGAGCAAGTTCTTCCATATATTTTGCATAATCATTCTTAGAAGAACTCCATCTTCTCTTTGAAGCCTTCTTACCTTAAGGCCTGAGTGGATAACGGGTTGACCCCGAAACTTGTTCAGGGGTTGCTTCTGGCACTTGTTCTGTGTTGCTTTCATGAACATGCAAGTCGTGATTTGGCGTAGAGTGTAGATGGGTGTTGTTCATGACAACTTCTGAACCGACATGCATAACTCTGAATTTGGGACAATCTTTGACAATATTCCAACATTCCCACCAATTGAATAATTTGTTTTTGACATTGTACCAAGCTTGTGCTTGAAGTGTCTACAAAATACGGGAGAAGAAAAAATTATAATCAAAGTAGCTAATGTAAATTTGGGTATAGTACAAACAAATAAATAATATATTGTTACCTGATTTGCGTAATTTTCTCCACTTCGAATATTAGTACTAGATTGTGCCAAGGCGTTTCTCCAATGAGTAAAAGATTGGCTGAGTATTCTCCAACAGCTTAAGAGCTATTGTTCCGTTCTTTTGCCACCAATTTTCTCAAGAAAAAGGGAATGAATATTGCTCCACATTTCTTGCAATTGCATCTCATAACCCGTAATCGGATCATGAGTAACTTCAACTCAGCTAGAACACAATGCAACATCTTCAATAAGCGTCCAATTCGTATTTGCATCATTGGCCATTTTTTGGAAACAAAAGTATATAGAAACTTTGAGAGAAAGATTGGAATGTGATTGAAAGTATTTGAGAAAATATGAAAGTGTGGTGTAAGGTGGAAGATAATGATAAGGTATTTATAGAAAAATAAAATAATCTTTTAATTAAAATTTGTTTTTTTTGGATTTTTTGGATTTTTTTATTAACTTAATTAATTTGTACCGTTGGATTACACAAAATTTGAAATCCAACCCTCCAGATTGTCACACGTGGCATAACGGTAACATATCAGTTTTTTTTTCTTTTTTTTTAAATTTTAAAGCCGAAAAACTTGGACCGTTGATCTAGATTCGAAGGGCTCAGATCATGCCATGTCATCTAGTCTTTGGGGAGTTTTGAATTTTTTTTTTACCGTTGGAAATTGAACGGTCCAAAAAAAAAAATAATTGTTGAAATCCAACGGCCGGGAGGGTGCCACGTTGCACCCAGCTACTGTTATAGACAACATGTCCAGAGCGGGCCCCATCGCCTACAAATCTTGTCAGTGACGCACCCCTACGTGCGCTTATGTTGAATGTGCCTGACGCAAAATTTTTAATAACGTGGCTAACGTCAGCCTTGCATCATCCCTCCCTCAAGCGCTCGGGTCTTGGATTTGCGCTTGAGATCTCCCTCAGGCTCCCCCTTAGCCCAATAGTGTGAATGGGTTGGAGCTGCTTAGGCTGGCAATTTGGGTTGTTGGAGCCACCGATCCCCTTGCCGTTTAACCACGTTGGACTTGCTCTTATATGATGGTAGCTGTGCACAGTTAGTGCAACAAGGTGGCTCATTCTAACTGATTTATTCTTTCCTGCTCCATATGCCAAGGAATTAGCTAGGAATGTTGAATGCATGGAAGTTGCTAATGCAGCCATTGTATATGTATTTTGGTTCATAATCAAACACTAACAAGAAGATCAAACTCTAAGCTTTTGGAGATGTAGTTTATTCATGATTATATATATACACACACACACACACACACACACACACACACACACACACACATATTTATCAAACAACTGAATAAATCATTTATTCATGATTATATATATATATATATATATACACACACACACATTTAGGCAATACCTAATATATTATTGATTTATGCAGCATGTGATTTATCAAACAACTGAATAAATCATTTATTCATGATTATATATATACACACACACACATTTAGGCAATACCTAATATATTGTTGATTTATGCAACATGTCATTTATCACACAACAGAATAAATCATTTATTCACAGAAGGCACATAGTACAATATTTTTGCCTTGACAAACTTTGTCAATTTGATTTATTCATTATATGGTCATACTTATACTGTCATTTATTGTCAGGAATTATTGAGCAACTAGATCCACTGATCAACATTGTTGCTGATTAAAGAAGTCTACCAACTTATAGACTGATGAGCCACGTGCTCATGGTGATCTCTTGTCTGACCGGACACCCACTTGCTTATCACCAACCAGGTGATCCAAAGTACGTTCAGTACTCTAAAATTATTCGGCAGTCTGCCGCTATTATCACCAACTAGGTGATCAAAAGTACATCCAGTACTCCAAAATTATTCAGCAGCCTGCCGTTATTATCACCAACCAGGTGATCAAAAGTACAACTCGTCCTCCAAAAAATCATACATAAGCATCACTCATGACAATCACCATCATACATGAGCATCACTCATGTCAATTAACATAAACATTCATGAGCATCACTCATGTCAACATCCATGAGCATCACTCATGTCAATCAGCTTCGAAAACTCCATTTACAGAGCTCTAGCTTCGAAAGCTTCATTTACAGAGCTCCAGCTTCGAAAGCTTCATTTACAAGAGCTCCAGCTTCGAAAGCTTCATTTACAAAGCTCCGACTTCAAAGCTTCATTTACAAAAGCTCCAGCTTCAAAGCTTCACTTTCAAAGCCTCACCTATAAAACTTCACTTTCAAAGCTTCACCTACAAAGCTTCAGTGCATGGTATACAAAAACCACCTCCGAACAACCGCCACTTCGGCCCATACATGGATTGAATTTGAAGTCTCCAGCCAACATACTCTGTTGACTAAAGACTGGGGGGACTACACTATGTACCATATATTGGGCTTCCTCAACTGGGCCTTATGAAAAATACTTGGGGGACTTAGCCTATTATTTATGTACTAATGAGCCAACCTTTATTCTATAAAAGGGACTCCCTCACTTTCATTAGAGAGCACTCATTATTCATGTATTGATGAGCGAACCCTTATTCTATAAAAGGGACTCCTTCACCTTCATTAGAGAGCATCGCCGCCTGCTGAGCAACCGTCTCGCCGCAAGCATCACTCCAAACCCATCACTTATGTATTGAGGAGCGAACCCTTATTCTATAAAATGGACTCCCTCACCTTCATTAGAGAGCATCGCCGCCTGCTAAGCAACCGCCTCGCCGTGAGCATTACTCATAACCCATCACTTATGTATTGAGGAGCGAGCCCTTATTCTATAAAAGGGATTCCCTCACCATCATTAGAGAGAATCGCCGCCTGCTGAGCAACCGCATCGCCGCGAGCATCACTCCTAACCCATCACTTATGTATTAAGGAGCGATCCCTTATTCTATAAAAGGGACTCCCTCACCATCATTAAAGAGCATCGCCGCCTGTTGAGCAACCGCCTCGCCGCTAGCATCAACTCTAGCCCATCATTTATGTATTGAGAAGCGAGCCTTATTCTATAAAAGGGACTCCCTCACCTTCAACGCCACAAGCCGAGCCAACCAAGGCAATATAAGCCACAAGCTGAGCAGCCTCGCAACATATGCTACTTCTAGTTGAGCATCATTTCACATTGAGCACTGCCTCATATCGAGTATCAGTTCTAGACGACATCTAGTTACTTCGGCCTACACATGGACTGAATTTCAAGTCTCCAGCCAAAAGAAGTCTCTTGACTGAAGACTTGGGGGATTACTGTTTGTACCATACTTAGGGCTTCCGTATTTAGACCTCGTATAAATACTCAGGGGACTCAAATGTAATTATGTAATAAATGAAGGGGCAAATATGTAATAAGTGATGAGCTCTTATTCTATAAAATGACTCATCACTCTCCTCATTAGGAGGTCAAGGCTTAGGCCATGGGAAGAGAGAAAATAGGCTAGAGAGCACACTGCCTCTAGCTTTCTTGTATATTCAACATTCAGAGTGAAACAATATCAACATCAGTGTGGACGTAGCCCAAACATTGGGGTGAACCACGATACATCTTGTGTTCTTTACTTTCTTGCAGATTCACGGTTTGATTTACGTTGTTTCAAGACCCTCCGGTTTTGTGCATCAACAATTACTAATATTTGTTTCCAAGTAGATAGTAGTAGAGGTCCTTGAAGTTTGGTGCACAAATGTTACGTATCCTAGCATTTCTCTTATTTGTTTCCAAGTACAAGTAGAAGTACCACTAGAAGTAAAAGTCCTAGAAAATAGAAATTCCCAGAACCCTAATCAAACTACAATATATAATGTCACTCAGTACTACAGTCTGGTGGTATTCTTTTCACTTGAAAGTGAGAGGTCTTAGGTTTGAATCTTGTAAATGGCGAATTAGATACCAAATTAGGCTTTCTATTGTGTGGCTTAGCCAAAACTCCTCATTCCTTATTGTCAAGGTATAAAAAATCGATAATACCGGCGATATTTCGCCGATATTATCATTTTTTTGGGAGTTCGATATTTCTACACATATCCAATAGGTTTTCGTCAAAATATCGAGATAATATCGATAATATCAATAATATTGCAATATTAGCGATAATATCGCGATATTAGCGATATTATCGCGACATTGCTTGAAGGCGACGCTGATGGAGTAGACAGCGACGGGCATGAGGGCCTTGAGCATCTGGATGAAGGAGACGAAGAGGAAGATGTAGGCGGAGTTGGAGAGCCAGAGGGAGAGGGAGTAGAAAGTGTCGATGGGGATGACGGAGGAGAGGTAGAGGTCGTGGGACATGGTGACGGGCTCGACGAGGAGGAAGGCGAGGGAGGAGCAGAGGGAAAGGAAGTAGAGGGCGCCGATGGGGATGACCGATTTGAGGTAGAGGTCACGGCACGGGAGATGGAGATGACGCTGACGAGGCGGAAGACGCGGACGAGGGGGATCGAGAGATGATGTCTGTGTGTGTGTGGGAGAACTGGAGAAGGGAGAAGGGAAGGGAGAAGACTCAGAAGAGAGGAGGAAGGGAGAAGACTCAGAACTCAGAAGAGAAAAGGAAGGATCGAGAGACTGAGCTCAGTCTCTGTGTGTGTGTGTGGTGTGGGGGGTCTCGAATCTCGATCTCTGTGTGCGTGTGTGGTGGCGTGTGAGTGTGACTCACTCTCTGACTCTATGTGTGTGTGGTGGCGTGTGAGAAAAAAAAAGCATCCAATGATCCAAATAATTCAAAACCTGTCTCTAGCTTTCTGATCCAATGATCCAAATAACTTTTTGCAATTTCAGACCATGGACAACAAATAATAGTGCTTTCATAATGAAATCGTGTGCCACTGTGAGTCCGTGATATTCTTTCACATGCAAAACAGTGTGCCATTGTTTGTTATATTCTTTCACCTTATCAAAGGTGGAGTATCAGAGGCATTTAGAGCATTTTCGTTTCTTCTTCTTCCCTTACCATTTTCAAAGCCATTCCAGATCCATTCCAAAGCTTGAACACAAAGGGTTCCATATTTAAGGTAAGTTTACAAACTTATATTTATATTATTGTAATTTATACAACAACAAATAAATTTGTGTGGACTCGTATGTTAATTTTTTTAAGTAATTAATACTTGCATGTTAATTTTTGTAAGTAATTAAGTAATGTTAACAATTACATGTTAATTTTTTTAAGTAATTAAGTAATGTTGTATAATTATTCCCTAGGATAATTTTAATATGTTTAATGTTATTTATTATTTTATTAATATTAGGTTTTATTATCAAATTAGATTATTATTCATTAATATTAAGTTTTTTTTATTATCAAATTGGATTATTATTTATTAAATTGGATTATTATTCATTAAATTGGATTATTATCAAATTGGATTATTATTCATTAAATTGGATTATTATCAAATTGGATTATTATTCATTAAATTGGATTATTCATTAAATTGGATTATTATCAAATTGGATTATTATTCTTTAATATTAGGTTTTATTATGAAATTGGATTATTTTTCATTAATATTAGGTTTTTTTTTTATCAAATTGGATTATTATTCATTAAATTGGATTATTCATTAAATTGGATTATTATCAAATTGGATTATTATTCATCACCATGTTTTATATTAGGATTATTTTTTTTATCAAATTGGATTATTATTCATTAATATTAGGTTTTATTATCAAATTGGATTATTATTCATTAATATTAGGTTTTTTTTATTATCAAATTGGATTATTATTCATTAAATTGGATTATTATCAAATTGGATTATTCATTAAATTGGATTATTATCAAATTGGATTATTATTCATCACCATGTTTATATTAGGATTTTTTTTATCAAATTAGATTATTATTCATTAATATTAGGTTTTATTATTCCATATTATTTGTATAATTACTTAAATTTTTACAATCATTTTCTTTACTTCGTATTTAATTCTTCTGTAGAATAACTTTATTATTTAGGTTCTCTTATTTTATCAAAAAATAATTGTCTAATTTTCATGAAAAATAAATATAGGTACGTTTAAGATGTCGAGTGGAGTTACTAAACGTGATCCAGCTTGGGTTTTCACATGGAGACCCAATAGACGGAAACAAACATGGCACAATTTGCAAATATTGTGGTCGGGTAATGAAGAGTGGCGGAGTGACACGACTTAAGTACCATCTTAGTGGATTAGATCCAGCAAAAAATGTCCAACGATGCGATAATGTCCCCCCAGAAGTTAAGGCATTCATCAGCACATTATTAAAAAATAAAAAACAGCAGAAGGAAAAGATAACACATGGAATGGAAAATATTCGAGCTGGGCTACGGGGAGAAGTTTATGGCCAAGCGGTTGACAGTGATGATGATGACGATGAGGACGAATGTGATGATGACATGGGACCTAAAGAATGACGCAGTTTGAAACAAGCATTACGTGCCTCCAAACAGTCAGAATGGGAAAGAGAACACCTTCATAAAATTCCTAATAGAGCACAAGGTTCCGGGACAAGTGGTGGTGCACAAATGAGACGGGGAGGCAGTCTTAGAGAATCACAACCAACACAACCAATAGCCCCAAGTTTATATAAGTCATCCAAAGCATGTCAAAAGAGTGTTTGGAGTTATTTCACTGGAGGTAATGTGAATGAGGGAATGGGGCGTCTAATTAGCAAGTTCTTTATCTATGAAAATGTCCCTGCTGAGAAAGCATCATCACATCATTTCAAAAATATGGTAGTGGGATGTCAACAGGCCGGTGTTGGAGTACAACCTCTCACTCCCTATGAGATAAGAAACAAATATTTGGATATGGAGTATAAAGACATTGGCGAGTATGTTAACAAGTTGAGGGCAAAGTGGGAAACTAATGGTTGCATAATCATGTGTGACGGATGGACCGGCCCGACCAGGTTGTCTATCATAAACTTCATGGTATACCCCAAGGGAAAGACAATTTTTTTTTAAGTCTGTTGATGCTTCAGATCATATAAAGAACTACAAGTATATTTACAAATTATTGAGGGATGTAATCATGGAGGTGGGAGAGCATAATGTTGTCCAAGTCGTGACCGACAACGGTTCTGCATTTGTCAAAGCTGGAAAAAAGTTAATGAAGCATCATAATGTGTTTTGGACATCATGTGCAGCACATTGTATTGATCTCATGTTTAAGGCAATGGGGAAGAGAGAGAATGTTGCTACTATGGTAAAAAGAGCTAGAACGATCACAAATTATATTTACAATCACGGTTGGTTGTTGGCAAAGATGCGTGAATTTTGCAAAGGAGAAATTATTCGTCCAGCTACCACTCGATTCGCCACCAACTATATTGCATTAGACAACCTACTTAAGAAGAAAGCAGGGTTGAAGCAACTATTCACTAGTGACGATTGGGCTAACCACAATTTCAGCCGCTCAAATGCAGGTCGTATGGTGGAAAGTATAGTGCTTGATCATACTTTTTGGACTCAATCAGAACATGTGTGCCAAGTGTTTGAACCTCTTTACAAGGTTTTACAGATTGTTGACACAGAAGTGTATCCTACTATGGGGGCAGTATATGAGTTGATGCGTGTAGTGAAGGATGAATTGGAAAGAAAACATGGTGCAAGGTGGGTCATAAAGATAATTGAAGACCGATGGTATAAAACATTATACCACGATTTGCATGCAGCAGGTATAAATTATGTCATAATTTGCAATTCATTTCTTTAGTTGCATAAATATTATTTCTCTTATTAGAGTATGTGTTTCTTTGAACATCATATTATTTGAATCCTCGATACCAATACAGACCCGGTGTTGGAGATGATGGTACCCTTATACGTGCTGTATATAATGTATACTCTATATTAGACCCTGCATCACCAGCAGTTGGCCAATTTGGAAATGAGGTATACAATTACTTAAATTATAATAATTACTTTGTTGGATTAAACTAACACGATTTATTGAATTCAGCTAACATGGTTTAAAGATGCAAGAAGAACTTTTGGAGAACCAACATCAATTGCTGCTCGAACAACAATGTCTCCTAGTGAGTGTAAACATATTTCACTATAAGTTTATAATAGAATTTGTTGGAGTTATTAGGCTTATCAACATTGTTTTTCATTGTAGCTGAATGGTGGATCATGTATGGGACCGATACACTAACTGTAAGAAAGTTAGCAATCAAAGTATTATCACAAACAGCTTCCTCATCTGCTTGTGAAAGAAATTGGAGCACATTTGCACTCATACACACAAAGCAAAGAAATAGGTTGGCTCATAGTAGGTTGGAAAAATTAGTTTATTGCTACTACAACATGAAGCTTCAAATTCGAGATAAGGAAGCATAAATAGATCATGTCGACCGTGGTCACCCACTAGATGTGTTTGATATTGTTGGTGAAGATGATGATACAGAGGGTAATCAACTTTATCAATGGATTAGACCTCTTTATTTAGATGATGGTGAAGGCAACCCAGCTCCTAGAGTTGCTGAAGAAACACGTAATGAAGGGATAAATGTAGAAAGAGTATTAGAGGAGGAGGTGGGATTTAGCAGCGCTGACTCTTTGGAAGAACTTTTGCGCCCAAGACCAAGAAACACTGGAATTCCACCTTCTTCCAATCCTACACAACCACAACATCGTGCTGATACTAATGATAGCTCTAGTACAAGATCAGCAGACTCACCTACCACCGGAGATGGGAATGATGAAGGATATAGTGGAGCTGGAGGTAGTGGAGCTGGAGGTAATGGTGGTGGATATGGAAACTATGTTAGATCACCTCCCGGATTTATGAGCCCATTCACTGGTGAGGCAAACTTCAGGCATGCAACACAGGATGATGACTATGGCAGTAGGCGGGCAGGACCAGGAATTGGTGCCATAGGGAAGGACTATACTCGTAGAGAAAGAGGCAAGGGGATTTTGTCAAGTCAAGAAGATGACTCGTTATCTATAACTTCGGACTCTGTTGGATTGGAAAGTAGTAACTATGGTTATACTCATAACCAACCATTTCCCTACCCTTTATATCCCAATCCTGTTAGGATGAAATTGAGCGACTCATGGAAACAATCCGAGACTCAATCTTCAAATGATTTTGCTTATGGACAAGGTCAACCAATCTCGGATCCATATGGGTGGCATGTTAACAATTACATGCAAAACTATTTTGGGGATTTATCATTTGATAACTACTCTTCACAATACACTCACTCTACACATAGAGATGATGAAGATAGTGAAAAATTTGAACCTCATAGGAACTCTATGTGGTATTAAGTCACTCATGTATCTTACCATGCAATGTATAAAGTGTAAAATATTGTACTAATTCATTATATATAAATGATTATGGTGTGTTTAGACTTCTTTCATTAATTACTACATATTTTCTACACTCACAATGTTTGTCACCTCGCTATATAATCAACTTGATAATGTTAAATCCATCATGCAATGCATTTCCTTTCAATTTTTTATGATAAACTAATAGATAATTGACTAAATAAACATCTTGCAAAGTTTTAATAAAAATTTCCAAGTTCTTTTTACAATTTCCGTGGTTTCCATGTAATTTTTATCGATATCAATATTATCCCGATATTTCCATCGATATTTTCACGTTTTCAAACTACCGATATTTTCGATATTACCGATATTTAATACCTTGCTTAGTGTAAAATATCGATGAACTAAAAAAAAAAAAAAAAACTGCAATATATAATGTTTCCCTCTACCCTTCATAATTAACAGGTCTCTCACCCAATTCCAATCGCTAGGTTTTCATCTCTAATCTCTCTCTCTCTCTCTCTCTCTCTCTCTCTCCCCCCGTCATTCAGTCTCTGGTTTTTAGGGCATTCTTAGGATTTTGAATCAAGTAGTTTTCCTCTAGGCTAGAGATTTTTGAGACTTTCGTGGTTCAGCATTTGATTTTAGGGATGCAGATAGCGCCATGGCTAAGTCTCGGATAGTTTTAACAATGTGGATCTCCGCCCGAACCGCCGAAATTCAGGTACAGAATTCGGGGACATGTGGTTTAATTATGGGATGCAGTTTTCGTCTTCGATCAGCGTTTGATTCCTACACCGTTGCTTGCAAGGCATTTTTTGAGCATGCACCGTCTTAATCTGATTCCGGTTGGGGCTGAGCAACTTGATGTTTCACATCGAAGATGTCTCTGTTGTAGCTGAGTTAATTGATAACTTGATTGTGAAGCTTGTACCTGGATGGAAACCTTCATCGGAGTTGTCTCTAGCGAACAAAGATGGGTATGGTGGGCTAAAGAGGGAGCTTGATGCTATTGGTAGCAACATTTCTCGAAATTAAGGGAAGAAGACATGCAGAGTGCAAAGAAGAGTTGGATAGCAGAAAATGTTTGGCCTTGTACATACATTTGCGTTTACGGTTAGTAATGAAGATTTTCTTGTTCCAAAAAAAAGTGTTTCTTTTGCCTACTATGTAGGTAACTTTGTGGCGCATGTGGAGGTAATTTTTCTCTCTGCTCTAGGCATAGTTAAAGATAGGATAAAATTTGTTTTGTATCCAAGACGCCATTTTAGTAGCACCATCACCTCAATACTGTCTATTACCAAGTTATTGCATGTACGTATTCTTTTGAATGATGGTGCTGTTTTTTTCCGATAACAAGATAGAACTTCCCCATCTAAATAGCTCATATTTATGCTTGCTAAAATTAAAAGTATGTTTAGATTATGGGGTACCAAAACGTAACATTATTCTTATAAACATCTGTGAACACTAAATACATGTGAAAAATTATAAAGTATTAAGCCAGAAAGCATTCTAACATAATGATTAAGACCTAAACTAGGGTTCCGCCCTTCACATACTCGGTGAAGGCCAAGGCTACGAGACCCAACATGGCCAACCTTCCATTTATGAGCTCAGCATCTGGGGTCATGATCCCATCCGATTCTGATTCCACGCTGAGTCCTTTAAATAGAGGAATCAATGATGCCACTGTTAGCAAAATACTAGTTCCAAGGAACAATGAGACTCCACCATTGGATATCTGAGCGAACACATCCTGCCCCTTGTATAGTTCCGTTGCTATAGCTGAAACAAACCCAACCATTGCAAGTCTGCCGTTGATCCTCTCCGGCACTGGCCCACTGAATGCAAACAAGTCTGAAAACTTTGTCCTAGCCTGCTATGAGATATGTGTCACATATTATCCATGTGTGAATGCCACAATAACAACATATTGCTATGGAACTCCTTTCCAGTACATATATACATTGGGGTAGCTAAATTTAATCTTTGGATAAATATTCGTGTACTGCTCTCGAATAAATTGGTTGGACTTATATCAATACCGACATACAAGCTTGTAGTTCCTTTGACAAAGTCCAATTATCTTGATTTTGAAGTTTTAAACGTACAAATGCATAATTAGCATGAGTAAGGTAATATTCATTAAACTTTTAATGGTTAAGACAATACAACAAATAAATAACGGATCAATTCAAGTAACACTAGACACTTAAACAAAACAATACCTTGCCGGGAGAAGGTGTAGGAGGTGGTGGTGGTGGATATTTTGATGCATTTGTAACTGTAGATGGTTGTTTCTTCTGACCATCCTACAAATGAAAAATAAATCAGATATAGAGCGTAATTAGTATCATTATTTTATAAATATATGTACTTAAGATGCACATATATAAGCCAA
The DNA here is from genome assembly GCF_916048215.2 of Malus sylvestris. Taxonomy (NCBI): domain Eukaryota; kingdom Viridiplantae; phylum Streptophyta; class Magnoliopsida; order Rosales; family Rosaceae; genus Malus; species Malus sylvestris. The sequence goes on from NC_062272.1 coordinate 16,925,168, forward strand.
ATAACGAAGAAGACAGAAGAATAGAATAATTACCTTGGCCATTGAGCATATCCTTATTGGAGGGTAGCTGTGCACAGTTGGTGCAACAAGGTGGTTCACTCTAACTGATTTATTCTTTCCCGCTCCATAAGCCAAGGAATTAGGTAGGAATGTTGAATGCATGAAAGTTGCTGATACAGCCATTGTATATATATGTATTTTCGTTCTTGGTTAAACACTAACAAAAAGATCAAACTCTAAGCTTTTGGAGACGTAATTTGTTATTACTTCTTGATATCAAAGTTTGAGCACCTTAGTTGCCTTTTATAAGGTAATGGTACCCTAGTGGGGGGAACTCTTTAAGCGGTGTATAGTTTGGCACCTCATCACCTTTTTACTTTCCCAATGACACTTGACCACGTCTGTTATAAAAAAAAAAAAAAAAAACTTACTCGAAACACACATTGTGTAGCTGTAATTATATGACTAGAGAAGAGAATAAAAAGAAGCATACTTCTCTTGAAGGAATGAGAGGCCGACGTACATGCATGGCTGCAGAACATACAACATTACTATCTAGCCAGTAGTGACCATCACGGGGTCACATTAATTTGTCGGGTCTTCAAATTTTTATGATCTTTTGAGCAAGGGAACGGTGTCTCACGGGACCACGACTCCTTTCAGCTAAGGGACACTGTACAGAAATAGCAGACACAATTGCACTAGAGAACGGATCTTTATGCTACATTTAGTTTCGTCCGCAAGAAAATGTTAGTTGAGCACTTGGTGGCCCACTCTCTCGGTCACTTTTGCATAACTGCACTTGATTGATAGCTAGGACAGCTTTGTGCGTTTGGTCTTGTCCATATATACCAGGTGCATGGTACGTATAAGAGACGTGGCTCCCCGCACACACTATAACCTCGCACACAGGGTTGGTTAATTTGTAGTTTGTGTTGTAAAATCGACGGTTGATGCAGTGGAATAAATAAATAAAACACAAAATTTACAATGTTCCTTTACAGTCAATGTGATTGGAGTACGTTATCGGGATAATAGTGGTTCTTTTATTATAATTAAGAATAATAAGAGTACAAAGATAATTCTCTAAAAAGAACAACCGATTAAAAGGCAGTGAATCTTTTTTTTTTATGTTATAAAAGACAGCGAATCTTTTTTTTATGTGATCTGAGGGACGTGGCTCCCCAAACACACCACAATGAACAAGTCGAAGAATTAATTCTGCTCCCTTTAATTTTTTAAGGTTTTTACTTTTCTAGTATTTTCAGCGTAGTGTAGCTATATGCACAAGTACACAATTAATATGAATTAGCACCAAGTTTAATTCTATATTGCAGTAGGCGTGTATGCGTTTTTGAAACTATTTACCGCTTTATACGACGACTAGCTAGTTTTTAACTTTTGGGTCCTAGTACATGTGTTAACATATATGAACTTGAAGCATAAAGCATTTGATAAGGGGATGTTACCAACCTTCACCTTATAAGTTCTTTATAATTTTAAAATTTCTGCATTGTTATTTAATAATAAAAAAAAATATTTTCACGGCCATTGTTAATCCAACAGTATCCTCCGGATCCTTTTTGTGAGGACCCTGGGGTCCGTTAATCGTGTCAGTTCATTATACATTGTGTGGTCAGTTTTCGTCAGGTACTGTTTGTGTTCAATTTTAAATAAAAAAATTAAAATGATTTCTGAATGCACGATCTACGATGAACGAAAACTATTCATGAATCCCCAAGATTCTCACAAAGAGGATCCGGATTCATCATTAATGATGTGCTCTGTCAGAAATATATAAAAATAGAAATCATCTAACCATTTAATTAGCAATATCATAATTTCATTGTTTACTAACGAACGTGGATTTAGTTAATTTTTGTAAAAATATCTTTAAAGAGTGATCTTGAAAATAGATGATTCGGATCATCATGAAACATTAGAGGATAAGAAATGAAAAAGGAGAAAATCTATAAAAAAAAATGCTAGCATTTCTTTTTTGACTAATATTAGGTAGACCAAATTTTCAAACCATATGATGTGTCAACAATAGAAAATAAGCACGTTAATCAACATTTAAGTAATAATTAATTCATCAATAACCACGTAATATAATTTACAAAATACAATTTAAATGGATGATTTCCCTAGCAGTACTGAACTTTTGATTTCCCCGCTAAACTTTTTAATTCAAAAACTAAGTACTCAAACTAATTTTTTTTGCCGATTACACCCCTACTATTAGTTTTTTATTCATTTCATCCAAATTTCTGTTAAATAAAAGCATGTACACAACATGTGAGGGTACTTCGGTCTCTTCATTCTTTAAAGTAATTGAAAACCCTAGATTTCTAAAATGTCAACATGTGCAAATATGTGTGATTCTATCACTTCTGTGTCTGAAGGTCTAGTGAAGTGACGCTTTTGTCCTCAAAGGAGTGTCACATGGTGTGCATGTGATAAGAGTTAACGTTAATTTGGATGGAATCTATGAAAAACTAACAGTATGGGGAAATCGGCCAAAAAAATTAGTTTAAGTCCTTAATTTTCCAATTAAAAAGTTTAGGAGGGAAATCGAAAGCTAAGCGAAAAGTTCAAGGGGAAATTAGCAGTAAACTCTTTTTTCTTTTATTTTATTTTATAAATAAGTGAAAATGAGAATTGCTAAATTCTTTAATCTAGATCATTTATAATAAGGGTAACGCTAAGAAGACTTAATTTATAAACTATATATGTAAATTAAATTATGTGTCAGCATTAAAAAAATAAGTATGATAATTAACACTTAATAATAATTCAATCATTAACAACTAACATCATTTAATTTACAAAATTTAATATTCCTAACATTATCCTTATGATAATAATAATTGATTCCGAGTACATAGTAATAGAGGTCCTCGAAAATCAGAAATCCCAAAAACCCTAATCCAAGTCCATAAGTTTGGTGCACAAGTACAAGTACCACTAGAAGTAGAAGTCCTAAAAAATTGAAATTCCCAGAAACCCTAATCAAACTACAATATATAATGTTTCCCCCTACCCTACATAATTAATTAACAGGTCTCTCTCCCAATTCCAATCGCTAGGTTTTCATCTATAATCTCTCTCCCTCCCTCCGTCATTCAGTCTCTGGTTTTTAGGGCATTCTTAGGGTTTTGAATCAAGTAGTGTGCCTCTCGGCTAGAGATTTTTGAGACTTTCGTGGTTCAGCATTTGATTTTGGGGATGCAGATAGCGCCATGGCTAAGTCTCGGATAGTTTTAACAACGGGGAGCTCCGCCGCGAACCGCCGAAATTCTGGTACAGAATTCGGGGACATGTGGTTTATGGGATGCAGTTTTTGTCTTCGATCAGCGTTTGATTCCTACACCGTGGCTTGCAAGGCATTTTTTGAGCATGCACCGTCTTAATCTGATTCCGGTTGGGGTTGAGAACAAGAAGCTTTGATCGATAGAGTTTTTGAGATACGTTTTTGTCTTTTCTCCGAGGAACGAAAGAAAAGATTGTTCCTTTGCGGAGATTTAAGGTTATGGACTCCTGTAGTGGTTTGGAAGATGCTGGCGTTGTGGAGAAAGATCCGACTGGGAGATACTTGCGGTATGACGAAGTGTTGGGGAGGGGAGCATTCAAGACTGTATATAAGGCATTTGATGAAGTCGAAGGAGTCGAAGTAGCTTGGTGCCAAGTGAATATCAAAGGAGTAGAAGAAGTGGAAAGATTGTATTCGGAGGTTCATCTGCTGAAGTCACTGAAACATCAAAACATCGTACAGTTCCATAACTCTTGGGTGGATGATAAGAACATGACCATCAACATGATAACAGAGTTATTCACTTCCGGGAGCTTGAGGCAGTACCGAAATAAGCATAAGAAGGTCGATATGAAAGCCATCAAGAATTGGGCTAGACAGATTCTTCGAGGTCTGGACTATCTGCATTCTCACAATCCTCCAATTATTCATAGAGATTTGAAGTGTGACAACCTATTTGTCAATGGATTTAATGGAGAACTTAAAATCGGAGATCTCGGTTTGGCGATTGTCATGCAGCAGCCTACTGCTCATAGCATAATTGGCACCCCTGAATTCATGGCTCCAGAGCTTTATGACGAGGAATACAATGAATTAGTCGACATCTATTCTTTTGGCATGTGCATGCTAGAGATGGTGACTTGTGAATACCCTTATAGTGAATGTAAAAATCTGGCGCAAATTTATAAAAGGGTTACCTCTGGTGTAAAGCCTGCTTCCCTCAGTAAAGTAGACAATCCTCAAATCAAGCAGTTCATAGAGAAGTGTCTAGTTCCAGCTTCTATGAGATTGTCTGCGGCGGAACTCTTGAAAGATCCAATCCTTGCAACTGACAACTTGAATGAGTCCAGCTGTGATCTTTCACAACTACAAAAGTTGTTTACCTTGCCAGAGCCCACATCTAACTCGTCAGTGCTGGAGTTACATTGTTTCTCTAAGAATAATGAGTTCAGGTTAAGAGCGGGGAAAAATCCCGATAACACAGTGTCTTTAACTTTGCGCATTGCTGATACATGTGGTCTTGTGAGGAATATCAGGTTTGATTTCTATCTCGATTCTGATACTGTGATTTCAATTGCTTGGGAGATGGTTGAGCAACTTGATCTTTCACATGAAGACGTCTCTGTCGTAGCTGAGCTACTTGATAACTCGATTGTGAAGCTTGTACCCGGATGGAAACCTTCATCGGAGTTGTCTCTAGCGGACAAAGATAGGTATGATGCTCTAAAGAGGGAGCTTGATGCTATTGGTAAGCAGTATTTCTCGAAATTAAGGGAAGAGGAGATGCAGAGTGCAAAGAAGAGTTGGATAGCAGAAAACAAAATAGCTGTAATTGATGTACTGTACTCTTGCCAAGTATTTTCTTTTCGTCTGTTTTCCCTCTAACATTCATTTGATTCTTGTGAATTGTTTTCGTTAAGAAATGCGGGCATGTGTTTTTAAGTTTGGATTTGTACTTACATTTGTGTTTACGGTTAGTAATGAATATTTTCTTGTTCCAAAAGAATGTATTTCTTTCACATGCATAGCTCCTCCCCCTTTATATGTTTGTGCCTACTATGAAGGTAATTTCGTGGCATATGGGGAGGTACGTAATTTTTCTCTCCGCTCTAGGCATACTCATGTTGATAGGAGAAAATTTGTACCTGATATACCATTTTAATGGCACCATCATCTCAATACCGTCCATTATCAAGTTATTGCATGTAACTATTCTTTAAATTTATTTTTTTTATTACAAGATTTTTTTTTCTCCATCTAAATATATATATTTATGCTTGCTAAAATTAAAAATATGTTTGAATTATTTGGTACAAAAACGTAACATTATTCTTATAAGTATCTATAAACACTAAATAAGCCAAAAAGCAGCCTAACAAAACTTAAGCCAAAAAGCATCCTAACAAAATGATTAAGACCTAAACTAGGGCTCCCCCTGTCACGTACTCAGTGAAGGCCAAAGCTACGAGACCTAACATGGCCAACCGTCCATTTATGAGCTCAGCATCTGAGGTCATGATCCCATCTGATTTTGACTCCACGCTGACTCCTTTAAGTAAAGGAATCAATGATGCCACTGATAGCAAAATACTAGTTCCAAGGAACAATGAGATTCCACCGTTGGATATCTGAGCAAACACATCCTGACCCTTGGATAGTTCCACCGCCAGAGCTGAAACGAACCCAACCATTGCAAGTCTGCCGTTGATTCTCTCCGGCACTGGCCCACTGAATGCAAACAATTCTGAAAACTTTGTGCTAACCTGAAAACAAAAAAAACAAAAAAAAAAAAATCTATGCTTTGAGATGCGTGTCGCATATTATCCATGTGTGAACGCCATGATAACAACATATTGATATGGAACTTCTTTGCTTTGGATAAATATCACTTGTACTATTCTCGAATAATTTTTAGCTTTGGATAAATATTCTGGACAGATAAACTTGCTGTAGGTCTTTTGATACAGACCCATTATCTTGGTTTTAAACTTTTAAATGTAGAAATGCATAATTAGCGCGTAAGATAATATTTGTTCAACTTTTAATAGTTCAGACAATGCACATAAATAATTAACGGATCAATTCAAGTAACACTAGACAATTTAATAAAACAATACCTTGCCGGGAGAAGGAGAAGGTGTAGGACGTGATGAACTTTTTGATGCCTCTGTAATTGTAGATGGTTGCTTCTTCTGGCCATCCTACAAATGATAAATTAGACACAGTGCGTAATTAATATCATTATTTTATAACTATATGTAGTTTAAGATGCACATATATAAGCCAAATAAAGAAGAAGACAGAAGAACAGAATAATTACCTTGGCCATTGAGCATATCCTTATTTGAGGGTAGCTGTGCACAGTTGGTGCAACAAGGTGGCTCATTCTAACTGATTTATTCTTTCCCGCTCCATAAGCCAAGGAATTAGCTAGGAATGTTGAAAGCATGAAAGTTGCTGATGCAGCCATTATATATATATATGTACTTTGGTTCTTAGTTAAACACTAACAAAAAGATCAAACTCTAAGCTTTTGGAGATGTAATTTGTTCTTACTTCTTGATATCAAAGTTTGAGCACCTTAGTTGCTTTTTATAAGGTAATGGTGCCCCAGTGGGGGAAGCTCTTTAAGCGGTGTATAGTTCGGCACCTCATCACTTTTTTACTTTTCCAGTGACACTTGACCACGTCTGTGAGAAAAGAAAAAAAACTTACTTGAAACACGCATTGTGTAGCTGTAATTATATGACTAGAGAAGAGAATAAAAAGAAGTATACTTCTCTTGAAGGAATGAGAGGCCGACGTACATGCATGGCTGCAGAACATACAACATTACTATCTAGCCAGCAGTGACCATCCTGTGGTCACATTAATTTGTCGGGTCTTCAATTTTTTATGATCTTTTGAGCAAGGGAACGATGTCTCACGGGACCACGACTCTTTTCAGCTAGGGGACATGTGTAGCAATAGCAGACACAATTGCACTAGAGAATGGATCTTTATGCTTCATTAGTTTCGTCTGCAAGAAAAATGTTAGATGAGTACTTGGTGGTTCACTCTCTGAGTCACCTTGCATATTTGTATTTGTTTGATTGCTAGGACAGCTTTGTGCGTTTGGTCTTGTCTATATATACGGAAAGGGATCCTCTACGGATCTCTTCCACCTAATCAATCAATTCGGGCTCTTGAAATTTGATCAAACGATTAAAATTATTATAATTTTTAAAGCGGGCCCCTGTTTTTTGTCATTGGATCAAATTTCAAGAGTTCGGATTGATGGATTTGCTGAATTTGCTGGAAGGAATCTGGAGATGATCCCTTTCCCATATATACAAGGTGCATGGTACATATAAGAGACATGGCTCCCCGCACACACTACAACGTCGTACACAAGGTTTGGTTTGTTGTTTGATTTTTTTAGTTCGACAATATACTCGAGCTTAAAAAAAATTAATTCAACCAAAATTATAGGGATGAGTTAGTCTACAATACTCTTTAATTAAAAAAAAAAGTTTATTGGTATTGTTAAATCTAAATTTCATTCAAGGTTGAATTGATGAAACTCGACGTACCAAATAAGACTCACCGTTAGTTTATTTGACGAGTACTCAAGAAAAAAGGGAAGGTGTAAACCAAAGGGTCTCTGATGGCTAAGTCAGCGAATGGTTTGAGAGAAAATAGAAGAAAGAGAATTCAGAGTAGTAAGTGGCGATTTTCGATTTTCCTATTGGAACTTAACTATTTATAGGAGTAAACCCTGACATGCAGCTAGGAGGGGAGGTTGTATGCCATACTAGGTAGACCTCTGTGTTGTGCTAGTGTGATGCAAACCATTCTCCACAGACAACTCACAAATAGTCTCAAAGGTCTTTGATAGATATTATAACTGTCATGTATCGCAGGACACTCAAGGGAGACTCAAAAAGTCTGCTTTTTGCCACCTTAGGTCGAGTACGGCATGGTGTTAGGATTGCGATATCATGGCCCAAAGGGTATCTTGATATATATGTACCTGACTTGAAAGCCCAGTACCTATGGGGTCAGAAGATGCCAGGCCCTTTGAGGTACCATGTGGTTTGCTCACAATATCAAGGGTAAAACCTTCATATTTAGTTAAAAGATCACATGTCCTTCTCCTATTGGATTTAGTAAATGTATGTCTCCAAATGTATTATTAAATTTGAACATTTGAAGTGCAATGCAATCACGTTCAAGTATAATATCCTATATTTATAGTAAATTAATACAGCATCTAGTACGTAAATGTCAACGTTTTTATAGTATTACTGACGTCATTTTGTGTAATTAAATTATAGGATTATATATAACCTTATCTATCTTGTCACTCACACCTTGAATGTTAAAATCATGTTGTAACACGGTTATACTTTAGGATAGGAGGACATAAGGGACTAAGATGTTGTGTATTATCATGACGTACGCTAGTGATAACTTACATCTACATTATAATAAGACGTTCATGGTCATCAACGTTGGTATTATAGTGCAAACATGTTTAAGAGGCCAAGCTAGAAATAGCGTTCATGAGGGGTCTAACTAGGCAATGGCAGCTGCAGGTCATTGTTAAATTCCAAATAGAGCGCGAGCGGCCCTAATTATTTTTTCAACTTTAAGTGAGGCATTTTATCGAGCACTTAACCCATACTCAATATTGTGTGCTTAGTGTACGAGTCTCCACCTTTTGTGCCGTTTTAGTTGTATCTTTAGGCTCTATATTGTTATAGTGAATAAATTAAAAGATATACTCTATATGTACAGAATTAGGAGGTCAGATTTAGTTTATTAGACGTATGAGGGTAGAAAATTCAAAATGAACAGTGTATATTGTGACAACAAGTCTCTAATTAATTTGTCTTTCCAGTAAATATTGTGCCACGTGGATTCTCTTGTCCACGCGTAGTAGTTTGAGAGACGTGCCACAAGTATCATCACAATGTACTAGGTAGTGATTTCTGAGGTTACAATTGTTCAAGGTTTTCAAAGTTTTGTATAGGGGAGGAAAAGGACCGACTGATGCCTCACGGGACCACGAGCACTAGTTTCAAGGTTTCAACTAGAGGACATAAGTAATAACAGACACAATTGCACTAGACAACGAAGCTTTTGATTCGTTTTCGCCAGAAAGAAAATTAAAGGTTGGATGGTTATATTGCTTTGCTTGTTCATCATGGGTCATGACAACTCTCTCATCATTTGCATTTGTCTGATAGTTTTTGGAGAGCTTTGTGGGCAATTTATCTGTTGTCTAGTCCATGTATGTGATCTCAGGGACGTGGCTCCCCAAACACGGCAAAATGAACAAGTCAAGAATTAATTGTGCTCCCATTAATTTTTTAAGGTTTTTACTTTTCTAGTATTTTCAGTGTAGTGAAGCTATGTGCACAAGCACACAATTAATATGAATTAGCACCAAGTTTAATTTCTATATTGCAGTATGCGTGTATGCCTTTTGAAACTACTTACTGTTTTATACGACGATTAACTTCTGGGTACTAGTACATGTATTAACATATATGAACTTCAAGCATAAAGCATTTGATAAGGAGATGTTACCAATCTCCACCTTATAAGTAGCATTAAACGATGGCCTTCTCTTTCTGCTTTGTCCTTTATAATTTTTAAATTCTTGCATTGTTACTTAAATTCTTGGAAAGGTCGAAGCATACTGGCCATCACCATGAGGTAACGTAACCATAAGGGTAAGCGATGCAAAAAGTGAATAAAATTAAAACCAATTAGAACTAAACAGTGAAAGAGTGCGCAATCATGAGTTGAACCCACTACAATTATTCAGAGCGTAATAGACAGTGAGACTACAGAAGAGTAGTCAAAACGACCAAAGTACACTTATTACATAATAGTGATAAGTTCGTACGTCTAAACAGAAAGAAATGTCAGAACTGCCAAGATTCCTTGAGTGCCATAAAGAGTACAACTATCTAGGTCCTGGAAGGGCGAAAAACAAAGTTGAGTGGGTCAACAAAACAATGCTTATAAGAAAACCTTTAACTTTGAAAATACTAACCTCTCGCCATAAAACAAGTATAGATTCCTTAAAACATACTACTCAGGTATATAAACAATAATTCGATAATATTATGGCAGTAATATAACCAGGAATATGCCAAGTAATGATGTATCAAATGCCACAGTAATAATCATGTGATAATCAAGTATAACTAAGTGCTCGTCCATCTAAGCTGACACACAAGTTCGAACAGATAGTTTCTGACACGAACAGGACTGGATGTAATCAATATGCTCTAGTACTACGATCAAGTGAAGACTGGTGTAGAAGCACATCACATACAAGTCGGATTGCCTAATGCAATCTACCCGACAGGACTGGCACCTAACTTGGATCCAAGGCGAACGAATGTTGCGGATGTGAACATACACGTGAAGGACTGTCCCTGGCCCTGGGGCAAGTACTAACACCGAGGTGCAGCAAGATGAGCATGTATATAAGTATGTATGAATGTCGTGACAGTAATATCTTAGCCATATAGCAGCATTTATCACAATATATATCACAATAACGATACTTGGCAATATAAGCGTAAAAGTGAAGTAAATACGCATTTATGGAAACTACAAATATGTATAGGTATAAAACAACTGCCACTCACAAGTACGTTGCTGGGTCGTAGCCCCCGAGCCTAGCTTGGCCTCGTAAATTCTCGGGATAAGTTTCCCCTATATGTGAAATAACTAAAATAACATTAACTAAAGCACATAACGGAAACCTAAATAAAACCCCCATAGTTTGCTCAAACCTAGGGTTTAAATATATGAAATCGATCTACTCAACGACACGAACACACACATGTCGACCACACGCCGGTCGGAGGCCGGACGCACCGTCACGCGCTGCCCAAAGTGGCTGCACAAAATGGTCACATGCGCCCGCGAGTACAGGCGTACTTGCCTTCCTCGCGATTTTCTGCAATTTTTGCAGATTTTTGGCCAACTTCCAAAGTTCGAATACGATCCGTGTTATTCAGAAATTTGGCCTAAAAGTGGCCAAATGACCATGATTGCAAATTTTCCAGAAACTGAAATTTTCTTCCCAACTTCCAGAGTTGATTTCTAACTCGTTACTTAACCAAACTCTGTGATTCAAAAGCCATTTTGAAGTTAGGAATGTAGAGAACAAGTTTGTACTAGTAGGAGCCGAGATGTGGTCGATGTTGACCGAAAAATGGGTTGAAAGTGACCAAATGGTCACGGTCCTTGACTGAAAAACGTGCAGGTTCTTCTTTTTCTTGAGTTTTCTGGGTAAAACTGTAACATCCCACATCGCCCAAGGAAGTGATCCTTAAATGTATATTCCCATCCCTACCTAGCACGAGGCCTTTTGGGAGCTCACTGGCTTCGGGTTCCGTCGGAACTTCGAAGTTAAGCGAGAAGGTGGCCAGAGCACTCCCATGATGGGTGACCCACTGGGAAGTTGCTCGTGAGTTCCCAGAAACAAAACCGTAAGGACGTGGTCGGGACCTAAAGCAGACAATATCGTGCTACGGTGGTGGAGCGGGCCCGGGAAGTGGTCCGCCCCAGGCCGGGATGTGACAAAATGGTATCAGAGCCTAACCCTAGCCGTGGTGTGCCGACAAGGTCGTCAGGCCCCTTAGGAGGGTGGATTGTAACATCCCACATCGCCCAGGGGAGTGATCCTTAAATGTATATTTCCATCCTTACCTAGCACGAGGCCTTTTAGGAGCTCACTAGCTTCGGGTTCCATTGGAACTCCGAAGTTAAGCGAGAAGGTGGATAGAGCACTCCTATGATAGGTGACCCACTGGGAAGTTGCTCGTGAGTTCCCAGAAACAAAACCGTGAGGGCGTGGTTGGGGCCCAAAGCGGATAATATCGTGCTACGGTGGTGGAGCGGGCCCGGGAAGTGGTCATTCCCGGGCCCGGATGTGACAAAAACCATATGTTCAAAACATAACAAGAGATCAATATCAACCCATAGAAGTGAAATGAAAGTTCTAAGGGTTTCTCAAGGCTTACCTAAGCCATGAATGGCCTGAAAATCGTTATGTCGAACTCGCCAAGTCGACCTTTTGAGTTGGTGAGTCAAAACTCGTCTACACCAGATTTCAAAGACATGGTTATGATCGTAGGACTGAGATAAACATAATGGTGTAGTTGGTTTGTCACGTTTGTGAGTTTTGATATGTTTTTGTGAAGGTTGCAGAGATGAAGAGGGAGCTCGGTGAGGAAGAGAGAGTGTGATGTGAGGTTGCTTTTCTAATTGGGGGACAGAAATGAGGGAGAGATGGGATAGGTGGGGGAGTAAATAATGGAGGAGGGTGCACGGGATGGACTAGGTAGAAGCTAGGGATAGGCTTTAGACTTTTGTATAGAAAAGAGTATCGAAAATCTATCCGGAATAGTATTTTTGTACTGATAATATTTACGTACACCCGCAACATGTACAATTAAATGCGATAGCGAGAAAAAAAAAGGAAAGAGATAAGAATAAGTCCACGTCACTTGCCAATAAGGGCATAATCATCAAATTTCATATTCAGGGAGAAATTACATATGAAAATTAGGGACGGGTCGTCACAATGTACCCCCTTTATAAAAATTTCATCCCTAAAATTTCAATACTGACTGCCATCAAAGCCATAAAACAGACGTGGATACATATCTTGCATACGCTATTCTGTCTCCCAAGTGGCTTCCTCCACTAAGTGGTTCCTCCACAAAACCTTCACCATCCGCACGATCTTGTTCCTAAGAACCTTATCCTTCCATCAAGGATAGTCACTGGAACCTCAACATAGGTCAAATCTGGATTGATCTCTAATGGCTGAGGAGGGACTACTGTGTGACGGATCAGAAACGTACCTCCGTAACATCGATACATGAAACACATTATGCACTCTCGCCAACTCTGATGGCAAAGCAAGTCGATTAGCAACTTCACCGACTCGTTCAACGATCTGGTACGGTCCGATGTACCTAGGGCTGAGCTTCCCTTTCTTTCCGATCATTAACCTTATAAACTCTGTCGGTAAAATGTCTGTCTGCGATACTCTTTTGACGATCCTGGGCCGCTTTCAGGTTAGCCTTTATCACATTAATGTTCTGTGTCGTCTCATCCACGATCTCAAGGCCCACCAAAACTAGCTTACCGACCTCGGACCAACAACGCTTCAAATGGTGCCATACCAATACTAGAATAGAAGTTGTTGTTGTACACGAACTCTATTAACGGTAAGCACTTGTGCCAAGCGTGTCCAAACTGTAGAACTGACGATCTTAACATATCTTCCAAAGTCTGGATAGTTCTCTCTGACTGCCCATCAGTTTGAGGATGATAGGCGGTGCTGTAGAGTAATCTCGATCCCAAAGCTTCCTGAAAAGCTACCCATAACTTCGAAGTAAATCATGGATCCCGGTCACAAATGATACTAACTGGACTCCGTAGTACCTAACCACTTCAGAGATGAACTGTTCGGCCAACTGATTTAACGAGTAATTCTCACGGATGGGTATGAAGTGCGTTGACTTGGTAAGTCTATAAACTACCACCCAAATACCATCGTAACCATTTCGCGTACGAGGTAATTTGTATACGAAATCCATTGTAATATCTTCCCATTTCCACTGAGGTATCGGGAGTGGTTGTAGCAATCCAAACGACTTTTTCCTTTCTGCTTTAACCTGCTGGCAAATTGCATAACGACTAACATACTTTGCAACTTCTCTTTTCATACCTGGCCAATAATAAAAGTGTCGGATGGTATGATACATCTTGGTGCTCCCTGGATGCATCGAATAAGCAAAAATATGCACTTCATCCAATATGTCTCTCTTCAGTTCCTCAACATTCGGTACATACATCCGTTCGCCTTGCATAAGCATGTCGTCAGGATCTTTAATCTAGAGGTCATTCTTTTTCCCGTCTAACACTGCTTGTATCAATTCCTGATATTCTGTATCGTTCTTCTGGGCTTCGAGAACACGATCTAACAGAACCGGTCTGACCTGAAAACTAGCAATTAAGGCCCCCCAACGACCCTCTTTCAATGCTACTCCAGTGGATCTTAGGTTAGTCAAAAGAGGAACGCGACTAGCATAAAGAGCATTAAGTTGGCCATGAGACTTCCTACTAAGAGCATCAACTACTGAATTGGCACGACCTGGGTGATACTCAATGGTGCAGTCATAATCACTTAGCAACTCTTCCCACCTCCGATGTCGAAGATTGAGGTTCGGCTAATTGAAGATATACTTAAGGCTCTTGTGATCAGTGAAGATCTTACACTTTTCCCCATAAAGATAATGCCTCTAGATTTTCAAGGCAAAGATGATCACTGCCAACTCGAGATCGTGAGTAGAATAGTTCTTCTCATGGGGCTTTAACTGCCGCGAAGCATAAGCAATCACTTCATCATGCTGCATTAACACACCCAAGACCATTAAGAGACGCATCACTGTAGATCTCAAAGTTCCCACCATCATCAGGAAGTGCTAAGATAGGTGCATGAGTGAGAAGATACTTCAACTGCTGGAAACTGTGCTCACGCTCACTACTCCACACAAAAGGAACTTCTTTTCTAGTCAATTTTGTCAAAGGTAGTGCTATGGTCGAAAAGTCTTTCACGAAGCGTAGATAATAACCAGCAATACCAAGAAAGCTTCGAACTTCTGTAACTGTCCGAGGTTGTTCCCAATTTTCCACAGCTGCTATTTTCTGAGGATCCACAAGCACGCCCTGAGCTGATACCACGTGCCCTAAAAATGACACTTATCCAGCCAAAACTAACATTTGTTGAACTTAGCATACAACCGATTTGCCCTTAGCGTGTTTAGAACCACACGCAGATGCCTGGCATGATCAGTTTCGTTCTTCGAATAACATCCCACATTGCCTAGGGGAGTGGATCATGTAAACCTTATATGTATATTCCCATCTCTACCTAGCACGAGGCCTTTTGGGAGCTCACTAGCTTCGGGTTTCATCGGAACTCTGAAGTTAAGCGAGTTCGCGCGAGAGTAATCCCATGATGGGTGACTCACTGGAAAGTTTTCATGTGAGTTCCCAGAAATAAAATCGTGAGGGCGTGGTCGCGGCCCAAAGCGGACAATATCGTGCTACGGCGGAGTCGAGGCCGGGATGTAGTGAGGGCCCGGGGCGGGATGTGACAGTAAATTCTATGATCTAGATAGTCATCAATGTATTAAGTTGGCAACTTATTTTATTATTTTATTTCTGAAAAAACGATACTATATATAATGAGCTAGCAATAATACGGTTCAAATTTTCCCTTAATGATAATCAAACCTAAGACCTCTAACTTACAAGTGAAGAGGAAAACTATTAGACCATAGTACTAAGTGACATCAAACTTGTTTTTAGATTAGAAAAAGGAACACATGCCCCTGTGATCTGAAATAGAGAGGCATACTGGCCCAAGTAACCTCTAAATTGTTTTTTTTAACTGGTCCCAAAGTAACAATAACACATGCCCCTCTGATCCAAGTTGGTTACTGCATTAGTTTAACAAAATAATTTATAAAAATAATTTGTTTCCAAGCACTACGAAGAGCAATTCCACCCCAGCCCTTTAGGCTGACACATGAGTTCATACAGATAATTTCTAATAGGCTGGCACCTAGCCCAAGCCAGGCCATATGCCAGCTCAGAATCGACAGAGTAAATGGACGGCCCATCTGACATCATGCTGACGCTAGCGTGACGTCCAATGGCATTTTATTTTTTTTTGCTCCAGGTGCGCGTCACCAACAAGAAATCAGAGGCGAGCCCGCTTGCGCAATCGCACTAAACCAATTTGATGAAAAGCCACGTGGCCAGTCTTGGGCTGTTGGATTCCCAACGGTAAAAAAATTTTGAATTTGAAATCCAACGGCTAGTGACGTGACTTGATCTGGACTGTCCGATCCAGAGATCAACGATCCACGTTTTTCCCCTAGAATTTTTTTTTAAAAAGGCACAATGGTTAAAATTATGACCGTTGGCCACGTGTCAACATATAGGCTATTGGATTTGAATCTTTTTCAAATCCAACGATCCAGATTAATAAACTAAATTAAAAATTATTAAAAATTGTTAAAAAAAATTTAGAAAAAATTAATTTTTTTTTCTATAAATACCTAACCCTTATCTTCTACCTTACACCATATTTCAATATTTTCAACACTTTCTACCAAAACTTTCAAATATTTTTTGTGTGAAAAAAATACCAAGAACCTCATCCTTTCTTTTTTGTCCATATAAAACCTACATCCCTACATCCATCTTCATCGTTTTCAAATCTTGAGTTCTTACAATGTCTTCTTCAAGGAGAGTGTATAAACAGTTTGAGGAGCAATAGAAAAGATTGTTGGCACAACGGGAAGAATTGGTCAATCTCGAGGAAGATAGAGGTGGAGATGAGGCTTTCGCAATGGAGGAGGATGAGGATGATGACCATAGAAGGCAGAGGGCCTCACATTCCCGTCGTGTCATGGAAGTTGTGGGTTAGATAGCCAAACCCAGACACGCCGCAAACTTCAATAGAAAAAGGGAAAGACAAGGTAAAGATCTCTTGGAAGATTATTTTATTCCCAACAGCGTATTCCCTGATCATGTTTTTAGATGTCGTTTTAGAATGCAACGAAGTTTGTTCAACAAAATCATGAGTTCTATTTGCAACCATGAACCATACTTTGTGAAAAAAGATAATGCTTTTCGTGTTCTAGGTCTTCTTCCTGAGCAAAAAATTAGGCTGCCTTGCGAATGCTTGCGTATGGTGCATTTGCAGATCAAATGGATGAGATCGTGAGGATTGGGAAAACAACTGTTTTGGAGTCCATGATTCGGTTTTGCTCTGCAATGGAAGCCCTCTACACTAATGAGTACCTCCGAAAACCCACACCAATGGACATGCGAAGGCTTCTGAGGAAGGGTGAGATACGAGGCTTCCCTAGCATGATTGGAAGCATCGATTGCATGCATTGGACCTGGAAAAATTGTCCAAGTGCTTGGCAAAGAGTGTATAGTGACAGAAAAAGAGCCAAAAGTATCATTTTGGAAGCGATGACTTCATTTGATACATGGATTTGGCATGCATTTTCAGTGTTCCAGGAGCTCAGAATGACATAAATGTCCTTGCTTAATCTTCAGCATTCGACGAAGTGCTTCAAGGAAAATCACCCAAAGTCACATATTCAATGAATGGCCATACATATGAAATGTCGTACTACCTTGCAGACAGCATTTACCCAAGGTGGACAACGTTTGTCAAAACAGTCCCATATCCACAAAGTGAAAAAGTAAAACACTTTGCAAAATGTCAAGAAGGGTGTAGGAAGGATGTGGAACGTTGTTTTGGTATCCTGCAAGCTCGTTGGGTAATTGTCCGATCAACTGCTAAAATGTTTGATGTCGAGGCACTTGGATCCATCATGATGACGTATATCATTCTCCACAACATGATTGTGGAAGATGAGTATGATTATGATGTTGTCAACGAATAAGAGCCAGACACAATGAACAACTCAAGAACACGTATCTATTGTGCTCATGACGCCACCGAAGATCTCGTGCAACACGAGCCATTGGAACGGGATCGACGTTACAATGAATTGTTCGAGGAGCGGTACACTTCATTGCAAGAGCCATATTGGCATTGTACTTGTCAAAGTGACTTGATTGAGCACCAATGGGGATTGCAACAAGGTCAAGATAATTAAAAGAAGCTTGTGGTGGAACAATAAGGTTCTTGGTTTATTTAGGGTGTTTTTTTTTAAGTTTATTTGATGAGTTTATGTAATTTTATTTTGGGTAAATTACATTTCAACCCCTCAGGTTTGAGGTCGATTTCAATTCCTTACAACATCTTTAAAACATTTCAACTTCATACATTTACTTATCATTTTATTTCAATTTCATACATCCGTTAGAAAATCTGTTAAGTAAATCGTTAAGTGCTGACGTGGCTGCCACGTGGCTAAAAACTTGAAAAAAAAATTAAAAAATTAAAAAAATTATTTAAAGAAAAGTTAAAACAAAAAAAAACACAAAACCCAGATCCCTACCTGTGCCCACCCTCCCACCCCTTCCACCATCCCCCATCACCTGCAACCACTTCCCTCCCCACTGCGCCTCCATCTCCGACGAGAACCTCCATGCCGAGCTCTTCCCCTAGTACACCGGCAAAACTCGCCGGAGCTTATCGAGTCAACGTTTAGGGTTCGTGTCGGGAAACCCTACAATCCTAAAGAAAGTCAATCTTTTTCTTGCACTGGAAGCTGATAGGTGGAACAAGGAGGTAATCTTGAACGGACTCGAAATGTTCAAACTCAGTGCAAACCGGAATCTCGCTGAACCAAGCCCTGACCCACCTCTTGTAGCCGCAGCAAAGGGGACACCATCAAAACCTAGCATAAGATCAAGAACTCATTTGATTGCCACGGTTGTCAGTGTAGCTTGCGAAATACTTGGACTCTCTGTCCTTAGATTCTTGGTTTTTAGGCGACGGCAGAAAGTCAAAGGCACTGCCTCAAATGGGTCATCATCTTTACCAACACATTTGTGTTGTTACTTTTCATTAGCAGAGATCAAAGCCGCCACCCAAAACTTTAGCCAGAGTTTCATTGTTGAGATGGGAGTCACATCCCGGCCCGGGCCCCCACCACATCCCGGGCTCGACTCCACTGTAGCACAATATTGTCAACTTTGGGCCCCGACCACACCCTCACAGTTTTGTTTCAGGGAACTCACATGAGAACTTCCTAGTGGGTCACCCATCTTCGGATTTCTCTCGCGCGAACTCACTTACCTTCAGAGTTCAGATGGAACCCGAAGCCAGTGAGCTCCCAAAGGGCCTCGTACTAGGTAGAGATGAGAATATACATATAAGGCTTACAAGATCCACTCCCCTGGACGATGTGGGATGTTACAATGGGTGATGGGGGTGGGAGGGTGGGCATGTGGGTTTTGTGTTTTGTGTTTTATTTTTTTTAATTTTTTTTAACTTTTCTTTAAATAATTATTTTAATATTTTAAAAATTTTATTAAGTTTTTAGCCACATAGCACAAATGTGACAGCTACGTCAACACAAATGGGGACCCCATATTTGCCATGTCATCACTTAACAGTTTACTTAACAAAATTTCTAACGGATGTATGAAATTGAAATAAAATGATAAGTAAATGTATGAAATTGAAATGTTTTAAAGATGTTGTAAGGAATTAAAATCGACCTTAAGCCTGAGGGGGTAAAATGTAATTTACCCTTTTATTTTAGTGTTTTTTTTAAGTTTATTTGATGAGTTTATGTAATTTTATTATGATAATGACACATGGCGTGACGAGATTGGTTAAAAATCCTATCTGAAATTAAAACTATTTATTTATTTATTATTTTATAAAAAATTTAATAATATTTTAAATGGGCTAGGTGCCAGCGCATTTTGTAGGGGTAGAGATCGTTTGTGTCAGCGCATTTTTTAGGGATGGAGATGCATTTGGCCTATTACTGTTCATTAAGGTCTATCACTATTCACTGAGTGGATTAAATGGATTGGATGCTAACACATTTTTTTAGAGGTGAACTTGCTCTAATAGTAGAGGTCCTCGAAAATCAGAATTCCCAAAAATCCTAATCCAACTCCATAAAGTTTGGTCCACAATTGTTAGTGTCCTAGCATTTCTCTAACTTGGTGGCACACTCTTTCAGTCACTTTGCATAATTGCATTTGTTTGATAGCTAGGACAGCTTTATGCGTTTGGTCTTGTTCATATATACTTGGTACCATGATATAAGAGACGTGGCTCCTTGCACATACTATAACGTCACGCTCAGGGTTGCTCATTTTTTTTTCTTTTTTTCTGCAGAAACAATATTATTTACATTAAAAAAATGTGGATTTAACCTCATAATGGGTTAGCAATAATATAGTTTAAATTCTCATTGGCGAGAATTAAACATAAGACATCTTATTTACAAGTGAAGAGGAATACCACAAGACCGTAATACTAAGTGGCAATATATACTCAAATTTAAAAAACTAATTTTAAGCATTTATTCAATTGATATTGCAGGGATGAGTTAGTCTATGATACTGTAAATACAAATTTCATGTAGCAAATAAAACAATGTGTACAAAATAAATGCATTGTATTAATATAGGTTTAGGGTTACAATTTATGTTTACAATTTGAATCATTTGACTTGATCTCCGGAATGCAAAGTATGTGTGTGTTGGGGATTATTGATCCAAGAATTGCGATGACTTGATGACCTCGGATGAACAGATGACGCAAGAGTTTGGCTTGTAGCGATGGAAGAATTGGTACGTGTAATGGTGCTTGATGATGCTTCACGGGTTAGATGAAGAACGTAGAGAGTTTTCTAAATCTTCTAAATGTTTGGGAATTTGGGAGTTTGGAGGCTTGAGAGAGCTTCAGCGTTTGAGTGTGAGAATGATTTTCTAGACCCTTTCCTTGTCTTGGAGCCTTCTCTTTATAGACTCTCCAAGCTTTGCCTACGGAAAAACCAAGACTTGATTTGTGTCTTAGTTCGTGATTTGTGATTTCACTCCATCAATTAAAATTTGATTTAATCAAATAAATCAATCTTCCCAATTTGGCATTTTTATTTGATTTAAATTTAAATTAATTAATTTGTTTAATTTAAATTAAAATCAAATCATTTATTTCCACCAAGTGTTGACATGTGTCCTCTTGATGAATCGTCCAGTTTTGATGAGTCACATGCCATGTGTACGCTTTGTGAGACACATGGTGCTTGCCACGTAAGTCTTGGCATTTCAAAATTTAATGTGTTGGTGAACATTTATTTCATTGGAATTTCAATGTCTACAAATGGTCCCTCGCATAGTGAATGTACTTTGAGCACTATACTTTGAAGTCCATCAACGTAGATGGCAATCCCTGAAAATCTTAACAAGCAACATGACCAGGATTACCTTTAGATAAACCATATGTATTAAGTTTAATCCAAGAAAACTTAGGAGAAGACCAGAGCACATGAATAAATAGTAGGCGCCTTGCGAGCGATGAATTGGAACTTTAGAGAATAATTGATATGAGTGTCAAAACCCTGAGAATAACTAGGAATAAACTTCCCACTATGAACGACCCCTGAATTGATAGACATGCAAGGACGATGATAATATATTGGGCGGCCCTAAAAAATAAACTTATTTCGAGCTTTACAAATAACCGAAATAGTAGAAAGACTTGTAAAATCCAGAGATTATGCAATTGTTGGAAAAAAAAAACAGCCAAGAATATGAAAAAGACAAAGAGGTACCAAATTGACATGCTAACCACCTCTAAAGTTGCCTAAATATCCGACATCCAAAGAAAAATGAACAGTAGATTCCTCAAAATTATGACATAAACAAGAAATACCACGTTGTTGTAGTGCACCCTCATTAGAAATGTTATTATTAAAAGTTTCCAAGCCAAAATAGATAGTTGAGCGGAATAAAATGTTGCCATACAACCCTAGCTCAATCATAGTCACTATGTTTTCTTCGAATAAGATGACAACCAGAAGAAAAAGAAAAGTTCCCAGTAGGCGAGGGCTACCAGATCAATTTATCATCTTCTACATTTAAAGGTAAAGGTAAATATAAATCTGTTGCACCAGAAAAATGAATAAATCTACAAAATAATCTACCAAAGACCAATTTTGAGCTTTAATAACATTTGAAACCCGAGGAAGAACTATAGGTGAAATGACCAAAGATAATGAAGTGCTAATAGTCGGGTCATCCAACCATTTGTCGAACCAAAAGGAAACTGACATCCCATCACCAATAATCCAATGACTATTATTATTCAGAATAAACAAAACATGCTTTAAACCATGCCACACAAAAGACCATATATGTATACCTTATTTTTGTAGGAAGGGGGAAGCTTTTAAGCGGCCATCGGTGTATAGTTTGGATTCATATTGCTGAATTGATTTCTTTGTGATAATGGGCAAGTCGGTTGTTTGTCCAAACGGAAAGGAAATAACATAGTAAAAGTCTTGCAGCTTTCTCACTCCTTTCCTGACTCGTCACATGAGGAGAGCAAGTCAAATCACTCAAAAAGTGTATCGTATACAACTCGTTGCCGTGTGAAATGAGACATTTCTGAAGCACATACCACAAAGTTAAGTTACTGGTGGGCAATTCTAAGATAACTCTCTCCTTTCATGACTAATCACATGAGAGGAATTTATCATGTTAAAATACTAAAAATGATGTATTATAGAAAGTTTTAACGAAAAGTTTACGGTACTGTTTACTTTAACAAAAAACCATATTTTTTACACTAAAAAGTCAAATTTGGTACTATTCACTTTACTTTTTATTTTGTCCTTATCATTAAAACTCAAAGTTTTCAAGAGCTTTTCATTAATTTTCCTTATATTGTATACAATTTGTTACATGTAAGTTTCTCTTTGTTAAATAAAAAATGTGGCTGAATTACAGATCACAACGTTACATTACTAGTGGCCAGGTGATTCAAATTAAATGTCACATGTTCTTCAATTTATTTGATCTTTTGAGAAGAAGGATCGATATTTCACGGGGCCACGCGAGCACTTTTAGAAGCCTTTTTTTTTGGTCGATGAGCACTTTTGAAGCTTAATTTTAGCTAGAGGACATTTGCAGGAGCAGACAGAATTGCCCTTGTCAACGAATCTTTTGCTTCATTTTCGTCAGAAAAAGTTGGATGATTATGTACGTATATACGAAATACTTGGATACTACCTTGCTATTCACATACAGTCAGTTGCACTTGCATACAATTTGTTTTATAGCAACGACAGCATTGTGGGCATAATCGATGGTATGTTAGGGTAGGGACGTGGCTCCCTGCACACACCACATCGTCCCAGTCAGCTGGGATTCTGAGGTCCCGTTAAATTTCTGTCTTCTTCCCTTCTTTTTTATTTATTTATATTTTCAGTGTAATATTGCAGCAAACAACAAGTTGCGTGCACAACATAAGGAATTACGTTCAAATTTTACGATGTAACGAGTTGCAGACATAAAAGTTTAACTAAGGGATATCATGCTGGTATCGCATTTTTTAGCTTTGATTTTATTAGTTTCATGGATTTTGGTGAGAGAGAGCTAATGTGACATATTTCTATATTACATTGATTAGTACTACCGTACATCTCCAGTAAACTGAGCTGAGCTATATATTTCTACTAGTCCAGCCTTTTTTAATTATCATGTGGTCCTAATGTTGTATGATATGTTGTATTTGGTTCTATACATGTTCCCTTTAATTATGTTTGACCTCTTATCCGGTTAATTGGAATGATCACTAACAGAAGTGTACCTCATAACAACAGATTTTTGTTTTTGTAGTTTAATTTTTACGATTTTTCATTTTTGTCAAACAAGCTTTTCTCCATTTTCCATGCAAATATACTCGTCTAATAGATGCAACTTTTCTTTTATCTTCCTTTGTTTCTCAATATTTTTATAAGTACATGAAACACAAGTCACGTAATATATTATTTCATATATTGTAATTGATAAAAACGAACGACATGATTATGTTCTCATTTTAAGTTATAGTAATAGAAAACAAATCCATGTGTTATAAATTGATAATTTATTTTTTTACCATAAAAATAAAAAATAAAAAATTTACGTGGCATAGTACGTTGTAAATTGCTCGTAAACGAGTTTCTGCCAAATCATGTAACCAATGAGGCTTAGGAATGTGATCTCTTCCCACTCAGTCTTTCTCTGTAGCGATTAAATTTTTGTTGGAATGGATGCTCGAATGTATATATAGTCAAAAATCGCTTCGCAAGATAGAAATTCAATGCCTAAATACACTCTCCACAACAAAATATAGTCATTTATTTTCGAAGAAATTGTAACAATGATAATTCAACTTTAACTTAATTAGAGTAATGGTTCCTCAACTAAAAATTCATAACCATTGATCTCTTAATTCATCAAAACGTGTAGTTATGGTCATTTTTCGTCAACTCCGTTAGAACTATTGTCAAAATAACTCACGTGCCACACACGTGAGGCTAAATCAAATGACAAATATGAAAAACGAAATGAGAAAAATTGTAGTAATGGTTCCTCAACTTTAATTCAAATTGGATTAATCCCTCAACTTTAATCCAATTAGAGTAATGATCTCTCAACTCTAACTCAATTGTAGCAATGGTCCTTCCAACATACCTTATTTTGACAGAATTCTGACTGAGTTTACGAAAATTACCATAACTACAAATTTTGATGAGTTAAAGGAATCAATAGTCATAAATTTTAATTAAAAGACCATTACTTCAATTGAATTAAAATTTAAAAATTATTGCCACAATTTTCTCTTTATTTCCTTGTCTACATACTAAAACTCGTCACAATTACTCAAGTCTCAAACTTTCCACAACCCTCTTTGATGAGAGCAGTTCCACCCTTGTGGATTGCTCGGGGGACATGCACCAGGAAAGGGCCTGAGGCCCAGTGGACAACCCTCCAGCCTTGGAGAGCTCGAGTGAGGGTGGGAGCTCGAGCACAAGGGGGGTGGGTAATTGACAGGCCTGCAGCCCGAGAGCCAGACATTTTTTTTATTTTTTTTGTGTCAGCCCAAGGCCCTGCAGCCCCATTTCCATGTTTTTTTTTTCTATTTTATATTATTTAAACAAACAAAAAAAAATATTTTATTACCTATTGCCAGGGGGAAGGGTTCCAAGGGTGGAGATGCAAAAGGTAATTACTGTTCATTAATGACAGTTACTATTCATTAAAGGCAGTTACTGTTCAATAGGGTGGATTCAATAGTGAATTGCCATGAAGGAGGGCTCCAAGGGTGGAGTTGCTCTGATAATAACAAAGAGAAGGCGATTAGGCCAACATCACAACACTACTTTGTACATGACCATGAGCTGTCTCTTTGAGTGTTAGGTCAATGTCATGTTCACACCACTAGTACTCTTTAGATGCCCATGTGCTGTTGCCATGCGGATCAATAATTTTTAGGTCTATACACTAGTCACACAAAAATAACAATATTATTGACGATTCTTGACGCAAACTAGCCTAACATATGGAAAGAGATTCTCTCCAGATTCTCTCCATCAAGATTACCGGATCAAGTGATTCAAATTTTTAAAATTTTATTAAATGGTCCATTTGTTTTAATTTCTTAAAAGTTATAATAATTTTTAGCAGTTTGATAAATTTTCAAAGGTTAGAATCACTAAATCTAATGATCTTGAATCTTGATAGAAAAGATCCGAAAATGATCCGTTTCCCTAAACATATAATGGTAGGACTTTTCTATGGACAAGGATTGTCTGCTCTCCTAGTTGTGGTGCCCTTCCATACCCTCCTATTTTGTGCGGTCACGGTTAAGCCACGTCAATATTTTATATTTTTATTGTTTTTTTCTTATTATCTCATTAAAAAATTAATATAAAATGTTGATGTGACTTAATCGTGACCGCACAAAATAGGAGAGCATTGAAGGGCACCACAACTAAGAGGGCAGACAATCTGCCTCCCTTTTCTATACTATTAATTAACTTGTCAAGAGTAATATTGAAACTCATAGGAAATATGTATTTTGCTTTTTTCATCCACATTTGATTTCTGATAGAGACAAATTTCTACCAAAATTAATTTTCCAAAATTAAGCAAGAGCCTTACATTATGTTTGAATGAAAACAATTTACTTGAAATTTTATTAAAAATAAAAATTTATAAATTTACATGTACAAATTTTCTTATTTAAATTTTCACAGATAAAAAATTAATATTTTCGAGTAAAACAAACTTAAAATATATATTCAAGTCTTAAGTTTAATTTTCATATAAATATATGTCATTTTTTAATTTTCATGAAAAATAAAAATCACAAATTTTGTTTCAAATTTTATTGTTCTTTTATGTTAATCAAAGAAGAATATTCACAAATTCTAAATAACAAACTTCCATCATTATAAAATCTCTTAGCAATTTTAAATTTTTTCATCCAAACATAATGGTAAGATTATCTTTATACCCAACGATACAACGTCCAAAAAAATAAAAATAAAAACTAAATTTTCAAATTAAATTTACAAAATAATTTGACTATTACTAATTAATTTATTAAATAAATATCAATTAATGTACTTATTTTTATTAATGACATAATTTAATTTGTAAATTTTCTCTCTAATATGGGTTGAAAATTTGGCATTCTTATAAAAATTGGTAGACACTAATTACATATGCGGAAAGCTATTCCGAGGAATAATTAAATTACATAACACCCGTATTAATTAGGACCTTATCAAACAAGAGTCCCTCCCTTCACATACTCGGTGAAGGCCAAAGCAACCAAACCTAACATAGCCAACCTTCCATTCCAGAGCTCGGCATCAGACGTCATGAGCCCGTTTGATTTCGACTCCACGCTGACTCCTTTGAAAAGAGGAATCACGGATGCGACTGAGAGCAAAACACTAGTGGCAAGGAACAACGAAACTCCACCATCGGAGATCTGAGTAAACACATCCTGGCCCTTGGACAGTTCCACAGCCAGAGCTGAAACAAACCCTACCATTGCAAGTCTGCCGTTGATTCTCTCCGGAGCTGGCCCACTGAATGCAAACACATCTGAAAACTTAGTGCTAACCTTCTTGGGACGAGGAGGAGAAGGAGTAGGTGTAGGAGGTGGTGGGGGGATTTTGGATGCCTCTGGTGTTGTAGAAGACGGTTGCTCCTCCTGACCATTCTGCAAATCAAAGAAAATTAATCAAATTAACTACGTACGTGAATAAATAGGATATTGTACAATATAGTATTTAGATGTTAATTGAAGAATTAATTAATAATTACCTCGGCCATGGAGCGTACGACCATGTGGCGGTACCTATTAGCAGGAACAAGGTGGATTACTCTCGCTGATCTGCTCTTTCCAGCTCCATAAACCACTGAGTTAGCTAGAAGTGATTGCATGGAAGCTGATGCAGCCATTATATGTAATACTATTAAAAAAACCTAATCAAAGATCAACACAGAGGAGATCGGAAACTTTTGAATGCTTAATTAGTTTGAACAAGTTCGTGTATTAATTTCGCATGCCTTGAGTGGCGTTTTATAGTGCAATGGCCAAGGTGGGGGAAGCTCATGAACGGTTGATATTTTGGCACGACGTCATTCCATTGCCTTTCCCACTATTAACTGGCCACGTGAATTTTGTTGTCGACACATGATGGAAAGAGAGACGTGGCGTCTGCAGACACCACTATGTAGCAGTCAGTAATTTCTGAGGTCAGATTTGTTCAAGGTCTTGCTTTCTTTTTTATCCTATATTTTTGGGGCATACGTCTCTTTGATCTATTGAACAGGAGGTCCAGTGTAATTTAAATCGAAACTTGACTTTGAGATTAAAATCAAGAGTAAAATCCAAATTTAATTTTAGTCGCTTAATATATTAATTATTTTATTTATTAATTAATTTTGATATTCTAATTATTTCTTGTTTTCTTCCTAATTTTGATGTATTCTTTATATTCTATTACAATTTTCATTTTTATTTTATTTATCATAATATATTGAAGATTACAAGGCACTCGTAAGAATATTGTGTTCTCTCCAATTTTTGTAGAGAAATCTTTAGTTTTGTTCTTAATTGAAAAGTACAAGTCCATACTAGAACTGGGGCATGAAAATTACGTGTGATGTTTCACCCAATGATTTATGTTATTTGTAATCCTTCAAAAATATTCATTTACAAAGAAAAAAATGGGATGAAAAGAAAACAAAGTATCGCTTATTGAGCAAACTAATTAAACAATGTAATGAAAATAGCACTTCCAAAGCACAGTTGGACGCTGTTCTTAAATGATAGACTAGTTCACGTATGTGTTCCGGCCGCTAACATGTTTACTTCTCAGTTCTCACCAACCAACTTCATTGTTTCTTAAAAAGAGGCGACTCCAGGTCTGCTGTTGCATAACTACTGCTGAGAAACGAATGGCGAGAGCATTGACCATGGAAATGCTCTGTTAGGTGGAATTGTATAAATCATCCAAGTGGGGAGTGGGCATATTCAACTTCAGTCCAAATCGAATTTCCTATTCAAATTATGTTCAGTTATAAACCATAAGATCATCGTATTAATGCATTCAAGCTTGTTAGGTCATCTCTAACCGAAGGGTCTAGAGGGTCAGAGGGCCGAAAATAACTCTAAAACCGTCTCCAACCGAGGGCTAGGCCAGAGGGCTTGGGAATTTGGGAGGGCCCCACGGAATTTCAAAGGGCCAAAGGGCTGCCTGCTTTCAGCCAACCAGCCAGCCCCGGGCTGGCTATTTTTTTTTTAATATTTTGTTATTCCTGTCAGTTAGGCTGGCTATTTTTTTTTTAATATTTTGTTATTCCTGTCAATTAATACATGCTATTATTTAATATACTAAATAATGACATGTATTCCTGTCGGTTATAACCGACAGGATTTAAAAAAAAAAATTCAAATGAAATGGCTACTAGCCGTTACATTTGATTTGATTTTTTTTTTTTACATTATTATTTTTTTTTATTTACATAAATTTTCATATAACTTCTAATTTTTCCTATAACTTCTATTTCACAAAATTTGTTTCATATTTGTTTTTTGTTTTTTTTTTAAATTTAGACATTTCTTTTCTTCTATAAATATGGTGAAGTTCTTTCAATTCTTCACTTCATTTGCAATATTTTCTTCTTCAATATCTCCTTCAATATATTTCTCAATATTTCCTTCAATACATTTTCCAATATTTCATTCATCTATAATATTTGTTTCAATTTTTCAATAATTTCCTTCAATATTTTTTCAATAATTTCCTTTGAATTTAAGTTGTAGTTTTAAATAATAAATTATGTTTGGCCCTATGGCCCTTTGGCTCGGTTGGAGACGGTTTTTTGTGAAAAGGTTAAAACGAGCCATCTGGCCCTCTAGCCCTCGGTTGGAGACGGAGGCAAATATGGTCATGTACAGTTGTTTAGGCCCAAAATATTAGTTTGGGCCGAGTATAGATTCATTCTCGGCCCGGGAAGCCTTACAACAAGGATACCATAGATCGTGGGCCTCCAAACCTAGGACGGCTAGGCCATAACGCAGGACAAGTCGAGTCCTTGTGCAATAAGGAGTCTCGGCAGGATTAATAACCCGAAAGCGAATCCGGCTCGATTAAGGACTAGGTTCACAATCATAGAGAAAATAGGACTGGTCGAGTTGGCGTTTGATCAGGAGAAGAAGACCTACTCCGAGTAGGGTTTTGACTCGACTTTAAAGGTATCCAGTGCTATAAATAGAGGAGGCTGTGCAACAAATAAACCTCCTCCAATTCAACACACAACTGCCCTGCGCAAACTCTCTCAACAACTTTGAGATTTTTTATTTTCTCTTTTCCCTGACACATCTTCCGTTGGCATTAACAGCACTGTGAAAGCAAACGGTGATATCTTAAGTTGGCATAGATAGCTCTGTCATCGTAGAATCAGCCGGTCTCGCAGTATCTTCCGTTGGCATCAACAGCACTGCGGCGAGGACGGTTGGTTACTTATCCAAGTCTCGGTCGAGAAGGATTTCCGAATCTTTATTGATTGAGGTCATCTCATTAGCCTTCTCGGCGAAGTGAGGTGTTACAGTTTATTGAGCTCGGCGCATTGCACGCCGAGTTATTTTATGATTGGATACTCCCAAGTGGGATTTAGAGTTCGGCATTCAGAAGGCCGAACCACGTTCATTATTAAGACTTATATTCGCTTTGAGTATTTGTGCCCTTACACTTTGGTATTGATTCAGCGAGAGTTTACTCTGACAAATAACATCACTGTGACCGAATTCGACGACAGCGATTTGTGAACTTCGTAAGAATAGTAACCTTGTCTTCAGGTTCGAGAGCCCAAGAGGCCGAGACGTGTTCCTTTCTCGGCCGCAATCGCAAGACGCAGAAGTCAACCGCACACCCAACGCAACATCAACAAATTTACTCCTCAGCCGAGCTCGGCTGACGAGTTGGCACGCCCCGCATTCACCGAAGGACGTAGTTAGCTTATAGATTACTCAGCTTGCACACCACATAGGCTTGGTAGTTTCTAAGGTTAACATTTTGGCACACCCAGTGGGACCCAGTGTTAAACTACGAAGTTCATGCTAATTGAAACACGATCGGTAAAAAAGAAAACAGCTATGGGAAAATCAACAGCCGATTTACCAACTCAGAACATAGGACACAGTGTGCCACAGGCGCAGAATCCCATCAGCGGCGTAACACTTGAGTCCACGAGCGCAACTCGCCGAGAAAGGGAAGTAAATCTCGGCGGTCAGTTTCGCAGTCTCGAAATCCCCAACAGGAACACCTGCGTCCTCAATGAAGGGATACTAGAGGATTGTGACGAAGATGGTGGCAAAGGCTCTGATCCACCAACAATGTCGTTTCTTCGAAAACGGCTCGACGAGCAATCTCGGACGGTCGAGCAGACGTTTAGTCGAGGAATCGATAAACTTCATGACGTGATACGCAATACCAGTGAGGCACAAACCAGATTACTCGAGATACTGGTTAGTAAGGTCAGCGACGGTAGGACTTTCGATCTTGCTCAGCATTTGCCACCGAGAAATAATCTCTTACCAAGTGCACCGGCCGAGTCAATCCCTGCTCGGCTCAAACCAATGAACTTGGAGAGAGGAGGAGGATCGAACAGTAGGTTAGACGGATCCGACCAAAAAGTGGAAGCAACACCCGTCGATATGACTGAGGTCCAACGGATGATCGATTCGGCCATAAAGAAGGGGCCGAAGTTCCCTAAATTTATACATCCGTATCCGGCTTATGTGGAACAGTTTGAATACCCTAGAGGTTTCAAAATCTCGGATTTTAGCCTTTTTGCCGGAGAATCATCCTTATCCTCATTGGAACATGTGGCTCGTTTCACCGCGCAATGCGGAGATGTCAATAGCGACTTTCACAAGCTGCGACTGTTCAATTTTTCACTGACGGGTTCAGCATTTGCTTGGTATATCAACCTTCCACCGAATTCTGTCCAGAACTGGGAGGAGTTGGTCGAGAAATTTCATGAGCAGTTTTATCGACCAGGAATGGAAGTGTCAGTATCCTCGTTAGCAATGATGGCTTAAACATCCAACGAATCACCAATGGATTATCTTACCAGATTTAAATCAGCCAAGAATTGGTACCAAGTACCTCTCCCTGAAGTCGAGTTCGTAAGACTTGCTCTAAATGGTCTTGACGTGGAATATAAAAAGAAATTCTTGGGGGCAAATTTTTGGGATATGTATGAACTAGCCCAGCATGTTGAGCAGTATGATTATTTGCTCCGTGAAGAGAAAATCTCGAAAGCTCCATCAAGAGGGACGATTTACAAAAATCCTACTGTCAGTTATGCATTGGCCGAAGGTGAATGTGTTAGCGTGGATGCACCCGAGATAATCATAGATAAGCCATACGTTTGCAAGGCACTGACTCAAATTGACTCTCAGGAGGCCAAAACCCGCTCGGCCCATGAAGAAACAATAAAAACGTCAAAGGTCTATACTTTTGATATTACAAAGGCCGATGCGATTTTTGATCAATTGTTATCAGCAAAGATCATTAAACTTCGACCTAGACATAACATTCCCAAGGCCGAAGAGCTTAAAGGAAAGATATATTGCAAATACCATAATTCAAGCAAACATACGACAAATAATTGCGTCGTGTTTCGAGACAACGTCCAAAGCTGGATTGATAATGGCAAACTGAGATTTCCAAAGAAGAAGATGCGCGTTGATACTGACCTATTCCCCACGACAATAGTAAATATGGTCAATGCGTGCCTGCCTAAGGACAAAGGGAAACAGAAGGCCGAAGCTGTTGCGACGCAACGCTTTCGGAATTAGAACTCTCGGCCACGTTTCATGGCCGATTTTCGTTCAAATGAACCACCTACAGCTTTAACGGGACCCGCTATTGTCAAGCCTATGATGGATTACAGCACTGATGAAGACAGTGGGACGGTGATTTTATGCAGTAAATGTAAAGCAAAGGTCAACATTGAGCCAGAAGAAAAGTCCTCTCCGCCTATAATGGAACAACCTACAGTCGCAACCCAGCAAAAGGCGACCAACGTAGGCCAACATCAAGGGGTTTTTGATAGGCTCAGTCCTAAAGTGAGGATGGAAGAGACACCTTCAGTTAGACGGCGCCTAGATTTTGATGCTCCGTTCTATGACGATGACTACTATATACGCAACTCTAGCAGCTCGAAATCATCGCGGAGCCAAAAAACTTTCAAACCTCCCGAACCTAGAGACCAACGTTGGTATACATATCATTCTTCGAAAGGCGTTTACACCACACTGTCCAAATCCCAGAAACGCCGGCACCAAAGAATAGATTGCATGGCCCGCCAACGGGCAGCCCAAGAAACTTCGGTCCCTAAATGGCGACCGAAGGACACAATTGCCACCGACGACGAACGACCACCTCCAGCGATTATGATAGAGTTGGTTCAAGGGAAACGGCTGGTCAACCAAGATATCGAAACCACGTTCGAAGAGGCTGATAAACAGATCAAACTTCTTCTTCGGCCTGAGGAGATGAAGGCACGCTTCGAGCATTTCAGGCAAGAAGCTGAAAACAAATTAACCCCGTCGGCCATACGAGAACCTTTGATCAAAATTTGACGGAATTTGCATCCACCATTCCTCGGGGAGGCCTTGGAATATATGCGAGAGTTTCATAAGAAACATTTGGCCAACGATCTGTATGGTTTGCCGAAAGCATGTCAAGACACAATCGATCTAGTCTTAACTTGCCCTAATGCCGAGCGAATCATTCAGAAGACCTCAGACCCAGGATTGAAAGCGAGGTTCCAGCACATACGAGAAGCACGTGTCCTTGGTTTTGAAGTCGACCCATACACTGATATCGATGCAGCCGAACTTCCTTTCTCAATGGAGGACCTTCAGTATTTATGATATCACTTCGAAGTATTTTAGGCTGTTTCTCTCTTCGGCCTTACGGCCGATGAAATAGCACGTGTCGCACGGTTGGATGCCTATCTCAACACCAGGGATGCCCGGATACACTACCAGGAGCAAGTTCGGGTCCTGGTCCCAAGCACACTTTCAATCTCAACCTCACCGGAGGCACTTACGCAGAACCAACAGGCTGCCGAAGAAACACCGCAGGATCAAACCATTGACAAAGGAGCAGAAGAGTCTTTTTGTCCAACTTTGACGGCAGCGGAGGCCGCATTCGCCAACCAGGAAAGAGACGAGGCTAGCGAAGAGGATCATAACCCGATGGGCCCGTCAGTCCTGGATAACATGGAAATCAGTATGGTCCATGTTTTGCCTGCTGATTTTCAGTCAAGCACAGCTCAATCGAATTTCCTCGATGATGATGTAGTCGCCGAGGAAGTCGGTCATATCGATTTTGTACCTATTGCTGAAGTCGAGTCAACAACAAAAGATGATAGTCTGAAAGCAGCTTTGGCCGAATTGTTTCCTCGTTCATCATCGGCCAAACTTCATCATTTGAAGCCATTGTATGTGACGGCCCATATCGAAGGGTATCCAGTCTCCAAAGTTTTTGTCGACTGTGGAGCCACCATCAATATCATGCCTGTAAACATCATGAAGGCTTTACGTCTCTCTAATGATGAACTTATTCCGTCCGGGATCACTATGAGTAGTTTCATCGGCGACAAATCCCAAACCAAAGGAGTACTTCGGTTAGCAGTAAATATTACCGGCCGTACTCACATGATCGCTTTTTTCATTGTCGACTCCAAGATTGAGTATAATGCACTGCTCGGTCGAGACTGGATTCATCAAACTAACTGTATTCCTTCATCATTGTATCAAGTGCTCGTCTTTTGGGACGGTAAATCGGTCACTGTTCACCCGGCCGATAGCCAACCCTTCGAAGCTAATATGATCCAAGCACGATATTATGATGACCACGTCGGCTACATCACCCTACAAGGCTTCAATGATGAAGGACGGCCGACTCGGATTTCTGTTCAGAAAGCTATCGAGGTTGGCGCCGAGACTGTCCACCAGGATTCGGCGAGACTCGGGGTTAGCTAACTTCCTCCCCGACCCCGATGTTTGACACCGATCGGGAACAACGACAGATCGCGGTTTCTTATATTATGGAACGACTGCTGGCCCATTGGTATACTATCTCTAAGCAGCCACATTCGGGTGTCAACCTCGTCGAGTTCCTCACTGAAGGAGATAATGGTCCCGTCTTATCTCTTGATAAAATTCAAGCTGCTCCGGCCGAGCTTGAAGACAATCGGCCCCAAGTTAAGGACCCCCTGGAAGAAATTAATGTTAGGACGGCCGATGACCCACGACCTTTGTTTATTAGTGCTTTACTTCCACAACCTATGAAAGACGAACTTCGTGCCCTGCTTGAGGAGTTCAAAGATTGTTTTTCTTGGAGCTACCATGAAATGCCTGGCTTAGATCGTACTCTCGTCAAACATGAGTTACGTATTAAGCCTAGATATAAACCTTTCCGTCAACCACCTCGCCGATTCTCGACCGAAGTACAACTCGGTATCAAGGACGAACTGGTTCGGCTCTTGAACGTCGGGTTCATTCAGACAGCTTGGTACGTTGAATGGTTGGCCAATATCGTTCCTGTTTTAAAGAAAAATGGTGCACTGCGCATTTGCATCGACTTCAGAAATCTGAATCTGGCAACTCCCAAAGATGAGTATACAATGCCGATTTCGGATTTGTTAATAGATGCTGCGGCAAATCATGCCATCTTATCTTTTATGGATGGCCATGCCGGGTACAACCAAATTTTCATTGCCGAAGCTGATGTGCACAAAGCTGTTTTTCGCTGCCCGGGGGCACTCGGCACTTACGAATGGGTTGTTATGCCATTCGGCCTCAAAAACGCCGGCGCCACATACCAACGGGCAATGAACAACATATTTCCTTATTTAATTGGAACCATCGTCGAAGTCTATGTCGAGGATGTTGTAATTAAATCCAAACAACGGCGGACTCATCTGGATGATCTCCGACAGGTTTTCCTCCGTATGCGCCAACACAATCTCAAAATGAATCCTGCCAAATGTGCATTCGGTGTGTCGGCCGGTAATTTTCTCGGTTTCCTAATGCATCACCATGGGATTGAAGTGGACGAAAATAAAGCACGTGCAATCATCAGTGCTCCACCCCCGACGACGAAGAAACAACTGCAGTCCTTACTGGGTAAGATAAATTTTCTCTGCCGATTTATAGCTAACTCGGCAGGTAAAATGAAAGCGTTCTCGACGCTTTTGAAACTTAAGGACTCAGATAAATTTGAGTGGACCGACGAGCATCAGGCAGCGTTTACACAAATCAAAGTCTCCCTCACGACACCACTTATCCTTGTTCCACCCCGGTGCGGTAAACCTCTCAAACTATATATCTCGGCGGCTGAAGAGTCCATCGGCTGCCTCCTCGCCCAAGATAACGATACCGGGCGGAAGCAGGCTATTTTTTACCTTAGTCGAAATCTTAATCAACCAGAAATCAATTATTCCGCTGTTGAGAAGCTCTGTCTCGCCGTGTTCTTCGCCGCCTCTAAGCTTCGGCATTACATGCTTCCATTGGTCACACAAGTCATTGCCCAGACCGACGTCATCCGGTACATGCTTACCCGGCCAATCGTAAAAGGTCGAATTGGGAAATGGACAATGGCGTTGTCCGAGTTTAGCTTGCAATACGTGCCCCAGAAAGCTGTCAAAGGCCAGGCATTGGCAGACTTCCTTGCTCAACACCCTTCCCCCTACGGTTTTGGGGACACTGACGTCGAAATCGGCATGGTTGAAACATGCGACAACTACTAGATAATGTATTTTGACGGTTCAAGTACTTCATCCTCGGCCGGAGTTGGCATTGTCATTCAATCTCCTAACCACGATCGGTGGTATTTTTCGCTCAAGTTGGATTTCAACTGCACCAATAATCAGGCCGAATACGAAGCCCTTATCATCGACCTTGGCCTCCTTCATGACTTGCGGGCCACCCGTGCCCTCGTCCTCGGCGACTCTGAACTTGTGATTAACCAACTTAATGGGTCTTTCCGCTGCATGAGTTGTACCTTGGCACCCTACCATATGGTTGCCAGCTATTTGGCCGAATCCTTCGCCAGTATTACTTTCGAGCATATTTCCCGGACCCATAATACCGCCGCGGACAAGTTGGCTCAAATCACCTCCGGTGCACAACTCCTGGGGGCAAGCTAGGCCGAGAAATACCGGTGTTACGACAGCTATACCCGACCTTGGTTAACCAGCAAATCCTCCGACGCGACGACGTGATACGCACCAGAGTCATGTCCTTACCTTCGTTGCTAGATTGACAAGACCCTATAGAGGTTTGTGCCATCGGGGCAATGCCAGATGATTGGAGAAAGCTCATTATGCAGTACCTTAACAATCCCAATGGAAAACATAGTCGCAAGACACGAGTTCACGCCACGAACTATGTCACGTACCAAAACGAGTTATACCGAAAGGGTGAAGATGGTCTATTACTGCTATGCCTCGGCCCCCAAGAGAGTGCTCAAGCAATCACAGAAGTCCATGAGGGGGTGTGCGGAGCTCATCAGTCCGGACGTAAAATGCGGTGGTTGCTTCGGCGACACGGTTATTTTTGGCCAAGAATATTGAAGGATTGTATCGAATTCGCACGAGGGTGCATACAGTGTCAGATTCATGATCCTATACAGCGGGTCCCGGCCGAGTCATTACATTCGGTCACTAAACCATAGCCATTTAGAGGATGGGCTATGGATGTAATCGGCAAAATCACACCATCCTCCGGGGCTGCCAAGCACGCATGGATACTCGTAGTAATCGATTACTTCACTAAGTGGGTCGAAGCTAAATCGTATGCCGAGCTAACATCTAAAGAAGTTTGCGACTTTGTGGAAGAACATATTGTGACTAGATTCGGTGTACCAGAAACGATTATAACTGATAATGGCACAATCTTTACAGCCGAGAGGCTTAGAGAATATACGGCAAGTTTGAAAATTCGGCTTGAACAGTCTACACCGTATTACCCACAAGCAAATGAGCAAGCCGAGGCAAGTAACAAAGTATTGATCGGCATTCTCGAGAAAATAATAAAAGAAAGGCCTGGCATGTGGCATTTAAAGTTAAACGAGGCTTTATGGGCATATCAAACATCGCTCCGATCGACGACTGGGACAACCCCGTATGCACTAACCTACGGACACGACGCAGTGTTACCAGTTGAGCTAAGCATAAATTTGTTACGAATAATTGAACAAAGTAGTTTGTTCAACGCCGAATATAATCAGTCCATGAGACAGGAGTTGGAAGACTTGGAAAAAGCGCGACTCGATGCTTATAACTTGTTGGTGGCACAAAAACAGATTACCGAGCGAGCATAGAATCAAAAGGTCCGACAAAAAACATTTGGCGAAGGAGAATTAGTTTGGCAAACGGTGTTGCCCACAGGAATTAAAGACCCTAGGTTCGACAAATGGTCGCCAACTTGGGAAGGTCCGTTCGTCGTGCACAAGGTTCTCGGCAAATGCGCGTATCATCTTAGAGACCAGACTGGTTTAGTTCACAAATTGCCAATCAATGGGAAGTTTTTAAAAAAGTATTATCCAGTCACATGGGAGATGCAGGAATAAAAAAAAATTTCATTTCATTAAGGGCGATGAACAAATATATATCGAGGTAATCGATCAGTGTACATTTAAGGTGAAGAAGGAAGAAGGGTGCCGAGAAGAGCCTTCAACTCCAGCCACCGCACCTCGCCCATTATGACCTCGACCTGCCGGTTCTTCTTGTTCATTTTTAGCTGCTCGACCCGTTTTGTGCTCGCCGCATACTCGGTTAAACAAGCTTTGCCGCCCGACTTGAAATCCTTAGCAAGCTCGGAAGCAATGGCCGACCTTCGTTTCTCTAATTCGACCATTTGACAGTCGAGGTCAACCAATGCCTCTCCTTTTGCCTTCAAAGCATCAATCTTTGGGCGGAGAGTATCTTGGATGGCTGTGGCAGCTTGCAAGTCTTGTTCGGCCTTCAGAGCGTTTCTGAAGATACTAAAGGTCTCCCGAACCCGCTCCAAGGCAGACGACGCCTGAACGATAGCCTCGCTGCTCAGTTGACCATCGGCTCCGAGGTCGTTTAGACATGCACCGAGCAAATCAAGACCTTTGCATTTGAGTACTTGCGATGCCGAAAGGGACAAGACCTCTCGCAACCGAGCTAGAGCAGTTGAGTCAGCAGCTTCAGTTGTGGTGGCCGAAGGACCAGCCCCTCCAGTAGTGCTGGACAAGAGGGCTTTAAATTCTACTTCCCATGAAGCCTGCACACAAAATCAGGTTAAGCTCAAAGAAATCATAAAAATACCACAAGAAGGTTTTGTTTTTAAACCTGCCGAGAGGAGACTTCAGCCATGTCTTCAGGATCGTTGCTCGAACCTAAAGAACTTAATGGTCGAGCCCAGTATCTTAGATTGCTTCTCAACTCATGCGGCTGATAGAGGTTATCTACGTTCGATGGCCACTAAGGCGGCCAAGAGACATAGATAACACCCTTTGTTGCATAGAATTTTTGATGAAAAGAGTGTACAGGCACCTGACAGTTAGTTTTCCTGGTTTAGAGTTCTATAACAGAAAAATAATCAAGGAAAAGCGGTAGAGGGCACTTACGAAGGTCGAGGTGGCTTCATACGGAGGAATATCGAGGTCCTGGTCTTGAGGATGAACGGGCGTTTCCACCGTCGCCTCTGGCTCTCCAACAGGTCGTTTGCCACGGTCGGTTGTAGAAGGGCCGACCGGGACAGCCGCTTCGGACGAAGAATGAAGGTCCTGGTCATGTGGAGGAGCGGGCGTTTCTGTCGCTGTTGCTGGCTCTTCGGCCGGTCGTTTGCCACGGTCGGCCGTGGGAGGGCCAACTTGGGCAGCCACCTTGGACATAGGAGGAGGTTGATGACGGGAATGAGGGCGACTCGCCAGTGGAACCTCGTCGCTCCATTCACTCACTTCCAAAATGAAGATCGAGGGTTTTGGATTTATAGGGGAAGTTCTCTCGGTCGCAAGGACTGCCTTTTCCAGGACAGATACAGCTTCGACTGGTGGGATAACAACCGGTTTACCAACCTCAAAAACAGGCCGTGCTCGGACTATTTCCTCGGTCGGAATTGACCGTTTCTCAACCGGGGCTTGGGCGATGGGGGAGAAGGGGAAACGCTGGGAGTCGTCGCTCCCGTAGTATGACTAGAGATAACGTGAATCTCTCGTTCTCCTTTCTTCGCCAGCTTTTTGATCCGTTTGGTGGGCCGAGAAGGTTCGGTGGTTGGCTCGACTTTTCGACGAGGCCGTTTGCTCAACAAGGCCTGCGCAGCAGCCTTTGCTTTCTTGGAGACGACCGATTTTCTCTCGGCTGCAGCAGCAGCAACCACAACAACTTTTTTCAACGATCGGTGATAGGAGCATATTTATGCGACTTAGTTAGCTTGTTCTTGTGCATTTACGTTGTATTTCCTTAGTTTTTTAAAGTTATTTTTGTGTGTTTTCAGACTCTAAGTACAAAGTATGCAAGAAGATGCATTTTGGAGGCCTTTGGAGCATGTTTCGGGCTTGGAATGGATAGCAAATGCATGGGCCAAAGTGGATGGACGAATTTGAGAACTAAAGAGGCCAAGAATATGAAGAATTATGGTCCAAAAGATGAAGAAAACAGCCCAAAAATTTGTCACCCCAACTTGCATTCCTTGCCATGCAAACCACATATAATTCCCTTTGGATTCCATGCCATGCTTGATCACTCTTGTCCCCTACATAATTTCTAATTTCATGCTTCAATTCATTTAATTATTACACTCAATTGCTTGATACCTCTTTTTCCCTTCACTCATTAGATTTTAGACAACATTTCATCCATTACATGCACCAATTGATGCTCCATCATTCACATTTGGAATCCAATGCCATGTGCAACACATGTTGTTGCACCTTTGACCCATTTGTTGACACATTTCACCTCCCTTTCCATCTCTATGCAATGTACACAATCATTCATGCTCCCTAGCTACAACACCACTCCATTTTACCCTTCACACTTTGCATCATTACTTCATTTTCACCCT
Source organism: Malus sylvestris (assembly GCF_916048215.2). Taxonomy (NCBI): domain Eukaryota; kingdom Viridiplantae; phylum Streptophyta; class Magnoliopsida; order Rosales; family Rosaceae; genus Malus; species Malus sylvestris. The sequence goes on from NC_062272.1 coordinate 16,965,379, forward strand.
TGGACCATTGCACACCACACACACAAATTGCCATGCATTTCATCCTTAACCTAACCTGATTTTCTAAGGTTTTTGGGGCCTATAAATACATGTTTACACCCCTTGGCCAAAGGACAATCCCCCATATTCATCATTTTATCACAAAAATTCGTCCATACACACCCTAGGAAGCAAAACACCCCAAAAACACCATTCTAGTGCCTAGAAAACATAACAGCCACTCCACCTTCTTCCACCCTCTTTGCCTAGTTCTCCACCACCCTCCAACCATCAAACACTCCTCCACACTCACCCTAAACCCTTCCATACCATTCCCCATCCATTCTACATTATAAAACTACCCAAAATCTGTCCATAACCCAATCTGCCGCAAGCAAGGGAAATGAGGAATCTTGGATGCACTTGCTACCAAGTTGGAGCATTTTAGGTGTTTTCTTTCCTTTGATTTTAATGTCTAATTTTATGTATCTTTGCTTTGTGAGTATGAGGAACTAAACCCCTCTTAGTTAGGGGGTGATTCGAAACTATGTTCATACTTGCAATATGATTTGATTACATCCAGTTGTGATTCATAAGTTGTGAATTCAATTTACTTATCCGTTCATATAAAAACTAATTTGTGTATGTTGGTTAAGAGTGCACGCTTAATTTTCATGCATGAATTTGACGCTAGAATATAAGGGAGTTTCACCTAATCGTTATAAACTTATATTCACAAGTAGTGAAGGTTGCTAGTCACAATCACGTTAAGTAAACTCTTGGCATAAGTTTCATGCAAATCATAGTAACGAGTGCCTCGTCAATGCTTATGTTTTTCATAGAACTTAATGATTCTTGCTTGTATCTCTATTATGCAATTCATGTAGGGAATGTTTTGGGTTGTCGTATGCAATCATCCAACCTAATAACTTGTGGAAAAAACTGAGGGTTATTAGTGCAATTCACGGTTAATTTGGGGCGTTGAGTATTCATAGCTTATCGAAAAGCAACTGGAAATTGTTTTGTATGCAAGTGTGACATATGTGGAGAAGAACCTCCTAGCTAATCTTCCATCCATAAGTTTCATTCAAATTCACTTACAATTTGTTTTGTTTTATAAAGTTTGTTTTGTTTTCAAATTCATTAAAATCAAAATCCCCCTTTTACTTTATTGTTTCAAAGTGTTTAATTTCTGTTTTGGTTGTGTGTTAGAGTGTTTTGATTCACCCAAATTTGTCTAAGAATTTGTTTACTTTGTTCTTGTCTTAATTTAATTATTTTCGTCGAAAATCAACCCCATCTTATTTCTTTGAGTCATATTAATTAGAACTTGTCTTAGATTATGTTTTTAAGTGTTTTAGTTCATTAGAAAACCAAAATTTGTCCAAGTTTGTGTGAGAGTCCCAAAATTGCCCAGATTGTGTTTTTAAGGTAGTTTTGAGTGTTTAGGGGCTGTTTTGAGTCTTTTGGTTTGTTTTAGTGTTTTAAAGTATAGTTTTGCATTCTTTGAGTCTAGTTAGTGTTTTAAACTTTGTTTTCACGTTTTCAAGTCAATTTCCAAGTGATTTAGCAATCCTTCCTAATCCCCGGCCTAGAACGATCCCTACTTACATACTTTACTACAATTGATAAAAAGAGGGTTTAATTTGTGTGTTTAGTTATTTTACGCATCAAATTTTGGCGCCGTTGCCGGGGATTAGCAACTTTGCTAATCTCTTGGATTGTTTTCTTTCGAATTATTGTATTTTGTTTAAGTTTCTGTTTAAGTTGCTGATTTGTTTTGTTTTCTTTGTTTTTAGGTACTAGTTTATGACCCGTAGCTCACAACCTGTTCGTGAGCATATCTCCGACTTTGACGGTAATTTTGAGAGGACTTTGAGAAGGAAAAAGAAATTGCAAGAGTCTAATCCTCCTAGTCCCAAGCCTGAATTAGAAGAGCAAGAAGTTGAGGTTGAAGAGAAGCCCACGGCACAAGTGGGTGGAGAATAGCAAGGTATAGCCATGGACAACCGTACGCTCAAGGAGCTTGCCGCCTCGGGTTTGGATAATGCCGCACCATTGTGTATCCAATATCCCATGGCTGCTCAAGGTAAAACCGAAGAGTTCGAGTTAAAGTCAAGTTTGCTCCACCACATTCCAAAGTTCTATGGGCTGTCCATGGAGGATCCGAACAAACATTTGAAAGAATTTGAAGTGGTGTGCTCAAGTATGACTCCGGTTACCGTTGACGGAAGTATTTTAAAGATGAAGGCTTTTCCATTCTCTTTAATGGACAAAGCCAAGGATTGGTTATACGAGTTGGCTCCCGGTACAGTTACATCTTGGGAGAGTATGAAGAGGGCGTTTCTGGAGAAGTTTTTCCCAACTTCTCGCATCATTCTTCTTCGTAAAAAAATAAGTGGAATTCAACAAGATGAAGGTGAGTCTTTTCCTACATATTATGAACGATTTAAATCACTTGTTGCTTCTTGTCCACAGCATCAGATGAAGGAGGAATTGCTTTTGCAATACTTCTACGAAGGGCTCCTACCACTAGAACGTCAAATGCTCGATGCCTCGGCGGGTGGAGCATTGGTAGACAAAACGCCCATGGCTGCAAAAATCTTGATTGCTAATCGAGCATTGAACGCTCAACAATACGAGGGTGTAGGCCAAATAGGACCCCCACGGCAACAAGTGCATGAGGTAAGTTCCACTTCCAATATTCAATCTCAGTTAGCTAATCTTACTTCTCTTGTTTCACAGATGGCCGAGGGAATGAAGATTCAAGGACCCATGGTGTGTGGCGTATGTTCTATCCAAGGACATGCATCCGAAAAGTGTCCTCAACTCATTGAGAATGGTGGATGGGAGAGCGCTAATGCCATTGGGTTTCAAAGCCAAAATCAGCCAAGACATGATCCATATTCCAACACGTATAATCCGGGGTGGAGAGACCATCCAAACTTCAAATGGAGAGAGCCACAACAAGCCCAACCACAAGGAGGCTTTAGGCAACAACCCCCGGGTTTCTACAACAACCCATACGCACCCCCTCAAGTCCAACCACAATCTGCCCCAAATAATTCAGGTAATGCTTTGGATAATGATACACTTGTTAAGTTACTAACCACTTTGACTAATGGGCAGGAAAATCAAAACAAAAGAGTGGACCAACTAGAGAAACAAATGGGGCAGATTGCTGACGTTGTTGGGCAGATTAGAGACCAAGGAAGGCTTCCTAGTTCTACCATTCCAAACCCGAAGGGAGGCTTTGAAAGTGCAAAGGCCATACTCTTGAGAAGTGGAAAAGAGATTGGGGCAGGTTCTTCATCAAAAACAGGTCACAAAGAGGATGAAAAACTTCAATTTGAGGAGGAGGAAGCATGCCCACCCACGACAAAGGTGGACACACCTATGCCGCAAGCCCCCATGGCTCCAAATCTGTCCAATTCATCCAATAAGGGTAAGAATGTGTTAAATTCAATTCCGACTAATGTTTTTCCTTTGAATGTCCCCTTTCCTAGCAGATTTTTGCAATCAAAGAACGAAGAGGAGGAAAAAGATGTTCTAGAGACATTTAGAAAGGTGCATGTCAACATTCCCCTCCTTGATGCCATAAAGCAAATCCCGAAGTATGCCAAGTGTTTAAAGAAGCTTTGTACAACAAAGAAACGTGTCCGGGAGAAAGAGGTGGTACATGTAAGTGAGAATGTCTCCGCCATCTAGCAACATAAACTACCCCCCAAATGCAAAGATCCGGGGAGTTTTACAATTCCGTGTGTCATTGGTAATACCCGTTTCAAATCTGCCATGCTTGATTTAGGTGCTTCTATAAATGTTATGTCATATTCCATTTATGCATCTATGAACTTAGGAGCATTGAAAAATGATGGTGTAATCATACAATTGGCCGATAGATCTAACGCTTATCCAAAGGGAGTTTTGGAAGACGTTTTAGTGCAGGTTGATCATTTAATCTTCCCGGCGGATTTCTATGTCCTCGAAATGGATGAATCGGACCATGCCCTTTCATTGCCCATCCTCCTTGGAAGGCCATTCATGAAAACGGCTCAAACGAAGATTGATGTGGCCAAAGGATTAGTCACTATGGCATTTGGTGGTGACATGATTAGTTTTAAAATTTCTGAATCCATTGAGACTCCTAATGTTGTTCATTCTTGTTGTGCCATTGATAAAATTGAAAAGATAGGACTGGACCGTTCAGCACCAAGCACAAATGATGCATCAACAACCATGCAAGACGAGGGAATTGGAGTGGAGTACAAGGACCATACGGCCACTGCCCTCACAGTGCTCAAATTGGCCGAAAGCACCATGGGGAAGAATGTTCACATTGCTACCACTTTATCACATCACATAGGTAAGCCACCTAATCCAAATCCAATTCCCATTAAAGTTGATAGGTGGTTCCCTTCTTTGGTGCAGGTACCCAAGCAAATCCCCGATGGTGGGCGTATGAACATGAACCTTAGGCAACACAACGCACCCATCAACAAACATCACTATCCATATCCGTTCAAGGATGTAATCTATGAGAACTTTGTTGAGCATGTTGTGGAGGACATTCCATTGCATGTCGTGGGCTCCAGTGGGGAGTAATTGTGTTCATCGTCTGGCTGGAAGACGTTAAAGCAAGCGCTTTAAGGGAGGCAACCCATTTATTTTGCTTGATTGCCAATTTTATTACTTGTTTAATTATTTTTTGTTGTGATTTTCTATTTTGAAACATTAACAAATGTGCAAAGGATTTTAACATTAAACTTCGTGGAAATGAACAGCAAACTGGGAAATAAAGAAACATAGCATAATACAAGAGGGAGCATTCACAAAGGCTGCTTGGGAGAGGTCGCAGTAGTCGGCAGAGTTGCAGTAGTCGGCGGAGTCTCAGCAGTCGATGGGGCCACGGAAGGAGGAGGTATCGGAGGTTGATCAATTGGAGCTTCACTACGCGGTGCCGCCCCAGAAGACGAAGGCAGATGCTGTTGGAACAAACCCACAAACCTCCGGTGATCAAGTAAAATCTGACCATCAGTTTCCTGCAGCTGGTCAATTTTCCTCTTCATGTTTGTGGCATAATTGTGTGCAAGCTTGTGCAATTGTTTATTTTCATGCTTGAGTCCTCTAATCTTCTCTTTGAGACTCTGTATTTCAGCCACCAATGATTCAACGTGACGGGTTCGAGCAAATAGACGTTGGGCCATGTTGGACACAGAACCCGCACACTGCACGCTAAGAGCCAGAGACTCCTTAACCGCCAATTCATCAGACCGTCTAGCGAGCAGTCTGTTATCTCTGGGGGTGACAAGGTTCCGGGCCACCACCGCAGCGGTCATGTCATTTTTCATCACCGAATCCCTAACGGTAAGAAAACCAGTAGGGGATATGAGGGACGGGCGCCATATGTTGTCTGGAGAAGGAGGGGCTGCTCCTTCACTAAGGTTCAAGTCAAAATGACGGTCGGAAGGGCCAGACATTTTTCAGAGGTGTTAAAGAAAGAGGAGATCGGACAAGTCAAGATCGTAGAAGTGCAAAACGGGAGTTTTTATAGGGAGAAATTCAAGAGTGCTTTGAACGTCCTGCATACCTCTATAAAAATCAGCACGCGATGGGATTTCAGAGATCGAAGAGGTGAGCTCAGAAATCGAAGAAGCCATTCGGAGATCGAAGAGGCGCCAGCTTTCTCAAAAGTTGGGCTTGCTCACAAACCACCAATTCCAGATACCAAAGAGTGTCAACTGTCTCAGCCTCGTCAGCACCCATCACACGCAACTCAGCTTTGCGAAAATCACGGGCAGTCTGTCGAAGCACCGATTCCAACCATCTGTCTCTCTCAGCCTTGTCAGCACTTGTCACATGCAATCTCTGCCCTCAACGAAGCTCAGAACTCGAAGCGTAAATTCCGGATATTGAAGAGACCTCTGCTTTATCGAGACGTGTCAGCATCTGTCAATTTGCACATCTGCGTTGCGTAAATCACGCGCAATCTGTCGAAATTTTTTGGAGAAGCGGAATGCACGTGGAAACTACTGTTAAATTATCCCAGGCTTGCCGACACGAGTAATGGAACAATGCCTTCCCAGCCATTAAGAAAATTCTATAAATGTTGAACTTCAAAGTGAAGCAGTCTCACCCAACTTTCAGCCTCACTTAACCCTTCATCCTCTCTGAAATGGCTTTCCAACAAACCCTCTCGAGTCACTCTGTATTTTTCATCCCCTGGGATACCCCTGCAAACAACCCATCCAGAGCACAAGTATTTCATATCATAAGGGTTGAGAGAAAGAGTATCTCATATCATGCTTTCTCCCTGTCCTTTCTCCAGCCAGCTCTTGCTCTCGAGTACTCATCATTTTATGCTTTCTCTTTGTCTCTCACTTATAAGGGAAGTGAAGATGATACCTCGAAGCATGTGGAGACAACGTGCTGATTCATCCTCAACTAGGGACAAGGAGAAAGAAAGCAAGAGGTGGGCACTTGGAAAGATTGAAGAAAGAAACAGACCAACACCTCTCCCTCGTGCCTGCCCGTCGTGCAGAAGAAAAAAGCAGAGAAGAATGCAGCTTGCACAATCATCCCAGCAGAAGGAGTCTGAGATGAAGAACTAGAGAAGCTGCCACATCTGCTTGGAGAACAAATAAGGAATTGCAACATCGCCAAAGAGAAAAGCTTCGCCGTACAATTCCAATCCAGTTCAAGATCAAAGCTGTGGAAAGTCAACAAGATCAACTATCTCCAAAACCAGATTTGCGTTCTTAAACTCTACTCTGTCTGGTTTTTACTTTGCCATATTTGTCATGTTTATTTGTCGTTTATTATTTGCTTGTTTTTGGTGTGAGTATATGCTTGAAACATTGAGGACAATGTTTGATTTAAGTGTGGGGGGTAACCATTGTTTTGCATGAAATTCGTAGAAATTTATCACCCATTACTTCTAGTGTTGTTCCTTGTTGTTTTAAGTATTTTTAAGCTGTTTTGGAGTGTTTCAGTGTGTTTTGACATAAAAATCCGAAAATTCATAAAAATTTGAAAAATTGTTTTTGAAAATCCAAAAAAGAGTTGTTTTTGTGCGCTTATTTGTGTCTTAGGGTACCTTCCAACACAATGATGAGGATTCGGTTTGTAATTGCATGACTGTTAAAGAGAGTTATAAACATGGATGAAAGTTTGATTTACTCTTTATTTATGCGTGGTTGTGGTTATAACTTATGAAATCACATGTAATCATAAAAGAAAAAAAATTAGTTTTTGTAACATGCTTGAAGGAAAGAACTCAAACTAACGCTACAACCTTGTGAGACTTGAGCTTAAACGTTTATTTGGAGAGTTAAAATCTGTGCATTCTTGTTTTCTAAAGTCGTTGCATGATCTCATTATTCTTTGCTTGGTTATTACTTAGAAGGCGTTTCATCATTTAATTCCAAATGCTAGAACTCATGCCTATTTCATTCAAAGCATGCTATTGATTTGCATAAAACATATTCAAGATGAAGTTGTGTAGTTACCACCACCAAAGCCAAACTGCCATGTATCCCATATCGTTATATGTTTAAGTTAACCCCATTGAGCCTTGATAGCCTACATTCTTTGTTAAACCACATTATCCTTACCTAGCCTAGTTTAGGACCATCCATACCCTTGTTCTTGAAGCATAGTAAAACATGATTCAAATTGAATTTCTTTTGATTAATGTATGGCAGAAAACAAGTGTGGGGGAAGTGTGAGTTATTATGCTTGTTGAAAAGAAAAGAAGAGTTGAAAAAAAAAAAAAAAAAAGAGTTGAAAAATATGCGAAAAAGAGTTTTAAAGTGCTGTTTGTTGAAGAAAGGGTCCAAAACATAGAATTCGGCCCTAATTATTGCTTGAATTTTCCCTTCGTGTCTAAAAGCTGATTTCTGCAATCTAAGTGAATTCTAAGTTTCAATTTCATTACTTTACTTGCTATTGCTTTAAGAACGATTGTTATCCTTATCCTTCATTTGTTAGCCATCACCCCAAGCCCCGTTACAACCCTTAACTTCATCTTGAGTGTCATGCGTTTCAATATGTGGAGTTTGAATTTGGTATGAGCATATGGTGTCACTGGTTCTCGCATCTAAGTAGTAGCATTCCATTCATGAGATCATATCTAAACTTGCTTATTAACTCCAGAAATTGCTTTCTTTGTGATACATATATGTGAGCGTTCGTTTTCATATCTACATCAATCTTCTCACATATAACTAGTATAGGGTGTGTAGTTAGAAAATCTGAGTGAAAATTGAGTGCATACTTTGAAAGGAATTGAGTAAATTCTCTAAGGCATGTTACTACATCAAAAACATTGTTTTAATCGATTAATTGTGAACAAGTAAGTAGTGACTATGATTAAGTACGTGTTTAAGTGTGAAGATGATTCAAATCTGTGGGGATAATGATTTTTAACATGTCATATGCATTGGAATCCCTGAGGCAAATGTTGGAAGGTTTAGGTTGTATTTTATTTGTTTTGTTTCGTTTTATTTCTTCGTTTGCTCGAGGACTAGCAAAAGCTAAGTGTGGGGGAATTTGATAGGAGCATATTTATGCGACTTAGTTAGCTTGTTCTTGTGCATTTACGTTGTATTTCCTTAGTTATTTTAGTGTTTAAAGTTATTTTTGTGTGTTTTCAGACTCTAAGTACAAAGTATGCAAGAAGATGCATTTTGGAGGCCTTTGGAGCATGTTTCGGGCTTGGAATGGATAGCAAATGCATGGGCCAAAGTGGATGGACGAATTTGAGAACTAAAGAGGCCAAGAATATGAAGAATTATGGTCCAAAAGATGAAGAAAACAGCCCAAAAATCTATCACCCCAACTTGCATTCCTTGCCATGCAAACCACATAGAATTCCCTTTGGATTCCATGCCATGCTTGATCACTCTTGTCCCCTACATAATTTCTAATTTCATGCTTCAATTCATTTAATTATTACACTCAATTGCTTGATACCTCTTGTTCCCTTCACTCATTAGATTTTAGACAACATTTACATCCATTACATGCACCAATTGATGCTCCATCATTCACATTTGGAATCCAATGCCATGTGCAACACATGTTGTTGCACCTTTGACCCATTTGTTGACACATTTCACCTCCCTTTCCATCTCTATGCAATGTACACAATCATTCATGCTCCCTAGCTACAACACCACTCCATTTTACCCTTCACACTTTGCATCATTACTTCATTTTCACCCTTGGACCATTGCACACCACACACACAAATTGCCATGCATTTCATCCTTAACCTAACCTGATTTTCTAAGGTTTTTGGGGCCTATAAATACATGTTTACACCCCTTGGCCAAAGGACAATCCCCCATATTCATCATTTTATCACAAAAATTCGTCCATACACACCCTAGGAAGCAAAACACCCCAAAAACACCATTCTAGTGCCTAGAAAACATAACAGCCACTCCACCTTCTTCCACCCTCTTTGCCTAGTTCTCCACCACCCTCCAACCATCAAACACTCCTCCACACTCACCCTAAACCCTTCCATACCATTCCCCATCCATTCTACATCATAAAACTACCCAAAATCTGTCCATAACCCAATCTGCCGCAAGCAAGGGAAATGAGGAATCTTGGATGCACTTGCTACCAAGTTGGAGCATTTTAGGTGTTTTCTTTCCTTTGATTTTAATGTCTAATTTTATGTATCTTTGCTTTGTGAGTATGAGGAACTAAACCCCTCTTAGTTAGGGGGTGATTCGAAACTATGTTCATACTTGCAATATGATTTGATTACATCCAGTTGTGATTCATAAGTTGTGAATTCAATTTACTTATCCGTTCATATAAAAACTAATTTGTGTATGTTGGTTAAGAGTGCACGCTTAATTTTCATGCATGAATTTGACGCTAGAATATAAGGGAGTTTCACCTAATCGTTATAAACTTATATTCACAAGTAGTGAAGGTTGCTAGTCACAATCACGTTAAGTAAACTCTTGGCATAAGTTTCATGCAAATCATAGTAACGAGTGCCTCGTCAATGCTTATGTTTTTCATAGAACTTAATGATTCTTGCTTGTATCTCTATTATGCAATTCATGTAGGGAACTTGTAGGGAATGTTTTGGGTTGTTGTATGCAATCATCCAACCTAATAACTTGTGGAAAAAACTGAGGGTTAATTAGTGTAATTCACGGTTAATTTGGGGCGTTGAGTATTCATAGCTTATCGAAAAGCAACTGGAAATCGTTTTGTATGCAAGTGTGATATATGTGGAGAAGAACCTCCTAGCTAATCTTCCATCCATAAGTTTCATTCAAATTCACTTACAATTTGTTTTGTTTTATAAAGTTTGTTTTGTTTTCAAATTCATTAAAATCAAAATCCCCCTTTTACTTTATTGTTTCAAAGTGTTTAATTTCTGTTTTGGTTGTGTGTTAGAGTGTTTTGATTCACCCAAATTTGTCTAAGAATTTGTTTACTTTGTTCTTGTCTTAATTTAATTATTTTCGTCGAAAATCAACCCCATCTTATTTCTTTGAGTCATATTAATTAGAACTTGTCTTAGATTATGTTTTTAAGTGTTTTAGTTCATTAGAAAACCAAAATTTGTCCAAGTTTGTGTGAGAGTCCCAAAATTGCCCAGATTGTGTTTTTAAGGTAGTTTTGAGTGTTTAGGGGCTGTTTTGAGTCTTTTGGTTTGTTTTAGTGTTTTAAAGTATAATTTTGCATTCTTTGAGTCTAGTTAGTGTTTTAAACTTTGTTTTCACATTTTCAAGTCAGTTTCCAAGTGATTTAGCAATTCCTCCTAATCCCCGGCCTAGAACGATCCCTACTTACATACTTTACTACAATTGATAAAAAGAGGGTTTAATTTGTGTGTTTAGTTATTTTACGCATCAATCGGCTACCTGAGAAAGTAAAAGAAAATCAGCAAAGCAGATCAGTAGTTCAAGGTTGAAGGAAAAAGGCAGAAGTAAACCGTTACCTTGGGCTTAGGGGGCAGAGGCCTTCTTAAGTCGACCACTGAAGAAGTTATTTAAAACAGTTTCGACCGGAACACCAAAAAGCTGCTCGGTATACTGCTCCCACCAGTCACCGAAGATGTCAGTGCAAAGAGTCTCTGGAGTGGCCGGTCGAAGGCGGAATTTCTGGCACCGCTTCTGGAACTCCATTTTAGCGTCGGTGCATTCCTTCTCCGAAGAGCCAGGTTCGCGTCCGCGGCTTAGGACCGACCTCGAGGAAAGAAGAGGGACTGGACAACCTTGGAGATAGCCAAGCTGCCGAGCGAGGAAGTTGGGGTGGTACACTTCCCAACTTGCTCGACGACCCTCACAACCAAGAGGCAGGTCGCGGGCAAGAACGAAGGACCCCCAAGATTGGCGAAGGTTAGCATTTTCGTCCGCACCCCAGGCTGTGGTAGGAAGTCTGATCGACGAAGGGTACTATCGACGACGACAGATCAAGAACTCGTCATTAGAAAGGTCGTCGAGAGCGAAGAAGTATCTGAATACTTCTTCGGCTTGGTGAGGGGGAATTGGCCGAAGAGCCAATTGAAGGCCGAGGGCTTCCCTGGGCGAGAAATCAGCAATCGTTGGCCGAAAAGGAGTGAAGTAGACCTGCAGCCAGAGTTGGAAGACCCAGAGGGGCCCATTCTGTTGAGGATTGACCTTATCTTGAGTCGCTTCTGCCAAGCAGCGCAGAAGATGAGCGAGAATGGCCGGGCTAAGTGCCAAAGTGTGACCGCTAGCTAGGGCCTCAGCCATTGGCATGTTCTTGACCAGACGCTAAGTGCCAAAGTGTGACCGCTAGCTAGGGCCTCAGCCATTGGCATGTTCTTGACCAGACACTTGTTAGATTTGGTACAACAAATGAATTTGTTGTACCAATAGAAGAAGAAAGCCTCGTGTTCTCCTTCTCGCAGAGCCTCTTCTCCTTGGTCGGTAAAATGGAGGTAGAGGGTGTTGTAGTTGAAGAAGTTCTTGTGAAGCTTGTGAACCTCTTCCTTCGAGGGTGTTTGGCCTTCACTGCTTAGTGTTTCAAGGGCCCGTTTGTCGAAGAGCACCTTCAAATTAAGGTTTGACAGGTACCCAGGGAGGGCAGAGTCGACTGGGATTCTAGTCGGGGAAGTCCCCAAGATGGCAGTAAGGTCGAGGATGGTGGGGCCAATGGGGCCGAGAGGGAGGACCATGGTGTTAGTGGCCTAACACCAAAAGCATAAAGCCGCTAGGAGGAGCTCCTTGTCCAGAATGACCTCCATAGATGAAAGGCGAATGGCGTCGTAGATGCCTAGGGCTTTCCATTGCTCGCCAAAGATTTTTTCCATTCGAACAACCCAGGCTGCCCAGGTTGTAGTAGTTGAGGGCCAAGAGCCTTGGGGCCTCGCTACATCCCACTTCGACCAGTCGAACCCTTGTAGCAAGGGTGATAAGCAATGCTCCTGGAGAAGTGCAGTAATGGTCGATGGCACCGCCGCCTTAAAGATAGGACCCAAGATTTGATGAGGGGTGCTCATGTCGCTCTCAAATCGGATGGTCTTGATTGAACTCCGATCGATGATCTTCTAGCATTGGTCACACTCCTTGGAAAGCTTGGAGATAAAGGAGGCCATGATGAATGGTTTGAAGGAATGACAAGAAAAGAACTTTCTGGGTTAAAGGTTGAAGACGAAAATTTGGAAGGAAGATATGCACTGGAGAGCAATGGCAAGAAATTCAGAAAATTGGAAAGCGTAGAAGTACAAATGAGAGGATTTCGGTATTTATAGGACGATGGAGGGAAGGGCAATCGTTCGAAATTCAAAAATGAAGGGTAAAATCGACCAAGAAATTTGCTAATCATTATGAACATTCAGAAGATCCAGTTGAGAAGACCGAGGGTTTCGTATTTCGGGAGACGCACGATTGCGTGTGGCGGTGAGATTTATGGTGAAAGACGGTTTGGCGTCTGCACGATGCTGAATGGTTCGCAGATTGAGGCGGCATGATGGTGTTTAGCAATAAGGCCATGATGATATGACGGTTCAGGGAGCCGCACGCTTCAAACGTCATTATTAGGGACTAGCCCTATAAAAGAATGCCACGTAGTGTGGTGGTTAGCAGGATCAAGATCATGCAATCGTGCTCAATAAATGCGCCTCGGGAATAAGAGCATTTGAGTTTTAAGTTTTAATTTCGCTTCTTCAAGGCCGGAGCTCGACCAAAGGGTTCAGGCCGAGGGCCTCAGAAGCGAGGGGGCAATGTTTGGGCCCAAAATATTAGTTTGGGCCGAGTATATAATCATTCTTGGCCCGGGAGGCCTTACAACAAGGATACCATGGATCGTGGGCCTCCAAACCTAGGACGGCTAGGTCATAACGCAGGACAAGTCGAGTCCTGGTGCAATAAGGAGTCTCGGCAGGATTAATAACTCGAAAGCGAATCAGGCTCGATTAAGGACTAGGTTCACAATCATAGAGAAAATAGGACTGGTCGAGTTGGCGTTTGATCAGGAGAAGAAGACCTACTCCGAGTAGGGTTTTGACTCGACTTTAAAGGTATCTAGTGCTATAAATAGAGGAGGCTGTGCAACAAATAAACCTCCTCCAATTCAACACACAACTGCCATGCGCAAACTCTCTCAACAACTTTGAGATTTTTTATTTTCTCTTTTCGCTGACACATCTTCCGTTGGCATCAACAGCACTGTGAAAGCAACCGGTGATATATTAAGTCGGCATAGATAGCTCTGTCATCGTAGAATCAGCCGATCTCGCAGTATCTTCCGTTGGCATCAACAGCACTGCGGCGAGGATGGTTGGTTACTTATCCAAGTCTCGGTCGAGAAGGATTTCCGAATCTTTATTGATTGAGGTCATCTCATTAGCCTTCTCAGCGAAGTGAGGTGTTACAGTTTATTGAGCTCGGCGCATTGCACGCCCAGTTATTTTATGATTGGATACTCCCAAGTGGGATTTAGAGTTCGGCATTCAGACAGCCGAACCACGTTCACTATTAAGACTTATATTCGCTTTGAGTATTTGTGCCCTTACACTTTGGTATTGATTCGGCGAGAGTTTACTCTGACGAATAACATCACTGTGACCGAATCCGACGACGACGATTTGTGAACTTCGTAAGAATAGTAACCTTGTCTTCAGGTTCGAGAGCCCAAGAGGCCGAGACGTGTTCCTTTCTCGGCCGCAATCGCAAGACGCAGAAGTCAGCCGCGCACCCAACGCAACATCAACAAATTTACTCCTCGGCCGAGCTCGGCTGACGAGTTGACACGCCCCGCATTCACCGAAGGACGTAGTTAGCTTATAGATTACTCGGTCTGCACGCCACGTAGGCTTGGTAGTTTCTAGGGTCAACAACAGTTCATTAAAATATTAATATCTTGAAGAATCTTAGAGGGCCAGAGGGCTAAAACGAGTCATGTGGCCAGCCATCGGTTGGAGATGACCTTAGATCCCTAAGATGAAATTTTGATAGAAAAAGTTCGATTTGGATGGGGTAGGTTGATAAGAAACATAACGGCAAGGGCATTATATTCAGAGGAAAAACCCCGCCTTTCATAGAGGAGACATAACGTAAGGAGATAGATTGACTTTAGAAAAAAAAAGACAAGGAGATTGGCGTACAGAGGAAGTGCTAACATAATTGCTAGCATGCAAATAGAACTAGCAAACGATGACCAATTGATATATAGATCATACACTCAGAGTTAAAAAGTAAATTACTTGAAGAAGATGAAGCAGAAGACATAAAAAAATTGCCTAAAACAAAAAGATAAATTTGACCGAGGGATCTCCATCTCCACTGGTGCAAGTGCAATTATGCAAACCAGAAAGATAAATTTGATTACTTGTTTCATTTTTGGCACAGAGAACTTGATTACTTTGATGGGGTATTTGCATAGTTCCAGACATATTTTGCAAAAAGTTCAAATTCTCGGTCACCACCAACTTCATCACTGGGCACACCATCAGAAATTTCTTTCAAGTCCTCATCCGTAAGCTTCACATTCAACGATCCAATGTTGATATCAAGGTTCTTAACTTGAGTTGTCCCTGCATATAATCAAAATCGAACTTAAGTATTTTTTAAAATTTTTTTATTAACTTGAAATGTCTGTAGTGCTTAAAATCCATAATCAATAGCAAAGAGCAAGAGAACAGCATTATGTTTAAGAGAGAGAGTACTAATTAAGATGTAATCATACCAGGGATTGGGACATTATAATTGTCCTGATGGAGAAGCCATGCTAGAGCTAATTGAGGAGCAGTGCAGGCATGCTGTATTGCATGGCTGGCAAATTTGCTATACAGTAGTTTGTTCTTTTCCAAATTCTCGCCATTGAACCTCGGATGTGTATACTGGGACACCACCACAATAATGTGAGTTCGGAGTCAAGGGTGATTGCTCTAACAAAATAAGTATCCCAAACCTATGTTTATATAAATACGTATATATACATTTTTTTTTTGTTGGTCTCTCTCTCTTAACCGACCCCATTTAGTGGAAAAAGACTTTGTTGTTGTTGTCTCTCTCTCTCTCGTTATATATATATATATATATATGTGTGTGTGTGTGTGTGTATTTATGTCTCTATATACAAGCGAAGTCATACATACCAGTAAACTCTCTTCAGGCAAGCTCTCTACAATTGCCTTCCCACCGAAGAATCCACGACCAAGTGGACTATACGACACTATCCCGATTCCAAGTTTCCTGTAAGGTGAAATACAGATTAATATTATTTTTTTCCCCTCAGATTTTGAAAACATCAATCTTCACCTAGCTAGGAAAATAAACTTGTGGTACTTGACATTGTAAAACTCAGATAGGTGAAAGGTAACAAACCGGCAAAGGGGAATAATCTCATTTTCGATTTCACGACTCCACAGAGAATACTCCATTTGCACAGCAGTGATGGGATGAACAGCATGAGCTCTAGTTATTGTGTCAGCACTAGCTTCTGATAGACCAATGTATCGGATTTTTCCTTCATTTACCAGCTTCTTAAGCTCCCCCATCTTTACTCCCAAAAAGATAATTCGTTCCAAACAGATATCCATCAACATATAAAAACATTTGGATAGAAAGGATGAAAAATGGAACGGCGAAAAGTCTCTGGATGCTTACAGTATCCTCAATTGGCACTGAAACATCAACGCGGTGCTGATAGTAGACATCGATGTAGCTGACATCCAGCCGCTTAAGGCTAGCTTCACAGCATGACCTCACATATTCCGGGGTCCCATTCACCCGAAATTCATAGTTTCCTGACATGGCAATGCCAAATTTTGTAGCCAATTGAACTTTCTCTCTAGGAAGTCGTTTCAAAGCCTAAAAGTACAAGAAGAGTAAATGATCTAAAAATTATTTTTCTAACAAACTTCTATCGCTTTTAGATGGCATGTCTTGGTGCTAGAGCTCATCAAATCTCATCTTTCATTCAAATATGGAAAGAAAAAAAAATAAAGAAAGAATATTACGGCTCCAAGCAAGATTTCGTTGTGATGATTAAGGCCGTAAATATCTGAAGTATCAAAGAAGGTGATGCCCCTATCAAATGCTTCCTTAATAATTGTACATCCAGCTTCATCAGAGAGCGGAGCTTTGTTGCCACTGTATGTCCCAGATAGTCCCCCACATCCATAACCCAGTCTAGAAACCTGCAGTGCAGGAAGAAAATAAAACCCAATGAGGAGAAATGAATTAATAGTAAGTTTTTTTTATAAGTAATTACCAATTCCTTAATTAATCACTACAAATAAAGACCAATTTTAATTGATTATGTAATTAGTTGACTTGACTGAAACTAATGCGAGACAACAAAAAAAACCTTAATTACTTACCTCCAAGCCCTGACTACCTAGTTTAACTAGTGGGATTTGAATCTGTGACTTGTCCTCCATTCTCAACGAACCCAGAGAGGTCCTTCTGTAATGAAAAATTGGGTTGCTGGTTGCTGCTTACATGTAAAAGAGAAGAACTAACTGGAAGGCACCACTATGCAGTGCAGACACCAGAAACAACGACTTTAAATTATTTGTTTACTATTTTTTTTTCTTGATTTATTGGAAGCAACTTGCAGTATATGATTTATTTATTTTTCTTGATTTATGGGAGAGGGAGACAGACTATAGAAACCCAACTTTCTAGATTTTATGTCGAACATGTCCAATTCAAAAACTTGCAATGGAAACATGTGAAACATGATTAAAAAATAATAATAATCTCAAGACAGCTGTTCTTAAATGTTGTTATTATAAGTTAAAATAACTGTCTCATGTGAGGACAAGCTATTTAGTATTTACTAATCATACTTAAAGATTTCAGCTAAGTAATATATTTATGAAAAATAGAAAGCTCCCCAAAATACAAAGACTGTTATAAATAGACAAAAGTAGATAAATAATATTTGCTAAGAGCAAGGACGAAGTGGTGCAAAATATCATACTGACAAAAGTATTGCAGATATTAGAAAATGAGGGATACTGAGAGTATTATATTTCTTCCTTTTCTCTTTTTGATATTCTCTAACTTTGAACAATCAAAGTGCTCTATTTATAGAACCACTTCAATAGAAAATTACAAAATGATTACTATTTAGCTTGTGAGTTTATATTATACACATGTGGACAAACATACCCACTATTTACAACACTCCCCCTTAGATGTCCACATATCAGTATCAGTTGCCTCGTTAAAACCTTGCTTGGAAAAACTCAGTGGGAAAAAAAACCATAGCAAAGGAAAAAGAGTACAACTTTACTTGGATGGTGTTGAGCATGCTTATGTTGTCTCGTTAAAACCTTAATAGGAAAAACCCAATGGGAAAAAATCTCAATCAAAGGAAAAAGAGTACAACATGCATGTAAGATATTTGGAACCTTTGACTGGGTTGGTTATGGGTCTCAGTTGAACCAATGATGCTGCATGTAAGATGGCATGTCCCCATGTAGAGACTGGCAATTTCGTTTTCATAAGCAGAGTGCGGGCTACTAATTGAAGCCGCTTGATAAATGCCTCTGCTAAATCATTTTGGGTATGGACATGAGGAACATGATGTTCAACATCAATGCCCAGTGCCATATAGTAATCATCAAAGGTTTGAGACGTAAATTCACTAGCGTTATCAAGTCGAATGGACTTAATGGGATGATCTGGGAACTGTGCTCGCAACTTAATTATTTGAGCAATAAGTCTCGCAAAAGCTACATTTCGAATAGACAATAAGCAAACATGTGACCATCGGGTAGATGCATCAACCAAAACCATAAAATATCGAAATGGTCCACAAGGTGGTTGAATAGGTCCACAAATATCCCCTTGAATTCTTTGCAAAAATGATGGGGATTCATCATCAACCTTTAGTTGTGATGGTCTAATTACCAACTTCCCTTGGGAACAAGCCTTGCAAGGGTTATCATTTGAGACATCAATGTGTCTGCTCAATAATGGATGTCCATTAGAGTTGGTAATGATTCTACGCATCATGGTAGATCCTGGATGACCTAGACAGTCATGCCAAAGCATGTAAACCTTTGAATTCATGAACTTATGGTTCATGACAGTATATGCCTCAACTATCTTTATGTATGTATAATACAATCCACTCGATAAACCATGCAACTTCTCCAATATACGCTTCTGGGTATCATTGGAGGTAATGCATAAATATTCCATATTTTTTACACTTTTCGTTTCAATGTGGTATCCATTTAGACGTATGTCTTTAAAACTCAACAAATTTCGAATTGATCGAGTAGCATATAATGCATTCTTTATGGATAATATTGTTCCATTTGGTAACATAATCTGGTCTTTTTCTAAGCCTTCAATTACATCTGATTGCCCTGATATTGTTGTTACCTTTACTTTTGCAAGTACCAAATTTGAGAAATACTTTCGATATCGAAATATTGAATGCGTGGTTGCGCTGTTTGCAAAACAAAAGTCTCCTCCATTGCTCTTGTTTTGAGAATAATCATAATTTTTATCAATGTTCTCTGAGTAAAGAAAAAGCAGTTTATTCATACTGGAATACTACTTTTATTGAATTGAAAATGCAAGCATTCAACCACAAGTACAAATAACAAGAGTACATTAAACATAAATAATTCAATCGGACCCATAAACTTCATTCCCTATTTCATTAATAAAGTCTGTAGCATCCAGGTGGGTTGTGTTTAACTGTCCTGATAAATTGGTCACTGGATCAGGTGTTTCCATTGGTTAAGCCTTGTCGAAGAAATTGATTTCGACACCCTTATCCTTGAATGAGGTTTGATACAGTTCCACCAAATGCTTTGGGGTGCGACAAGTACGCGCCCAATGTCCGTTGCCACCACACCTATGACAAACTCCTTTAGGACTTCTAGGAGTGTTCATATGAGCTTTTCATTTCTGACGATTTGCATTTTTAAAGTTTGGGCCTAGATTATGCCTTAGAACCTGGTTATGAAACTGAACACCATGGTTCTTGCCTTTCCCGTTCCACCGACGTCGCTTGTGGCCACGTCCTCATTTGTAATTATTGCCATGGGAGAATATGGTATTCCTTTCAAGGGAAGCAGCATTCACTTCTGGGAACGGTGTTGATCTAGTAGGTCGAGAATTATGGTTTTTCATCAGGAGCTCATTGTTCTGTTCAGCTACCAGGAGCACATATATCAGCTGGTTGTATTCAGTGAAGCCTTGCGCTCTATACTGCTGTTGCAGGAGCATGTTAGAGGCATGAAATATGCTGAAAGTCTTTTCCAATAACATCTCCTCAGTAATAATATCCCCACAGAGCTTCATCTGAGAGGTAATTCTGAACAACGTCGAATTGTACTCAGCCACTGACTTGAAATCCTAGATCCTTAGGTGAGTCCAGTCATAACGAGCTCTTGAAAGAATCACCGTTGTCTGGTGATTGTATCTATTTCTTAAGGCCTTCCAGATGGCTAATGGACCTTCAACCGTTAAGTACTCACTTTTTAATGCCTTATCAAGATGGCGACGAATAAAAATCATGGCCTTTGCCCGATCTTAAGAGGATGAGCTGCTATCTTCCCTGATGGTATCTCCAAGATTCGCTGCTTCAAGATGGATCTTAGTATCCAATACCCAAGTAAGGTAATTATTTCCAGTAATGTCCAGGGCAGCAAAATCAAGTTTTGCCAAGTTTGCCATTTTCTTTTTTGAAAGAAAAATGAGGTGTGTAAGAACTTGCAATAATATGTGTTCTGGAGGAATATATTGTTAGAACTTCTAGTTTTTACAAATTTTTTATCTTCAGGCCAAAATGTTAAGTACTCGAAACTTTAGGCTCGAGATTTACATGACTAATGAGAAGGGTAATTGTACCGCACCATTCTCATTTAAACAAGTATAGGATGGAAGATTATTTCGCATCACTTTAAACAACAGGAAAATTTAAATATGTAGAGTAAGGTGGACGATTATACCGCACCACCTAAAATTGCGATAAAATTAAATATGCAAAGCAGGGTGGACGATTATACAGCACCACCTAAAATTATAATAAAATTTAAATATGCAAAGCAGGGTGGACGATTATACCAATAAAATTTAAATATGCAGAGCAGGGTGGACGATTATACCGCACCACCTAAATTGCGATAAAATTTAAATATGCAGAGCAGAGTGAGTGATTATTCCACACCACCTAAAATTGCGATAAAATTAAATATCAAGTAAATTTAAATATGCAAGATAGGGTGGACGATTATACCGCTCCACTTAAAATAGTAAAATTAGATATGCAATCCAAGATAGGCGATGATACCGCACCATCTTGGATTACATAAATAAATACTCGGTTAGTAGTCAAGAGTTACACCAAACAAAAAATCAAAGATATAAGTAACTGTTAGGTTGAGAACTAGAAGTAAACATGGTCCAAACAATTCTTCGCAATGGTATATCCAGCAATTAAGTCAGAGGAAGAAGAAGAACAGTAAAAACCTTAGAGGAAACATTTTTATTTTTCAGTGAAGGGAAATGAGAAATGATTACAGAGTCGTGCTGATAACGTGTTATAAATAGGCAAAAGTAGATAAATAATCTTTGCTAAGAGCGAGGAAGAAGTGGTGCAAAATATTACACTGACAAAAGTATTGTAGATATTAGAAAATGACAGATACTGAGAGTATTATATTTCTTCATTTTCTCTTCTTGATATTCTCTAACTTTGAACAATCAAAGTGCTCTATTTATAGAGCCACTTCAATGGAAAATTACAAAAGGATTACTATTTAGCTTGTGAGTTTATATTATACACATGTGGGCAAACATACCCACTATTTACAACAAAGACATATAAGCTTTATATTTGTTTCTAATCTTCACATTGCATCTACTACAATTTTTTCTCCAGTTTTGTGGAAATACAAACACCGAGATTAGCAATTTTGAAACAAAAGATAACAAAAATATGATCCAAACTATGACTGAATCTATGTGCAAACTCTATTTGCTATACTTTTGTACAGAAAAACAATGCATGGCCTATGGATAGCTATACAATGCAAGAGATGCTGACTAGTTTAGCCATAAATGCCTACCAATTTTTGCTTCCATAATATGCAAAGAAGCATAGTGCAGTTATCACACCGCCCGCAGATATCAGCAGCTTGGCAAATGCAGCAGGTGCCCTAGTGCTTTTGTTGGCTTGCCCACTTCCCCCAATGATTTCACAATCCTCATCTGTTTCTTCTCCTAGGCCATCACCTCATTCAACTTCATCACATATGTTGATTTTTGGTTTCAAATATTTGTTGTATATTTCATTATTCATTACAAGATAGTAAAGGCAAATCTTATAGAGAGACAAAAAGAAAGCTACAAGAAATTGTAGGCTAACTACCCCAACACAATCCCTAAAATTTGCCCTAACAAGAGGAAAAGCCAAAACCTAATTACAAGGAAAGAAGCTTTTACAAGCAATAAAGAAAGGTTGACAAAAGGAAGGTAAGGTGAATGACAAATTATGGGAAGTCATGAAAGTAGGGTTAAGACCATCATTTTAGCCTATGACTTAGCTAAAGTGAGGATGACAACCCATACCTACAACCCATCCCTTGAGATCTTATACAAACCGGTTTCAATACACCCTCTCAAGCTGGATCAAGGGGATTGATTGATCAAGCTTGCACAACAAACGCTGAAACTGAGTAAAGTCTAGTGTTTTTGTGAATAAATTAGCAAGTTGATGGTGGCTATCACCTTATCACCTTGGATTGAACTTGAGCTCGAATATAATGGCAGTCAACTTCAATTTGTTTGGTCCTTTTATGGAATATTGGATTGGAGGCAATGTGCATGGTAGCTTGGTTATCACAATACAAGGACATATATGCCATGCTTGTGAATCCGAGCTTTGAAAGAAGACCTTTCAACCATATGAGTTCACAGGCCGTTGCTATCATGGCATTATACTCAGCTTATGCACTAGATCGAGCAATAACAGTTTGTTTCTTGCTCTTCCAAGTGACAAGATTCCCTCTAACAAATGTGCAAAACTTGTTGTGGATTTTCGATCAAGGGCATTTCTAGCCCAATCAACATCTGTGTAGGACAAAATGTGATTTGATCCATTGTTCTTCATAATTATCCCCCTTCCTACTAAGCCATTGAGATATCGAAGTATTCTCTTGATGATTTTCTAGTGAACTAGAGTAGGAGAATGCAAGAATTGATTGGCTAGTCTAACTGAATATGAGATATCAAGCCTAGTAATGGTAAGGTAAATAAGTTTCCTAACCATTCGCTGGTAAACACTAGGGTCCGAGAGAGGTTCACCTTTTTCATGCCATTAAAGCTTGCTAGCTAGGGGTGCCCGAGCTGGTTTACACTCCATCATGTTAGCTTCATCTAGAAGATCAAGAACATTCTTTCTTTGATTCAAGAACAATCCCTTTGAAGAGGTAGCCACCTCAATTCCAAGAAAGTATTTCAAGGGTCCCAAGTCTTTAATGGCAAATTTTTGGTGAAGTGATTGCTTAAGAGCCTTGATTTCACTCATATTGTCACCTTTAATAATTAGGTCATCAACATATATAAGCACAACCAATTTGCCAGCAATACCACTTCGAACAAATAAAGAAGAGTCAGCATAACTCCTTTTAAACCCTGCAACTTGAAGGACTGAACTAAGCTTCGAATACCAAGTTCGAGGGGACTGTTTGAGACCATATATGGCTTTGTGAAGTCTGCCGACCTTGTTGGATTCCTTTTCTCATGGATGGCATGGTGGCAACTTCATGCCACTTCTTCAATGCATTTTTCACATCCATTTGGAATAAGGGTCATGCATTATTGATTGCCACAAATAACAATACCCTCACCATGTTCATTTTGGCAACTGGAGCAAAGGTCTCCTTGTAGTCAATGTCATAGGTTTGAGTAAAACCTTGAGCTACTAACCGTGCCTTGTGTCTCTCAATGCTTCCATTGGAGTTGAATTTGGTCGTATATATCCACCTACTTCCCACGGCCTTCTTGCCATTTGGAAGATCCACCACACTCCATGTCTGGTTGTCATTCAGAGCTTGAAGATTTTTAGTCATAGCATCTTACCACTCAGGCATGCAGGTGGCTTCATGAAAATTCCTTGGTTCAAAATTGTGGGACAATTTGTTAAGGAAAGAAGCATGAGAAGATGAGAATCTGTGATAAGAAATGGTTGCAGAGATAAGATGCCTTGCAGTGTAAGTAACGTATTATTGTAACCTCACTGGTGGATGTCTATCTCAGGTAGGATTTCTTCTTGGTGCATTTATAGCTTGCTGATTTGGTTGAGTTTCTGATGGTCTAGAAGAGCTTGGCACTGCATCAATTACACTCTCAGTAAGTTGAGAATTCTTAGTGCTGATATGAGCAGGAGTGACTTCATGAACTTCTGCTGGAATAGGCAATGAAAATAGGTTCATAAGATTTTCCATATTAGCATTAGTCTCCAATCCTTTGTGGAAATAAGGTGAATATTCATCAAATCCCACATCTCTAGAGACTGTCAACTTCCCCGTGTTAGGGTTATACACTTTGTAACCCTTTTGAGAACTGGAGTATCCCATAAACACACATTTGACAGCTCAAGGGTCAAGTTTATCATGATGAAGAGCTTGAATGTGCACATAACAAGTACAACAAAAACTCCTGAGGTGAGATAAGTCTATAGGCCTGCCCTTCATGACTTCAAAAGGAGATTTAGTATTCAACACTCGAGTTGGCAGTTTATTAATGATGTAAGTGGCAGTGAGTAAGGCTTGAGACCAAAATTTCTTAAGAACACTCATTTGGATCATAAGTGATCGAGTCTTCTCCAATAAGTCTCGATTTTTTCTCTCTGCCACACCATTTTGTTATGGTGTACCAACATAACTAGTTTGATGTAAAATGTCATGATTGCTCAAGTAATTACTTATGTTATTGGAAGTGTATTTGATGCCATTATATGGTCTTAACATATATAACTTAGATGAAAATTGATTGGTGATTAGTTTGTGAAAGTCCTTAAAAGCATCAAACAAATCACTTTTAAGTTTTAAAAGATATAACCAGGTCACTCTAGAATAGTCATCAACAAATGTAACATAATATATATACCCATCAAATGATTCTACACGAGAAGGGCCCCAGATATCTGAGTGAACAAGCTCAAAAACTCTACTAGTTCTAGAATTAGAGGAAACAAAATGGAGTCTAGTGGCTTTTGACATTTGACAAGTTTCACACTCAAGTATGTTTCTACAAAAAAAAAGGAAACAACTTGGTCATCACAGGTTCTGAGGGATGGGCAAGGCGTTGGTGCAAGAGTTGGTGTTGACATTGAGCCTTTTGATAAAATTGGATTCCTTTGAGAGATAGTATAGTCCATTCAAGAAGAACCTTTCACCAATCTTCTTCTGAGTAACTCGGTCCTGAAACACAACATTGTGAGGGGAAAATATGGCAAAACAGTGTAAGGTTTTTATGATTTTTCCTATTGACAAGAGCTGAAAAGGAAAAAAAGGTACATAAAGAGCAGTGGAATCAGTATGCTCACTTAGCAATCTAATATTTCTTTTCCCTAGAATAGGTTCTCATTTCCCATTTGCAACAGATAGATGAATTTGATCAATAATTTTTTGAAATTCATGGAGACTAGAGGATTTATTAGTTATATGATCAGTGGCACCATAATCAATAATCCAAAAATCATGTGTAACATTTGCATTAAGAGCAGTGGAAATGACACTGATAATACCTGGAATATTGCATTTCGATGTGTTCTCTGAGTCAGCCAAGAATCCAGCAAATTTCCCTAACATTGCAGTAGGGTTTTCAGGCATCATTTCATCAAGCTCAGTGTTTCCTTGCTTCTTTTGAAGAAAAACAGCAAACTCATTGATCAAGGACACATGATTTGTTGAGAAATTGGTCATCCTATCAGTTGAAGAACAAGCTGAGTGAAATGTTTTTGGAGTGACTCATCCTTTCCTATCTTTGATCATCTTGCCTTCTCTATCAAACTTAGGCTTTAACTCCGGATGAAGAATCTAACATTTTTCTCTCAAATGTCCCTTCATGTTGCAATAAGAACATTTCTAGTCTGCTTTCTTCCCAAGCACCCTATCACCAGTTGCTTTGTGATTTGTCGTGAAAACCCTAGCCTTATAGTTGGATTTGGGCTCAACGTTCATCACTCTTCGTCGAATTTCCTCTTTCTGGACTGCATGACACATATTTGTAAATGAGGGCAGCTCTTGAGTCATTAACAAATGACTACCTAGGTCTTTATACTCGGCTCCCAAGCTTGCTAAGAGTTGAAACACCTTGTCTTCATCAGCCCTCTTTAGTAGCATAGCGGAATCAGTCATGTGTGGACGATACATATCGAGTTCATTCCACATGGATTTCATACTTCCAAGGTGTTGAACAAACGAGTGATCTCCTTGCTTTAAACTAGCCACACTCTTCTTCAATTGAAAGATGCGAACTGAGTTGTTTTGGCTGCCATACATGTCTTTGACAAACTTCCATAGAGGAAGGGAAGACTCTGAGTAGCTGAAAAGCTCAGACAGTTTTGGCTCCATGGAGTTAAGTATCCAGGACATGACCAGCTTGATCAGTAGTGTGCCATGCATTATAGGTTGTTGATGTGGATTATGGGGGCTCAAAGCTTCCATTGATAAACCCTAGCTTCAATTTTCCTCCTAGAGCAAGTGACACAGCTCTTGACCAAGGAAGGTAGTTGAACTTGTTTAGTAGCACCAAGCAAAGTTGTTATTTTGGATTGTTCTCACACCCTTGGGTTAAGTGTGGGGAAGAGGATGAAGCACTATCAGCATTAGACGCATTTTCTTCTGCCATCTCTATTGATGATGAGCAAACAAAAAAAAATTGAACAGAGTTAGGACCCTATGGTTCCTGCTCTAATACCATGTTGATTTTTGGTTTCAAATATTTGTTGTATATTTCATTATTCATTACAAGAGAGTGAAGGCAACTCTTATAGAGAGCCAAAAAGAAAGCTTTTACAAGCAACAAAGAAAGGTTGACAAAAGGAAGGTAAGGTGAATGACAAGTTATGGGAAGTCATGAAAGTAGGGTAAAGACCATCACTTTAGCCTATGACTTAACTAAAGTGAGGATGACAACTCATACAAACAACCTATCCCTTGAGATCTTATACAAACCGGTTTCAATAACATCATACTCCAATTCATACAGTTTCAACTCGCCTTGTTGCAATTCTTTCATGAGCTCTTTAACTTGTTCCTGCAATTTATGAGTCTGTTTTTTTCATTCTCAACTTTAATTCTTCTTTATTCTTTAGAGATCGACTTCACTAGAGAAACAAGCAATGGCGAAACTAAAAAATTTTCATCGGGTGGGCTAGCTTAAAGATTTAAATCTTTATAATAATAAAAACATGATACTGTATTTTCACAGTATCAGCTAGCTAAAGAAAATTTTGACAAGGTGAGCCAAAGATTTTCGTTATTAAACAAATACGTGTTTAAATTCAAACAAATCCAAACTTGTACATATGCAAGAATCAATGAGAAAAAAGGAATGTAAGAAAAATAAATGGTTTGTAAACTGTATTATATAATTTTATATCAAACCAAGAAAATTTGGATCAATGACTAAATATATGGTGGGCTATATACGAAAATCAATAAAAATTACATGTCAAATTTATTTTTCACCGAAAGCTACCTAGGTTATAGCCCAGGGTAGCCCTTAACGTGGCTTCGCTAGTGGAAACAAGAAGAGACTTCTATTCAATATATTATTATGTTACATACTTTGTCGTTTTACAGAGATCCAACTGTTGATTTTGAAAACATATATATATATATATATATATATATATATATATATATATATATATATAGAGAGAGAGAGAGAGAGAGAGAGAGAGAGAGAGAGAGAGAGATGGTTCTTTGTACACCACCAAGAAATTCGCTCACAGGATGAAATGTATCACATCTATCACATAATGAAACATGTTGCATGCAGGATGAAATGTGAGAGAGAACACGTATGGCCACACTATGTAAATTGGAAAAACAAGTGAATCTATAGACACAAAATAGGGATGCATGTAACTCGGGCTATTGTATGGGTTTGAACCATCAAACCCTACCTTGACCTTCTCGCCTTCACAATCTAAGCTCATTGTTTGAAACGAGTATTAGGTGGATTGAAATAACCCATTTTTATGTATGTAACACTTAATTTAAGTGTTTGTAGTATAGACTTTTTGGTTTGAGTTGTGTTCAGTTGAGCAAAACCTCAACCTGACCCATATAGATTACCTCAACTCAACTCGAACTTGGATTGAGTTCAACTAAATTTGAGTTAGCCCAACCTAAGTTCGAGTCATATAAACTGTCTCCAGACGACAAACAACATCTAAACTGGCCCAAAAGTTCCAACCAAAGGCTAATCCCACAATGAAAACCCAATAGGCCCTAAATGTCAACTTTTTTTTTCTTTTCTCTCCAAGTGTGAGAGGTTTTCTCTTTTTTTGAGAGTCATTCTCACCATTAGTGTGAGTAGCTTCCAACCTATCGATTTCATTGCCGCCAGCCTTCGTCGTGGCAAAGGTCGATGGAAGATCTGTGCATTTTCTTTCTGCTTCCTCCTTTTGTTCCTTTTGCTTCCTCTCTCTCCATTTATCTTTACAATTTTAACCAGTCTGTTATACTTTATGGGCATCCATCTTCTTGGACCTTTTTCGATCTAGTTTGCAATTAGTTTTCAACGCATTTTGATGCACTTGTTTGAGAAGGTGGGCAGAGTTCTGATGACACCAGCTCGGGTGTTTACAAGACCACCTCTTTCTCTCTATCTGCCTTTATTGGAAGTGTTGTCTGTGGTAATCCCACATGCTTCTTTCAATTTCTAACCGAGACCGGTGCAAAGTTCATGGCTGGGAGACGGGGTATCACTTCATTTCATCTCTACGATGCTGCTTGGTGGGAGTTATGGCGTCGATTTGGGAAATCGGTTTTGGTTGATCGGGAAGAACTATTGCAGCAGTGGAAGCAATTTGGAGTGTTATGGAGCTTTGTATCAAAATTTGGGCTTTGGGTTGGGCTTTTTTAAGATAGTTTGGGTGGCCCATTTTTGTCTTGTTAATATTTGTTTGTGGGCCTTTGTCTTGTAATTAACTTTTGTAATAAAACTTCTTCATTTCTATAGAAAGGATTTATAAAATAAATAATAAATAATAAATAAAAAGGTAAATTACATCAATTATTGAGTCAATCACAGTTTCATACCCCATCTTTAAAATATTTTAATGTCATACCTCATCTTCGAATTTGTTGCACTGTCATATTTTTCGTCAGTTTGTCAGTCAATTCTTCTGTTAAATGTTGACGTGGCTTGAGATGGGGCCCACTCCCTATTAAAAATAATTAAATATTAAAAACTAAATATTTAGTTAATTTTTTAATTTTTTACACCCCTTCTTTCCCATCCACCCGTGTCCCCCAACCTTCATTTACCGCCAAAACCAGAACCCCACCGCCCTCTCTTCCTCCATCTCCACCTCCACCTCCCTCCTATGGCGCTCCTCCCCTTCCTTCTCCCCCTCTTCCTACACACCCATCGCCCTCACCAAATTAATCAATGTAACCAATTTCAAACAAAATACCCCAATTCCACCAAAACCCTAACCCTAAATTTCAAATTCTTAGCACTAATCATCCTCATAGCAATGTCCATAACAAAATCAACGTTGTCTCCCATGGCCTCAGTCTCCACCATTGCTGTCGTCGCCCACGGTCCCAGTCTTCGCCTCGCCCCCAGTCCTAAATTTCGAATTCGCCTGTTTTGGAGAAAGCTTCAGGCTTTGCTTAAGGGTTTGTGGGTTTTGGCTTAGGGGACGGGAGGCAGCTGTGCTTAGGTTCTAGGGTCGAAGAAAAGTGGGTTCGATCGGGTATTTCTGGGTTTTGGTTTAGGGTTTGGGAAAGGAGGTGAGGAGCGATGTTAAGGTGTCGCGGGGGCGCCCCGGGGGTAGGGGAAGCAACGGCAGAATTAGCCAGAAAAGAAGAGAATAGTAGGGAGAGAATCGGCGGAATCGATCACCTGCAAAAAAAATTCTAGGTTTTTTTGTTTCAAAATTTGTTTGTTTCTAGGGAGAGAAGAGAAGAATGAGGGAGTGGGATGAGTGGTCGAGGTGGGTGGGGGGGATGTTGGCACGAGTGGGATCTGGGTTTCAGATGGGTTTGGTTTTGGGTTGGGGGAAGATGGGAGCGGAGAAGAAGTGTGATGGGGATAAGGGGTGGGTCCTATATTTTTTTTATAAAATATTTAAATGATTTGATTTTTAGTTCTTTTAATATTTAGTTAATTTTTTTGGAATTGTTATTGACACTCCAAAAATCTCATTTTGCACTTCAAACTTTCAATAATTAGAAAGAAAAATACACTTGTGAGAAATATAGAATGAGATTTTTGGAGTGATATTAATAGTTCCCAATTTTTTAATCTAGTTGGAATATGAAGTGGCCCCCGTCTCATGCCACGTCAGCATTTAACAGAGAGATCGACAAAAAACCTAACAGAGGTATGATATTGTAACAAATTCGTAAGATGAGGTATGATATTGAAATGTTTTAAAGATGAGGTATGAAACTGTGATTAACCAAATAATTGAGGTAGTTTTGTGTCATTTATTCAATAGGCCCAATAATACCAAGTTGGAATTGGATCCCTTAGGATCCCCACATCTTACCCATTCATCGTGTATCGTGCGATTAAAAATCATTTGACTTTTTTTATTTAAAATTAAACACAAGTAGTATCTGACGAAAACTGACCGCATGATGTATGATGACTATTAGGATGTGGGGATTCCATCTTTTCTACTAAGTTGACTCGTCTGCTTACGTGGAACGAGCGACGTGTCAAGGACGTATAGTCGAACGCCACGTATCAGTCTGCGTTTTCACGGACGTCAGTAAACCAGAAACGCCAATGGTTTGAAAACCCACACAAAGACCACCTTCCCATCTCCTCCTCCTTCAACTTCAAGGTGTCGTCTTGGAGTTTGAATCTTTCAGACCCGAAAACAGAAAAGACAAAAAAAATAAAAAAATGGAGGGAAGGGCGAGGGGTTTGACGCTGATTGGCCTTCTTTTGGTGAGCTTCGTCGGAAAGATCGCATCGCTATCGGTGACAGTGAACGACGTCGAATGCGTGTACGAGTACGTGCTTTACGAAGGCGATACCGTTTCGGGCAACTTCGTGGTCGTCGATCACGATATTTTCTGGGGCGCCGATCATCCCGGCCTAGATTTAATCGTGAGTTCTTTTTTTTTCTTCGTTATCGCTACACCGCAATTGCATCGAAATTTAGCCAAATTGGGATTTTAGGGTTTATGGAAGGGGCTAATTTTGGGGGGTTTTGTTTGGTGTGGAAGGGATCTAAGTGTAGATTGTCGTTTTTAAATTGCTTGGTATTAAAATATGTTAGAACTTTTTGAAAGTGTTGATTTCTGAACTAATGTGGTAATTGAAGCTGCAATCTTGATGCTTGCAAGTCCAAAGCCAATTGTGAAGATTCTTTGATATTCATAGTTTATTGTATCGAATTTCAAGCCCCGTATCGGAAAATATGGATAACTGATAAGACTATTGAGCAAAGGTTTGATCTTTTTTAAGTCTTTGTAGCGTCATCCATGAAGTAGGGAATAGTTCGAGTAGGAGTAGTTCAAGTAGGTAGGAAACTATGACAACCGGGGCAAGGTCTTGGAGTACTTTTCAAAATTAGGGCTACACTGGCTGTCTGCCTGTATCGCTATAGTCTAATTCTCCAAAAACAATAGAAGTAGTGGATCACAATGCAGATGGTTACACGTAGTAATCCCTACAGGTGTGCTTAGTAGGGATAATCTGTGGTAATCATAAAAGTGGTAAGTTAAATTTCAGTTTGAATTGTGGCATTTGAGTTGAAATTTATGTCAAATTTTATTGTTCTAACCATAGTTGCCAGATTCGGCCATTTATTGGTATGTCCGTACCGATACTTTGACGGTTCGATTGTGAATTCGGTGTCTCTAACCAGATTAAACAAAACTTGAACAAAGAACTGAAAAAACGCACCTGGTTGACCCCATTTGGGTATACTTAATATTTATGTCGCCCCATGTTTCCTTGTAAGCAAAATGGGTTTAGGTTCTTGTTTAAATAAATAAACTTTGACATTGGTGGACAAAAAGGGGTCAGGTTTTTGTTTGTAAGAACTCAGAAGAGTCAGTTCAATACATGCTTATTCTCTACTTTGTAGCGTGGGAACCATGCACTTCTGTTTTCCCATGGCTTAGTGTTGGTTGGGTGTTGCCTAAGAGCGTAGCAAATGGTTTATCTGGCTAGATTGGAGTTCGATTAGTAGACTATTTGTGATGTTGGTCTTTGGAAGGCAGTTTCTGTATCTTTTTCTTAGAGTTTGTAGGTTGAGAGGAATCACTAACCATTTGAAGGCATGCAACTATCTTTCTGTAAATGGATCAAGAAAGGCTGTCCATCTTTTGTTACTTTTCTAGAAATTTTGTTTTCTTAACATCCACGAGTTTTTGTTATAGTATGCTACTTGTTTAGCCAGTAGGTGCTTTTTCTTGCAAGTAAACTTTGCCAATGATGAAAAAAAAGGCTGATGTTGGTATTTTATGCAGGTGACATCTCCTGGGGATAATACGGTGCACACTTCGAAGGGAACATCTGGTGATAAGTTTGAGTTTAAAGCCCCAAGAAGCGGAATGTACAAATTTTGTTTTCACAATCCTTACTCAACGCCAGAGACTGTTTCTTTTAACATACATGTTGGTCATATTCCCAACGAGCACAATATTGCCAAAGATGGTTTGTGAAAAGCTTTGTCAATAAGTTTTCGTTATGTTATTTTGTTTCAGTTTTCAATTGTGGTGCTGCAATTTGAAGTAATTTGTTGCCTTGACAACCAAAAAGAAAATACTGTTTGCCCTTGAATGTCAAGTACTCTGAATTGCTTGTTGAAGTGTGTTGATCCCAGTAACATGTTCAAGACTTTCAATAGTATCTCCGTCCTTCGGTTTTTTTAACCTTTAGATGTTGGTTTGTTGCAGAACATCTAGACCCAATAAATGTTAAAATTGCTGAGCTTAGAGAAGCATTGGAGTCAGTTACATTAGAGCAGAAGTACTTGAAAGCACGTGATGTTCGACATCGTCATAGTAAGTTTTCTTTCTCTCTTTACCAAAGAAAGTTAACAATGATAGAGTTGTGCTATATCAGCGTATCCTACTGGCAGTTAGGTTTAAGCCTTATTTGCTAACGGGATCCTCTCTCTTTTGTGAGACATTTGTGTATTTCCTGAATTTTAATATCTAGGATGTCCTCTTGTCAAATGTCTTCTGGGTGATTTTTGATAGGACTGAAAAGGTTATCTTGGAATTATCAAGTGCTGAATAAGTATGTAGTGAGTGTTCAAAACTGAGGAATTTGTGCTCAATAGGTTCAACATGTGTGTTAGCTAAAAGTTTCAAGTCTTAATTCAGTCTATGAAAACATATTGGCATTATATCATTGAGAACATTTTAAAACGTCAATCTATCATTGACCTGCTTAGGTACTTTTGTGATATTCAACTTTTTGACTGTGTGCACATCTTATGAAGTCAATAACTCTCATTAACAGCAAAATGAGGGTCATGAATTGATTCCATGGTGTGACTGCTGGCATGGACATGCGGCATATTGGGTTGCAAAACTACATTATTAGGGTTAACGGATTCTCATAACTATTTGTCAGTAGCTACCCATATATCATTAACCTGCTTCTTTTTAGCTCGTCTCAGTCATAAGTTAGTAACAAAATAATGCGGTAGATCTATCATCTTTTAGAACCTGGCACCATCTTATGATTCTGATCACATGCTTTTTTGTGTCTGCCGCAGCAAACGAGAGCACAAGGAGGCGGGTTGTGTTGTATACAGTGGCAGAGTATCTTGCGCTGGCTGCTGCGAGTGCTTTGCAAGTCGTTTACATTCGCAAACTTTTCAGCAAATCGGTTGCATACAATCGGGTTTGAACTGCTTGGTTCTTGTTATTGTCTATTTTAACACAGGATGAACCTCATAGATTATTTCAAATCCGTCTTCTGTGTAACAAGTTATGAAAAGTTTATACACTATTTTGGTTCTTAGTTTTCAAGTGCATTGACCTACTTTGAAATGTCATGGTTTTAGTTGGTATATGGGAGTTCTTCAAAAATACCTATTTATATATTAGGTCCATTAGAAGCTAATCTTTTTCTCAAAGATAATGTTACTTGGACACACAAAACCGATACATTTGTCAACACATTTTCATATACGAGTCTCAGTTCACATTTCCACTCCGATTGTCGACCCTAAGTTCCGATCCCCTTTTCATCCAATCTCTGTTTCCTGTCGACCTCCATGTTTCCCTTCATTCCCCATCCTATCATACCCACCTGGCTCTGGCCTTCCTCGATCTCGCATCATTTCAGATTTGCAGTGACTTTTTCTTCACACGAATTGTCGCAAACCCTTGGAAAGGTGCGTACAGCTCTGGCTCCAGTGATCACACCATCACCTTCCATGTGTATGCCTTTGTTGGCAATGTTATTGGTGGGATCTCTTTCCCCCTGGTTTCTTTCAGTCTGGCCTCAAACCACTAGTCTTTTCAATCTGTGACTCAGATCAATTTGGTGCTGGATGGAGGAAGTTTGACACTTTCTTTTCCATCACTTTTGGGGCGTCGGTTGGTTAGATCTCTGGGTTGTCTATTTCGACTTAGTTTTGCTTGGGGTTTAATATTTTTAGAGGGATGTTAGCTACCCGTCCCTTTTACCTTTCTCTGCCTTTTTAATTTATTTCTTGCCATGTGGATTCAACTATCAATTTAAACTCTATTTGACTAACCACAAGACGTGGTCCAATCTACAAATTGCCACCTTCAGTTGGCGATTTCCTGGTGCATTTCTGGCAGGAGTTTGAAACCAGTTGAGAGCACTTTGTGACTAGAGACAAGCCAAACCTCGAGCAGAGATAAACCCCACCATGTGGGAACATTTCGTGGTCTTTACCAAAAACAAATGTTACAGGTGACTAATTATTTTGAAAAAAAGACCCACCTATTACAATTTTTCTCATCGAGATTTGAAAGCACCCCGAATGTTAATTTGTTTTATGCATAACTAGACCGATTTACCTTAAAAATAATTGGAACCAGTCGCTTTTATTTATCCATTAAATTAGAGCAGCGCTAAGAAATTTTCCTTATATTTGTATATCATTTTTATGACAAGCAAGTATTAACATCAAATAAAATGAAAACTGTTATAAACTTTTTATTTAAGTATGATTGTGTAAATCCTAGATTAGATTTGATACTAGTTATTCTTCCATATTAGGACTTGTATTTCTTCGAAGAGAGGGATTATTTCCTCCCTTATTACAATAAATAAAGACACTACGTAGGGGGAATAACACATCCTCTACACAACCTTACAAACACATCTCTCTCTATTCTATCTATGTCGCGCCCCTCTCTCCGTATCAGATTAAAATAAGCCACAACACGTTATTAACACGCTTCTACCGCTGCACTTAGGAATCTAACGTAGAAGCTTTCTGCATCAAACCGGTTCATCAATATCATCACGCAATCAGGTTCTTCCAAAACAACAGTTTTTCTCTCGATATTTTTGCAGCCCTGATAACATGAACATTCACCATAATGCATGACCCAACTTTACGTTCTTCAAATTTTAGATTCTACATAAATTATGTATGCATTATATCCATAATTGTTGAATTATGTGAATTGATATTGTCATGAATTGCATCAAATATCTTATCATGCATTGAATTATATGTTGAATATGCATTGAATTATAATCTAGAAATTTAAAAAAAAATACTAAGGTTTCGTTGGGAACCCAAGTGCGATGTTGGAAGCCAAGTCGTCGGGCTCCCCGAGCCGAACAGAGTGAACCAATCCACAGAGCCAGAAGCTCCAGGTTTAGCAACTTAGAATAATCCAACACCATTAATGGTGTCCTTGTCCACGTCCACCACAGGCATGGCCTACAGCCAACACCTCGAGCCTTTGGTCATTGTCATCAACGACTAGAAGTCATCCCCGATGAAAATTGGACCGAGATTTACTTGAATCTCTTCGGAATTCCTTGAAAATCCGATTTAAAATTTCTAGGGTCTGGTTCTTGAACGTTGAGATTAACCTTTTCTGTTCACCACGGTGGTCGTTGTCGACCCATGTGACTCGCCTCGAGTTCTCTAAACCATAACACGATCGCCAAAAACGACGACGCCGGTCATCTCCTCTGATGTGCACACCTATCACAGTTGGGATTCGTGTTTGGTTTGACCCACAACCCTTTAGGCTTGGACTTATCTCAACCTGCAACAATATTTTGAAAAGAAAAAAAATTCATGGGCTTACAAACCCAGGCCCTTGTTACTCACCCTAAGTCCATGTGACACCAGCCCATCGGGCTTTAGTGTCCCCATGCATAATGCCGCACCAGATCCCAGCTTGTAGCTGGTGCATAAGTGCACATGCATCGCATCACACTAGATCCCAACCTCTGGTTGGTGCATTCGTGTACCCACACACACATGATCCCAACCTATAGCTGGTGCATTGGTGCACCTGCACCGTGTCACACTTGAACCACGCCCATTTATGCCTTTGGTATATTGGGCATGCATACCACATTTGTTTAACCCAACCCAACTCTTGTGCCTGGGCTGCATGGTCTAAATTTTCTAAGCCCACCTGTGGACTTTGGTCCATATTTTTGGGCCCCGAGTTTAATTGCCTATATTATTTTAGGCCTTAATGGGTTTTATAATTTTTTATTTTTTTTACCTACACTTTAATTTTGACCCAAAGTCTAAATAATTAATTCAATTATTATAATAGACCCTGAAGATCTATTTACATATTTTTCTTGTTGCATATTTCTGTATATATATTTGTATTTGTATGTAGGAACATATGAACCTAAAATTTATAATTCTTTAGAAACCTGAAGTTTCTAGAAGCATGCCTTGTTTGAAAACTTGAAGTTTTCCTTAAAAACATCACCCGTGAAAAACCTGAAGCTTTTTCATGTAACTTTAAGCCAATACATGTCTATTAGAACCTGAATGTTCTACTCCTATGTGAATGGATTGATTTTTTTTCTCCATTACACTAACCATATTCTTGTCCAGTTATTTTGTGATAGGGACATATTGAATTTGAACAAACTCGACTTCACCACTTTAGAGGTCTCTGGAAGAAATTACTTCAAGTTGGTCCAAGATGTGAAGCTTCACCTCACATTGAAGATGAGATGGATAACCCGATTGGAAAAGCTAAGAAAGCCACTACCATGACTTTTATCCGAATACACATTCGTGATGCACTGCAAACCAGGTACCTTGCAGAGGAAGATCCACGAGCACTTTGGGTCGCTTTGATCACCAAAAAGACATCTTCTTGCTTGAAGCAAGACATGACTGTCAGCATCTGCGCTTCCAAGACTTTAAGTCTGTGAATGAATATAATTCTGAAGTTTGTCGAATCTGATCACTTCCTAAGTTTTGTAACGAGAATTTGACCAAAAAGGATCTCCTAAAGAAAACCTATTGGACATTCTCTGCTACCAATATTGTCCTATAGGAACAATTAAGGCTCAGAATTTCACTAAGTTCTCGAATTTGATCTCTGTCTTACTTCTCACTGAAAAGCAGAATCAGCTATTGATGAAAAATCATCAAGCTCGACCTACTAGAGCGACTGTTGTGTCAAAAGCACACTATAGCACAAACCAATGCCCAAATGCCAACATAGACATGGTAGGGGCGACCAGAAGCCACCCATCAAGGTCAACAAATTCAAGGCCCATCTAAGGGAGGAAACCGAGCCCAGAACCACCATAACCTCTCTCCCAAGGCCCCAAACTTCAAGAATAAGGGCAAAACAACTGACACTATGGATGTGGACATATGCTACTGCTGTGGTTTAAAGTACCATTGGTCCTATGTTTGCCTTGCTCCTCATAAGGTTGTAGTTGAATATCATTTTCATCAGAAGAAGTTTGAATTAAACTTTATGCAAGTGGATGAAACGGAGAGTATCAAAATGGAGGTTTCTGACTTTCATGAGGTTATTACCCCTAAGGAAGATTAGAATCTTAGACATAAACTATTTTTAGTAGAATTTTAGACCCCTGGGGCCGAATTCCACCTAGTGGCCAAACCCTCATTTTGATTTTTGGTTTAAGTTTGAACAACTTTCCTTTATATTTGGATTATCTGTTAGTGATTTATTTTTGGTATTAAGTTTTTTTTAATTACCATCCTTGTATAGTTAAATCATTTTGAATGGATATTTGTTTTTAGAACTTTTACGCATATGACCGATTCAAATTAATTTGTATTTGTAGGTATAGCTAGTGGGAAAATTAGTTGTCTGGCAGATACTGCAACTACACACACCGTTTTGCGTCAACGCATCTATTTCACTAACTTCATACCTAAGAATGCACCTCTGACAACCTTCTCAAGCCTATCCAACCTGATCGCAGGATACAGTAAGACACGTATAATGTTGTCCAATGATACAATATTAACCGTTAATGTGGCACTTTATTCTCCACGTTGCGGAAGAACGTTGTTGAGTTTCAAGGATATTAGAGATAATAATTACCACGCTGAAACTTATGTAGAAAACGGAGTTGAATTTTTGTGCATCACTTCCTACGAATATGGCCAGAAGTGTATTAAAGAGAAGATAGAGCTGTAAACACGGAAATTCCTGAAATGAACGAGACAAGAACATGTGTACAAAATAATATTTGTATTAATGATTTAGAGGTTACAATCTCTCTCAAATTTGATCCTCTGATTCGATCTCCGTAAGGTGTTGATTTGTGGATGTGCGATTGATCCAAGGGCCGTCAAGGCTTGATCTTGGATGAACGGTTGAAAGTTTTCTTCAAGGGCCGTTGGGGCTTAATCTTGAAGGTTGAGGGAAGTTTCTTCAAGGGTATTTGGGCTTGATCTTGAAAGTTGATGGATGAATGGATCTTCAAGGCTTTTGGGCTTGATCTTGAAGGATTGTTGATGAATGGATCTTCAAGGGCCTTTGGGGCTTGATCTTGATGAACAGTTAATGAATGGATCTTCAAGGGGCTTTTGGGCTTTATCTTGAAGAACGGTTGGATATGTGGATTTGTTAATGTTGTTGATGTTATTGATCCAAAAGGCCGTTGGAGCTTGATCTTAGGATAAACAGATGATGAACGATGAACGCTTTCTTCAAGGGTCGTCGGGGCTTGATCTTGAATTGGTGGAAGTTCCTTCAAAGGGCCGTTGGGGCTTGATCTTGAAGGTTGGGTTGACGAAGAACGAATAAAGCTTTCTTGATCATTCGGGATTTGCTTGGGAGTTTTGGAGTTTCAAAGCTTCAAGGTTTTAGTGTGAGGTGAATTGGTTATGAATTGGCCCCTTAAAATGAATGAAATGGCTTCTATTTATGTAATTTTCCAAAGCCTAATTTTGAATATATTATTCAGATGAAATAAATTGTTTCTACCAGGTGTTGACACGTGTCCTGTTTGATGATTTTTCTAATGATTCTCGATTTTTTGTTGAGTCACCTGCTATGTGTAAAATTTATGTGACATGTGAACATTGAAATTTTAATTATTGATCAACATTTATTTCACCGAAATTTCAATGTCTACAAATGCCCCTACTTCAAGGCGCGTCGTATACATATGTTTGTCACGTGTAGAAAATGCGTTTTGAAGTCCCTTAATGTAGATATCGATCCAAAGGCCATCGAAGCTTGATCTTGAATTGGGCTGGAGATTTCTTCAAGGGCCATTGAGGCTTGATCTTGAATTGGGCTTGAGATTTCTTCAAGGGCCGTTGAGGCTTGATCTTGAATTGGGCTTGAGATTTCTTCAAGGGCCGTTGAGGCTTGATCTTGAATTGGGCTGAAAGTTTCTTCAAGGGCCGTTGAGGCTTGTTCTTGAACTTTGTTTAAAATTTCTTCAAGGGCCATCGAGGCTTGATCTTGAAGGTTAAAATTGGACCACAAGGAGCTTCATGTGGTAGATGATCTTTGGCTTTGGTAGTGGATGAATTGGCACGTATTTGTTTTTGCGCTTGTTGACTTTCCACAGCTTTGATCTTGAACTGGGTTAGAGAATTTTCTGGATTCCTCCAATTGTTGACTTTCCACAGCTTATTCTTGAACTGGATTTGATTCAAGGGTGGTGGACGTTTGATCTTGAATCGGACTTGTGATTTCCTCAAGGGCCGTCGAGGTTTGATCTTGAATTTGGCTGGAAACTTCTTCAATGGCTATTGAGGCTTGATTCTTGAAGGTTGACTTGAACACATGGCAAGCAAGCACGAGGTGAAGGTGACGACTTGTTGCTTTGTTCAAATCTTTCTAATTCACACCTGAGCAGTTTGGTGACTTGATCTTTAAGGATTTGATTCAAGGGTGGTGAATTGGCACGTGCAGCCCACAACACTTAGCGAGTCAACCCAAGAATTTGAGGGTCAAAACGAGTCCTCATCCTAGAGTGATTACAACCCCTGATGATATGAGATACTTTTGATTTTGAAGAAGTAGCGGATGAATCGGCACGTGCTTTATTGTACTTGTCTCCACATGCTTGAATGTATCATTTTCCCTTGCCTTATCTGTTCTTTTGGCAGATGTGGTATCTTCTCTGGAAGCATAAGATGTTGAGACAATGGGTACTTCGAGAGCAATGTTAGGTAAGCAATCAGGGAAAGGTTCCAGGCAGTCGGTTCCAGATCGGAAGATTGATACCAAGTACTGGCTGATTGCTTTCTTTCTTCTTGTCCCGCAGGTAAGAACAAGGACAAAGAAAAGGAAAGGGAGAAAGCAAGATATGAAATACTCTTGCTTTCGAAGAAGTGGTGGCGATTTGACAGCGTTGCACAGCGAGGCTTTGTTCTTCAGCGATGGTGCCGTCAATATGTTGTTGAAGCTTCTCGAGCTCTTGGATTCAACTCAGACCCCTTCTTCTCTCTAATTCTTCAACTCGGACTCCTTCTGCTGAGTTGATTGTGCATGCCGCATTTCCTTATTTATTCTCTAAGCAGATGTGGCAGCTTCTTGAGTTCCTCAACTCAGACTCCTTCTGCTGAGTTGATTGTGTAAGCTGCATTCTTCTCTGCTTGTTTCTTCTGCACATTGTCTCCACATGCTGCAAGGTATTGTTTTCACTTGCCTTATTTGTTCTCCAGGCAAATGTGGCATCTTCTTTGGAAGTACA
Organism: Malus sylvestris; assembly: GCF_916048215.2. Taxonomy (NCBI): domain Eukaryota; kingdom Viridiplantae; phylum Streptophyta; class Magnoliopsida; order Rosales; family Rosaceae; genus Malus; species Malus sylvestris. Next base: position 17,006,175 of record NC_062272.1, read on the forward strand.
TCAGCAGCTGAAGACGAGTACTCGAGAGCAATGCCAGGTAAGCAACCAGGCAAAGGTTCCAGGTAGTCGATTCCTTACCCGAGTTCGAGTGAAGGTTCCGGCATATTGCTTTCTTTATCCTTGTCTTTGCAGGTAAGAACAAGGACAAAGGAAAGGACAGGGAGAAAGCATGATATGAGATACTCTTGCTTTCTACCCTACTGATATGAGATACTTTTGCTTTGGTGTCATTTGTTTGCAGAGGTACCCCAAGGAATAAGAAACACTGAGTGACTCGAGAGGCTTTGTTGGGAAGGCATTCTCGGAGATGAAGAAAGGTTCTGTATGTCTGCCTTGTTATGGAGGGTGAAGGTTGACATTTATATGGATTAATAACCGGTACTGTTTTTTCACTTTTGTCGTCAACCGTTGGATGATTTAACGGTAAACTTCATGTGCTTTCTACTTCACAAGAAATCTTCGACAGATTGCCCGTAATTTTCGTAAAGCTGAGTGTGTATGTGACAGGCGCTAACACGTCTGGAAAAGCAAGCGCCTCTTCGATATCTGGAATCGGCGCTTCGACAAACTGCTAATGATTTCCGCAAAGCTGAATGTGCATGTGACAGATGCTGACACGTCTGGAAAAGCAGATGCCTTTCCGATTTCTGAGCTTGCCTTTTCAAGTTCTGAGCTCCGTCGAGTGCAGAGGTTGCATGTGACAAGTGTGGACAGATCTGGAAATGAAGATTGGCCAGTGGTTTCTGAGCAAGCCCAACTTTTGAGAAAGCTAGCACCTCTTCGATTTTTGAATTGGCCTCTTCGAATTCTGAGCTCGCCTTTCGATCTCTGAAATCCCATCGAGTGCTGATTTTTATAAAGGCACGTAGTTCGTTTCAAAGCATACTTGAATTTTCGCTTGTAGAAACTCCCTTCATGCATTTCTAAGATCTTGATTTGTCCGACCTCTTCTTTCTTCAACATCTTTGAAAATGTCTGGCCCCTCCGACCGTCGTTTTGACTTGAACCTTGGTGAAGAGGCAGCCATGCCTTCCCCAGACAACATATGGTCCTCTTACTATTGGGGATTCGATGATGAAGAATGATATGACCGCTGCGGTGGTGACCCGAAACCTTGTCACTCCCAAAGATAACAGACTACTTTCCAAACGGTCTGATGAGTTGGCTGTTAAGGACTCTCTGGCTCTCAGTATGCAGTGTGCAGGTTATGTGTCTAATATGGCTCAACGTCTATTTGCTCGAACCCGTCAAGTTGAATCATTGGCGGCTAAAGTGATGAGTCTCAAACAGGAGATTAGAGGGCTCAAGCATGAGAATAAACAGTTGCACAAGCTCGCGCATAACTATACTACAAACATGAAGAGGAAGATTGACCAGATGCAGGAATCTGATGGTCAGATTTTACTTGATCATCAGAGGTTTGTGGGTTTGTTCCAACAGCATTTGCCTTCGTTTTCTGAGGCTGTACCGTGTAATGAAGCTCCAAATGATCAACCTTCGTTGCCTTCTCCTCATGGGGTTCTACCTAGTACTGAGGCTCTGAATAATCACCTTCTGGTGCCTCTTCGACCTGAGGCTCTGCCGACTGCTGAGACTTCTCTTGAACAACCTTTGTGAATACTCCCTCTTGTTTGTTTATTTTGATTCATGTATATGTACATATTTGTAACTTATCGGAAATATCAATAAATGAGCTTTATTTCATTTAGTGTCTATATATACATATATATTTCATATGGTGCTGATCCACCATTCATTTATATATATATATATATTTTTTTTCTTTTCTTTTTTTTTCTTTTCTTTTCTTGCACATGGTGGTGCTGATCCACCAAGATTCCACCATTTCTTATTCTTTCCAGATTGGTTTGTTCCCTTTCATTTTTTTATATATATTCCCCACATGGTGCAGGGAGGAAATGCAAAGGAGGACGAGGACGGACGGAGAGCTACAGTCTAGGCTTCATGACCGGCTAGTCGTTTGACGGCGGTTATTGAAGTTCTTCGCCATTGCTATTTGCCACGGACGAAGAGCTACACTCGAGGCTTCATGACCGGCTAGTCGTTTGACGGTAGTTATTGAAGTTCTTCACCATTGCTGTTTGCCACGGACGGAAAGCTCTTGAAACTGTCGTTGCTGTTTACTACAAGGGACACCGCTTGCTGCGGAGGGGAGTGTCGCTCGTTGTTGATGGTTTCGCCGTGTTTCTTGCTGCTGAAGCCCTCATTTTACACCACAACTGATTCGGTTGGCTCGACTCCTACGACGGCGACGTAAGCAGCAGCTCGAACTTTGATTGCTGAGAATGAGCATGATGAAGCTTGGGCGAGCTGAAGGTGTTCAAGGTCGCTTCAGGGTGAGCCAATACTTGCAGACAAGGGAGCAGACGTCGCGGCTTGCATTTGTGGGAAGTGAAAGGATCACGGTGGATGCAGGACGATTGCAACCGTGTTACGAAGGTTATTAGTGAAAGAAGAGAAGGCTGGCATAAGAGAACGAGGGAGCTGGGGTGAGTCCCGACCACTTAGTGGAGCTGCCAGAGTCGATGTCTTCGATGGTAGTGCTAATGGCTGAAATCCTGGTGCCTACCCTTCCCTCCAAGCAGGTTCAGACAAGCTGCGACAACGATGCAAGCTGTGTCCCACCTCCAACCGTACCAACCTCAATGGATGGCATAGTGATAGACACGTGAAGGTCTTGTCCACCGTTGATGGGTTCCATCATGGTAATGCAGTGAGATCTCTCCACATTCTGGGCTGGGTCTTGGTAGGCGGCGATGTAGAGTAGAGACGAAGGCCGATGGTAACCTTGATGTCGGATCCAACTAGGGCCTGGAGCACAACCGGGTCGGAGTCGAAGACCTTGACCTGCTTCAAGCCTTGGGACTTCAGAAGTTGCACCTCCTTGTATGTCGACGAACCACCAGCGCTCGGACTTGGTTTCGCCTGAGCTGAAGCTAGCGGAAGGGTTGGTGCTGAGAAGGGGTCTGAAGCACTGATTGGAGATGAAGATGAGTGGAGTCTCGGACCAGGTGAGCAGATCGTCGATGTATGCGTGTGGACGAGTTGCAAGAGCTGCACCATGCAGAGGAGAAGATAGTGAGATGTTATTGTTGCTGCCATTTTAGAGGAAAAGATAATGAGATGCAGCTGCATCATGCAGATGAGAAGATAGTGAGATGGCGTTATGCCATGTAGAGGAGAAGACGAAGCTGTTGTAGTCCCGCAACTTCCTTGCTTCGTTCATACTCACTGCCAGCTGGTTCACGCACACAACGCATGTGTTGCAGTCGCCGCCGTATGGTGATCAAACTGAGATTTACCAGTAGAAGTGGATAGGCACAGAAAGCTTCCATGGAGGGCAGGAGGAGGTAGTGGAGATGTCAAGGTGGTCCAAAGCTGAGCAATGGAGAAGTTGCTGGGGGACAGGTCCAAATGTTTCGGTTTCTGCAAGTGGAGACAACGTTCATCTCGCCGAAGATTTTGTTCCCTGAAAGGCGTGGATGAAACCTGATGGTCTGAAGAGGAGGTCATGCGACTGGCTTGAAGGTCTACTTGCTCTGGGTGTGCTCACCATGTGTAGCAGTTGGGGTTTAGGTGGAGTGAGGACGAAGGAGACTGCGTTACAGATGTTGGAGAGCTCGGTCTCAATCTTGGATCAGTAGTTGTGGATCAAGGAGGCGTGGTCGTCGTTGCGGCTTTCCTTCTCCTGTTCGATGGAGAAGATAATGGGCCAGGAGGCACGGCTCATGGAGTCTGCAATAATCGTTCCTGCTGTGGAGGAAGAAGACGATGAGTCAGCCGTGGAAGAGCTTGGATTTGCTGCAAACGTGGAGGAAAACAGTGTGGCTGAGCTTGACTGCGCCAATGTGGAGGAAGCTCGGTGAAGAAGAAGGTGAAGATGGGCCTTCTCTCTAAATTCTTGAGGCCTTGAGCTGTGTTGCATTCCATTTGATTTGGTGGATATTTTGTCACGGGCCTTGAGGTGTAAAGGGTCCAAGAGGCCATCCCAGTTGTTTGGGCCGAGAAGGAAAATATGTACTCATATATATATATATATATATATATATATATATATTTCCTCTTTTTTTTTTCTTTTGAAGAAATTGTATCCCTTTTTTTTTTTTTTTTTTAAATACATAATAACATATGTATTTTTTTTTCTTCGAAGAAACTGTAATTTAATTTTGTACAAAGAAAATTGCAAATATTTTTTTAACAAAATAAATTTGTAATAAAATTGACCTTCATCAATGAACTTTAATCAAACCCCCCCCCTTTTTTTTTATGTGACTGAACTCGAAATTGAATGCTCAAGCTGCCTACGTACCCTTTCAAAGAAAGAGATCAAGTCAAAACGTATTTCAAATACATTTTTTTTTTGTGCCGTACGCAGTTTCAACTCGTGCAGGCAAGGAGCGTTTGTTGTCACCTTTTATGCTCGTGCGGACCAGGAGCATTTGTTAGTTGGTCAATCGATCCGGGAGAGTCGTTCCTCGCAATTTTCATAGCAAGGAGCCTTAACTGAGTAGTTGAAGAAGTCTTCTAGGAAGAGGTCATGCATTGTGATGGGGATGGATGATCTTCGTGTCAAAGTTTCATTATCTCCAACACTTTCACATTGTTATAGAGATTGACAGGAGTTGCTTTACCCCCTTTCCCATTAGTGAACTTGTGAAAGAGATGGTTGCTGCCTGGAGAGGCGTTCTTCGCAATCTTTATAGCAAGGAGCCTTGACCAAGTAGCTAAATAATTTTTTGAGAAAGAAAAGATCGCGCATGGTCGATCTTTGTATCGAAATTTCCTCATCTTCAACACTTTCACATTGCTTTGAAGGTTGGCGAAAGATGTTTTGCCCCCTTTCCGATTGGTGCACTTGTGGAGAAGACATATGCTTCTTGTGCAGTTTCTTTGGAGTGACATGAGTCCATCCTTCAACTTCACTTGGCTTGACTGGCATGGTTTTGGAGCATGCCCCCAGCGGTTGAGATGAAGATTTTAAGTTGACAGAGTCGGAAGTGATGTCTTCTTTCGAGATTTCATCTTCGTTGTTTTCTTGGGCCTCCTCTTCAGTGCGGTCCTCTTAGGTTTGTTGCCGTGAAGATTGGCCGGTGTAGATAATGATGCACCTCCTTACCTTTAGTGGTCCTTTTGTGTTGACTTCCAAAATTGTTTGGCGCTTCATCCTTAAAGGAATCAAGCTTTGAACATCGTCTTTTCCTGCTAGACTGTCGAGCTTTTCTTCTTTTGGCGTTGTCTTCCTGTGTCTAGAAGGCTTCTTAGTTTCTTCAAGTCTGTCTAAAGCTGACCGTTGCGGAGGAGATATCGCTGTGTCGCTTTGTTTCTTGGGTTTTAATAACCTTTTAAAGACAGATCTTTGCGATGTTGGCGTCTCAAGCCTTTTGAAGACAGAAGTTCGGTTTCAACCACTGATGCGATCAAGTGTCGAAATTCTAGGTTTTGAATGATTCAGCCTGTCGAAGACTGAAGTTCGAGGGGCGGGTTTAGGCTCCTATTTTGGCCTTGTGGCTTGTGGTCTTGGCTTCCTCATTTTTTTGTAGGTCGCCGATGTCCACCATTTCTTATCACCAGTAGATGCATCTTGGTTGCTTGCCCCCGGTGATGGTTGTGTAAGAGCTGCCGTGTGACTTGAACATTGACGGGAATGGTCATGCATGCTTTAAAAATGCACAGGATCAAGTGATCCAAACACAATAGTAGTAGTGTGTGCCGCAACCGTGTCTTCGAGGTCAAGCTCGATTTTCCCTTGTTGTGCTAGCTTCAGGATAAGATCTTTCAGTACGAAGCACTTTTCCGTTGGATGACTGCTGAAACGGTGGAATTTACAGTACCTTGGACTATCAGTACAATTCATCTCTTCCGACCGTCTGCACTTAGGTAGGTCGATCACCTTTTTGCCAAGCAAGTCTTTCAACATGGCAACCACATCAAAGTCAGGGAATGGATAAGTCTTCTCCTTAAGCTCATTCAAAGTGCGTCTACGTATCTCTTGATCACGAAAAGCTTCGGTTTGAATCACCTTGCCTCGTGTAGAGATTTTGACGGGAGCTGTGTTGACCGTCATTGCTTCCTTGGTGGGTTTCCATGCAGCCTTATCCACCTTTGGCCCCAAAACTTTGTCGTTCTTGTATTCGGCGATTGGTTCTTTCTTCCCATGATGGGCGATACTTAACTTCATGTCATGGGCGCGGGTGGCTAACTCTTCGAAGGTCCGTGGTTTGATGCCTTGAAGGATGTAGTGTAATCTCTACTGCATACCTTGAACACACATCTTGATCAAGGAGGTTTCTGAAAGTCTGTCTTTGCAGTCGAGACTTAGAGTGCGCCATCGGTTGATGTAGTCAACGACTGGCTCATCCTCCCACTGCTTCGTATTTGTGAGCTCCAACATGCTTACAGTGCGGCGGGTGCTGTAGAAGCAGTTAAGGAATTCTCTTTCCAATTGCTCCCAATTGTTGATGGACTCAGGCTCTAGGTCCGTGTACCACTAAAAGGCATTTCCTTTCAGCGAGCGCACAAACTGCTTGGTGAGATAGTCTCATTCCGTCCCCGCGTTGTTGCAAGTTTCGACGAAATATGCAACGTGCTGCTTTAGGTTTCCTTTTCCATCAAACTGCATGAACTTTGGTGGTTGATAACCCCTTGGCATCTTCAGGGCATCGATATTCTTGGAGTAGGGCTTTGAGTAGAACAAGAAGGTATGTGAGCTCCCTTCGTACTGTGTTTTGATGGTGTTGGTGATCATCTCCTGCAGCTGCTGGATAAAAAGAGATCCTATGAGTGCCGCTGCTTAGTCTAGCTCCGGCTTCACATCGATCTTCTCCACCGGAGGCTCCTCTTCTTCGCCAGCTCTTCTCTTTAATGGATCATCCTCTGGGTCGGGGTTCTCGCCGTCCTGTGGCTCCAATCGGCTAATGAGTGCAGCGATTTGCAAGTTTTTTTCTTTAACAATTCGTGTTAGCCTTGTGACCGCTTCATTCATTTGAGCCAGTTGTTCTTCGATGGAGGTAATGCCAATGGTCATGACTTGTGCAACCAATAGACGTGACTTTCCTTTAGACATCCAGGATGCTGACGAAGAACGTCGTTGGCTGCTTTGGGATGTCATCTTATGTGCCTCAGCAGCATGCTTCAATGCCCCCAACGAGGTCAGGTTAATGACAGACTTGCACCTTTGATGCTCCCCTTGCTCATTTAGCAGCACCAACTTTGAAGTGGCATGTTGAGGAGCGGTTGTGGCGCCAATGGATTGTCCGTTCGCGGCATAAGTGCTCAGGATCCTTCCCTTAGTGGTTGCGAGAACGGCTTGTCCCTTGCTTGATGCCATTGACTTTGAGGCGTGTTTAGATTCCTTGAACGAAGAAAGAAATGAGAGGTAGAGATGATCCCACCGGGCGTGCCAAATTTGTAAACACGGAAATTCCTGAAACGAATGAGACAAGAACACGTGTACAAAATAATATTTGTATTAATGATTTAGGGGTTACAATCTCTCTCAAATTTGATCCTCTGATTCGATCTCCGTAAGGTGTTGATTTGTGGATGTGCGATTGATCCAAGGGTCGTCGAGGCTTAATCTTGGATGAACTGTTGAAAGTTTTCTTTAAGGGCCGTTGGGGTTTAATCTTGAAGGTTGAAGGAAGTTTTTTCAAGGGCCTTTGGGCTTGATCTTGAAGGTTAATGGATGAACGGATCTTCAAGGCTTTTGGGCTTGATCTTGAAGGATTGTTGATGAATGGATCTTCAAGGGCCTTTGGGGCTTGATCTTGATGAACAGTTGATGAATGGATCTTCAAGGGGCTTTTGGGCTTTATCTTGAAGAACGGTTGGATATGTGGATTTGTTGATGTTGTTGATGTTGTTGATCCAAAAGGGTCGTTGGGGCTTGATCTTAGGATGAACGGATGATGAACGATGAACGCTTTCTTCAAGGGCCGTCGGGGCTTGATCTTGAATTGGTGGAAGTTCCTTCAAAGGGCCGTTGGGGCTTGATCTTGAAGGTTGGGTTGACGAAGAACGAATAGAACTTTCTTGATCCTTCGGGATTTGCTTGGGAGCTTTGGAGTTTCAAAGCTTCAAGGTTTTAGTATGAGGTGAATTGGTTATGAATTGGTCCCTTAAAATGAATGAAATGGGTTCTATTTATAGAATTTTCCAAAGCCTAATTCTGAATATGTTATTCAGATGAAATAAATCGTTTTTGCCAAGTGTTGACACGTGTCCTGTTTGATGACTTTTCTAATGATTCTCGATTTTTCGTTAAGTCACCTGCTATGTGTAAAATTTATGTGAAACGTAAACGTTGAAATTTTAATTATTGATCAACATTTATTTCACCGAAATTTCGATGTCTACAAGAGCGTATCCCAAATAGTTTGTATACTACAACTATATGCCCTATAGAGAACCACTATATGGTCGGCCCTACCTCAAGAACCGCGCACGAAATTACACTTTGGCATGATTGCTTGGGACACCGGAAGAACAGCGATGCGCCGTATCCTCAAATCTTCACACAACATCCATTAACCCGAAGCATAGGTTCGATTCAAGAAATCGCATGTCAAACTTACTCTATGGGAAAGCTTATTATTAAGCCTTCTTATGACAAGATTTGTTAAATCCTCTTATTTTTCTACAAAGGATTCAGGGGGACATTTGTTGACTGATTCACCCTTCATACGGACCATTTAGATATTTTATGGTTTTGGTTGACGCTTCTACACGTTGTTCACACGTGTGCTTATTGTCCACAAGGAATGCTACATTGTCCAAACTATTGGCTCATGTTATCAAGCTCAGGGCTCAACACCCTGATTACCCAATCAAATCTATTCGATTGGAGAATGTTGGAGAATTCACATCTAAAACTTTTGATGACTATTGCATGTCGGTTGGGGTTGACGTTAAACATCCATTACCCCATGTGCACACCCAGAACGGCCTGGCAGATGCATTCATTAAGTGCTTACAAAAGATTGCTTGATTGTTGGCCATACGTACCAAGCTCCTGATCGCTGCTTAGGGCTATGCAATATTGCACGTGTTTATACCATATTTAGGGCCTCGTATTTAGATCTCGTACAAATACTCAGGGGACTTAAATGTAATTATGGGATAAAGGAAGGGGCAAATATGTAATAAGTGAGGAGTCCTTATTCTATAAAAGGACCCCTCACCCTCACAATTGGGAGAGGCCTCACTCTCATCCTCAGAGGTCAATTCCTAGGCCTGAGATCCCCTCTCTCACCCTCAGAAGCTCTCAGAAGCTCTCACCCTCTCCCTCTCTATTCCCTCAAATAAATACATAATCAGTGTGGATGTAGCCCAAACCTTGGGGTGAACCACGATACATCTTGTGTTATTTACATTTCATTGCAGATCCACGGTCGGATTTACGTTGTTCCAAGACATTCCAGTTTTGTGCATCAACATTTGGCGCCGTCTGTGGGAAACGACACAAAAAACTATGTCGGTTCTCTTTCATTTTTTTCACCTCTGCCGTGAATCTGCAGAAACACCAAACCAAAATCCCAGTCCCATCTCTCTTTCTCTAGAAACCCAGAAATGGACACAAACACACAGCCAAGGCTCCGAATCCAAGGAAGCGTCTGAATATACTCAAAACAAAATACCACTCACTTTCTCTGTGTCTCTTGATTTTATTCTAAACTTCACCAATGGAGTTGAAGCCCATTCTGGGATATCTTCAAGAAAAGACTATTTTGGTTATTGGAGCCACAGGCTTCCTTGCAATGGGTCTATTCCAAACAGATTCATAAGTGATGCTCTTTTAAGTTTTCAACACATAACCTATTTGGCAGTCGCTGAGTCCTGCACTCCTCAGAGGAGAAATAATCAAATACACCAAACAAATTCTCACCGAGACGCCGCTAAAATATGGAGGCGAGTGGCACCTACTTCCTCGGCTCAGCTCCAAAACCTCGCCGCCTCAGCCTCACGCAGATCCTCATCTCTCAATCACACCCGTCGGTTTGTAATCTCCTCGGCGTCCTCCCCTTCGTTGACGCCGTTGGTCAAATCTGCACCTAAAAAAGGCTTCTTCGGGTGGAAGGCGAAACAACTGGCGATACTCTTCGCTCCTCAATGATGCTGCAGACAGATCAGCGGTGGGAGAAGAATTGCGAGTCTCGCTGCAATTGGGCGTGTCGGTGGAGCAAGAGAGAGGCGGCGAGGGCGAGCGTCCAGCTTCGAACGGGATGTCGGCGATGGAGAGCCTGGACGGCGACGACGAAGGATCCTTGATCGGGTTCTGCGGAGGAGCTTCGATCCTTTCTAAGCTTGCAGTGGCCATGGCCATGTGTGATACGCTTCTGGGCAGAACCCTGGTGCTCGATTCGGCCAACAAGGTGTCGGTGAATCACGTGCTTGAAAGCTCCAAACTTTCTCTCTCTGGAGTCTGCAAAGTCTGCGCTATATGAATGTCTTCGTACTCCCTTATTCCTGTGGTGTGATGAAAGTGCAGTTGAGCAGTTTTGCAGCTGAGTCTTGAGTATTTCATAAACCTCCCACCATTAAAGCTCACTCGAAAAGCTTCAAGCTTCCATCTTTTTGCACTATCTTCACCCTCCCCGACGGCACCGCCTGCCGTCAGTACATAACCCAGAAACATGACCGTAAACGACTGCACCGCCCACTCCCTCCTCTCTGACCTCGCCACCGATACATTATGCCCCCTCTTCGTCGCCTCCGAGTTCTGTTGCTCTTCCGGCGTCCCTGAACCCAACGGAACCCTCGTCTAAACCAGCGGATACGGGGATATCGGCATCTGAAAAATCCGCACTTTCTTACCCTGCAACGACAGTAGCTGTCAGTGGGTCGAGCTCCCAGAAAAACTCTCCGACAACCGATGGTACGCCTCCAAGGCGAAAAATGAAAATGTACACGTCTTCGCCTCCAACAGCTGCGGCCGGATCAAATAAACCGACCCCGAATGCCCATGCCCCATGTCATGTCCGGTATGCTACTCTTGCCCACGGGTGACGTCCTCATAATCAACGGCGCATTGAACGGGACCGTAGACTGGGAGAACGCGAAAAATCCAGTTTTCAACCCGGTCTTGTACTGAACCTACGAATCCAACCCGGAACGGAGAATCGTGGTGCTGAAGCCAGCCGGCATTCCAACAATGTACCACTCATCCGTTGTTCTTGTGCCAGATGGCAGAGTATTGGTAGGCGAGAGCAACCCACACGAGATGGACAACTTCAGGAGAACTTTCCCCACCGATCTCAACCTGGAGGTGTTTCATCCACCATACCTGGCCCCACTCTTCGCTTCCCTACGACCGTCGATCTTGACCGTCGAAACGAGGGATGATACCGTATGTTGTCATCAGAGCCACCCAGGAAACGAGGGATGATACCGTATGTTGTCATTCGGCGTATCTTCCAAATCATCTATGTGAAGAGGCTCTGTCTGGGGAGAATGAACATGTAGTTGTGAGATTTCGTTACAACAACGACCGGTACAAATATTCACACCATTCGTTAATCATTCTGCTTGGCTAGAACGATAGAAATCTTCATTCAAAAGACAGAAAAAATTAGCAGCTCCGTATACAGTGGAGGTAGCTGCCAGAGCGAGGTGTCTATCGCCGGCAATTCGAGCTTGGAAACAAAGCGCGTCGGAGAAGAGATATCCGAGATGTTTCAGTGGCTTGCAGGGGTATGATTGGTAAATTCAATAAAAGGACTGCATCAGACAGGGATGGGGAACATGGGTGGGCAGAGAATGAGTGGAAAGATAAAGAAAGGCATATGGGTGGTGTCTGTCCAAGCAGCTGTCCTCCTAGAGAAAAGCAAGAAAAAGCAATGGCAATTAAAAGCTTAAAGTCAGATGTTTTCCAAAGGCCAAAGAACATGGGTGGACAGGTATAATTGCGGAAGACCAGAGATAATTGTGAGGGACTCGTGGACCATGCAGAAAGGAAAAGCATAAAGAAAAAGAAAAAGTAAAAGCAAAACAGCACCAAAAAGGAGATTTCACCCTGGAGCTCATCAGCCATAAATAAAATATGAAGTATGGGGAGGTGGTGGAGGATGTGATCATGAGGGATCGTGCAAAAGCGGAGATAAGATGAATGTACTTATAATTCCTTGTCTGCCATCTGCAAAAGAGAAAAGAAGACAGAAACAAAAGCAAAAGTAAAGCAGAAAAGAAAAAGAGAAAAGAAGAAGAGAGTGCAGCAGAAAAACACTGCAAAAACAAGTAATAAACACCCCACCCGAATGATGTAATTTATTATCTTTCGGAGACATCTGTATAAACCCCATCAGAGGGTAAAATAAAAAAATAAAAAAAATAAAAAATAAAAAAAAATAACTGCAAAGCCCAAAATAAATGGGTTGGCATGTTGTGAAGGGCGAAGGCTCATAAGCTCGAAATAGCACCAACCAGGGGATCAAAAGTACGCCCAGTACTTCAAATCATACATGAACATTACTCATGTCAATCATACATAAACATTCATGAGCATCACTCATCCAATCATACATAAACATTCATGAACATCACTCATCCAATCATACATAAACATTCATGAGCATCACTCATGTCAACATCTATGAGCATCACTCATGTCAACATCCATGAGCATCACTCATGTCAATCAACATAAACATCCATGAGCATCACTCATGTCAAATCAGCTTCAAAGACTTCATTCACCAGAGCTCTAGATTTAAAAGCTTCATTTACAAAAGCTCCAGTTTCGAAAGCTTCATTTACAGAGCTCTAGCTTCAAAAGCTTCATTTACAGAGCTCTAGCTTCAAAGCTTCACTTGCAAAGCTTCACCTACAAAGCTTCACCTACAAAACTTCAATGCAAGGTATACAAATACCACATCTGAACAACCGTCACTTCGGCCCATACATGGATTCAATTTGAAGTCTCCAGCCAACAGACTCTATTGACCGAAGACTTGGGGGACTACATTATGTACCATATATTGGGCCTCAACTGGGCCTCATAAAAAATACTTGGGAGACTCTAGCCCATCACTTATGTATTGAGGAGCGAGCCCTTATTCTATAAAAGGGACTCCTTCACTTTTAGAGAGCACTCATGAAAAATACTTGGGGGACTCTATCCCATCACTTATGTATTGAGGAGTGAGCCTTTATTCTATAAAAGGGACTCCCTCACCTTCATTAGAGAGAAACGCCGCCAGCTGAGCAACCGCCTTGCCGCAAGCATCAACTCTAGCCCATCATTTATGTATTGAGGAACGAGCCCTTATTCTATAAAAGGGACTCCCTCACCTTCAACACCACAAGCCGAGCCAACCAAGGCAACACAAGCTACAAGCAGAGCGGCCTCGCAACATGTGCTACTTCTAGTTGAGCATCATTTCAGATTGGGCACCGCCTCATATCGAGCATCAGTTCTAGACGACATCTAGTTACTTCGGCCCACACATGGACTGAATTTCAAGTCTCCAGCCAAAAGACTCTCTTGACTGAAGACTTGGGGGACTACTGTTTATACCATATTTAGGGCCTCGTATTTAAATCTCGTACAAATACTCAGGGGACTTAAATGTAATTATGGGATAAAGGAAGGGGCAAATATGTAATAAGTGAGGAGTCCTTATTCTATAAAAGGACCCCTCACCCTCACAATTGGGAGAGGCCTCACTCTCATCCTCAGAGGTCAATTCCTAGGCCTGAGATCCCCTCTCTCACCCTCAGAAGCTCTCAGAAGCTCTCACCCTCTCCCTCTCTATTCCCTCAAATAAATACATAATCAGTGTGGAAGTAGCCCAAACCTTGGGGTGAACCACGATACATCTTGTGTTATTTACATTTCATTGCAGATCCACGGTCGGATTTACGTTGTTCCAAGACATTCCAGTTTTGTGCATCAACAGCACGCAACCATGTTAGTCCGCCTGGAGCCTGTTGCAACCCAACCATATAGCACCCTTCAGTTGGTTATTGGATACGAACCCGACATATCGCACCTACGCATTTTTGGTTTTGCAGTCAATGTGTCGATTTCGCCGCCCTTACATACAAAAATAAGGCTCAACGAAGGATGGGAATCTATGTCAAATATAATTTTCCTTCAATTATTCGTTATTTAACCTTTGACAGACGATCTTTTTACTGCTCGTTTCGTGGATTGTCACTTCTATGAGACAGTTTTCCCGTTATTAAGGGAGATAAGAACGTCACCATTTTTTAGGAATGATGTGAATTATCGTGTACGACTCCCACTTTGTCTAATTTAGATCCCCGCACCGCTTAGTCTGAAACTGAAGTGCAGCGCATATTAGATCTTCAGAGCATAGTTCAGAGTATGCCAGATGCTTTCATAGATCTAGCGGGAATGACAAGATCACATATTCCAACTACAAATGTGCCTGCAATGATGGATGTACCAAATGTACGAAGGACTTCCCTCCTAGAGGCTTGGGACGCCACTTTGGCCGATCCACGTACATTAGCGGCTATCAAATCCTCTACCTTACACAAAAGCATGGCAGACCACTTGGTTCAAAAGATTCATACCCTCATAAGAGGAAACCCACAACACAGCCCCATGTTAAGCCTATCGTGAATCCGATTGTCGCCTACTTATTCTATCAAACTCATGAGGAAATTCTAAATTACGGAAGCATCCTTGAAGAGACGAATCCACCTTCCAAGAATCGTGAAATTTTGGTCCATTATGCTAGCTTGGTAAGGTGTTTGGACCTACAGCTCATATTCCTCTACATGTGAAGCCCGTTGGCTACAAATGGGTTTTCGTTCGAAAGCGTAATGAGAAGAACAAAATTGTGTGTTACAAAGCTTGTCTTGTTGTGCAAGGCTTCTCACAACGCCCTGGGATTGACTATGACAAAACTTATTCATCTGTTATGAATGTGATTACTTTTCACTACCTTATCCGTTTTGTAGTTTTCAAAAAACTGAGTATGTAGCTGATGGAAGTAGTAAAAGCGTATCTCTATAGGGATCTTGATACGGAAATTTATATGAAATTTCCCAAATGACTTACATCGACTGGATCAATTATTTCCAAACCTTGGAACACATTCTCAATTTGGCTGAGGCATTCACTCTATGGTTTGAAGTAATCCAGAAGAATATAGTATAACCATCTGAGTGAGTATTTGACTAGTCAAGGATATGTGAACAACAAACTATGCCCCTGCATGTTCATTAAGAAGTCACATTCTGGTTTTGCGATTTTTGCAATTTATGTTAATGATATGAACCTCATCGGAGCTCCTGAATAACTCGCGAGAACTGTCGTGCACCTTAAGTCGAACTTTGAGATGAAAAATCTAGGAAAAACTCGAGATTGTCTTGATCTTGAGATAAATCACCATTCGGATGGAATCTTAGTACATCAATCGAACTACACCCATAATGTGTTGCGCTGCTTTAACGAGGATAAAGTGAAGCCTTTGAGTACTTCTATGGTTGTTCGATCACTAGATGCAAAACAAGGTCATTTCCGTCCGAAAGAAGATAATGAAGAGATTTTAGAGCTTGAAGTTCTTTATCTAAGTGTGATAGGCGCTTTATTGTACTTAGCTCAATGCACTAGACCCAATCTCATTCATTGTTAATCTATTGGCAAGATACAATAATGCACTGACACGCAGACATTAGACTGATGTTAAAGATATCTTCTGTTACCTTAAGGGTATTACAGATCTGGGCTTGTTCTATCCCTGCGGATCCTGGAGTGATGCTGCACCCCCTTATCTCGAGTCAATTCTCGCCTTGTTGGTTATGCTGACACATGATACTTATCTGACCTGCACAAGGCGTGCTCTCAAACGAGTTATGTCTTTACTGTTGGAGGCACCGCAATCTCTTGAGGGTTCACTAAACAGACATTAGTTGCCACTTCATCTAACCATGCTGAAATTCTCGTCTTACATGAAACAACTCAAGAATGCTTCTAGTTGAGAACAGTTGTGGGCCATATTCAAGGCTTATGTGATCCTTACCCCGTTGTTGATGTCCCAACGATGATCTATGAAGATAACGCAGCATGCATCAAACAACTCAAGAAATGTCACATCAAAGGAGACAACACCAAGCACATTGCGCCGAAATTCTTCTTCTCACATCAACAGCAAGAGCATCAGACAATTGAAGTCATGAAAATCCATTCACAAGACAATCTGGCCGACCTCTTCACCAAATCACTACCGAAGGCGACCTTTCAGAAGCTTGTTCAATGAATAGGTATGCGTAAACTTTCTGAGTTGTAACTATTTGTACCATACTTAGGGCCTTTGTATTTAGATCTCGTACAAATATTCGGGGGACTTAAATATAATTATGTAATAAAGGAATGGGCAAATATGTAATAAGTGAGGAGCCCTTATTCTATAAAATGACCCATCACCCTTACAATTAAGGGGGGCCTCCTCACTTCCAGAGGCCAATTCTTAGGCCTAACCCCTCATCCTCTCAAACCCTCTCATACTCTGAGATTCAGAGCTCTCATCCTCACAAGGAAGCTCTCTCTATCCTCTTCAACATTTCAGATAAATACAATATTAGTGTAGACATAGCCCAAACATTGGGGTGAACCACGATACATCCTGTGTTATTTACTTTCTTGCATATTCACGGTTGGATTTACGTTGTTCCAAGACCTCCGGTTTTGTGCATCAACATTTGGCACCGTCTATGGGAATCGACACAAAAAAACTATGTCAGTTCTCTTTCATTTTTTCATCTCACCACCGTGAAACCTCACCACTGTCCGTCGTGGATCTGCAAAACCCAAGAGACAACCAAAACTCTCTCTGCCTCTCTCTTGTTTCTGATCTCTTTCACCTTTTTAAACAAAACAACCACTCAAAATATCTTCTTCCTATATTTTTTTTCCTCCCCCACATTACAAAATTAGAAATGCAATCGAAAACCTATTCCGCAGGATCCTGTATTGAGAAGAAACTCAGGCTTTTCGGGTTTGAACTGAATCCACGTAGGAATGAAGAAACCTCCATCAAATAAGGAGGGTCATCAACAGAAGGTGGTGGGGATGAAAGTGTAAATTCATCAAACTCTGTCTCACATCCGATAAAGTTGGAACGATCTAGAGAGAATGAGAAGAGCTCAACAAGTGAACCAGATGACAAGAAATTCGAGTGCTAATATTGCTTCAAGGAGTTTGCAAATTCATAAGCACTCGGTGGAGATAAAAATGCACACAAAAATGAAAGAATGAAGAAGAAAAGGCTCCAGCTTCAAGCTAGAAAAACCAGCATCAAAAGTTACCTCCAGCCTTTCCAAACCTTCCACCACCGTGGTTCTACAGTGGCACCGTCATGGTTTTACGACCCTTCCTCGTATCTCAGTTCTGACCATCCATTCACCCTTCATGAAGAGTCCCAGATCAGTTATATCCCGTTCGATCAAAATTATGGGTCGTTAGGCGGGTCCCACTCCAAGGTTTCCAATTGGTACTCCATGCCACCTCAGCAGTAGTTTCTTTCTTCCTAGACAGAGGAACAAGATCATCCTTCAAACCCTAGCGATGACCAAGCACTCGGTCGGGTGGGTCGCAGCGCAGAACCAGTGGCTACTGACTTTCCTCGTCATGTTCTCCGCCTCCATCATGATCATCTTCTTCATCAGAGTCATCGATAACTCTTGACCGCACGATCGCAACAGTTATGGCCTTCCACGAGCAGCCGACAAAGGCAAAAGCGCAGTTCTACCACAGAGAGATGGACACGGGCATATCGTATATCTCCAACGTGGACCTCTACAGCTCAAAAGCGGCCAGCAACACCACCACCACTCTAACGACCCGTTTGCATTTCTCAGGTCCAATGGGTTGATCGTGCCTTTTTCCACCACCGCCGACCTTTTTCGAAACCACACCCTCGAGATTACTGGTATTTACTAGTGGCTAAAGATCGAAATTTGCTTACCCATCGCGCTGGTTTGACTGGTGCTGTTTGGGGCGTCTTTGCTGATTGGGTTTTTAGCGACAAAATTGACTCTTCAGGGGTGGAAGGATAAGAAGAGCCTGATGCCGAAATGGAGGTGCAGGATCATGTGGATCATTAGGGTTTGTACTCGATGCCTTTCTCTTCGCTTTTAGTAATCACGAAACCTCTAGGCTCCGCAGCTATCTAGTTGCCATCAAAAGACCTTCCAAAGTTCACGACCAAACTCTCCGACCCAACTCATGTTTTGGGCGCCTTCTCCAGAGCAGTGCCACCGCCACGCCACCTTCTCTAACTGTCTCGCAGCTCCTGAGAATAATGGAGAAATAGCTTTCTGAGAAAGCCATGAGAAAAGCAAAAGGGATTACTGGGTGGTAGACATATGAAATCATTTTCTGAGAAAGCAAAAGGAGAAAGCCATGTGCTCACGGTTTCATGCATGTGAAATCATTTTCTGATTTCTGAGAAAGCCATGAGAAAAGCAAAAGGGATTACTAGGTAGTAGGCATGTAAAATCATTTTTTGGGAAAGCAAAAGGAGAAAGCCATGTGCTCGCGGTTTCATGCATGTGAAATCATTTTCTGAGAAAGCAAAAGGAGAAAGTCATGTGCTCGCGGTTTCATGCATGTGAAATCATTTTCTGATTTCTGAGAAAGCCATGAGAAAAGCAAAAGGGATTACTGGGTGGTAGGCATGTGAAATCATTTTCTGAGAAAGCACAAGGAGAAAGCCATGTGCTCGCGGCTTCATGCATGTGAAATCATTTTCTAATTTCTGAGAAAGCAAAAGGAGAAAGCCATGTGAAATCATTTTCTGAGAAAGTGAAAAGAGAAAGTAAAAGCAAAAGCAAAAGCAGAAAGCAAGAGAAGATAAAAAGAAGCAGACATAATTGCAGTGGTGATGGCATACAGAAAAGGGAATTATAGGCGTGACCCATTAAGCAGAGGATCAAATTAATGATGTAATTTATTTTCCTTATCTTTCAGAGAAATCTGTATAAACCCCATCAGAGGATAATAAAAAAAATAAAAATAAAATATAAAAAAAACGGCAAGCCCAAAATAATGGGCTACAATGTCATGTGGAGGGCGAAGGCCCGTATGCCTAAAAGAGCCAGGCTCTATGGCTCCAAATTTATTCGGCACCCTACCGCTATTATCACGAACCAAGTGATTAATAGTACACCCAGTACTTCCAAAATTATTCAGCACCCTGTCACTATTATCACCAACTAGGTGATCAAAAGTACGCCCAGTACTCCCAAAATTATTCGGCAGCCTGCCACTATTACCACCAACCAGGTGATCAAAAGTACGTCCAGTACTTCAAAATTATTCGGCAGCCTGCCATTATTATCACCAACCAGGTGATCAAAAGTACGCCTAGTACTCCAAAATTATTCGGCAGCCTGCTGCTATAATCACCAACCAGGTGATCAAAAGTACGTCCAGTACTCCAAAGTTATACATGAGCATCACTCATATCAATCATACATAAACATTCATAAGCATCACTCATGTCAATCATACATAAACATTCATGACCATTATTTATGCCAACATTCATGACCATTATTCATGTCAACATTCATGAGCATTACTCATGTCAATCAACATTGTTGTTGCACAAAACCGGAGGGGTCTTGGAACAACGTAAATCCGACCGTGAATCTGCAAGAAAGTAAATAACACAAGATGCATTGTGGTTCACCCCAATATTTGGGCTACGTCCACACTGATATTGTATTTTCTCTGAGAGAATTGTGAGGGAGAGAGCTTGTGAGGGTGAGAATGAGTTCTGCTCTGAATATGAGAGGCCTGAGAGGATGAGGAGGCCTAAGAATTGGTCTCTTCTTTTATTACATAATTACATTTGAGTCCCCCAAGTATTTATACGAGATTTAAATATAGATGCCCTAAATATGGTACAAACAGTAGTCTCCCAAGTCTTCAGTCAAGAGAGTCTTTTGGCTGGAGACTTGAAATTCAGTCCACGTGTGGGCCGAAGTAACTAGATGTTGTCTTGAACTAATACTTGATATGAGGCGGTGCTTAAAGTGAAATGATGCTAAACTAGAAGTAGCACATGTTGCGAGGCTGCTCTGCTTGTGGCTTATGTTGCCTTGGTTGGCTCAGCTAGTGGTGTTGAAAGTGAGGGAATCCCTTTTATAGAACAAGGGCTCGCTTCTCAATACATAAATGATGGGCTAGAGTCGATGCTCGCAGCGAGGCGGTTGCTCAGCAGGCGGCGATGTTCTCTAATGATGGTGAAGGAGTCCCTTTTATAGTATAAGGGTTCGCTCCTCAATACATAAATGATGGGTTAAGTCACCCAAGTATTTTTTATGAGGCCCAATATATGGTGATGGGCTAGAGTTGATGCGCGCGACGAGGCGGTTGCTCAGCTAGCGGTGATGCTCTCTAATGATGGTGAGGGGGTCCCTTTTATAGAATAAGGGATCGTTCCTCAGTACATGAATAATGGGTGCTCTCTAATGAAAGTGAGGGATTCCATTTTATAGAATAAAGGTTCGCTCATTAGTACATAAATAATGGGCTAAGTCCCTCAAGTATTTTCATGAGGCCCAGTTGAGGCCCAATATATGGTACATAATGTAGTCCCTCAAGTCTTCGGTCAATAGAGGTTGTTGGCTGGAGACTTCAAATTCAATCCATGTATGGGTCGAAATGGCGGTTGTTCGGAGGCGGTCTTTGTAGACCATGCACTGAAGCTTTGCAAGTTGAAGCTTTGAAGCTAGAGCTCTGTAAATGAAGCTTTCGAAGCTAGAACTCTGTAAATGAAGCTTTTGAAGCTAGATTGACATGAGTTATGCTCGTGAATGTTTATGTTGATTGACATGAGTGATGCTCATGGATGTTGACATGAGTGATGCTCACGAATGTTAACATGAGTGATGGTCATGAATGTTGATTGACATGAATGATGGTTATGAATGTTTATGTGTGATTGACATGAGTGATGCTCATGAATGTTTATGTATGATTAACATGAGTAATGCTCATATATAATTTTGAAGTACTGGACGTACTTTTGATCACCTGGTTGGTGATAATAGCGGCAGGGTGCCGAATAATTTTGGAGTACTAGGCGTACTTTTGATCACCTAGTTGGTGATAGTAGCGGCAGGGTGCCGAATAATTTTAGAGTACTGGGCTTAGTAGCGGCAGGGTGCCGAATAATTTTGGAGTACTGGGCTTACTTTTGATCACCTGGTTGGTGATAGTAGCGGCAGGGTGCCAAATAATTTTGGAGGACTGGACATACTTTTGATCACTTGGTTGGTGGTAATAGCGGTAGGGTGCCGAATAATTTTTTGTAGTACTGGACGTACTTTTAGTCACCTGGTTGGTGCTATTTTGGGCTTATGGGCCTTCGCCCACCACACAACATTTCAGCCCATTTATTTTGGGCTTTGTCGATTCTTTTTATTTATATTACCCTCTAATGGAGTTATACAGATGTCTTCGAAAAGATAAGAAAAATAAATTACATCATTATGGTGGGGTGTTTATTTCTTGCTTTTACTTTCTCTTTTGCTTTCTCTTTTGTTTTTGTTTTTTTTCAAAAAAGAGGAACCTGCATGATTCAGAAGTTGGTGGTCGACAGTTGGTTTTCAGAAAATGGGCAGGTTCATGATGAAGAATCTTATCTTGTCCCTTTGCCTATGTTGTCCATGACCTAATCACTACTGGCCTTGACCCCAGCCCTGGCCGACTCAAAGAGCATCCATTGCACTTGCAGATAGAGGGAACCTTGTGCCTGGAGAGCAAATTGTACTTAGGCAAGATCCTCTAAGGTTGAGGGTTCTTTCTCTTTAGCCATTCTCTGTGCTCCACCAGGTCCATCTTCACTTTCTTTATTCTTATAATCATTAGGTCGCAGTTCAGGACCAACATCCTGCACCCAGCTGGCGGCATAAAGCCTAGAAGCCTCATTCAACACCAAAAACCACTCCCGCATGGTGAGCTGATGCCGCTTCTTGATAGGAGGAGGGTCCGGCAGCGAAGATGGAAATGCAATCTCTTTTAGATCATAACGAATGTAATCATACACTTTCCGACACACCACCCGGACCTTCATTTCTGTGGTGCCGTTAACGTCTTTCACATTGTGATGTGGACTACATACTTCTACCTTTGCAGTGACTGATACTCAAAGCCTAATTCCATATGTTGTTGTATTGCACTGGTACAGACTTCCAAGCCACGGCTACCTGTATAACACTAATATCCATCTGGTTTGCGACGAAGCTGGATTAGAGAAAGGAGGGTTGAGCTTTCAGACTGGTGGAGTTCCGTGAGAGAGAGAGAAAAAAAATAGTTGATTTTCTAGGTCGGTTGAGAGCAGAGGAAGTGGGAAGTGAGTAATCGTCGTCCATTTTGAAATCGAAGACGCACCCATTCAAGGTTCGAATAAAGAACTCTCGTAAAGATACGCATTCATCTGGTAGCAGAACTGATTCTTCCAAGTTTGAATGAAGTGCCCGAGCCCACGCTCCATAAACATGCGGGCAGAGAGAAACTGGAATTTCCACACTTGTCAATAATCCCCAACATCTGGAAATGGAGCGCAAAGGCAGCAACCAAAATGATGAGAGCCGCCGCCCATAAACTCCCAACCATTACTCATTTTTTTCCAATGGAGGCCACCAAAAGCTGAAACATTCAAGCTGCCAGCATTGAGAGAACCTCTAAATCCTATATGGGTTTTTGCAAAATGTGGGTGGTAAGAAGCGAGAGATGTTTTTTTCCTCAAATAATTTCTGGGTTTGAAGAAGAAAAAACACAGTGTGCTTCTCCCGAGTGCAAAAGCGACTGTGTGTGAATTTTGGAGCTGACAGCAACTGGAAATAGAGCGGTGGACCTGTGAGAATGAAAGCTTTTTTTGGGTTTTGATGTTGTTGCCTTTTCTTTTTAGTGTGCTTTTGCTTTTGGCTTTTGGGGTGGGGGTTTTCTGGAAAAGCCCAAGGAGGTTCTGGGTTTCTATAGATTTTGCAGTGTTTGATTTTGCAGATTTTGCAGATTCACGGTAGAGGTGAAAAAATGAAAGAGAACCGACATAGGTTTTCGTGTCGATTCTCATAAACGGCGCCAAATGTTAATGCACAAAACCGGAGGGGTCTTGGAACAACGTAAATCCGACCGTGAATCTGCAAGAAAGTAAATAACACAAGATGTATCGTGGTTCACCCCAATGTTTGGGCTACGTCCACACTGATATTGTATTTTCTCTGAAAGAATTATGAGGGAGAGAGCTTGTGAGGGTGGGGATGAGCTCTGCTCTGAATATGAGAGGCCTGAGGGGATGAGGAGGCTTAAAAATTGACCTCTCCTTTTATTACATAATTACATTTGAGTCCCCCGAGTATTATACGATATCTAAATACGGAGGCCCTAAGTATGGTACAAACAAACATAAAACATTCATGAGCATCCCTCATGTCAATCAGCTTCGAAAGCTTCATTTATAGAGCTCTAGCTTCGAAAACTTTATTTATAGAGCTCTAACTTCAAAAGCTTCATTTACAGAGTTCCAACTTTAAAAGCTTCATTTACAAAGCTCCAGTTTCAAAAGCTTCACTTGCAAAGCCTCACCTACAAAGCTTCAGTGCGGGATATACAAATACTGACTCCGAACAACCACCACTTCGGCCCATACATGGATTGAATTTCAAGTCTCCAGCCAACAACCTCTATTGACCAAAGACTTAGGGGGACTACATTATGTACCATATATTAGGCCTCAACTGGGCCTCATGAAAAATACTTGGGGGACTTAGCCCATTATCTATGTACTGAAGAGCTAGCCCTTATTCTATAAAAGAGACTCCTTCACTTTCATTAGAGAGCACCCATTATTCATGTACTGAGGAGCGAGCCCTTATTTTATAAAAGGGACTCCCTCACATTCATTAAAGAGTATCGCCACCAGCTGAGCAACCACATTACCGTGAGCATCACTCCTAACTCATCACTTATGTATTGAGGAGCGAGCCCTTACTCTATAAAAGGGACTCCCTCACCATCATCAGAGAGCATCACCGCCTACTGAGCAACCACCTCGCCGCGAGCATCAACTCTTAGCCCATCACTTATGTATTGAGGAACGAGCCCTTATTCTATAAAAGGGACTCCCTCACCTTCAACGCCACAAGCCGAGCCAACCAAGGCAACATAAGCCACAAGCCGAGCAACCTCGCAACATGTGCTACTTCTAGTTGAGCATCATTTCACATTGAGCACCGCCTCATATTGAGTATCAGTTCTAGACGACATCTAATTACTTCGGTCCACACATGGACTGAATTTCAAGTCTCCAGCCAAAAGACTCTCTTGACTAAAAACTTGGGGGATTACTGTTTATACCATATTTAGGGCTTCCGTATTTAGATCTCGTATAAATACTCGGCGGACTTAAATGAAATTATGTAATAAATGAATGAGCAAATATGTAATAAGTGAGGAGCCCTTATTCTATAAAAGAATCCCTCACCCTCATAATTAAGGAGGGCCTCCTCACTTCCAGAGGCCAATTCTTAGGCCTGACCCCTCACCCTCTCAAAGCCTCTCATACTCTGAGATTCAGAGCTCTCATCCTCACAGAGAAGCTCTCTCTATCCTCTTCAACATCTTAGATAAATACAATATCAATGTGGACGTAGCCCAAACATTGGGGTGAACCACGATACATCTTGTGTTATTTACTTTCTTGCATATTCACGGTCAGATTTACATTATTCCAAGACCTTCGGTTTTGTACATCAACAGTAACATTATTAGTTATCTTTGGAATTATGTCGAAATCAAGGGGAGTATCCTAAAGTATATTTGCTTGATCTTAATGTACTATTTTTTTCTGCGATTAAGAGCATTTTTCCCATTAGGTTTTTTTATCTATGAGGTTTTGACGAGGCACCCACCTTGGGTTGATATATCCCTAACGACGTCCACTAGACGTTTTATTTGACTTTGCATTTCTCACACATTTTTCCTTAAACTATGAATTTTGTTCCTACTCAGGTTTTACCATAGCCATTGGGTTTTTTGTGAGACTTAGTTTCAGTTTTTTATGAGACTTAGTTCCATATGCAAGTTCCTACTTTACTTTAAGACTAGCATGTTCCTAAAATCAATGCTGACAAGTCGACTTCCTCAACTCTACATGATGCCGGATCTACTTGAGCATTTACACACTCAAGGAGAAATGTTATAAACTTTGTATTTAAGTATGATTGTGTAAATTCTATATTAGATTTGATACTAGTTATTCTTCCCTATTAGGACTTGTTTTTCTTAGAGGAGAATGATTTTTCCCTCCCTTCTTACTATAAATAAAGGTAGTACGTAAGGGGAATAATATATCATCTACACAATCCTACAAACACATCTCTCTATACTCTCTCACTGCCACGCCCTTCTTTCCCCTGTCAGATTAAAACAAGCCATAACAAAAACCTAGTTAACTTAATGTTTCTTTACAAGTTATAACTAAATATGTGTAGCAGATGACTATAATGATTATGCATTTTAGCATGGATTTGATTCCCACTGATTTCCTCTCCCAAACATTTAATAAATTTAATGCTATTATTTGTCAAAAAAAAAACTTAATACATGTAACCTAGTGTAGTCGACAATCTCCAAACGATCTTTCATTTTTTATGACTCTAATATGGTCATTTAACTAGGTCTGGCAAACAGGTCGTGTTTATCGTCTTTCGTGTTGTTTTCGTGTAACACTTGTTATCTTAATGGGTTGTGGTGTGTCACATCCCTTATCTTAACGGGTCCTTAACAAGTCGGATCACTTTACCCAATAGGTAAAATGACTTGACCTATTATGACTTGTTAAGAATTTCTTTTTTCTTAAATTTGCACATACCACATTGCCACATAAATATTACTTCAAAACATAAAAAAATATATATGTCGTTAAGTACTACATTTACACTTCAAAATAAGAGCCTAATAAAAAAGCACACTAATATTCTACTGCAAAATATCAAATGTGCAAGGATATGCAAAATGGAGTTTTTCTTTTCAAGGTTATGAAGCCTTTCGTAGAAGTTAAAACCTTGTCGATGAAACTCAAAGCTTGCATGTTATTCCTTTTACAAAATTCTTCAATTTTCATTGATCATCATGAGAAAATTGTATTGGAACTTTGACTTGATCTATTACCTTCAAGAGTCCGCATAAAATAAGTATAGAAAAGCCTTTTAAGGGTATAAAATTATTAAATTAATATTTTGCTTATCTTGTATTGAGTTACTAATGTATATACCCGCATCAATCCGTTATCTTAACAAATGCTTATCGGGTTATCCGATAACGATCCAATTCGTTATCGTGTCGACCCGATAGCCTTTTAATTTCGTGTCGGATTAATGGGTTGTGTTAGAAATTACCAGATCTATCTTTAACGCTTTCAATATGAATAAAACAGAGAAAAATTACTTGATCTCTCCCTCCAAATCCCAAGGATTTGGTCCTTGAAATTTGATCAAATGGCTAAAAACAAAGAAACATTAGTAAAAAAATTTAAAAGATATAATAAATTTTGATTGTTGGATCAAATTTCAAGAGCTCGAATCACACCCCTGAGCTTTGGAAGAAGAGATCCGAGGATCTCTTTCCTTTTTCACGTGATCTTTCCTTTTTTAGTGGAAACATTCAACGCATCCAACCCAATCCCATTAATAAAAGCTATCGTTTGAAAACCCCCAATTTCCATTTTTTTTAACAAACAAATTAGTGTTCATGAACATTGATATGCAGCAACTAAATTATTAGAATATTTAGAGCGCTGCTAAAACCATCCGCGTGTCTTATTTATTGGACCTACTTTTCATTGAAAGTTTCAATAATATATTTAACTTTTTATTAAATATTTTTTTGGTACATCGATATTTTTATAATAAGAATAATAAGAGTTCGACTAAGTTACATAATTGGCAGCTTAATTTGGTATCAAATTTGCCATTCACGATATTCGAACCTAAAATTTTTCACTTCTAAATGAAAAGAAATACTACCAAGACCATAGTACTGAATGATTTTATTAAATAACTTTTAATCCCTAACAAAAAGTCATATGAACAAAATTAAAAATTAAAAATTATTAAAAAAAAAGCTCAAAATCTCCAGTCTCTTTCTTCCCCGTGTCTCTCTCTTTCAACTCACTTCCCTCTTTCCTTTCTTTCAAAATCAACTTTTATCTCTATGATTGATGGACGGGAAAGATTTGCAACGGATATGGTGAGGGGCATCAATTCTTGACAATACTCTTTAAAAGTTTAAAATCTCATAGATATTCATATTTACGGTTTTTATGTTTGGATTCGGTACCAGAAGAGAAAAGAGAAATGGAGATAATAATTTGGCCGGCGGGGAGGAGAACAAGAGTTGTCGCCGGAGGCTGCGGTGGTGATTTTGGTTGCCGTCAGCTAGTGAGTTCCGACTCTACGTGACTGTTGAATTTGTACTTTTTTTCTCCATCTTTAGTTTTTGTTTTAAATTTAGAAAGTAAAAATATTTTAGGATAAATTACATAGTAGCCCCTCAGGTTTGAGGTCTATTGCAATCTTATACAACATCTTTAAAACATTTCACTTTCATACCTCAAGTACCATTTTATTTCAAAATAATACATCCGTTAGATTTTCCGTCCATTAATCTGTTAAATGCTGACGTGGCTGCCACATTTGTGCCACGTGGCTGCCAAATGTGAGCCACATGGCAAAAATAATAATTTTTTTTTAAACCTAAATCTTCTAAATTAAAAAAAAAAAAAAAAAAAACTGAAACTTTATCCCTCCTCTTCCTACTCTCTTTTCCCCTCAACCCCACCATCTTCATCTTCTTCCCTGCAACCCAGGAGAGAGAGAAAGAAAGAAAAAAAAAAAGCCCTTCAGTTTGTCTTCCCCCCCCTCATCCTCCTCCTGTCTTCTCCCCCATTTTCATATTCTTCCCCCGACCCCCTACCTGCAACCCAGGAAAAAAAAAAAAACTCAGATCCCGTCATCGCCGGGTTCATGAGGTGGGAGGAATGGGTGTGGATTTAAGGAGTGGGGGGTGTATAGAGGAGGAAAGAGGGTGGGTGCGGAGAGGGGTTGAGTCACAGGGGGAGGGAGGGGGTTTTTTCTTTCTGGGTTTAGGGGGTTCGCGGGGGCAGGGGGTGGATTTTTTCTTTCTGGGTTGGGGGGTTCACGGGGGTGGAGGATGGTAGACGATGCATGAGATCTTGGTTCGCACAGGGGGAGAAGGGGGGGATCTGGGTTCGCGCGGGGGGAGGGGCGGATTCTGGGTTTCACGGGGAGAGGATAAGGAGGGGGTTAATGGGATCTGGGTGTGGGGGGGGGGGATATGGGATTGGGATTCTTCTTTTTTTTCTTTTTTTTCTGGGTTTTGGGTTGAAGGTGCAGGTATGGGGGCGAGGAGATGGGAGGAAGAAGAATGAGGAAGAAGAAGAAGAGAAGAAGAAAGAGGAGGAGAAGAAGAAAAAAAAAAAAAAAGATATGTGGCAGACAGGTTTCTAAAAAAAATTAAAAAATTATTATTTTTGCCACGTGGCTCACATTTGGCAGCCATGTGGCACAAATGTGGCAGCCACATCAGCATTTAACGGATTAATGGACGGAAAATCTAACGGATGTATTATTTTGAAATAAAATGGTATTTGAGGTATGAAAGTGAAATATTTTAAAGATGTTGTATAAGATTGCAATAGACCTCAAACCTGAGGGGCTACTATGTAATTTACCCAATATTTTAGGAATAACAATGAGTGAAAAGAGAGATATATAAAAATATTTTAGGAATAACAATGAGTGAAAAGAGAGATATAAGGCCTAGTTTGGTATTGAGGTGTGTATTAAAAAAAGCTGGGAGCTTTTTTGTGTTTGGTAAATATTCAGTTTTAGGTTTTTTTCATAGTTTTGGATGAAAAAAAGCCAAAAACACAAAGCTGCAAAACCCAGCTTTGAAAAAAGGGCTTGTTTTTCACATGTGTTTTACATAAAAGTTTACCAAGCACTATAATACTGTTTTTTTTTTCAAAATCACTTTTACAAAAAAGTTTACTAAACTCTGCTGATTTATTTCACAGCTATTTATTCTCATAGCACAACAAAAATAATTTTTTTTCAAAGCACAATTATACCAAGCCAGCCCCTAAGACATGGGTGAATGTAGTAGTTTTATATTAGGGAACTTTAACGAAAAGCATCTGGTACTGTTCACTTTAACGAAAAATCATATTTTTACACTAAAAAGTCAATCCTGGTACTATTCACTTTACCCTTTATTTTGTCTTTATCGTTAAAACTCAAAGTTTTCAAGCTTTTTTTTCTTTTTATATTATTGTCACCGAACCTTTTTTTTGGTAAATTATTACAAAACATGTTAGTTAGTAATAATTTCAAAAAGATTTACTTTCTCATTTACTAGATAAAATTGTTACCAAATTTTCCCCAAATAGCATCTTCCACTTTCTATCAAAACCAAAATAGTAACGAGTTTTACTGGCAAGATAGCCACAAGTACCTGTAATTTGTACAACGCAGTAAGGGTAATATTGGTAAACAGAAACTCCTTTCTAGAAGCTTATAATATTAAACCCGCAATTAACCACCCTCTACACATTTTCTCTCTGCTTTTATCCATTTGATAGCCATTTCTGTGCGTTTCACTCTTTTGGATTAACTCAGCGATCCAGAAAATGCTGGCAGTGTTCGACAAATCGGTCGCCAAAAGCCCTGAGGCGCTGCAGAGCCCTCAGTCTGGATCAGCCTCCGCCCTGAAAGATGGGTTTCTGGCGCGGCAGTTTGCCTCTGTGCACCCTTCCTCCGTCACTGTCAATCTTGGCTCTTCTGGTGTAATCGCCTACTCTCTCGACAAACAGAACCCTCTTCTTCCAAGGTACAATACCATCGGAAAAATCATGCTATTTTTTTGTGAAAATTAGTGAAATGGATAATACCTACCCTTTAAAGAAAACAAGATACTAAGACTGCCCATTTCGTTTTTGTAGTTTTTGGTTAATCCGAATTTGATGATTCGTGGGTCTTGTTTTGGGTTAAGATAAATAAATATGGAAGATGCCCTCTAAAGAAAAGAAGAAATTATGATTGCACATTTATTTGTTTTTTAATGTTTTTGTAGTATTTGGTTGATCTGGGGTTGACGATTGGTGGGTTGTTGGGTTTTTTTCTGTGACTTTTTGTATGTGTTTGTTGGTTTTGATGTTAGTTTTTGTACAGATTGATATTGTTTTTATGATCGGAGAACGTTGGTTTGGATTAAATCTGTTCCAGATTGTTTCCATGAAGTTTGAGGGGAAAAAAAAACTGTTTGATCATATGTATTTTGGCCTTATTTGTAAAAATTGTGTGATTGGATTCAATTCTAATTTGTTTGTCTTCATATATTTTGATGATATTGTTTTTACCTCCTGTATATTCTTTGTTTTTCTTGATAATGACAAAGAACATATGGATTGTTTGGTGGAGATTTGGAACAAAAAGACAGATTAGCTTTTTGGCAATATCCTCCTAGTAATTTAAGTATAATTTCATATATTTGTTGGAGTGAGATAATAGAATTTTTGTTTCTCATTCATTTGAATGCCATTTTCTTTAATTGTTTTGTAGTACAGAAGATTGATTCTTATGATTTTGTTGTGGCTTTGGAATTGCGTTGAGAAATTTACTCTGACTTTGTTCTCGTTTAAATTTTCTCACAAAAAAAAAAAAAAAAAAAAAAAAAAGAAGGAACCAAATTTTCTGTTGTTATGGCTCTTGATTTTCTGTTTGTCCTGTTAGCACTTCAATTTAATGTTTGATATTTTCATTGTATATTGTTAGGTTGTTTGCTGTTGTGGACGACATTTTCTGCCTGTTCCAAGGCCACATTGAGAACGTTGCTCTTCTTAAGCAACAATATGGATTGAACAAAACAGCCAATGAGGTGATCATCGTGATTGAAGCTTTCAGGACTCTGAGAGACCGAGGTCCTTATCCTGCTGACCAGGTTGTGAGAGATATCCAAGGGAAGTTTGCATTTGTTCTCTTTGACAGTGCTTCCAAAGCCGCTTTTGTTGCTGCTGTAAGTAAAACCTCTCTGCCTAGATATGCCCTCAATCGGCCCATGTCCTTGTTTACTTTCAAGTTCTTGTGTCTCTTTCTTTGGTTGTGTGGTTGAGCTGACTCCTTTTCTTGTGCAGGATCCTGATGGGAATGTTCCGTTCTTCTGGGGAACTGATTCTGAAGGCCATCTTGTTCTTGCAGATGATTCAGAAGTTGTGAAAAAGGGCTGCGGAAATTCTTTTGCACCATTTCCTAAAGGTATATAACCATAACCAAATGCATTAGGCCTGATAGGATAAAAATTTTAGCATTTTCTTGGTGTCCTTTATGCGTTGTATGATGTTCCTGCTATATTTCAATCGTGGAACAGTATAATGCCACAAATGTTGTATGGAATTAGTAGTTTTGTATATTGCAAATTTGAATTGCTTCACATGTAAATATGCAACTGATTTCTCATCTTACTCGTTGGGATAATCTAGGCCCTTTGTCCCGCTTCTGTTTCTTGTTTAGCATGGCATTGCTTTCCTTTTTTGTTGTTATGATCTTAGCGTGAACTGTTAACTTGAATCATTGGTATGAGAGGTTGACTGCTAATAACTATGTTGGTACTGTTCTCTCAGGTTGTTTCTTCACTTCCTCTGGAGGCTTGAGGAGTTACGAGCATCCCCACAATGAGTTGAAGGCGGTGCCACGTGTGGATAGCTCAGGTGAAATGTGTGGTGCCAATTTCAAGGTCGATGCTGAAACTAAGAAGGAATCGAGTGGCATCCCAAGAGTTGGGAGTGCTGCCAACTGGTCGACAAATTACTAAAGTTCATAACTAATTTCGTTGAGAAGGCTTTTGCTATTAAGTAGGCCTCGAATTAGTTCTGATTCGATTTTTCTTTATTGTATTTCCGTATTCATGACACCATTTGCCTTTAAATGGCTAGTTGACTACCAAAGTTTGTATGGTTATTGAAAATTTGAAAGACGTGATTATGTAATTGCCTACTGCCAAAACTTCTGGCATAGAACATCAAATAATACTGCATTGGATACAGACCAATGCAGATTTTTCTGATATGGAATAGTTATGTAAATGTACGAAGGATATTGTTTCAGCCTCGGACAGGTTTGGGGCATCGAACACTTTGCAGCCACGCTGTTCGCCTTTGCCTTTCCTTACAACAGCCTGATTGTTACGACATGGTCAACCACATGTCCTCCGGCTGGTTTCTTTGGGTCTAATATGAACACTCCACCACCAGGGTCGGCTATGACTGCATAATATGATCCACCACCGGGGTCACAACTAGTTAGAGGGTTGACCCGGAACCTTTTATTTTTATGTCGGATTACGGGTGTAAGAAATTGATAGGCCTACTTAAAAGGCACAATTGAAGGTGATTATAAAAACTCCTCATTTACTGCAATTTAGGGAAATGTTCTATTCCTGGCCGCTTCGCATTATATTAGAGTATCTTCAATGGGAGTCCTTAGCCACAACCTTTGAGGACTCATTTAGTAGCTTTAGAGGAATATTCGAGTCAAACTCCGCCTGTGTAAGTTTATCTTACATTGTCGGTCCCAAGCGCGGATAAAGGAGGAGGGGGAGGGCGTCAGGTAGTCGACAGCCGGCACTCCTTGGTTACGTCGAATCCTTATGAAAATGAATCCAGAACGAAATCGCACTAAAGCTAGGACGTCACCCGTAAGTGGCGCGCTGTGTGGCCCGAGCACAATGATAAGTGAGTAAAGGTCGCTGTATCTCCATCGGCACCCGGATGCAGTGTTAAATGAGCAAGGGGGCCATAGAAACTTCTTTTCGAACGACTCCACTCAAAGTTGTTTGGGAGCATATGCTCCTATCAACTTTACACAGGACACACAAAAGAAGTACTTTGATCCTATTAGACGGGGGAGGGTGAAGAAGCTAGGACAAAATGGTAGAGTTCAAGAGAGTAGAATGCATTTAGGAACGTGGAATATAGGAACCTTAACGGGAAAATCTATGGAAGTAGTGGAAGTTATGGTAAGGATAAGGATAAATATTATGTGCCTACAAGAAACTAAGTGGGTTGGTCTTAAGGCAAAGGATCTAGAAAACTCAGGGTTTAAGCTTTGGTATTCGGGCACAAATAGAACGAGAAACGGTGTTGGCATCATCGTGGACAAGACCTTGACACAAGATGTTGTAGATGTCAAGAGGGTATGAGATAGAATCATGGCAATCAAGATTGTAATAGGACAAGAACTCATCAATGTGATTAGTGCGTACGCACCTCAAGTAGGGTTGGATACGAGTTCGAAGGAGAAATTTTGGGAAGACCTTGGAGACTTGGTGCAAGGAATTGCTCAGACGGAGAAGTTATTTATAGGAGGAGATTTAAATGGACACGTGGGCAGGGAGACAGGCAACTATGGAGGTTTTCATGGTGGCCATGGTTTTGGGGAGAGAAACGAGGATGGGGAAGCTATCTTGGATTTTGCAATGGCATATGATCTCTTCTTAGCCAACACCTTCTTTAAGAAGAGAGAAGAACATGTGATCACCTACAAGAGTGGGTCGTCAAAAACACAAATAGATTTTCTTCTAATGAGGAAAGGGGATCGTATAACTTGTAAGGATTGCAAAGTTATACCGGGGGAGAGCTTGGCTAATCAACATCACTTGTTGGTGATGGATGTACATATCAAAAGAGTGAGAAAAAAGAACAAGACTTGGAAGTGCCCAAGGACTAGATGGTGGAATCTAAAAATAGAAAAACAAGTCATTTTCAAAGAGAAAGTAATCACCCAGTGTGTGTGGGATAGAGAGGGGGAAGCTAGCCAAAGGTGGGATTCCATGGCTAGCTGTATCCGAAAAGTAGCAAAAGAGGTATTAAGAGAGTCCAAGGGCTTTGCTCCACACCAAAAGGAATCTTGGTGGTGGAATGAGGAGGTACAAACAAAGGTGAAGGCTAAGAAGGAATGTTGTAAAGCCTTATACAAGGATAGGACAGATGAAAATGGTGAAAGATATAGAATAGCGAAACAAGAGGCGAAGAAAGTTGTGAGAGAAGCTAAGTTAGCAGCTTATGACGATATGTATAAGCGACTAGATACCAAAGAAGGAGAGTTGGATATCTATAAACTAGCTAGAGCAAGGGAAAAGAAGACAAGGGACCTAAACCAAGTGAGGTGCATCAAGGATGAGGATAGAAAGGTTCTTACTACAGAGAATGCGGTCAAAGACAGATGGAGAGGTTATTTTCATAATCTTTTCAATGAAGGACATGAAAGGAGTACTTTTTTAGAGGAGTTGAGTAACTCAAAAGAGTGTAGAAACTACTCATTTTATCGTCGAATCAGGAAAGAAGAAGTGGTTGTAGCTTTGAAGAAGATGAAGCATAGAAAAGCAGTGGGCCCATCGATATACCGATTGAAGTGTGGAAAGCCTTGGGAGAGACAGGTATAGCATGGCTCACTGACCTTTTCAATAGGATTTTGAAAACGAAGAAGATGCCAAACGAGTGGCGAAAGAGCATTTTGGTGCCTATTTACAAGAATAAGGGCGACGTACAAAATTGCATGAACTATAAGGGTATTAAGCTAATGAGTCATACAATGAAGCTCTGGGAGAGAGTCATTGAGCATAGATTGAGGCAAGAAACACGGGTTTCAGACAACCAATTCGGGTTCATACTAGGGCGCTCAACCATGTAGCGGAGATGATGATGCTTCGTTGGATGTGTGGACACACGAGAAAGGATAAGATTAGGAATGAGGATATCCGAAGTAAAGTAAGAGTAGCCGAAATTGTAGGAAAGCTGAGAGAAAATCGGTTATGGTGGTTTGGACATATGTAAAGAAGGCCTACTAATGCTCCGGTTAGAAGATGCGACTACGGGACAGAGGTTCAGGGCCGAAGGGGTAGAGGAAGACCTAGGAAAACTTTGGAAGAGACTCTAAGAAAAGACTTAGAGTACTTGGATCTAACGGAAGACATGACACAGGACCGAGCACAATGGCGTTCTAAGATTCATATAGCCGACCCCACTCAGTGACTTGGATTTTTCAAGTCTCAAATCGAGAAGTTTTTCTCATTCGGGAAATTAATGGAACACTACCTCAACCTACATGCTCCACTCATAAAGCTTCAACATACAAGCTTCAACAAAAGAAAAATCCAAATAACTTAGTGAAGAAGGCTTTGGTGTATTTAACACAATACGTTGAAATGAAACAAAGTTTAGTTATTGATATCCCCGATAAGTTACAAATATGTACATATACATGAGTCAAAATAAACAAACAAAAGGGAGCATTCACAAAGGTTGCTTAGGAGAAGTCTCAGCAGTCGGTAGAGTCCCAGAAAGAGAAGGCACCGGAAGGGGATCATTCGGAGCCTCAGTACTAAACAGAACCCTAGAAGGAGGAGGCATCAGAGGTTGATCATTTGGAGCTTCATTACGCGGTACAGCCCCAGAAGACGAAGGCAATAAATGCCTTTGGAACAAACCCACAAACCTCTGATGATCATGTAAAATCTGACCATCAGATTCCTTCATCTGGTCAAGCTTCCTTTTCATGTTTGTAGCATAGTCATGTGCGAGCCGATGCAACTGTTTATTCTCATGCTTAAGCCCTCTAATCTCCTGTTTTAGACTCATCACTTCAGCCGCCAATGATTCAACTTGGCGGGTTCGAGCAAGTAGGCGTTGGGCCATATTAGACACAGAAGCTGCACACTAAACATTGAGAGCCAGAGAATCCTTAACAGCCAACTCATCAGACCATTTGGAAAGTAGTTTGTTATCTTTGGGAGTGAGAAGGTTCCTGGCCACCACCGTAGCGATCATATCATTCTTCATTACGGAATCCCCAACAATAAGAGGACCAGTAAGGGATAAGAAGGATGGGCACCTTATGTTGTCTGGAGAAAGCGTGGCTGCCTCTTCAACAAGGTTCAAGTCAAAACGACGGTCGGAGGGGCCAGACATTTTTAAAGGTGTTGAAGAGAGAAGAGGTCGGACAAATCAAGATCTTAGAAATGCAAGAAGGGAGCTTCTACTGGTGGAGATTCAAGTGTGGTTTGGAACTTAATGCCAGCCTCTATAAAAATTTGCACTTGACGGAGCTTCAGAAATCGAAGAGGCGCCTGCTCAGAAATCGAAAAGGCGTTTGCTTTCTCAAAAGTTGGGTTGCTTAGAGACTATGAGGGCCGATTTCAGAAATCGAAGAGACATTTGCTTTCTCAAAAGCTGGGCTGCTCAAAGACCAAGAAGGCCGATCGCAGAAATCGAAGAGGCGCTTGCTTTCTCAAAAGCTGGGCTGCTTAGAGACCACGAGGGCCGATCTCAAAAATCGAAGAGGCACCTGCTTTTTCAGCCTTGTCAGCACCTATCACATGCACACTCAACTTTGCGGAAATTACGGGCATTCTGTCGAAGATTTCTGGTGAAGTAGAAAGTACGTGAATGTTAGTGTTTAATCATCCACTTTCCACACGCAACATCAGCTCACGGGTACCACAGATAACTTTACCAAAGATCTCTGACAAAGTTTAGACACGTGAAGCTTGCAGTTCCCATTACATCGCTATGACCAAGAAGGGTAAAAGAATAGCAAAGAAACAGCACTAACAAAGTTTAGACACATAAATTTTGAAGGTCTAGCTACCATATTATTACCCACAAAGGTAAAGGAACAGGACCACTGCTAGATAATTGGAAAGTCCCTGTATGTCAACCTCTGTGCTCTGTGGCAAGGTAAACTAGTAAACAGGCCTAACCTTTACTCACATTCGAGAAAACACTCCCAACAAGATTGCTTGCTTCAAAATCGAAGAGGCACCGCCCTCCGAATCTCGAGAGCCAGACTCCCAACATGATTACTTTCTAAAAAATCGAAGAAACACCGCTCTCCAAATCTCGAGAGCCAGACTCCTAGCTGGATTGCTTTCTCAAAAATTGAAGAGGCACCGTTCTCCGAATCTCGAGAGACAGATCCCCGACATGACTGTTTGTTCGAAAACCGAAGAGGCACCGCTTTCTCAACTTCGAGAGCCAAATCTCCTTGGATAAAGCTTGTCTGTAATCTTCACACCGCTTTCTCAACTTCGAGAGCCAGATCTCCTTGGATAAAGCTTGTCTGTAATCTTCACACGTAACATCAGCTTTTCAGATACCACATACCACTTTTTCAAAGTGCTCTGACAGAGTTAAAACACATGAAGCTGGCAGCTCCCATTACGTGCTATGACCAAGCAAGGTAAAGGAATAACATTACTACTTGTTGTTAGGGAGACTTCTATATATGTCAACCTCCATCCTCAACGGACAGGCAGACCTGCAAAAATGTTCAACCCTTCCTCATATCTGAGAGGCCACTCCCAACGAAGCCTCTCGAAATACTCAGCTTTCTTTCCCCCCGAGAATACCTCTGCAAACAAGCTACACCAGAGCAAGAATATCTCATATCATCAGGGTTAAAAGCAAGAGTATCCCATATCATGTTTTTTCCCTGTCTTTTCCTTTGACCTTGTTCTTACCTGCAAGACAAGGAGAAAGAGAGCAATCAGCCAGCACTTGGAATTAAGCTTCCAGTCAGGAACTGACTGCTTGGAACCCCTTACCTGATTACTTACCTGACATTGCTCTCGAGTACTCATCTTCAACATCTTATGCTTCTAGAGAAGATACCACATCTGCCTGAGGAACATATAGGGCAAGTGAGAAGGATACAAGGAAGCATGTGGAGACAAGCGTAACAAAACACGTGCCGATACATCCACTACTTTGTCAACAACAAAAGTATCCCATATCAGCAGGGTTGAACGTACTCTAGATTTGATGGACTTGTTTTGACCCTCAAATTCTTCAGTCGGCCTTATACTCTGGAGGAAACCAGAAAACCCTCCAGTCCAGTTCAAGAATAAGCCTGTGGAAAGTTACTTCTTCAAAAGAAAAAGTATCTCATATCACCTCTTCTCATTTTCTTCTCTTTATCCTTCATGCTACCTGCAAGATAGGGAGAATGAGAACAATCAGCCGGAACTCGAAATCAAACTTCTGATCTGTGACTGATTGCTTGGAGCTCTGATTGCTTACCTTGTCTGTCACCTCTTTCAGCAGATCCCCTAGCTCGGCGACTTGGAGGACTCCTACTACATGGTTTGTATCGCGCTTGACCAAACCTGAAACTACAAGTAAGCTTCAAGTGAAATTGATACATTACCTTGTGCATCTCCACCAGTTAAAGATACCACCCTTGGATGGAGGAAGAGTACTTCCAGAGAAAATGCCACATCTACCTATGAGATAGATAAGGCAAGTGAAGACGATACCACACTTCGGTACTTAGAAGTTTTGTGATTACGAGATCACTCTCCCACAATATTTCCTAATGTCATTTGTACTAAATCATTCACTTGTACTCACTAAAGGAGAGCTTGAACCTATGTACTGTGTAAACCCCTCGGAATTAATGAGAACTCCTCTACTCCATGGACGTAGCCAATCTGGGTGAACCACATACATCTTGTGTTTGCTTTCCTGTCTCTACCCATTTACATACTTATCCACACTAATGACCGGAGCAATCTAGCGAAGATCACAAACTTAATACTTTCTGTTGTACCAAAGTCCTCACTGCTTTTGTGCATCAACAATCCGTAAGTCCTTACTTTTTTGCATTGGTAATGGATGAGTTAACATGACATATTTAAGATGATATTCCTTGGTGTATGCTTTTCGTAAACAATATAGTGTTGATAGATGAAACTCAGGAAGGGGTAAATGCGAAACTTAACCTTTGGAGATAAGTGTTGGAATCTAAAGGTCTTCGCGTAAGCCGATCAAAGACAGAATATATGGAGCGCAAGTTTAGTGCAAACAAAGGCCAAAATGAGTTCGGGGTGAGGATCGAAGATCAGGAAATACCAAAGAGCGACCGTTTTCGCTACCTAGGATCTATCTTGCAAAAGAACAGAGAATTTGATGGAGATCTCAACCATAGAATACAAGCTGGATGGATGAAGTGGAAGAGTGCATCCGGCGTGTTGTGTGACCGTCGTATTCCACTAAAGCTTAAGCGAAAATTTTATAGGACGACAATAAGGCTGGCGATGTTGTATGGCACAGAATGTTGGGCGGTGAAGCATCAACACGTAGGTGTAGCGGAGATGAGGATGCTTCGTTGGATGTGTGGGCACACGAGAAATGATGAGATTAGGAATGAGGATATCCGAGATAAAGTAGGAGTAGCTGAAATTGAAGGAAAGATGAGAGAAAATCGGTTACAGTGGTTTGGACATGTGCAAAGAAGGCCTACTGACCCTCCGGTTCGAAGATGTGACTACGGAATAGAGGTTCAGGGCCGAAGGGGTAGATGAAGACCTAAGAAAACTTTGGAAGAGACCCTAAGAAAAGACTTAGAGTACTTAGATCTATCGGAGGACATGACACAAAATCGAGCGCAATGGCGTTCTAGGATTCATATAGCCGACCCCACTTAGTGGGAAAAGACTTTGTTGTTGTTGTTGTTGTAGAGGAATATTCGAGTCCCTATATTTAGAGACTATACGGTTGTGTGGACTCTATTTAGGGTCTCCATTGGAGATGCTCTTAGGAACACCAACTATTTCTTTCAACAATTTATTGTCATGTGTTTAGGAAGAAATACTTTGAATTCTCCCATACCAACTAAACCAAAGAAATACGAGTGTTTGGTTTAATTTTAACACTAAATAAATGCAATATGTTGATCCTACAAACTACTTAGTCTATGTGGCACACAGACCGAAAAGTTAATAACCTAACTACGTCATTCGGTTAAATGCAGGTCATGCCAACTCGTCGGCCGAGCTCGACAGGGAGTGAATGAGTGTTGTGGCGTTGGGCGCACTGATGACTTCTAAATTTTGTGACTACAGCTAAGGAAGGAACACGTCTTAGCATTTGGGTTATAGAGCATGAAAACAAGGCTGCTAGTTACTATGAAGTTCAATACTAGATTCGGCTTTTAGTGTGCCGAATACTGAGCAATCTGATAACACCACAACTCGCTGAAGGGCTAATGGGATGCCTTTTTCCAACAAGGACTCAAAGAACCTTTGCTGACATAGACTTGGATAGGTAATCAACCAACCCAAAAGCAGTGTTGTTTATCCAAACTGAAGGTGTTTCTCGATTGTTTGACTCTACTGCTCCAGTGCTGTTTATCTAAACTAAATATGTCGTCGGTTGCCTTCACAATGTTGTTTATTCAAGTTGAAGATGTGTAGGTGGGAAAACAATAAAGTAAAATTTCTCAAGAGATTTGAGAGGATTCGCGTAGAGCGAGAGTTTGCGCATGGCATATTTGAAGTTTGCTTTGAAGAGGTTTTGAATGTTGCACTACCCTTTTCTATTTATAATGATAATTTACCACGAGACCGAAATAGAATCCCACTCGGAGTATAGTTATGACCTCTCCTACATTCTTTCTGAATGTATTTCGGCCATTCTTATCAGATTTAGGACTCTAAACCCAACCTTTTTGCTTTTTAGATTCAATCTTTGACTTCAATAGATACTCCTTGATTCTTGAAGCATCATTGACATCTGAATCAATCATGAAGACTCCTCATTGTATCAGGATTCAACTGACTTTATCCAGGCTTACAAGGAGTTTACTCCTGGGAGGACCCTTGGGCCGGGTTTTACTTGGGAATATTCCTTGTTCCTTGGGTCAAGCCCATGATCTCTCTCGAGTCAAAACTGTTAATTTGGGTCCAAATAGAAGGATTAGATGAATGAAGCTGTAGTGGGTGACAACCTTGGCCTTCCACATGCTAAACTCCTTTATGGAGTGAGTCATCGAGCACTCCACCGAGCCGTTGGTCGTCGTCTTGTATTTGTTTTTCAGAGATACATTCGAAGCCACTGAAATTTTCATGTGTTGTCGACTCCTTCGTTTTCTATTTTTTCTTTTGTTTGTCTATTTATTCATTTAGGTTTATGATATTTAGAATATTATAGATCCATATATATGCTGTATCAAAACACCAGGTAATTAATATAATTCTAACGGAATGATCAAATTGATATGGAGTAGTAAATATTATAGACGAAATTGGTCGATTTTAAAATTGAGAAAGCCAAACGAGAAGTTAGGTCAATTTCAAAAATACGTCAATTCTAAAAAATTTCATAAAAAGAAAGAAAATCCCAGTAGGGTCCCTGGATTTTAGACACGTCGTCAAACAATAATTCAGGTAGGTATTTGTATAATAATATAAGAGTAAATTGTAGCTATGGTCCCTGAACTTTACTCAAATTGGAGCAATGGTCCTTCAACTAAAAATCCATTACCATTGGTCCTTCAACTCATTAAAACGTGCAGCTATGGTCCCTCAACTAAAAATTCATTACCTTTGGTCCCTCAATTTTAATTCAACTGGAGAAATGGTCCCTTAACTTTATCCCAATTGTAGCTATGATCCTTCAAACATAACTCGTTTTGACAAATTTTTTTACGTAGTTGACGAAAATGATCATAATTACACACTTTGATGAGTTGAGGGACCCTAATTAAGTAAATGGTTATTCCAACATAACATATTTTGACAAAATTTTGAAGAAATTAATGAAAAAGACTATAGCTACACATTTTGATAAGTTGAGGGACCAATGGTAATGGATTTTTAGTTGAGGGACCATTGCTCCAATTTAAGTAAAGTTAAGGACCATTACTACAATTTACTCATAATATAACTATATATAACAGTGCGCCGACGCAAAACGTCCGTTTGCTTCGTGGAAACTACAGTGGAGGACTAACTAGGTTTTTTCTCTCTCTAAATTATTCACAAAGGAGCGGTCGGTCTACTTCCCCGCTCCTCTTTCGATTTTCCCCTCTCATTCATATTTTTCGTCCAATGCCATTAATCCTATATTTTCTCGCCTCCCAAACAGATCTCTCAGCCTGTCCGCTTCAGAAATTCGGGTTTTTCTCCCGAATTGAGGCTCCAATTTTCAATGCAAGTCCTCAATTCTGACGAAGCTGCCCCCGAAAACCCTAAGGAACCAGAGCAATCAGAAGCTGAAGCCTCCAATCCGACTGTCAAAGAGGAAGACGGCGGAGCCGCTGCCGACGGCGATGACGACGACTCGAGGGTTGTCGATATTTCCGGCAAAAGCTTGGACTTTTCGATCAGGGAGAATTCTGAGGATGCCGGGGCTTTGTATTTGTATAAAAACGTGTTTAATTTATTGCCGAAGTCGATTACCTCTCACAAGCGGCTGAGAACGCTGAAGTTCTTTGGGAATGAGATTAATTTATTTTCGCCGTCTGCGGCGATGGAGTTTGAGAGCTTGGAATGCTTGCAAGTGAGGATGTCGTCGCCGGAGTTTGGTGGGTTGCCGTTGGATAAATTGAGTGGCTTGAAGGAGCTTGAGCTTTCCAAAGTGCCGCCGAGGCCTTCGGGGTTTCAGATATTGAGCGAGATTGCTCGGCTCAAGAGCCTCACCAAGCTCTCTGTTTGTCACTTCTCTATAAGGTAAGCAATTTTTTTTTCCTGCTTAAAGACAACGCTGATTGCTGTGTTTTTCATTGGAATGCTTTTGATTCGAGTTTTTTTAGTGATGTAGACTGCATAGGCAGTGATATTGGTCATATATTATCAAATTTTGTACTTTCGAGCGGTTTTGCCTAGTATAAGATGAGCCCTCATGAAGTTGATCTCCTAATTGGTTTCAGCATTTGTGTGCTTTAGCTAGTGAGTGAGCTTGAATGCGTTCGGAAGGAGTGATGGTCGAGGTTCGAGGATCATAGGCTGGATGAAGAAGTAGATGACTTCATTAATTACTTGGGTTTTTACCCCTAGACCTTTCGTGTCTTTCTCTTAAGAGATTATATAAAGTTTTAAACTTTGTATGTGATCAATGTTCCAACATTCTGCGATTCTTTTTCTATGAACTTGTTGATATGCAACTGCTAACAAACACTAAAGTAACATCAAGAAGAGAAATCAAAACTAATGAGCATTTACGTTGAGAGCTTAATATTAGGGAAAGAACGATGCACATCCAAAATGTAGTACAGGTGTTGCTATGCAAGTTTAATGTACTGGTAACATGGTATCCTCAAGATTATTTGTTGTATTTATGGTATTTTTATGGGCCTTGAGCAAAAGAAGTATGAAATGTGTCAAAGGTAATTAGGGATCATTTGAGAAAAATTCTTATTTAATAGTAGATCTTTCGGATAAAACACTGATGGGAGTTTTGTTTGTGTTCTTGAATTTAAGGATCTGGTAATCTCGTTAATTATCTCTATTTGGTTAGCTATTGAGTGAAATTCTGGTTTTTATTATCATTAATGTTGTTAGCAATTTTCATGTATTTGGGCAATTAGGCCTCTATTACATCATAATTAATGGTTTCTTCATTTCCATAGAATGTAAAAATAGTTACCGACTTTAACTTATCCACTTTATGGCTTGTTTACTGCAGATACCTTCCTCCAGAAATTGGCTGCTTAAACACTTTGGAATATCTAGATCTTTCATTCAACAAGATAAAAAGTTTGCCTGCTGAGATCAGTAATTTAAATGCCTTGATATCATTAAAAGTTGCTAATAATAAATTGGTGGAATTGCCTTCGACTTTGTCCTCTTTGCAGAGGTTGGAGACAATGGACCTGTCCAATAATAGATTGACATCACTAGGATATCTTGAACTTGACTTGATGCACAACCTCCAGATTTTAAATCTTCAGGTACTTACATACAATCGCAAACTAGGATTATTGTAGTCAAGTATTCCTTTTTCAGTGCTTGTATTCTTATATCTATAATTTACAATAATGACATTCCAAAGTTTAATTCATTGGATCAAGATTTTATTTCATTTCTGAACTTATCCTTAATAACTTGCTGAAATTCATATTCTACTGCTACTTTCTTCATGATGGCTTTGTGCTTATTCATTTTGTGCCGAACCACTTAAACTATCTTTGGACAGGTTTTAGGCTATCATGTTTCTTACAACCATGGTGCACATACTTTTTTAATTCATTTTGTTTTGACTTCTGCAAACAGTGTATAAGTTCACTTGCAAAATCA
The DNA here is from genome assembly GCF_916048215.2 of Malus sylvestris. Lineage (NCBI taxonomy): Eukaryota > Viridiplantae > Streptophyta > Magnoliopsida > Rosales > Rosaceae > Malus > Malus sylvestris. The sequence continues at coordinate 17,050,324 of NC_062272.1, forward strand.
TGTGGTTTGCTTGTAGAAGAGAAAGATGACCACATGCACCTATTTGTTAATTAGGTTTTTGGTTTCTTTTATTCTGAATTGTATATGTAGTTTCAACTTCCTTTTAGAATAAACGTTCTTTAGTTGTTGTTTTATGTGATATCTGATATGAAAATCTAACGTGGTTTATTTCATACTCTCTTATGGTTCAGTACAACAAGCTTCTCACTTTCTGTCAAATACCCTCATGGATATGCTGCAATTTAGAAGGAAATGGGAAGGACACACTCGGTGATGATTCTACCAGTTCCTCTGTAGAAATGGAAGTATATGAAACCCCCCTTGGGAACAATAATGAAAGTCTATTTCGCAGAGGTAAGGCTGTGGAATTACACATGTACTTTATTTAGTCTTCAGTTTTAGTTAGTCAACGCTCTCTCCTTGATTCTCTCTATTATATATATATATATATATATATATATATATATATATATTGGTATGTGATTTGTATCATACTCTGAATGTTTGTACAGGCTTTCATCATAGCTCAGCAAGTTTAATTTTCGCACATTCAACGAACAGTAGGTGCTGTGCAACTCGGAGGTCAGGTAGGTGGAGGAAGCAAGGGTACAGTTTGCAGCAGAGAGCTCGTCAAGAACGCTTAAACAACAGTAGAAAGTTGAAAGGTCTTGATCCTTCCAAGCGGTTACACGTGCAGGAAGATGAAGAAAGCAAACCAGGCAACCAAGATCTTCTTGCTTCTGAATCTTATCCTGAAGGTGCATCAGACATTATCAATCTGGACGATTATGGTGATCAAGATGTACTATCTAGGGAAGTGCAAAGTGAAAATATTGTGTGCCATGATGTGAGCTCAAAGGAGCATTTTGTAGGAAATTGCTCATCTGTGAGTCCAGACTCTAGCACAGTAGATGAAAGTGATGAAAAGGATTGTTGTGAGTTTGATGCATCGTCGGCCTCCAATCAACAGGTTTATGGTGAGGAAGATGAAGGTTCATCTTCAGATACATCAAAAAGTATTTGTCAACCCAAAAGGCACCCTGATGGGAACCTTGATAATCCGAGACGGCCCAAACATCCTAGATACTGTCCTGATAGTTCAAACTTGTCTCGGAAATATAATGACTTCTCGGTTTGCAGCACTGAGGACCATCTTTCTGATGGCTTTTATGATGCAGGGCGTGACAGGCCATTCATGCCACTAGAACTTTATGAGGAAAAATTCCACCTTGACTCACGTGAAGTCATTCTTGTGGACAGGTTGTAATTTTATGCAAGTCTTTTATGTTCATGCGTATTTGCTGTCCTCCTCATGGTTTTTAACTGATAATGGTTGTGTTGTTTAATTTATCTTCAGGCAATGGGATAAAGAGTTGGATGTTATTTTATGTTCTGCCCAAGAATTGGTGAATCGTTTAAATACAGATGGAAATAAGGCTGATATGCTGCAGATTGCATCATTGCTTGCTCTGTTTGTATCAGATCACTTTGGGGGAAGTGATAGGAGTGCTCTTGTTGAATGGGCACGAAAAGCTAATCCTCTTTCAGACTACAGGAAGCCTTTTGTTTGCACCTGCCCAACTGGAAACAAGGGCTTTATTAGTTTGTCCTCTAAACCAGTTTTAAAGAATGTTGAAGATATCGTTTTTTCTGATCTCTGTGAGAAATCCCTTCGTTCTATTAAAGCACGACGAAAATCCATCGTAGTTCCCATTGGAACCTTGCAGTTTGGTGTGTGTCGGCATAGAGCATTGCTATTGAAGGTGATTCTGTATTAAATTTATCATTTATTATTTGTACTGATGTCTGTTAGTTTGGTGTGTGTCGGCATAGAGCATTGCTATTGAAGGTGATTCTGTATTAAAATTATCATTTATTATTTGTACTGATGTCTGTTAATTTCCAATAGGTTTTAATTAGGTATCCTAATATGATGAAACTTAATTTCTCTGTAGTATCTATGTGATTGGGTGGAGCCTCGGGTACCTTGTGAGCTTGTTAGGGGTTACATGGATTTCATGCCACATGCGTGGAATATTGTATCAATCAAGAGAGGTGCCTTAGAGATTCGAATGGTGGTGGATGCATGTCGTCCGCGTGATATAAGAGTAGAGACTGATCCTGAATATTATTGCAGGTCAGTATATCATGTAAATGATCTCGGTAATTCTTCACTATTGAAGATGCTCTGGATACCGGAAAATGTTTTTTTAGAGCTTATTTGTGTTCTGGCTCACTGTATTGCAATGCCATTTAATTTTGTTTTTGTAGGTTTAGCATGAAACGCTTGGTAACCCTGTAAATTGCTAGGAATTGTTGCGTGATGCCTGTTCATATAACTTTTATAAAGTACACGTCTGCATTATGGCTTATGGTTCATCTTATCCCCTCCTTTTCTGTTGTTCCATGATCTGTGATGTCACTTATGGTTTGATTATCAATTTGCCTACGTTCAGAATGTGTCTATTTTGAGTGGAGAATCATTGTATCAATGTTGCATTTAGATGCAGTGATTAGGATTTGGCAGTAATTGTTTTGTACTTCATTTGTGACAGTATCTTGTTACTATTTTTTCCTTTTGTAGGACCTTCATATCTCAAATTTTAGTTTAGATATTTCTTTTGGTTTGATTTTTGAACTGCTGTACACATATTGCCTGCTTGGCTAATAAACATATTGTGATTTTCGAATATATATTTTATTACATACCAAAAACATGGCATTACAGGATATTTATTGCTGAGACTTTGTGTGTATCTTCACTTTGTGATGGCAGGTATATTCCTCTCAGCCGGACCAAAGTTTATCTTCCAATTCGAAGCAGCCCTGCTCCTACCTCCTTCCCTTCTATGCCCTCTTGTGATGAAACTCTAAAAAACTCCGTTACTTCTCTTGTCCGGCACAAATATGGATCAAATGAGGCAGCAGGAAAGGTGTGTTTCTTGAAGTTCAATCGGTTATCAGGCTGGAAAACTTTGGAGTTATTTTCAGGCCTTTAGTAGTTTGGCTGTGCTGGCAATTATTTGATAGGTCTGAAAGTTCCTAGGCTTGTTACTACAATTAATGATCTAAATCTTCCTTTTGTTTGCTTGTGGATGCTGCAGATGCGTACTTCCGTGGTATATGGAAATTCAACGGATGAAATTAGGAACTTTGACTACAACTGTTTAGGGGAAATAAGGATTTTAGGTGCTTTGAAACACCCTTGCATAGTGGAAATGTATGGACATCAGATATCTTCCAAGTGGGTTCCTTCTGGGGATGGTAGTCCTGAGCATCGTATATTGCAGTCTATAATTTGGATGGAGGACATAAAAGGGGGTTCCTTACAGGTGAATTTAACTATAGATTGTAAAGTTTCAGGTTTCATTTTGCTTGGTCGGTTTTATTTTATTTTATTTTTTAATTTTCATCTCCATCATCTGACAGAATTATATGGAAAAGCTATCAAAAGCTGGTGAGAAGCATCTTCCAGTGGAGTTAGCTTTGTGCATCGCTAAAAATGTTGCATGTGCATTGGTGGAGCTGCATTCAAAGCACATTATTCACCGGGATGTAAAAAGTGCAAACATTTTGATTGATCTGGATAGGAAGAGAGCTGATGGAACACATGTTGTGAAGCTCTGTGATTTTGATAGGGCAGTTCCCCTTCGATCTTACTTGCATACATGCTGCATCGCCCACATAGGAATACCTCCTACTAATGTTTGTGCTGGAACACCTCGCTGGATGGCCCCAGAGGTTTTGCGAGCAGTGCATGAACGAAATATATATGGATTGGTAAGTTTTTCATCCGGTCAGTTTGTCACATATCTGTCGATCCCTGATATATTTTCTGCTCTATATCTCTTTTCCATCTGTTTGGTAGTTAACTGTTTGTGCACAGAATGCTATAATAGGCGTACAAATGTTCATTTACTTTGTTCATTAGGTTATAGACAAGTTTTCTTTTGAAATATAGACAAGTTTTCTTTTGAAATATAGCATCCAGTTAATATAATCGAGCATATCTTTTGTTGACAAGCAATTGTATTAAGCTAGGACAATGAGTGTTATCATGGCTAGGACAACCACAAATAGCACTGCGAGAAATCCATCTATGTAAAAACATACATTCCCATTGGAGTTTGAGATAGTTCCAAGGGTTCCAACCTCAATATTTCTTCTATCTTAAATTTGTGTCGCTTTTTTTTTTTTTTTTTGTGTTGGTAAGTTTGTTTCCCTTTTGGTAACAGGAAATTGATATCTGGTCGTTTGGGTGCTTGCTGTTGGAAATGTTGACTCTGCAAATTCCGTACTTCGGGGTACCTGAATTGGAGATTCATGAACTTCTGACGGTACTCCTCTTGTTTTATCTTTATTCATATGAAGAATTTTGTATGATTGTTAGAGAATGTGAAATATGACTGAATAGTGGGATTATTTTGTAAGATTTTGAGGTGTCCATACTTTCGGTGAGGCATATATTGTATGCGTGGAATACATCACTAATTGTTGTTTGTTGAAACCGAATTTGGAAATATCCTGTCAGTGAAGTGAGGAAGTGAATATGTTATTCTCATATGATATCACTTCATTATTCCATGGCCTAAGTTGGCTTTGTCATTAAGACTCAACATGCACGTAGAGTATGTTAGCTAATTGTTTTAGGTTGCCTCTGTCTTATCTTTTAATGAAATTGTAGTTTGAATGTTTTGTAACCTCGGAAGTAATCTGCTTGTTTGGTGTGTGCAGAGGGGAAAACGACCCAAGTTAACAGATGACCTGGAGGCGTTTCGGTCGTTGAATGAGCCAGTAATGACTCAAGCAGGCGCGGAACTTGAGGGAACAGAGGCTGACTTAGACACACTGAGATTTCTTGTTGACTTGTTCTACCAATGTACGGAGGAGAATCCGGAGAATCGTCCAACGGCTGACAACCTCTACGAATTGATACTGGAACACAGCAAAACTCTTACAAACTCGGAAACTTAGAAATCCTAGGTTGAACTGTTGAGTGGTAATAATCTATGTCCCAATGATGTATTCCTATAATATTTATTTCTTTTGGGCCTAAAATGTTTGGGATTGCCCTGGAATCATTGTAGTCGGCTGTAAGAGTAGGGTTTGTAATTTAGTTAAGATGTGTAATTTTCTCGGTAGTTATTTACGACGCTTAGTTATCAGTGTATTGTTTCCAGACTGTAAGTTGAACAGGAACTCATTAAAGCCTCCAATTTTTGATACATTTTGAGTTTGGTGTTTGGCTGCTCGCATCAATGTACATAATGTGCGCGTTAGGAATTCAGTTGCTCTGGCTAATCTGCAACTAGTTAGCAGTAGGTTCTCATCATCTTACGGTATCCGAGAAAGCTTGTTGGTGCTTCGTGTGGTGATTCGGATCCTGATTCGGAAAGGACTTCTAATTTAAGCCTTGTTACAAGTCTACCAAATATTTTATAACAAATTACAATTTCTGTTGAAAAAGCACTTTGAAAAGCTATATGCCCCCTTGACGAGTGATTTTGCAAAAGCACTTTAAAATCACTTATCCTATGTCTCATCACACTCCCAAACTGGCTCGAAGCTTCTTAAAAGGCATCCAAATAATAGTAACAAAAATAAAATGAGAGAGCATCTCCCTTCCTTCTTCTCTCAAATCAAACACACATAGGCCTAGTTGCTAGAGACAAGACTGGGAGAAATAAAGTATGTTGACGTCATGAGCAAACTGTGAAGCATCATCCTTTGCTGAGATTATTATGGACTGGTTCGCACCCAAAACCAATGCATGAACATGATCACCAATTGAATCGACATCAATCCATCTGTAGCTACCGCCAATACCACCGGACGAATTTCACAGTAACAGTCTATTCGGGCAGGAAATCTGGTTGGTGGGCGTTCCTGGCTTGAGCACACAGCTCCTCGAGGAGTTGGCACTTTGGTTGATTGTCGGGCTCCTGCTTGTCACAATACTGCAAGAGGAGAACAAAGTTAGTCCTGAAAGGTGCCTTTGTGAGGCCTTAGGTGTAGGCCTTGATGCTCACAATCAAAACCAACTAGGTGCTTAGGCGTGCCACTGTCATCTCTATATAGCAGATGTAGAACAAGTGTGTTTTAAGTCGATTACTTGCGCCTCAAGTTATTTCTGACTTCTTGTTTATCAAAGGATTGTTGTAGATGGGTTAAGTCTACATTAAGTTCTTTTCTATGCCTTGAGATCAATGACTTTTAGTTATCTTGTATGCTCGAGGGGTGAAGGTTCAGATCTGATCAAGTCATCAGTTTAATTCATTCCAATCTTGATAAAACCATTAAGTGAACCAGATCTAAGAACTGATGGGGCTTTGAGTCATCAAAGGATTGGAAATAACTTGAATATAAACTAGGGAATACATTATAACACCATATCTGTTAATTGAAAGACAAAAACAATGAGAGTCAGGCAAGATTTCACCTTGTCGGGTAAGGTTAAACGTCTTGTAGTCTCTTTTCTTTGCAGTTTACAAAGGATTGAAATACTAAAGGGGACAACTAGAAAAGAGTTTATACACGAGAGATCGATACTACAACATTTAGGAAAAAGATAGCGGAATTTTTACATAGACAAAAGATGTCTTTCTAAGGAAATCTAAGGCTAAAAGGGTGCAGAGACTGGACAAAGCACGACTTTCTGGGTATTTGCTTGGCTGAGAGTCAAGTTGTATGTATGTTTGTTTGATTGGTTGAGTGTTCTTGTCTTTGGGCCCTCATCCCCTTTTTGTAGATGAGTTAACTTGATTTGTGCTGTTTCTGTTCTTGCCCGAAAGTAATTTGGAGGGTAGGGAACCTTTGGTATTTACATGTTATGCCACCATAAAGTGCTTTTGGACCGAGAGTTGGTGGATTTCCATCGGTTATCACTTTCTTTGTAAACACCCAATCTTTGCATTTAATGGAGAGTCATCAAGTTGTCTTGAAGTGGACATCTGGGCTCGGTGCTGGGCTTCGGGCAAAACTCTTCTTATTGAAATCTTTTGGGCTTTCTTTCATCTAAGCCCAAAGTTAAATATTAACCCAAACACAATCATCACAGACAAACTTAACAACGAGAAATACATCTCTTGGTGTCTTGATATGTGCACGTAATGTTGGATAAAAGGCCAGCGGCCTTAAGGTAACACAGATGCATCAGCTCGAAATTCCAACCTTTTTTTATGGGAATTGCGGAATTAGGGATATCCCAGATTTCAACACTGAAATCACTGTGAAGGCATAAAAATGAATAATTATTGGTCATAACAAGACGCGTGTGCTATACATAACCAATAGTCTATCATATTATTGGTGTTGGAAGATGAGCATGTCGATCCTCGAGATAGAACTTTGTAAACCACAACCACCAAATATTTGTTTGGGTGCATTCAATCAACTAAAGCTGCATTCCTAACTTCATTCCAAACCACAAATACCTCTTGTCATTAGGGGATAAAATATCTGGAACAGTATTCAAGAGCGTGAGTTGGAGTTGATTTTCCGAGAAGGGGTTTACGAGCGTAAGCCGATCTACATGCTTATTTAAGAAAATGAGATATATGTCAATGAGATGATCTGAGGCAAAAATCATGCCCTAGCTCCTAGGTATGTCTTTCTTCTTCGAGTTGAAAAACTTGCCTTCTCCTTCAAGGCCAAAGAAATGAAATCCATCCTGATTTTGATCACCACCATCTCCATCTGTACCACTAGTAATACTAAGAAAGATGCATGGCAATTCTGGTAAACAATTGTTGTGAGCTCATATGCTCAGCGTGAATGATCAATGAAGCATCACTAGAGTAACATTCTCTGAGCGAAGAATCCTTTGTGTATTTACTGAATAGGTGTCCCACAAAAGCTCTAGATGTCATTACTCCATTTGAGACTTTTAGTGGAAGACAGCTAGGAGTAAAACACTTCAAAATATTTGGTTTAGTATGCTATTCACTGATACCAAGTCACATGAGACACAAACTGCAACTACAAGCACAAGAGGCATATTTGTAGGTTATGATACATGTGAAAAGGGGTACATGATTTATAATCCTAGCACATGACACATCATTGTTTCTAGAGATGTGATTTTCAATGAAGAGAGAAATGGAATTGGGAGACTAGCACAGTCACAAATGTCAGGATTCCACTACTTAACTCAGAAAGTGAAGAATCAACAGAGAATGGTACTGTGAGTGTTCCCTTGTCTCAGCAACCATCAAGTAGCACTGAATTTGGCATTCTAAAATCTGAAACTTATGATATAACACCTTTAAAGTGGAAGAAAGTGAGTGAAGTTTATGAGCACTGTAACTTGTGCATTGTGGAACCTAAAAGCTATACTGAAGTAGCAATTGATGTGTCATGGAATAAAGCAATGGAAGATGAGCTGAGCATGATTGAGAAAAACAATACATGGCAGTGAATGAATAGGTCATCAGATATGCCTATCATTGGAGTAAGGTGGGTGTATAAAACTAAACCGAATCATGATGGATCAATGTCAAAAAACAAAGCCAGATTGGTGGTTGAGAGATATGCTCAAAAGCCTGGAATCAATTACAATAAGACTATTGCATCGGTTGCTAGGCTTGACACCATTCTTATTGCTCAGAAAAGCTGGAACTTGTTTCAATTGGATGTCAAATCAACCTTTTTAAATGGCATATTGCAGGAAGAAGTATATGTAGAGCAACTAGAGGAAGAAGTATACGTAGAGCAACCAGAAGGCTATGTCGTTGAAGGGAATGAGGATAAAGTCTACAAACTACATAAGGCTCTTTATGGCTTAAAATAAGCTCTCAGAGCTTGGTATGGGGAGATTGATTCATACTTCACAGAGTGTAGATTTCAGAAAAGCTCAAGTGAAGCAACATTCTATACAAAGTGTAGTGCAAATGAAGGAATCATCATTGTCTCCATTTATGTAGATGACATAATCTACACATGAATATGATTCAGAAGTTCAAAGAAGATATAGTGACTATGTATGAGCTGTCTGATCTTGGTTTGTTGCACCATTTTGGGGGAATGGGAATAATGCAGACTGATAGGGGAATGGGAATAATGCAGACTGATACCAACATATTTATTCACCAAAAGAAGTATATAGCTTCCTTACTGAGCAAGTTTGGACTACAGGATTGCAAAACAGTGAGCACTCCACTAGTTCCAAATGAAAAGTTGAGAAAAGAGGATGGAAGTGGACTTGCAAATGAATCAAAGTACAGGAAAATTGTTGGAAGTTTGATGTATCTCACAGCAACTAGGCCAGATTTGATGTATGCAACTAGTTTGTAGGCAAGGTTCATGCACTTTCCTTCCAACAAACATCTTGGTGCTGCAAGAAGAGTTGTAAGATATGTGCAGGGAACACTGGAGTATGGTTTAGAGTATGAAAAAGGGAAATGAGCAGTCCTAATAGGGTATTGTGACAGTGATTGGAGTGGTTCAGAAGATAACATGAGAAGCACATCAGATTATGCTTTATCATTTGGGAGTGGAATGTTCTCTTGGGCCTCGGTGAAACAAAACTGTGTTGTACTATCCACAACAGAAGTTGAATATATCAATGCATCAAAGGCAACCACTCAGGCTATTTGGCTTCGATTTTTTTTGGAAGACTTTGGTGAAATGCAAATAGATGGTGTGACAATACATCTGCGATTGCAATCACCAAAAACCCTGTTTCCATCAAAGAACAAAGCACATTGATAGAAGGTACCATTTTATCAAGGATGCACTACATCAAGGAAAGATTGACCTAAAGTACTGTCTTACAAGTGAACAAGTAGCTGACATCTTTACCAAGTCTCTGTCAAGGGAAAGGTTCAACTATTTGAGAAGTATGCATAGAGTGAAATTAGTGCACCATTTAAAGGGGAGTGTTGAAATATAAAAGTGTTCACTGATTTATAGTGAATTTCAAGGTGTAATATTGTTGGAGAGTGTTGGTTAAATAGCTCATAAGCTAGAAGAATGAAAGATGTAATTAGCTCATAGACTAGATTAAATGGAAGGCTGTGATTGATTGATATGTATAGCTCTCTCTCCTCTATTGGTAATATGCTTGTACTGTTGTGAGCTCACAAGCTCAACATGAATGATCAATGAAGCATCACTAGAGTAACATTCTCTAAGTGAAGAATTTTCCAGATTTTGTTCTTCCACTTTTGTTCTTTTATTTTCTGCTCTCATAACTGAGAATTTAGCTACAAATTCTAACATGTACGACTTGTTTTTCTCAGCCATTAATCATTCATACGATAGGCTGGTGTTATAGGGTTTTCGCATTGCTTGCTTCGCTCTAAATAGCATGCCCACAATCCTCACAACTCTTTCAAGGCACATGAAATCAGGTTGCGCACTAGGAAACCCTAATCGCACTTTGAAATTAAGGTTTTTGTTTTTAATTTTTATTTTAGTGTAAATTATAGTTTACACCCTTAAGTTTGGGTGAAATTGCAACTTCAAAAACATTATCAAAACTTTAAAATTTCATACACAAAGTTGTAATTTAATTGCAATGTCATACATCTTTAAAAAAAATCCTACTCCAAATTCGGGAGTCCAAGAGTTTTAGAAAACGTTCTTGATGGAAAAAATGTGAATAAAAATGCCACTGAATTGAATTTGGTCCATGAATATAAGAAATAGCGAGAATTCTGGATCTCTCTCAATTTGAAAATCCAGAATTTGAATTGATGTCCTTTCATTGAGTCCTAGAATGCATTGATTTATCCTAAATATTTCATTTCAATTGGAATTTGATTATTCACCATATACGAGGATCCCTGCTAAGCATCCATGGCTGAATGGTTAAAGCGCCCAACTCATAATTGGCAAATGTCATACATCTGTGATGTGGATAAAGAGCCAATTAATCTCCTTTTTATCACTGTACTTCCCAAACACATTGGTTCTATCCCCACTTCATAACTCGAAAGCTTTTCTACTTCTTTGCTAATCGGGACTAAAACTCCTTGAATATTTGATGATGCATTTTTTGTACCTTGCTAAAAAAACGATCCTTATATAGCTTAGTACTGGTTTGGTATTAATGTGCTTTTATAAAAAATGGGTATAAAAAAAACTGAGCTTAAAAAAGTGTTTGGTAAACACTTAAAAATAACTTATTTTCACAGTTTTAGGTGAAAAAAAAATTGAAAACGTGAAGCAACAAAAATGAGTTTATTCTCACAACATAGCAGAAACAGTTTTTTTTCAAAGTACAACAATACCAAACCAGCCCTTATACACATTGTTTAATCAATTCTCTATGGATACGACCTAGCAATGCATGTGATGTGTAATATCCTTCGGCTTTTGAGCATTTGAAATAATGCCACTTATTAGTTTAATAATGTTTTATGGGCTGGGCTGCTGCAACTTTCTGCTGCTTTATCTCTCATTTGCACTGTCTTCTAGTTAGGTTTCGGATAACAACCATTCCAGATTCAAAAATGCAATTGCCTCCTTTGCAGCACACAGCTCATCTGAGATCAGCTGAGCAGAGCTGCTAATTTACAATGGGAGAGGACCACTCTAATGATCTAGTATTTCTAGCCCACTGCCATCTAGTTATCTTACAACTCTGCCATCCTACAGTTGGGACCAGAGTTCTTAATGATCCAGGCCTTCAGTCTTAGGGAACACACCCCAAAGGAAATTGTAAACCCATCTCTCTCTCTCTCTCTCTCTCTCTATACACCAGTGGTAATAGGGAGAAATGAACAAGGTTTATTGAGTACATTATTCGTAAAACAACTAATTCAAAAGTATGAGCCTTAGTTTTAGTTTCATCTATATATGGTATCTCGTTAGGTTATAGTAGGAAGAAAACTTATGCATAAGAGTCTAGACCACGTCATTCATAGAGATCTTGTTAAAAAATACGAGACCCCAATATTTTGATTCCCTCCTACTTCTCGTTGTCTTACTCAGTGGAAGGGTCGTTCTTGTCAGGCAACCTTTCGGAGTAGGAGGGCATGTGAGCAGTGAGTGAGCACCCATAAGCTTGAGCATCCATCTTAACACGCGTGTAATTTTGACTTGTTCTGTGTGTCCTACTAATGTTTGGAAGGATCCCTCTGTACTTATGCTTGGAAAATTAATTATTTCAATCCAAGATTTAAAGAAAAGAGTACCAGTTTTCAGGAACACTATATATAGGGTTTAGGGTTTAAGGTCTAAACCCTAATATGCCAATTGTACACAAACCAATGTCAACCACATTGCATGCATTTTAAGGGGATTAGGATTCTCTCCGCTCTAAATATCCTCTTCCACAGTCCCCTTCTTTCTCACTTTCCTCTTTTTCTCTCTCTGTAAAGAAGTCAACACTAGATGTTAACGTGACTTAATCGTAATCATTCAAATAAGAGGGGGTTGGAGGGGAGGAGGACTTGGAGGGATGAGAATCCTACTCCATTTTAAGGTAGTAAGAAAAAGTGAAAGGTCTGCTTTTTCCATTCGTAGGTAAGAGTATGTGTAAGAAGTGATTTTTCTTCTTTGGGGCAGGGTAATTACAGTGCCAGTGGTTTACAAACTAGTGAAAGTGACGAAATTAGGTCACTTTCTGGGCAAAGTTGGGAGTGACACTGGACCACATTTGGTTCCTCATATTGGCATATACTGTTCAAAGTACAGCAGAATAAGTTTTACCATTAGTGGTAAAACTCATATATTTAGTCTTTTAGCACATTCTCAGATCAACCTCATCAAATGGGTAGGTAGGAGTTGCTTATGATCAAGCTAGGGTAGACTAAATCACTTCTACCACCTGCCTCTTTTGTAAAACGAGATCACGGTTTTGTTAGATTGTTTGATAACCATTTCATTTATAATTTTTAGATTTTATATATTGTGCTTACCTTATAGAGAAATTATATGGGAGAAATGAGAAAATAAGAAAAGTGGAGGTAGATGGTGAAGGAGATCTAAAGAAATTTTAACATTGCATCTATCGAGTGGAATTGTTGTGCTTTGTGTATGGCAATGAATAATCAAGGAATGAACATGATGTTAAGAATGATTGCAAGTTATTCACTTTTTCTTTCATTTTTTTTTCTTCTCAAGAGCTCTTGTTCAATGTGATAGCTAGCAAGACTTTCACATGGAACAAGAACTTTTGGATTTATACCCTAGCAAAGCTTTCAATTTTCTTGTATTGAATTAGATTAGACGATTCACTAGATTCAATGTCTATTACTGTAAGTAATGAATGCTTTGTTTTGTAAGTTCGCATATATTATTTGCTTCAACAAATAGTGGTTAAGTACAACCAATTCAATAAAGTCACAAAGTGAAGCCATCTAAGTACAACTTTTGTGTGTTGTTACCATGTTCTGGGGTATTTAGAGACTGCAATTTAAAGTTCTATTTTGCGGTTTTTTTCCCTTGGATTGAAACTCCGCCTGTGTAAGTTTATCTTACATTGTCGGTTCCAAGCCCAGATAAAGGAGGAGGGGAGGGCGTCAGGTAGTCAACAGCCGGCATTCCTAGGTTACATCGAATTCTTATGATAATGAATCCTGAACGAAATTGCGCTAAAGCTAGGGAGTCACCCGTAAGTGGAGCGCTGTGTGGCCTGAGCACAGTGATAAGTGAGCAAGGGTTACTGTATCTCCATCAACACCTAGATGCAATGTTAAATGAGCAAAGGGGCCATAGAAACTTCTTTTTAAACGACTCCACTCAAAGTTGTTTGGAAACATCTGCTCCTATCAACTTTACACAGGACACGTAAAATAAGTATTTTGATCTTATTAGACAGGGGAGGGTGAAGAAGCTAGGACAAGAGGGTAGAGTTCAAGAGAGTAGAGTGCGTTTAGGAACGTGGAATACAGGAACCTTAACGGGAAAATCTATGGAAGTAGTGGAAGTTATGGTGAGGAGAAGGATAAGTATTATGTGCCTACAAGAAACTAAGTGGGTTGGTCTTAAGGCAAAGGATCTAGAAAACTCAGGTTTTAAACTTTGGTATTTGGGCACAAATAAAATGAGAAATTGTGTTGGCATCATCATGGACAAGACCTTGACACAAGATCTTGTAGATGTCAAAAGGGTAGGAGATAGAATTACGGCAATCAAGATTGTAATACAAGAACTCATCAATGCGATTAGTATATACGCACCTCAAGTAGGATTGGATACAAGTTTGAAGGAGAAATTTTGGGAAGATCTTGGAGACTTGGTGCAAGGAATCACTCAGACGGAGAAGTTATTTATAAGAGGAGGATATTTAAATGGACATGTGGGTAAGGAGACAGGCAACTATGAAGGTTTTCATGGTGGCCATGGTTTTGAGGAGAGAAACGAGGATGGGGAAGCCATCTTGGATTTTGCAATGGCATATGATCTCTTCTTAGCCAACACATTTTTTAATAAAAGAGAAGAAAATGTGATCACCTACAAGAGTGGGTCATAAAAAACACAAATAGATTTTCTTCTAATGAGGAAAGAGGATCGTATAACTTGTAAAGATTGCAAAGCTATACTGGAAGAGAGCTTGGCTAATCAACATCGCTTGTTGGTGATGGATGTACATATCAAAAGAGAAAGAAAAAAGAACAAGACCTTGAAGTGCCCAAGGACTAGATGGTGGAATCTAAAAGGATAAAAACAAGCCATTTTCAAAGAGAAAGTAATCACCCAATGCGTGTGGGGATAGAGAATGGGAAGCTAGCCAAACGTGGGATTTCATGGCTAGTTTTATCCGAAAAATAGCAAAATGGGTATCAGGAGAGTCCAAGGGCTTTGCTCCACACCAAAAGGAATCTTGGTGGTGGAATGAGGAGGTACAAACAAAGGTTAAGGCTAAGAAGGAATGTTGTAAAGCATTATAAAAGGATATGACCAATGAAAACAATGAAAGGTATATAATAGTGAAGCAGGATGCGAAGAAAGCTGTGAGAGAAGCTAAGCTACCAACTTTTGACGATATGTATAAGTGACTAGATACCGAAGAAGTAGAGTTAGATATCTATAAACTAGCTAGAGCAAGGGAAAAGAAGACAAGGGACCTAAACCAAGTGAGGTGCATCAAGGATGAGAATGGAAAGGTTCTTGCTACAGAGAATGCGGTCAAAGACAGATGGAAAGGTTATTTTCAAAATCTTTTCAATGAAGGACATGAAATGAGTACTTCTTTGGGAGAATTGAGTAACTCAGAAGAGTGTAGAAACTATTCATTTTACCGCCGAATTAGAAAGGAATACGTGGTTGTAACTTTGAAAAAGATGAAGTATAGAAAAGCAGTGGACCCAAATGATATACCGATCGAAGTGTGGAAAGTCTTGGGAGAGACGGATATAACATGGCTCACAGACCTTTTCAATAGGAATTTGAAAATGAAGATGCTAGATGAGTGGCGAAAGAGCACTTTGGTGCCTATCTACAAGAATAAGGGCGACATACAAAATTGCATAAACTATAGAGGTATTAAGCTAATGAGTCATACAATGAAGTTCTGGGAGAGAGTCATTGAGCATAGACTGAGACAAGAAACACGGGTCTCGGATAACCAATTCGGGTTCATGCCAAGGTACTCAACCATGGAGGCAATCTATCTCTTACGAAGATTGATGGAAAGATATAGAGATATGAAAAAGAATTTACACATGATCTTTATAGATTTGGAAAAAACGTATTGTGGATGCAAATTTCTGTCTTCCTTTTGGATGAAAATGCACCTGTAAAACAATTAACACCTAAGATCAAGGCTAAGAGCCTCACGCGCCCATGATGAATGAGGGGGGGGGGAAGAGGGGGCTTTGGCTGAAGAATCTCCGATGCCAGAGTTAAAATTTGAGAGAGAAAGTGTTTAAAGAATTTTAGAAGAGGATTGGATTTAGATTTTTGGAGAAATGATAGGCTATATATAAGGGTATGGCCGACCCTATTAGGAGAATTAGGACCGGCCACATATGTTTGATTTGTGGGATTGATTGCAAGATATTATGTGAAATAATATCTTGCAATTAATTTGGTAATTAATCCCAATTTGAAAAGAATAATTGGGAGTTACCTTGTGGGTGAGGATTTGATGAGGAGTGATGAGAGAGTTTTAAAAGAATACCATTTTGATCACCTTTGACCTCGATTGAGCTGTTATAATCCGTTGCATGCGTGTGGGAATCTCGGTGTGCCTTAAGGGTAATTTTGTCTTTTTCACCCCAAAAGTCCACGTGTCGCCTCTATATTTTTCTTGATTATTTTTGGCTTTATAAATGCCCTTACATCTGTTGGGCTGCTCACAGGAAAAGGCATCAGGTGTTGAGATCTTCTCTTGCTTTAGAAAACATAGGATTGTTTCTTATTTTGATGTAGATTCCTTCTTTAATTAGAAATTATATCCTTCTAGGAAAGGGAAATAAATCACTTCTAAGGTTTATTTAAGTCTACCTTAAGTAGATGATTTAATCAACTTTAGAGAGCAATTTATTCTACCCTATAAGAGAGAGAAAGCTAAAGGATATTTGTTCCCTATCTCCTAGCAATCTTCTACTCTTGCCCGTGCAAATGACCGTCTTTCATTGCTTTCTTCGTCTTTTCTATGCTGCATCGAGGTAAAAAAAAATTAATTTTCCTTGTCTTATTCTTGGATAGTGTTGTCGCGGGGTAGCCGTTGGGGTGGTGAGGCACGTCGAGTGGCAGAGGCCAGGATTCAGCTCGGCATGAGCAGATGAGTGTTGTGGTAGGGACCACTGCTTGGGCTGCTCAGCTTGGCTTGAGCCAAGAGCAGCTGTGCAGCTAGGGCGCAATGTTAGGTGTGTCGCATGACTCAAGTCCTTTAAGCTCTTGGGCCTAACACGGGTCAGGCCAGCGATTGAGAGAAATGAGGAAGTTGCAAGCCTTATGGGCTGCTAGAATGCTGGGCATGTAGACCTTCTGTCTGCTGGTCCAAGAGAAAAAAAAATAAGGGAAAAGCCAGTAAAGGTTGAGTTATCTCGCTGAGTATCGTAAATGACGTTGGTTGCTTAGTCCTTTTTGCCGGGAGAAAAGTGGGCTACTCCTGAGAGAAGAGATAAATAGGATCAAGGCAGATGCATTAGCTCGTCCGATCGCTATCGTGTAACCTACAATAAATGAAGGTAGAAAGAAAAGATCTTCCTAGCTTGCTCAAGAGATGCCGATTGAGAAAAAACCGAAGACTTCCTCCGTTGGTCGTGAGGGTCCGCCTGCTGCCAAGAGGCTTGTGATTGACTTGACTTCTTCTAATGAGAAGAAAAATGAGGCTGCTAGATCTGAGCATGTGGCGTCTTCCATGCCAAAAATGGCTAGTACGATGGCTAATAGGATTGCTTAGCGTATATGTTATGTCATGCCCTCAGTGCCAAAGTTTATACTAAGACATTCGTTGGGAGCTAAGTCTGGTTCACCTTTAAAGATGCTTGCTACTATAAAAGGTGATAAGGTGGACTTTGCTGCTAAAGTGGCACCAAGGCCCGCTCCATTTGCTGCTAAGATTGATTCGCCTGCTGAGAAAAAGAAGACTGCTCACGTGGGCAATTGTGAGAAATCCAACAAGCCTGTTTCTAGGGAGGCTGCTGAGATTTGTGTGCTCTTGAAACCAGGTCAGCTTGAAGAGCGGTTGTTTGCCCAAGTTCCTTTACGAAGCATGTAACCGAATATAGGAGAACTGCACTTCTTGCTATCATGCAAAAAATGACAATTTTGGCAGCTGAGTCTATATTCCTTAACCAAGAGGTTACCAAAGCTGCCAAAGAGGTGGCAAAAACTATGGCAGCTGAAACTTATTCCTCGGGCGAGAAGATCAAGAGGTTGGAGTTTGAGCTCATCGCTTTGAAGGGGTCTAATATATCTGCCCTCACTTCTCTGCAGCTTAAGACCGCTCGCCAAGAGATCGTTGACTTGAAGACTAGGCTTGACACGATTCAAGTTAAGTATGAAAGTGTAGAGAATGAGATTGGATGTTACATACCTTAAATTCAAGATCTTAAGCGTGCCATTTCTGAGCTTCATTATGCTGCTTACGCAAAGGATGAAAGATGATTGCTGCTTATAATCAAGTGATCCACTTCAAGAAGATCGTCGATAAGCTTGAACCTCAACAAGTGTTGGAACTCCAAGGTGCACTGAAGATCAACGAAAGTCTAACTAAATAAGTGGATGAGTTGCAGCGTGTCCGTGTTGGTCTGCTCAAGTAGAACAAGCTGCTGAATGATGAGAATGCTGGGCTTAAGGCTTCACTTGTTCAAAGTCAGGCTAATTTCTACAACTGGGTTCTCTTTGGTAGGCCGTTTAACTTTGAGTTTGCTGGGAAAGACTTCGAGACCTTCTCTATTTCTGTAGAAGACTTGATTACCTTTACTTTTGAGGCTTCCATTGGTGAAGTAGTAGGGGAAGTTGGTGCCCAGGTTGAGGTAGCTAAGGATGAAGCGTTGGATGATGTCGTTGTTGAGATAGTTGCGGCTGCTGAAGGTGTGGCGACCTAGTAATCGTGGGATGTCTAAGCTGCTGAAGAGTAGTCTTATAGGTAGCCTTTAGGATTTTCTTTGTTTCCCTTGTTGCTTTTTTCTTTGCTTGAACTCATTCGACCTTTGCTATTTGTTTATCAATTTTGCTAAAAAATTTAATAAACTTGCCTTCTTCATTTTTCTTCATATTCGCTTCTTTTGTTTACGGCCCAACCTTTGACTTTTAGGCTAGCGGCAGGCGTGCTGCTTTTCTATAAGCAGACAGGCCTGCGTAGCCTATGTAGCCGTAGGTGTTGGTGTAGAACTTTTTCCAAATTTGTTAGCCATATGGTCAGCAGCCGGACGCCGTACTTATAGAAACAGACGAGTTCATGTGACCACTTGGCCGTTAACCTTGTATTTCTTCAATCCTTTGAGCTGTGTGGCCTGCATCACAACATACTAAAGATTTTGGTTTATGAAATTCGCTAACCTTTTGTATAGAAGGTATGTGGTTGTATGGAATTTTGTAAGCAAAGGTCCGAAAGAACTCTTTGCTCTTTATGTAACCAATTTCGTGGATTGCGTAGCAAGTATCACAACACTTTAGGAATTAGTGTAGATCTAAATGATCATTTCGCACTTGGCAGAGGTAAAGCTTATCGACTGCGTAACATGTCGGCAGTGGATAAAGCTTTATATATGCACGCTAACTTGTTTAACCTTTCACAAAAATGTACGGTTATATAAGTTTAATGTGGCTTACTGCTCGAAGGGCAAGCTGTAGGCAGTCTTCTGGAAACCGTAGGCTACCTTAGTGCACTCGGTAGTAGCTTTAGGGTTCCAGGGCAGCCATCCATAGGGCGTACTGCGTAATGTGCCTCCTCTGTCTCTGAGGCTTAATTCCCCATAGATTAGGCCAAGAGACCCAAAATCCTTCAGTTACATAAGCCTTGAAAAAGACTATTGTGGTTACTTCTAGGAATCCTGGCTCAAGCCATCATGCACCTAGTTGCACTAAGGCAGCCTGACTCATCCACATTTGGATATTCGGAGTGTAAAGTTTATCCTTCTGCATTGGAGAGCAAACCCATGTGGGTGTCGAGGAATTGGTTTACCTTCTCACATTGGAAAGAAATTAGTATATCCTCTCACACTGGATAGCAAACCCACATGGGTGTCGGGGAATTAGTTTACCCTCTTGCATTAGAGAGCATGGTTGATCCTTAGGGGGGTGCAATTCCTGCGATAAGTCCTTAAGAAATGCGCGGTCTTCTTTTAAAGTGCAGGAGTGATCAGTTGTTGTAAGCATGTAACCGAGCCAAGTTGTAGATTACTTCTGAATTCCTCATTGAAAAATGAGTGAAACGAACGAAAACTTAGCTACAAGGCAGGAACTGCATAACAACTGAATAGTCATTGGCTTGCGAGGTGATGCCCGTCGAGTTGCTTGAGTCTTCGGGCTTTGATGTAGTGGGAGGTCACACATGGTACTTCTTCAGATTGTAGGCGTTCCACTGATTTTCGATTTCTTTGTCATTCATGGTGGCGAGGGTGTAACTACCCTTGCCGCCTACTCTGTTGATCTTGTACGGACCTTCCCAGATGGGATCCATCTTTTTGGAGCCTTATCTGCGGGCAATGATGAAGGTTTTTCTTAAGACTAGATCTCCAGGCTAGAACTGTTGGATCTTGACCCTTTTGTTGTAGCTGGAGAAGAGTTGCTACTGGTAGGCTATGATGCAGGTGATGGTCTGTTCGCGTTTCTCCTCTGCCAAATCTAAGCTTATGGCCATCTCCTTACTGTTCTGCTCAATGCTTGACAGTAGAGTGCTGATACTTGGCACGATGACATGTGGATGCAAATTTCTGCCTTCTTCTTCTTGGACAAAAATGCACCTGCAAAACAATTAACACCTAAGATCAAGGTCAAAAGCCTCACACGCCCATGATGAATGAGAGGCTTTGGCCGAAGAATCTCTGATGCCAAGGTTAGAATTTGAGAGAGAAAGTGTTTAGAGAATTTTAGAAGAGAATTGGACTTAGATTTTTGGAGAAATGTGGGGCTATATATAGGGCTGTGGCCGGCCCTATTAGGAGAATTACGACCGACCACATATGGTTGATTTGTGGGATTGATTGCAAGATATTATGTGAAATAATATCTTGCAATTAATTTGGTAATTAATCCCAATTTGAAAAGAATAATTAGGAGTTACCTTGTGGGTGAGGATTTAATGAGGAGTGATGAGAGGGTTTTAAAAGAATACCATTTTGATCACCTTTGACCTCAATTGAGCCGTTATTGTCCGTTACATGCGCGTGGGAATCCCAATGTGCCTTAATGGTAATTTTGTCTTTTTAACCCAAAAGTCCATGTGAAGCCTCCATATTTTTCTTGATTATTTTTTGCTCCACACGTATGATAGGGTCCCAAGAGACATTATTTGAAGGATTTTAGAGAATAAAGGAGTATGAGTAGCATATATCCAAATTATAAAGGATATGTATGATGGAGCAAAAACTGCCATAAGAACTCATGAAGGACAAACCAAAAGCTTCCCCATAATTGTAAGGTTACATCAAGGTTCATCTTTAAGTCCTTACCTTTTTGCATTGGTAATGGATGAGTTAACGAGACATATTCAAGATAATATTCCTTAATGTATGCTTTTCGTAGACAATATAGTGTTGATAAATGAAACTTAGGAATGGGTAATTACGAAGCTTAACCTTTAGAGAGAAGTGTTGGAATCTAAAAGTCTTCTCCTAAGTCGGTCAAAGACAAAATATATGGAGTGCAAGTTCAGTGCAAATGGAGGCTCAAATGAGTTAGGGGTGAGGATCAGAGACCAGGAAGTACCAAAGAGCGACCGCTTTCACTACCTAAGATCTATCTTGCAAAAAAAAGGAGAATTAGATAGAGACCTCAACCATAGAAAACAACTTGATGGATGAAGTGAAAGAGTGTATCCGGCGTGTTGTGTGACTGTCGTATACCACTGAAGCTTAAAGAAAATTTTTATAGGACGATAATAAGGCCGACGATGCTGTATGGCACAAAATATTGGGCGGTGAAGTATCAACACGTACATAAAATGGGTGTAGCAGAGATAAGGATGCTTCGTTGGATGTGTGGGCACACAAGAAAGAATGATATTAGGAATGAGGATATCCGAGGTAAAGTAGGAGTAGCCGAAATTGAAGGATATATGAGAGAAAATCGGTTACGGTGGTTTAGACATGTGCAATGAAGGCCTATTGACGCTCCGGTTAGAAGATGTGACTACGAGACAAAGGTCCAGGGCTGAAGAGGTAGAGGAAGACCTAGGAAAACTTTGGAAAAGACTCTAAGAAAAGACTTAGAGTACTTGGATCTAACAGAAGACATGACACATGGCGTTCTAGGATTCATATAGCCGACCTCACTTCGTGTTGTTGTTGTTGTTGTTTCCCTTGGATTGGAAAACTGCAATGCAATTACTGTTGTGATTAGTAATTTACCTCCTCCTAAATATGAAAAATATGAGAAAGGGGATGTCAGCTGTAGTCGTATTTTTTGTAATTTTCGTGTATTTTAAGTGCATTATTGTATCATAATATATAATTGACTTACTTATAATTAACATAAAATTGGAGAATTAACCTCCTCCTAAATATGAAAAATATGAAGGAGAAGGGGTGCCCGGCTGCAGTTTCATATTTTTTAAATTTTTGTTTGTTTTAAGTGCATTAGTATACCACAATACATCATTCACATCTTATATTAGCATAAATATTGTTTATTGTTAACATTGTAACATTTCATTGATTTAAAAAATTACCCTATTATTTAAGGAATATATTCATTTGCATTGTACGAAAGAATTCTAAATTAAACAAATGCTGTGTTTTTGTTTAATTAATAAGAAAACGAAAGCATGAGTTTCAAAACCAAAACAGAAGAAATATGATATCCCAAAAAGTCCTTTTGGAAATTGAGATTCTAGATTTCTACCAATAAAATGTCATTGGAATAACGATCGTGGGCAAAAATCTCGAAAGGATTAGGCATATTTGCGATTTTTATTTTGTTCAAAAAAAAAATCTAGAAAGGATTAGGCATATTTGCGCTTTTAGACACTAACACAATGCAAAATTACCATTTGCCCGACGAACCAATTTTTGTCAGGTAAAGTAATTTTCGACAAGCAAAGCAACTTTACCCGGCAATTGGTCGGGTAGAAGTGGTCAAAGTTTTCGTTTTTTCAGAGACCTTTGCCCAATGAAAAAGTTTGATGGGCAAAGTATTCGTGCCAAGGAAAAAACTGGCGCGTAATATGCCAACTTTTGCACAACTAACCCTTCAAGTTTCGTCAAGTAAAGGTATATTTTATGATTTAGGGTTTAGGGGGGTTTACAATTCGTCGGACAATATGAAATATTTCGTTGGGCAAAAGTGAGGGACATTTTGGCATATTCCATTTCTTCGATGATTTTCACAGTCCACGAAATTTATTTGAACAATCCAACCGTCAATACAGCCGATATATAATCGGGGATGGCATACACTAAAAATCATCTAAAACAAACTTTCATGGATTAGGTAATAGAACGAAATCCTTTGGTGGTTAGAAACGTATCATTAGAATTTAACGGTTATATTAGCTTCGATTTTTTTTTTTTTTTTGCAACTACACTCCTCAACCCTAGAAGAGTACGATGAATGAACCCAATCATCAATTTAAAAATGTTTACACTAGTGGTTACCACAAAATCTAACATTCTATTTAATAGAAGTATAAAATAAACTCGAAGTGTTTGGTGAATCTATTGTATTGACGGGATAAGCAAGCTACGAAACTAATTTCAACGATCTAACTTTTACTGTAGTACGAGATCGCATACACCAAAAATACCTAAAACAAACTTTCGGGGATTAGGTAACGACGAAATCCTTCGACAATTGCAAACATATATATCATTACTATTTAATGGTTATTTTAGCTCCGATTTTGATGATTTTTCTGCAACTACACTCCTCAACCTAGAAGAGTACAATGAGTGAACCGATCATCAATTTAATAGAAGTATATAATAAACTCTAAGTGTTTGTTAAATCTATTGTGTTGACGGGATATGTACTCTACGAAATTAATTTCAACGATCCAACTGTCACACTTTTGTGAATATAGCACAAGATCGCATACACGAAAAATCAGCTAAAACAAACTTTCAAGGAGTAGGTAACTAACTGAAATTCCTCAACAGTTACACATGTATCATCATGAATTAATGGTTATTTTAGCTCTAATTTTGATGATTTTTTGGCAAAAACGTTGCTTAGGGTAAAACCACACACTAAGTTGACTTGATCATCAAATTGGACGATCTTTTAACAGTTGGAAAATAAATAAATAAATAAAATAAGGAAATTTCTTAAATTTTTGGTGTTTGGCTGATGAAAATTACAAAGTTCTTCGGCCAACAATACCAAATTCGTCGGGCAAACTTTAAAATTCCACCACTTTTTTCGTCAAATTAAAAAGTTTGCTCGACGACTACTTTTGTCAAGCATGTATTATGTTTTTTTTTTCTTTAAATTTCTTGCCCGACAACTTTTTCATTGAGCCAAAAAAAAATTGTTTTATTTTGGCAAACCCAACAAAATCCTGTCTTCGGGCTAAGTTGGTCAACGCATTTCAGGCAAAACATGTTTGTCTGACAAAATCTAGAATTTCGTCGGGCAACATTTTTGGCTAAGACCTTTGCGCAACGACTTTTGCCTGATGAAATTTTGTTGGGCAAAACCTTTAGCGACGAAAACCTTATTTTGTTCAAGACGAAAGGGTGTTTTTTTTTTTTTTGTAGTGTAATATATTAGGTTGCCAATTAACATCTAGTTTCTACTATTCATAAGCTTTAAGCCAAAGGGTAGTTGCATACATTGGTCTCATCGTCACACCTAGTACCTAGAAAACAAAGGGACAACACTATTTAATTTTTAAACAACCAGAGCTTTTTCTTAACAGTAGTCATTTTCCTAAATGTCGGTATCAAAATTTTCTTTTCTTGATAATAATGTTTTTTTCCTTCTGTAATTTGAAGGGTATCAAATGTTTCCAATAACTAGTATGGTGCAGCTGGCGTCAATCAGATGGTTGTACCAAGAATTCAACAAATGGAAATTTTGCAAAGAAAAGGGCTATTATCAATGAAGTAAGAAAGATACTTAAACGGAATGGATTTAATGCAATAAATATATCTGAAATTAATTAGAGAAGAGAAAGAGAGAGATCATTTTCTTGGGTTGAGAATTGTGGTGCTTTCTTCTTTCACCTTTATGTGTGAAACGAGAAAATTATCATTGTGAATGGAACACAAGTGGTATACCACATGTTTTAATAGAAGTGGTGAGAAATTTTATTTTTTAAGTTATTAACTTTTTGGCACACATATTCCACCATTTGTATAGTTACACGTGATGTACCACTTCGTATATTGGTCACACTGAAAAATCTCTCATGTGAAACATTTTAGGCAATACCTATATTTATGTAATTGTAATATTATATAACCGTACAAAATGGTCCCAAAATTTAAACACACTAGTCATCTCTTTTGCATTGGCTCTTTTATGGTCGTGGTTTATACTTTTGCCTTATTTCAGTTGCAGAGTGAGAGAGAGAGAGAGAGATGTGAATTTAGGGTCCCCCACACATGCCCGAGGCCCAAACCTAAAAGCCTTTAATGTAAATGCACACAATATATGGAAACACTCACTAATCTGTCTGCAAACTGCATGGGGGATAGTCTTGGCGTGATAATATTCAATATGCAAACAACACACAATCGGGACCACCCTCCTCCCTCTTAAATCCTCTTACATCTATTTTTTTTTTTTTCTAATTATTTTTTCTTAGCATTTTAGTCCCCAATATTCCATCTAATTCTAAATAAAATGGTAATTCCACTTCTGGCTCTATTTATACCCTCCTCCCGTCCTCCTTCTTTTGCCATCAAACCCTAGCTCTCTCTCTCTCTCTCAGAAAGGAATTTCCAGTGTGCATATGTTCTTATCATGCACTGGTAGCAGTTGAAGCTGCCAGCATGATCTTATAACTCCCTACTTCGTTTAGGGAAGCTCAGATCATCTGGCAGTTTCACCTGTTGTTGGTAGCATGAGACCATCAAAACCCTAATTCCGACATAACACCAATCCCTAGCTACTGAAAATAAAACGGTATTATTTCATGATCTCAATTAATTTATCTTGTCAATATATAATTCGTTAGGATATATAATTAATTCGGCTGGTTTATCGATTAATTACTTTCATGCTTGATCTGTTCTTCTATTTTTATGCAAAATTTGCACGGAAATGTCAGATATTTGGGGTTTTTAGGGTTTTTTGAATGACACAATTTGTGTTTCTCCAAGCAGTACGATGATTGCATGCTCCTCAACTAGCACTTTGGTGATCGAGCCAATACCTAGCCGTGCACTTTGTTGGATATTAGTTATACTACCGGTCGTACTCAAATCTGCCAATATCTTAAGATTTCATATGTGCACACATGTGTTCATCATCTCAACATGATTAATTTAATGGAGGTTTTCCGTAGTTAATATATATTGTGAAATTTGGTCATCTGATTATCTGAATCTTTTCTCTGGATTTAAAATTTTCAATTGGAGGTTTCAATAATTATTCTGTGTTTGTTGATTGGGAATCAAGCCCTAGCTTGGTTCTTGTATTCGTTAATGGTTAGGGTATGGTATGCAATACAGGCCAGTTTTCTAGAGAGAGAGAGATGGTACAGTGAAGTGGACTAGGACTACTACCGCTGTGCTTACACAGGTTGTTGCAGGAATAACAATGGGCTTTTGTATATGTTTGAATGCCATTCGACTGTGTGATAGATGGTCTTAACTTATGAGTACACACACACACACACACACACACACATACATATTATCTCAGAACGATTTATAGTTCTTATGAAATTCACTGGAATTTAAACAACAGGTGATGAAACTGCTTGAGATATAGGAAACACTGATATTACTTCAATTAAAAGCAGGAATGGTAAAAATGAAGTTTCTTTTTGTTAAGCTAGTATCTGGCTTGATGGTCTTGTTTCAGTGGTTGGATATATCATCCTTTTGAGCTTATAGGTTTATTGGATGAGTATATACTTGCTGTACATTTTCTGTTATTGTTTCAAAGTTCGCGTACTTCCTCTCCAAATTAATCTGATGTAGATGGAAAGAAAGGAGAAGAAGGGATTGGGATGTGATTACAGTGGCCCTTGGGGGACGTCTAACGAGACAAACTTTTTTCTATGCTGGCTATGTTGCAGCCAACTCTTGAGTACAGGCTGCAGTTTTAGTGCTCATGAGAAACAGAATATGCAGCCACAAGCATGAGACCTTCAGGAGCACGTACATGGCACAGGTACTCTGCCGCCCTGTGTCAATAATACAATGACGGGAAAATTTCTCTCCATGTAACATCGTATTATTGACACAAGATGTCACAATAGTAGTGTATCCATGTCATGTAAGTTTCTCTCCACCACCTGGATTCAAATTGAAAAGAAATATTTTATATTAGTCACTCCATCACATACAAACTAGACACAAAGATCGGTTCTGGCAAATTTCATTTCTCAGTAGATAACCTGTGAGATTGGCTGTATCTTCCTAAGTGCACAATGGGATAGCAATTGATGATGTAATTTCTCAACTGCGATCCCATGTGAACCAACTCTCCTCCCCCTTGGTTGCATAGTTAATAATGTAACTCTCTCTCTCTCTCTCTCTCTCAAGAGTTTCTCTGTATGCTGCTTGTTGGACTTTGGGCCCTCTCTTTTGGTAGAATGTACAAATGGAAAAGATTCCATGGAGTTTTCAGATTTCCCCGGAGAACCAAATATTCTAAAGCTTCACTTGTTTGATTCTCCCAACTCTTTCCAGACTCCTCATCTGTCAATAACCACTCATGAGAAGGACGTTAGTTAAATATGAGGTCATATGAGATGGACGATGACAATGGCTATAATGTGCCCAGCACAGCAGCTTGCTTCAGAATTCAGATGGGCATGCAATAAAATAATTATTACACCAATTAATTAATCTCGGCGCCTTAATTGTGTGATATGTGATAATTTTACATAGTCTAACATGCATTAATGTACATTATTGTGAACTCATCTGCTTGTGAGAAGATTAATATCTTATAACATGATCGACGGAAGAAAGAATCCAAAGAGGCTAATTGCCAGTATAAGAAGTAGAACCGGAAATGGGAAAAATGTGGGAGCATCATACCTAGGGTTATAATAAGTGTCTCACACAACAAAAAGATGACTAGATGTACAAAACTGCCACTGTACCTGACACAATATGAATAACGCAAGCTAATTTTACATTAAAAAATATTAACTTGAAAGTGGGAATCAGTATTCCATTTCATCCAATATTAGCAACCAAGTCACATCCATGATCCATCCGTTGATATGTATTTAGAAATTTGCTTCTACTAGAAATCATATAGATATATAATACAAATTATCAGCATAAGATGGTGGATAGGGGTGTCGCATAACCAAAAATGATATTTCGTACTGGCACAATAATACAAAAGATCATATATGCAAGGATGTTAATACAACAATATCACAAAGATTATACATGTCAAAGTGGTGTCATGTAGAAACGTTAAAACACATAGAGTGTGATCAGCAAGCAGAGCTATTCATAGACTCGAAGATATCTTGGCCCCCTCTTCAATCACAACCCCTTTAGAAGATATAGAGCAATAGTCGCAGATTGAGAACAAAATCCTTTACCTTAAGATTGTGGCTGCCAGATATAAACCCTACATTTGCCATTGATAAAAGACTTGGGATACCTTCACCTTGGCATCTTTTTCTCACCAATACTAGGTTCTCAGTTTCTCTCTAACAACATTACAACAACTAGGCTCTCGTGTGATAAAATAGTAAAATTTAGAATCTATCTTTGAATTTTCACCGTAGTTTATATTCGGTCTCTAAACTAAAAATTCGTCAATTAAGATCCTTGGATTTAACAAAACATTCACACTTCATAAAATTTTCCGTAATTTGATTGTGGCAGGAAATAGAACTTGCACTCTAGTTTAGATTTGGTCCCTTGTTGTCACCCTAGTTTATATTTATCAATTAACTTTTTACCCTTGTGTAGATTGTGTTCTTGAAAACATATCTAAAATTGGATATGTAAGATGTATATTTTTTGTTTTTCGATATGTAAGATCTATATGTGTGCCATATTATCAGACTACCAGAATTTCTAACTAAAGTTAACGCCAAGGACTAAAGGTGCATGTTTTGCTAAATTCAAATATCTCAATTAAAGGATTTTTAGTTATAATACTAGTTGTAAATTAGAGTGAAAAATCAGACTACAATTCTGAATTTATCCTCGGTAGAAAACAAAGAACGAGCAAGAAATGACATCTTTTTTTTTTTTAATTTAATTTAATTTAATTTTTTTATTATTATTTTTTTATATAACAAATGAATGTGTTAACCCTAAAGACAACAAGAGCAGAGCGCAAGAAAACAAGACTGGCGCCCAAATGCATAGAAATTGTAAGGAAACAAGCCCAGCAGCAGGAGAGCAGAGGTTGAGAGAAGTGGACCAAGATTGTCTGCCCTCCTATTTTCCATCCCTTTTCATTCCTTCCTATTTTTCTAGCGATTGATTTCATGTTAAGTTAATTTAATGCTCCAGATTTTGCCACCTCACACATTTTTCACTCTCCTTTCTTCCTCTTCGCTTCTACTGCTACATTCACAGACCAAGAAACATTTTCAGCTGCACAACAACAACATCCTCCACCAAGAATGCCATTGAATTACAATGGAGGGCTTATCTTCGTTCTGTGCATGAATGCACAATACACATGGTCCACAACATAATGGAGCATTCCCAGATTCAGTCACCATTTTTCAGAAAAACCCAAAAATTCAAACACCAAATTTTTACAAAAGATGGTTTTTTTGATCAATTAAAAAAAAAAAACCAGATGGGATTATATGCAAATTTTCAGAAACAGAGAACCCAGAATCCAGAGTGTTGGAAAAAAAATAAGAATTTATGAATTTAATCATCTGAAAGTCACGATTTGGGGATGAACAGATTAGAGAGCACTAAAAAAAATTGAAATAAACACTCGGGAACTGTGGCGATTGTGAATCGAGAGGCGTAGGCGGTGAAGAAATCAATGGGAGACTGGGAAGAAGAAATCCATGAGATAGAAGGAGATAAGAGGAGATCCAAAATGGGAAGGCGAAAGGGGAGAAGGGGAAGAGAGAGAGAGAGAGAACAAATCAAACCAAAACAAAACAAAAAATGTGGGCTGAGAGTAAAACTTTAACGTACAGTAACTAGTAACAGTACAAGCGTAAAACTTCTTTTGAATTTTTTAGTTTGGTAAAAAAAAAATTGTTTTTCATTTGCCTTTTCCTTTCTAAGAAAATGCTGGTGTTGGTTTGACTACATAATTTTTCATCACACGGATAGAATCGTTTATCACTTCGAATTAAAAACAAAACTGGAGAAACACTACATGATAGTGCTCCTCAGCTTCCATTTTTACTCAGAAGTTTGTAAATAATTTCATTTGAAATTTTGTGGTTTTCTAATATAAGAACTTATTTCCAAGAGATTTTGGGTTCAAAATCTTTTTCCCCCATTTTTTCACTTTAATGTTATAAGATATATTGTTTTTTTTTCAAATTTATAAGATATATTGCTTCTTTTTTTTTCAAATTTATAAGATATATTGTTTAATCCCAAAATTATGTGGTGAGCTAACATGATAGTATTTTAATTGTCAAAGGTCAATTCAGTTCCTAGTTGGTCCAAATATATGAACAAATGAAATATTATTACTCGAAAATGAGGGACTACACTTACAGCCCAAGGATCATGTTGCTATTCAGAAGCTTTAATTTGGCTTTCACAATGGATCCAAAATGGTTAAATGATCAAATATCGACAGAGCGATAGAATATCAACAGAGTAATTGATCATTTCAATGATTCAAATTTAAAAATGAGAAATTTTATTTCAATTCATATAACCTTTTTTTATACTTAATTTTTAAACTTGAAATGTGAATTGTCTTTTTTACTCTATTACATAATTACGATTTATCTTTAAACACACACTATTTAAACACACACTATTTAAACTCTACCATCACGCAATGTTTATCCTACATTTATTCCGGCTAAAACCTGGTTCACAGGATATCAAGGTGGATATATGAGGAGGAAGACAATAAAATCTTCTGAAGAAACAAGCTTATACTATGTCATACTCGACATTGGCAATAAGTGATCAATCTGCAACAGTCAAAATTTAACTTTTACGATCTCTGGCATTAAGCTTTATTGAGAGAGTCTAATGCTAAATTAAAATCAAATTACAGTTGTTGGAAGCATCGATACGAGCGGGATCACAATGCTTGAAGAGGTCCAAAAAAAATGTTGATAGAAAGGGTCTCAAGGTATGATATTATGGCAGACTAAGCTTGTTTGATATAGTTCCATAATTTGTTTGATCATGTGTTTAGTTTTATTCTTTCTTCTAATCTATTAGCTTGTAATAGCAAACCCCTCATGTGAGGTGATCAAGAAGCTCGAGAAGTCCAAGTTCTTTCTTCTTATCTATCAGCTTTCAAGTAAAATCTTCACCAAACTGCTCAATTTGGAATTTATATTTTGAATTGGTTTTGTGAGGGTAGTTTAGGTAGTAAATTTAAATTTAAAGAGAGACTAATTCTTTAATTAAAAGTAGGGTTTCTTTGGGGAAGTACTACTTGAATTGTAAGCATGTGCACTTATACTATCTGAACTTTCAATTTTTATTTTTTACTATTTGAACTCTCTTAATTGTTGGAATCTACCATCTACTTTACTTTCCATCCATTTTGCCGCTAAAACATGTCACATATACGAATATTGTCGTCAATTAACTTCATGAGGCTGACTAAGATACAAATTAGCTCCAAAATAATATAGCCTAACTCAATATGATGTCAAAATTAGGAGTTTGTACCACCCTAGTTCAGCAATTCCCTCCACAAGAATTTGAAAAATTAATATTTGAATAAATTAAGGTGAATCACACACCCACTCACTGTAAATGAAATACTATATTTTTGCATAATTTTCACTTCAACAACCCTTGCCAAAATCAAACCCGAAATCAACTTCTTCATTTCTCTTATGACCTAACTCCAACACTACTACAGGGAAAATGCCTTTTGCCTTTGTACAAATTGATTCCAACAAGCCCTAGAAAGTGAATTGACAAAAATATCCCTCCACGTGAGAATTGCATGACATGATTTAATGGCAAAATGGATGGCAAATAACATAGGTGGTAGATTCCAACAGTTTAGAGAGTTCGGGTGGTAAAAAATAAAGATTGAAAGTTTAGGTGGCGTATATGCTTGCAAGTTCAAATAGTACTTGGGCAAAATCCCTTTAAAAATAATATGGGTATAAAGAATAAGTTGAATATAGAAAGAGGTT
This sequence comes from Malus sylvestris, assembly GCF_916048215.2. NCBI lineage: Eukaryota > Viridiplantae > Streptophyta > Magnoliopsida > Rosales > Rosaceae > Malus > Malus sylvestris. The sequence continues at coordinate 17,082,308 of NC_062272.1, forward strand.
AACATAAATTCAAATAAAATTTGCACTTTTGATGAATTTCCCAAGAAAAAAAAATCTAAACAATTAACTTTGGCAATATGCATTTCTTATCGGGATTTCCTATGGCGGTCCAAAGTATTGGATACTCTACACCGTTTTAACAGGTTCTTTCTAACGATTATTTAAGAACCCGAAGTATCCTATGATCCAGAGGACTGGAGAATTGTAGTTTCTTATTTGTAGGTTCGATGTTAGAAGAGCTTATTGGGTTGAGAACTAACTGGTGATTTGCAGAAGTAATTGCAGGTAGTAACTAGCGATTCTTCTCATTCATGCTGAAATATGTACTTGTAAAAAAACTGCCAACTGGTAGTTTGAGAAGCATTTTTTGAAGCCTGAAGCAAAAATTTCCTAGATGTAAATTAGATTCATTAATTAACATTTCTTTACAGAGCCTACAACTGAAAGACTCCCCATAAGTGGGTCTACACTGCAGTGAACAAGGACCTGCTATCTATGGTGATCAAGGAACAACTCTTTCAACACTATAAATACTGATCTAAACTCAGAAACACCCTTTCTGTTCTTCCCTCCGCCGCTAGTTAAACCGGAAGACCTTGAACCCGCATAAAAGGTTTGTATGTGAGGAAGGAAAATTAACAGTGAACAATCATCTTGTGATTGCAGCGTCTTTTCTGGCTAATCTCGTTTCAGTGACCAAACCATCGACCCTCTTCCACTTCTAACAATAAAACATTACTCTCTTTACATTCTCCTTCAAGGCTGGTAATGGTCGCACTCCAGACTCGCCAGCAGCGCGTGTACCCTTAGCAGTGTGACCAGTAGAGCCATTCTCTTGCATATCTGGCTCCAGATAGAATCGAGCACGGAAAGCAGCCAAATGCGCATAGTATGCCGGAGGTACTGCAAAAGGACATAGCAGATAATTCAAAACCTTTTTCACCTAGAGCATGGCTTTATAGCAGAATTGATTATGCATGAGCAGAAAATTATTCGGCTACGTCACATGGAAGAACAATTACTTACCAACAGAGACAGAGCGCGTGCACCTTGCATATGTGTAACACAGGTTATTTGTCAATGATTGGATTCCATCAGCAGTAAAATTATTCTCATCCCAAATAACATGGTAGTGAGCTGGGCGACTTGTCCCCTGCCAATATAAGAAAAATATGCACACATTCAACTATCAAAGACTGTAAAATTTACAAAGCATTATAAATGGAAAATGCAACTAAAATTTGTTTAAAAGATTCTATGCGGTTACACCCATATGTTATTTGAAATTATAAGATCATAACAAGCGATTTTTTTGGAACATGATTGGTTCAGATTTTCTGGAATATGGTTTCAATGAGATTGAGAGATATATTTAATTTTTCCAGGCTTCCAATTCCAGGGCAGAACTGCAAAGATGAAAATTGAATACAATTTTCTACCTGAATACCAGCATGACTGCAGAGATAGAAATCATGTTCGGTTGGATGGCAAATCTTAGTATCAACCACAGTACCTGAAAGCAGTAAAATGATAAAACATTAGAGCACAAAACACTTTGTATTAGTCAAGAAGGTGCAACATGACAGACAGATGCAAGTTTCTAAGATAGGTTAACTTTACCAGGTAATATGTTCCCACTCTTGTCTATGCTGCTCCTGTCCCTATGGTTATTAGCAAATAATCGTGTGTGGTGCCGTTTTTGAACCACAATGAAAGTCACTGGTGGTTGATAGTTGGGTTCCAGAGAAGCGCATGCCTGTATGAAGATTAATTATCAATGTAATTTCCATTCATCTTTAATATATTGCTACCAGCCATAATGAAATAAAATATATCAATTCTCACCTTCCGGATTGCATCAAGCTCGTAAAGTAAGACTTGGTAAAATTGACCTTCACTTACACCATCCCTGCTCAGAATTATTTCCATCAAATTTAAGAACATGGCACAAAGAAAAAACAATGCAGACAGATAATCAAACTGTTTGTTACAAACACTGGCACTAGGAATACAAACATTTACCTGTAAAATATAATCCTTAGGGGCTTCTGTCCTGTTGCCTTCCTAAACGAAACCAGAAGATCCCTGGACAAACAGAATAACGTTAAAGATAGAATGTTAGCACCTAAGCAAGGAGAGCATTATATGCAAGCAGAAGATCCAAGGACCAAATTGGATTTCCATTAGTAGGGGAAGAATGCACTCTAGATTAAGAAAAGAATTGGCTGTAGACTTCTCGTACCGGATCATGCCACCACTGACTGTGCCACGAACAGGGTCTTGCCATGTTTTATACAAATCCTGTATGAGTTCCTGTCTGTGAGCTTGAGCACAAACTAATCCAGCATATTTGGTCACTTCGGGCCAGTCCTGGGAAGCTACCACCTGGATAAGTACAAACACCATTAGCAACGAAGGTTTCAACACATATTGCCAAAAGAATTTCTAGGTAATAAAGGATTTTACAGCAGCAATTGAGGGGCTGGAATCTTCTCCATTCTCAGGGTGAGTCACATCTGCTCCAAAGATTATGGTTGGTATATCACTGACCAAAGGTATCCTGCAGCTGATAGCATCCAAGAGAACAGTGTTTCTGCCACCCATCTGCGCCATGGACGTGTCCCAAAATCATCAGGATCCAGTAATTATAAGGGGTGAAGAGACTAGGTTTACAATGACACAAAGGAGGCCTTTATCTTTACCATAAAAATGTAAAAACATACAAAAAGAAAAAGGATGTTGTCATTCTCAACAACTGTCTCAAGTCATATATTGTAAAATGATTCACAGTTACCGTAGTATCATGCAAGATTGTGGAATTGGACAAACCTTAACATTTATCTTTAGGGAGACATTAGCCAAGTACTGTTTGCTGATCTTGAAAACATACTTTGTGAGACAGCATTGTGATATTAAACCGAGATCTGTTTCACATATTCGCTTGATATCACCTAAAATAGCAGAATCCGATTAGAACTACATATACAATTCCAGATCAAATCTCAGGTATAAAGCTTATTTTTAAGTATATCAAGGTCAAATATTAATGCAATATTCTAAATGAAATCACAGGCATGTATGACATACCATACAGGGACCCGTTGTTGTCAGGCAAAATGGCCAATAGGAGCTCTAAATCTTTTCCTTTGGTCTTGTTCATGGACGCATGATAAACATGCTTCAAAGCTTTCTCTACTTGTTCAGGCCTCGCATTGTAGATTGGAATTACAGGTTCTGAATTAAATTCCTACAGAATAGCAAAATACATTTATATCCCAAATTCTGAAACATGCAGAAATGACATAAGAGAAAACACTTTACATAAAAAATTGGCAGAAATAATACCATGCCAGATACTTGACACATTTGAGCAAGTTCACTGCAAAATCCACGTGCGACACTCTCTTGCACTCCCCTTGAAAAATTAATACAAGCCCACCGACTGACAGTCATTCCATTAATCATTTTCTGCATTACAAGAAGACAGGCAGCCAAAGTATTAGTAGTAGAACCATAGAACGGAGACATTATGACTGATAAAAACCTTGCAACACCTTAACAGATATTGGAGGAAATTATGAAATGAAATTTTTTAAACACGGTAGTGTAGATTGTACTACAATATCAGGGGTGATAGGTTGTACATGTTGAATTGATTATCTATTGGAACTGTTATTACCATGATGGTTCAATGGCCAATTTGACTCACTTATACATACTGAAAATGGAGTTATTACATTTACAAAATCAGAAAGGTAACCTAGAAATTTATGACAATTAGAAAATCAAGATTGCAATTGACAAGTGTGGTACCTTGTTCATCATATTCCACTGACCAACTTGAGGCAAACAATTCTTTTCTTTTCCAGTTTCATGATACTTCAGCTGCAGGTAAGGGTTCCTTGGGATGGTCAACATATATTTTCCAAACTTGCTACGAAAAATGAGAATATATACTAAGGAAAACGTTATTCACACACCCATTTTTACCTCCCACACACCCTTGTTAATTGTTCGCCACTGATCTTCTTCAATTCATTCAATCCAATGGCCAAAAATTGAGAGGGGTGTGAGAAGTAAAATAGGTGTGGATAGCACTACCCTATACTGAAACAAACTTTTCAAAGAAAAAAAAAATAGAGGGGAAGCATTACCCAAGGAGCAGGAAGAATTCGAGCTTCGACTGAAGCTAGTTTTTCACTGATTTTGATTCCAAACTCCTTCGCATAAGGATCTTGGTCATATGCGTTGTGTTGAACAGTCTGCTAGCATTTTAATTTCAAAAGGAAACAAAATTATACTTTGTATTAGCGTTATAGATAATATATTTCAAATATGTACTTTTTCACCATTTCCCAAGTGGTCATTACATCAAACTATCAGCCAATTTCACTATTATTATTTTCTCCTGAAAACCCCGACTGATACAGGAAATCTGTATTTCCTTGGGAAGAAAGTTAGGAGAGAAAAAGCAATTTAACTATGTTAAAATATATAAAAAATAAAAAAATCACCTGCAGGATGTCATTTTCACGATCCCTAGGTCTTTGACATGTAACCTTTAAGAGAGCAGTAATTTGCTTCTCATTCAACCTCTTTGTATACCGTTGCCCCTCAACAATTTTGCAGGCCTGAAAGAGATTAGAGCATGTAAGTTCCACATAAGAATTATGAAAAAGAAATTGTAATTAAATAATCACCGGGAAGATGAGAAGTTTTTAAGGACAATTACTCGCCTCCATGGGTAAATAGTTTGCCTTCTTCTGATTACCAACTTGAAGGCAAGGAAGATGCCCGTGTTGAATGGTGAATCCATACATCTCTTGGAAGTATTCAATTACGGACTTCATGGTCAAGTTCTCATCAACAGGAAACCTGAACAGACATAGCATCAGCAAATAGAACACTAGTAAAAATCGATCAAGAAAAGAAATTACAGCTTCTGGCCTTGCTTCCTGAAGATGGAAGGGGGGTGGGGGAGGATCCTCGGAAAAGGAAAGATTTAATATGGAAATGGGAAATATAGAGCAAGCCTTGGTTCTTGTACTTGTCTGTGTACAAGTACAAAACGAATAAAGCTGATAAAAAATCCAACCTAGAGTCTTCAAACTTACACTAGTTCTCTTGTAGGTTGAGATGTCAATCCTGAAACTCGATACTTTCTTCGAACACTCCCTCTGTGTGTAACTTCAACTTTCACACCTCTAAGAGCCTTTTTAATCTGGTAGACATTTAAATTAACGCTCTAGATTAAATTCGATATTATGGGAACAGAAACATATCACACCAAAAGTCTAAGAATCAAGTACCTTTACACGGTCAGCATCAGACAATGTTCTAGACAATACATCTTTGCCTAGAAGCTGGGCTACAAACTCTATTACAGGGAGAGGCTCAATAAACGCAGCTGAAGCCATATCTGCAAATGTGACGATAGAGAAACAATAAAAACAAAATATGTGAGAGATGATATGAGATTGACACAAACCATAAGTGCGTTCCTTTTGAAATTCAAATAACTTTAAATTCCTAACCAATGTTGAGGGAAAGCCCCATTTGGGTAGGTCTTATACTTTGGTAAAACCCGCACCACGATTCCAACCCCTCACCAAGCCGTTGTGGTGTTCTGATATTGGGTGAAAAGAAGGATCTCCCAATGGGGCAGTACCTTTACCAAACCAAATGAAGACCGGGTCAAATTAATAATAAAATCAATCTCAGCACCCACAGAACATAGTGCATTTACAGTTTGGTAATAAAGTAATACCTCTTGTTTGAGAGCTCTCTTAATACAATGTCAAGAATTTGGAGCGCTTCCTGTGGAGCATCAGCACACTTACCAGCCAGAAACTGGCCCAGATGATGCATGTTTGCTCGTGCAACGAATTTAATTACCACTTTATATTCTCTTTCTCTTCTGAAATATTAGGTAATCGGAAATTAGCTCCATTTGGAGATCATAACGACAAATTCCAATTGCTCATCGTATAGAAAACAAAACAAGACCATTGGAAATTTCCTAAACTTTATTGTTTCCAGTTTGTGTTAGGTATTATTATAATCCAAGTCAATATATAAGAGTCTACACTGAAACGGAAGGAAAACAGGAGGCGATGTCCTTACTTTCGGCCACTGATTCCATCCGGTTCATCAACAAGCTTAATATTGAACTCCTTCCAAGCAAAGGGCAGCTCACCAGCAGTGTACAAACTCTTTCTACCATCATAAGCAGGCAGTCTCATTCCTAAGTCAGATTCCTTGTACAACCTCACCAGTTCTGCCATGATAGCTCTGTTCAAAGCTCTCGATGCAACTTCAGGAGTTATGCTAACCTGCAAGAGTCGGATTACCGATGCCGAAAAGGCAAAAAGACATTAAGAACAAGATTTTAGTTCAAATTTAACTCTCATAAATGCCACAATAAGAAAAGGACGGTAAAAACAGTGCTTTTTTCAATTTCTTCTGCAATGCAAAAGAAATTATGAAAAGTAAAAACATCATAAACATGTTGAGTGTCCGATTAAAGGGCCCAATTTTTATGGCACAGCAGAAACATCAAACAAAAGAGCTTACATCATAATGGTTCAAGTCCTTCTCTGGTAACTCTGCAAAGAAATGGTTGGCCTTCACAATACACTTGATCCCAACTTGTCCATAACCAGGCCGAGGAGCAAAACTCAACGACTTGCTCGAAGTCGGAAACCCCATCTCCATGGAAACCGAGTTGCCACCATTTTCCACATAACCATTTGGACTAGTAGCTAGAGGAGCAGCACCACCCAAGCTTGGTGAGGCAGGTAGATGAGCCACAGCGCAGTGCCGCGAGCTCGGCCGCATACAAACATCACCTTGATCGGACTTCCGACCGCCTCTGCCCCTTCTTCTTCCTCTGTTTTTTGCTGGAGGTGATGTTTGGTTATGGAGTTTGGGGTTTTGGGGTTCCTGGGGTGGTGGACCTTTGCCATTTTGGGCAGTTTTCGGTGCCTTTTGAACTGGGTTCACTGGGTTCTGCAAGTGGGGTTTGATCACAAGGTGTTGCTCCGAGCTCTCCTTCTTTCTTATAGGCATGTTTGCAGAAGCACTTGGTCAAAAGGTTAAAACTTTCACCAGACTGCACAAAAACACAATGCCTTCCCTTCTAGTTGTTTCACTCAATTTCCAACAGATTTAGTTCCACTGGAAGAAAAACATACAGGAAGAAATGGCATGTCAGATCAAAAGGACCTCAATAAATTTCTTAAAATATGAATAAACGGTAAAAATATTAATGAGATTTCAATTTCATCAGAGTCTTGTACGCAAGGTAAAACAGTAGGGGTAAATAAATGAACAAGCATTACTATTCCTTTGCAAAAACTGAAACTTCAACTGTTCAACTCTGTTTCTGCGGATTTTGACCCCTCTAAAAATTACATGTACATACAAAACTGAATACCAAAACCCAGAAACCAGAAGAGCAACAGTTTCTTCTGACTTGTGATTTGCAGAGCCATTCAGTAAATAAAACCAATAAAATATAACAAATTAAATAAAAACATTCGAGCAGAAAAATAAAATAAAATCATAAATGCACAGACAAAACAGACTATTACCCAAAAACCCCAGGCGTTCCACCAAATGCTTCTATGAGCAACCCAATGGCCATGAAATCTCTTGAGACAAATAAAATAAAATAAAATAATATTATGGTGAATAGAAACTTGAAAAAAATGGAAAAACCCGAACCAGAGTCTTCAGCCTGTCTGGTGCTCAAAACTGAAATTTTGTCAAAATATCACATAACAAGGAATAAGCCCAAGCAGATAAAAACACAAGAAAATACATTATAAATACACACACACACACACACACACACACATATATATATACACACACACGCTTGAAAGGAAATATAATAACACTATTAAATTTGTGTGGGAAGATTTGAGACCTTGTGACTGCTAAAAGAAGTAGAATAAAAACACTGAGAAGAAAACAAAAATCAAGAACATATCCAAGAGGAAGGAATAAACATTGAAAGGGGCAGTAAAATCACTATCCAACTTAATGCCACACACAGAAATTAAACAAAATAAATAAATATATAAATATATATGTATAATGAGTCCATTAAATACACCCACGAAGTCCAAGAGAAACCCAAAAGAAACAAAGCTGGAGACTACTCACCAACAACCAACCAGACATTTAAACTCACTGAGCAGCAGCAGCAACTGTGAACGAGCTAGCAATTAACTCACTGAGTCGCTCGAGAAACAAATTAAATCAGTGATCTTCGGATTGAAAAAAAAAACTGGGGGATTGAAAGTTTTAAGGTTGGGATGGAAAGGGGACCAAAAGGGCAGAGATTTAAAAGATGGGTTATGTGGGGGATTCAGATTCAGAGAGAGAGAGAGAGAGAGAGAGAGAGTTTTTTGCGTCAGACAGATGGGGAGAGACGGGGGAGTGATGCGGATGATGATGAATCTTTATACACGCATGCAAGTGCTTTTGGTGTTTTCTTTATCACGTGTAAAAGGCTTGAAGACCTAATCTCTTTGCTTTTAAATATGGCTTCTTCCTCTCCCTCTCTCTCTCTATCTCTCTCTCTTCAGTTTGGGTTGTGTTCTGAACCAACAGCACTGCCTCGGGGACGCAGCAAAGACCATTTATTATAAAAAGAAAAACCAGAAGAGAGAGAGAGGGAGGAGAGAGAGAGAGTGGGAGGGAAATTGGATGGATGGAATGGAAGGAAATGGGCATGCGTCCAAAAGAGCACCGAGTATTTATAAAAGCAATCATACACAGAAGAAGAATAATTCGAACTTGCAGTCCTTGCAGACTTCTCCATTTCAGCTCTCTCTCTCTCTCTCTTCTCAGTCCCCACTGTCCAGTCCTATTTCATAATTTCTTTGTTTTTTCTTATTATCCATTTTTAATCCTTCATCAATTTTATATCTTTAATTTTTTTTATATGTAATGTTTTATTTATGTACCCACAACAACCAGAACCACAACTTCCCACTGTTTGGCTTAAGATTTATGGACAAGGATTGTCTGCCCTCTCATTTCCGGTGCCCTTCCGTGCTGTCCTGTTCTGTGTAATCACGGTTAAGTCACGTCTACATTTTATATTTTTTTTGTAAAGATAATAAGATAAAAATGAATAGTAATATAAAATGTTGACGTGGCTTAACTGTGACCATATAAACAGTAGGGCACCGGAAGTGGGAGGGCAGACAATCATTGTCCAAGTTTTATTCCAATCTTTAGACTAAAATTAAAATTTTAGGTTTTAAACTTTCCCAACTTGTTCTAATTATAAGGCAAGTATGAGTTTTAACTCAAAATTTATTTTTGAGGCAAATTTAGGCTAGGATACACTAGGTTAGTGGGTTGACCCCACCATATATGTGTCTTTTTTTAGTTTTATATTTATAAATTTATTGAATCCAACAGTAGAAAAACAGATCTAACAGTCTAAATTTAAATTCAACAACTAAAGTAATTAAAAAAATTATTTCATGTAATTTATATTCTTTCATAGTGTTCCATAAGTTTTATGGTGTCGGTATAATGATTATTTCATATTTATCGGAACCAAAATATTTTTAAGTTAAAATATTCATAAAATTAAATTAAAATAGTCTACATAATTTTTATTTTTAAGATTACTTTAAGAAAAAAAATATTATAAATTCATTCTTTACATATCTTGTGCTAGAAATTTAACCTAAAAAAATTGGAGCAAAAGAACTATTTCTGAATTAAAATTAAAATTTTTTTAGTTAAAATTTTTAAGTTTTAACCTAAAAACTAAAAATTGTAACTTTGATAAAACACTGTAAAATAAAGCCTGTAACGCTCCAGTCTATACATATATATAATATCTATGGGGATTAGATGAGGGATCAGGATCCTCTCCTGAACCGTCTTGGGCCCACCCAGCTTCTTTTTTCTGTGCTTTTCCCGCGGTTTGATGTTTGGACCTATTGCTCTGGTTCACTGCACTGAGGTCTACCATATTCATATGTTCGGTTTGAATATCTTAACACGAATATAACGTTATTTAATGGTTTGTGCCAATAATATAATATCATGTGTAATATTTTATATTGTATTTTTGCATTACTTATGAGTATTGGTATAAAATATCTGACGATGACAATGTATTAATATCATAAAAAAAAATTTCATTTGCTTAAATTTTCTTTTCTTTTTAATTATCTTTTTGTTAAAAATTGTGATATGATTTGGCAACTACTGTTACATTTAGAGGTGAGCCATATTTTCCCTATCCACTATTTATGTATAAAGCTTGATCTTGAACTCTTCTTGATATTTTGTTGTTCAAAAGAGCAACAATCATTAAATAAACTAAAGTATTACAATTGGGCACAGCCAACCAGCCCAATAAACAGATAGGCAAAAATTCGACTTTCAGGCCGGTACCTGGTCTTCGGTTCCGAGATCAGTAAAGGCAACAGCAAAATTTGTAACGTCGTATTAATCAGTTTGGACCGATAGACCCCATTTTGGTGGTGAAAATTTTGAACAGGAATGACCTTCCTTACCCCTCTTAGGTTGTATGTGTAGTGCAAGTGTAGGACTGACGTGTTAGCCTATGATGGCAGCTAGGATGGCAATCTGACCTGTCAAACCCGTTCCCCGTAGATAACTGATCCAAACGATTCAGTTTTGGGGATTTTAATTTCGGGTATTTTATGGTTATGGGTAACTGTCGGGTAAATTTTTTGGTTTCGGATTTGATTATAGTTATTGGGGTATCTGCCCCGAACCCATACCCGAAACCGAATTGCTTTGAATTATAAAAAAATATATCAATATTTATTATATAGAGAAGACAGTTATCAATAATCATTAATAATATAAATTATATTCTTATCAATTATTAATAGTATTAATCTTGTTTTTAACAATATTTATCACATGCATTGTTTTATCAATTGTACTAACATTTGCCTACACATTTTGTGTGCATGAACACTTTTTTTTTTTAAATGAGAAGGAGAGAGGGAGGGAGAGAGAACGTGGGGGGGGGAGTGGGAGGTTTTAGTTCTTGGTTTTTTTTTTTTAAATGTTAGAGGTATTTTAACATCGCATGTAGGTGATGCTTCAATAAAAAAATAGTAAAATTTAGACCTATGAAATTACATTATTGCCCATCATTTTTTTTTGTAATAGAAGGCTAAATTGTCTTTTCACCCTCTTTTGGTTGACAAAGAGGGTTTCATTAATTAGTAGAGATTAATAACACTATTTAGTATTTAATATTTAATCTTATTTAATATACGCTGTATATACATTGTATCAGTAATCTATTTAATTTTTTATTTAAAACTATTTAATTAATAATATAAAAATATTATAATGGGAAAAACAGTTGCCCGATAGAAAATCCATTACCCAATGGGTTCGGTTATAGGGAAAACCTGTTCGGGGATTCTACGGTTTTGGATTTGAGGAAAATAAACAGGTTCGGGTATGGGGATGGCACATCTGAACCCTACCCGCCCCATTGCCTTCCCTAATGGTAGCGTCTTGTAATCTTTGTGCCCTGCTTGCTTCTTATTTGTACCGTTGTTAGACTTTTCTTAGCTATCTTTGTTCATCGACTTCTAGCCCTAATAATGAATTTCCATTTTAACAGAAAAAAATCTCACAACAAATTGGAAGAGCTAAACATGCCTAATAGATAAAAATAAAATAAAGAGATTAAGCAAAACCCTAGTTTTTATCTTGCAAAGGCAAAGCGCACAACCACGAACATCTTATCAGCAGCCATCAAGGCAATCACACTGAAGAAAACGACCAAAAGGTCAATTCGACCAAGACATCACAACATAAAAGTTACAAATCCGTAGCCAAAAGTGCACCACAATCAAATTTCATCACCAAGAACGTTGATCCAAGAGAGGTTCTAGGATTTTTACACAAAGAGAGAAGTTCACTTAAACTCTACATGGTTTTATATGATGTAAAGTATAAGGGCATCAATTCCACATAAACAAAAGGAAAGTATAAGGCATTATTGGCATTTTCAAGTAATTTTCTCTCAAACAACTTAAGAAATTATGTCAATCAATACAACTTTTTCGTAAGTGATGGATTCTACCAATAAATAGAGTTTTGTTTTAATTAATTGGGACCCGAGTTTAAACTAATGGATACATTTCCATATAGTAAAGTGAAGACGCCTACAAGGCAACCAAATCGCCAAGTTCAAAACGACAACAAAACCAACAAATCAAAAAATAAAAATAAATGAAACTACGATTTGGTAATATTCTTTTTCACTTATAAATTTTACTTTTTAGCTCGAATCCTGTAAATTGCGAGTTCAATACCAAGAAATAGTTACTCGCACACTACATCGACATCTTGAAGGATTTACCCTTAGGTTGTGCTCGGGGCGGGAAGCCACCTTAGAAGCACATGAAGACTCGGTTGCTTCATTTTCTTAGTTTTGGAGCAAGAATTCCAATGCCCAAAAAAAATAGCGAAGGGTTTCGACTTCGTATCATCACTACAAAATGGACAGGCAGCCAGGCTCGTGGTTTTGAATCTTTGATGCGTAGGGATATACGGTGGTGTTGGATTTGTGGGGCAGACAAAACACAGAGGAGCAGTGATTGTCAATATGGTGGTATCCTGGTCTTGGAGGAGGTTGGGTCCCAAACTCTTGTAACATCCTTTTTTATGGTGGAAATTCAACCAAGTTTTATTAATCATTATATTTTGGATGGTTGTGATTGGGTGGGTTCGGTTTGATTATTATTGATTATCCTTATAACCTACAAAGATTGATCATCTTATTCTCCACCCCAATCAATTCGGATTTTGCTTACGAGATCAACATTAAAACGGTCCACTAATGATCGAGTCTATCACCTCTCTTTTCAAAACCTATCCTTAAACTAGATTCATGGTAAATCGATGTACTTGATTTCTGTCTCTTTTATTTACTTTATGTTTATGTAGGACAAAAACTTCGATCTTTTTCCAAACCAAAATCACTTTCGAATTTCTGAAAAAAGAAATCACTTTCAAGTATACGGGGTGAATCCAAACCGAGGAAGAAAATGTTGAGAATCAAACTTGTCGTGCATCTACTAGTGTGCAGTTGCAATATAAATTAGTGTATAGCTTGTAAATTCTTTAGCTTTTTAAGTGAGGCATTTCAAAACAGAAATTAGCTCGCACAACTAAGGGGCTTGTAGTGATCTGCCAAGCCATGTTGTGTGCATGTCGATAGATGCCAACAATTTACAAGAGAGCCTGTCGACTATGCTGACAACTACCAGGCAAGCATGTTGACAGATATTGAGCCCCCTTGAGCCTTACTGAGTGATGTTAACTTGTTTCAATTGCAGATCATAAGGAATTCAAACAACTGCTTCAAATACAGTATCAGGAAGTACCGCTTGTGGAACCTCGATATCCACAGGTTTATTAGCTAAATGGCAATTGGCACATACAATACAACCAGTCACTTCTCGTGGATTTTCATAACCCTGCTATGCAAAAATAGGATATGCATTTGAAAGGGGTCGAAATTTGCTAAGCATGGCATTTAATCGAATACTCGTGGACACTCTGGGTTGCGTACCAAACATTCAAAGGGTCCTAGAAGACCTTCCCAATGTTTTTCCACCTCCGATGGGTCCTAGGACCACCATGGTCCCTTAATGAGTACGCCCCTATCCATGTGGGTGTGGGAAGGAATGAAACACTTCTTAACAATCAGACGTTTGCTCAATCCTGTTTTCATTTCATACGATTGATTATTTTAGAGTTCAGAACCACAATATTTAGAATTTACTCCTATTTATAAATGATTTATAAATAGGAGTAAAAATAAGATTTTTCTAATGCTATGCCTTGCACAAACAATCTATGACCACTCGAAAATAAACAAACAAAACGTAGCATGTTTCCCCACGTGCAATTTTAAATTTTTTGTATTCTCCACCTCACAAATTAATTTATACCCTTACGTTGATAACCAAGAACTCAAAATGTATTATCGTTGGTGAATTCTAAGATATGATTTGGATTATTGAAACGAAAACAATTTAAGTTCTTCACCTCCATATACAATTGTAAGCTTGCAAACCATATCCATATCTGTATGTGACACGTACCAAGCAAAAACCCTAACTTAATGGGATTGGGAGAGGGATCCGGCTTCTCTGCCCTCCCACTTCTCATACACTCTCATCCCCTCCTATTTTGTGCCTTCATGGTTAAGTCACGTCAAAAATATTGATTTTTTTATAGAGATAATAAGACAAAAATCAATAGTAATATAAAATGTTAACGTGCCTTAACCGTGACCGTACAAATAGGAGAAAATGGAAGTGTATGAGAAGTGGGAGGGCAGAGAAACTAGGTCCTTGGGAGAGGACCACTTGCACCCGCCATGGATTTCCAGTCGTGAACTCATCAGAAGATCTCATGATGTATTAGTAGTCTGATCCCACTCCTCATGGATGGTGATCGGTCGCATGCTCGCAGTATTCCATAATACAATAAATGCATCAAATCATTGCTCTCCCATGCAAAAAGAAATAATAATTCGTCGTAAAAAAAAAATAATAAAAAAAAAAATAAAAAATTAATAATAAAAAAGTGAGAGATGGGTTTTGTGGCTGTAGGTTTGTCTGAGGATGGGCATTTTTTGTTTTGGCATAGGTAGGTTTTGGAATTTTCCCATTTTTCATGGTAAGAAAGGATTTCTAGTAGAATAATAGGGACAAGGTGAACTATGATAGATGGGCAAACTTTGTTTTGTTTTGGGGTCCGTATTTGTTTTTGGGTATATTCACGTTTTACCCTCATTATTCACTCATCACTATGTGTTGTTTTGTTGCGTTTGTGGACAAGATAGAGGGATATTTGAGAAGAGAAGAAGAGGAGGAGGAGGTGGTGGACCTGGTGGTGGTGGAGGTGAAGGTGGAGGTGGTGTGGGGATGTGTAGGGGGGGGTGTTCCCGAGTAAAATGTTTGGACGAATGGAGGAGGAGGAGAGTACGTGTGGTGGGGGACCAATCTCCAGGATATGTGAATTTTGCATCACATTCCAAGGTTGCATGCACATTTTTTTGCACTGCTCCATCGCTGCCTATAATTCCACCTATCTCAATGTTGAGTGCTTTGTTGGGGACATCATGTTTCTTTCAAAGACCCACCCCTATTTCCTTTTGCTTTAACCTACATCAGGAGCACATTTTGCAGTGTTACTGTTACCTCCGTCAACAGCTTCATACTTCAGGTGCTCATGTTTGTGATGAGAAGGGGATGCTACCGTCTTTTTCAGTCAGACCTTTTTATTCTTTTTTTTTTATCTTTTTTTTTTTAATTTTGCAATATCGTACAGGGATTGAATCGTCTACTTTCTGGTTCACCATTTAATTTTTATGTTCTCTTTCTTATCATGCAATGTTCCACAATAATTGAAACAGTCTACTTTGTGCACCATTTGAAAACTAACTCTAAAAAATCAACCAAAACAAACTCGTTGAACTATTCAATTAACGAGCAAGTGACTCTTTACCACAGTGGTGGAAATGTATAGAGTCCTTACATGATGACATTGGTTTGAACCCCGTCAGTGGCTAAACTAACATCTAATTTAACAAAATTTATCATTTGACAAAAAAAAAAAGAAACTATACAATTAATGATGTCAAAACTGAAATATTTCTAACTTAATACATAAGTTATATATTTATTAGATAACCCATTGGACAATTGAACAATTTCGAATTTAAACCTAAATCATAAATGGTTCAAATTCTCGCTCAAACCCCAAGAAGGGTCGTGGGTGTTTCTTCACGCAAGCGGGATCGTGTTTTTTTTTTTTCTTTTCTCATTCCCCCATTATATAGTTATCTGATTCCCATGTAAAAGTTAACTCAGTCTCAGGACTCTCAACTTTCAAGGTGATATGAGAAATGAATCTCATATATCAGATCACTCTTCAAAGATTCTTTGCTCAACTGATTCCTCCAATGTATTTCATTTTTTTTCTTTCCATATATATACAAACTAAAAGGTACGTAACAATACTACTGTTGTTATAAACTTCTAGTTTAAATGTGACTGTGTAAATCCTTGATTATATTTTATTCTAATTATTTTTTCCTATATGGACTTGTATTCCTTGGACGAGAAGGATTTCTTCTCCATTTTATTACTATAAATAAAGGCACTGCATAGGGGGAATAACAACATCCTCTACACATTCTTCTACACAACCCTAAAAAACACATCTCTCTCTCCAATCTCTATCTCTGCCGCCGGCCCCCTTCCCTTGTCAAATAAAATAGGCTACAACACGTTATCAGCACACTCCTACCGCTACGTTAGGAATGTGATGTGAAAGCTTTATGCATCAAACCAGTTCATCCAATATCATCACGTAATCAGGTTCTTCAAAAACAACGATTTTTATCTTGATATTTTTGCAGCTGTAATAACATGAACATTCACCATAAAGCATGACCCAACTTTACGTTTTTCAAATTTTAGATTCTACATAAATTGTGTATGCATTTTATTTATAATTGTTGAATTATGTGAATTTGATATTTGCCATGAATTGCATCAAATATATGTTCATTCATTAAAATTATTTGTATATATGCATTGAATTAATCTGGAATTGAAAAAAAATATAAAAGATTTTGTTTAGGGTTTCGTCGTAACCCACCTATGTCGATGGCCACCCCCATTTCTTCCCGAGCTAAGAACCCAACCCTGGAGCCACGGCTCCAAGCCTAAAACCTAGACCCAACGCTAGAAAGCATTGCCCACCATGAAATCGTTAAGTAGCATGGCCTACAGCCATGCCCAACCACCTCCAGCTACCCCTTGACGACCTGAAGTCGTCATCGACAATTTCTTGTTTACAATTCGATTTTTTTTCTTTGAAATTATAAGAAATTCCTAGGGTTTTACTACGTTGAGAGTTTTCCCCTCTCCGTTCAATTTTATGGGTTGTCGTTGAACCCACAGCCTTCCCCGTGATTTTTTGCACCACGACACAACAGCCTGAAGCGGTGGCGCCGGTCTTCTTCTCCGGTGAATTCACCCAGCTTGCGCTGGGGTATCTGGATCAAAGCAAACCCAAGCCCACTTGTGCTTGACCTATTCCTTGGCAAGCTTCAACCTTTTGTGCTTAAACAATCCCATCAGCCCTTATTACAGAGCCTAGCTGGCTTCTATTAGATTCGACCCGCAACACCAACCTATGTTTTGGTGTTCCTATATCCCCACCGCAACAGAACTCAACCCCCGTAGGGCCCTCGGTGTTTTCTGCACTCCAGAGCACTAGATCTGTGCCCTTTCATGAGCCTTCATTTGGATCCAGCCCATATAATTGGGCCTGCTTATCGAGCCCATCTCATTTCCTTTTTTGCCTTCGGCTTGCAACCCACCCTAGCCTATTTTAGCCTAGTTCCTGGGCTTGGACCTCACGATAGAAATTTGCTCAGCCCACTGGTAAGCTTTAGCCCTTTATTTTGGGCCTTGAGTTTAATTGCCTAATTATTTTAGGCCCAATGGGTTTTATAATTTTTCACCCACACTTTAAATTTGGCCTGAAGTCCAAATAATTAATTCAATTATAATTCTAGACCTGAAGTTCCATTTGCATATTTTCTTGTTGCATATTTCTGTATATATGTATTTGCGTTTGTCTGCATGAACATATGAACCTGAAGTTCATAATTATTTCGAAACCTTAAGTTTCTAAAAACATTCAGTACCCTATGTTCACACCCAGAACGGTCTAGCAGAGGCATTCATTAAGCGCTTACAAATGATTGCTCAATCGTTGGTCATACGTACCAAGCTTCTTATCACTGCTTGTGCTATGCAATATTGCACGCAACCATGTTGGTCCGCTTGAGGCCTGTTATGACCTAACCATATAACACCCTTTAGTTTGTTACCAGATACGAACCTGACATATCGCATCTGCGCGTTTTTTGTTATGCAATCTATATGTCGATTTCGCTGCCCTTACGTACAAAAATGGGGCCTTAGCGAAGAATGAGAATCTATGTCGGATATGATTCTCCTTTGATTATTTTTTACTTAGAACCTTTGACAGGCGATTTGCTTATTGCTCGTTTCGCGGATTGTCACTTCTATGAGATAATCTTCCCGTCGTTAGAGGGAGATAAGAATGTCAACGTTCCTAAAGAATGACACGAATTATCGTGGATGACTCCCACTTCGTCTCATTTAGATCCCCGCACCGCTCAGTCTGAAATTGAAGTACATCGCATATTAGATCTCCAAAGCATAGCTTAGAGCATGGCAAATGCTTTCACCGATCTAGCGCGAATGACAAGATCACATATTCCAACTGCGAATGTGTCTGCAAAGATGGATATACCAAATGTACGACGGACTTTCCTCTTGGAATCCCGCCAACTTTGGTGATCCATGTACACTAACGACTAGCCAATCATCTGCCCCTACACATAATCATGGTAGACCTCTTGGTTCAAAGGATTCACACCCCCGGAAAAGGAAACCCACGTCACAGACACCTAAAAAGCCTACTATGAATCTGACTGTCACTTACTCATTCTATCCAACTCATGAGGAAATTCTAGATTACGGAAGCATTCTTGAAGAGACGAATCCACCTACCGAGAATCGTGAGATTTCAGTCTATTATGCTAGCTTTGATGATTTGTGGTGCAGAAATGAGATGATCGTCGATGATGTATTTGCATATCCAGTAGCTACTGAGATCATGTTGAGCGATGACATTGAACCACGTTCTATTGATGAATGTCGATGTAGAACCGATTGGTTAAATTGGAAACAAGCAATCCAAGTCGAACTCGATTCACTTGCGAAATGTCAAGTGTTTGGACTTGTAGCTTTTACTCTTCCACATGTGAAACCCGTTGGCTACAAATGGGTTTTCATTCGGAAGCGTAATGAAAAGAACGAAATTGTGCGTTACAAAGTTCGTCTTGTGGCGCAAGGCTTTTCACAACACGCTGGGATAAACTAGGATGAAACTTATTCACCCATTATGGATGTGATTACTTTTATCTACCTTATCAGTTTAGTAGTTTTTGAAAAACTGAGTATGCAGCTGATAGATGTAGTAACTGCATATCTCTAAAGGGATCTTGATACAGAATTTTATATGAAAGTTCCCAAAGGACTTACATTAATTGGATCAAATATTTCTAAACCTCAGAACACGCTTTCAATTCAGCTGAGGCGTTCATTCTACGGTTTAAAGCAATCCGGAAGAATGCGGTATAACCGTCTAAGTGAGTATTTGACTAGTCAAGGATATGTGAACAACGAACTATGCCCTTGTGTATTCATTAAGAAGTCACATTTCGGTTTTGCGATTGTTGTAGTATATGTCGATGACATGAATCTTATAAGAACTCTTGAAGAGCTCGCGAGAACTGTTGCGCACTTGAAGTCAAAATTTGAGATGAAAGATCTAGGAATGACTCGATACTGTCTCGGTCTCGAGATAGAGAACCATTTGGATGAAATCTTAGTACATTAAACGAACTACACCCAGAAAGTGTTGCGCCACTTTAACAAGGATAAAGCCTTCGAGTACTCATATGGTCGTACGATCGCTAGATGCAAAACGAGATCTCTTCCATCCAAAGGAAGATGATGAAGAGATTTTGGAGCTTGGAGTTCTTTATCTAAGTACGATAGGCTCTTTATTGTACTTAGCTCAATGCATTAGACTCGACTTCTCCTTTGCTGTTAATCTTTTGGCAAGATACAATATTGCACTAACACGCAGACACTAGGCTAGTGTTAAAGACATTTTTCACTACCTTAAGGGTACTACAGATTTGGGCTTAAACTATCCCTACGAATCCTCGAGTGACGCCGCACCCCTCTTATCTCGAGTCGATTATCGCCTTGTTGGTTATACCAATGCATGATACTTATTTGATCCGCACAAGGTGCATTCTCAAATGGATTATATCTTTACCTTGGAGGCACCGCAATCTCTTGGAGGTCAACTCAACATACCTTAGTTGCCACTTCGTCTAACCATGCTAAAATTATTGCCTTACACGAAGTAACTCGGGAATGCTTTTGGTTGAGAGCAGTTGTGGGCCATATTCGAAGCTTCTGCGATCTTTACCCTGTCGTTGATGCCGATGACGATCTATGAAGACAACGCAGCATGCATAGAACAGCTCAAGAAGGGTTGCATCAAAGGAGACAACACCAAACATATTGCACCAAAGTTCTTCTTCTCATATCAACAACAAAAGCATCAAAAGATTGAAGTCACGCAAATCCATTCACAAGACAATTTGGCCGACCTCATCACCAAATCACTACTAAATGCGACGTTTCAGAAGCTTGTTCATGAAATTGGTATACGTAAAGTTTCTGAGTTGTAACATTGCTAGTTCTCTTTGGAATTATATCAAACTCAGGAGGAGTATCCTAAAGTATACTTGCTTGATCTTAATGTACTTTTTTTCCCTACGATTATGGGCATTTTTCCCACTGGGTTTTTGCTACCTAACTAGGTTTTAATGAGGCACCCAACTTGGGTTGATCATATCCCTGATGTTGTCTCGTGGACATTTCATTTGACTTTGCATTTCTCACGCATTTTTCCTTAGACTATGGGTTTTGTCCTTACTTGAGTTTTTACCATACCCATAGGGTTTTTTGTGAGACTTACTTCCTTATGCAAGTTCCTACCTTATTGAGAATAGTGTGTTCCCAGAATAGTGTTGACGAGTCGACTTTCTCAACCTCTACATGATGCTGAATCAACTTGAGTATTCACACACTCAATGGAGAGTGTTATAAACTTCTAGTTTAAGTGTGATTGTGTAAATCCTAGATTAGATTTGATTCTAGTTATTATTTCCTATATGAACTTGTATTCCTTGAAAGAGAAGAATTTATTCCCCCTCTTATGACTATAAATAAAGGTACTGCGTAGGGGGGATAACAACATCCTCTACACATTCTTCTACACAACCCTAAAAATACATCTCTCTCTCCAATCTTTCTCTTTGCCGCCGACACCCTTCCCTTGTCAGATAAAATAGGCTACAACAACTGCTATATAAACCTTAAGTTTTTGCAACTTCGATTTCTTTATTTCATGAAAGTTATCTACTTAACCCTTTTTTTTTTTTTTGAAGACAAGGTTCACACACACCCTCACATATATAGATAATTTATCTTTAGCTAAACAATAACGTGTTATGTTGTTCAAGAATCCTTTTAGACATATATATAACCAGAGTACGAGTTTGAGATACTCATTAAGATTTAAAAAGTGAATTTAAAAATTAAAATATATATATATAACCTGAGTATGAGTTTGAGATACTCGTTAAAATTTAAAAAGTGAATTTTTTTAAAAATCTAACAACATAAAATGTTTATATTATTAGTACTTTTATTAGCTTGAATGTATAGTCTCCAATCACGTGGTATTATAAACATCTTATGTTGATAGGTTACATACATAATTCACTTCCATAAGAGTATCTCCACTAGTGATTTCCTTCTGGATTAGATGAATTGCATTTGGGGTTTGCCCCCGAGTGGAGAAGCATCAGACAAAATGTCCCCCCTACGCGGTGCGTGACAAAGCCAAACGTTTCCTTCCTAATCAGCTCGTGGGTTCTCCAGTTGAGGCTTGAATCTGAGGTTTCGTTCATGATTCTGGGTAGGGGCGAGTAAAGAGGGAGAGTACACAAGCAGAGAGAGAACGCAAGCAGCCAAAGTGATGGTCTTAGCCAATCCCATAGTTTTATGGGGATCTCGCTAAGATCGCCTAGCAAGGTCTTTAGTCGAGCCGAGTCCTCCCTAATCTCATTAAAGCAAGGCCCGCAAGGTAACAAACACAAACTACCCTAATATTTAATCCAATTCAGTCCAGTGTGGGGAAACAAACGCCCCCTATAAGTACAAATAAAATACCGGACTCCTACAAATATCTTTTAATACGTATCACTGAGTGGTTCAAAATATCAACGGTTTAAATCTTTCATAAAATTCATACAACTGAGTAGTCTAGAATTATAGCCGAACTCCAAAACTACAATGAAAGATTTAGGGCATGTTTGGTATCCTATTTGAAATTTTTTTATCATTTCTCGAAACATTTCTTAAAAATATTTCTTGAAAACAAGCTTTTTTAAGACTAAAAAACTTAATTGGTTTGCAATTTAAATTTTTTAAATCTTACGACTTAAATTACACAAAGAGATCTAAAAAGAGGAGGTCGCATGAGAGGGAGAGAGAGGAGAGAGGAGGAAAGAAAGTAAGAGATGATTGAAGGAAAGAGAAAGAAGAGAGAGGATCGAACAATACAGAGAGGAAGAAGAGTGAGAGAAAGAACCCAGAAAATGAAGAGAGCAGATTGGAGGGAAGACGAAAAAGGTAAAAATAAAATAAAAGGAGAGATGAAGAAGAGAGAGAGAAAGATAGATTTGGAGTGGGAGGGGAGGAGGGAGAGAAAAGAAATTAGTGAGTTTAAGTTTAAAAACTCTAAAAACTCACTTTTTATATTTTTAGAGACTAGACTATATTTTTGAGTTAGTCTTGAGTTCAGTTTTTTTAAATAGTCATACCGAACAAGTTTTTTAAGGCCTAAAATTTGAAAATTGTTTTTGAGTTTAAAAAATTGAATTCAAGTAGAGTACCAAACATGCCCTTATATTTTTGAAATAACAAAAAAATGGCCAAATCGGATAAATGATCTATGTGGTCATAAGGTATTTGAAAGATGGCCCATGTGCTAAAAAAACTCGGATTTAAACCCCTGTGGTGTACTTCGTTAGCAAATTTAGTCCAAAAGTGATTTTTCCGTTAACTATCTATTAATATATGGGTAAAATTGTACTTTGACATGTGCACCTTCTTTTTCCTACATCTCCCCTTCGTGCAAGAGAAAAAGGAGAGACAATTTTCAAGAAAAATAAGATACGGTGAGACCTCACCTTTTATCCACAACAAAAAACCCATAAATAATTTACGATTAATAACAGACCTGTCGCCTAATTACAACATAACAAATCAATAAAAAAAATATTACAAAGGGCAAATAATAGAAAATGAAGGAAAATTAACAAGCAATCAAAGAGTAAAGTAGAGAGAGAAATGAGGTTGAAGGTAGAAAGCATTACTTTCTCTTCTTCCTCCATGCCTTCTTCTTGCCTCCAGTAGCACGACACTTGTGCATCGAGTCACATGAGATACCTGTATATTATCACATATACAAAACTGGTGAAACACATACAGAAAGAGTGAAAGGAAGAGAGAGAGAGAGAGAGGGAGGGGGTCTGAGTGGTATCCATGGTTCCGGAGTGAGAGAGAGCTTCAGCGAGACCTCATCCTCCTCCTCCGCACTTCGCGCAAGAAAAGGGAGAGACACGGTGCCCACCATGGTTGCAGTGGTAGCTCTGTGGAAAACTAAAAATGATCTCTCATTTTTCTCTTGCGTGAAGTGAGTTTGGGGGTTTCGTAGGGGAGATGCAGGAAGAAGAAGGTGCAAACGTCAAAGTACAATTTTATCAATGTATTAACAGATAGTTAATGGAAACATTACTTTTGAATTAAATTTGCTAACGGAGTACATTACAGAGGTTTAAATCCGAGTTTTTTTGGCACATGGGCTATCTTCCGAATACCTTATGACCACATCGATCATTTATCCGATTTGGCCAAAAATATTCAGAGATATATCTTAAGCCAATTCCTTGCTGCTGGGGTATTTGCGACCGTCAATACTCAAGGCAGCGTGCAATTCACAATTGAAAAAGAAACACAAGCGTGCAGTTCCCGTGCAATTCCGTCCAAAGTGCTCGTGCTCTCCATAGCTAGTATTTAAATTGCATTCCTTGTGTATCTTTATTTATTTTAATTGCATTCCTTGTGTATCTTTATTTTCTGCATCATTCAATCATTACTATTACAATTTGTTGTATAAATGCTTTTAAATATCATGTTATCAATTGATCGTGAAGATGTAAAACAAATCCTACGGCTAAAAAAAAAAAACACACTAAAAAAGAAAACTGGCAAAGGAAAACACACAAAGATTTATCAATGGATATTGCGTGTATATATACTCACACACGCTTGTAAAGATCTTGAAGGATAACATTTTTTCTCTAGCTAGGTAAACCGTACATAATATGTTGGCAAACCTATATATTTGTATCAAATTTATGGAGAAGAAAGTCGTTTGATTAATTATTTAAATTGACAGTCTAATAACATATATATAATTAATGACAAACATTTTCCCAACCTGATTTATCCCATCATGAATATTGTTGAAATGGTGCAAATACCATTTATTATTGAAAGTTGATGTAATTAATCTTTCGCTTAATTAGTCAAGTGATTTCACTTCTTCAAAGAAAGAAACTTACCGTTGTTGATACTCATAACTTGCATTTTGTATTTGACATTTATTCTACAACTTTGTGATGATTAAGGACATGCAAGAAGAACACTTGAGCTAGGTCTGGAACAATTCAAGGGCCACGTTAAAGTAGATGGTGACACTTATTTTCACTTTACTTGAAGAGATTTTGATGTCAAATTTCATAAACTACAATGATTGATAATTGATTAACGAAAAAATAACCTTCCTAATGTAACCCTAAACCATCGTAATGTGAACCAATAAAGTAAAAATCCAAATCCTTGGTCGGTTATTTTTTAGTTTTTTGAAACAATGCTTTGTCCTTATGCATAGGATTACTCAAACAGTACTGTTTAAAACAAAAAACAAAAAAAAACAGTGTTGTTAATAAACGGTTTTAATTATCTGTCGTCTGCTATACAAAATACAAAGTGCATACTTAACTATGCATGCTGCTGAGAGTAAAGCGGTAGCCGACATGCAGGATTTGCACTGTCTGTATACAATATTTTATGAGTAGATTACATACCACGAACAAAGCCACAGAGCCAGCTGAGGACTGTCTAAACAAACCATATCAAGGGCAAGGCTGGCTTTTGGCTTTTCTTTAAGTTTTTCATCGTTAAATTCACATAAAAAAATATAGAATATACTTATATTAGGCTGGACTTTTCTGCGTTTTTTAAGAGAAGGCTAGAGTTATATGGAAATGGTAAGAGTAAGTCTGGAAAATTGCGAAAGAGGAAAATACTTTGGCAATTTGGAAATGTCAGATTTCCCTTAAAACAGCCTACACAAACTGCAGGGAGTTGTCACACAATGCTTTGTCCCTCCTTGGGTGAAAAAAAGTGGAATGTCATGCCCAAATTGAAGTGCAAGTTGCTACTTACATGACACAAGTATATCACTATAGCATTAACATGACGTTTTGTGTTAATAAGGTAATATCATATATAAGCTTTCTTTTCACGTAACATGGTATTATTGTAATTAGACGTCATATTTGCAAAATACTCGTACCATAAAAATTGTTCCCTCTTGCGTATGTTCCACTAGAACTGCACATGCATTCCCGAAAATGGCATGAGGGATTCGATCGAAACTGTCCAATTTTGATCGTTTGATCATATAATGCTCAAATCATAATAAAGAGAAGCAAAAGTGGTGGTGGTGGTGGTGCACTATGCCCTATAATCTGCAACTTCATAATAATAGGGCATGGTGGTGGTGACCCTCAAGGCAGAGATTCAATTGAGCCAACCTAAAAGTTCATTGTGTTTGGACTTGGTCCACATTAGCAAATCACCTAAAAAGATTCCAATAATTAGCTAATGCGTGTCCAAAGATTCACAACGCCGAGAATCCTTATAATAATCCATGCACATAATCCCTAAAGACCTTCATCATTCAAAAGACCATTGCATTATTCCATGGTGAAAAGTAAAAAATGAAAAATCATATCAAAAGGAAAAGAGGGGGTAGAGAGCAAAAACTTTTAATCACTTGAATTTCAATCTAAAGACAAATAAGATGTTATTAAGTGGACTTGAATCCTCTTTGGATCAACAAATCATAGTCCAACGACTCAAATTTTTTCGTTGTTGATTGTTTTACTTGAATTACCTGCTGTAGGTGTAGTTTTGTTATCGAAATCATGCAAGCATTAAGCCGCGAGAATTTTTGTCATTGTTCATTTCTAATGCAATAACTATGGCAATGGCACTCTCTTCTGTTCACCTTTTCCAGCTTTGAACAAACACACATATGTAATGTCGGCATCAAAAGGCACCGTAAACTTTCATCATCCACCCAAAAGCAAATCTGTCAGAAACTCAAAAATCACAAAGTACTTTCACATCTCCCTTTAATCATCACCCCACCCAAAACCCTCTTACACTCCTGTTCTTTTCTTTTCCGTTCAAAAAAAGCACCAAGGGCAGTTTCGTCACCAGAAAACACGACAAGTTAATTAAAAGCCCTTAGTTAAAATAGGAAGATGCTAGCGAGTCAGACCTTCTCGTTTACTGTTTTTTAGCTTTCGATCTTATCTTGCAATATTACATGATTTATCGAAATTATTTATGTTCTAATGCAATATTTAAAGACCAACCTTCCAAAAAAAAAAAAAAAAATCATCAAATTAGAAATTGTTAATCCATTTAATAACCTTACCAAAAGTTCGGTCTTTGACTGAACAATAAAGTTTGTTTATTGTTTTTTAAGGTCGTTAGATGACTAAACAATGTTAGATTTAGTTTATTTTTCTCAAAATTGATATTTAAAGGGTAACTGGTAACGTAAAAACTAAACGATTAAGGTCATTGTACAACATGAAAATAAGAACAAAAAATGTAGAACTGTTGTAGCCTATTTTATCTGACAATGAGAAGGGGGCCCACGGCAAGGGTAGAGAAAGAGGAGAGATGTGTCTGTAAAATTGTAGATGAATTGTGTATTGAAAATATGTTATCCCCCCTACATAGTACCTTTATTTATAGTAGTAAAATGAGAGAAGAAATCCTTCATCCCCAAGGAATACAAGTTCATATAGGAAATAATAACTAGAATCAAATATAATCTAGGATTTACACAATTACACTTAAACTAGGAAAGTTCACAGCACTCCCCCTTGAATATGTAAATACTCAAGATAGATTTAGCATCATGTAGAAGTTGAGGAAGTCGACTCATCGACACTGATTATAAGGAACAACACTTATTCTCAATAAGGTAGGAACTTGCATAAAGTAGTAAGTCTCACTAAAAAACCCTAAGGCTATGGCAAAAACCCGAGTAGGGACACAATCCATAGTCTAAGGAAAAATGCGTGAGAAATGCAAGGTCAAAAGAAACGTCTACGGGACGTCATCAAGGATATAACTAGCCCAAGGTAGGTGCCTCATTAAAACCTAGTTAGGTAGTAAAAACCTGGTGGGAAAAATGCTTCTAATCGTAAGGAAAAATAGTACATTAAGATCAACCAAGTATTCTTCAGGATACTCTTCCTAAGTTTGACAAATTCCAAAGAGAAATAGCAATGTTACAACTCAAAAAGTTTACGCATACCAATTTCTTGAACAAGCTTCTGAAACATCGCCTTCGATAGTGATATGGTGAAAAGGTCAGCCAAATTGTCTTGTGAACTGATTTGTGTGACTTCAATCTTCTAATGCTCTTGTTGTTGATGTGAAGAGAAGAACTTCGGCGTAATGTGCTTGGTGTTATCCTTTGATGTAACCTTTCTTGATCACGTCAGGTTTCCTCACTTTATAAGGCTTTATCCTTTATAGAAAGTGATTGAAGTGATGGACCTTAGAGAATAAAATTGGGTTCACCCTTGGGGTTGGGCTTTGGGATATGCTAATTAATTGATAATTAATTATAATTAATATATAATAAAAGATGGGCCTTGGCCTTGGGGCTCTTGGGCTCGGGCTCTAATAATTAAATTCTTTAGTTAATTATTTTCATATTTAATTAATTTCGAATTTAATTAATTAATTAATTATCTTTTATTATCTTTTATCAGCAGACTCATCCTTTCAGATGAAGAATGATGAAAGAACGCAGAGAGCAAATCATCCATCTGGAGAAGATGTCTCCCAACACATACATCCTATTCTTATACCTATTGCGAACATGTATACACCTATTATATATACATCTATATGCATGACATTTCGAATATAGAAAATCAACATTCTTCTTCTACAATCACAAATATCATTTCTGAGAGAACCACACAGAATTTCACCAAAAGTCAAGTTTTTCAATGCTGGAATTCTGACTTGATCATTGAATCCTGGTGAAGCAGACGTCCGTAGAACTACAAGCACTGAGTAGGGACGAAATTTCTGTTTCAAGGACATTGCGGTACGCAAGCCTCAATCTTCAATATTTATGTTTAATATTATTTCATTGTTCATACACTATTAATTAGTTGTTCGCACTTATTATTTATTAGCATATATAAATTTATCACAGATTGTTGACATATCTCCAACAATTGATATGTCAACACAGGTTGGATAGGTCTGAGAGGGTGGTCAGATGTGCATTTTTAGGTACGAAGTTAGTGAAATAGATGCGTTCATGCAAAACGGTGTGTGTGGTTGCACTATCTACCAGACAACTAACTTCCTCACTAGTCATACCTAGAATGAAAAATTAATATGAATCGGTCACATGCATAAAAGTTCTAAAAACAAATATCCATTCAAAATAATTTTAAGTATTCAAGAACGGTAATTAATTAAAAACTTAATATCCAAAAAATGAATCACCAACAAATAATCCAAACATAAAGGAAAATTGTTCAAAATTTAACCAACAACAAAATGGGGGGTTCGGCCACTACTATGGAATTCGGCCCCATGATTTTATTTCAACTAAAAAATAAGTATATGTCTAAGATTCTAATCTTCCATAAGTGTGATAGCCTTCTGAAAGTCAGAAACCTCCATCTTTGTACTCTTCAGATTGTCCACTTGCACAAAGTTTGATTCAAACTTCTTACGACGAGAATGATATTTTGTTTGCAAGGCATCATGAATATATCTTCGGATAAAGATCATAGCGCTGGCTTTCTCAGCTTCGCCAACAGGATTGTCCATCTCATCTTCAATGGTGGGACGCAAATTATTTGCAGTGAGGTGAAACTTCACATCTTGGACCCACTTAAGGTAGTTCATTTCAGAGACCTCCAAAGTAGTGAAGTCGAGTTTGTTCAAATTCGACATGTTCCTATCACAAAATAAAGGACAAAATGTGATTAGTGTAATGGAGGAAAAAAATAAATCCATTCACGTAGGAGTAGAACATTCATGTTCTAATATACATGTGTTGGCTAATTTTCACATGAAAAAGCTTCAGGTTTTCATGGGTGATGTTTTTAAGTGAAAAACTTCAGGTTTTCAAACAAGGCATGTTTATAGAAACTTCAAGTTTCAAAATAATTATGAACTTTAGGTTCATATGTTCTTGCAGGCAAACACAAATATATTCAAAGAAATATGCAACAAGAAAATATGCAAATAGAACTTTAGGTCTACAATGATAATTGAATTAATTATTTAGACTTCGGGCCAAATTTAAAGTGTGGGTGAAAAAATATAAAACTCATTGGGCCTAAAAATAATTAGGCAATTAAACTCAAGGTCCAAAATAAGACCTAAGCCCACGGGTGGGCTAAGTAGTGTGAAATATGCGACTCAGGGCCAAAAATTGCGCTTGAGTGGGCACATGCTGATCAGGCCCAAATATTCATAATGGGCTGCAAGCCCAATATGGTAAACCGGTTTCACAAAAGGAGCCGAGCCTAAAAGGATGGCCTAAACGGGGCCGAATCATGTGTGACGCGACACGGGAGAACACAGATACGTCAGCGGGGCTGGGATTTGATGCGACACACATCACCGAGACACCATGGCCCTTTGGGTGGGTGTTAGGTCGAGCCAAGTATTGGGCCGCATCTACGAGCCCGTTCTAGAAGAAACAAAAAACTTATTCTTTCTCTACGGGCCGAGAATCCACCCCAAATATTGGGCTTAGGGTTTCAACCAAGAACATCCCAGCTGGAGCTGGGTGCAGTCACAGAGGACGAAGGCCGGCATCGCAGCTGCAGGCGCTGTGTTGTGACAGAAATTTCTCGGTGCAAGGTTATGGGTTCGACGGAGAGCAATTTCCTAGGGATGGAGGGACTACCTTAACATCGAGGGAAAAAGGCAACCTAAGAAATTCAAACTGGAATTTCACCCAAATTCGATGAAATTCTTCAAGAATTTCAATGATATTGTATTAAAAATCACGATACCATGTTGAATTTAGGCAGAAAATTTCACGACAAGGTCATGTTCTCGCTTCATGCAATGTAGGTTTTCTGGGTTTGGACGCCATAGACGTCGAGTTCCAAATGAGCTTGATGCTCCATGCTTTGCTTGAGGTCACGGGTTCGAAGAACCCAGATGGCGATTTCAATGTTTTTTTCTCTTTTTTTTTTTTCAATTCAATTCATAGCATATTCAATTTAATAATATAATGTATTTCATAGCATATTCAATTTAATGATATAATGTATGTATATATATTTGATGTAATTCATGACAAATATCAAATTCACATAATTAAACAATTAAGAATATAATGCATACACAATTTATGTAGAATCTAAAATTCGAAAAATGTAAAGTTGGGTCATGCATTATGGTGAATGTTCATGTTCTTAGGGTTGCAAAAATATCGAGATAAAAACCGTTGTTTTGAAAGAACCTGATTGCATGATGATATGGATGAACTGGTTTGATGCTAAAAAATCTTCAATGTCAGATTCCTAAGCGCAGCAGTAGAAGCATGCTGATAACGTTTTGTAGCCTATTTTATCTGACAAGGAGAAGGGGGTCGGCGACAAGGGTAGAGAGAGAGATGAGAGATGTGTTTATAGAATCGTAGGAGAATTGTGTATTGAAGATATGTTATCCCCCCTACGTTGTAGTGCTTTTATTTATCTGATAAAAAGAAGAGAAGAAATCCTTCATCCCCAAGGAATACAAGTCCATATAGAAAAAAATTATTATAATAAAATCTAATTTAGGATTTATACAATCATACTTAAACTAGAAAGTTCACAAAAAAAACGAGAATGTCCAAATAAAATTTTTGCTAGCATTCTTGATTAAAATAAAGAATGATTTGTTTACACCATTTGTTTTCCTTCTACTTCACTCATATGATTAATGGAAAACTAACCAAAACACCCTTAAAACTTTACTTTTAATCATCAGGACAAATTTTTTCAAAAATGCCGATCCTACCCTTCACACATATGTACAAGATTGGGTCAGTTTTATGCAAAGTTCATGTGGATACATCCAAAAGAAGAAAAGGAGATTGACATTTTCAGAAAGCATTTGCATGCAAAAGGATATGTGGCAAACATTGCAACAACCAAGATAATATAGATTCACATGCAAAAGAAAATGTGGCAAACACTGCAGCAACCAAGACAACATAAATTCACATGACATTCAAGCAAAGACAAGACAGCCAGCTTTCAGAAACAGTGATGACAGTTTTCAGAAACAGTGTGCATAAGAAACAGTTACAAGCATTTTTAGGATTGCTAAAATATGCAAGAAATTTTATCCCTGATTTAGGAAGAAAAATAGCAATATTACATAGTAAAACTAGCAAAACTGGACAAAGATATTTTAATAGTGAAGATATTAAATTAGTTCAAAAAATAAAAGAAGAAATTACTAAACTTATAGATAAAACTTTTGCTTCTTCAAAGTCCTAATAATTCTTTTGGATATATATGCTAATCTTCTCTTTATGCTAGTTATAGTTGGATGTCTGTGACAATAAATACCTGGTAATTGTGGTTGACACAGTCTACAGGGACAATAATATCTGTTGTTCATATACAATAAACAAATATGATATCAGTTGTATCTACGACTTCTATCCTCAAGGTACTTTACTATTATAATTATACTATTAAAATGTCTTTAATGGCAATATTGTTGAAGGAATCAGAAATCCAACTCTGAGATACAGGTCAAGGGTATCAGGGCTTTCTGATAGGCAGCAGGTTCTCTTAGATAATTTTTGGAATATCCAAATTAAGCAGCCAAGCATGAGGTTAGGTCATGAAAAATTAATTAGAGCCTTAGAACAAGAGTTTGATAACTTTAATTTAATTTTTGTAGTGTTTATGTAGATGATATTTTAGTACATAGTAAAAATAAAAATGAACATAGGAAGCATTTTAGAAGGAACTCAGTGGATATTGCCTAATTTACAAGTAGCACCAACTAGACAACCAGATAAAGTACAAATATATGAAACTAGTACAGGTCAAGCAACAATTAGGTTTAGTAATTATAAGCAACTAGAAAAAATAGAAGAGGATGAGAATGAAATTGAAAATGAGAGTATACATATGGCTTTTGATAATTTAGATATTAATTTAGTTGAACAAAATTTGGATCATATTGTAGATAAACTTATAGAAGATATTGATCATTTAGATGAAGAACAATATTTGGAAAAATATAAGACATATGATTTAGGACTACATAAAATTTCAGACGAAGAAATGAAAATTTTAATCTTAGAAATAGGAGTAGAACACATTTTAGGATCAAAAGAATATACTAATTTATTAGAATTGAAAGCAGAATGTAATCCAGCAGAAGAAAGTAGTACATCAGGAGTAGAAAATCCAGGACACGCAAGCAGAACCGATCAACAATTTTTAAGACCAACAAATGAACAATATAATGAAAAAGCAAAAGTAGACTATATGGAAGAAAGTATGATAAAACCTAGGAAAAATAGGATTCCATATTTGAGAGGGTTAGAACAAATTAATATAGCTGGTAATATATTAAATTTAGATAATGTAGATCCACAAGATTCGGAAAGAACGATTGAGAGATGGGAAAAAGGCTGCGTATATGCAGCATTAATGTTAGATTTTAGTAATTCACAAAACATGTTAGATTACTTTGAACACTCCATCAAATGTACCTTTTCTTTCGACTGTTTACCTAATTTTGGACATTTAGGTCTAATATGTCCAGCTTCTCCACATGAATAACATTTACAATTACTCTTATCTTTTGGTGCTTTATATTTCATAATCCAAGGTCTGCCACTTCTTTTTCTAAATTGTTTTGAAATATATTTTCTTTTCCTAAATGTTCTTGAAGGTCTTATACTGAAATTCTTATGTTGTTTGTACGGTTTATATGACTTATATTTCTTTTTGTATATTTTCTTATGCTTAGGACATTTTGAGTGACTCATTATGCCATTTGGACTTAAAAATGCTCCATCGATCTTTCAAAGAAAGATGGACCAAATTTTCAAGAAATATGATAATTTTTGTAGTGTTTATGTAGATGATATTTTAGTACATAGTAAAAATAAAAATGAACATAGGAAGCATTGGAAGCCCCAAAATTTCAAAGAAGAAACAGCGGAAATATATTACAAGGTGAAAGAAGATAGAGAAAGAGATGCGGAGCTAGTAGAAGGCGATGAAGAATATTGGAATAATTTGTCAGAAGAAGAGCTACATAACATCGACAACATGATGGAAGCCTGAAGAACTAGCTGTAAATTAGTATAAGATGAATAGCATCATAATGTATTTCCAGACAGAAATGTCAACATCGTTGTGGTCCGCATGTAATGGCATAAGAGTAAATAAAGAGAAGAGTTTGATCTATTATAGACTTTTCATACATAAAATGTCCTTATGGTTAAGAATGAATAGTACCAAACCATTTTCGTTAAAACTCCCTATGATTAATTGATTATCAGTCTCTTAGTTGTCTTTTGTTTTATTCAATGCAAGTCAAATGTAATAATAATAATAAAAGTGTACATGAGAAAAAAGATACGGTGAAAATCATTTTGTCTATAAAAAATAAAAATAAAAAAATCTTGTCTTTAGGTGTTTGATTGGACCCCACAAAACGTTCAAAATCCAAGGGCCCATGAATATCTCTCACTTGGGGCCTATCCGTACACTGTTGATGGGCTTCTCAGCAGGCCAAGCCAACCACAATTTCTCTCCAATAAACTTGCATAATCAAATTGAAAGCGAAATTATGAATATTCTTTTGGAGTTTGTAAGTAGAGTTTTGTGTATATGGCTGTTGCTTAATCCTCCTCAATCATGCAGGGTAGCAAAATAAAAAGATTGTAACATCATTTTCGTCAAAACTCAAAAGTGCATCAAACTTCAAAAGGGTTTCGCTTTCACTTTATATTTTTGTTTTTTTTCTTGGAGGTGACAAAAGAAAAAGGCATTGGTTGTTGGGACCAAAAGAGCACATATATATCTATATGTATTAAATATATAAGTATAAGAATTCAGAAATATGCGCTTTTGACAAATTTAGACATTTATTTTGTAGAGTCAATTTCGTAATGTATTTTAACGATTCGAATTATTTATATTTTAATATATAATTCATAGATTATTTTTGCAAAATAATTAGACAAATCGAAAATCATTAAGATATTTATTTGTGAAAAAGAAAATGACAAATGAGGTTTTACAAAGAAATACTAAATTTAATCCAACGATCATGTAGTTTCGAATCTGAGTGATTTTTTGTATACATGATCTTTAAGATAAGACGTTGGGGATAGACATGATCGTATCTCATATGTATGTATATAACCAATATGAAAAGACTATGACCAAACGTTATCCTTTGGCCTTCTTTGACTGGTAAACGTAATATTATATGGTTCCAGCATAATCAATCAGAGAAGCCCTTTTGTTTTGCTTTTCTGAGTGCAAAATGTATCCCTTTGCGTTCAAAACAAGGGTTACGATAAATTAAGAACTGTGGTAACCTGGATATTTCCCCTTTTTAGGCTGTACCTTTTTATTATTTGTTTCTCATTCTTTTTTAATGATAGGAAATATCTTCGACCACTCCTTTGTGTAATAGTTGTGTTCGAGTTGGGTTTGAAGTTTAATATGGTTTTCAACTAGAAAAAATGAAAAAATTTAACGAAAAACTTTCGGTACTGTTCATTTTAAAGAAAAATTACATTTTTACACTAAAAAGTTAATTCTGATACTATTTACTTTACCCTTTATTTTGTCCTTATCATTAAAACTTAAAATTTTCAATTTCTTTTTATTAGTTTTCCTTTTCAACTTTTCAAGGCAAATGTGAAATTAAAGCTTAAGGAGAATATTTATGGTGACCAATCAAGTTTCTTTAGAAAAACGCTACATACGATCTTTTTAGATTATATTTTATAAATTACATAATGTGACCGTTAATAGTGAGATTTTTTTTTAATGATTTAAAGAAGAAATGCAACTATCAACCGCTACATCACGTGATTTTACAAACTATGATCTAAAAAGATGGTCTCTTTAACATTACATTTTTTTTAACGAGTAATGCTAGGTAGACTAACTTTTTATCTTATTGGTGTGTTTTTCCTATTGATCGATTTTGTCCCCATGTTTTCAATTTGACAAATTGGTCTCCGTATTTACTTTCGTTAGTCAATCCTAGATAATCTGTTAAATGATTGTTAAAATTGATGTGTGCCTTGCACTTGAGATAGTCATAGTTGACCATTTGATCTTTGCGTGGGTTTAATGGGGTTACAATGAAGTTACATTTCTGTTCTCTCACTTGCAAGGCACATATCAATTTTAACAGTCATTTAACGGATTGTCTGTAATTGGCTAACGATAGTAAACATGGGAACCAAATTGACTGATACAGTAAACACAGGGACTATTTTAACATTTAAGTCGATTTATAAACCATGTGATATTTTACCAATAGAAAATATACACGTCAATCAACACTAAAATAATAATTCAATTATCAACGACCACGTCATATGGTTTACAAAATTTAGTTTAAAAAGTTGATCACCCTAACATTATTCTTAATATGACTTTGGGGTTGTGGAAGATAGATTCGTAAATTGTACTTACGTTTGTGAAAGCTATTGGAGTTTATCGGGTTCCCACGCAAGTTCGAATATTCCTAAGAGGCATCAAAGGGCTTGAGTCAAAAAGCGTATGTGAGAGATTAAGACCAAGGGTTTGATGGGGTAAGGTGGTTATTCTTGTAATTACATTTGTTTTTAATATGTGTGTTAGTGAATTTTTTTTTAAAGGGATCATCAAAGTTGAGTTGTGCATGATTGATCGAATTACTATAATTTTAGTGTCTTGTGTGTTTGTGTATTTCCTCTGTGATTAGGTGTGCCCATAATCAAAGTTGAGTTGTGCATGATTGATCGAATTACTATAATTTTAGTGTCTTGTGTGTTTGTCATCAATAATGCATTGATAACAAAAAAATGTAATAGAAATTTTCATACAATTATAATCGCCTTCTAACAACATGAATCACATAAACTTAAAAAGTTTATGTATACTATAAATATAAACACTTACAAGCATATTGACCAAGAAAAAAAAACAAAAAAAACAACACTTACAAGCAAAAGGAAAAGAAATTGTTGTAAGACTGGAGACTCGCCAAATTCTATGAGCTCATTAAAATGCTACAAACTCAAATTTAGAATCCAAATTGATTTTTTTTTGGTTGAAAAAAGTTTATGGGGAGGGAGGTTACTTCATTTTGGGTCAGGGCATTATCACAAACTTTTTTTTAGTTTTTATAGATGGCCTACCAAGAGAAATGCTGAGAGCGAGATTTGAATCTAGACGTTGATCTTGTGAAGAGAACGATCTTTATCAACTCAACCAACCCTAGTTAGCAAATCCAAATTGATTTTGATAATTAACTTTAAGATGCAATGAACCAAAAAATAAAAACACTGATTCAGGAAATATCCTATTTGACGTATCCCCTTAAGCTGAGGAAGAAAATGAAAAGAGGAACGGACATCCATGTATAATCACACTTTAATGATTTTATCATGATGTTTTTTTGGGATGAGGATCCTTTCAGGGTCCTTTTTGTAAGAATTTTAAAGATTCTCACATTCTAATCGTTTATCATATATCGTGCGATTTGTTTTCGTCAAGTACTATTTACGTTTAATTTTAAATAAAAAAATAATTTTTAACTGCATGATATACAATAAATGATTAAGATATGATGATTCTCCCTTTTTTTGTACAATAATATCAATAATAATAACAATAAGAGATTGGTGATTTGGACCGATAGTAGTGAAATAATCATAACAATTTAATATCAAAATTATCATCCACGATTACTGTGAAACCTCTCACTTATAAGTTATAAATAATAAAATAATATTATTATACCATAATAATAGTGATTTTCATGCATTCGCGCATTGCAACGACCTTTGTCCTCTATTTTGACAGTTTTTACACTTCTGAGTCCAAACTGAAAGTCCAGCTTTAAATGGATCGATGGGCTGTTGTTTTATGCTTTAGAATTAGGTAATTGGGTTTTCCTCATTATTGGGTTGTCTATCATCAGAACCAGGGGTCGTGATTTTCTTTTGCTTTGTCAGTTTTACAAGAAGGCTTTTTATCCAAAATGATCATTGAGATTTGTATAATACATTACTTTGATCCCTGAGATTGAAAATCAATAGAAATGGTCTTTGAGATTTGTCCACCATCAATTATTTTGGTCATTCCGTTAAAAACTCTGTTAAGTGTCCCGGAGCTCTTAACTGGAAGTTTGGGCAATTTTCAAGGCTTCGTAATTCAATCGTTTCTTAACCAAATTTGACCCATAATATATCAAAATGAAGATAAGAAAGTGTAGAACAAGATTATACCCATTTGGATGCCCAATGGTTCCTGAAGATGGCCGGAAAATAGCCTAAAAGGTGACTGGTCCACAGGAAAACTAGAAAACTCGCCGGAAACTGGGTAAACTTTAAATGTTCATAACTTCTTCAATACTCAACGAAATTGAGTGATTCAAAAATGAAAATCATACTTTTCGACAAGATGAAGAGAATAGTATATTTCTCGAAGGCTAACGCATCGTGGTTTGGCTGGAAAATGGCTCGAAAGTGGCTATCTTGGTGATCAAGTTAGCCAATTTTGATCATTTTTTCCAGCTAAACCATGGTAAGTTAGCCATCTAGAAAGATACCATTCTCTTCATCTCGTCAAGAAGTATGATTTTCGTTTTTGAATTAATCGATTTTGTTGAGTATTGAAGAAGTTATGAACATTTAACGTTTACCTAGTTTCTTACAAGTTTTCCAGTTTTCCAGCGGACGAGTCACCTTTCAGGCTATTTTCTGGCCATCTTCGGGAATCATTGGGCTTCCAAATGTATATAATATTGTTCTACACTTTCCTATCTTCATTTTGATATATTATGGATCAAATTTGGTTAAGAAACAATTGAGTTATGAAACTTTGTAAATTGCCCAAACTTCTGGCCATGAGCTCCGGGACACTTAACGGAGTTTTTAAGGGAATGACCAAAGTAATGGATGGTGGACAATCTCAGGGACCATTTCTATTGATTTTCAATCTCAAGGACCAAAGTGATGTGTTATGCAAATCTCAGGAACCATTTTGGCTAAAAAGCCTTACAAGAACCAACAATTTATCCGAGTTGGAATCATTTTCCTATAAATTTGAGCAGCGAAAAACATGAGGTGTCAGAGAGTCCATAGAGAGTTTCAATTTTTTTTAAATTTTTAAATTTTTATTTTTTATAGAATAGAGAGTTCCACTTCTGAGCAAGTAATCTTAGCATTTCTCTAGAAAATAATATCTTGTTTGTTGATGCACAAAATCGATGAGACTTTGGAAGTTGGAACAACATAAAGTGTCAGGTTTGTGACCTTCATCTGGTTGTTCCGGTCACCTAGTGAGGATAAAGTGTAAAGGGATGGAGATAAGAAAGCAAACGCAAGATGTACATGACTCACCCTAAGTTTGGCTACATTCACGGAGTAGAGGAGTTCTCATTAATAGTGAATTGTTACACAAATACATAAGTTTAAGCATAATCATCACTAGTGGGTTCTAATGACTAATTTAAGTACAATAATGACATTTCGGATTAATTGTAGGAGAATAGTCTTCTTTTATAGTTGAGAAGAGTCTCTAGCTTTTGTTCGCGATCGATGTGGGACTCTATGAGTTTTATTCTATTGTTGACATGTGTCGTGTTATGATTGACCTCCTAGTTGAAAGGAAACTCTTGTGCTTCGTCAGGGATGCCTCAACATGAATTTCTCAGTGGGTCCTTGAAGGTATGAAGTTGATTGGTGCTTGGTAGTTTCGGGATTGATCAAGTATGGTACAAACAATGTTGTTGTGTTGAAAGACAATTTCTAAATGTAACTATTGTTAGCACTTATAAAATCTCATTCTACACTCCTTACAAGTATATTTTTTTACTAGTTATAGAAAATATAGAATGCAAAATGAAAATTTTGAAGTGACAATAACAATCCCCTAAAAAAAACGACAATGTAGTTTGGAAAAAACTTTCGTCTACTAGTGAAGTGATCATATAGTTAATGAACATAAAAACAGTTTTTTTTTTTGGCTGACAAAGAGAGAGATGATGGTAAATTTGAAAAGCTCGTTGTAGCTTATCATCGACTAAACATAATGGAAAAGAGGAAGATAAGCTGACGAAATTTTAAGAAAAACTAATGAAAATGTTTTGAAAACTTTGAGTTTTAACAATAAAGACAAAATAAAGGGTAAAGTGAATAGTACCAGGATTGACTTTTCAGTATAAAAATGTGGTTTTTTGTTAAAATGAACAATACCAGAAGTTTTTCGTTAAAGTTCCCAAATTTTTATTGATAACATGTTATAAAACTACAGAGTAAACCGTAGAAAGAAATGAGAAGTAGAGACAGACATTGAAATTTGATCTCAAAGCTTATCTTATTCATTTATACAAGCTCCTTTTATAAGTTTACAACCATAATGATATGAACCTGAACATATAAACACATATCTTTTCCAAAAAAATAAAAACAGAAATCAACAAATCAAACAAGGGAAATTTTATTTGGTCTCAACTTTTTTATCTCTACACCCAACTAATATTTTTACTTCTCTGATCTTCCAAATTTGTCCTTAAATAATAAACGTTGAAGTTTTCTTTGTATCTCTACACCCAGACCCTACGACCACCACTGCAGGCCTTCATTATTTCCAACGAACCCAACTCAAGCGCCAGCAACACTAAAATCGACAAATCAAGACTGGAGAACAAATGGTATAGAGTCCTAATGTGAATCTTAAAGCAAACTTAAGTTGCAAAACCCTTTTTTATTTCAATCGACGTAAGGATCTTGGGTTATGAACATAAGGAACCTTGGGTTAATTAAGAACATAAGGGAACCTATTAGGGTTTAGAGGTCCTATCCACATCATATGCATAAGCCCCTTTTCTTCACGTATTGATTTACGGAAAGGAAATTAACACTATTATTCTCATGAAAGTGGGAACGCCAAGGAAAGAGATCATCTCCGCTTCATACCGGATTTTTTTTTCTTTTCTCAGTAGTTAGATCCAAAAAGAGAGGAAAAACAAGAGCACCAGTGGTCACAGTGCCTGGACTGGGTTCACTAGAGAAAATGAAGGTGCAATGGTGATGTGAGTTAGGGTTATTGGATGTAAAGATAAAAACTTTAATATTTGTTTTCTCATTCTTATTTATTTAAGCGTGAATTTGAAAGTTTAGTAGAAAATATTTGTTAGTTGGGTGTAGATATAAAAAGGTTGGGTCCAAACAAAATTTCTCATCAAACAAATATAGTACCTAGTGTTTGGTCTAGTGTAAGTCTATTATTGGTTTTGGCGCCAAACCGTTGGAATATGGATCCTCTTTGTGAGGATTCCGAGAATCCATGAATCGTGTTCGTTTATCGTACATCGTGCGGTCATATATTATTTTAAATATTTTTATTTAAAATTAAACACAAATAGTATTTGACAAATACTAACCGCTTGATGTGCGATGAATGAAAACGATTTACGGATATTCAGGATTCTCACCAACAAGATCCAGAGAGGATCCTCACCAACAGAATCTGGAGGGGATCCTG
The DNA here is from genome assembly GCF_916048215.2 of Malus sylvestris. Classification (NCBI taxonomy): domain Eukaryota; kingdom Viridiplantae; phylum Streptophyta; class Magnoliopsida; order Rosales; family Rosaceae; genus Malus; species Malus sylvestris. The sequence continues at coordinate 17,123,286 of NC_062272.1, forward strand.
TTGGAAACCGTTGGCCCACAAACTCAGAAAATGGATTCCTAAGGTGGGACGCGGGAGAGAGAAAAGAAGCAAAGAGACAATACAATGGGCCTAGCCTATTATGAACCGAATTGGGTTGTGAAATAGATATGCAATGTGGCTGGGCCCATTAGAGTTAACCACCACGTGCAACATGATTATGAGATTGATATATTATAGAGTAAATTATAACAATAGTCCCTTAATTTTAATTAAATTGGAGTAATGATCCCTTAATGCATCAAAATGTGTAGCTATGGTCATTTTCGTCAACTTTATTAGAATTTTGTCAAAATAAGTTATGTTGGAAGGACCCTTACTACAATTGGGGTCCCTCAACTCATCAAAACGTGTAGCTATGGTCTTTTTCATCAAATTCGTCATAATTTTGTCAAAATGAGTTATGTTGGAAGGACCATTGCTACAATTAAGTTAAAGTTGAGAGACAATTTCTCCAATTGGATTAAAATTGAGGGACTAATGTTAATAAATTTTTAGTTGAAGGGTCATAGCTACACGTTTTGATAAGTTGAAGGACCAATAGTAATAGATTTTTAGTTGAAGAACTATTGTTCTAATTGAGTTAAAATTAAAGACCATTGTGTGGGTGGGTTGGTTCTAACGGGTTTCTAGTTTTTCAAACCGTGCGTTAACCTTTTATTGTGCGGGTGGATGGGTTATAAGGCCATCTCCAACCGATGGCTGGCCAGATGGCTCATTTTAGCCCTCTGGCCCTCCAAGATTCTCCAAGATATTAATATTTTAATGAACAGTATAGGGCCATATTTGCCTCCGTCTCCAACCAAGGGCCAGAGGGCTCATTTTAGCCCTGTCACAAAAAACCGTCTCCAACCGAGGGCCAAACATAATTTATTATTTAAAAACTACAACTTAAATTCAAATCCAACGGCTAAGTGACGTCAGCTAGCCGTTGGATTTGAATTTTTTTTTTTGCTATAAATAGGGTGGATATTAGGATATAATTCACACAACTTTGAATTCAATCTATTTCAATTCAAGTTTGCAATGAATTCCAACTTTGGATCATCTTCAAATTCCAACTAGGGGTCCTCATCCAATTCCAAAAGAGAAGCAAAATGAGCGCAAATGAGACGAGAAGATGAGGAGTCTGATGAATAAGTTCAAGTAAGGCGCAACAAACAAAACATAGCAGCAGCCATGGCTGCGGCTATGGTGTGTCAGCCAACTGAGGAACAACCTCAATGGGGTGGCTCTATTGCTGGTCGCTCTTACAAACCACGAAACAGAGCGATGACGTATGCCAAATTGATGAACAACTACTTCGACCCCAACTCGGTGTACACAGAAGAGGATTTCAAACATTGCTTCCAGATGAGACGTCATGTATTCGAGCGTTTACTTTGTGATGTCCAGCAGGTCAATCCGTACTTTTGACAGAAGAGGGATAGATCAGGCCGCCCTAGTTTCTCACCTCATCAGAAGGTTACTGTTGTACTCCGAATGATGGCCTATGGCCCCCCAACTGATTCGATGGATGAAACCTGTTTATACTATACTTTGGGCCTCCGTATTTAGATCTCATATAAATACTCGAGGGACTCAAATGTAATTATGTAATAAATGAAGGGGTAAATATGTAAAAAGGGAAGAAGCCCTTAGTCTATAAAAGGGCCTCCTCACCCTCACAACCTTCAAGCTCTCTGACCCTCACAATCCCCTCACTTTCATCAGAGAGCTCTCTCAAACTCTCTCTTTCTCTGAAGGACTCCCCTCACACTTGTAATCCATACATTTATACAGAGAAGAGAAATACAATCAACATCAGTGTGGACGTAGCCCAAACATTGGGGTGAACCACGATACATCTTGTGTTATTTACTTTCTTGCAAATTCATGGTTGGATTTATGTTGTTCCAAGACCCTTCCGGTTTTGTGCATCAACATCTGGCACCGTCTGTGGGAACGACACGAAAAATTATGTCGGTCATCTCTCAATTTTTCATCTCACCACCATGAATCTGCAAAAACCACAAGAATCACCAATTAAGCATCCATCTGTCTCCTCATACGCAGGATCATCAATTGTTCTTCTTATTCTAATTAACTTACAATCAACTCTGCAGCTGCAGCTGCAGTCGCGTACGCATTTAAGAGTGCAGATCATGGTGTTGCTATCTAATATCATCATAATATTCCAGCAATGGCTCCTAGTGATGCTACTAAACCTTCAAAGCTCATCAGACAAAGCAGACTGCATTCAGTGCTTAACAGGATGAACAAGCTTACCAACAAGGCTGACAGTTTTGCCCATGGAGTAAAAAAACATGAGAAGTTGAGTCACATAATAATTAACTTAATTATTATTTGATTCAACTGTGCAGTGAGACTAGGGCCCAAGATCACAGAGACAGTGAAGGGGAAGCTGAGGCTGGGGGCTAAGATTGTAAAAGCAGGAGGGACGTTAGAGCTGTTCAAGTACGCATTCAACGTTAATATAGGAGAGAAGTTGCTCAAGGCATCCCAGTGTTATCTGTCGACCACGGCGGGTCCTATGGCAGGCCTCCTCTTCATCTCGATCGACAAGATTACGTTTTGCAGCGAGAGATCGATCAAACTTCCATCGTCAGATTCAGACGGACAACAGTTGGTTACCAGAGTCCACTACAAGGTGGTGATCCCAGTGAAGAAGATCAAGGCGGTCAACCAGAGTGAGAATAGGAAGAAGCTGTCGCAAAAGTACGTAGAAATAGTTACTGCGAATAATTTTGACTTCTGGTTTATAGGGATATTGAATTACCAGAAGCATGCACTGAACCTCCATCGCCATGGTCAGATCCGCCACTACATATTTGCTGCTCCTCATAAATCGAGCTCAGTCGTGCAAGTCAGATGTGAAACCTCCTGATCTTGGTGCCAACACACTCATAGAAGCCTCGAGATCGAAGACGACGGTGGTTAGGCATGAAAGAAAGAACCCACAGTAGCTCAAAAGAGCGGCGACGACGGCCTACGACTACAAGAGCGATCCCAGGTGGGTCGACTACTGGTCCAACATCTTCATCCCTCCTCACATGTCCTCTCGTAGCGACATCGTCGACCGTTTCAATCGCAAGTTCTACCAACGCTTTATCGATCCTGAACTTATGGTACACGTGATGTCATCTAGCAGTTCTGCCCAGCCAAATAGTACCACCTCATCTACCACCACCAATCTTCTTCCTCAACTCAGCTTGATCACCACCAAACTTTTTATCATGATTATCCAAACCCTAATCCTGATCCTGAGGACGGCACATTCACTGTAGCTCTTAACATTGGGCCACTGAGTAGTGGAAGCGGTAGGCTAAGCTCATCGTTCATTAGCAACCCTAACCACAACCACATTGGTGGTCCTGTGGAAAGGCGGTATTGGATTCCCTCCCCTGCACAAATCCTCGTAGGCCCCACCTAGTTCTCTTGCCCTGTCTGCAGCAAAACATTCAGCAGATACAACAACATGCAGTGGTCTGCTGTGGTTGGAATGGGGATGGGGACAAGGTCCAAGCAGCAACCAGGCCGAGAGAGAAAGACACAGTGGAAAGAATAAAGAAAAAGAAAAATGAGGAGGAAGCAGATTAGGGTAAAGGAACAAAATAGAAAAAGAAAAACATCATGATGTTACTAAAGAAAAGAAAAAGAAAAAGCTGATGAAGTTTTGAGTCACAGTATTAAAATAAAAATGAAAAGCATCAAAGTGACGGGATAGCAGTCATCCACCATCCACTAAAAAAAAAAACACCCACATGCAAAAGTAGGGAATAAAGGGAGGCTTTCCTCCGCGAGAGCACATGAGGGACACTGCAAAAGCAACTGCCAGCTGCACATTCTATCCCACTATTCAACCATCTGTATAACCCTATAAGAGGATAATAAAAAAAAAGGGCAAGCCCAAAATAATTGGCTGGAATGTTATGTGGAGGGCGAAAGCTCATATGCCCAAAAGAGCCAGACCCGCTATTATCACCAACCAGGTAATCAAAAGTACGCCCAGTACTACAAAAAATTATTCGGCAGCCTGCAGCTATTATCACCAACTAGGTGATCAAAAGTACGTCCAATACTCCAAAATTATTCGGCAGCCTACCGCTATTATCACCAACCAGGTGATCAAAAGTATGTCCAGTACTCCAAAATTATTCGGCAGCCTGCCGCTATTATCACTAACCAGGTGATCAAAAGTACGCCCAGTACTACAAAAAATTATTCGGCAGTCTGCCGCTATTATCACCAACTAGGTGATCAAAAGTACGTCCAGTACTCAAAAAATTATACATGAGCATCACTCATGACAATCATACATAAACATTCATGAGCATTACTCATGTCAATCATACATAAACATTCATGACCATCATTCATGTCAACATTCATGAGCATTACTCATGTCAACATTCATGAGCATCACTCATGTCAATTAACATAAACATTCATGAGCATCACTCATGTTAATCAGCTTCGAAAGCTTTATTACAGACCTCCAGCTTCAAGAGCTCCAGCTTCAAAAACTTCATTTACAAAAGCTCAAACTTCAAAAGCTTCACTTTAAAAGCTTAACCTACAAAGCTTCAGTGCATGGTATACAAAATACCACATCCGAACAATCGTCACTTCGGCCCATACATGGATTCAATTTGAAGTTTCCAACCAACAGACTCTATTGACTAAAGACTTGGGGGACTACACTATGTACCATATATTGGGCCTCATAAAAAATACTTGGGGGACTTAGCCCATTATTTATGTACTGAGGAGCGTACCCTTATTCTATAAAAGGGACTCCCTCACTTTCATTAGAGAGCACCTATTATTCATGTACTGAGGAGCGAGCCCTTATTCTATAAAAGGGACTCCCTCACCATCATTAGAGAGCATCGCCGCCTGCTGAGCAACCGCCTCGCCGCGAACATCAACTCTAGCCCACCATTTATGTATTGAGGAGTGAGCCCTTATTCTATAAAAGGGACTCCCTCACTTTCAACGCCACAAGCCGAGCCAACCAAGGCAACATAAGCCACAAGTAGAGCAGCCTTGCAACATGTGCTACTTCTAGTTGAGCATCATTTCAGATTGGGCACCGCCTCATATCGAGTATCAATTCTAGACGACATCTAGTTACTTCGGCCCACACATGGACTGAATTTCAAGTCTCCAGCCAAAATACTCTCTTGATTAAAGACTTGGGGGACTACTGTTTATACCATACTTTGGGCCTCCGTATTTAGATCTCGTATAAATACTCGGAGGACTCAAATGTAATTATGTAATAAATGAAGAGGCAAATATGTAAAAAGGGGTGGAGCCCCTAGTCTATAAAAGGGCTTCATCACCCTCATAACCCTCAAGCTCTCTGACCCTCACAATCCCCTCACTTTCATTAGAGAGCTCTCTCAAACTCTCTCTTTCTCTGGGGGACTCCCCTCACACTTGTAATCCATACATTCATACAGAGAAGAGAAATACAATCAACATCAGTGTGGACATAGCCCAAATATTGGGGTGAACCACGATACATCTTGTGTTCTTTACTTTCTTGCAGATTCACGGTCGAATTTATGTTGTTCTAAGCCCCCTTCGGTTTTATGCATCAACAAAACCCATGGTATGTCTGAGTCTACATGCCTTGATACTCTTGAAGAATTTTATGACACAATTGTTCAGCTTTACAAAGATGAGCCAAATCAAGAAAATCTGAATCGGCTCATTCGCAAAGCTGAAGACCGTGGGTTTTCGAGCATAATAGGGTCATTAGACTGCATGCATTGTGATTGGAAGAACTGTCCCACCGGATGGTAAGAAGGCTTTAGCCGAAGGTCGAGAAAGCCAAATGTTGTGTTAGAGGCGGTTGCCTCATATGACACATGGATCTAGCATGCTTTCTTTGGAGTCCCTGGATCCCAAAATGACATTACAATTTTTGGGCGTTTACCCATCTTCAATAACTTGACGGAAGGTAAAGCACCTCAACTTGACTACTACATCAATGGCCGTCAATACAATATGGGGTATTACTTGGCAGATGGCATCTACCCAAAGTGGGCTACACTTGTCCAAGCAATTCCAAACCCTAGGAACGACGCGGAAAAATTGTTTACCTTACACTAAGCGGCATATCGCAAATATGTTGAGAGAGCTTTTGGTATTCTACAAGCATGGTGGAAGATCATCAGTGAACCGGCAAGAGGATGGAGTCGAGAAAATTTGGACTCCATCATGATGTCTTGCATCATATTACACAATATGATAGTGGAGGATGAGCGAGATGGGTATATTGATGGAGAGTCCGATGACGACCAAGAAGATCCAAATAGGTCAAGAAGGGCTCGTGCAAAAATATATGATGAGCCTAATTTGCCTTTCAATCTAAGAACTGGTAGTATCTCTATAGACGAGTACATGAGGCGCTATAGAATGATACGTTCTCGTGCCACAAACAAGTACCTACAACAAGATCTTGTTGCACATCTTTTGGCCCAAAGAAGCATGAAGTAGACATTTACATTTTATGTTTTTAAATGTTTTTTAAAATGTTATTTAATGTTATTTAATGTTGTTTCATATTGTTTAATGTTGTTTCATGTTACTTAATTTAATTTAATGTTGTATAATGGCTTAGGAAGTTATAGGAAAAAAATAGAATTTAAAAAAAAATATGAAACAAATTTTGTGAAATAGAAGTTATAAGAAAAAAAATGGAATTTAAAAAAAATATGAAACAAATTTTGTGAAATAGAAGTTATAGGGAAAAAATGGAATTTAAGAAAAAATATGAAATAAATTTTGTGAAATAGAAGTTATAGGAAAAAAAATGGAATATGAAACAAATTTTGTGAAATAGAAGTTATAGGAAAAAATGGAATTTAAAAAAAATATGAAACAAATTTTGTGAAATAGAAGTTATAGGAAAAAAATGGAATTTAAAAAAAATATGAACCAAAATTTTAAAATATAAGTTATAGAAAAAAATTTATAGGAAGTTATAGAAAAAAAAAGGTTTAAATTCATAAAAAAAAAAATTTGAATACAACGGCTAGTGACTGGCTAGCTGTTGGAATTCAAATTAGAATTCAAATTAGTGTCAGTTTTAGCTGACACTGTTCAAATTGATATTACACTAACATTGCTATTAGTGTCGGTTATAACCGATACTAATAATATAGTATATATTATTTCTGTCAGCTATAACTGACAGAAATAACAAAGCATTAAAAAAAAAGTAGCCCTCCAGCCCTCTCCGATCCTGTGGGGCCCTCCCAGATTCTAAAGCCCTCTAGCCTAGCCCTCGGTTGGAGATGGTTTTCGGACTATTTTCGACCCTTTAGCCCTCTGAACCCTTCGGTTGGAGATGACTTAACCCGGAAACTCATCCTTTATAAACAGACCCGTTTTGATCCGACAAGAGTACATAATTTTGTAACGTGTTATAATACTATAATATTGATTTCAATGTTTCGATTAGTAATGATTTTTGCAAAAATCACCTAACCCATATAGGCCTCTAAGATTTGCTTACGTGTTAGATAACTACAACTTTATATATCTTCAAACGGAAAAGGATCCGGTGAAGATGCTTTTCTAAGGATACGAGGGATTTTGTGATTGTGTCCGTTCATCGTTCATCGTTCATCGTACATATTACGATAAGAAATCATTTGAAATTTAAAATTTAAAATTAAATATAAATAGTATCTAACGAAAACTAACTGCACTTTGTACGATGAATGGACACGATTACGGGATTTCCCGGATTCCTAGGAAAATGATCCGATCCTTTTCTTCTTCAAACGATAGAATTTGTTAGATTAGTTGTTAGGTTAGCTACCGACAAAGTTCGAACCACACCGTCATACAAAAACTCAATATCTTTCCACCACTATGATAAAATACCACTCGCTATAACTTTATATATTTATTTTCGAGTAATTGCACACTTTTTCTTCACATATATGATAAGCAGTTAACTGTTGTTAATCACTTGTAAGTGTCCAAACATACATTCAATCAACTTATTATGTGGTACGGTATGTCTAATTGGAGGTGACACACCTTCGTTATTTTTATCTTTCTAAGGTTTTTTTTATTAGTCACTCTCATCAAATGTCAAATTTGTCGACTTTAAACAAAAAAAAAAAAAAAAAAAAAAAAAAAACAAGAACTACTGTTTTAACTTTAAACAACAGTGGTCACTCAAAAATATGAGTTTGATAAGTTATTGACGCTACAAAGATCAGGAAAACGAGAAATTTTTAGTTGTGACGAGAATATAAGTGGTACATTACGTGTTTTAATAAGAGTTGTGGGAAATTTTATTTTTTAAGTTATTAACATTTTAGCACACATATCCTATCATTTGTATAATGACACATGATGTACCACCCATGTACCAATCATATTGAAAAATCTTTCCAAGAAAGCAACCACAATCACGAAGACTTTTTTTGTTAGACCAAGAAAGCAACAATTGTCACTCAAAGATAAGGGTTTGATAAAATAAAAGAAAATAAAAAAATAAAAAATAAAAAAACAACTAAAACGGTTTGAAGACGGAAGAAACAAGGAAAGAAACAAGGAAAGAAACAAGGAAAGAATGGGAAGAGAGAAATTGCTGCCTACCTTAAAATCAACATGCCAGCGTCTACCGTGATGTTTTTTTTCTCTCTCGCTAGCGGCTGAGTTTTTTTTTTTTGCCTTTCTTGCCCAACAGATAGGTACCCAGTCATAGGAAATAGAAAATAATGCAAATCAAGATAAGAGAGAGGAAGAAAAATTGGTCTTTTTAACACTTGTTTATGAGCTAACATATGAATATGGCCTTGAAATGGGACATGTTTAAAACTTTGTGTAATTATACACACACTTTAAACCATAAACAAGCAGACAGTTTGACCACCTATGTATTTTCTGCATCTTTGAATTCGAATTCAATACAAGCATGTAGCATGCCCTTATAAGAGTGAATTATTTTTGCGCTACAGAATATTTCAACCACTAAATTTTTGTTTTAAAATATAAAAGTTAGGATTAAGTATCTAAAATCTTCAAACTGCCAATATTAAGAAGGTCTTAGAGATTGTTGAAATGGTATGAACTGTCATGATGCACCCACCATCTCCACCACCTACAAAGAACAATTGGAAGCTTTACCAGCCGAAGATTAGCAAATGAGGAAATCACATGAGCAGAAACAAGCTCCTTAAAACAATATTTGAATTCTTAACCCTCTCCTTTGTTAAGAGATTTCCTTATCTTCATTTTTTGTTTTCTATTTTATTCGTAAATTTGTTTATTTTAATTTTATTTTTTCATCTTCATTCTATCTTTAAGTTACTTTTATTATTTATTTTAGTTTATAAGTAAGCAAATAGGTGGGACCTATTACTGCCACATGTATATTTTAACAAAAAAATTAACTGGGACTTAAAGAGTGTAGCATTTTCAATAAGTTGGTTACTTGTTTGAAATGTTTAAAAATATTGATACCAATTTGAAATGACACTAAAAGATTGCAGAACTTTAGATACTTAGGCCTTGTTTGGCATACCGTATAAGACACCGGATAGTACTAATACTACAGAGTACGGTGTTTGGTGTCCGTTTGTATTAAATAGTCACCGGATTAAACAATCCGGTCCTACCTACTTTATACGGTAAACACCCGCTTGTTTATCCTCTCCAAAACCACGGTATAATTTAGTCGGGTCCTTCCTCCAGACGCAGCCGCTGTCTCTACTTCAGGATAGTCGTCCTTCTCGATGGTGATAATGTTGCCTCCCATCCGGTCCCTAGCTTCCGTGACTATGACATTTGGGACGATGTCATTGTGCTTGGTAGCCAGCACCGGAGCGATGCAAAGCCCACTGATTCCACTGCCCACCACCATGCAGTCAACAGAGATGAACATCTTCTTCTTCGTTTCCCCTCCCTCTGTTCTTCCCCCTCATTCCCACAAATCCCAAAACCCCATTTCTCCGCCAGCGAACCTGCAAAGCAGAAACGCAGGTTCCCTTCCATCGTATTCTTCTTATTCTTCCTCCTCAGTTCTTCCAGCGAATCCAGTCCTCCTACTCCGATTCTTCTTCTTTCTGCAGCTACTGTTTGACGGGTTCAATATCACCATCAGCTCGATTGGAAAGTTAGCAATTTGAAACGTGAATTCTTGTAATGATTCAGAAAGTTATCAATTTGAAAGAAAAAAAAATTCCTCCACCTCCACCTGCATCTGCTTCTGGCTACCGGATCTCCCTCCCTCTTCTCCGCCGTTGCATCTCTGATCCCTACAAACAAACAAAGATTTCTCAATTTTTTTTCTTTTCTTATCTAGTTCAGTACCAAACACACTATAAATAATACGATCATTTGTCTGATACTGCACGAAACGCTCGACTAATTTAGTTAGTACTATCCGGTGGCTATTTATCCTATTAGACAGAAATAGTCAGTACAGTCCGAGCTGCCAAATGAGGCATTAGTCTTCAAAAATTAAGATCTAACAAATAAAGCACTCGAAGTACCTTGTACTCCAGCAAACCCATAGTTTTTTGCAAAGTTCTAAAAGATACTAGGCGCTAGTCAAACGATGGGCTGAGGTCTAACGTCTAGGTAGATCCTAAGAAAGGGCCCTAGGCAGGTTGGGTTAGGTGAGTTTGAGTAAATTTATGTGTTTGGCTTATAGTTTTATAGACTTGCAAGGGTGAGGGATACTAGGTCACATAAAAGGGGGATGGGGTGCCACCACACTAAAATTGAATATGTTAGGCTATTAGTTGTCAAAATTTAGTCGAAGCAATTTAATAAAAAATTAAACAAAAAAGTGGAGTGGTCACTGTTCATGTCTATCACTTGGGTGGGAATTGAAGAGAGAGAGAGAGAGAGAGAGACTCATTTCTCTTTTTGTGCTCCTCTCGTCTTTTCGATGAACCCAGAACCAGAGCGCAACCAAGAACAAGAACTCAGCTGCTCTCCAAAAAATATCTGAAACGCCCGACAAATTAGACCACCCAATCGCCTGCCTAGGCCGCCTAAGCACTCCCTAACCGCCTGCCTAGGCCACCTAAGCACTCCCTAACCGCCTCGACATCTGCCTAATCCCTTTGCCGATTTTCCTCCCAATTATGGGTTAATCGCACTGGCTGGCCACCACGTATTGCCTAGGAGATGCCTAGGCCAATTTTTAGAACACTGATTTTTTATTACCAAATAACTAATGTCAGACAGTAAAGTGGATAACTTGGCCCTAGTACAAAGCAGAAGCCCTTACGTCAAACAGTAGAGTAAGCAATGACAAATATATAGTCGGCAGTCAGCACTGAGACTGCCAATCCTGTTCATTTCAAACCAAAAAGGCCTTCTGATAAAAAATAAAAAATAAAACCAAAAAGGGCTTGTTTTATATTAAAATCACATATTATAACAAGAATAATTGAAGACCATAATTGTAATTAGACCTACTTCAACTATGTGAGTAAAATTCAAAATTTAGATTCTAAATTTACTCTAACTTGCTCCAACTCTTGGGATAAATATGAGTTTTAACCCAAAATTCAGTTTTAGGGCAAATTTAGGCCATGATTCACCCTGGTTAGTGGGGCTAACTAGGCCTGGCAATTCTTGACACGACCCGATAACCCGACACGACACAACACGAAATTAATAGGTGTTCGGGTCGACACGATAACGAAACGGATCGTTATCGGGTAACCCGATAAGCACCTGTTAAGATAACGGGTTGGTTCGGGTATACACGTGGGTAACACGATACACGATAAGCAGAATATTAATTTAATAATTTTATAACCCTAAAAAATTACTATAATAATTATATATATTAATTTAACAATTTTATACCCCTAAAAACTATAATAATTATATATATATATATATATATATATTAAATTAACTATAATAATTATAATAATTATATATACTATAATAATTATCCCCCCAAAATATTAACTATAATAGTTATATATATATATATATATATATATATTAAATTTTAAATTAAATTTTATACCCCTAAAAACTATAATAATTATACATACAAAATAAATAGATTTAAATCTACTTAATAAATAAATATATATACACACACACACACACACACCATTGAACTTCATGGGATATGAATTATACGAAACTAATTTCAACGATCCAACCGTCAAACTTGTTTGTATATGCTTCGAGATCGCATCAGCAAAAAATTACAGAAAACAAACATTCACAGATCAAGTAACGAGACAAAACTTTTCGACGGTTATAAACGAAAAATCACGATTTAACGGTTATTTTAACTCTGATTTTGATGATTTTTTACATCTACACTCCTTGACCCTATATGAATACAATGAATGAATTCGATCTTCAATTTAAAATATTTACAATAAGGGATACCACAAAATCTTATGTTATACTTGATGAAAGTATGAATAAACTCTTAAGTGTTAGTGAATCTATTGTTTTGATGGGATACGCATTCTACAAAACTAGTTTCAACGATCCAACCGTCAAACATGTTTGTGTATACTTCAAGATCGTATATGCCAAAAATTGCAAAAAACAAACATTCAGAGATCAAGTAACAAGACAAAACCTTTCGACGGTTATAAACAAAAAATCACGATTTAACGGTTATTTTAACTCCAATTTTGATAATTTTTTACAGCTACACTCCTTGACCCTATATGAATACAATGAATGAATTCGATGTTCAATTTAAAATATTTACACTAGTGGATACCACAAAATCTTATATTATACTTAATGAAAGTAAGAATAAACTCTTAAGTGTTAGTGAATCTATTGTTTTGATGAGATACGCATTCTACGAAACTAGTTTCAACGATCTAACCGTCATACTTGTTTGTATATGCTTCGAGATCCCATACGCCAAAAATTGCAAAAAACAAACATTTAAAGATTAAGTAACGGGACAAAACTTTTTGACGGTTATAAACGAAAAATCACAATTTAATGGTTATTTTAACGTCATACTTGTTTATATATGTTTCGAGATCGCATATGCCAAAAATTGAAAAAAACAAACATTTAAAGATTAAGTAACGGGACAAAGCTTTTCGACGGTTATAAACGAAAAATCACAATTTAATGGTTATTTTAACTCCGATTTTGATGATTTTTTACAACTACAGTCCTTAACCCTATATGAATACAATAAATGAATTTGATCTTCAATTTAAAATATTTACACTAGTGGATACCACAAAATCTTATGTTATACTTAATGAAAGTACAAATAAACACTCTAGTGGGTCACTTTCATTAAGCTTTGAGTTCCATTGGCAATGTTTAAACTTTTGAGAAAGGCTTCACAACCTTGAAAACAAAAACGCTTTCATTTTGCATATCCTTGCACATTTAATATTTGTAATAGATTAGTAGTGTATGGATGTATTTTTTATGAGGCTCTTATTTTCTAGTGTAGATGTAGTACTTAAACAACAAATGTGTTTTAATGTATTGAAGTAATATTTATGTGACAATGTGTGGTATGTGCAAATTTAAGAAAAAAAAATATTTTTCTTAACGAGTCATAACGGGTCATAACGGGTCGGGTCACTTTACCCGTTGGGTAAAGTGACCCGACCTGTTAAGGACCCATTAAGATAACAGGTGTGACACGACACGACCCGTTAAGATAACAGGTGTTACATGAAAACGACACGAGAACGACTGACACGACCCGTTTGCCAGGCCTAGGCTAACCCACCATATTTGTGCATGTTTTTAGTTTTGTATTTATAAATTCATTGCATTCAATGACTAAGATCAAATATAACCAAATCCAACGGTAAAAAAATATCTAACTGTCCAAATTCAAATCTAACAGCTGAAATAATTAAAAGATTTTTTTTTGTGTGTTTCATATTCTTTCATAGTGTTCCACGAGTTTCATGGTGTTAGTTTGGTAATTTTCAATATTTATCGTGATCTAAATTAGAATAATCTACATAAATAAGAATTATTATTATTATCAAAAGAAATTTCATTTATAATATAGTGAAAACGTACATCAAAAAGACATTTAGATGTGGTCTTTATAACAAATCAAAAGGTTATACATGCTAATACACCACAATTCGAAAAGTACACATTTATAAAAAGTTAAAGAAGACAATTTTTCAGGACTGTTAGTCCTAAACACAAACCCCAGTCATGAAGACTAAACCTTGCAAGTCGAAGAACTAGAGGCATCACGAGGAAAGGACGCATCATCCTTTGATGATCTTGCAATCGCCGACAAAGAAGCTCTTGTGAAGTCTAGTTTTATTGTTTGGCTTCCCTTGTCAAATGTTGTAAATTGTACCACACTGCTCTAGTTAGACTTATGGGTAAATTGCTACTTTTGAGATCATGATGCTGGAAGCTGGAAATATCATTTCAAGAACTTAAATTCTTTCATTAAAGGTTTGTTCATACATATGCATTTCATACTATTGTTTCCAGTTCATTCTGTCTAGTCAAAACTCCTCGTTGTTTTCACGCGAGCTGGGCACATACTTTAAGACAACCCACATGGGCTTTTTGACAGTTTCTCCCCGAGAGTGTTTTTCAACCCTAGATCTTTTTAGATTGTGTTTGCACATGACACATGTCCCTTTGGTTCCCCTATTCTTGTCTGAAACCTCAAGCCCATTATAAAAGCACAATCTAGGAGATTTAATTTTTGAAGAGTTGTTTCAACTTGAGCTGCCTCTTTGTTCTTACTCAAAAAATCTAGTCACTAAATCACACTTATGCACTGAATACCTAGATCATTGCATATTAAGGTAGCATTACTTTGTGATTTTGGTTTATTGGTCAAACTTTTCTATTTTCAAATCTTTGAGCTAACCTTTTTTTAGATTCATGTCAGTTTCATCTTTCAAGTGTTTGACTGGTGAAACTACCACTTCATGAAGACCGAATGAGTCCATCTCGGAAAAAGCAAGGTTGCACAAATGTACAAGTTGCTCCGTAGATTATAATCAAGGAATTGAGCTTGTGTGGTTACCTTATAAAAATCTTGATTTCACTAGTAGATTGGACTCGGTGGAGATTCCCCGGTTTTTTAACCCAAAAGTGAGGTTTTCCAGCAAAAAATTCCATGTGCAATTTATTTCTTTTTGGTTTACTTACTTCTCTTTGCTTGGGATATATGTTCATCATTATTTGTAGTTTGGTAAGTTCCTACTACTAAGATTGTCAGAGTTAAAATGTGCACTGAATTAGATCTTAGTTAACTAGGAATATTTCAGTAAACTGAGCTTTAAATTCACTTATTCCGTTGTGAGTAAACTAACATATTTGATCTTAGTTGACTAGTGTTGCTAACTAGTCAGACAAGCACGTATATAGTTTTTGAATTGCAGGTTAGTCCACTTGGTATCAATTTCAGCTCTGCTATGAGTCATCTCCAACAAACATCAAACATCCTCCTCATAGTCTTTTGCCAAGCACACAAACCACAAAAGTCATCACATCATTTGAATGACATATGCTAAAGTCATCATCACGACCACAACAATGAAGACTCTCCTCGACAAAGTAAGAGAGCAACCACAACTACAAAAATTATCCTCGACAAAGCAAGGAATGATCATTTTTGGAAATAGAGAGGGCAAGAGAGAAGAGAGATCAAGAAGGATTGCTCCCCACCCTAAGACCAAAGGCAAGGGGTAGGGGACTAATGTTTTTCTTTGAAGGGGATGATTTTTCTTTAAATATAAAAAAAGTATGAATGAAAATAAAATATTGAAAGTAAAAACAACACAAAATAGATTTGGTTGCACTTTAAAGATTTTATTCTCATTCATCCTACTATAAAATTTACAGTGAAATTGGAACATATTGAGTTTGAACTATGGCTATGGTTTTTGAAAGGATTGGGAAGTGTGAGACTGAGGAAGGAACGATGGGTAGGTGGTCGCAAATACAAGGGTTGTTTCACTTATGAAATCTGATGTGAGTTTTCTTTAATTTTTAACTAATGTTTTTCCTTATCACTTAGTACTACGGTCTAGTAGTATTCATCTTTACTTGTAAATAATAGGTCTTAGGTTTAATTCTTGCCAAAGGCGAATTTCTTTTGTCAAAAAAAAAAAAAAGTTTAAAATTTGTCCTTTGTTGTCATTTTGTTAAAATTATAACAAGAAAGGGAGCATTTTTGCTCACCACCATAAATTATGGTGTATGCTCACCATACATCATCTACCACGTGTTCTTTCACCTAATCATGGTTAACTTTCACAATAAATGCTCCTTTTAAATTTTGAAAAAAATTAACTATGAATAGGTGAAAGGACACATGGCAGATGATGAGATGTATGGTGAGCACACACCATAGTTATAGGGTGATAAAAAATGCGCCCAATACGATATGAGAGTTTTATTAAAAGCAGGTGAAGTTAGATGAACTTAAGTTGTATGTCACTAAAAGCACCTTAAAAAAAAAACTCAAACTTAGCAAGTGATCATTTACCACAATGTTGGAGATGAGTGTTGTCCTTATACCACGACATAGGTACAAACCCCGTTGGCTTCCTAATCTAATATCTAATCTAACAAATCTATCGTCTGACCAAAAAAAAAAAAACCTATCATCAAAGAGAAAAACCTATGTGGTTCTTAGATCAAATGAAACTTCATTAATAACAATTCAATATGCATGTTGTTTGTACCATACTTGACCAATCCCAAAACTACTGAGCACCGGTCAACGTTATACCGTCAAGGACCCAGAAGAGTTTCCCTACAACCAGGAGGCCAATCACAGCGCGACACGTGTCGACATCAGAAGCCAATCATAGCACGACATGTGTCAACATCAGAAGCCAATCACAACACGACACGTGTCAATGTCAGAATGAAACTAGAAACGCTTTTCTATAAATAGAGATCATTCTCTCACAATATTTCCTAATGTCATTTGTACTAAATCATTCACCAGTACTCACTAAAGGAGAGCTTGAACCTATGTACTTGTGTAAACCCTTCACAATTATGTACTAAATCATTCACTAGTACTCACTAAAGGAGAGCTTGAACCTATGTACTTGTGTAAACCCTTCACAATTAATGAGAACTCCTTTACTCCATGGACGTAGCCAATCTGGGTGAACCACGTACATCTTGTGTTTGCTTCCCTATCTCTATCCATTTACATACTTATCCACACTAGTGACCGGAGCAATCTAGCGAAGGTCACAAACTTAACACTTTATGTTGTACCAAAGTCCTCACTGATTTTGTGCATCAACATTTGGCGCCGTCTGTGGGAACGACACTTATTCCCACTCTCTTCAGCTTTTTCAAGCTGGTTTCCACCATTCGTACACTCTCTTTTGACCAGGCATCCCTTTCCAACATGGGGAGCGAAGGAATCCCCTGTACACTTTCTCTTCGTGATCAATGGTGAAAGGTAAGTGTATGCTCCCCAAAGGTTGCACGATATCACCGGAGAAGCTTATCAGAGAGGAAATCGAGCGGTCGAGCAAGTGTTCAGCTACATTAAGTGCCCTGAAAGCTTCAGCAAACATGATATTGACCGAAGCCCCCGTGTCTACTAGGATTCGTCGTACTTCGAAGTTGGCTATGTGAGCTTCCACGATCAGTGGGTCGTTGTGAGGGTAGATGATACCTCTTTCTTTCTCAGGGTAGAAACATATTAGATCCCAGTTAGGCTTTTGATACTTACCTCCCCTGATGTCTTCCACGTGAAACACTTGGTGACCAGACCTTAAAGCTCGTTCACTATTTTTCATGGCCCTGTTGGAAGATTTAGATATGGGTATGCCACCACTTATGGAATATATCACATTTACCTGGCGTTGGTTATGGTTACCCCTTGGAGGGTGAAGGAGGAATTGATCAATTTTTCCTTCACTCCCCATGTTGGATTTGGCGCCGTTTGTGGGAACGACACTTATTCCCACTCTCTTTAGCTTTGTCAAGCTGGTTTCCACCATTCGTACACTCTCTTTTGACCAGGCATCCCTCTCCAACATGGGGAGCGAAGGAAGCCACAACACACATAATGACACCCTTCTTGTACCTAGTGCGAAGCAACGAAAGAATGAAGGAAAGAGGGTTGCTCTTCAAGCTAAAGTCGATGAGCTAGAAGCTTAAAACAACAAGATATCAATGAAGAATGAGGTACTCCAGGAGCAGTATGTGAAGCTTTTTGAGACGCTTCACGAAACTATGCATACTCAAACACGCGAGCTTGTTGCCCATGTGGACATCAACCATCATCTGGGTGCCCCCCAACACGGAGGGTCACCTTCCTTCGACATGGGTATCCCTGATGAGGAGTGAGCTAATCATCAAAAAATTGATCAACATGAGACTTCTCTCAACCCAGTTGTTTCGACCCGAAGCAAGAGAAGTGGAGGAAGACACCTCCTTGCAGAAGGGTTGGAAGGATCGAAAGCCGTTTATTGTGACTACCGAAACTTCCTAAAGCAACGTCAAGAGAATCCCTTCCACATATGCTCGAAGATCAATGACCCAAGGGTTTTTGAAAGACTCGGTCCCCTCTCACGACCCAGGCCAGTTGCCAATCTAGGGAAGGAACGACATGTCCTAGAGGAACATGAAGGTACATGGGACTCTGAGGTATTCTGACAGACTCGCCCTAGAAGTCAGTACGGCGAGTCTAAGGAAAAATCACACGCCCTTACTAAAACTTTCCTACTTCCAAGAGGCAATGGAGACTTACGAAAGAAAATCCCAATGGTACATGACTTCACTCAAGACCCCCTTGTCCTATAGCTTCTTGAGGAAGTAAACAAGCTGAACACCGAACGTCAGGCCAAGATACCTGACTGGAACCAACCCAGGCCTGGCTCTCTCACAAGGAGGATCCTTGACACCCCCTTCAAGCGAAGACAAAAAAAAAAGCTTAGTTTACAACTCTATATTGGAAGGGAGGACCCAATTGAACACCTTAACCTCTTTGAGTCCACCATGGCATATCAGATGCACACCGACGAAGAACGATGTCTTCTCTTCCCCTTTACCCTCTCTGGCGGAGTTCTAAACTGGTATTGCCGTCTTCCACATGAGACAGTAAACTCATTTGAGGAACTGAGGAAACTGTTTGTCTCTCAACATATCTTCCAGACCGATCGCTTGCATTCTGCAGATGACTTGTACATTATTCGCTAGAAGCTGGACGAGTCACTACGAGAGTATGCTGGTCATTTTAACCATGAGTATTCTCGCTGCGCTGAGGCAGATGACAAGACCGCCCTCAAGGATTTCAAGGCAGGCCTACGTGATTGTTTCTTCAAGTACATGATCAATGCCAACACTTGGAAGACTTACTCTGAAGTGATGGCACAGGCTTACAACCATGCCTCCGCTGAGGCAAGGACATATCAAGGGAAACCCTCCACAACCACCCCTTATCAGCAAGTAGGGAGTGGAAGCCAGATCCAACCAAATGAGAAAACCTCGACCTTCCAAATGGCAGCGGTGCCTCCCCCTACCTTACTTAATACTTTGCCAAGTCAACAGACATATCAATCTCAGGGTAAAAGGAAAGATTTCCATCCTCACCAGTCTGATTTTAGTAAAAGGAGTAAGGGACACTACCGCGATAACCAAGGGTATCGCCATGATAATCCCCGACCCCAAGCAATCAACACAGTGGGTCAAGCACGTGTCGGGACAGCTCCTACCTCGAGGTATGAGGCATACACACCTTTGAACGCCACATGCGTGGCCATTTACCCTAGCATAACACACTTGATACCGAAGCCAAAGCTGAGGCACCCGGATTACAAGCCCATGAAGAACACGGGCACGTTTTGATACTACCACGAGCATAACGGCCATGACGGCAAGAAGTGTATCACCCTTCGTGATCATATTGAAGCTTTGGCATGTGAAGGAAAAATTGATCAATTCTTCATTCACCCTCTAAGGGGTAACCGTAACCAACGCCAGGTAAATGTGATATATTCCATAAGTGGTGGCACACCCATATCTAAATCTTCCAACAGGGCCAAGAAAAATAGTGAATGAACTTTAAGGTCTGGCCACCAAGTGTTTCACGTGGAAGACATCGGGGGAGGTAAGTATCAAAAGCCTAACTGGGATCCAATATGTTTCTACCTTGAGGAAGAAAGAGGTATCATCTACCTTTACAACGACCCACTGATCGTGGAAGCTCACATAGCCAACTTTGAAGTACGACGAATCTTGGTAGACATAGGAGCTTCGGTCAATATCATGTTTGCTGAAGCTTTCAGGGCACTTAATGTAGCTGAACACCTGCTGACTGCTCGATTTCCCCTATGATAAGCTTCTCCGGTGATATTGTGCAACCTTTGGGGAGCATACACTTACCTTTCACCATTGGTACATGCCCTTACACAACTACCATTACCACTAACTTCCTGGTGGTTGATTGCCCAACGACATACAATGTCATCTTCGGACGCACATGCATCAATGATCTCAAGGCCATGGTATCCACACATATGTTGTTGATGAAATTTCCAACCCCCTATGGCAATGGTTACATCAGAGGAGATCAACTTAGTGCACGATCATGTTACAACACTTCAGTCAAGCAACAACACCTGCATGTGCCCAAGGAAACCCTTTTTATACATGACCAAGTCATAAAGACCAGCCCAGACGAAGCCAACTTGGATCTTCACAGTGGCAACAGTCAACCCGACGATCCTAGAGATGACTCTTTCACCCAGCAAGCACAACCTGCTGAAGAGTTGGAGAATGTCTATATCTCAAAAGATTATCTGGATCACATGGTAAAGATTGGTACCACCTTGTCACCACTCATTCGATTGGTATTGATCTGTTTTTTGCAAGAGAACACTGAGGTCTTCGCCTGGTCATACGAGGACATGCCAGGCATCTCTCCCGATATAATATGTCATCGCTTAAGTATTGACCCCAAGACCAAGCCAGTGAGACAGAAGCGAAGATCTTATGACGCTGAACGGTACGAGGCAATGAAGGTAGAAGTTGAAAAACTCAAAGGCATAGGCTTCGTTCGCGAAGTCAATTATCTAACGTGGGTAGCAAATGTTGTCCTTGTTAAGAAGAATCCGACCAAGCAAAGTCTCCTGCTCCAAAAGGTTTTGTGGAGAATGTGTGTCGATTACACCTACCTAAACAAAGGATGCCCGAATGATAACTTTCCTCTTCCTCTCATAGATAAACTTATAGACTTTATGGCAGGGTGTGAACTCCTGAGCTTCATGGATGCTTACTCAAGATACAACCAAATCCTCATGAACCCTCCGAACCAAGAACACACAACCTTCACTACTGACAGGGGACTATATTGCTATAAAGTCATGCCCTTCGGCCTAAAGAATGCATGAGGGACTTATCAGAGACTGGTCACAATGTTCGCCGAACAGATTGGGAAGAGCATGAAAGTTTACGTTGATGATATGCTAGTCAAGAAAAAACATGCTGACCAACACATCACCAACATATCTGAAACTTTCACCATTCTGAAAAGGTATCAAATGAGGTTGAACCCCAACAAATGTGCCTTCGGCGTAGGCTATGGCAAATTCTTAGGCTTCATGATAAGCCAATGAGGCATTGAGGCTAATCCCGAGAAGATCAAAGCAATCATCGACATGAAGGAATCGGTAACTTCAAAAGACATCCAGAGCCTTACTGGCAATGTGGCAGCCTTAACTAGGTTCATCTCTAAGGCCACAAACAGATGTGCTTCTTTCTTCAAAGCACTTAAGGGAAGTAAGAAGTACATTACATGGACTGATGAATGTGCTGAGGCATTCAAGAACCTCAAAGACTACATGAGTAAAGCGCATTTGCTCTCCAAGCCTGAGGTTGGTGACACTCTCATTATCTATCTGTCGGTATCGGCTTCAGCAGTAAGTTCCGTTCTCATTTGAAATGATGGTAATGTCGAACGGCCTGTCTATTATGCTAGGAAGGCCTTACAAGATGCGGAGACTTACAAGATGTGGAGACACGATACTCCAACATTGAGAAATTGGCTCTAGCATTGGTCATGTCTGCTTGAAAACTTTGCCCTTACTTCCAAGCATACTCCATCATCGTGCTTACCAATTATCCTCTTCGACAGATACTCCAAAGTCCTGACATTTTCGGGTGAATGATTAAATGGGCGATATCATTGGGTGAGTTTGACATCTCCTACCAACCAAAGCCAGCTGAGAAGGGCCAAGCAGTGGCAGACTTCATCGCCGACTTCACATATCCTGTTGACATTGTTTCTACACCTAAAGAAGTGGTTTCATTACCCTCGGAAGCTCAGAAAATAGAACCAACAGCCCCATCATGGAGTCTATATGTTGATGGCTTGTCCAACCAACAGGGTTGTGGAGTAGGACTAGTCCTTACAACCCCTGACAAAGTGGCGATGAAGTATGCTATTCGTTTCAAATTCAAGGAGTCGAATAATGAGGCTGAATATGAAGCCCTTCTAGCAGGCTTACATTTGGCCAAACACCTTGGGGTTAAACGAATTGATATCTTTAGTGACTCCCAATTGGTGGTTAACCAAGTCACCAACAACTTTGACGCTAAGGATAGCTCCATGGCAGCATATCTGGCACAAACACAATTGTTGCTCAAGCACTTCCACTACCAAATCACCCAAATTCCTCGAGCGGCAAACAGTCATGCAGATGCTTTAGCTCGCCTCGCCTCAGCGGTGGAAGACAAGATTGGGAGAAAAATTCAGGTCGAATTGTTGGCAGCACTAAGCACCATGGTTGCGGAAGTGTGCAACTTACAACAAGGAGATAGTTGGATTACCTCGATTTATAGATTCCTTGCTCATGGCACCCTTCCAAATGACAAAGTCCAAGCTAAGCAGATTCGATACAAGGCTACCCGTTACTTGATCATTAATGACCAACTCTACAAACGGGGTTTTAACCTACCATACCTAAGATGCCTTACGCCCGCTGATGCGGAAACTGTCATTCGGGAAATACATGAAGGAGTTTGCGGAGATCATGCTGGATTTTGATCCCTAGCACACAAGGCTTTTCGCCAAGGATATTATTGGCCAACACTCTACCAAGATGCCATCAGAATATCCCGCTCATGTGATAAGTGTTAAGCTACGTAATTATTCCTCACTCCCCTCCCGAGTCACTCACTCCTATGATCAGCCCTTGGCCCTTCGCCCAATGGGGACTTGATTTGATCGGCCCAATGCCTGCAGGGAAGGGCAATGTTCACTATGCAATCGTTGCAGTTGACTACTTCACAAAGTTGGCCGAAGTAGAACCCTTAGCAACCATTACTGAGATAAAAATAGAAGACTTCATATGGAAAAACATCATTTGCAGATTCGGCATTCCCAATGCGATAGTCACTGACAACGGGCGACAGTTCGACAACAATAAGTTCAGGATGTTCTGCTCTAAGTTCAACATCAACTTATGTTTTGCCTCCCCAGCTCATCCCCAGTCTAATGGACAAGTTGAAGCCATCAACAAAATAATAAAGCGAACTTTGAAAACCAGCTTGGACAAGGCTAAAGGTTGTTGGCCAGAATTTGTACCCCAAGTTCTTTGGTCATACCGCACTTTGTATCGGACATCAACATAAGAAACCCCATTCTTACTTGCCTTTGGTACAGAGGTAGTTGTCCCAGTTGAGCTTGAGCAAGCAACGTTCCGAGTCCAGAACTACATGCAAAGCGAAAATGGCAAACAACTTACCTTCAACTTAGATCTAGTCGAGGAACATAGAAACCAGGCTCACTTGAGGAATGTCGCCTATAAGCAGCGTATCTCCAACTACTATGACTCAAGGGTCAAACCTCGTTCTTTCAAAGTGGGGGACTGGGAATTGAAGAAAAGATTACTCTGTGACAGAGTCCCGGGTGAAGGAACATTTAGTCCAAACTGGGATGGACCGTTTGAAGTTGTTGGCATCAGTCGCCTTGGCTTCTACAAACTTAGAAGCTTTGATGGCAATAGCCTTGGCCATCCATGGAACACTGATCACTTGAAGTACTATTACAAGTAAACTCACATTGTACAAGTGTTAAGCTTCAACCGTTCAGCATCATATGTAACGAAGACTATTTGACATGAATTCAATAAAGAGGTGATTTAGACAACTTGATCTTAATCCTCTTACATTCTTAGCAGTGAAACACTCGGGTTCAAAGCTTTAACATGAATGTTTCCAACATGAAACAAAGTCTAAATATATGTTAACAAGACTATACAAATAAACGAACAGCTTCACAGTATATTCGTTCAATTATACATTTCAACACATTCATACATAAGCCAATTGTGCTTCGAAAGGGTTCAACATACTTTGTGTCTTCGACACTTGCTACAATGTGCCTCGACACCTTGCCTTTATTCTCACCAACCAGGTGATGAAATGTGAAGAAGGAACTCATCTTCATGCCACCAACTAGGTGATGAAATGTACAACCTGTACTCTAATATCATTTGGCAACTATCCACTCATGCTACCAACCAGGTGAAGAAGGAACTCATCTTCATGCCATTAACCAGGTGATGAAATGCACAACCCGTATCATTTGGCAACTTGCCACTCATGCCACCAACCATGTGAAGAAGGAACTCATCTTCATGCCACCAACCAGGTGATGAAATGTACAACCCGTACTCTCCTTCATGCCATCAACCAGATGATGAAATGTACAACCCACACTCTAATATCATTTGGCAACTTGCCACTCATGCCACCAACCAGGTGAAAAAAGGAACTCATCTTCATGCCACCAACCAGGTGATAAAATGTACAACCCGTACTCTCCTTCATGCCACCAACCAGGTGATGAAATGTACAACCCGTACTCTAATATCATTTGGCAACTTACCACTCATGCCACCAACCAGGTGAAGAAGGAACTCATCTTTGTACCACCAACCAAGTGATGAAAGCAACTCACCATTCATTCCACCTACCAGAAGACGAGTGGTACAACTTGTACATGTGAACTCCTAGCATTCACAAATAATCAAAAACCCTCAAGCTTGACAACTAAACTAGGGGAGCACTTATGCCCAACAAGAGTTATAGTCACCAACAAAGTCTTATTGCAAGCTGATGCGAAAATTATCTTAACACACAAATTTAACCCTCTTTTGACAATTGTAGTACAAGTATAAGTAGGGATCGTTCTGGACCGGGGATTAGGAGGGCTTGCTAATAACCTCTAAACTAACTCAAAAACATAAAACTAAACTTAAAAACACTTAACAAGACTCACAAGACTCAAAACAAACTTACATTACTCAAAACAGCTTAAAACAACCAAATAAAGTTAAACTAGACACTAGGAATGACTTTGGACGAAAATTGACTTTTACTTGAATGAAAACACTTAAAAACACAAACTAAAACAGATTTGAAACACTTTGAAACAAGAAACTAAAAGAGGGGTTTCGATTTGGATGAAGTTGAAATAAACAAACAAGTATGAAAAACTAGATAGATTGTAAAACAAATTTGAGAAATAAGATGATGGATGGGATAGCTAGAGGCCTTTTCTCCACACATGACATGTATACAAATAACTCGATTTCCAGTTACTACTTCATTGAATTTATGAATGACAATGCTCCAAATTAACCGTGACATCACTAGTTAACTCTCAGATTTTCCTTGTTTTATTGGATTGGATGACATCATTCGACAACCCAAAACATTCTTCAAAAGTTCCCCACATGACATCATAATAGAGATACAATCAAAGATCATTACGTTTAATGAAAATCATAAGCATTGACAAAACACTTTCAACTATGACATCATGTCACTCATGCTATGAATTGAACTTAACGCGATTGTTTATAAGCGACCTCCACTACTTATGAATATAAGTTTGTAACGATTATGTGAAACTTTCTTATATTCTAGTATCGGATTTATGCATACCAATTAAGTGTCGACCCTTAATCAACAAATACAAATAAGTTATCAATCAAATAGTTAAGCCAATTGCATTCACGATTCAAGAGTTCATAACTGGAATTTATCAAATTATATTGCAATAAACATAGTCATGGCTTTGAAATCACCCCTAGCCAAGAGGGGTTTAGCCACTCATATTTACAACAAAACGAAAGGAAATGAATTTAAACATTAGAAACAAAAGAAAGAAAACACCTAAACGCTCCAACGATCCAAGTTGGACAGCAAGCACGTCCAAGCACTTTCTTTCCCTTCCTTTGTTACAGCGCAAGGTGTTGGCGAGTTTTTGAAGGTTTGTTTGTATGGAGGAATGGATGTGAAGATGAATGGATGTGTTTGGATGAAGGTTATGTTGAAATAGGAGTGAATGATCTAACCAAGTATGAACTAAGCTAAATTTATGTTACACACACTTCCTTTTATAGAGGAAGTGCATGGCAATGGAGGGGAACATGGAGTGGTGTAGCAATTGAGTGCAATGATGTATGAAATCTGAAATGATGAAGGGAACAAGGAATTGTGTAGCAATTGAGTGCAATGATTCAATGTAATGATGCATGAAATCTGAAATGATGGAGGGAACAAGGAATGGTGTAGCAATTGAGTGCAATGATTCAATGTAATGATGCATGAAATCTGAAATAATGAAGGGGACAAGATGGGTGGAAATGTGAGTAAGTGGTGAATCAATAAGTTCAAGGAGGTGAAAGGATATTGTGCACATGGTAGACAAAGGAAAGGAAGCGGAATGATGCAACAAATGAGTCAATGGAGGGAACATGGATGATGATGCACGACATAGGAATCCAAAGGGAGTGCAATGGTGGTGCACGACAATGATGGAAAGGTGAATGGTGGAGTGACACCCCTTTGTGGCTGAGCTTTTTGTCCTTTTTACATTAATTCTTCTTTCTCTTTAACACATTCCTAGCCTCTTTAGTCTTCTATTTCGTCCATCCACCTTGCTCCACGCATGTGCTATTCATTCCTAGCCCAAAACTGCTCCAAAATGCACCAAAATGCATCTTATTGCTTTATAAGGCCTATGGACCTACAAACACACGAAAATGGCTTAAAATACGTAATTAACTAAGAGATAACAACATAAATGCATGAGAACAAGCTAACTCAGTCGCATAAATATGCTCTTATCAAATTCCCCCACACTTAGCTTTTGCTAGTCCTCGAGCAAAACAAAACAAACGAAACAAAAAAAACACAACCTAGATCTTCCAACATTTGCCTCAGGGATTTTTAATGAAACATGACATGTTAAAAATCATCATTTTCACAAATTTTGGTCATCTTTACACTTGAGCACATACTTGATTATAGTCACCACTTACTAGTTCACAATTAACCAATTAAAACAATGTTTCGAA
Organism: Malus sylvestris; assembly: GCF_916048215.2. NCBI lineage: Eukaryota > Viridiplantae > Streptophyta > Magnoliopsida > Rosales > Rosaceae > Malus > Malus sylvestris. The sequence continues at coordinate 17,150,657 of NC_062272.1, forward strand.
TGTAGTAACATGCCTTAGAGAATTTGCTCAATTCCTTACAAGATACTCTCTATTTTCACACACATTTTCTGACTACACACCTTATACTAGTATATGTGAGAAGATTGATGTAAACACGAAAGACTAGGACTCACATATGTTATAACAAAGAAAGCAATTTTATGGAGTTATTAAGCATGTTTAGATATGATCTCATGAATGGAATGCTACTACTTAGATGCGAGAACCAGTGACACCATATGCTCATACCAATTTCGAACTCCACAAATTGAAACACACAACACTCAAGATTGAAGTCAAGGGTTGTAATAGGGCTTGGGGGTAATGGCTAATAAAGAAAGGATAGGAATAACAAACATTCTTAAAGCGATAGCAAGCAAAGCAATGAAATAGACACTTGGAATTCACTTTAGAATGCAGAACCAACTTTTAAATACAAAGGGAAGATTCATGCAACACTTAGGGCTCTTTTTCATACTCTTTTCAATTCTTTTTTTTTCTTTTCTACCCGTGCCTTATTAAGGACTTTAGCACACACACACACACAAGAATCATTTCCCCCACACTTGCTTTCTGCAATACATTGATAAAAAAAGGAGTTCATTTTAAGTTATGCTTTACTATGCTTCAAGAATAAGGGTATGGATGGTCCTAAAACTAGGCTAGGTAAGGATAGTGTGGGTTAACAAAGAACATAGGCTTAACAAGGTTCAACGGTGTTAAACTTAAACACATAATGAAATAGGGGCACGACAATTTGGCTTTGGTGGTCACTACACAATTTCATCTTGAATATGTGTTATGCAAATCAATAGCATGCTTTGAATGAAATAGGCATGAGTTCTAGCATTTGGAACTAAATGATGAAATGCCTTCTAAGTAGCAACCAAGCAAAGAATAATGAGATCATGCAACGACTTTAGAAAACAATGGTGCACAAATTATTAACTCTCCAAATAAACGTTTAGGCTCAAGTCTCACAAGGTTGTAGCGTTCATTTGAGTACCTTCCTTCAAGCATGTTACAAAAACTAATTATTCCTTTATGATTGCATGTGAATTCATAAATTATAACCACAACCAAGTATACACCAAAGAGTAAATCAAATTTTCATCCATGTTTATAACTCTCTTCAACATTCATGTAATTAAAAACCAAATCATCATCATTGTGTTAGAAGGTACCCTAAGACACAAATAAACACACAAAAACAACTCTTTTTGGGTTTTTCAAAACAATTTTTCAAATTTTTATGAGATTTTTGGATTTTTATGTCAAAACACACTAAAACACTCCAAAACAGCTTAAAAAAAACACTTAAAAACAGCAAGGAACAACACTAGAAGTAATGAGTGATAAACTCCTACGAATTTCATGTAAAACAACTTAGTTACCCCCCACACTTAAATCAAACATTGTCCTCAATGTTTCAAGCATAAACTTACACAAAAACAAGCAAACAAACAAACAACGAATAAACATGACAAGTATGATAAAGTAAAAACCAGACAGAGTAGAGTTTAAGAATGTAAATCTGGTTTTGGAGATAGATGATCTAGGCGACTTTCCACAACTTTGATCTCGAACTGGTTTGGAATTCTGAGCGAGGAATATCAGAGTTCCTTGGTTTCAAATCAGACTTATTCTGCTGGGTTGATTTGATTGTGCAGTCTGCATTCTTCTCTGCTTGTTTCTTCTGCACGGCAGGCAGGCACGAGGTAGAGGTGATGGTCTGTTTCTTTCTTCAATCTTTCCAAGTGCCCACCATTTGCTTTCTTTCTCCTTGTCCCTAGTTGAGGATGAATTAGCACATTGTCTCCACATGCTTCGAGGTATCATTTTCACTTCCCTTATCTGTTCCGCAAGCAGATGTGGTAGATGAAGAGGAAGCAGAAGATGTTGAAGATTAGTACTCGAGAGCAAGGCTAGGTAAGCAATCAGGAAAGGGTTCCAGGTAGTCGGTTCCAGATCCAGATCGGAAGATTGATACCAAGTTCTGGCTAATTGTTCTCCTTCTCCTTGTCCCGCAGATGAAAACAACGACAAGGAGAATGAGAGGGAGAAAACATGATATGAGATACTCTTGCTTTCAACCTTCATGATATGAAATACTTTTTCTTTGGATGAATTGTTTGCAAAGGTACCCCAAGGAATAAGGAACACTGAGTGCCTCGAGAGGCTTCGTTGGGAAGACATTCTCAGAGATGAAGAAATGTTATGTATGTCTGCCTTGCAATGGAAGATGAAGGTTGACATTTATAGGAATTAATAACCGGTACTATTCTTTCACTCTTGTCGGCAACAGTTGGATGATTTAACAGTAAACTTCACGTGCCTTCTACTTCACAAGAAATCTTCGACAGATTGCCCGTAATTTTTGCAAGGCTGAGTGTGCATGTGACAGGCGCTGACACGTCTGGAAAAGCAAGTGCCTCTTCGATATCTGGAATCGACGCTTCGACAAACTGCCCGTGATTTCCGCAAAGATGAGTGTGCATGTGACAGGCGCTGACACGTTTGGAAAAGCAAGTGCCTCTTCGATATCTGGAATCGGTGCTTCGACAAACTGCCCGTAACTTCCGCAAAGCTGAGTGTGCATGTGACAGATGCTGACACGTCTGTAAAAGCAGATGCCTCTCCAATTTTTGAGCTTGCCTCTTCGAGTTCTGAGCTCCGTCGAGTGCAGAGGTTGCATGTGACAAGTGCGGACAAATCTGGAAAAGAAGATTGACTCGTGGTTTCTGAGCAAGCCTAGCTTTTGAGAAAGCTAGCGCCTCTTCGATTTTTGAATTGACCTTTTCGATTTCTGAGCTCGCCTCTTCGATCTCTGAAATCTTGTCGAGTGCTGGTTTTTATAGAGGCACGCAGTACGTTTCAGAGCACACTTGAATTTCTGCCTGTATAAACTCTCTTCTTGCACTTCTACGATCTTGACTTGTCCGACCTCTTCTTTCTTCAACACCTTTGAAAATGTCTGGCCCCTCCGACCGTCGTTTTGACCTGAACCTTGGTGAAGGCAGCCATGCCTTCTCCAGACAACATATGGCGTCCATCATTCATATCCCCTACTGGTCCTCTTACCGTTGGGGATTCGGTGATGAAGAATGATATGACCGCTACGGTGGTGGCCCGGAACCTTGTCACTCCCAAAGATAACAAACTGTTTTCCAAACAGTCTAATGAGTTGGCTGTTAAGGATTCTCTGGCTCTCAGTGAGCAGTGTGCAGGTTCTGTGTCTAATATGGCCCAGCGCCTATTTGCTCGAACCCGTCAAGTTGAATCGTTGGCGGCTGAAGTGATGAGTCTCAAACATGAGATTAGAGGGCTCAAGCAAGAGAATAAACAGTTGCACAAGCTCGCACATAACTATGCTACAAACATGAAGAGGAAGATTGACCAGATGCAGGAATCTGATGGTCAGATTTTACTTGATCATCAGAGGTTTGTGGGTTTGTTCCAACAGCATTTGCCTTCGTCTTCTGGGGCTATACCGCGTAATGAAGCTCCAAATGATCAACCTCCGATGCCTCCTCCTTCTGGAGCTCCGCCGACTGCTGAGGCTCCGCCGACTACTGAGACTTCTCCTAAACAGCCTTTGTGAAGGCTTCCTGTTGTATTTTCTGCTTAATGTTCCTTTTTTTTTTTCATGAAAATGAATGTAAAAATACCTTGCATATCTATCAATGTTTCAAAAATAAACCCACACCAAAAACAATTAAACAAGCAACAAATAAATATGACAATCATGGCAAAATAAAACTGCAGAAAAGGGAAGGTTTTTAGAAACGCAAAATTGATTACGGAGCGATTAAAAAATCTTCCTCATTTGAATACATGGGTTGCCTCCTAAGAAGCGCTTGCTTTAACGTCTTCCAGCCGGACGAAACTTCATTCTAAACTTGGATAGGGCCCATAGCATGGAATTGATCCTTGAATGGAAGGTGATACTTGACGTGATCTGACAATGGTTTAAATTCTAGTGTAGGTGCCTGAATCATCAAAATTAGCAAGTTAGTATATAATAAAATCGAAGTTGGAGAAGATGGCTTACTTGCTTGCTCCAACACAAACTTAATTATGAACACCACATCTTTGAAGGTTGCAGGGATATGGGACTTGGCCAAATTTGGTGTTTTGAGAGTTATGACTTTTCCCGTGTCATAAAATTCAACTTCTTTGGGCATTTTCGTCTCAAGTGTATCTTCTTTGATGAATTCTAGACATTCCCCATCCACTTCTTGCTCTTGATTCTTTGGAAAGGTTTCGAATATGCCTTTCTCACCCTCTTCTTCCTTGGATTGCATGATCCTGCAAGGAATAAGGACATTTAGTGAAACGGGGTCAGGACAAATTGAATTTCGGCTTACCTTGGTTGTAGTGGACGGCATAGAGGGCATATGGGGCTGCTGCAATGGTGGTTCTTCCCTTGCCGTGGCCTTGTTATTCTCTTCTTCTTCAAGCAGCAGTTGTTCATCCATGTTTTGGCTTGGTTTGGATGTCTTAGGTTCACCTCCAACCTCCATAGCACTTCCCAAAGTGATAGCATCATGGATTTCAAAATATTCCTTTAAATTTTCAATAGTTGAGTTGGAGAGTTCACTTTACTCTTAAATTTGTGCCGTGAACTCCATAATCTCTCCAAGTTGATTTTTCAATTCGCTCATCGCCTTAGCTTAATTGAGCATTGTTTCATTTTGATTTTGCTGCCCCTGCACCAAAGAGGTTAGTAATTGAAAAATTTGATCACTATCCGTGGACATACTTGAATTTGATTGGAATTGTGATAGGGGAAGCTGTGGTGGCTGCATAGGTGTTAAATAAAACTCCTCAGATTGCTGCCAATATCCATCTTGTTGAGCCTCCTTGGCTTGATTTTGTGAGATCTGCATCAAAGAATTTATTTCATCAAAAATTTGATCATAATCTGTTGACGAACCTGAGTTTGATTGAGCATATTGTATATGAGGTTGTGATGGCTGCATAGGTTTTGAATAGAACTCATCTTCTTGCTGCCAATATCCATCTTGTTGGAATTGTTGAGGTTCTATGTAATCTGAATAATCTCTCCAATCCGAATTGTAAGCGTTAGAAAACATGTTGTCCCATGATTGGCTATGGCCTTAATAACCCTAAGCATCTTCATTCACAGCGAATTGAGACTATTGCTGAGTTGGTTATCCTTGCCCATAGGACACACCACATGTAGGGACACTTTGCATTGTGGTCCTTTCGGCATATTGTGACAATTGAGAAGTAAGTTCCGCCAATTGAGCTTAAATGGTAGCAAAATCCATGTCTTACTTCTCTAGTACCCGAAATCAAGGAAACAAAACTAAATCAAATATAAAAAGTAAAACAAAAAAAAATACAAATAGAAACAAAGTCAGTAACTAAAAACAAAAGGCACGAAAATAAACAAAAAGAAATAACAAGGGATTAGCAAAGTTGCTAATCACCGGCAACGGCGCCAAAAACTTGATGCGAAAATTATCTTAACACACAAATTTAACCTTCTTTTGACAATTGTAGTACAAGTATAAGTAGGGATCGTTCTGGACCGGGGATTAGAAGGGCTTGCTAATAACCTCTAAACTAACTCAAAAACATAAAACTAAACTTAAAAACACTTAACAAGACTCACAAGACTCAAAACAAACTTAAATTACTCAAAATAGCTTAAAACAACCAAATAAAGTTAAACTAGACATTAGGAATGACTTTGGACAAAAATTGACTTTTACTTGAATCAAAACACTTAAATACACAAACTAAAACATATTTGAAACACTTTGAAACAAGAAACTAAAAGAGGGGTTTTGATTTGGATGAAGTTGAAATAAACAAACAAGTATGAAAAACTAGAAAGATTGTAAAACAAATTTGAGAAATAAGATGATGGATGGGATAGCTAGAGGCTTTTTCTCCACACATGACATGTATACAAATAACTCGATTTCCAGTTACTACTTCATTGAATTTATGAATGACAATGCTCCAAATTAACCGTGACATCACTAGTTAACTCTCAGATTTTCCTTGTTTTATCGGATTGGATGACATCATTCGACAACCCAAAACATTATTCAAAAGTTCCCCACATGACATCATAATAGAGATACAATCAAAGATCATCACGTTTAATGAAAATCATAAGCATTGACAAAGCACTTGCAACTATGACATCATGTCACTCATGCTAGGAATTGAACTTAACGCGATCGTTTATAAGCGACCTCCACTACTTATGAATACAAGTTTGTAATGATTATGTGAAACTTTCTTATATTCTAGCATTGGATTTATGCATGCCAATTAAGTGTCGACCCTTAATCAACAAATAGAAATAAGTTATCAATCAAATAGTTAAGCAAATTGCATTCACGATTCAAGAGTTCATAACTGGAATTTATCAAATTATATTGCAATAAACATAGTCATGGCTTTGAAATCACCCCTAGCCAAGAGGGGTTTAGCCACTCATATTTACAACAAAATGAAAGGAAATGAATTTAAACATTAACAAAAAAGAAAGAAAACACCTAAATGCTCCAACGATCCAAGTTGGACAACAAGCACGTCCAAGCACTTTCTTTCCCTTCGTTTGCTACAGCACAAGGTGTTGGCAAATTTTTGAAGGTTTGTTTGTATGGAGGAATGGATGTGAAGATGAATGGATGTGTTTGGATGAAGGTTATGTTGAAATGGGAGTGAATGATCTAACCAAATATGAACTAAGCTAAATTTATGTTACACACACTTCCTTTTATAGAGGAAGTGCATGGCAATGGAGGGGAACATGGAGTGGTGTAGCAATTGAGTGCAATGATGCATGAAATCTGAAATGATGAAGGGAACAAGGAATGGTGTAGCAATTGAGTGCAATGATTCAATGTAATGATGCATGAAATCTGAAATGATGGAGGGAACAAGGAATGGTGTAGCAATTGAGTGCAATGATTCAATGTAATGATGCATGAAATCTGAAATAATGAAGGGGACAAGATGGGTGGAAAGGTGAGTAAGTGGTGAATCAATAAGTTCAATGAGGTGAAAGGATATTGTGCACATGGTAGACAAAGGAAAAGAAGTGGAATGATGCAACAAATGAGTCAATGGAGGGAACATGGATGATGATACACGACATAGGAATCCAAAAGGAGTGCAATGGTGGTGCACGGCAATGATGGAACAGTGAATGGTGGAGTGACACCCATTTGTGGCTGAGCTTTTTGTCCTTTTTACATTAATTCTTCTTTCTGTTTAACACATTCCTAGCCTTTTTAGTGTTCAATTTTGTCCATCCACCTTGCTCCATGCATGTGCTATTCATTCCTAGACCAAAACTGCTCCAAAATGCACCAAAATGCATCTTATTGCTTTATAAGGCCTATGGACCTACAAACACACGAAAATAGCTTAAAATACGTAATTAACTAAGAGATAACAACATAAATGCATGAGAACAAGCTAACTCAGTCGCATAAATATGGTCTTATCACAAGCCAACAACAACTTCAGTGCATGGCATACGAAGATCAAGCTATTCAGCCCTCTTGCATCTGCCTTAGACATTTCCCCTCTATAACAATGCAAACACTACAACTCGTAGAAAGCTTCACACATTCTTGATCAAGACAGTGTGAAGCAAAACCAATTTATGGTGCTAACAAGAGCTTCATCAATAGAGGGCAACCACAATTCTCAAAAGCTTCACACATTCTTGATCAAGACAGTGTGAAGCAAAACCAATTTATGGTGCCAACAACAAGAGCTTCATTAATGGAGGGCAACAACAATTCTTAAAAGCTTCACACACTCTTGATCAAGACAGTGTGAAGCAAAACCAATTTATGGTGCCAATAAAAGCTTCATCAAAGGAGTTCAACCACAATTCTCAAAAGTTTCACACACTCTTGATCAAGACAGTGTGAAGCAAAACCAATTTATGGTGCCAACAAGAGCTTCATCAATGGAGGGCAACCACAATTCTCAAAAGCTTCACACACTCTTGATCAAGACAGTGTGAAGCAAAACCAATTTATGGTGCCAACAAAAGCTTCATCAAAGGAGTTCAACCACAATTCTCAAAAGCTTCACACACTCTTGATCAAGACAGTGTGAAGCAAAACCAATTTATGGTGCCAACAAAAGCTTCATCAATGGAGGGCAACTACAATTCTCAGACCTTCGAAGCAAATTCAATTTATATGGTTCATCCAAACCTTTGACTACTACAAGGTGTGGCTTGCATCACAATCTCTTGCTCAACAGTGTTGAAGCAAAATTTGTATATGTTGTCTCTCCCACATTTTCAAATTTCTAGTTTCCCCAAAAGAAAAAAAAATGGGAAATTCAACAAAGCTTTATCAATGGAGGACAACTACAAATTCTCAAAAGCTTCACACTATCTTGATCAAGATAGTGTGAAGAAAAATCAATTCATGGTACCTAACAAAAGCTTCAACTTCAAAGCTTCACCTACAAAGCTTCAACTCCAAAGCTTCACCTACAAAAGCTTTAACACAAAAGCTTCACCCACAAAAGCTTCAACACAAAAGTTTCGCCATAAAAGCTTGACCCACAAAAGCTTGACCCACAAAAGCTTCACCTACAAAAGGTTCACCCATAAAAGCTTGACCCACAAAAGCTTGACCTACAAAAGCTTGACCCACAAAAGCTTGACCTACAAAAGGTTGACCCACAAAAACTTCACCCACAAAAGCTTCACCTACAAAGCTTCAACACAAAAGCTTCACCTACAAAAGCTTCACACTATCTTGATCAAGATAGTGTGAAGCAAAATCAATACATGGTGCCCAACAAAGCTTCAACCTCAAAGCTTCACCTACAAAGCTTCAACACCAAAGCTTCACCTACAAAGCTTTAAATATATATATATATATTTGTTTTTTGAAAATTCGAAAATTAAAAAATTCGGAAATTTGAAAATTAAAAAATTAGGAAATTAAAAAATTCGAAAATTCGAAGAAAAAAAAAATTTCGAAAAAAAAAAATTGCCTAGGCCTCCTCTTATTTGGGCCTAACAACTTTCATAACAAATATATATGAAGAAGGAGTTTTGGGCTACCACTTAGAAAGGAAATGCCTCATTCGTCAACTCCCTCGACTGGAGATTTGGGGGACTCCTATCATATGCTACTACACCTTGAAACTCGGAAGTCTCACGACCACTCAGTGACTTGGATTTTTTAAGTCTCTAAACGAGAAGTTTTCCTCACTAGGGAAATTAAGGGAGCACTACCTCAACCTACATGCTTCACTCACAAAGCTTCAACATACAAGCTTCAACAAAAGGAAAAATTCATAGAACTTAGTGAAGAAGGCCTTGGTGTATTTAACACAATACGTTCAAATGAAGCAAATCTTGTTTATTGATATCTCCGATAAGTTACAAATATGTACATATACATGAATCAACATAAACAAACAAGAGGGAGCATTCACAAAGGTTGCTTAGGAGAAGTTTCAACAGTCGGCAGAGCCCCAGAAAGAGGAGGCACCAGAGGGTGATTATTCGGAGCCTCAGTACTAGGCAGAACCACAAAAGGAGGAGGCTCCGAAGGTTGATCATTTGGAGCTTCATTACGCGGTACAACCCCAGAAGACGAAGGCAATAAATTTCTGTGGAACAAACCCACAAACCTCTGATGATTAAGTAAAATCTGACCATCAGATTCCTGCAGCTGGTCGAGCTTCCTTTTCATGTTTGTAGCATAGTCATGTGCGAGCCTGTGCAACTGTTTATTTTCATGCTTGAGCCCTCTGATCTCCTGTTTGAGACTTATCACTTTAGCCGCCAATGATTCAACTTGGCGGGTTCGAGCAAATAAGCGTTGGGCCATATTAAACACAGAACTTGCACACTGAAAACTGAGAGCCAGAGAATCCTTAACAGCCAACTTGTCAGACCGTTTGGAAAGTAGTCTGTTATCTTTGGGAGTGATAAGGTTCCTGGCCACCACCGCAACGATCATATCATTCTTCATCACAGAGTCCCCAACGGTAAGAGGACCATAATGGGATAAGAATGATGGGTGCCATATGTTGTCTTGAGAAGGCATGGCTGCCTCTTCACCAAAGTTCAAGTCAAAACGACGGTCGGATAGGCCAGACATTCTCAGAAATGATGAAGGAGAAATGAAGTGCATTAAATCTCTGAAGTAAGGGGAAAATTCCTACAAGCAATAACTTTTTGAATGTACTCCTTGCACATAATTGGTGCCCTTATAAAAGAAAGGGCAACAGGGCTGTTGGTTCAAAAATCGAAGAGTCATCACTTTTTGGATTCCGAAGAGGCACAATTCTCTGGATTTTGAAGAGGCACCACTTTCCACATGCAACATCAGCTTCTCGGGGTACCATAAATAACTTTACCAAAGATATCTGACAAAGTTTAGACACATAAATTTTGAAGGTCCAGCTACCCTACTATTACCCACAAGGGTAAAAGAACAGCACCATTGCTTGATAACTAGAAAGTCCCAATGTGTGTCAACCTCCGTGCTCCGTGACAAGGCAGACTGGAAAAAATGCCCAACCTTTACTCACATTCGAGAAAACACTCCCAACAAGATTGCTTGCTCAAAAATCGAAGAGAAACCACTCTTCGAATCTCGAGAGCCAGACTCTCAACATGATTACTTTCTCAAAAATCGAAGAGATACTGCTCTCCAAATCTTAAGAGTCAGACTCCCAACATGATTGCTTTCTAAAAAATCGAAGAGGCACCGCTCTCCGAATCTCGAGAGCCAGATCCCCGACATGATTGCTTGTTTGAAAACCGAAGAGGCATCGCTCTCCGAACTTCGAGAGCCAGATTTCCTTGGATAAAGCTTGTCTGTAATCTTCGCACGCAACATCAGCTTTCCAGATACCACAGGCCACTTTTTCAAAGTGCTCTGACAAAGTTAAAACATGTGAAGCTTGCAGCTCCCACTACATTGCTATGACTAAGAAGGGTAAAGGAATAGCATTATTACTTGCTCAAAAATCGAAGAGGCACCGCCCTCTGAATCTCGAGAGCCAAACTCCCAACATGATTACTTTCTCAAAAATCGAAGAGGCACCGCTCTCTGAATCTTAAAAGCCAGAGTCCCAACAGGATTGCTTTCTCAAAAATCGAAGAGGCACCGCTCTCCGAATCTCGAGAGCCAGATCCCCGACAGGATTACTTGTTTGAAAACCGAAGAGGCATCGCTCTCCGAACTTTGAGAGCCAGATTTCCTTGGATAAAGCTTGTCTGCAATCTTCACACATAACATCAGCTTTCCAGATACCACATACCATTTTTTCAAAGTGCTCTGGAAAAGTTAAAACACGTGAAGCTTGCAGCTCCCACTACATTGCTATGACCAAGAAGGGTAAAGGAATAGCATTACTACTTGTTGTTAGGGAGACTCATATATATGTTGACCTCCATCCTCCACGGACAGGCAGACCTACAAAAATGCTCAACCCTTCCTCATTTCTAAGAAGGCACTCCCAACGAAGCCTCTCAAAATACTCAGCTTTCTTCCCCCCCAATAATACCTATGCAAACCAGCCACACCAGAGCAAGAGTATCTCATATCATCAGGGTCAAAAGCAAGAGTATCCCATATCATGCTTTTTCCCTATCTTATCCTTTGCCCTTGTTCTTACTTACAAGATAAGGAGAAAGAGAGTAATTAGTCAGCACTTGGAATCAAGCTTCCAGTCAGGAACTGACTACCTGGAACCCCTTTCCTAATTACTTACCTGGCATTACTCTCAAGTACTCATCTTCAACATCTTATACTTCCCGAAAAGATACCGCATCTTCCTGAGGAACAAATAGGGCAAGTGAGAATGATACAAGGAAGCATGTGGAGACAAGCGCAACAGAACACATGTTGATTCATCTATTACTTCATCAACAGCAAAAGTATCCCATATCATCAAGGTCGAACGCACTCTTGATTTGACAGACTTATACTCTGGAGGAAACCAGAAAACCCTTCAGCCCAGTTCAAGAATAAGCCTGTGGAAAGTTACTTCTTCAAAAGCAAAAGTATCTCATATCATCTCTTCTCCATTTGCTTCTCCTTATCATTATTGCTGTTTACGACACAAAGAGAATGAGAACAATTAACCGGAAGCCGAAGTCGAACCTCCGATCCAGGTCGCTTGCTTAGAAGTCTGATTGCTTACCTTGTCTATAGGGTTTTGTATTGCACTTGACCAAGCTCGAAACTACAAGTAAGCTTCAAGTGAAATTGATACATTACCTTGTGCATCTTCATCGGTTAAAGATACCACCATTGGATGGAGGAAAAGTACTTCCAGAGAAGATGCCACATCTACATATGAGACAGATAAGGCAAGTGAAAATGATACCACACTTCGGTACTAAGAAGTTTCGTGATTACTCAATGGCTTGGATCTTGCAAGTCCCCAACCGAGGAGCTTCCCTTACTCGGGAACTTAGGGGAGCACTGTTTGTACGATACTTGACCAATCCTGAAACTACTGAGCACCGATCAACGTTATACCGTCAAGGACCCAGAAGAGTTTCCTTACAACCAGGAAGCCAATCACAGCGTGACACATGTCGACATCAGAAGCCAATCATAGCGCAACACGTGTTAACATCAGAAGCCAATCATGACACGACACATGTCAATGTCAGAATGACACTACAAACTCTTTTCTATAAATAGAGATCATTCTCTCACAATATTTCATAATGTCATTTGTACTAAATCATTCACTAGTACTCACTAAAGGAGAGCTTGAACCTATGTACTTGTGTAAACCCTTCACAACTAATGAGAACTCATCTACTCCGTGGATGTAGCCAATCTGGGTGAACCACGTACATCTTGTGTTTGCTTCCCTATCTCTATCCATTTACATACTTATCCACACTAGTGACCGGAGCAATCTAGCGAAGGTCACAAACTTAACACTTTCAGTTGTACCAAAGTCCTCACTGATTTTGTGCATCAACACATGTCAAATGTGAGCTAACCTATATTTCTTAGAAAAATAAAATTTGATTAAGAATTATTCAAGAATTTACATAGAATATAAATGTCAAACAAGATACTGAGCCGACATTTAGTACTACGATTTAGTGATATTCCTCTTCACTTGTAAGTGAGAGGTCTTAGATTCGATTCTTGCCAAAAGTGAATTTGAACCACATTATCGCTAGCCCATTATTGTTAGCCCACCTCCTCTCCCTTAGCGTAAATATCGTATGTTAAAAAAAAGCTACTGAGCCTTATAATAAACATTTCCCATAAATAACCACATAAGAAATCTTGGAACAAGAACAAGAGGAGAAAAACACACATGCCAAATGAAGCACCACACTCCACCATGAAAAAGATAGAAAGAAATAAATTTTTTAGAGATAGGCCATTACCCCTTCACTTACAAGTGAAGAGGAATACCACTAGCATGTATTACTAATTTGACAAAAATAAAAGTATGAATAAGATAACATTCCCTTATTTTGTAGTAAATTATTTTGAGCATATTTAGTTATATATATGTGTAATTTAAATTTAGGATTAAGCACCCCAAAACCCTAACCTTTTAGTGTCATTCCAAATTGCTCAACTTTTTTAAACATCCCAAACAACTAACGATATTTACTTTGTCTCCAAAATCAATAGAAGGTCATTCAAGTATGGGCTCAACCAACTAATAGTCATCACCACCTCCATCAGGCAATCACCTCTAAACCCATTGCACAACCGCCTACTCCACCCTACAACTCAAGCCGCTAACATTGAGAAGAAGGTCATGGAGGTGGTGGAGGCTTGATATTTCCTGATTTTCATTTTTGCTTTCTATTTTAATTGTGAATTTGTTTATTTATTTTTATTTTTACTTTTATCTTCATGTCTTTTTAAAGTTAATTTTTTAATATTTTAGTGTCCATCTAATGTGACATCCCGTCCCGACATTTATTGTATTTTATTCTCAGTAGTAGTGAAATTATCAAAATACCCCTGAGACGCCACGTAGGCCTTCCGTGTGGACCTCAATGTTCCTTTCACTTTTCCAGTCTTATTTTACTATTTTTGAATAGTACTCATGTTTTACGAACACGTGGCCGTAGACGGAACTCAATTCGGAGTTATAACGAAAAAGTTATGTTCGAAACAGTGTACATTTACCTAAGACAAATTCAAATCCTAAAAATTGACCTCATGCAATGTGCATCACTGCTTGGCCATGCAAGTTGTTTTTAAACAAATAATTATTTAGAAAAATTAATGAAAATGGATTGAAAACTTTGAGTTTTAACAATAAGGACAAAATAAAGGGTAAAGTGAATAGTACCATGATTGACTTTTTAGTGTAAAATATGGTTTTTCCTTAAAGTGAACATTATCGGGAGCTTTTCGTTAAAGTTCCCTTATTATTTTGGGTTTTAAAACCCACTCTTGTCAACCACATCCATCATACATCATTCTTTTATTTTTAAAACATATTTTCTTTCTTTCTCTCTCTTTTCCCTCTCACATTTTTCTTTTTCTAACCAGTTCACCTTCTCTCTTTCTAAGACTCTCTCATTCCTTAGCTCCCTCTCGTCTTTATATCTGTGTAAGTGCAAAGAAAATAGTGACTTCCACCTCTCCATTCCGGTGAGGCCTCAAGCCACATGACCATCATTACTTTACCAGACCACCCATATATGTCCCTCTCTATTTCTCGTCCTGCATCTCTCTCTCTCACCTCTCTCCCATGTTTCACTCTGCAACCACAATGGCGACACCAGCGTCCACCAACTCACCATATCCTCCGGTGAACTCCACCAAACCACCACTTAGGTTTTCTCCCTTTTCCCGCTTTCCTCAGTCTTTATCTTGTCCCCCCTTAAACTCTCTTACTTTCCCGTCTTTTTAGGATGCACTGAGATGGTGCAACGGCAAACAGTACAAAAACGTAACGAGGAACACCGCCATGTTTTCCGAAGAGTTTGCAAACTTCCAACAAGGGTGAGCTATAAAAACAA
The DNA here is from genome assembly GCF_916048215.2 of Malus sylvestris. Taxonomy (NCBI): domain Eukaryota; kingdom Viridiplantae; phylum Streptophyta; class Magnoliopsida; order Rosales; family Rosaceae; genus Malus; species Malus sylvestris. The sequence continues at coordinate 17,165,667 of NC_062272.1, forward strand.
CCTAAAAATTCTTGGATCATGTTTTAGTATATGCTTCTAGCTTTCTTAAGGGTTTTGATGAGGGTTTTGGTACAAAACTACTGTGGGGAAGACTTCCCAGACTTTTCGGTGACTTTAGAGCCTTTTCCGGCCAACTTTGGCCATTAATGGGGAACCCAATGTTATATTTCGATTCCTTGTTCCTTGAGCTTCAATTTGATAAATTGTGTTGCTAGTTTTAGTTGAGATTTGAAGCTAAATGGAGCCAGGGAAGTTTCCCGGCTAAAATTCTCAATTCACAGCTTTCTCCTTCGTTTGGTCCGGTCGACCCACGAGTCCAACAGGTTAACCCGACCAGAGAAAAAAAACCCAAAACCCAATCAATGAACGAGCCCAAAACTTATGACCCATTAACACTAAGCCGGATCCGCTAAACTGGCCCCCGTCATTTTTCTTTAAAAAAAAAGGGCCCAAGCCTAAACCTTGCCCAAACCTTTGGGCCTTTCTTCCAGCCCGAGCCCATTTCTGAAATTGGAGGGAATATTCCCCTTAGAATATTTTGTTAACTCCCAGTTAACTTTAACAGAATATTCCGTTAAATTTAATTGTTGACTTATGTTAACTTTTTCGAAATTTTTTCGGAAACCCTCCTAGGCTAATTTCGACATCCCAAGTCCATTTTTGATATCCATTTAGGAAAATTATGAAGTTTTAACATAGTTGACCATCGGGATGTCTCAATTGACTTTTAGGGTTAACCGTTGACTTTTTGTTGACTTTTTACAAAATTCGCTCGGGACCCTTCTTAGCGTATTTCAACACGTTGATTCTGAATCCGCCATCCATTTTTCGAAATTTAATCGTTTCAGTTGAGTTTTACTAATGGGTCCTAATATTATGCTTAGGTGCGATTACTATCAGAGACTTCAGATTTCCCAGCTCGAATGGTTGTGACATCACAAGTACCTATGAGTGGGTCTTTTTTTTACGTGTATATATATATGATTTTCCCAACAATTGATTTTATATATTATGATGTGACATGTCATGTTTAGCTTTACAAATAGACTTTTCGTACACTTTATGTTTTTTATATTATTTGTGAGCATAAACTTGTGGCATGACATCCTTGCGTTTTATCTGCTCATTATTACATGTTTGCATGGTGTCTCTCAGTTATTTTTACTGTCTTAGGCCAAGGACTAGCTTCACGTGTAGTTTACATGCACCATTTACATTCGCTTTGGATCTAAAGTTAGGTGCCAGCCTGTCCTTTTGTGTGAAGTTTTGGACTCATATGTGATGCGATTATCGCAGCTCACGTGATGTTGTACTAGAATGTAAAACCTACACCCAGCCTATTCCATTGTTTGAATATCTCTACAGTGGACTTGTGTGCCTACATAAATTAATGAACATTGATTTCTGATAATAACGAATTGAGATTTGATGTTGAAATACTTTGTTGTTGTGCCTACATCCTTTAGCTCACTTGTGATACAGGGTACCTATTACATACTATTATTATAATATTTTTGGGAAACCATATACTTGTTTTACAACGTGGGGTTACACTTTTCGAAAAGGTTTTACAAAACTTTATTTTCAGGCTTACTCACCCTTGTTTTTGCCCCTCCATGATTTTAATGGCAGAGGTTTCATGACGATAAGGATTGTTGGTAAAAGCTATTATGTAGGAGACTTCTCCTTGCGGTATAAATGTCCTTACTCTTCTTTTACTGCATTTATCTATGCTTTGACATCACTTGTGTGATATGGGCTCAATCTCGCTCACATGCATACTCTAACTTAATCAGTTTTGGTTTAAATTTATTCATATTTTCCACATCATTGCACTTTATGGCTTCGTCACCTTTCAAGTGTCAGCCAGCACATCGCGATTCGGGTGTCCAAGTGGACATTCCGGGTCGGGGTGTCATCTAAGCTAAAAAGTGGGACTCATTTTTGCCACATGTACATTTAACACGACAATTAACTGGGGCTAACATATGTGACATTTTCAACAAATTTGGTACTTATTTGGAATGTTTAAAAATGTTAAGACTAATTTGGAGTGACACTAAAAGGTTGAGAGGTTTTAGGTACTTAATCCCTTAATTTACCTATATAAATTTTTGTAATAAACAAATTTATCTATGTACAATTTTTTTAATAAACTAATTTACCTATATTTTTGTAGGTAAATTATTGTGTATATATTGTTACAAATATAATTATATATGTACAATTATTTATCTATATTTATATGTGTGTAAAATAAGTTACCTATATTTATATGTATTTCCGGCAAGATTTTAATCGAGGTCCATGTAATTGGACCCTATTCTCATCCTTTGTATGTATTCCAAATTTCTATGAATGAATATCGTACTTTACCAATAAAAAAGGAAAATATTTTTTTTAATAAAATAATATTCCTATTTTATCTACATACACATACTATTCCCTTATTTTCAAAATAATGTCCACATAAGCAATGACGGTAAAAAAAAGCAGCAACAATGTTTTCCGATCGAGAAGCCAAATCTGATGTGGCATGACATGGAATGACATATCTCCCCTTTGTTGCCAAATTGGACAACAACTACAATTTTTTAATTAATTATTAGATGGTTTTTATTAATTTTTTTTATTGGTTTAAAGTGTTGAATTTTTATTTCTTTCATTAACAATCAATGTTTAAAAAAACTAGCCCCGAGGTGCGCCTAGGACACCTCCAAGGCTGGGCATGAGAGTTGCTGCCTCAGTTTCCTAGGAGTGGGCTGAGGCATTGCCGAAGCGAGTCTAGGTAGTAGAGGCGCGCCTCAGGGTGTTCGGGGGTTCATCTAGGCGTTTTTTCTTCAAAATCCAGGTTTTCTGAAATGTTTTTTGCCGTTCTAGATTCAACGAAGAAGAATGAGAGATTTTCTCTCTCCAAATCCCATAAATTTCCATAATAATTGCTCAAATCAGTCTTTATTTCATTTTAAATACCCTATAAATCCACTCAACCCTTTATTTTCCTTTTTTTTAGTACATCGATATTTTTACACTAAAGGGAGGGGGAGTTCGGCAAAGACACACAATGGGCAGCCTAATTTAGTATCGAATTCGCCATCCACGAGATTCGAACCTACGACTTTTCACTTCCAAGTGAAGAGGAATACAATTCCCATAATCATTGCTTTATATCATTTTAAATACCATATAACTACTCCACTCAACCTTTATTTCCTTTTAAATTACTTATAATTGCAACACTTAACCTTTATTTTGCTTGAAATTTTCCTATAATTGTGATCACTCATCCTTATTTTCCTTGAAATTCTCTATAATTGCTTACAATAAAATAAATAATTACAACATTTTAAGACTATATGACATAGTTTCCATGACACACCCCAACCAAGTCAAGGCGTGCTAGCCGTCACGTGAGGATGACGTAGTCATGTGCACAGTGCGGAAATGATATGGATAATAAATATACGAATAAATAAAAACTGAAAGCTACTAATGCGTACTAAGAAGAAGAAAGTGCTAGGAGTGAGATACAAGAGTAAATACTCCTAATCAAAGCATACGAAGTCTAGGTGCAGTCCAGTAGGACAAGTACTAGTTATACAGAACCAGAAGATATCCTATGAATTTTTTATTCAGTCAGAACCGCCGAGATCTTCAATGCCACTACAGCAAGTCTACCTAAAACCTGGAGGGGCGCAAAACAGAAAATGTGAGTGGGCAAAAACAAAGCTTTTCAAAACGATTTCATCATCAAAATGCTCTAACCCCTCGCCGTAAAACATGTATAATTTTCCCAGAAATAGAATATAAATATATACATATATATATATATATATATATTCAAATCATGCTTCACATATTCATAATCATAAGTATGCCATGCCAGATATAAAACAGAATAAGTAACTCAGGTAAAAATAGATTCATGGAAAATAACATATTAGCCGGAACCCCTGCAGAAGTATGTACGGTTGAATTCATAAATCATTAGTCAATCTAGCCGAAGTCACTACAAATGACCTATACGGCACTACATTGCACACAAGTCGGAACCACTAAAAGGGTCTGTACGACAAGACTGGGTGTAATATAATTATGCTCAATACTACGCTCTCATGATAGCTGTGTGATAAATCGCTAGTCACCTACGAGTTGGAACCACCTATGATAGTTTGTATGATAAGACTGTGCACCTAAATTGGATCCAATGTGAGCATAGGGTGCGGGAGGTGACATTATATATATACAGGCCTGTGCCATATCTCTGACTAAATCATTAACATCGGGGTGCAGGTTTATGAGCTCAATGTTCCTCAATTAATCACAACCGTTATTCACATTCACAATTCATAAACTCATCTGGGACTTACCTGAGCGTCCACAGCACCACAATTATATACATATGCAAACATCATATGCATATTCTAAATATAAAACGTTTGGCATGGCAATTCAAATTATAACTCATTTAAATGCATTTTTCTGGAAAAATATCAAGCATATACGCATACACTTAAAACCAAAAGCCCACTCACTAGTATGTAAAAGGATCGTAGCCCCCGAGTCACCCTTGACTGCGCTCGTCCTCGGGATAAGTCTCCCCTATATGCGAAACAACTATAAAAATGTTAATTTAAAGCACATAACCAATACTAGCTAATAACTTCTCATACATTACTCAAATGGGATGTTTGAATAAACAGCGTGATCTACACAACCTCACGAACATCCCCATATTTTTAGAAAAATTTTCCGATGTCCCACGCGCTAGCAAAGGCACGACAACATGAGCGGCCACGTGCAGGGACACTAAAGGAATCCCTTAACCCCGTTAGGAATATTCCGTTAAAAACTAACAGAAACCGGTAATTCTACTTGACGGCATCAGGATATTCCGTTAACTTTGACGGAATATTCTATCTTCTTCTCCTGTTAGCATCGCCGGTCGCCGTCGCCGTTCACCGGAAACTGGAAAAATACAAAAACCTTCATATCTCGTCCAATTCTCAACCAAATTCCATGAAACTTGAACCAAATTGAAGCTTAGGACGAGTATAACACAACTATACCTGTTTTGGGACCTAAAATCCATAGAAATTTGCCGGAGAACCTTCAATAATTCAACTAAACTTCAAATGCCTCGATCTCAACTTCCCGACGTCCAAATCATCCCATTTTTCTTCTCCGAGCTTCGTGGAGAGGTCCTTAAGCTCCCTATAAGCTTGAAATCTTCCAAAAACTCCACATTCACATGTGCATGAACAATACCTTGAATTTGGGTTCTCGGGTTCTCGGGAAAACGAGGGTTTCTCGTCTAAAGAAAGGTATAGCTGGGTTTATGATGATGAGATGAAGATGACGATGGTGTCTACAAGCTCGATCCGTGTCTGAAAGAGAGGGTTCAAGATTTGTCCGTACACTTGTACGAACGTTGCAGAAAAATCGAAAGGGAGAAGAGAAAGAGTGCACGGGAGAAAGGTTGGGTAAGTATGTGTGGGTGTGTTGGTCCTACTTGGTCTTCCAATACACAAAACAAATTCTTTTAAGTCTTAAGTGTTCCAAAAACTTAGGAAAAATATTTGAATTGGTCCAAATAAAACTTCACCCACATAACCACACAAAACGTCCAAGGGTAAATAAATAATCTCACGCCGTGAAAATAGATATTTCGGGATGAGCTGTGACATTCCAAGTACAACTAGACTTAGTAATAAAGAAGATGATATTATCTTTGATTTAGTTACAATTATATTTGTTTTTACAAAGTATTATATTGTTATAAATATACTTATATATATAATATATATTAAAATTTTAGGTTATGTGAGGCTTCGCCTCATGCATCACGACTCGCGCCTAGGCTACGCTATCCATTGGACACCTCGGCCATGCCCCAGCCTTTTAATACATTATTACCAATGCAATGGTTAAATACTTTTATACTTTTTAATTCATTTTCTTTCATTACCAATGCAAAGAAAATAAATATTAAATTTTATTTTATGTTTAAATTTGACATATTGGATGGAGAGAAAATTAAAAAAAAATATCAAAATTGTTGCAGTCATATTTAGAATAGGAATGTGATTGTGTAAATCCTAGGAGATATGGGAAAGTATCTTACATTCCTATTAGGAGTAAATTACCTATTAAATGTTGTAATCCTAAAGGGAAAGGTATTTACCTATCATACTAATATAAATAAAGGCACAATGGGGTGAATCAAGCACACCTCACAAAACCCTAAATCAATCTCTCTTCTCTTGTGGCTGGCCCCCCTCTCTCTCTAAACCCTAGATCGTTCAATCAAATAGGCCTACAACACGTTATCAGCAAGCTTTTGCCAGAAGCTGAGGAATTGACACATCGTAGGAGGAGGCTATCATCCATAAAAAATTCAAAGGCTTATCTGTTTTTCTGCTAATCAGGTACACTTAAAATAAAAGAAGATATTTGAAACGTCCACGAAGCATGAAAACATTCTCCATGATGCATGAACTCCTCTATATTTATATTTTCCTTTCGATATACATATATATTGTATATGTTTATATATTTGTCAATATCTATATATATATATATATATTTGTTTCATGCATCACACAATTAAATTGTTATGTGGAATTTGTGAGTCAAAGTATTAAATTAAATTAGAAACATATTGAGGGTTTCCTAAACCCTAAGGGATTTTGAAAAAAAAGGGAAATTGGGCATGGTACGGCACTCCCACCGCACCATCACTGTACACGCCACCATTAGGCTTCGACCTGAGGTCAATGTAATGGGCCTGAAGCCCTAAGCCTGTCTCAATTTGACCCGTGGCCTGCTGCTCCATCTCGGACTGCACCAAGCTTCGGCTTGGGCTTCACGCAGCCTTCATCCACCAGCCCAGTCAGCTGAGCCCTTCCCTTTCGCACATATACAGCCAGCCCTAGCGACTGGGCTTCATCGCGCCAAACCCAAAGGCCAGCTCATGCTGGGCCTTATCCCATGCCCTCCCTCGATCCAACTTCAAAACCCAGCTGCGGCTAGGGTTTCCTTCCCTCACCCCCATGGCCTGCAGCCATCACTGGAGGTCTTTTGGGCCTTGCCTTATACTTAAGGCACCTAACCCGTGCCCCATAACCCACAACACCAAGCCCAAATATTTTTGGGGCTCTATTTTCAATCCAATAATATTATGTTAATATTATTTAGCTTCTGCAATCGACCCCGTATGGCCCGTTTATTGAATTAATTAAAAGTGACATATAGTCCATTAATCTGATAATGGATCCAAAATTATTGACATGAAGATCACTTTTGGACATTAACGATTCAATAATTTTTTTTTATACTTTGAACCGTCACATTCTTTTATAGTAACGAAGCTCTCACACTTGAGTTCCTCGAAGAACCTCAAATCCACTATATTCAAATTAGTATATTGCATTATGTGTTTCTTGAAGGAACCTCTTATTATGAACTAATCATTCATAAAACTAAATTGAACCTATAGTTTCAAATTTAGTGCCTTTGAAACCCGAAGTTTTCATTCAAAACATACCACATGAAACCTGTAGTTTTCATGAATTAAACCAATACATGTTTATAGAACTTGTATGTTCTACGATATATGTTTATGGCTTACCATATGACTACTCACGTTTTTCCCTCTATTTTAGGGACATGTCGAACTTGAACCCCGAAGGTGGGGAGGCCGCACCCTTCACGTGGCAAGGTACATTGGTGGCTAGCCAATCACCTGCTCCGACCTTGAAGCGTGGCAGACCCCTTGGTTCAAAGGATTCACAACCTCGGAAGAGGAACATGGCACCAACTAGTGACCCTTGTTTGAATTTGACCATCGCTCACTCATCCGTTCCAACGCATGAGGTTATTCTAAATTACGGCGATGCTTCAAACGAAACATGTCAGCCTCCCGAGAATCATGAGATTTTGGTCCACTACACAATATTGGATAAGGTTTATAATAGAAATGAGATGATCGTCGACGATGCATTCTCGTACTTAGTAGCTACTGACATCATGCTTAGCGATGACATTGAACCACGTTCCATCGATGAATGCCGATGTAGAATTGATTGGTCAAATTGGAAACAAGCAATCCAGGTCGACCTCGATTCGCTCGCGAAACGTAGGGTATTTCGACCTATCATTCCTACACCACCACACGTGAAGCCTGTTGGCTACAAGTGTGTTTTCATGAGGAAGCGTAATGAGAAGAATGAACTAGTGCGATATAAAGCACGCATCATAGTGCAAGGCTTCTCTCAGCGCCCTGGGATTGATTATGATGATACATATTCCCCCGTAATGGACATTATAACGTTCCGCTACCTAATCAGTTTGGTAGTTTCCAAAAAACTGAATATGCAACTTATGGAGTGGTAACCGTGTATCTCTATGGGGATTTAGATACAAAAATATACATGAAAGTTCCAAAAGGACTTCCATTGACTGGTTCAATTAGGTTGAGGAGGTCACTCTACGGATTGAAACAATCCAGGCGAATGTGGTATAACCGTATGAGTGAATATTTGACAAGTCAGGGTTATGTGAACAACGAACTATGCCCATGCGTGTTCATAAAGAAGTCACATTTCAGATATCGTTGCAGTTTATGTCGATGACATGAATCTCATTGGGACTCCTGCAGAGCTTGGGGAAATTACTGCACACTTGAAATCGGAATTTGAGATGAGGGATCTTGGGAAAACTCGGTATTGCCTCGGCCTAGAGATCGAGCATTGTTCGGATGGAATCCTAATACATCAATCAAACTACACCTAAAAGGTGTTGCGTCATTTTAATGAGGATAAAGCGAAGCCTTCAAGTACACCCATGGTCGTTCCGACTCTAGATGCTAAACGATATCCCTTTTGTCCAAAGGAGGATGAGGAAGAGATTTTGGAACTCGAAGTTTCTTACCTAAGTGCAATTGGGGCTTTATTGTACTTGGCTCAGTGCACTAGACCTGACATCTCATTCATTGTGAATCTATTGGCTTGATACAGCAATGTGCCCACACGCAGGCACTAGAATGGTGTTAAAGACATTTTTCGCTACCTTAAGGGTACTACAGATTTGGGTTTCTTCTATACCTGTGAATCTCCAAGTGTTGCCGTCCCCTATGGTACTCGGATTGATTCTCGCTTTGTTGGTTACACAGATGCTGGATATTTGTTTGACTCACATAGAGCACGTTCTCAAACGGGTTATGTCTTTACGGTTGGAGACACCGTTATATCTTGGAGGTCTACCAAGCAAACGCTAGTTTCAACTTCGTTTAACCATGCTGAGATTCTCGCCCTACATGAAGCATCACGTGAGTGTTTTTGGCTAAGAGAAGTTATAGGACACATTCGAAGCACTAGTGGTCTTACATCAGTCGTTGACCTTCCAACGACCATCTTTGAAGACAATGCTGCATGTATCGAGCAGTTGAAGAAGGGATACATCTAGGGAGACAACACAAAGCATATAGCGCCGAAGTTTTTTACTCACACCAGAAGCTGCAGCATCAGAACATTAAAGTCAAGCAAATCCATTCCTAGGACAACCTGGCCGATCTCTTTACCAAGTCGTTGCCCAAGTCTACATTTTAGAAGCTTGTCCAAGGAATCGGTATGTGTAAATTATCTGAGTTGAATCGCTTGTAGTTCTCTTATTTAGAAGTTATGTCTAACTCAGGGGGAGTATCTAGAAGCATACTCACATGATCTTAATGTACTCTTTTTCCTAAGATTAGGAGCATTTTTCCCACTGGGTTTTTGCTACCTAACGAGGTTTTAATGAGGCACCCATCCTGGGATGATCATACTCCGTTGAGTTCACTACCTTCATCCAGTTTGACGCTCGTTTTTGGACATTATGCATACTTCTTACTTTTCTCCTTCGTCTATAAGTTTTCCCCATGCCTTGAGTTTTACCATAGCGAGGTTCATTCTCTCTAAACCTAGATCGTTCAATCAAATAGACCTACAACAAAAATGACACTTAAGCTGCCAAATTTTAATTTTATGTTTAAAATTTAACATCCCTTTTAAAGATGGTGTAAGTGTGACAGCCCGTCCCTGATTTTAAGAGTTTTTAAAGTTTTAATACAGGATTTTACAAAAATGCCCTTTGAGGTACGCACATTATTCGAGGTTAATCGTCATGTTGTGCCATCTAAGATTTGTTTTCTTGACATATCCTCGTAGTACTCGTCGCTATGGAAGCGTGGGCGCAGACGGTTCGTGATTTGGAGTTATAATGAAAAAAAATTTCAAGTTTGAAGTTTGGGCATTTTATGAATTTTATTATAAAAATTTGGTGTGCCATTTGGATGGCCCAGATTAAAGGAAAGCTGATATGGATGGCTCGGATGTAAGGAAAAGAAAATAAAAAAAAAAGATGAAAGAAGATTTTGTATGTGTATGTATGTGTGTGTGACTGGTGAAAAAGAAAAAGTAAGGAGCGGGTTGGGCAAAACTGCCCAACCAAAGAAGAGGCAGGAGCTCCGGGACAGACCAGGGAGAGAGACTGGCGAATGGGGAGAAGAGAGAAAGGAGACCGGCCAATCGGAATAGAGAAAATAGGAAAGGAGAGAGGGCGAGAAGCGGAGGAGAGAAGGAAGAAAACGGGTCTTCACCCGCGCCCGTTTCGACCCGCGGCACCCACACCCAAATTTCAACGTTTTTCACCCATTTTTCCGATGCATTGAGCCAAAAAACCACTCCCAATCATCTTATATACCTTCCCTCTATCATTTCCATATCAAATTTGAGGAGATTAGGTGTGAGTTTGGATGAAAATACCCACGGGTGCCGCGAGCTTCATGTTCAAAATTCTCCTATGTTTGAAGCAAATTCTTCCAATTGCCACCGCCCATAGCTTCCTCTTGAGGCCTAGAGCAAAGTCCAAGCATTGGTTGGGACGGCGGAATTGATTTGAGGACGAATTGGAACTCACCCATTTCTAGGGTACTTCACAGGTTTGATGGAATTGGAGCCTTTCCAAGCCAAATTGGCCTTGACCACAGGTATGAAGTTTACTCTACTCATTGAGATCTTCATTTCCGTAAATTTTGTTAATTTTTGGAAATAGTTGGATTTTTCCGGCGAGCCGGGGCGGCCGACCGCCACCCACGGCGACGCGTGCGGCGACACGTGGCCAGTGGACCGCCAATGTTATTTTTAAGCTATATTTGATGTCCTAAGTTCAGTTTTGATAGTGGATTAACGTTGGTTGTTCAATTGGACTTAATGTCGATATGATTCATGGTTAGGCCAAAAGGTGAATCGACGATCCAACCGTCGGATCGTCACCAAACTTTGACATATAGTAGTACGTAATATTTGAGGATTATAGAAACTTACGGATCGGGAATCTGATTTATGGATCTTTCAGAATTGGAGTTGTAAGTTCATAATATAGAATGTTAACCGTCACTTAGTTTTGGCAATTGACAGAGATCCAACCGTTGGATGGTAATGAAATTTTAGGATGTTGTCCTAGAGGTATATTGTAGATCTCTGGAAGTTTCAGATCGGAAATCTGAGTTGCAGATCTTCCGGATCAATCTACGTAGTGACGTGTTTTATATAAGTTATATTCTATCGATATGATTTCTGAGGCATGTCTTGATGATTATTCTAGGCACCGATCATCATGAGGCCTTGATGTGTTATGCTAGGGAGTTGTAGGGCGAACTCCAGGTGAGTGGGCAGTTTTGCTTTCCGTATATATATCTATATAAATGAGATTTCTTCCCAAAAAATCAATTTAAGTGAAATGCGATATGAAATGCCATGCAAAATATATGCCTATTTATTTATGCATTAGTAATTGCATATATGCATGATTGGTGCTATGGACGCACAGGTAAGTGTCAGGTAAGTTCATAAATTTAATTATGTAATTGTTAAGTTGATATGATGGAAAGCTCATAAACCTGCACTAGGGTGATTGTGATTTGGTAGAGATGATTCAGGCCTGTACATATATAGTCACCCCCGCACCATACGCTCACAATTGGATCCAATTTAGGTGCCCAGTCGTACAGACCATTAGAGGTGGTTTCGATTCGTAGGTGACTAGCGATTTATCGCATAGCTATCAGGGGAGGATAGTGTGAGCATAACTATATTCATCTAGTCGTACAGACCTTTCCAGGGGTTCCGACTCGTGTGCAGTGTAGTGCCGTACATGTCAATTGCAATGACTCCGACTAGATTGATTGATGAGAGTGATTATGAGCTATAGTTCAGTCGTACAGGCCACTATAGGTGGATCCGGTTGACATATTATTTTTCATGAGCTATTTATATGTTTTGTTGGGATATTTTGGCATGGCATATAATTCACATACCACTACTTCTAAGCTTGGTTTTGAGATAAGTATACGTATTTGTTGACCCTAGAAACTACAAAGCCTACGTGGCGCGCAAGCCGAGTAGTTAATGAGCTAACTACGTCCTTCGGTGAATGCGAGGCGTGCCAACTCGTCGGCCGAGCTCGGCCGAGGAGTAAATTTGTTGATGTTGCGTTGGGTCGCGCTACTGACTTCTGCGTCTTGCGATTGCGGCCGAGAAAGGAACACGTCTCGGCCTCTTGGGCTCTCGAACCTGAAGACAAGGTTACTATTCTTACGAAGTTCAATATCAAATTCGGCTTTCAATGTGCCGAATGTAATAACTGTAACACCTCACTTCGCCGAGAAGGCTGATGAGATGACCTCGACCAATAAGGATTTAGAAACCCTTCTCGACCGAGACTTGGATAGGTAATCAATCGTTCTCGCCGCAGTGCTGTTGATGCCAACGGAAGATACTGCGAGACCGACTGACTCTACGGTGACAGAGCTATCTATGCCGACTTAAGATATCACCGGTTGCTTCCACAGTGCTGTTGATGCCAACGAAAGATGTGTCAGCGAAAAAGGAAAAAGGAAAAAGAAAAATCACAAGTTGTGAGAGTTTGCGCAGGGCAATTTTGTATTGATTTTGTGGGGGTCCTTTTTATGCTGCACAACCTCATGTATTTATAGTGAAGGTTAAACCCCACCGCTTGGCGCAGCTTGATACTCATGAAGAGTCCTATTTGAATTATACCTTGTGGAATTGCATCCGAACTGTGCGCTGCACTATCCTTTAGCCGAAGATCTCTAAGACAAACTAAAGCATATCCTTCAGCATAAGCCATACTACCACCGTGGACTTTTAGCCCATTTAAACCACCACCTTCGCATGTTAATCTCTGACGCATATACCAAAATGTTTATCCATATTTTAAATACATAATAATCACTTTGCAGCAGACTAAGCAACCAAATTGATCCCACCCACACATTTATACGCGGATCAACTTGGATTCATACGCCAAACATCCAGATCAACTCGAATTGTGCCACCATATTCCCAGCTTGGAGATACATATCTCATCTTTCATAATAAATTATTATTAAAAGATAGTTATGATAAAGATCATAACATTATCCTTAAATAATAACAAAATGATCTTTTTACCTTTCCATCTGACGGTTGGGAGCTATGCCCACTTAACGGCCTTGATTGCACGGGCCGATGATGTAAAATCGGGTCCAAACAGTATTACATATTTCTGGGAAAGTGTACGGGTCTTACAGCGAGGGGTTAGTGTTTTGGCAATGTGATGATTTTTTGAAAAACTTTGTTTTACTAACCCACTCAACTTTGTTTTGCGTCCCTCCAGGTTCAAGATAACAGAGCTTTGGTGGCCTCGAGGAATCCAACGGTGTTCTGACAGAATTCACAAAAGTAGGACTCACCCTCGGGTGTTACATCTTAGTAATTGTATCTTTAAAGCTTCTGAACTGTGTAAATGGTTACGTCACTCTCATGTGACGGCCAGCATGCCCTCCTTCGAGACGGGGTGTGTCAGTAAGAAATTAAAAATTGAATAAAATAGGTAGACAACAAAACCCTAATATCATATCATTAATATGCCTTTGAATCTTGACATTGACTGTATATTTATTCAAACCGCATAAGCTAGGTACTATGCATACATTTAAGGAAAAGGATCATCGCTGGATCCTTTTTCTAGGGATCCTAAGGATCCCATGATTTTATCTGTTTATTGTATATTGTGAGGTCAGTTTTTGTTAAGTACTATTTATATTTAATTTAAAATTTTAAATGTTGAAATGATTTCTGGCCGCACAATGTACAATAAACGATCATGATCACATGATCCCTAAAATCCCAAGGAAAATGATCCTGAAATAAGTTGTATAATAAATGAAGATAAAAGATACGAGAGAAATTATGAAGTAGTGAAGAGTCCTATTTTAAGAGAATTTCTTTAACATTTCTCAAGTTACACACCCAATGTCAAAATGTCATTAGAGGCATTTTAGGCATCCGAAAATACAGATTGGGTGAAATCAAATTAATTAATAAATTTTCGTAGTTAGAGCCTAGTCATTGAGTTTTTGTTAGGAAAAAGAGAAATTATAATGAGATTATTTTAAAGTGGGACTCTCTATAAACTATCTGTCATCTCATAATAACATTTATTTTTTCTTTCACATACTCTTATTAAATTTTTATTAATAAATTTATTTAATTTATTTGATCCGACAATAAAAAATTAAATGAGTGTGCAAAGAGTAAAATGGATATGTAGCAGTACCCTACAATTAAGATTGATTATCCTATGGAGATTAGGGATGACAATGGGGTGGATCAGGTTCGGATGTGCCATCCCCATACCTGAACCCGTTTATTTTCCTCGAACCCGAAACCGTAGAATCCCCGAACAGGTTTTCCCCATAACCGAACCCATTGGGCAATAGATTTTCTATCGGGCAACAGTTTTTCCCATTATAATATTTTTTATTATTAATTAAATAGCAAATTTTAAATAAAAAATTAAATAAATTACTGATACAATGCACATACAACATATATTAAATAAGATTAAATACTAAATAGTGTTATTAATACAATTGATACAAACAATGCATGTGATAAATATTGTTAAAAACGAGATTAATACTATTAATAATTGATAAGAATATAATTTATATTATTAATGATTATTGATAACTCTCTTCTCTATATAATAAATATTGATATTTTTTTATTAATTCAAAACAGTTCAATTTCGGGTATGAGTTCGAGAAGGATATCCCAATAACCATAACCAAATCTAAAATCGAAAAATTTATCCGACGGTTACCCATAATCATAAAATACCCGAAATTTAATCCTCAAAACAGAACCATTCGTATTAATTACCTACAGGGAACAAATTTGACGGATCAAGTTGCCATCCCTAATAGAGATTGAGTAATTTGACTCTTTTCTTGCTCAAATGAGGATTGTCATATACGGTCATATTATTTAATTCCTTTAATAACAAAAATTAGTAATAAAAATATTATTTAATAGTTGCCTCTCTTGGAGCAATGTACGCTCCACTTGTTACTATTATTAAAGCACCTCACCCCACCGGCAGTTTCCATACGAGTCCAAAACTGCAAAAGCAATAACGACGGAAAAATTAAAATGGAATCAACAAAATACCCCCAAATGCAAAAAGGGGTCCAGGTTCATCAATTACTAAACGGATTAGGATTCTCTCTCCTTTTCTTTTTATATTCTTTTATTTCCTTCTCTTATATTTTTTATTTTATTTTATAAAAAATTTAATATAAACTATTAACACAATTTAACCGTAACAATTTAAATAAAAAAAAGGAGAAAATCCTACTCCCCGCTGAACACCAAGATTTTGTACCTACACTCCCTATAAAATTAAGCCCCAAATCATGCTTTCCCACTCAAATCGCACCAACCTGAATTTGATATCCTGCTTCCTCTTGGTCCCTACCTGTCAAATTACACTTTTGATTCTTTCATTTTTTAATCCCACCAAATAATTCTCCATTATTATCAACTTAATTATAAACTCCTAACCAAAATCTGCTCCTTTGAAGCACCCAGAGAGCCAGAAATTAAAAACAGAGGCCTTTGGACCTTGGTCACCTCCTTCAATGGCGTCCATGGCCACCCTTTTCGTCAACACCCCCTACCACTCTCACTCTTTCCCCAAGCCGTCATCTGCCCATTTCGCCCCCGTCCTCAAGCTCTCAACCCATCTCGGGTCCAAGCCCAGGAACCGCCAAAGGCTCCGAATTTCAAACGGCTTGATCGAGCCGGACGGCGGGAAGCTGGCGGAGCTCTTCGTCGAGGAGTCGAAGAAAGGCGAGACGAAGAAAAAGGCGGCGGCGCTGCCGAGGATCAAGCTTTCAAGGATCGACCTCCAATGGGTTCACGTGATCAGCGAAGGCTGGTCGAGCCCTCTCCGCGGATTCATGAGAGAATCCGAGTTCCTCCAAACTCTTCATTTCAATTCGCTCCGACTCGATGACGGGTCGGTCGTGAATATGTCGGTGCCGATAGTCCTCGCCATCGACGACGCGCAGAAACGCCGTATCGGCCAGTCGACCCGGGTCGCGCTCGTCAACTCGGATGATAATCTGATCGCTATTTTGAAGGAGTAAGATGCTCTTCTATTTTCTTTTCACAGCTTTGCGTTTTCTTATATTTTATAAGGAATTGTTAATGACACTTTAAAAGTTTTATTTTGTACTGAAAATACACAGGAGGAGTGTAATGAAATTTTTGAAACTTTTGAAGGACGAATAACAGCTACCATATTGTTTTTTTTTAATGAATACGGGATAAGTTAAGTCTTGTACTGAGTTATTAATAATGTAGCTTAAATTTGTATTTATCGAGAATTTAACTTAAGATCATTAAATCATAAGAAAAAATCTTAAGATCGATTCTCGTCAAAATCAAGTTAGAATTACATTGTTACTAAATTCATTGTAAGGCGAAAATCACATCCTCTTAATATTATTTGTTAAAAAGAATTTATAAAAAAAAACATGTTTTGATGGTAAATATGAATTTTTGTCGGCCACTACAAACATACAAAATACCCATGTTAGATTTATGTAACGCTCTCCCAACCCCCCCCCTCACTAACCCACCCCACATTAGGGGTGGGTTCAAAAAACCGAAAACCGAACCAAATCGAACCGAATCAAATTAATTAAATTAATTTTTTTATTTAATTATTTGTTTTGGGTATTATTTTCTAAACCCAATTTGTAAATTAAAATGTGCTAAACCTAATGTGTTTCCAAACTTTAAGATCAAAATATTTAAAAAATGCCTATAAAAACTCTAAACCGTAACCTATTATTTCTCCCCATGTAAGGTTCCGGAACCAAACCTTCTCCTGAAGTACCTACATCCATCTCTATAGCACTGTCTACTTCTGCCCCAGTTTTCTTTTCCAAATCTACTCTCATATAACATGTAACAGAATCCATAAACATTTATTTCAGGTAGATTGCTTGCGTAATTTGTGATGGAAAAAAATCCAACACTAAATAAATCCAGCATTATTGTTTTTCCAAAAAAAAAAATAAAAAATCCAACACACACTAAATAAATCCAGCATTACTTTTACTAATCAAGTTGTCAACAAGCAATTAAAAGCAAACAACCCTGATCTTTGAACAACATCATACAATTTAACTTTTCTAAGTCATTTGTACGATTTTTGTGTTGTGAGGTTGTTAGTTTGGACTTTGGAAGACTTGATTGATGATTTTAGTTCAACTTTAAATGTTTATTTTCATTGTCTTTTATTCTAGTTAGAATGATTATGTTATGATTGTGTTGGAGATGTTAAAATTTTAAATTTCAATGTTTTTCATTTTTTGAAACAAAACAAAAAACCGAAATCGAACAGAAAAAAAACCGAACAAAAAAAAAACCGAAAAAAAATGAACCGAACCGATTTGAACCGAACCCACCCCTACCCCCATCACCACGCCCACGCTCCAACCCACCGCACAAAAAACCAATAAAAACTTTATCCAAATGGCAATAAAAACTTTATTAATTGGTTTAAATTTTGTTTAAAAATCTAAATAATTGTATTATTACACTTAGTGTATCTAATTGTGTTCTCAATACACTAAAAAATCTCTCATCCAAATGGTCTATGTGGTCTCCTATCGCATCTCACGTGATGAGAAAGACGATTTGTGGATGTTAGAAGTTGGATTCTTTTGAGTGAGCCCTAACGACATAGTAACTTATTCTCCCACTTTTGATATTAAACCTAATAGCTAGCGACCGTGCATTTTTGAACATTTTGAGTTACACTTGATTGAGCGGTAGGAATATTATGAAATCTTTTCTCTTGTCATTCAAGCTCGACATATGTCTAAAGAACAATTGGGGAATAATTGAAATTGAAAGCTTTGCTTTAATCTTTTATTGCTCAAATGATGGTTGTTTCTTAATCGTACACACTTCAGTAAATATTAGATCATCATATATTTACTGATGCAGTGCATTTGATCGTGTTATACTTTAAGCATTTGAATTAAATTTGTTGTCTCTTCGTACCTTATATATGTATATTTTATTTATTTATTGGGACCTAGAATTGGCTAGGGAGATGTGTTTCGTTAGTTTGTCGTAACATCCGATGAAGTTTAGGAAAATCCTGACATGGTATTTTTGTGGTGTTTACTCGGTCTCATTTGTTATTGTTTTCCCTGTTTGGTCTTATGGCCGTTCTATATTTATACTCCTCCTTCCTTAAAATATCTGTTAACACGTTACCTAAGTTTTCATTGCAACTTTTATCCCCACCATCGTGGCATTATACCATTGGGTTCTACAACATTGTTGCGATTTCCTTGCAATGATGTGGTTTGCATGTCGTATTTTTCTGGCCTATTACTGGTTGTATATGTATATCTATGTCATCATGTGATGCATACCATGTCGTGGAACACAGTGTGATAATGCTGTGGTGGTAGGGGGGAAGTTGGGAGGTGTAGTACTCTACTTTCTCGTTTATGTGTCTGACGATAAAACCTGAGTATGCGAACATGTTCTGCTCCTTTTGGATTCAAATTGTAGTTACTGTATGAAAATTGTACATCTTATCCCATGACTTACCATGGTTTCTAATACCTCGCTATTTTATTTATTTGGTCATATCAGTATTGAGATCTTTAAGCACCATAAAGAAGAACGTATTGCCCGCACTTGGGGAACAACTGCCCCTGGTTTGCCTTATGTTGATCAAGCCATAACCAATGCTGGAAACTGGCTGATTGGAGGTGACCTGGAGGTTCTAGAACCTATAAAGTACAACGATGGCCTTGATCGCTTCCGATTGTCTCCTGCACAACTCCGTGATGAATTTACAAAGCGCAATGCTGATGCTGTATTTGCGTTTCAGCTGCGAAATCCTGTTCACAATGGACATGCTTTGCTGATGACCGATACCCGTCGTCGGCTTCTTGAGATGGGATACAAGAACCCCATTCTCTTGCTTCATCCATTGGGAGGCTATACAAAGGCAGATGATGTTCCACTTAGTTGGCGAATGAAACAACATGAGAAGGTATAGAAACTTTTTGCTTGTTGAAAGCCCAAACTAAATTGCGTGCACTGATGCTGGAACCGATACATGTTGTGTAGAACTGCCTGTCCTTGGCCAAAAACTGATTCTGTTTGATATCATCTAATGTTCCCTCAGGTTCTTGAGGATGGTGTTCTTGATCCTGAGACGACTGTGGTTTCCATATTCCCCTCTCCCATGCACTATGCTGGCCCAACTGAGGTGCAGTGGCACGCAAAGGCTAGGATTAATGCAGGTGCTAACTTTTACATTGTTGGTCGGGACCCTGCAGGGATGGATCATCCAACAGAGAAGAGAGATCTGTATGATGCCGATCATGGCAAGAAAGTATTGAGTATGGCACCTGGACTGGAGAGACTTAACATCCTTCCCTTCAAGGTATATAAATTATTTGGCTGTGATACTTCTTGTCCTTCTTCTATGATATCTTTCGTCATCGTTAAGTTATTCCCTTGCAGGTTGCTGCTTATGATAAAACTCAAGGTAAAATGGCATTTTTTGATCCCTCAAGGCCTCAGGACTTCCTTTTCATATCCGGCACAAAGGTACATGTCCTTTTAATGTTATATCAAACAAGTTTCCTTACTGTTATAGCCAACCATTCAAAGTAGTATTTAAAGAAAAACACGTTGCGTTTTTGTTTTATCTCAAACAAGCTGCAAATTACTATGACAGATGCGAACGCTTGCAAGGAACAAAGAGAACCCTCCCGAAGGATTCATGTGCCCTAATGGCTGGAAGGTGCTTGTCGACTACTATGATAGTTTGGTTCCTGCGGACAACGACAAAGTCCCAGAAGCAGTTCCAGCTTAGATGGAGCTGATGCATCATATTGTACTTGCACTATTTGTTTGGGAGGTAGCTAATTTAGTCTCTTCTGTGCAATCAAGATTACTTGATCGCTAATTAGTCTCCTTTGTGTGATCAAGATTTTCCTAAGATTCTCTCACCAGTTTCTAATAAAACCATGTGAGGCATTGGTGCAGAGAAACGATGTTCGCCTCGACTGTAATTAACGCCCCGAAATTGCATCTTGCATCGCTGCATTTGTGCATGGCCGCGGTGCATTGTATCATACTGTGGTTTTCTTCTATAGAACATAGATTTTGCTATGCCTTTAATTTTGTCAAAACTTTCCTCTATTGTATGCACTGGCTATGATTTAAGGTGTTGAATCCAAAAGAAAAGCATGATCAAATCTAAATTTCTTGGATTACAGATTGAGTTCTGAACATTTTTAGATGTGAGAACTGTTGTGATTGGCTCATAGTTTGAGTTGGCAACAATTTTGATAGTTTAGCTTTATGTGCTACAGGGAAATGGTTGTAGCAAAGTGTTGTCTTTGTGTTTGTTTGCACGTAAATATGTATGCTTTCTATGCATGAAAAAGGTCTTCTTTATGTTTTCCATTTGCATTCTTCACATGAAGGTGGCGTGTGGAATGATAAAGGAAAAGCAAGGTTTGCTTTTTACTTTGGAGACATAATCATCATGGAAGCCTTAATAGCTGGGGGATGAAAATGATGGCCTTTATTTAAATGCAAGGAATTGCTTGCATTGGATATAAAAGGAATGCTTTCCGAGTGTGAAGAAAAGAGGAGTGCATCCGGAAAACACAGAGGGAAAAGAAAATAGAGTGAGAGTGAGAAACTCTTGGGGAGAGTGAGGCTCTTGGAAAAATTCTGTGAGTGTACAAGAGATTGGGGTTTGGGTTATGTCAATTTAACTCATGTATATTTTGTATTAGTTATTCTCATAGTGAAGAGCAATATCTCTCCGGGGACGTAGGCAGGTTTTTGCCGAACCTCGTAATTCTCTTGGTGTCTTTATTTCTTGTATTTTAAATTGTTCAACTGTGGGTTTATAAGTTGGTGAGATAACAGGCCAAAGCACAACAAGAACTAGCATTCATTCTACACACATACCATCAGCGCAGCTCTTCCGCCTCTGACTATGCCACAACAATCCCGCGCCACCCATCCAAAATATTACACACTGAATTTTATTTGACTGCTCCATAATATTACACACTGAATTCTATATTACTCGAATTTCGGGGTGGGGGCTGGTTTGAACTTGGGTGCAATGCTACGGGGACTTTGCCTCGGCCAGCTGCTCTAACTCACGTTTGCTATCCCTCTTCCATAGCCGAATATTGGCTTAGCAGGAACTGGTATGAACTTGAAAACCCAACAAATTGGCCAAGATATGGCTGCAATGCCAAAGCATGCACCCCATTGTCCCCAACTTAACCGCTCTGTATTTGCAAACTTGTTCAGAAGTTCCACCATAACCACCTGAAATGCAATTGTTACGACGACGATGCCCCAAAACAGCCTGTTACGCTGACTCCCTTTGAAGACATTGATCCTTTCCATATCTCTTGAATTAAACTCATTAAACACTTGGCAAAGCACAAATATATTGAAGATCAATGTGTTGTTTACCTTCTCACTAACACCAAATATTGATCTGCCCTTGAACTGCAAGATCAAGAGCACAACTATCTGGAACAAAGCTTGGGTTAGAAGGTTCCTCCACATGATGTTGGTGATCACAGGATCCGTCTGACCCACGGGTGGTTTTTCCATGAGCTCTTTGGTTGGCTTATCGGTGGCGAGAGCCAGAGCAGCCATTGTGTCCATAATCAAATTCACCCACAGCAACTGGACCGCTGTTAAAGGTACTTCGCCAGCCGAGGCAGCTGTCACAAAGTTGACCACAAAGTTGCAACATTTATTGTCAGCTGGAATTGAACGAACTTTTGGATGTTGGCATAAACTCCTCTTCCCCATCTTAAAACAGTCACCAAAGTTGCAAAATTGTCATCTAAAATGACAATATCTGAGCTCTCCTTGGCCACTTCCGTTCCCTGAATCCCCATCGAGAGTCCTATGTCCGCTTCTTTCAGTGCGGGTGCATCATTCGTGCCATCACCTGTCACAGCTACTACATTGCCTTTCTGTTTCAAGCACTGCACCATCAGAAGCTTATCAAATGGCGAAGACCTTGCCATCACGTGAATTCCATCAACTTTCTGCATTCTTTGCTCCGACGTGTAGTTGCGAAATTCTACGCCTTCTACCACTACTTCCTTGGCTTCCTGGTCAGGCCGCAGTATCCCGCACTCGCTAGCTATTGCTTTAGCGGTGAAAACATTGTCACCAGTGATCATTTTCACCTGCACCCCAGCTAACTGGCAAGCTTCTACTTCTTCCCTCACTCCTGGCCGACATGGATCCTTTAGACCTACCAATCCTAAGAGGATCAAGCTACTTTCTTCGAGCTTTTCGTCTAAGAGGATCGAGCTACTTTCTTCAAGCTTTTCATACTTCTTTTCGTCATTAATGTGCTTATCCTGAACTTGTTTGTGTGCAAAAGCAATGCATCGGAGACTGCTTGCTGCCATGCCTTGAATAATCTCCTCAAACTTCAACCTTTCATCATCATTCAGATTTTTCATGACACCAGACGCATCGTAGTAACTCGAGCATATTTCTAGTATCATTTCTGCAGCTACTTTCCAATGCACATGGGTAGTATTGTTCGCCTTCCTTCTCATCAAAACCCCACTTCGTTTCTTATGGGAATTGAAGACTTCAACATGTTGAATGACACATTGCTTCTTCAATTCCTCCATGTCCATCTGCAGCTCCAGAGTAGCCCATGAAAGAATGGCTTTTTCAGTAGGACTGCCCGAAAACTCAAATCCCGATCCTGAACTAGGCCTATAAACACTACCAGTTGTGTTAAACGCTACTCCTTCTCGAATTAAATCGAGAAGATAATGAGAAATTGATGAATAACCAACATCATCTTCCACAGATTCCTGTCCAAGCCAAAACTTTGTAACCTTCATCTCGTTGAGTGTCAATGTGCCCGTCTTGTCTGTACAAATCACGGTGGCACGTCCCATAGTTTCGCAAGCAGAGAGCCTCCTTACCAATGCTTGGTCCGCCATCATCTTCTTCATCGAATAAGCGAGAGTCAGAGTGACAGCCAACGGGAAGCCTTCAGGAATTGCAATCACAACAACAATAACCGCAACTGCGACCATGTCCACCACAGCATTCATCGTATCTCCAATCTTCGTCTTGCTGCCCTCAAACTTACCAAATTCACTCTTGTTCTTCGTGTTGCCTGTGAAGTAACGCGCTAGCAAGACCACGAAAACTATGAATGCAACACCCAAGCCAATCTTTGCCATCAGCGGGGTTAGTTTACTTAGCCGCGCTTGTAATGGCGTCTGCTGATCACTGGTGTCACGGCTGATCAAGCTCATCATTTCGCCCCACGTCGAGTTCATGCCGACTGAAGCCACAAGAAATTCACCATGTCCATCGACCGCCTTGGTTCCTGAAAACAAGAACGGATTCTGGCCGCCATTAACTTCCACATGCTCACTCTCCCCCGTCATGCTTGATTCGTCCACGCGCAAAGAATGTCCGCGCAAGAACAATCCATCAGCAGGAACTTGATCTCCAATCTTCAAGAACACAACATCTCCAACAACAATATCAAAGTTTGAAATCTGTCACCGCCTCCCGCCTCTCACAATATCAATTGGAATGTCCTCACTTGCTTTGGACAACTTCCGGAACTGCTTGCTCTGCCTGTAGTCACTAAAGGCGGATATAGCCACGATAAGAAAAACCGCGACAGAGATGCTTCCCCCGTCATACCATCCATTTTTTAGTCCATGCTGCTTTATGCCGAATCCAAGTGAGAGCGCGGCGCAACCTAAGAGGATGACAATGGTAAGATCCTTAGAAGCTTGCCATAAAAAATGGAAGAGGCTTTTTGAAGGTGGCTTCTTGTAAGTGTTTGAACCAAACACTTCCAGCCGGCGAGCAATATTGTCACCATCATCATCGATGCCACGCTCAGTGTCGGTTTGAAGAGCCGATACAACGCCATCGATGCCTTCGAGCTCTTGAAGAAGGTGTAGGTTTTTCTCCTTGATGAGTTGAGTGAGGCATTTGTTATCAATTTTGAAGTCATTGTTGAGGTGACAAAGTTCCATTGGAAGCTAAGGGCAAAGTATGATTGGTTGTGACAGAATCAACTATTGAGAGTGTTATATATAGGGGTGGTTTGGGAGTGAGGTGCTTAAAAAAAAAACACCCATGAAAAAAAGCGATGGTTTTAAGTGTTTGGTAAACTGAAAAAAAATGGCTTATTTTGGAAGCTGCTGTGAGAATAAGCTGAAATCAAAGGAAAAAGCTGAAGCTGCTTGCAACTTTGGAAAACTGGCTTTTTTTTCAAAGCACACGGAGCTACAATGCTCCTTTAATGAAAAGATCCACTATCAGACTGCTTTTTTTTCCAAAAGCACTTTTACAAAAAAATCTGAATCCGCTTATGTACAACCTAATTTTAAATCTGAATCCGCTTAGTGTAAGTGTCAATTATAGATAATTAATTTATATTCCAATATTGACCCAAAAATAAAAGTTATATTCCAATAGGCACTACTACTGCTTTATTTTATTTTTTATTCTCAGCCTAAGTGTCAATTAGAGATAATAAGTTTATATTCCACTAGTGCTTTATTTTTTGTTATTTTATTTTTAGCGTAAATGTCATTAGAGAAACAAATTTATGAGTAAATTATATAAAATTACCATAATTATTGATCGAACCAAAATTTCATGTCTCATGTTTTAAACATTGCAATATCATAACTCAACTTACGTTAAATTTTATGTTAATTTAATTGTTAAGTGATGACTTGGCAGATGCGGGGCCCACACATTTGTCAACTGGAATAAAAAATTAATTTTATTTAACCATTAAAATTAATTAAAAAACCTTTCTCATCAAGACCGTCTGTTTTCTCGATCGATTCTCGTCCCTCCGATTACTCTTGAGAACCGACGAGATGATGAAGAAAGAAGAAGAAATAAACAGGGCCTCAAGGCTCTCTCCTCCACACACTGCCGCATGCAGACCTACGCCCTCGTCTGGGTTGACTCCGCCCATAAGATACACTACCGGGTCGAGAAGGTCGGCGGCGAGAACCCGACGTGGAACGATCGGTTCCTCTTCAAGGTCCCGTCCAGATTTCTCCCAAGCAAGACCTCCAAGGTCTCCGTCCAATCTACGCCGTGGGCTGTTTCAGCGATCACCTCGTCGGCACCGTTCGATTTCTAATCAACGACTTTCTCGACGTCGCGTCCAAGGTTCCGTCGTTTACAGATATCCAGATTCGGAGACCTTTTGGAAGATTCCAAGACGTGTTGAAGGTGGCTGCGATGGTGATCGACGGTTCCTATTTGGCTTCGGCGGTGATAGAGCTTTCTGCGGTCGGGTACCGTGACCTGATGGGAAAATGATAGAGCTTCTGGCGCTGGCTACGCGACAACATGATGAGCGAATCGAAGGATTACTCCGGCGATTTGAAGGAGAACTCTTGCACTGAGTCGCTGGAGAACTCGGACGTCGGCGGTGGTGAAGTTTGTCGAGAGACTCCATGGATTGAGAGAGAATTAGGGATTTGTAAAACTCTGCAACGAAGGTGAGAGAAGGAGAAGGGATGGAGGAGGAAGAGAACTAAGAAACAGGGGAAAGAGAAACGGTGTCGTAGAGGAGAGGGGTTCTTTTTTTAATTAACTTTTACTTTTTCCAAAAACAAAAAAATCTTGGTTTATTAATAATTAATTAATTTTTTATTTCAATTGGCAAATGAGTGGGTTCCACATATGCCACGTCATCACTTAACAATCAAATTAACAGTTAACGGAGATCTAACATTACAATGAAATCATAAGTCGAAATCATAAGTTGAGGTATAATATTGCAATGTTTAAAACATGAGATACGAAATTATGGTTCGACCCATAGTTAAGGTAGTTTTGTGTAATTCACCCTTATTATTCTAATAGCCTTTATGCACATGCTTACATAGATGCAAGGGGCTATGCCCTCCAAACCAACTAAGGGAAGTCGTGTTGTTCTAGGATAACACCAAACCAATTAGAACCAACTCAAACTAACTCACATGAAATATATCAAATGGAATGCAAGAAAAAAAAAATATAAAAGACATCAAGATTTTAACGAGGTTCTTCTAAACTGAAACATTCTCGGAGCAGTAGGAGCTTATCCAATAACCCATTATCAACTAAATTGAAGTTTACAAAGTGTTGACAATCTCACAACCCAATACACTCCATAACTCTCACACATCAAATAAACAAATAAATAAGAAAATATAATGAATAATTTACTGTCTATACATAACTCAAAGCTATTACGATGAGCACTTTCTTCTTCTCTTCAAGGTGGGGCTGCGACACTCCTTTTTTTTCTTTCTCTGTTGCTCTAAAACAAGGGCAGCAGTTGCCGCCAATTAAAACCTGATTTCTTCATCAGAAAAATATCCATTGGAAGTTGCATGAGAAATTGCTTGAACTTGGCAACGTTGGCGCTATTTTTGACAGTATCTCAATTATAACTTCATACATTATTTTTAAAATATTTTAATTTTATTGCAATCTCACACATTCGTTCATTGACGGTTAAACAATTACGTGATATATATAAAATTCACATGTTTTGCTCACATAGCAAATAAAAATAATTAAATATTAAAACCAAAACAAAATTAAAAATTACAAGGAGCCAACCCACTTCTTCCCAGAGAGAGAAGGCATCCAATCAACCCACTTGCAACCTCTCTCGATCTCTCTCCAATTTCCTACTCATCACCTTCTTCGACCTTCTCTCTCACCTAACTTATAATACAGAAATACCTATCTACTTTTGATCCCCACAACCCAGACCAAATTGAACTTAATACACCTCCTGTAAAACCCTGGGAGACACGAGATTGAGACAGTCACACGTCATGATCTCTCTCCAAATGTTGCTCCGATCTACTACCTCCTAACGTGGAATTCTCTGATAAATCACCTCTGATGCCATTTTTGGCAACATCACTTACTTCTCGTTGAGCGCCATAATCTGCTTGGCGTCTAGTTTTGGATACCCCATTTCAGTGATATGAGCGTGGATAAACTGAAGGCTCGGAAAACCCCTTTGATTGAAACCAAATAAAAAACCCAATTGATTGAACCAAATAAAAACCCTCATTTGATTGAAACCAACTAAAAAAACCATTTGGTTGAAACCAAATAAAAAACCCCCTTCGCATTCACTTGTATACAAATCAAACAACCAAAATCAAAAACCCCATTTCATTGAAACCTAACAAAAGAAAAAAAGAACAAAAATTTGAAAAATACAACCCAGATCAAGAACAATGGCGAAAATGATCAGTGGGTTTTATGGTTATGGAAATATGAAATAAAATGATCAGTGGGTTTTATGGTTATGGAAATATGAAATAGCTAGTACCATGACCATCCGTACGGCCCTTAGTTCTTCCATGGAGCTTAAGGCTGGTTTGTTATTGCTGTACTTTGAAAAAAAACTGCTTCTGCTGTGCTGTGAGAATAAGCAGCTGTGAAATAAAGCAGTAGAGTGTTTAGTAAACTTTTTTGTAAAAGTGCTTTTGAAAAGAAAAAAAAGCAGTATTATAGTGTGTAGTAAACTTTTATGTAAAACAGATGTGAAAAAAATTCGGTTTTTCAAAGCTAGGTTTTGCAGCTTCCTGTTTTTGGCTTTCTTCACCTAAAACTATTAAAAAAAGATGAAGTTGAATGTTTACCAAACACAAAAAAGCTGCCAGCTTTTTTCTATACCAGCTTTTTTAAGAATTACCTCAGTACCAAACCAGGGCTTAGACTGGTCGATTTGGTAGAACATCCGACTTTCATCTGCTCGATAGCATTTGCAAAATATCGAAAGGAAACAAGCACATCAAATAAAATATAAAATAAACTAAAACAGAAATTATCAGAAGAAGAAGGAAGACGAAGAGACGAAGAGATGAAGATATGGTGTTCGAATCTCGCCATGCGTCACGAATTAGATGATTGGCACAATTCGACATTTTAATTATTATGGGCGCTACTTGCCACCCAAACCAACTGAGGGAAGTCGCATCTATCCCATTTTAAGCACCTGTAATGTCATTACAAATATAGAATGTAAAAGGACCTCGTCATGTGTCACGAATTAGATGGCAAGTACAATTCGACATTTTTATTATGACGAGCGCTACTTGTCACCCAAACCAACTGAGGGAAGTTGCATCCGCCAATCGCAAGCACCTACATTGTCATTATGAATATAGAATGTGGAAAAATCTCGCCATGCGTTACAAATTAGATGGCAAGTACAATTAAGCATTTTTATTATTACGGAGACTACTTGCCAACCAAACCAACTTAGGGAAGTCACATTCGTCCAATCACAAGCACCTCATTATAGATATAGAATCTAGAAGAATCTTGTCATGCCTCACAAATTAGATGGCAAGCACAATTCGGTATTTTTATTATTACGGGCTCTACTTATCACTGAAACCAACTGTGAAGTTTATTTTTACTCCAAATGGTTAAATATAAATTTTATATCAGCCGTCTGGGGTAGGCTTATCAAATCAAAGCTTGGAAATTTTGTTTAGGGAGCTGCTGTGTTTCCTTTTTATTTTTTTTATTTTTATTTTTAGTGTAAGTGTCAATTATTGATAATTAAGTTTATATTCCAATAGGTTCTATTGCTTTATTTTATTTTTTTATTCTTAACGTAAGTGTCAATTAGAGATAATAACTTTATATTCTTTATTTTTGTTATTTTATTCTTAGTGTAAGTGTCATTAGAGAAATATATTTATATTCTACTAGTCTTTATGCACACATTAACACAGATGCAAGGGGCTATGCCACCCAAACCAACTGAGGTAAGTCGCATCCATCTCATCGTATGTCATTATAGATATAAAACCTCGCCATGCGTCACAAATTAGATGACAAGCACAATTCGACATATCTATTATTACGGGCGCTACTTGCCACCCAAACCAACTGAGGGAAGTCGCATTCGTCCCATCGTAAGCACCTACAATATCATTATAGATGTAGAATCTCGCCATGCATCACGAATTTGATGATTGACACAATTCGACATTTTTATCATTACGGGCGCTACTTGCCACCCAAACCAACCGAGGGAAGTCGCATTTGTTCCATTGCAAGCACCTATAATGTCATTATAGATATATAATGTAGAAGAATCTCGCCATGCGTCACGAATTAGATGGCAGGTACAATTCGGCATTTTTATTATGACGGGAGCTACTTGCCACTCAAATCAACTGAGGGAAGTTGCATCTGCCAATCATAAGCAATTACAATGTCATTATAAATATAGAATGTAGATGAACCTCGCCATGCATCACGAATTAGATGGCAGGTACTATTAAGCATTTTTATTATTACGGGGCTACTTGCCACCCAAATCAACTGAGGGAAGTTGCATTCATCCAATCACAAGCACCTCATTGTAGATATCGAATGTAGAAGAATCTCGTCATACGTCACAAATTAGATGACAGAAATAATTAGACATTTTTATTATTACGGGAGCTACTTGTCACTGAAACCAACTGAAGTTTCTTTTTGCTCCAAATGGTTAAATATAAATTTTACATTAGCCGTCCGAGGTAAGCTTATATAATCAAAACTTGGAAATTTTGTTTAGGGAGTTGTTGTGCTTCCTTTATATTTTGTTTTTAGTTTTTAGTGTAAGTGTCAATTAGAGATAATTAAGTTTATATTCCAATAGGCACTACTACTTTATTTTATTTTTTTATTCTTAGCGTAAGTGTCAATTAGAGATAATAAATTTATATTCCACTAGTGCTTTATCTTTGTTATTTTATTTTTAGCGTAAGTGTCATTAGAGAAATAAATTTATATTCTACTAGTCTTTATGCACAAGCTAACACGTATGCAAGGGGCTATGCCGCCCAAACCAACCGAGGGAAGTCGCATCCATCCCATCGCATGTCATTATAGATATAGAATCTCGCCATGCATCACAAATTAGATGACAAGCACAATTCGACATATGTATTATTACGGGTGCTACTTGCCACCCACACTGGCGAAGCTACATAGGGGCAAGGAGGGGCAGCCACCCCTCCGGTCAGCGGAAATCGCCATGAAAGCGAGAATTCGGCCCCTCCGATCTTCTGAACATGCTGAAATTTGGGAGCGCTGCGCTGCTGAGTTTTAATTTTATTGATGTGGTCTTCTTTTAGAAACGCACTACCAGCGCACCATTTTAATTCTCTTCCATCTCTCTCATTTGTTTAGACTATAGAAATACAAAAGGTTGATGTTTGTTATTGTTCTTTTTCAATCATTGTTATTACTTCTAGTATTTAAAATTATAATACAAAAGATTGATGTTTGTTATTGTTTTTTCTCTATTCTTGTTATTATTTCTAGTATTTAAAATTATTGTATATTTTGTTCTTTAATTCTTGAGAAATGATGATTTTGAGAACTTGATTCAAATATACAAAACTTTTGTGAGGAAAATGATATTAGTGTTCTTATTATGTGAGAGATGTTTTTGCTTTTATTGAGAGAGATGTTTATATTGCAATAGATGTACAACAATTGTGTGATAGTTTGATTTTTATATTGACATGCTTTTATTGATAATGAGCCTATTATGCGACCGTTTCAGGACATGAAGCATTGCCGGCAACAATTGTAAGTTGTTTGTATTGATAAATTATTAACGACATTAATATTGTCTATTCTCTAAAAGAATTTGATTGCCTACATTTTTTTTGGAATCTATTATGCTTTTAAATTTCGCCCCTCCCCTCGAAAATTCCTGACTTCGCCACTAGCCACCCAAACCAACTGAGAGAAGTTGCAACCGTCCCATCACAAGCACCTACAATGTCGTTATAGATATAGAATCTCGCCATGTGTAACGAATTAGATGATTGGCACAATTCGACATTTTTATTATTACGGGCGCTACTTGCCACCCAAACCAACTAAGGGAAGTCGCATCTATCCCATTGCAAGCACCTGTAATGTCATTATAGATATAAAATGTAGAAGAATCTTGCCATGCATCACGAATTAGATGGTAGGCACAATTCGACATTTTTATTATGAGGGCGCTACTTGCCACCCGAACCAACTGAGGGAAGTTGCATCCGCCAATCGCAAGCACCTACAATGTCATTATAAATATAGAATGTAGAAGTATCTCGCCAAGGGTCACGAGTTAGATGGCAGGTACAATTAAGCATTTTTTTTTATTACGGGGGCTACTCGCCACGCAAACCAACTGAGGGAAGTCGGATTCGTCCAATCACAAGCACCTCATTGTAGACAAAACAATGTAGAAGAATCTCGTCATGCGTTACGAATTAGATGACAGGCACAATTCGACATTTTTATTATTACGGGCGCTACCTGCCATTGAAACCAACTGAAGTTTCTTTTTGCTCCAAATGGTTAGATATAAATTTTACATCAGCCGTCCGAGGTAAGCTTATCTAATCAAAGCTTGGAAATTTTGTTTAGGAAGTTGTTGGGCTTCCTTTTTACTTTATATTTTCTTTTTTGTGTAAGTGTCAATTAGAGATAATTAAGTTTATATTCCAATAGGCACTACTGCTTTATTTTTGTTATTTTATTTTTAGCGTAAGTGTCATTATAGAAATAAATTTATATTCTACTAGTCTTTATGCACAAGCTAACACAGATGCAAGGGCTATGCCGCCCAAACCAATTGAAGGAAGTCGCATCCGTCCCATCACATGTCATTATAGATATAGAATCTCGCCACGGGTCACAAATTATATGACAAGCACAATTCGACATATGTATTATTACGGGTGCTACTTCCACCCAAACCAATTGATGGAAATCGTATCCGTCCCATCGCAAGCACCTACAATGTTATTATAGATATAGAATCTCACCATGCATCACGAATTAGATGACTGGCACAATTCGACATTTGTATTATTATGGGCGCTACTTGCCACCCAAACCAATTGAGGGAAGTCGCATTTGTCCCATTGCAAGCACGTGTAATGTCATTATAGATATAGAATGTAGCAGAATCTCGCCATGCATCATGAATTAGATGCCAGGCACAATTCAACATTTTTATTATGACAAGCGTTACTTGCCACCCAAAAACACTGAGGGAAGTTGCATTCACAAATCGCAAGCACCTACAATGTCATTATAAATATAGAATGTAGAAGAATCTCGCCATGCGTTATGAATTAGATTGCAGGCCCAATTTTGCATTTTTATTATTACGGGTGCGAGTTGCCATTGAAACCAATTGAAGGAAGTCGCATCCGTGCCATCGCAAGCACCTACAATGTCATTATAGATGTAGAATGTTGAAGAATCTTGCCATGCGTCACAAATTAGATGGCAAACATAATTCGACAATTTTATTATTACGGGCGTTACTTGCCCCTACATATGCTATTTTGAATCACACATTATGCATGACTTACAAAAACATTCTTCGTCAAATATGTGACATCCCACATCGCCCAGATGAGTGATCCTTAAATGTATATTCCCATCCCTATCTAGCATGAGACCTTTTGGGAACTCACTGGCTTCGGGTTCCATAGGAACTCCGAAGTTAAGCGATAATGAGGCCAGAGCACTTCCAGGATGGGTGATCCACTGGGAAGTTGCTCGTGAGTTCCCAAAAACAAAACCGCAAGGGAATGGTAAGCTCAAAGCGGACAATATTGTGCTATGGTGGTGGAACGGGCCCGGGATGTGGTGGACCCGGGCTGGGATGTGACAAATGGTATCAGAGCCAATCCCTGGCTGGAAGTGTGTCAACAAGGACATTGGGCCCCTAAGGGGGGTGGATTGTGACATCCCACGTCGCTCAGGGGAGTGATCCTTAAATCTATATTCACATCCCTACCTAGCACAAAGCCTTTTGGGAGCTCACTGGTTTCGAGTTTCGTAGGAACTCCGAAGTTAAGCGAGAAGGAGGCCAGAACACTCCCATGATGGGTGATCCACTGGGAAGTTGCTCGTGAGTTCCCAAAAACAAAACCGTGAGGGAATGGTAAGCCCAAAGCGGACAATATCGTGTTACGGTGGTGGAATGGGCCCGAGATGTGGTGGACCCAGGCCGGGATGTGACAAAATATGTATATGCATTTGTATTTGCATATTTTTGTTAAAAGGTTGAACCAGATACATAGTAAGGTATTAAATTTTCTAATTCCACATACATTATTTCTCTTTACTAACATCTATGTGTACGTGAAAAGCCTTTTCTTATCACACGTGTCATGTTTGACATGCATACTTTCGCTTGTTTTTGTTACACTTTTGTCCTTAGAACTGTTCTAGTACATAGCCTATTTTGACCTTTTCTCAAACATTGATTTTGGCTTTCTTTTCCTATCACACATTGCATATGTTTTCATTTTTCACTAGCCTCCTCGCGCACAATCACGCGCATGTAAGAAGCCTTTTTTAATTGCGGACGCTCGTGCCTCTTAAAATGTGTTATCTTAATTTTTTTAATATTCATTAAAAGTTGTTGAGAAATTGCTAGAACTTGACGCTATTATTGAAATTAGCGAACTTTAACAAAAAAACTTTCGATACTGTTCGATTTAACGAAAAATCATATTTTTACACTAAAAAGTTTATCCTGATACTATTCATTTTACCCTTTATTTTGTTATTTTCGTTAAAACTCAAAATTTTCAAGTCCTTTTTATTAGTATTCCTTTTAAATTATGGGGTGTGCTATCCACACACTCTATTTTACTTTTCACACACATCTTGATAATTTTTGTCCGTTGATCTTCTTCAATTCATCCGATCCGACGATCGAAAATTAAAAAGATGTGTGAGAAGTAAAATAAGGTGTGGATATCACATCTCTAAATCATCTAAAGGAATGGTGATTGGTGCCCACTCAAACAGGTCGACCTTATGCTTATTATAGCAAAAGGATCTGTTTTGAGATTGCCCTTGCTTTTATTTTTTATTTGTATTTCTTGAAGCAATTGTAGTCAAAAGTAGTCTAAAATAGTCAAAAGTACTTTATGGTTTTTTATGACCGGTGCTTTATGCAAAGAGAAATGTTAAGAAACTCTCAAAAATAAAATTCTTTATGAAATTTCTGGGTTTCAGGAGAGTTTGATATTTTTTTTAGACAAAAACATTTGATTTTTGGTTGATTTGGTTTCATGTTTGTGATTCATGTCTCTCTCTGACATTTCCAGTTGACTCCTAGGTGTTAGAAATTTGAAAGAGAGTGGGTGAAAGAGTGGATTTTAATTTTATTTTTTTACCATTTTAATTTAAGAAATCATAATTTAATTATGAGAACATAATCTAGTTATGAAAACATACACTAATCAAACATAAAATTTCAAGAACTAATGTATCCAAATATGTTGAAAAGAATCACTTCTTCTTTTTTCTTTTTTTCTTTTTCAATTTTATATATTTTCTCAACAACCAAACAACACATCTTAAATTTATTTATTATGTTGTACATTTTGGAGAAGGATATAAAGATATCTTTGCAAGGGCAGTACTTTGCCCCACCGTTTGCTTAGAGGGATCCACGGCTGCATCACAAGGGTGGGTTTTGCTTCTCGGCCTCAAATGCTCGAATGTCGACGGAAGCATAGCGGAGAAATTCAGTTCCTCATCGAATGGCAGCGGAAGCATGGCGGAGAATTTCAATGAAAGATGATGAAGATTATGTCAACTCCAGCGTCAGTCCTGGAATTTCGTTCTTCTCAATGGCAACAACTAAGGCTAAAGCCTGAAGCCAAACCAAAACCAAAAGAAATTGAAGAGAGTTCTGAACCTCTTCTCAAATACAAGGTAATTAAAACTATAAAACTTTTCTTTTTTATGAACACCAATCACAGCTTTCACATGTTTATAACATCTTTTAATTCTGACTAAAATTTGAAATTATAAATCCTTATAATTGAAGTGCAAATGATATGAAGCTCCTGAGCGAATGATTACAGTTTTGTAAAATTTATTGTATTTTAGAATCAAATTCGCAAATCATGGTCCCACATTAAATAATACGTGTTTTTGTTTGGTTTTGGTATATTCGAGGCGAGAGTGAATTTGATGGATTCATGATCAGTAACAACCCTCAGGGAGGACATCTTCCCGATTACGCTTCACGTCCCCCAATTGTTTTGAAGCTGGAAGATGGGACCGAGACTCTCCTCCCCTCACAATATTAGAAGGAAATGGTCAAAAATGACTTTTTTCTTAGTTTTGGGACTAAAGTAGGACAAACCAATCATGTACAAGCCATCTACACCATACACAAAAGCAAAATAACGAAATTACCAACATATAAAATGTAAAACTTCACAGGTGATGACGTTTTTAAGCTCTGGGTTTTTTTATTGGCTCAAATCTGTGAGCATATCATATGCATGTCACATACATGTCATGTGTGCATATCGTGTACATACAGGTAAGTTCGACGGCAAAACTGGGCTCTTTCCCTTCACTTCCTATCTTCACTCCCATCCTACTACTACTCCTCCCCCTCCTCCTCCACCACCACCCTCTGAATCAACATCCCATATGAATTGATCTTTAAGGGAACAAATGACGTCTTCAAAGAAGAAACCATATGGATTCACAATTTTATGAAGAGAAGGGAAGACTGAGAGAGAGGGAGGAAGAGAGAGAGAGAGAGAGAGAGAGAGAGGAGCAAAACCCACATAGGTTGATCTGTATAAGAACCTATAAACTGAGGTGCAGTGGCACGCAAAGGCTAGGATTAATGCAGGCGCTAACTTTTACATTGTTGGTCGGGAACCTGCAGGGATGGGCCATCCAACAGAGAAGAGAGATCTGTATGATGCCGATCATGGCAAGAAAGTATTAAGTGACTTAACATCCTTCCCTTCAAGGTATA
The DNA here is from genome assembly GCF_916048215.2 of Malus sylvestris. Classification (NCBI taxonomy): domain Eukaryota; kingdom Viridiplantae; phylum Streptophyta; class Magnoliopsida; order Rosales; family Rosaceae; genus Malus; species Malus sylvestris. Next base: position 17,202,018 of record NC_062272.1, read on the forward strand.
TAAATTATTTGGCTGTGATATATCTTGTCCTTCTTCTATGATATCTTTCGTCATCGTTAAGTTATTCCCTTGCAGGTTGCTGCTTATGATAAAACTCTAAGGTAAAATGGCATTTTTTGATCCCTCAAGGCCTCATGACTTCTTTTTCATATCCGGCACAAAGGTATATGTCCTTTTAATGTTACTAGTAAAAATGCCCACGCATTGTTGCGGGACTTGAATGCATCAGCCTTAACCACATGAATTAAGACATTTAACTTGAAGAAAAAAAATTCAACATAATCAAGAACGAATAAAAGGGATAGATAAGTAAAAGGAGTCGGTAAGATAAGTAGTTCGGCTTTTATATACATTCAACCGAGCTGATTACAAAAATGTACAGTTGCAAAAAAAAATACTCTGTGTTCTTGAGAAACATAAGTAACATACATTTAACACTTATATTGCCCTTCAAGTTAAGATGGCAAAATATATGTCCTACAGACCAGGCACGTGTTTTAACAGCTAAACAAAAAAGCAAAAAAAGTGTGTTGTTCTTGTTTCAGCAGCTAATCTTTCAAGCACTAATGTTTAAAGCAAAAAAGATGCAGGATGCCTGTTTCCATAAGTTACAGAAGAAACAGAACGAAGATGTAGTCCACACATATTTTGCCCCTATAATAAAGGTGGCAAAATATGTGTCCTGCAGGCCAGGCACCTGTTTAAGCAGTTAACAAAAAACATAAAAACTGTTCCGTTGTCGTTTCAGCAAGTAAGTTTTCAAGCACACATTTTCAAAGGCAAAAACATGGAGAGCGGCTTTATTACAGCTAATAAAACATAACAATCAACAAACTAAAGCTTTAAGCAGCTAAATAAAGCACAATTGGGTTTAACCTTGGGAATTAGGAATTAGGAATTAGGATAAGGGCCTAAATGTCAAACAAATTATAAGTATTGTATAAAAGGGTTAAGATAAGGGCCTAAATGTATTATAGCATGTTGCATAGATATGAAAAAACTATTTATATAGAACATGCACAAATTATTTATATAAAGTATATGGTAGTAGTTTATAGCTTAGCTATGTACACTGATATATACATATTAAGAGATGCCCAAAATATAGTTGCTCCTATTTTACCAATGTACTTCCACTTTGAGTTCGAAGGCTGAGATGGATCGTGTGTTATCTTACGTTGCTTTTACGTGTTGGCACATTTGGAAGAGTAGATGCAATTTCCTTTTTCAAAATATTTCTATTAACCCAAGGAATGTGATTGCTGCCATTGACACCTCTGTCCGTGCTTTCCGTGAAGCTTCCAGAACCACGGTTATTAGACCTCCCATGCCCACCCCAGCTGCTCAGGTGCCAGCTCGGTGGTGTCTACCACCTCCTCCTTTCGTTAAGCTCAATGTCGATGCAAGTTGGGAGCAGGGCACAAGTTCGGGCTTCTCGGGGGTTGTTGCTAGGGACTCTGCTGGAACCTTTATTGCGGCTATGAGAGGTTGCATTGCTGCTCATTCTGCGGCAGTGGCAGAGGCGATTGCGATCCGTCACGGCTGTGAGTTGGGTGTGGCTATGGGTTTTAATTTGGTTGTGATTGAGTCTGATTCAAAGGATTCTATTTCTTGCCTTATGGGTAAGACTTCAAATGGCAGGTGGGAGGCTTTTCCTGTGTTGACGAAATGTAAACTGCTTGGAAATTCCTTTCAAGACTGTCGCTGGTCTTGGACTCCAAGATCAGCCAATTTGGCGGCTGATTGTTTGGCGTCGCGTAGAAATAGGGAGATGTGTGATTTTACTTGGGTCAATAGGCCTCCATCTTCCTTGGTTCATGTTTTATGTAATGATGGACTCCCTTGTCCTCCCTGAGTTTGCTTGGTAATGGGAGGGGGGACGCTGGTTGTTGTTTTGTTGCGTCTGTGTCTCTCATCCCCTTGCATTACCAGGTTTCCTCTGCTGTTTGCCTTTGGGGTAGGCTTCTGTTGTTCTTGTGGCTTCTGTGCCCTGGTTAATCGATTCCAGTTTCTTCAAAAAAAAAACAATGTACTCCAAACATTGGAGTACTTTGACTACTAAGTATTAGTTGGTAGCTTAGTTATATTTGCACAACCTTCAATACGTAGAGAGTTAGTAGGATTTACATAACTTGTTTAGTGCTGATCTTCAACGATATTGCACCCTTGAGCTCATTCTTTTTTCTCTTTGGTTCCTGTTACAAAACAAATCAACCAAATAAAGAAAAATTAGTATGTCAAACAAAGAAATTATAATAGCTAAAAAAGTAGTTGATCTGTCTACCACACAAATGGTTATACAACAATGTGTAACAAACAATATGATTATTCATACTTAAAAAGCTATCCTGTTGTAAATGGTTGGGAATTAATGTTTTCAATTAAGACTTTTAAACTTTTTTTCTATTGTTGGATTGCAAAATGAGCATCCCAAATTGCACATGTAAAGGATCTTGCACGGTTTGCAGAATTTTCTTCCCAAGCTACAGGAAACAAATTTTGGGAATGCAAAAGAGAAGAGCAAAGATTTCAGACTCAGAGCATGTTATTGACTCAACCACAAATCTGTTGACAACTATCAAAAGACAAAATAGTACTTCTCTCTTAAAATGTGGTTATCAACCCTTTTTACATATTTTTGTTAAAGTGTAACCTAATTGTTGATTCAATTACAATATCTGAAAACACCTCAAGTCAAGCCACCTGATTTTGGCATTTGGGTGAGAAGGGGATGCTAATATATATTTCAAAAACAACATCGTACTTTTCAATCATTTTCATGGTTCTTATCAAAATTTAAAATCTGGAGACAGTGAGGTATGAAGACAGTCAGGAAATAAACAAATATTAGATATAATTCTAGATTCTAAAATAAATATCAGCAAGTCAAAAGTAAAAACATGACAAAATAAGAAATTTGATATTGTAGTTAAAGACCCATATAAGTAATCTACAACTAAAAAGCTAGATATTAAACCTAAAATCATGTAACTATGTATGAAGCGGAGAATAATGCAGAAAGATGGTTTTCTATAGTGCTGCCAATGACAATTAATTTCTCATGAAAACAAAGAAATGAGAAACAGAGGTATAAAAGTATATTATTTTTTATAGTTGCAAATATTATGAATTCCAAAAAGAAAAACTACAGATAACACTTCAATCATATACCTAAGCATCTAAAACACGGCGCCCAAGATACCATTCAAGACAAGGCTCAGCATCATGGATGAATTAACCTATCTGTGTCCCTGAGCTCATTGCATGTCATATACACCCGACCAACTGGGCATAGGAGCATAATGAGGAAAACTTTCAGCACCACTTTGTACCTAAAAAATTAAGGGAGGAACTAATTAAAACGTATCCTCAGTTAGAAGAAAATAATGCATGCATAATAGCCACATGGACCTCGCGTATATAAATTGTTGTGGCAATAATTTGCAATAGAAAACATAGTTATAAATAAGATATACGAAATACCAACATTGCAATGGTCTTTTTTTTTTCATTCGATTGTAGTGAAGCATGCATCTTAGTGGAGAACAATTAAGTACTACGTGAGGTCTCTATAATGAAATGGGAGATTGAATACAGTCGAGGAAACTGAAAATTCAAATGTGCACACACTCCATAGTATTATCTTCACAACCAAAAGAAACGCTTATATATACGACATATGTTTGACATTGTTTTTCCCCACTCAAATCGTCTTGAGAAAATTTGACTACATTGAGAATAAGCAAAAGAGTACTTTTTACTACCTGATTTACTAACATCCACCAAATCTAAAAGCTACAAAACTTTTATTAAAGAATCAAATAGAATAGCATGGGAAAGTTATTAAGACACCATATCTGAATTTTTAGCAGATAAAAACACCTGTATTTCACCTGATTTTCCAATGAAATATAGATGCTTGTATTTCACCAGTACATAAACATGGTTTAAATATTAGTCTCATCTATGATATATTTCGTACTGTCATAGATAGAGAGATTAATAAAAGACCTCTCGCAATGTTACTATGTCATAGTAATGAGACTATGAGGGGTGTGCTACCCACACACCCCATTTTACTTCTCATACACCCCTTAATAATTTTAGTCTGTTGATCTTCTTCAATTCATCCGATCCGATGGCCGAAAATTAAAAAGGTGTGTGAAAAGTAAAATGAGGTGTGTGAATATCACACCCCTAGTAATAATTTATATTACTTCTTTTATTATAACCAAACCTATACCAGTTTGTAATATTCAACCAACTTTAAACCTTTTGGATTAGAACACGGGCAAATGAAAAAATAAGTTAATGCAAAATCTTTAGCACCTCAACTTACAAAATATTTGCAATATATTGAGACCTATCACAAACAAAACAATGTCGAAACCAAAGATGCTAACTCCCAACACAAGCAAAACTACATATAGGAAGAAGGAAATGACGCTTAAAAAACTTAAATTAGGGAAAAGGGTTGGAGAAGCAACAACTGACATTATTTACCAAGGCTTTTCAAGGTTGGCAATATAATGGATATGCTTCCCAGGAGCTTCAACTAAAGCGTGATAAATTGTTGAAATGGGTTGGAGCAGAAGTAATTTGAGTGCCTTCTTTCTGACTACCAAAAAAAAATTTATTTTAAGATTAGATATTACAAATTGATGTACACATAGTAATAGAATCGGTGTTAATTTCTCCATTTTATAGCAATACCTCATAACAAATCATCGTCGACAAACGAAATGAGTTTTAGTTTTTGAATTAAAAAAGCCAAAACACATTTTCAGAGAGTCCGTTAGCCAGAGAAAATCAGAATAGCCAATAGCAGACAAATCCGGAAAAACAGATAGAAACAAATAGAATCATTCAAATTTTGTATATTGTTAGTTTCTCAAGCAGCCTTTACATATTCAAACTCCAAAACCCAAAATTTAAACTAAAACCCACAAATTTAAACGAAAAACTCTAATAAAATCATGAAAAATTTAATAAAATCCAAGTATATTAATCACAAATTCGATCATACAAATATTCACATCCAATAAGTCCTAGCTTCGTTGCAAAATCGTATCTATACATGCCAAAGCTCAAATTTCCTTGCAGCTGCCTTGATTCGATAAGTCCTGATTCAAGCAGACTTTAAAAAAGGTTTTCTATCATTACTTTTTTAATTTGTTTTGGAAATGCGGTCAGATCATGTTGTCTAAAACAATTGTTAACATGTTATTGTAGAATATATTATAGCAAGGAGTAAACAATTGAACACTCGAAAACCTGCAAGCCAGTGGCTCCAAGACGAAAAAAAACTGTACAAACCCAAATCAACTAAGTTACAAAACAACTAAATATGCAAACAACATCAGTCTGTGTAGCGATCTAGTTTTTTATTTTGTAATTAAATTTAATCTCAATTTTTTGCCCAACAATGGAACCATCAGAGGTTGTGCAGCAATATTGCACAACAGTTTAGTAAACACCATAAGAGAATGGGGATAAATTGAATATTAATACATATACATCTATCAGAATAGCTAAACATGTAACATAATTCACACCAATAAACCATCATTCAATTTGAATTTTGAAGTAATCTGTCCATATATTGCCTAAACTACTTAACCAATAGAGAACAAATTTACTGGAAAAATTCTAATTTTTCCTAATATGTTAGTAGAGAACAATTTCTTACATGTTTCAATATATCCACAAAAATGGTTCTTTTTCCTTATGAATCTGACATGGACACCTGCAACTCCCCTATAGAAATAAAAAAACAACCTGAAAAATTAAAAGGAAATGATTAGACCCAATACTCTCTGATGAATTCCAACAAATTGAATAGGGGTTTACATAAATAGGCAGAAATTAAAAAAAAAATCCATTCAAATACATAAACAAAAGATAGTAAAACAACAAAAAAATCAAGAGAAATCAACTTTGCAGTAAACTCTAGATCCCAAAACGAAAAAATTATTCCTTCTGTATTCCTTAGCTAGTCACCACTCTCAAAATTCCTCAATCCCTTATATCTCACGAAGAGAAACACATGCATGTCCATTTCCGCTCTTAAAACCGAAAGAAATGTTACGGTTTCTCAGTTTCTTACCCAAATCCACCAATTCGAATCAAATTTTTGCAACACAGATGTGAAACAGATACACAAAACACCAACATTACAATGATTTTTTTTTTCATTCACAGATGTGAAACAGATACACAAAACAGATGTGAAACAGATACACAAAACACCAACATTACAATGATTTTTTTTTTCATTCACAGATGTGAAACAGATACACAAAACACCAACATCATATATTCTTCTCTTGTGGCTTTGGCAAATGGGTTTTTTTTTTTTTTGTCCAAGGCAATGGACGGCAACAGAAAAGGGGGAGAGCAGACAGGCAGCAGATAAGCTACAGAAAAACAACAGAAAAGCAGGAAAAAAGAAGTAGAAATTAAGCAGAAAAGCAAGAAATAATCAAATTGACTCGAACTTACCAAATTTTTTATTCAAAAAGGAGTTGGAATCAAACTAAACCTGAAAAATATCATATATCCAATATTAAGTGCATATACCTATAAACTAATCTTTATATATAAAATAATACGGATCAATGTAATCTAAAATGTTATTGTATTCAATACGGCAATACCAAATTGTAAAGTGAACTCTAAAAAGTAAGGCCTATGGTAGACATCTGTATTATATGGCAACTTCATTTCTATCAGAGAGTACACATCATTGAACAAACTAAGAAGATACCTATTGTAAATCGAGAAGCTTCCTCTCAAGATCTCTAACAGCATCATGTCGCTCTTGAATTCCGGCCAGAGTGTCCATTATCTACAATTTGATACACAATTTTGGAAATGATCAATCTTAATCAGAAAATTAAGTATTCAACAACCCAAGCTAGAAGAGTTAGGAGCTTAAAATTAATTGTTTAAGATGTCAAAAAATGTGTCAAGTTTGTGAGACAATGCACAATTTCGATTGTAAAAAATGCTTATTTGGGGGCAGAGAATAAAAAAGGATATTTAACAAACCTGGCCTCCCCCTTGTTATTGGATTGCCTTTTGGAAAATTTGTTCACTGTCTCCTGTCTCAATTAATGAAATTTGTTCGCTGTCTCCTGTCTCAATTAATGAAATTTGTTCACTGTCTCCTGTCTCAATTAATCTTTCAATTGTCTGTACAAAGTAAAATAATTAGAAAATGAGCTTTCACAGTGGCATAGATATACCGTAATTTCAACAGTGCAATAAGTTTTACCTCTTCATCAGCTCTTGCGCCCATCACTGACATTCACAAAATGCAAGAGAAATAAACTATAAAATCAAATCATGGAAATTCAAGTAGAAGTTCCAGAAATAGCAACCACTGATGAGTGGCAAGTGAGGGGTTCAAACCTGTAAAAACTCGCCTCTTGACAACATGAAGATACTCTTGATGGATGGTGTCCCTTAGAGTCTGCATGTTTTAAGTTCAAAATTTAGCGATGAAAGAAACAAAGATTATGAGATTAAAACAAAACTGACCAAAAAGGATACAAACCCGGCGACTTAAAAATCGATTCTAATAAAATCGAAAACCCAGTAATTCTGGTAGTCACCGTACCACTGAGAAAACATAAAAAAATGAACACCAAAGAAGTCAATCACTGAGAAAACATCAAAAACCAAAATCAGACACCAAAAATCCATAAAATTAAAATATGAGTTTTAGTGAATCAATAAAATACCACGAATGTTGGTTCAAAAAAAAAAAAAAAAAAACCTTGATACCAAAAGACTGCAAAGGATTACTTTGTCATAGAAAGTAAAAGAATAAATTGAATCAACTGAACATGCTTCTTGCCAACCAACAAAGTAAAACACAGGGCAACAACCATTTCTTTTATCCCATTTGTCCAACACCACCCGCATTTCAAACAAAAAGGAAGAGTTTAATAACTAATAATTTGAGGCACTTTCCAATTCTCAGCTAGCATGATAAAGATCATGGATAATTTATTGTGTCCATTTTCCTGCCATCTTAAGTGACCAGAAACTGAAAATTTCTTATCAAATGTATTAATAATGCAATATAGTACATCATGCACAAAATCAAAACAACGAAAATACTCACATATAAAATGTAAAGCTTCACAGGTGATGACGTCTTTTTCTTTATTTCGAAGAGAGGATTGTAAGGCCATCTCCAACCAAAGAGTCTAGAGGGCTAGAGAGCCGAAAATAGCCCGAAAATCGTCTCCAACCGAAGGCTAGGCTAGAGGGCCAATCAGTTGGTCCCACGGAATCTGAAAGGGTCAAAAGGCCAATTGGCTGGCCCAATACAGCCAGCCCCGGGCTGGGCCAGAAATTCTAGCATTCCTGTCAGATATAACCGACAAGAATATATGATAGGAATTCTAGGCCAAATTTCAAATGCAATGGCTAGCTGACGTCAGCTAGCCGTTATTTTTTATTTTTTTATAGTTTTATTTTTATTTTTATTTTTTTACACAATTTTTTTCCTATTACTTCTATTTTTTTTCTATAACTTCCTATAACTTCTATTTTACAAAATTTATTTTATATTTTTTCTAAATTATATTTTTTTTCCATTTTTTTTTCCTATAACGTCTATTTTACAAAATTTGTTTCATATTTTTTTTTAAATTCTATTTTTTTTCGTATAATTTCTATTTTACAAAATTTGTTTCATATATTTTTAAATTCTATTTTTTTCATATAACTTCCTAAGCCATTATACAAATGTTGACTCTAAAAACTACCAAGCCTACGTGGCGCGCAGGCCGAGTAATCTATGAGCTAACTACGTCATTCGGTTGAATGCGGGGCGTGCCAACTCGTCGGCCGAGCTCGGCCGAGGAGTAAAATATGCTGATGCTATGTTGAGTGCGTAGCCGACTTCTGCGTCTTGCGATTGCGACCGAGGAAGGAACACGTCTCGGCCTTTTGGGTTCTCGAACCTGAAGACAAGGCTACTATTCTTACGAAGTTCACAAATCGTCGTCGTCGGATTCGGTAACAGTGATGATATTCGTCAGAATAAGCCCACGCCGAATGGACACCAAAGTGTAAGGGCACAAATACTCAAAGCGGATATATGTCTTAACAATAAACTTGGTTCAGCCGTCAGAATGCCGAACTCTAAATCCCACTTGAGAGTATCCAATCATAAACTAACTCGGCGTGCAATGTGCCGAGCCTAATAAACTGTAACACCTCAGTTCATCGAGAAAGCTAATGAGATGACCTCGACCAATAAGGATTCGGAAATCCTTTTCGACCGAGACTTGGATAGATAATTAGTCACCCTCGACGCAGTGCTGTTTATCCAAACTGAAGATGCTGCGAGGTTGGCTGATTCTACGGCGACAGTGCTATCTATGCTGACTGAAGATATCACCGATTGCCTTCACAGTGCTGTTTATCCAAACTGAAGATGTGTCGGCGAAAAGAGAAAAGGAAAAAATATCAAGGTTGTTTAGAGAATTTGCACATGGAAGTTGTGTATTGAATTGAAAGGGGCTTGAATGATGCACAACCTCCTCTATTTATAGCGGCCAACCTGTATTGAATCCCAATCCTTCTCAGATTAGAACTCTTTTATCTCAACCAATCCTATTCCCAATAGGACTTTGAACGTAACTTGTTATCAAACTTTATTCAATCTCATTATCCTGATCCCGTCGTAACTCCTTTTCAAAACAGGATTCGTCTATATTCCAACTTCCCATATGATATGGCCAAATTTAACCATGCGGCCCATGGACTAAATATCAATAACACCTGTACACAACTTCTGGGCCGAGAACGAATCTAAACTCGGCCTATCCGATACTGGGCTGAAAAAGATCTAAGCTCGGCCCAAAACAATATTTTTAGGCCCAAAAAATGATACTGGGCTGAGTATCGACCAGGTGGACCACGACTGATTTACCGTCCCAAAAAATGAGAACTTGATACAAAGAAAAAGGAATGCAATTCTTTTGATGAATCTAATCCCTACCAAGCAGAGCATTATATTCGGTCTTGGAATCGACGATAAAAAATACGGTCATATGATTGCGGCCTGCAATGTTGACCTCTAGAGGGAGTACTCATTTGGTCTGAGACTTGTCACTGACAAAGCTACTCATAGTTATTCCTAAAAGAATGAGTTCATCGTTGGATCGTCGTAATGCTTTCATGACAGATACAGGCATGATATTGACCGTTGCTCCACAATCGATGAAAATCTTGGAGATTGGGTAGCCTTCAATATGGGTCGTGACATACAACGGTTTTAAATGCTGAAGATTAGTCGAGGAAGAACGGGGAAACAAGATGTCCAAGGCTATTTTAAGTTTATCGTTGCCATTTGTTGACTCGTCTTCAGTAGTAGTGACGAAATCAACTTGTGTTGCTTCCTCAGCGACCACATCACCGTCCAAGGAACTTGGTTGGTGCATAGTCAGCTGAAATTCGGCAAGGAGAACATGGACCATGCTGATTACCATATTATCAAGGACTGAAGGGCCCATTGGATCATGGTCGCCATCTTCTGGATGGTGGGGACTATTGCATCGTGTGTTAGAGCATTCGCGGCTATATCGCTGTGTGTCTCAACATATTTGTGCGCTTGTGCCACACAATCCAACTCTGTGTCCTTGTTGTCTTCGGGCTTGCATGTATTTAGTGTCGGACTTTGCTCCTGTCGTATTTTTCGAGCTCGTTCCTTATAGGTGATCCGGCATTCCTTATGTCTAAGTAAGCGTCCAGACGTGCCACCCACTCTGTCTCATCGGCTGTTAAACCGGACAAAGAGATGGCAAAAAAAAATTTGAAGTGGTATCGAATATGTTGAAGGTCTTCAAGAGAAAAATGGAGTTCGGCTGTATCAATATCCGTGTATGGGTCGACCTCGAAGCCGAGAACCCTAGCATCTCGAATGTGCTGGAATCTGACTTTTATTGCTAGATCGGTGGTTTTTTGGATAATCTGCTCATCATCGGGGCAAGTTAATGCCAGGTCAAGAGCTTCTTGGCAGGCCTTGGGCAACCCATACAAGTCGTTGGCAGAATATTTCTTGTGAAATTCTTTCATATATTCTAATGATTGGCCGAGGAATGGGGGGTGCAGATTCCTCCGAACTCTGATTAGTGGTTCTTTCAAAGGTAACGGGGGCAATTGGCTTTCGGCCTCTTTCTTAAATTGCTCGAAACGAGCTTTCATTTCCCCAGGGTCGAAGAAGAAGTTTGATGCGCTTCTCGGCTGCTTCAATGGTAGTTTCGAAGTCCCGATTGGTTTCTTTCTGCCCTTGTAATTCAGCCATGATTGTTGGGGTTGGCCGATCATCTCTGCTTCCTACCGTCTCTTTCGGTTGCCATTTAGTGGTTGAAACAGGCTGGGCCGCTTGCCGTCAAGCCAGGCAATTTATACGCTGACGTCGACGTTTCTGAGATTTAGAAAGCACGGTATACATGTCGGTGGGAGAATTATAGTCGTACCAACATTGGTCACGTGGTTCAGGTGGCCTGAAGGTTTTTGGATTTGCTGATAAGCTCGAGCTACTGGAATTGCGTGAATAATAATCCTCGTTGTAAAACGGTGTATCGAAATCAAGACGCCGTCTAACCGATGTAGTATCATCTGTCTGTTTCCTTGGGTCGAGCCTATCTAATACTTTCTGGCGCTGGCCTTTACTATGTTCCTTTAAAGGTTTCGCCGTAATCGCCGATTGGTGTTGTGACGTCAGCATCTGCATCGAAGGCAGTTTCCTCTTGGGCTCGGTTAATACGACGCGTGCCTTACAATTGCTACACAGAACTATCGGCCCACCATTTTCATCTTCGCTGGAATCTGACATGGACTCGACTATGGCCAGTCCTGAGAGTTTAGTGGGTGGCGCATTGGAAAACAGGTCGATCTTGATTCGAGATTGGGAACCTTTCTTTAGAATATGTGGTACGATTAGCCCGCCATTTTCTTCGTCGTTGTAACTTGACATGGGTTCAACTATGGCCGGCCCTGAGAACTTGGTAGGTGGCGCGTTGGAAAATAGGTCGATCTTGAGTCGAGGCTGGGAGCTTTGCTTTAGGATGTGATGTACTGGGGCAAACTCGACCTTCTCTTTCCCTTTGCTTTTGGGCAAACAGGCGTCTACCATGCCAACTATCGCCAAAGGGAATGGATCCGTATCAACCGTCATGCGTTTTTCAGGAAACTTTAACTTGCCTTTGTCAATCCAGCTCTGGATATCATCACGAAATATGACACAATTGTTTGTGGCATGCTTGGTCGAGTTATGATATTTGCAATATGTCATTCCTTTAAGTTCTTCGGCCTTGGGAATGTTATGCCCTGGCCGAAGTTTAATGATCTTTGCTAATAGCAATTGATCAAAAATTGCTTCGGCCTTTGTGATATCAAAGGTATAAACTTTTGATGTCTTTACTGTTTCTTCAGTGGCCAAGCGGGTTTTGACCTTCTTGGAATTAATTTAAGTCAATGCCTTGCACACGTATGGTTTATCTATTACTATCTCGGCCGCATCCACACTGACGTATTGAGACTCCTCGCCTTCGGTCGACGCATAATTGACCGTAGGGTTTTTGTAAATCGTCCATCGAGATGGGGGTTTCGACATCTTCTCTTCTCGGAGCAAATAGTCATATTGCTCGACATGCTAGGCTAATTCATACATATCCCGAAAGTTTACCCCCAAAAATTTCTTTTTGTATTCTACATCGAGTCCGTTCAAAGCAAGTCTAACAAATTCGACTTCAGGGAGAGGTACTCGGCACCAATTCCTGGCCGATTTAAATCTGGTAAGATAATCCATTGGTGACTCATCAGACGCTTGAGCCATCCTTGCCAACGAGGAAACTGACATTTCCATCCCTGGCCGATAAAATTGCTCGTGAAATCTCTCAACCAATTCCTCCCATCTCTGGATGGAATTAGGTGGGAGGTTGATATACCAGGCAAATGCTGATCCTGTCAATGAAAAGTTGAACAGCCGCAGCTTGTGAAAATCACTGTTGACATCTCCGCATTGCGCGGTGAAACGAGCCACATGTTCTAACGAGGATAAAGACGATTCTCCAGCGAAAATACTAAAATCTAGAATTTTGAAACCTTTAAGATATTCGAATCATTCCACGTAAATTGGATATGGATGGATGAATTTAGGGAACTTCGGCCCCTTTTTCATGGTCGAATCAATCATCCGCTGGACCTGAGTTATATCGACGGACGTTACTTCCACTCTCTGGTCGGGTCCATCTGTCCTGCTACTCGATCCTCCTTTTTTTTCTAAGTCAATTAGCTTGAGCCGAGTAGGGATTGGCTCGGCATGTACTATTGGTAACAGATTATTCCTTGGTGGCAATTGCCGGGAAAGATCTAATGACCTGCCGTCGCAGACCTTGCTAACTAGTATTTCAAGCAATCTGTTTTGTACCTCACTTGTACTGCGTATCACGTCGTGCAGTTTATCGATTCCTCGACTAAACGTTTGTTCAACCGCACGAGACTGTTCGTCAAGTCGTCTTCGAAGAAACGATCTTGTTGGTGGATCAGAGCCTTCACCACCATCCTCATCACAGTCTTCCACTATCCCTTCATTGAGAACGCATGTGTTTTTGTTAGGGATTTCTAGACTGCAAAGTTGACCGCCCGGACCAACTTTCTTTTCTCGACGAGTTGCGCTTGTGGACTCAGGTGTCACGGCACTAAGGGGATTTTGTGCCTATGATACACTTTGTCCTATGTTCTGAATTGCCAAATCGGTTGTTGATTTTCCCATAGCTGTTTTCTTTTTAACCGATCGTGTCTCAATTGGCATGAACTTCGTAGTTTTAGCACTGGGTCCCACTGGGCGTGCCAAAATGTTAACCCTAAAAACTACCAAGCCTACGTGGCGCGCAGGCCGAGTAATCTATGAGCTAACTACGTCATTCGGTTGAATGCAAGGTGTGCCAACTTGTCGGCCGAGCTCGACCGAGGAGTAAAATATGCTGATGTTGTGTTGAGTGCATGGCCGACTTCTGCGTCTTGCGATTGCGACCGAGGAAGGAACACGTCTCGGCCTCTTGGGTTCTCGAACCTGAAGACAAGGCTACTATTCTTACAAAGTTCACAAATCGTCGTCATCAGATTCGGTCACAATAATGGTATTCGTCAGAGTAAACTCACGCCGAATTGACACCAAAATGTAAGGACACAAATACTCAAAGCGGATATATGTCTTAACAATAAACGTGGTTTGGCCATCGGAATGCCAAACTCTAAATCCCACTTGAGAGTATCCAATCATAAACTAACTCGGCGTGCAATGTGCCGAGCCTAATAAACTGTAACACCTCACTTCACCGAGAAGGCTAATGAGATGACCTCGACCAATAAGGATTCGGAAATCCTTTTCGACCAAGACTTGGATAGATAACCAGTCGCCCTCGACGCAGTGTTGTTTATCCAAACTGAAGATGCTACGAGGTCGGCTGATACTACGGCGACAGTGATATCTATGCCGACTGAAGATATCACCGGTTGCCTTCACAGTACTGTTTATCTAAACTGAAGATGTGTTGGCGAAAAGAGAAAATGAAAAAATCTCAAGGTTGTTGAGAGAATTTGCACAGGGCAGTTGTGTGTTGAATTGAATGGGGCTTGAATGATGCACAACTTCCTCTATTTATAGCGGCCAACCTGTATTGAATCCCAATCCCTCTCGGATTAGAACTCTTTTATCTCGGCCAATCCTATTCCCAATAGGACTTTGAACGTAACTTGTTATCAAACTTTATTCAATCTCATTATCTTGATCCCGTCGTGACTCCTTTTCAAAACAGGATTCGTCTACATTCCAACTTCCCATATGATATGGCCAAATTTAACCGTGCGGCCCATGGACTAAATATCAATAACACCTGTACATGACTTCTGGGCCGAGAATGAATCTAAACTCAACCTATCTGATAATGGACCGAAAAATATCTAAGCTCGGCCCAAAACAATATTTTTGGGACCAAACAACAACATTAAATTAAATTAAGTAACATGAAACAACATTTTAAATAATAAATTATGTTTGACCCTGTAATCCTTTGACTTTTGGTTGGAGATAGAGGTAAATATGGTTTTGTACTGTTTATTAAAATAATTAATATCTTAGATGGTCAAAGGGCTAAAATAAGCCAACTGGCCAGCCTTCAGTTAAAGATGACCTAAGCTCTAAGTTTTTTTGTTGGCTCAAATTTGTGAGTATATCATGTGCATGTCATGTACAAACAGTAAGTTTGACGGCAAATCTAGGCTCTTCTCCTTCCTCACCAAACTCTGTATTGTACTAGACCTCCTCCTCCTCAAAACCCACATGGGTTAATCTGTATAAGAACCTATATGGATTCACACTTTTACTTTGACCCTTATAAATAATTTTGATTCTGTTCATTGTTTGGTTGACTTGAAAGGAGAAAAAAGCAAAGGAAAAGTCCATCCCAACCCAATTCCTTTCCCGAATCACTGAAGAAAGGCTCTCCAATCTGCAACTGCAAGCACACAACCGGCATGCTTGCCAGCTGCCCCCCACCTGATTCATCTGTAAATATCTCCGAAAACGCTATAATATCCCAGAAATTCCAAGATATCGAAAATCTGAGTTATACCCAATTGAAAGCAAGTTCTTATAGCCGCAGAAAATCCATTTGGCAGACTGCCATTCGCATGCATTCTGCGTCGCTACTCATGTATACAATTCCTTATCTTTTTTGTCTTTTACCTTGCTCAGACATTATTTTCTTTTTGCTGAATTTTGAATTTTTTGTTACGAACGAAACTGATATATGTAAATGGGTTTTAGTATGCGTTTAGAAATTTGTTATTTTGGTTGTACATAGGCTTTTAATGTAAATTCAATAGAATATAGATGCAAACTGAAAAACTTATTTTATCATGTGAATTCAGTTGTTTTGATTAGTTTTTGAACAATTTAGAAATGAGTGTTAATTGTGAGTTTCAGTTTCAAAACATGCAACAGAGATCGGACATTTTTACTAGTTTGCTTCTAAAGTACCCTTAAACTTTGGAAAGGGATCCTCTCCGGATTCCTTCCTCCTGATCCACCAAATCAAGAGATCCTTGCCATTCAAATTTTATCTAACAACTGAAGTTATTATAACTTTTAAAATGAGCCTCTATTTGTAGTTGTTGAATCAAATTTCAATGGCATGGATTTCCTAATTTAGTGGATTTGGAGAAAGAGATCCGGAGATGATCAATTTCCTTAAACTTTAACACACCACTCCCCTGCACACCGAATGCTGAACCCCCATGCCTTGTCCAACATCTATGGAGAATGAACCTTGCTTTTCCGACCTTCGCCATGCCGTGTGCTTTCTTCCCCATGCCTTGTACAACATATTAGAGTTGTCACTTAGTATTAGGTCTAGTGATATTTCTCTTCACTTGTAAGTAAAAGATCTTAGGTTCGATTCTCGCGAAATGCGAATTTGAACCACATTATTGCTAGCCTATTATGAGGCTTTGCCACCCCCCATTCCCTTAGTGTAGTATTGTTTGTTCAAAAAAAAATATAGAGTTTGTGTGGGTGAAAATAGAAATAATAGTAATATATCCTATTCTGTCTTTTTACAAAATTAAAAATTATAAAAAATAAATTTATTAAGTAGTAAGATTAACTTAAATGAGTAGTGGTGTTGCTACTCAGTACTACGGTCTGATGGTATTCCTCTTCACTTAGAAGTGAGAGGTTTTAGGTTCAAATCTCGTAGATGGCGAATTCGATACCAAATTAGGCTGCCCCTTATGTAACTTAGCAGAACTCTCATTCCTCCTTGTGTAAAAATATCGATGTACTAAAAAAAATGAGTAGTGGTTTTTAAATAATAAAAAACCCATTCTTGTGGGAGGTGGAGGGTTGTTTAGTTTAAGATTTAGCGTTTAGGATATGTTTAGTAAGATGCTAAACTCTAAACAATGGGTGTACCTCATTTAATTAAAAATATTTTATGTCCATTTTTTTCCAAACGATCCAGTGTAGCAAATTAATGTCTCGGAAAATTTGACCTTCTGGGTTCGACTCCCATCACCGGAAATGCCATTTTTTTAATGAAATTAATTTGTCCCTTAAAGAAGAAGATGGCAGGAAATGCCTTTTTTTATGAAATTAATTTGGATTAAGTACCTAAAATCTGCAAGTGATCATGTATCATAGTGGTAGAAAAGAGTTAACCTCCCTTTATCACAGTGGTAGAATGGATGACCTTTTTTTATGAAATTAATTTATCCCTTAAAGAAGAAGATGGCAGGAAATGCCTTTTTTATGAAATTAATTTAGATTAAGTACCTAAAATCCGCAAGTGGCCATGTATCACAGTGGTAGAAAAAGTTAACCTCTTGCATGACGGCGTGGGTTTGAAACTCGTCGGTGGCTAATATAATATCTAATAGAAGGTCATAGAAACATAACCTCCATCCAAACCCAGCACAAAACTACCTACTCCACCTTACAACTCAAGCCACTTACATCGAGAAGAAGGTCATGGAGGTTGCTGAAATGATATGGATTATTATGATGCAGCCACCATCATCTTCATTGCCCACAAAGAAGAACTGTAAGCTTTACGAGCAATAGCCTTACTTTTATCCCTTCAAGAGTGTTTTGCCCACTCTCTTTCAAGTAAAACTAAAACTTATCCAGTGCAGCAAATCAAGTGTTGTCTAGAAAAGTACTTAAAATGCTTTATGAAATAAGCATATAATAGGTGTTTCTTTCTAAAATCACTTCTAACTTTTTCTACTAAATATAATCAGAAGAACTTTAATGATCTGAAAACGTTTTCACTTATTTTAAAAATACTTTTAAAAATCAAGCCACTCTCCACCCTCCACACTCCATGGCTAATATTTGCTGAAAAGTGACTGACTAGGGTGGATTTCCACACAACTCATCTTTCCATTCCCCCGAATGAGAAAAAAGAGTGTGGAGGGTCCAAATGTTGCTTGCCTTTAAGCACGTAGAAAGGCTAACAGGGCTCCGAACACAATGCACAGCTATCATGAGCCCCTATGCAAACCCTAACTGTGGCCAATTAGCACTTAACATTTGGCTCGTGCCAGTCAGTCAGAACCAAGTGTCCTTCCCTTCTAATCATTTTCCCCTAATCTCATAATATGGATGTTCACATTCAACCAAATAATGGACACAATTTATAGTTGATAGAATAGAATGTTTTCCAATAGTTGCATGTCTTATTGTTTACGTGGAAGAAGTATGGACGAGTTAAGATGACTATGATATGAGTAGTAAACTTAGACATACTAAATTCTGACCAATGT
Source organism: Malus sylvestris (assembly GCF_916048215.2). NCBI lineage: Eukaryota > Viridiplantae > Streptophyta > Magnoliopsida > Rosales > Rosaceae > Malus > Malus sylvestris. The sequence goes on from NC_062272.1 coordinate 17,220,372, forward strand.
CGCATATGTGAAATATATGTAGTTTGTTCGACGTATTCGAAATTAACTGTGCAAAAATGTAGAAAAGAAAATGGCACAAGCAGGTACATCATGATTCTAATATAGTATTAGTGTTGTGTGACTTGTGTCTCTCGATTGCACAACACCAAGCCGCATGATGTATCCCATCCGGAATTTGAGCAACCACTACGTGCCATTGAAACGCCCCTTGTTTGTCTGTGCGGCGCATTTACAGAAATGGCTGCTTAAAAAAGCTTAATTAGCTTGGTTAATTAATAGTATCCTTAAGATAATACTGCCTAATCTTTTGCATAAACAACATAATCATAGTGGCAGGTCACACTAAAAGGCTGTTTATATTGAATAACTTTATTTCGTTAGCAATGTCTGTCTCATGGAAACTTTTAAATTCAGGACCAAAGAATGTCACTGTCAGCTAAAAAGGCAAAGAGGATGAGGCGTTTGCTTCAAGAAAGACCAGTGAAGTAGTACTACCCTATTTTAATCAAGTGCAAACACCCTGGCATGGCAGCTTAACAGAGAGAAAGCTGTACACTTGAAAATGTATATAGCTATCTGCATGTGAATACATCATCTCGTGGTATATTAGAATTTATACTCAGACTTTGAATTTGAATTTTATCTCTCGATCCGAAAACTCGAGAAGATTGGTGATTTCTGCGGTTGCTTGTACTGCAGGATTTGGTGTAGTTGATGATGGGAAATGAGATGGGTAACAACAACACATCAGGTTTGAGAGGTATGGAAATTTGAAGTTTGTTTTGTGCTTTATTGATTCATAATTTCATATGTCATGAGCTATTTGCAATTGCATTCTCCTGCAGATGAAGAGAACACAACAGTTGGTGAAAAACCTTTGGCGGAAACTACTCGTGCAAATGAGATAAAAGAAGAAAATGGAATAGTAAATGCAGACGAAGGAACGGATTTTCATGAAAAAGTTACTAACTTGCCTTCCAATGGTCCAGAGAGAAAACGGGATCCTTCTGTTGATGATCAGATATTAGACAGAACAGGTTAAATGCTTTTCCTAATATTGTTACTAAATATTATTGTCACTACTTAACACTTGGCCTTCTGTCCATAGAGCAAGAAGCTACTGAAGTTCAACCTGTTGATGAATCTTCAAATATTGCGCTGGAATCGAACAAAACAGGTGAAGAAGACGGTGAAATGCAAGCAAATATATTATTGAAAGGCTCGGGATATGAGAAGCCAATCGCACAAACGGAGGAGAGTGATCTGCAAGGAACAATCAAACATCAGCTTGAGAAGCAGGTTTCTTTCAAGAAAGGTATGTCTCCATTCTACTAGTTAAATTTTTTTTTCGTTTAGATATTTCAATCATTTATTCTGTCTTAGTACAAGTTATAGTGTTTTTAGAATTTTTTATGTAGTTCACATTAAAATTTAATTCTTTCTAGAAAATATGAGTATATGTTTAAATGAGAAGAAAGCAAACAAAAAACCCCACCATAGTACTTATATGCTATAAACTCCAACAGAGGACGAGGGGACAACGTCCACTTCACATGATCCAGAACCTAAGGAATCAACACATTTGGAGTTAAATCATCATGAAATGGCTACAGTTCAAGCTGACGACCAAACTGTAGAAGATGGCAGTGGACGTTTAGAAGTGGGAAGTGAAGACTCCCTAGGATCAAATCCTGATTTCGAGGTGAATGACCACCTCTCGGACACTGAGGCGTTGGAAATTATGGTTGAAAGTGTTGATTCTAACGCTGATCCAATTAGGGAGAAGCAAAGGGAGGACTTATTACTGGAGCAGAAGGCATCCCAAGAACAATTCGAGTCCTCCGAAGAGAAGTCTGAAACTAGAGATGGAGGTAAGGTTGAATGTGGATTGAGCACCATTACAACGATAGCTTCCAATGGTGGTCTGAGTGATTTAGGAAATGAAAGTCATGAGGAGTTTCCAACTGAGATGGATTTGATTGGAAATTATTACTCCGGATTAGAACAAGAAGCCATTCAAGCGCCTAAGTCTCCAAACTCCCATCTAGAAGCTCCTGAACCCGAAGAAAAATGCATGATTGTGGAAGAGGAAATCAGGCTAATCGAAAAAGAGTTGGAAAATGGAGAGAACAACCATGATGGAAACACAATTCAATCTTGCGGAGAGCCAGTGACAGAATCAGATTCTTTCCAGTCAACTGAGCCTCAATCTGAAGCTGCAATGATTGTCTCTATACTTGAGAGCGCCAAAAAGGTACGTGTATTTAATCCTTTAAGCAACAAAGATTGTCGAACTGAGGAGACGGAAGTTGCTGAGAAAGGAAACCTAGTTGTCATGGTGTGTGTTGAAAACGAAATTGAGGCTTCTGAGGACCACTTCCTGAACTTGGAAGAGAAAATTGAGGTGGTCCCGGAACTTGGAATGGTTCCAATGGAGTTAACTGTTGCGCATTGCAATGACGAGGAAAAGGAGGCAACAGAGAAGACAACTGCAGAAGAAAATGGGAATAACACTGAACCTTCGTGTGCAATTGCTGTTGATCATGATCAAGCAGAGGCTCTGCCCTTTCAAAGCACCAATGACTCAATCCTAAATTCTAAGCAAGAGAATTGCAGTGAGTTCTTTGCTGCAAAAGCTTCCACTGTTGATTTCAATAACTGGATAGCTGAAGCATTAGTTTCTATGAACAAGTTGGCACTCGATATGCCTGATCAACATGTTACACAACATACCGAACCATCTCAAGCAGCAGCAGAAGCAGAAGCAGAAGCAGAAGCAGAAACTAAAATTCCAGCCAGCCAATCCAATGAACAATGTGAAAAGGTTGAAACATCTGAATCAGTAAACTGTGATTTTGAAACACAAGAAAATGTGGGAAGGTCCAGCACTGAATCAGATGTTGATAACTTGAATGTTTGTGTTCGGATACAAAAATCTCCAAGCTTCAGCCTTGATCTCCAAAATGAAGCAAGAACTGAGGAATCGGATTCTCCCCCTTTGCTGTATCATGACAAGGCTGCAATAGAAGGCTCAACAAGCCAAGATGATGGTGTTACCCTTGGAAGCTGTATCGAGTACACCGGATCTGAACAAGGTGTTTCACAGTACCAAGCAATGCTGGTGGAAGAGAAAGTCATCACATTGGAACCAAGTAACTCAGAGAAGTCAAATACTTCATTCCTAGGATTCTTGAAGGAAGAGGAAGAAGCTCGTATTGTTGTTACACCACACGAAGATGATAACCGGTCGACTGCTGAAGATTCAACCAAGAATCTCTTGGAATCACATACTAAAGAAGCTGCTAGGGATCCAACTACTTCATCAAAAGGTAAAGCAAAGCGCAGGCAGCGGTCTTCTCTCTTTACCAACTGCATGTGTTGTGCAACTGTGATTAACTGAATGCCTCTTAATTCATACGCTCTGAATATACTGGCTTTGATTGGTGATTTTCTCTCTAATTAATTTGAGTTCTCTGGGAAATAGAGTTCTGATCAGGAGGGAGACTGAATTTTCTTGGTTATTCTTTTACTTTTTTGGCTCAAAACTTATTTTCTTGGTTACTTTGAGAAGCCAAGAAAGAGTGTATGTTTTCACTTGTTCCATCTGCCTTTTTATTTATTTATTTGGCTCAAAACTTACAGTACCTTGTGCTGTAAGTTACCGTCTGATGTAATTCCATCTATTTATTTGACTGGGAGATAATTAATTTGTAAGGTTTTGGAGGGAATTGTATTAAAGGCAGCTATATATGGTGCTTCTGATTGTAATATTTGTTCATTTTTATTCATATAATACAATGATTTGATAAATTATTCTCTATCAACTTAAACCTATGAGGTTAGTGTTGTCTAACAAAAATTACTATTTTTCAGTATTAATATCATCACTGTTTAACCTTTTGATTATGATGCAAAGAGATGGTATGAGCCAAATTGTTAAACCTATCATCAGAACCTCTAGTATCGCAATCTAAGAGAATCTTGAATATCACCAGTTGTACATAACTACGCATTTATCTTTCTTTTAACTTATATTGTAAAATTAGCCGGAGAGAAATAAACATAATATAATATATATACAACTAGCGACATGACAAAGTGAAATGCGAGAAGAAAAAACTGATAGATCAGTGCAGTTATGGAGGAACCATCAAAGCACCGACCATAGATTCATGATTGAGAGTCATTTTTTAAATCTGGATTCCAATAGGACTATGGTTGGCCTAAGCAAACTGGGACCAGGCCAGACAGAGACAGACATGATGGCATTGCTACATACCATACCATATATACCACCGAGATCTGATCAACCCAATATTGCTTCACATAATACCAGGCCATGTCTACATTTAATTCTTTCACATTTGATACATCGAGCCATAATCCAACCTTTTTTTCTTCCAATACAAGCAATATCTCCTTCATCTTAATCTAAATTGTGAGAAGAAAGATTCGAACTCAAATATGCCGAGAGAAGCACATTTAGATTAGTCAATATGATTATGTTCGTCTCTCAGCAGAACTGAAAGCCTCTTGAGTGTTAAGACATAGTCAAAGAAGATGAGTTGCAATGTAGGTTTAGGGCACACAGAGATAGAGACGAAAGTTTCCACATTCCACGCGGTGTTGAGGACGGTCTAAAGTTTGAACTTTTGAAGCCAAAGACTAGGGGGAAATATGAAGTCATTGACTTAATGCAAAGAAACTAACGTGAAGGGAACAGCTTATCCTTTTCCTTTTCCCAAAACATGAAATAATTCATATTAGAAACCACATTTCCACCCATTGATCTTGGTCAAAGTCCGACCTCACAACCAAAAGTTGGACAAACTTCAAATCAAGAAACCCCTCTTATGAGTTGGAAGATAATCTTATAAATTACCCAAAATAAACAGAAAAAGAAAAAAGAAGAAACTATTTTCACGTTATTATTATTTTATTTTTTTTGTTATATTCTGACTTTTGAATTGAAGAATCAATAAAATAAATAAATATGAGTGTGCAAAAATCACTTCAAAAGATATTGGAATGAAATGAATATAAAGCAGAAGAAGATATAAATGGTTGAGCTAAAATATATCACATTGAACAAAGATTTTGATACATCATCACATTGAAGCACACCATGTTTATGACTATCTAGAAATTGAAAAATAATACAATGTGGAATTGAATAAACTGAACAAATCAAAGGGTACTAGTCAAGTACTCCTACATTTTTGGTCATTTGACAACATGAATACAAGTTTATTGTTTGAGGGCTAGTGATGAATTTGAATGAGGGAATTTTGTTCAATATGGATCATCCAATGGTCATCATCATCTTCACGAATTCATCGTAATTCACTTGTCCGTCACCATCCAAATCCGCCTCATTTATCATCTGCTCGACCTCTTCGTCGGTCAATTTTTCGCCAAGATTGATCATTACATGCCTCAACTAAAAAAAAAATAGCAAGAACATGAACAAACATGATTATGTGAAGTGTAAATTCTGTTGGAAATAAAAGGTCCATGTGGAAAACAAGATAAACATTGTCTAATGAAGGTTTGGTGAGTGTTCATTGCATGCGAAAATGTACAGGGAATCAAGATACGGATAGATCTCCCAAGAACTTGGGTTGATGCCATCTCCGATTATGGAGGGCTAGATGTTGTCTTTGGCTATATTTTAGACTTTTTATCCTTTAAAAATAAAATTTAAAAGATCCCTTTAGAGTTAATTTTTTTCATCTCTAACTATGTAGGGCTATATTTTATTACTTTTTTGGGGGGGTATATTTTAGACATTTCATCCTTTAAAAATAAAATTTTAAAGATCACTTTAGAGTTAATTTTTTTCATCTCTAACCATGTAGGGCTATATTTTATTACTTTTTTTTGGGGGGGGGGGAGGAAAGGGGGACTTAGTTTGTTATTGGACTACATGTTTTCTGTTATGTGACCAAACTTACTAAATTTTGTATACTAAATGATATGAAAGTAGATGATTAGATTATTATTTAAGTATTAATTAATATATTTATTTCTTATTGATAACACATCATTTAATATATCTAGCATTATTTCCTTTAATCCTTTTGTCGGAGACCAATTTTGTCATTTAGGACTAAACGTAGCATAATCCTTGATTGGAAATGGCCTAAAAGGATGCAATTTACTTAGATTAAATATTGGGAATTATTTCACGAATACCCAAATAAAACATTTTATAAGCAAGTATTAGTATCAGTTAAGCCATATGATTCTCACACTAATATTTTTCTAACTGCATCCTTGTCAGAATCCATGCTGGCAATCCCTGCAATGAAGCCATCACTAATTCTGAATTTGGTGGCCTATCAGAGGTTAACAGCTCGAAGCTTGTAGGCCATTAGGTAGTTGGTATTAATAATATTGTATAAGGGGAATAACCTCAACTTTTTTAGAGAGGGCTAAGGGAAGGTAAATTTGAATAAAGGTCTCAACGCAAAGGAGTAAATCGTAAATTTTTTTAACCGGTTGAATTATAAATTTTATGTTGAGTAAAATTTCTTTTGGAAATAATGTTATCACTCTTTATATATTATAGTCTCTTCTATATTGTTATATGTTTTTTCCAGTCTCTTAACTATGTCTTGGTGCTAATATATGTTCTAGCGCAACACTATGAATAATCATTTCAAACACATGAAAAACATGTTTTGTGAACAAAATGTTCACAGAATTAGACTAACTGGCTTAATCGCCAGTGGAATTTATTTGATAAATTCAAATTAAGCTGATAATAATTAACCTTTTATCTATTTAATCAAAAATTTCAAAGGAATCGTTGCGTATGAATTTAATTAATGAGATGGAATTTTAATATTGCGTTTTACCTCGGTAGCTGAAATGTATCCATTCTGATCCTTGTCAAATACTTTGAAGGCCTCTTTGAGCTCCTCCTCTGCATCAGTTTCCTGATGCATATATACATTCATACAAACATAATTAAGAACACTAATATGGCATTTTAAGACCAACTAATCTTTATAGTTTATATAATCAAGCTATATATCTGCAGTGCCATGCATATATAATTTTATACCTTCATTTTGTTTGCCATTAAGCTCAAGAACTCTGCGAACTCAATGGTCCCATTTCCATCAACGTCCACTTCGCTTATCATGTCCTGAAGCTCCTTCTCCGTCGGATTCTGATCCAGAGACCGAATCACCGTCTCCAGTTCATCCACAGTAATGCAACCTAATAAAACATGTACATATTCAAAATATTTTCCGTCAGTGCCAGTTCATATAGTTATCAAACGAGCGCCTAGTCTTTGTGCACGCACTTCCAAATCTGAGAACGTAAAAAAACTATATAAAGCTGGCTAATGCAAGAACATGTTATATATGTTTATATATTATAGAGAATAAGGACTAACCAAGAACGGAGGACATGATAGTAGGAAACTCACCATCTCCATCCTTGTCAAATAGACAAAATGCTTCTTTAAACTCAACAATCTGTTCTTCGCTTAGTATGTCTGCCATCTTCTTTACTTGGCCTTTCAAAATACAAATAAGTCTAGAGAGAGAAAAAGAGTTCTGAGAGAGAGAGAATGTTGAGTTAGAGTATAGCTCAATCTTAGCTGGGTTTAAGTAGAAGTCCTCCAATGGGGTAATTAATAGGTAAGTGCGAGCATATTTTCATTGTTTAATATTTTAATAAACTAGTAGTAATAAAATATAAGAAGAAGAAGAAGAAGAAGAAGTAAAATTAAAAAAGGGTGGTCAAATCAAAGGCTTATATGCATGACTGGAATTTGTTGTTACAGTCTTGGCTTTATTAAAAAGAATCATATGACTTCCAAATCTTTAGCTTCTTTTCCTAGTTTCTACATGGAACTTGGTGAAAGGGAAGCAAACAAAAAAAAAATATATATATATATATATATTAACAATTTAACTGTTTATTTTTAGGTGGTCTTACAAAATATGCCTATTTGAAATCATCCAAACCAAAAATATATGAACAGTTAAATAAAGTTTAGAGTGGTCCTATAAAATATAAAATATGGTAGTCACACATATAGCCCTAGAAAGTTTTAGGGCAGATATGTAGCTGCTTCACTGTAAATGAATAAATATAAGAAAGGACAGCTGTAAGGGTTTGATGTTTGGGAGGGACAAAGATTATCTGCTCTTCTTGTTCTCGTGCTTTTCTATTTTGTGTGGTTACGATTAAGTTATATTAATATTTTATATTAATTTTTTTATAGAGATAATAAGATAAAAATAAATAGTAATATAAAATGTTGACATGATTTAACCGTAACCACACAAACAGAAATGTATAAAAAGGCACGGGAACAAAGAGAGCAAACAATCCTTGTCCGTTTGAGACACACAAGGCATTCAGAGGGACTTGAATTGTCTGCCCTCCCATTTAGATGCTCTTCCCGTGTCCTCCTGTTTTGTGTGGTCACGGTTAAACCACGTCAATATTTTGTATTATTTTTTTATAAAAATAATAAAACAAAAAGAAATAGTAATATAAAATGTTGACGTGACTTAATCGTGATCACAAAAACAAGAGGGCACGAGGAGGGCATAGAAATTGGAGGACAAACAATCCAAGTCCCATTCAGAGAGTAGGACGCTGAGGATATGGGAAGGTGTGTAAATTGCTCCCACATTCAAATTTTCCAGCCCCAAAAAGCACGCTGCGTTGCTTGCCTGCACGAGGAGCCCGACACTACGAGAGAGAGAGTAACAGCTTTCTTATTTATGTCTTTTTCGTTTTATTTTTTCAGCTTTCTCTCTCATTCGATTCGATTTGAGTTGTTTATTTTTTTTGTTCAGATGAATGAACAAGTTCATATTTGTTTTGACTTTTTTAGAGTTGATTTTTATATAATCTAAAAAATAAACGGTTTGAATTATTTTATAAATAATAAATGCCAAGAAAGTATAACAAAAAGATGCGAGCCACAAGTTCGGTAGCAGTAGCACTACTTAATTAGAACACAAAATACTGGTAATGGTACTCCGTATTTTCAAGGCGTTTACATGGATGGTATCTGCATTTTATGGTATGTTTTGCTTTTCTTATTTTTTCTTTTATTTTAAGAAGGGAGACAAGGTGATAAGTTACCATTTTCTACCTTTTTTGGGAATCGGGAAAACTTATAAAGACATTTCAGCATTTTCCTTACCACAAGTCTGGTTTCTACATCAACAGCGGGTTTTGAACCCGAAACCTTTAGTTTTTTATTTTTTTAAAAACCTCGTAATCCACCTTTTATTACTGGATCTCTAGTTGCATGTTCCTTATTTTTTGTCCTTTGCAGTTTTGGAAAGCTTATTCGAATTTGGTCCTTTTCAAGGAACATGCTTCGTTAAATAAACGAATTATATATAACTGAAAGCATAGCATTCAAGTTCAACATAACCCTCTTACAAAATAATAATAAAAATAATAATAAAGGTTCAACATAACCCTTATCACACATGTCACTCCTTTATTTTACGATCGAAATCGTGGTACGGCGAATTGAAAAACAACACATCAGATGCAGTCGATATGATGCCACGTGTCAACTTTCACTCGGATGTGAAGGAAGTAACTTTTATTGATTGACTCAACAACTTATACAATTCATATCCTTCGTCGCCAAAGGAAGTAAGGTCATCTCCAACCGATGGCTAATCAGATGGCTCGTTTTAGCCCTTTGACCCTCTAAGATTCTCTAAGATATTAATATTTTAATGAACAGTACATGACTATATTTGCCTCTGTCTCCAACCGAGGACCAGATGGCTTGTTTTAGCCCTATCACAAAAAACCGTCTCCAACCGAGGGCCAAAGGGTCATAGGGCCAAAGGGTCATAGGGCCAAACATAATTTATTATTTAAAAACTACAACTTAAATTCAAATCCAATGGCTAAGTAACGTCAGTCCAAGAACTGGTAGTATCTTTATAGATAATTACATGAGGCGCTATAGAATGATACGTTCTCATGCCACAAACAATTACCTACAACAAGATCTTGTTGCACATCTTTGGGCCCAAAGAAGCATGGAATAGGCATTTATGTTTTATGTTTTTAAAAATGTTGTTTAAGTTTCATGTTGTATAATTTTTATGTTGGTTAATGTTATTTAATGTTGTTTCATATTATTTAATGTTGTTTCATGTTACTTAATTTAATTTAATGTTGTATAATGGCTTAGGAAGTTATATGAAGAAAAAAAATAGAATTAAAAAAAATATGAAACAAATTTTGTGAACTAGAAGTTATAGAAAAAAAATGGAATTTAAAAAAATATATAAAACAAATTTTGTGAAGTAGAAGTTATAGGAAAAAAATGAAATTTAAAAAAAATATATGAAACAAATTTTGTGAAATAGAAGTTATAGGAAAAAAATGGAATTTAAAAAAATATGAAACAAATTTTGTGAAATAGAAGTTATAGGAAAAAAAATGGAATTTAAAAAAAATATGAAACAAATTTTGTAAAATAAAAGTTACAGGAAAAAAATTGAATTTAAAAAAAATATGAAACAAATTTTGTAAAATAGAAGTTATACGAAAAAAAATATGAACCAAATTTTGTAAAATATAAGTTATAGGAAGTTATAGAAAAAAAGGGTTTAAATTCATAAAAAAAAATTTAAAAAAAATTGAATACAACAACTAGTGACTGGCTAGCCGTTGGAATTCAAATTAGAATTCAAATTAGTGTCGGTTTTAACAGACACTGTTCAAACTGATATTATATTAACATTGCTATTAGTGTCGGTTATAACCTACACTAATAATATAGTGTATATTATTTATGTCGACTATAATCGATAGAAATAACAAAACATTAAAAAAAAAAATGGCCGGCCCCTGGCTGGCTGGCCTTACAGCCCTCTCCGATTCCGTGGGGCGCTCCCAGATTCCAGAGCCCTCTGGCCTAGCCCTCGATTGGAGACGGTTTTCGGGCTATTTTCAACCCTCTAACCCTTTGGACCCTTCAGTTGAAGATGGCCTAACCCACTTCTCCCAACTAAGGGCTCGTTAGTACGTTCTTTTAAACAACTGAATTTGATTTTTGATAAAATATTTTTAAAACTAAATTTTACTAAAATGCAAATTAATTGTAAAAAAAATACTTGAAGTGCTTCTAGTAAGAAGCACATTTCTAATGTTTTTAGCTAAAAAACATTTCAAGTGTTTTTATAACTCAAAAATATTTTATTTAAAAGTGCTTTTAGTCATTTAAAAGCGCTTTTAGTCATTTAAAAGCACTTGCCAAATGAGTCCTAAACAACCACCAAAACAAAATCTAGTTACAATTCCCATTGATATGATGCTGACATGTGACATTATAAAAAAATTTAGTACGCCGAAAACACGGCCAAGTATATCAAGTAAACAAATACAATTGGTTGAAAATTTGAAAAAAAATATCCCAACTGATTGTATTATTACACTTTGTATAACAAGCTGTATTTCTAGCACACTGAAAAATACCTCAATGAAATGAGGCTTGAATGTGGAAGGCTTAGTGACATCTGGGAATTTCGTATTAAAAACTGAATGCTCCTACCAAGCAGCTGTAGCATCATCCTTTGAGTGAAGTTGCCATTGAAATTTGGTCTTAAAATTTGGGGTTGAATGTTTCTTTGTTAGTTTAAAATTTGGGGTTGAATGTTTCTTTGTTCTTTTTCTATCGTATTCTTCGAGAAGTCAAATTTTGATTACCTCAAAACCCAACTTCCATCGACTAACACTTCAAGTTTGTTCATCATCTTCCGGCTAAAAGCATTGACACCTTCCAACATTTTAAAACGAAATGTTATGACATAAAAGCAACACGAAATTACGGATCAACTAAGTCACTTGTTCAACACAATTCCAAAAAACTTATGCGGTAAAGGTGCGTCCTCCGCAGCACAAATTCACAGACGTGCGTTTGTCAAATGAAACAGATTATCTTAACTGGCTAGCTTCACCGAAAAAAGGGAAAACAAGGGATCAAACCGTAGGAATTGCTGATAATCCCTCACATTTTGTAACTCCTGTTTCAGATAGGCTGGCCCTTCGGAACAATTTGATCTTTAATCCACATGTAAATTGGAACCAGCACATAGTAAGCTCCTGCAGTTGCACCGAGAATGAGCCGAAAAAGAAACACCAATGGATTCACAGGCTTCCTGACATCCTCCACCTTTGGACCAAGCTGGCACCAAAGCAAACATCAAATAAATACGAGGAAGTATATCTATCAAACCAAAAATAAGCCTCCTACGTAAACCTACTGCATCTTCTGCTTAATTTTCAACAGATATCATCTAGGTACACGAGTAAACCCTCAATAGAGTAGATGAGCATCTTCTGATTAAATGGTCCTCGCCTATAACGACTCACAAACTTAAGTGTCCCCAAATTTGCTTTTGAACTAAAATCTTATTAGATAGCATTAAGTAGTATTGCTTCCTCCTGTTTTCTGCTTTTGCTTCTAAAATGAACCACAGCCAGTGTTGTCGCCAACACCACCACTACTATTTGTCGGTTGTCACCACTAATACCTTTACCACAACCGCTAGAACACCATCACCAACATCACCCTTTCCGCTAATTCAAGCACGGTCATGGCTGCCCAGAGTCACACCTGCCATTACTATTTCCACCAGCATCACCATTTATGTCACAACCACCACCATTGTTATGCACTGTCACTCGTAGCTAGTACAAGAACCGACCACCATAACCTCTCCCACCACACAAAAATTTATATACTTGTGTTTAACTTCCAGCATAACTCCGCCGTGTAAGTTTATCTTACATTGCCGGTCCCAAGCCCGGATAAAGGAGGAGGGGGAGGACGTCAGGTAGTCGACAGCCGGCACTCCATGATCACGTCGAATCCTTATGAAAATGAATTCAGAACGAAATCGCGCTAAAGCTAGGGCGTCACCCGTAAGTGGCGCGCTGTGTGGCCCGAGCACAGTGATAAGTGAGCAAGGGTCGCTGTATCTCCATCGGCACCCGGATGCAGTGTTAAATGAGCAAGGGGGCTATAGAAACTTCTTTTCGAACGACTCCACTCAAAATTGTTTGGGAGCATATGCTCCTATCAACTTTACACGGGACACACAAAAGAAGTACTTTGATCCTATTAGACGGGGAAGGGTGAAGAAGTTAGGACAGAAGGGTAGAGTTCAAGAGAGCAAAATGCGTTTAGGAACGTGGAATATAGGAACCTTGACGGGAAAATCTATGGAAGTAGTAGAAGTTATGGTGAGGAGAAGGATAAATATTATGTGCCTACAAGAAACTAAGTGGGTTGGTCGTAAGGCAAAGGATCTAGAAAACTCAGGGTTTAAACTATGGTATTCGGGCACAAATAGAACGAGAAACGGTGTTGGCATCATCGTGGACAAGACCTTGACACAAGATGTTGTAGATGTCAAGAGGGTAGGAGATAGAATCATGACAATCAAGATTGTAATAGGACAAGAACTTATCAATGTGATTAGTGCGTACGCACCTCAAGTAGGGTTGGATACGAGTTCGAAGGAGAAATTTTGGGAAGACCTTGGAGACTTGGTGCAAGGAATTGCTCAGACGGAGAAGTTATTTATAGGAGGAGATTTAAATGGACACGTGGGCAGGGAGACAGACAACTATGGAGGTTTTCATGGTGGTCATGGTTTTGGGGAGAGAAACGAGGATGGGGAAGCTATCTTGGATTTTCCAATGGCATATGATCTCTTCTTAGCCAACACCTTCTTTAAGAAGAGAGAAGAACATGTGATCACTTACAAGAGTGGGTCGTAAAAAACACAAATAGATTTTCTTCTAATGAGGAAAGGGGATCGTATAACTTGTAAGGATTGCAAAGTTATACCAGGAGAGAGCGTGGCTAATCAACATCGCTTGTTGGTGATGGATGTACATATCAAAAGAGTGAGAAAAAAGAACAAGACTTGGAAGTGCCCAAGGACTAGATGGTGGAATCTAAAAGAAGAAAAACAAGCCATTTTCAAAGAGAAAGTAATCACCCAGTGTGTGTGGGATTCCATGGCTAGTTGTATCCGAAAAGTAGCAAAAGAGGTATTAGGAGAGTCCAAAGGCTTTGCCCCACACGAAAAGGAATCTTGGTGGTGGAATGAGGAGGTACAAGTAAAGGTGAAGGCTAAGAAGGAATGTTGTAAAGCCTTATACAAGGATAGGACCGATGAAAATGGTGAAAGGTATAGAAAAGCGAAGCAAGAGGCGAAGAAAGCTGTGAGAGAAGCTAAGTTAGCGGCTTATGACGATATGTATAAGCGACTAGATACCAAAGAAGGAGAGTTGGATATCTATAAACTAGCTAGAGCAAGGTAAAAGAAGACAAGGGACCTAAACCAAGTGAGGTGCATCAAGGATGAGGATGGAAATGTTCTTGCTACAGAGAACGCGGTTAAAGACAGATGGAAAGGTTATTTTCATAATCTTTTCAATGAAGGACATGAAAGGAGTGCTTCTTTAGGGGAGTTGAGTAACTCAGAAGAGTGTAGAAACTACTCTTTTTATCGTAGAATCCGGAAGGAAGAAGTGGTTGTAGCTTTGAAGAAGATGAAGCATAGAAAAGCAGTAGGCCCAGACGATATACCAATCGAAATGTGGAAAGTTTTGGGAGAGACAGGTATAACATGGCTCACTGACCTTTTCAATAGGATTTTGAAAACAAAGAAGATGCCGAATGAGTGGCGAATGAGCACTTTGGTGCCTATCTACAAGAATAAGGGCGATGTACAAAATTGCATGAACTATAGGGGTATTAAGCTAATGAGTCATACAATGAAGCTCTGGGAGAGAGTCATTGAGCATAGATTGAGGCAAGAGACACGGGTTTCGGACAACCAATTCGGGTTCATGCCAGGGCGCTCAACCATGGAGGCAATCTATCTCTTACGAAGATTGATGGAAAGATATAGAGATGGGAAAAAGGATTTACACATGGTCTTTATAGATTTGGAAAAAGCGTATGATAGGGTCCCAAGAGACATTCTTTAGAGGATTTTAGAGAAGAAAGGAATACGAATAACATATATCCAAGTTATACAGGATATGTATGAAGGAGCAAAGACTGCCGTAAGAACTCATGAAGGACAAACCGAAAGTTTTCCCATAACTGTAGGATTACATCAAGGCTCATCCTTAAGTCCTTACCTTTTTGCGTTGGTAATGAATGAGTTAACAGGACATATTCAAGGTGATATTCCTTGGTGTATGCTTTTCGCAGACGATATAGTGTTGATAGATGAAACTCAGGAAGAGGTAAATGCAAAGCTTAACCTTTGGAGAGAAGTGTTGGAATCTAAAGATCTTCGCCTAAGCCGATCAAAGACAGAATATATGGAGTGCAAGTTCAGTGCAAATGGAGGCCAAAACGAGTTAGGAGTGAGGATCGGAGATCAAGAAATACCAAAGAGCGACCGTTTTCGTTACCTAGGATCTATCTTGCAAAAGAACGGAGAATTAGATGGAGATCTCAACCATAGAATACAAGCTGGATGGATGAAGTGGAAGAGTGCATCCGACGTGTTGTGTGACCGTCGTATGCCACTGAAGCTCAAGGGAAAATTTTATAGGACGGCAATAAGGCCGGCGATGCTGTATGGCACAGAATGTTGGGCGGTGAAGCATCAACACGTACACAAAATGGGTGTAGCGGAGATGAGGATGCTTCGTTGGATGTGTGGGCACACGAGAAAGGATAAGATTAGGAATGAGGATATCCGGGGTAAAGTAGGAGTAGCCGAAATTGAAGGAAAGATGAGAGAAAATCGGTTACGGTGGTTTGGACATGTGCAAAGAAGGCCTACTGACGCTCCGATTAGAAGATGCAACTATGGGACACAGGTTCAGGGCCGAAGGGATAGAGGAAGACCTAGGAAAACTTTGGAAGAGACCCTAAGAAAAGACTTAGAGTACTTGGATCTAACGGAGGACATGACACAGGACAGAACACAATGGCGTTCTAAGATTCATATAGCCGATCCCACTCAATGACTTGGATTTTCCAAGTCTCCAACCGAGAAGTTTTCCTCACTCGGGAAATTAAGGGAACACTACCTTAACCTACATGCTCCACTCACAAAGCTTCAACATACAACCTTCAACAAAGAAAATTCAAAGAACTTAGTGAAGAAGGCTTTGGTTTATTTAACACAATACGTTGAAATGAAGGAAAGCTTATTTATTGATATCCCCGATAAGTTACAAATATGTACATATACTTGAGTCAAAATAAACAAACAAGAGGGAGCCTTCACAAAGGTTGCTTAGGAGAAGTCTCAGCAGTCGGTAGAGCCTCAGAAAGAGAAGGCACCGGAGGGGGATCATTCGGAGCCTCAGTACTGGACAGAACCCTAGAAGGAGGAGGCATCAGAGGTTGATCATTTGGAGCTTCATTACGCGGTACAGCCCCAGAAGACGAAGGCAATAAATGCCTTTGGAACAAACCCACAAATCTCTGATGATCAAGTAAAACCTGACCATCAGATTCTTTCATCTGGTCAAGCTTCCTCTTCATGTTTGTAGCATAGTCATGTGCGAGCCGGTGCAACTGTTTATTCTCATGCTTGAGCCCTCTAATCTCCTGTTTGAGACTCATCACTTCAGCCGCCAATGATTCAACTTGGCGGGTTCGAGCAAATAGGCGTTGGGCCATATTAGACACAGAACCTGCACACTGAACACTAAGAGCCAGAGAATCCTTAACAGCCAACTCATCAGACCGTTTGGAAAGTAGTCTGTTATCTTTGGGAGTGAGAAGGTTCCTGGCCACTACCGCAGCGGTCATATCATTCTTCATCACGGAATCCCCAACGGTAAGAGGACCAGTAGGGGAGACGAAGGATGGGCGCCATATGTTGTCTGGAGAAGGCGGGGCTGCCTCTTCAACAAGGTTCAAGTCAAAACGACGGTCGGAGGGGCCAGACATTTTCAAAGGTGTTGAAGAGAGAAGAGGTCGGACAAATCAAGATCTTAGAAGTGCAAGAATGAAGCTTCTACTGGTGGATATTCAAGTGTGCTTTGGAACTTAATGTCAGCCCCTATAAAAATCTGCACTCGACGAAGCTTCAGAAATCGAAGAGGCGCCTGCTCAGAAATCGAAGAGGCGTTTGCTTTCTCAAAAGCTGGGCTGCTCAGAGACCACGAGGGTCGATCTCAGAAATCGAAGAGACGTTTGCTTTCTCAAAAGCTGGGCTGCTCAAAGACCACGAAGGCCGATCTCAGAAATCGAAGAGGCTTGCTTTCTCAAAAGCTGGGCTGCTCAGAGACCACGAGGGCCGATCTCAGAAATCGAAGAGGCACCTACTTTTCCAGCCTTGTCAGCACCTGTCACACGCACACTCAGCTTTGCAGAAATTATGGGCATTCTATCGAAGATTTCTGGCGAAGTAGAAAGCACATGAATTGTACTGTTCAATCACCCACTTCCCACACGCAACAGTAGCTCATGGGTACCACAGATAACTTTGCCAAAGTTCTCTGACAAAGTTGAGACACGTGAAGCTTGCAGCTCCCACTACATCGCTCTGACCAAGAAGGGTAAAAGAATTGCAAAGAAACAACACTAACAAAGTTTAGACACATAAATTTTGAAGGTCTAGCTACCATATTATTACCCACAAGGGTAAAGGAACAGTACCACTGCTGGATAATTGGAAAGTCCCGGTGTGTCAACCTCTGTGCTTCGTGGCAAGGTAGACTAGCAAACATGCCCAACCTTTACTCACATTCGAGAAAACACTCCCAACAAGATTGCTTGCTCCAAAATCGAAGAGGCACCGCCCTCCGAATCTCGAGAGCCAGACTCCCAACATGATTACTTTCTCAAAAATCGAAGAGAGGGTAAAAGAACAGTACCACTGCTGGATAATTGGAAAGTCCCTGTGTGTCAACCTTTGTGCTTCGTGGCAAGGTAGACTAGCAAACATGTCCAACCTTTACTCACATTCGAGAAAACACTCCCAACAAGATTGCTTGCTCCAAAATCGAAGAGGCACCGCCCTCCGAATCTCGAGAGCCAGACTCCCAACATGATTACTTTCTCAAAAATCGAAGAGAGGGTAAAGGAACAGTACCACTGCTGGATAATTGGAAAGTCCCTGTGTGTCAACCTCTGTGCTTCGTGGCAAGGTAGACTAGCAAACATGCCCAACCTTTACTCACATTCGAGAAAATCGAAGAGGCACCGCCCTCCGAATCTCGAGAGCCAGACTCCCAACATGATTACTTTCTCAAAAATCGAAGAGACACCGTTCTCCGAATCTCGAGAGCCAGACCCCCATCAGGATTGCTTTCTCAAAAATCGAAGAGGCATCGTTCTCCGAATCTCGAGAGCCAGATCCCCGACAGGATTGCTTGTTCGAAAACCGAAGAGGCACCACTTTCCCAACTTCAAGAGCTGGATCTCCTTGGATAAAGCTTGTCTGTAATCTTCACACGCAACATCAGCTTTCCAGATACCACAGACCACTTTTTCAAAGTGCTCTGACAGAGTTAAAACATGTGAAGCTGACAGCTCCCACTACCGTGCTATGACCAAGCAGGGTAAAGGAATAACATTATTACTTGATGTTAGGGAGACTCCTATATATGTCGACCTCCATCCCTAACGGAGAGGCAGACCTGCAAAAATGCTCAACCCTTTCTCTTATCTGAGAGGGCACTCCCAACGAAGCCTTTCGAAATATTCAGCTTTCTTTCCCCCCGATAATACCTCTGTAAACAAGCTATACTAGAGCAAGAATATCTCATATCATCAGGGTTAAAAGCAAGAGTATCCCATATCATGCTTTTTCCCTGTCTTTTCCTTTGGCCTTGTTCTTACCTGCACGACAAGGAGAAAGAGAGCAATCAGTCAGCACTTGGAATCAAGCTTCCAGCCAGGATCTGACTGCCTAGAACCCCTTACCTGATTACTTACCTGGCATTGCTCTCGAGTACTCATCTTCAACATCTTATGCTTCCAGGGAAGATACCGCACCTGCATGAGGAACAGATAGGGCAAGTGAGAAGGATACAAGGAAGCATGTGGAGACAAGCGTAACAGCACACGTGCCGATACATCCACTACTATGTCAAAAGCAAAAGTATCCCATATCAGCAGGGTCGAACGGACTCTAGATTTGATGGACTTGTTTTGACCCTCAAATTCTTCAGTCGGCCTTATACTCTGGAGGAAACCAGAAAACCCTCCAGCCCAGTTCAAGAATAAGCATGTGGAAAGTTACTTCTTCAAAAGCAAAAGTATCCCATATCATCTCTTCTCATTTTTCTTCTCTTTATCCTTCATGCTGCCTGCAAGATAGGGAGAATGTGAACAATCAGCCGGAGCTCTGATTGCTTACCTTGTCTGTCACCTCTTTCAGCAGATCGCCTAGCTCGGCGACTTGGGGGACTCCTACTACATGGTTTGTATCGCGCTTGACCAAGCATGAAACTACAAGTAAGCTTCAAGTGAAATTGATACATTACCTTGTGCATCTCCACCAGTTACAGATACCACCCCTGGATGGAGGAAGAGTACTTCCAGAGAAGATGCCACATCTACCTATGAGACAGATAAGGCAAGTCAAGACGATACCACACTCCGGTACTTAGAAGTTTCATGGCTACGAGATCATTCTCCCACAATATTTCCTAATGTCATTTGTACTAAATCATTCACTTGTACTCACTAAAGGAGAGCTTGAACCTATGTACTTGTGTAAACCCTTCACAATTAATGAGAACTCCTCTATTCCGTGGACGTAGCCAATCTAGGTGAACCACGTACATCTTGTGTTTGCTTTCCTATCTCTATCCATTTATATACTTATCCACACTAATGACCGGAGCAATCTAGCAAAGATCACAAAAAGTGATTGTTTTCGCTACCTAGGATCTATCTTGCAAGAGAACGGAGAATTAGATGGAGATCTCAACCATAGAATACAAGCTGGATGGATGAAGTGTAAGAGTGCATCCGGCGTGTTGTGTATCCGTCGTAGGCCACTGAAGCTCAAGGGAAAATTTTATAAGACGGCAATAAGGCCAACGATGTTGTATGGCATAGAATGTTGGGCGGTGAAGCATCACACGTACACAAAATGGGTGTAGCGGAAATGAGGATGCTTCGTGGGATATATGGGCACACGAGAAAGGATAAGATTGGGAATGAGGATATCCGAGGTAAAGTAGGAGTAGCCAAAATTGAAGGAAATATGAGAGAAAATCGGTTCCGGTGGTTTGGACATGTGCAAAGAAGGCCTACTGACGCTCCGGTCCGAAAATGTGACTACGGGACAGAGGTTCAGGGCCGAAGGGGTAGAGGAAGACCTAGGAAAACTTTGGAAGAGACCCTAAGAAAAGACTTGAGTACTTGGATCTAACGGAGGACATGACACAAAACCGAGCGCAATGGCGTTCTAGGATTCATATAGCCGACCCCACTTAGTGGGAAAAGGCTTTGTTGTTGTTGTTGTGTTTAACTTCCAGCATATTTCACTGTTTCTAGTATAATTTTGAAACAACTGTGAAAAAAATAAGAGTAAAAAAACTCCAATGAAATTCTTGCAGCCACCTCCATAGCCATGACCAAATCATTTCTTGTACCACAACCAATCACTATAGTCGTGTTTAATTTCCAAAAGAATTTGTAAACAAATATTAAAACAAAAATGTAGACGCAGTTTTAAGAAAACAATAACATGGAAAGGTCAATGTATCCAAACATGGCATCAGAAATAAGAGAAATCCTCGTAAAAATAAAGATTAAAAAATAACATGTATCAGGGTGTTCGTTAATATGCAGAAACCATGCCATATTACCTTCTCTGGAACAAACTTCATTCTTAAGTTGCCAGCTCAAAAGTTGAATAACAATGCCTCTAGACAAAATATTTCAAAAGTGTAGCAACAAGCAAGTCTCTAATTTGAATTGGAAGAATTATTTATTGGACTGCATGCCATTTGATATGACAAAAAAATCAAGCAGAATTTTCTGTCTTCTGCTAGTTGATGAGCTATTTTATAGTTAGCGATGATTTCTTGGATAAAGTAAATTCTTTACACAACCCTAAATTGTTGTTCCAATGCTATAGACATGTGAGGGTCGAGACATTAATCAACCAATAAGAGTTTCGTTCGCCATAAAAAGAGACTCCAACATAAGCCACGGAACATAGAAATCTATCATGGATAAAGAAATATATTACCTGGAGAGGGGAGTCCCCAGAGACGGGCTTAACACCTGTCACAGAGCAACCCATGATCAAGCCATGGCGGCGGACACCACGGTACCATTTTGGACCAATTCTTTTCAGTTGAACATCTTTGAAACCAGCATTTTTGAACCACTCAATGTACTCTTCCTCCTTTGGGAAGAGCATCCACACGTCTGCAAAGAAACGAGACAGCCAAAAGGTTGGGTGCACAGGGCCTATAAGGCAAGCCCTTCCTCCTATTTTTAGTACCCTATATGCTTCCTTGATTCCACGCTGTGGGTCTGGCCAGTACTCAATACTGGGAAACAAAATATTGAAATTGCATAAGACAAAGAGAATTAACAGCGGTATATAGACTACCCATTTGTATAATATTACAGCCCCATCACTGTGAATATATGCTTTGTAGTGGAATACCCTAAGTTTCAAGAATTGTAAAAAGTAATACTCCCTTAAATTGTTCTTTAAAGATAAGTACTAATGCTTTCGTTAATTAAGATTAACCACAAAACCAGCATATCACTTCTTCTCATTCACCTCAATGAAATTTGAACTAAGCGATAATAACCTGAGCTAAATTTAGGATACGATCAAATTTCCAATGACAAAACTCGTTCTTTATGATACATTTCTGCACCTGAACTTCAAATAAATAACCCCACTGCTAAAAACCCCAATGGACATTCCTTTAAATGCAAACACATTACACTTTGAAATTCCTTTAAATGCAAACTCATTACACTGATTACAGGAAGCAAAACAAGCAGATATTGTACCTCCCAGCAGAGACATATCGATCCGCGTAATCAGTTGGGAACGGCAGATCCTCGGCATCCCCTTCAACTATCTTGCATTCTTTCAAGGGCTCCTTCTCCTTAGCCTTGGCAAGTTGGTGCGGCGATTGGTCAAGAATGGTCACATTCTTGGCATCCACATGCTTAACAATGCCAAGAGTCGTAAACCCAGTTCCACCTCCAACATCCACCACCACCATATTCCTATCGTAAAGTTCAGCGGGCTCGAGCGCATCATCCCGCATATCCTCAGTCCAATGCCCAGGGTTTATAACATGATCATACACTATAGACAAAAACCTATAGAACCAGAAAGCCTCCTGCTTGTGCTGTATGAACCTAGGCTGGGAAGCAGGCCTTGAGGATGATACACTGCATATGGGTCCCACTAAAGTTCTGGTCTTTTGACTCCTACCGCCATAGCTCACTAAACCCTTCTGGGAAAAACCCCCATAAGGGTAATTTTTCCCACCAGAACCTAACCCACTTGGTGTTACTGCTATTATTCCATTGACAAGTTTGAGATTCTGAGCTCCGTAAAGCATCGAAATCGCCATTATACGGTAAAAGAACGAAAACCCACAAATTTAAACAGGTAAATTTACACCTTTTCTCGCTGATTACTGGAAACTAAGGTGAAAAATGGCAGTGAGGATTGAGATTTACAGTGAAATGGGAACGCAAGCAGCAAACACAGTCAACTCCTGGTAATTGGAATAGTGGGAATTCATATATGCAAAAATTGAGAAAGGAAAGGATTGGGAAATTGGAAGGGCTTACCAACCCACGTATGTGTGTTGTGCGGAGGCGAAGATTACAGGCAGAGAGTGTACTTGTGTCAGTGTGCGACCCTCGGTTGAATGCGCACCACATGTTGCGGCAGTACCGGTGGTGCCTATCCCTATCAGGTAAAAAGGCCAAAACGGCGACGTATTATTCTCTTTTGGCATATTATGACACGAAGCGTTTTGTGCCTCATAGACGAGACGAGGGGTGGTGGTTGCGAGCCTTGTAACATTTTCATAGGGACAAATCATGATAAGTAAAATTTAAGAAAACTAATAAAAATAGTTTGAAAACTTTGAGTTTTAATTATAAGGATAAAATAAATGGTAAAATAAATAGTATCATGTTTGACTTTTTAGTGTAAAAATGTGATTTTTCGTTAAGATGAACAGTACCGTGGATTTTTCGTTAAAATTTTCTAAAATTTATCCATTTAACTTTTGACCATTGTTAGTTAGATAGTGGCATATTTGACTTCCAAAAGGTGTAAAAACAGTAACGTGTATATCTGATTAGCTAATTCAAGAGTAAATTGTAGCAATAATTCTTTAATTTTAATTAAATTGGAGCAATGGTCCATCAACTAAAAAATCATTATCATTAATCAATCAATTCATCAACATGTGTAGTTATGATCATTTTTATCAACTTCTTCAAAATTTTGTCAAAACGAGTTATGACCATTACTACAATTGGAGTCCCTCAACTTATCAAAACATGTGGTTATGGTCATTTTCGTTAACTTCATCAAAATTTTGTCAAAATAAGTTATGTTGGAATGATCATTACTACAATCGGGTTTAAGCTGAGGGACTATTTCTCTAGTTTGATTAAAGTTAAGGAACCAATGGTAATGAATTTTTAGTTAAATAATCATTACTCTAAAGTTAAATGATCATTGCTATAATTTACTCTTAATTTAACTGAAAATTTTGACGGACGTCTAAAACTGTACAATGAGAATCATACTTTGGCCTTTGTATGCAGTCACTAGTTAAACGGATGGTTTCAGTAAAATGACTAATATGGTGGATACGTGTTGGTCATCTGTTATTCCATTCTTCAGCTATCGTTGGCTCCTATTGACAGCGAGTACCGTCGACCGCTCCTCCACCGCTGCTGCGTTTACCCTCTATCTTCCTTCCTCTTACTCAGTCCACTACTGCTTTGATTCATATGTTGTTCTGTCAACCAAAAAGCCAGAGCCCTGTTTCTCCAACTCTCTCCTACAGCGGGAACCACCACCACCATCAGGTGCGGCAGCTCCTTTTTTAATATGAGTATATATGTACCTTCAAAAATTAGGGGGAAAAGGTGGGTCTTTCCTTTTTACTACTTCCCTTTGATCTCTGCAAAAGCACACTCAAGTTTTGTTAAATTCACACGCAATTTTCCTCGGAAGCCGAATCTGCAACCACGATGTCCATGGGAAGCAGGGAGTCTGATCGGGGAAGTTCTTGAGCCAATTCAGGGAAATTGAGATCGGTAGAAGCACCTTTGAGGTCTATAGATGCTGCATCCTAAGCTCGAGCTGCCATTTCAGTTGTTGGGTATGACTAATTTCTTTCCTTTCTGGCGAATTTTCGACACCCAAAGGTTGTTATCTTTCAATTTCCCACATGGCTCTTCTGGTTCCTCGGTTCCCTTCACTCCTCCTCTCCCCGTTCCTACTCCTCCACTCTCCTCTTTCTTTAATATTCTTATTTCTTCTCTTTAATTTGTAATACTTTGTTCTATAAAGCTTTTGAAAATATTTTGGGTTAGAATTTTGTTTTGTGTGATTGTAGTTGCAGAGCAAGGAGAATGTTACCCCCAATGATTATTTAAAAAAAAAAAAAAAAGAGCAATTTGGTTCTGCTTCACCTACAACGAGTAAGTTCCTCTGATCTGTGATTTTTAGCGTTTCGAAAAAGGTTATCGGCTAGAAATAGTTTGAGATTTTGGGAGTGAATGTTTTGAGAAATAGCTCTGAATTTTTGGTTTTATTTTTGCTGATTTTCGAAGTGGTTGTGGAAACCGGTTCTTTTGAACCAGTTTAATCGGTTTTAGTGATTGCATGGGGAGTGGGTTTTTGAATTTGTTTAGCCTATCTCAAAAGGTCAAGATTATATTTTCCTTCATTTTCTAAGTAACCAAACAGAAAATTAGCCCTCTCTCCTTTGTTTGGTTTAACTTTACCAATTGATACTTTAAAATTTTCTTAAGTTACTTCAACTATTAAGTTTGAAATAATTGAATACTTGAAAATTGGGTTTCGTTTGATTGTTTGTGCTAATTGAGCTAATCTTTTGTTGTGTAGCAACAAGGAGAAATGAGTCGGCCAGAGGACTCTGAAAGATGATTGTTGTTGTTGCTGCTATAGATATGCCGGCGGAGCCTGTGGAGGGAGAGTTTAAACTGGAGCTGTGCCCAAGGTGACCCTGATCCTTTGATCCTTTTCCAAATTCTCACATTTGCGGTTGTTATTGAATGGTGTGCGTATGGAAGAAATATGGGAACCATTGAAACGTTGAATACTTTGATTTTGTGTATTTTTTTTCAAGAAATGGGAGAACCTTTGAATAAGTATGGTTACTTAATTGAAGCAATTCATGTCATGACTGGATCACTATTTCACCTATCGCCAATGAAAATTATTGTCGACGGTAGGCATTAAAAACTGCCATTATGTCTAAGATGTTTTTATCTGCAAAAACATTCAGATATGTTGTTATCTTAGTAACTTTCTCATGCTATTTTGTTAGATTCTATAATCGAAATTTTGTAGTTTTTAGACTTTGTGGATCTTAGTAAATTAGGTAGTACGAAGTACTCTTTCGCTTCTTTCATTGAATGTGGGTGAATCATAGTTGCATAAGTAATGATGTAGCTTGCAATTGCTAGAAACATTTGGCTTACTACTCTGTCAGTTGCGCATCTAATCTTATGTGGGTCGGCATTATTCATGCTATCAAAAAGCTCCATAGTGATCTCACTATAGCCCTTTTATCTGATTCTGCAGTCAACAAAAAATCTTCATGGAATACATAATGTTTGATGGAGTGACTGATGAAGAACTCGGGAAAAACTCGGGAGATTGCTAGAGACATTTCAAGTGGTGAGTTCTAATCTTTGTGTACTTGCAGAATAGGAGGAACTTCAATCCCTTTTGTGGGTTTCGTTTAATACATATACAAAATAACCTTTGCATTTGTTGTCTCCTTTCCTACAATTCGTGAATTAATACCTTTTCATCCAATTGGTATTATGAGTAAATTCACAACCAGCAATGGAAGCAAAGTAATGAGCTTCTTTTTTTTCTTAACTACGTTTTTTATTCAGATCATGGAATGCTTTTCTCATGCTGAGATTGTAACCCAATCAATAAGCAAGTGAAACACACAGGTTCTTCATCGCATGTTAGTTTCGATCCGTTTTTAAAAATCCCATGCGTGGTACAAGAAAAACATCTCTTTAGCAGCAAAGAAGAGAGGAGTCAAAGTACTAAACAACAATGTGAAAAGTTTGGGACATAGAAAACAAGATTTTTTTTGTGTATTATAACTATATGGATGTGAATAAGATAATTTTTCCGTATGATTTGTTCTTTACAGAACATAGGGATGTAAATAGATTTTGATACGGACATTTAACAAAGTTTTAAAACCCGCGGCATTGCGCAGGCTATTATGCTATAGTACCAGAGTATAACTACATTCATTATTTAGGTAACGGAAATTGACGATTATGTATATAAAATTATAGATGGCCTTTGCAGTTTCCACAGACGATAATCTATGACATCTCCGATGGCTTAGGAACTTCCCGGAGCTTGACTGAGTTTTCGAAGCAGTGGTAAAAGCCAAAGTGAGGGAACCTTTCATACCATGTGTCTTGCTGCTCGTGCGTATCCCAGTGCTCCCCGCTGCTGCTCTTGCCATACTTGTGAACCCAGCCGGTACCATTGTGGCCCTCGCCCCATGTCCGGTTCCAGCGGTCTCCAAACTTACCTTCCCACCATGTTTCCCCCTGCTTCACGCCGTGACCATTTGGGTCGAAATGTTCATCCCATTTGTCACCCCATTTTGCCCAGCCGTCACCCTCGCAGCGCTCAGCCCATTTGTCAGTGTATTTGTCGCTGCCACCATGTCCATCATACTTTTCGCCCCACCTGCAACAGATGCAAATCGTTCAGTTTTATCATGAGATCAGGGCAGGTTGATTGAAAAAGCTGCAGGAATATTCGATTTCTTGAAATCTAGTGCCATACAGACGACTTTCAAATTGTTTGTCAATTTGACCAGAGGGCAGGAATAAATGAGAGTGCTACCGGACATGGCATCGAACGGTTATTCAAAGTTTTGGTACCTTTCGTGCCAAATATGAGCATGGCCAGCCTCAAGGGGTGTGTTTGGGTCAATACCGCACCACTTATGAGCCCATTTCTCTGCCTGGCCTGAGGCATCATAATGTTCCTTCCATTTCTCGTGCCACTCATCGCCTCTACCATTCTTTCCCCACTTGTCTGCAGTTTTCTCCATATGCACAAGTCCACAATTCTGCAATCCAATCGAAACTTTCTCTTCAGTTTATTCTAAGATTCGTAACATTCGTATATTCATCATACAAAACTAAGATAATGAAAAAGTAGACAATGAAAAAATTCTACAAGTCTGTCGAGGATGCAACTTAGACTTGCAATCACAGCAGAACCCAGGCAGGGTTGTCTCTGACCGGAAAGAAGGGCTAAAATCCATTCTGATATATTGTAAACAAGGTTAGAAAACATATAAATTTAGTTTCAAGTAGCAATGTGGAATAACCTGCCACATAGATTCCGTCCAATATTCACGCCAAACATTTCCAGCTGCATCACGTCCCAATTTTTCTGAACCAAGCTCCTTGTGGCCAAACTCATCTGCAGCCTCCCAGTACTTATCTTGCCACTCAGTAACTTGGTCAGCACTAATACCTCTGCTCATTGTCCACTTGCAAATCACCCCATCGGGCCTTTGCTCAATTCCGGATTCCTTCCACCACCTAGATCCATCCGTATTCACTCCGTATGATGACGCCTCATCCACCGCATCAAGAGCCCGAGCTGCCTCTGCTGCAAGTGCTGAAAACTCATCACCAAGTTCATGTTCCTCTTTCAAGGAAGGTGCCTCTGAGACGTCCACTTTCTCAACCTCCATCAGTGACTGTAAAGGGGGAAGAGGAGGGTTTCGATTGGGTTCTTGAAGCTTACTCTCTAAGGGGATTGAGAGATAATCTACAGATCCTTGTTTCTCTAAGACCGGATTGCTTAAAATCGACAGTGCTGAAGTTTTCTTCGCTGTCGGCAGGTAGCTGATGACACCATCTGAACCTTTATCACTACCCTGAGGGGGTTCCCATGACCAAAAATCAGGACCTGGAGTCCCGGTTCCTGAAATTTCCGATTGAGGCACTGGAACAACTACACTCCTAATCTGCGCTCCTGTTGGAACTAAAAACTTTTTAATATCCATGACAAACAAAATGCAGGGTGTATATCCTCCTATTATCCAATGCCAACATATGTTACAAATTCACAACTCTAACTTTACAATCTCATATAATGCCTTCTCCGCGAAACAATAATCCCATCAGCATCCAAAATCCAATATTTAAACAATCAGAAATTCAAATTCCCAAAATAAAATCAGACACATTGTCCACATCTTTACCTTCTTGACGAGCCCCAATTGTTCCGCCACTCCCACCACCCAAACCGCCGCGATCCCCCGCCTCGGTCCTCAATTCCTTCTTCTTGTCCTCCAAAATGGCGCGAGCCGCCGCGATCGCGGCCGCAGCTCGATCAACAACCTGCATTCGCTGAACCCGGTCCCTCTCCTCCTTCGAAACCTCCAGAATCTTCTGGAACTCCTCGCTCTTCTTCTCCAATTCCTCAACGGGCTCGATACTCTGATCATCAACCTCGATTTTAGCAGAGTTATCGACGATCCTTTCGAACTCGGCGACCTTCTTGTCGTTCTCGACGGCCTTCTTCCACATTCCGAGGAACGAGTCCCCGCCATCGGAAACCCTAATCCGCAGACTTCCCCTGCCGGTAATTCTGGCTCCCTGAAACGGTCCCGTTTGGCAGAATTCTAGCGGAAGAATGAGCGGTTGTCTGTGTTTGTGGAGGTAGAAATGAGCGGCGCGTGGAGCACAGGCGCCGAGCTGAGACGCCATCTCGTGCGGTGGCGGGGAAAGCTGTTGGCGGAGAATGTTGTGAGTGAGTGAGGCGACTTCAGTTACTAGAGAAGAAGAGCGAAGTGGCGGTGGATATTTCAAGTGTTTTTTTATTTTCTTTAATTTTAATTTTAAATTTTTTTTAAGCTTTTTGAAAAGGAGGGAAAAGGTGCCGTGAGATTAGAGGAAGGTTTGTTTTTTTTTTTTGGAAGATGATTAGAGGAAGGTTTGGGATGCGCTGGTTGTAACGGATTTACCCAAATCCTAGTTGATGGGTTAGTGGACACGTGGCGCAAAAGGAAGAGAGAGGGACGGTGCGTGACGGTTAGAGCAATTCCACCCCTAAGGACTTTGCGCCAGCACCCAGCGTATTTATCCACTCAAGTGAACAGTAATAGACTGGAGTGAACAGTACTAGGCCAAGGCATCTCTATCCCTAAAAAAATACGCTGGCACCCAGCGCATTTATTTGGTGTGTTTTTTTTTTTTAAGTTTATTTTGGATAAGATTTTTAACCAATTTCAGATAAAATTTCAAATAAACTTAAAAAAAATACACACTAAAATAAAATTACATACTCATCAAATAAACTATAAAAAAAAACACACTAAAATGAAATTACATAAACTCATCAAATACACTTTATTCTTCAACCACAAGCTTTTTGGTATTTTTTTTTCACACAAAAAGTATATGAAAGCTTTGGTAGAAAGTGTAGAAAATATTGAAATGTGGTGTAAGGTGGAAGATGAGAGTTAGGTATTTATAGAAAAAATAAATAAATTTTTTAAAATTTTCTGTATTTTTTAATATTTTTTCTGTATTTTTTAATAAATTTTAATTTAGTTAATTAACGTAGACCGTTGATCTGTGATCGGACGATCTATTTTAAAAGTAAAATTTAAATTTTTTTTTACCGTTGGAAATCCAACGATCTAGAAAAACTAGCCGTTGGAAATCCAACGGCTATCATAACGCCACGTCGCTGAGCCCAAGTGGGCTGACACATTTTCAGGAAAGCCTGAAACCCACTCGCGCCTTGCGCGCTTATGTTGCACGCGCCTGAGAAACAGGCCAGCTTCTTGGTCAGTCCAAAACGTGCTGGGCTGTTGCCTGGCATGGGCTGGGTGCTAGGCAACTCCACGGGCTGGAGCAAATGGACTGAGGGCTGGGACATTTTTATCCCGGTGGAATTGCTCTTAAGGATGCTGCCATTGGAAAGAGGATTCTCTCCCAATTCATTTTGTTGGGATCCCAAGCAAGCATTCCTATATATATTAGTAGTTTATTGTACATTATGCAGTTAATTTTCATCTGTTTCTATTTGTGTTTAATTTTAAATAAAAAAATTTAAATATTTTTTTATCGCACAATGCACGATGAACGGTTAAAAGGTAAAGATCCTTAAAATTCCCACAATTTGGATCCGAATAGAATCCAAATCCTGGCGTTGGATTCAAAAAACCCGGAAGTCTCGGAACGTCTCTGTTTCAAATATTTTATAGGAAAATAGATTTTACCCCAATCTCATTAGAATATTTTAGAAAAATCCAAAAATTCTTTGAGTATCTTCTTATATTAAAAACTGACGATGATGCCAATTAATAGTTAGGGTTATCATTTTTCATTTTGATTCGTGCTTTTTTTTTTTAAGTACATCGATATTTTTATAGTAAGGGAATGAGGAATTCAGCAAAACCACACAATAGACAACCTAATTTGATCTTGAATTTGTCATCCACGAGATTCGAACGTAAAACCTCTCATTTTCACGAGATCCGTGCCTATTTTACTCTATACAATTTTTTTGACAACCATTACTTTTCTAATTTAAGGTATTTGTGTGAAAAAAGATTTTTAGCTTAAAAATATTATTTTTGAGTCTTACTATTGACCCTAAAAAGTACTTAGCCTACGTGGCGCATAAGCCAAATAAATAATAAGCTAGTTATGTCATTCACTCGAATGTGGGCCATGCCAACTTGTTGATCGAGTTCGGCTAGGGAGTGAATGAGTGTTGATGTGGTGTTGGGTGCGCTATTGACTTCTTGATCTTGCAATTGCAATCGAGAAAGGAACACGTCTCAGCCTTCGGGTTCTAGAGTATGAAGACAAGGCTGCTAGTTCTATGAAGTTCAATATCAAATTTGACTTTCAGTGTGCCGAATATAGTAACCTGGTAACACCTCACTTCACACGAGGAGGCTGATGAGATGACCTCTTCCAACAAAGACTCAGAAATCCTTGTTGACCAAGACTTGGATAGATAACTAGTCGATTTCAAAGCAGTGTTGTTTATCCAAACTGAAGGTGCTCCTCCTCGCCTAGTTTTACGGCTCCAGTGTTGTTTATCCAAGCTAAAGATGTTGTCGGTTGCTACCACAGTGTTGTTTATCCAAATTGAAAGTGTGTTGGTGGGAAAAAGGAAAATAAAAATCTCAAGGTCTTTGAGAGGTTTTGCGTAAAGCGAGAGTTTGCGCAGGGCAGTTTTGTGTTGATTTGGAGGGGGCCTTGAATGATGCACTCCTTTCTCTATTTATAGTAGCAATTTCCTCAATGCCTGAGGTAGAGTTTCACTTAACCCAATCTGAATAGTCTCGGCCAATTCTAACTCTTATAGGATTCTGAACCAAGCTCTTTAATCACTCATATTCAACCCTTGACTCTCAGCATCTTTTCTGATTCGAAGCATCCTTAGCTTCTGAAGAATCCTTATTGTACTAGGATTCGACCACTTCACTCTTATCCAACTGGAACCATCTTCTGATAGGATTCAGGCGAACTCTACTGGGCCAGGACTAAGGTGGGAATATTCCTAATACTTCTTACTGGACCGAGAACAATCATGGGCTCAGCCCAAAATATTATTTTGGGTCAAAACACTTACATATTGGTAATGTGGATGAGTTTGATACATAATGTGTAGGTAATATGGATGAGTTTGATACCAATGTGTAGGTAATGTAGATGGGTTTGAAACCGATGCATAGGTAATGTGGATGTGTTTGAGTATCAAATGTGTAGGTAATGTGGATGAATTTGATACCAAACATGTAGGCAGTGTGGATGATCAGTTTGATATATATATATATATATATTTTTTTTTATTATTAAAAAAGGACCAGTTGGTGACTTTGCCACGGTAGTTGACTTTTCAGGGGTTGAGAAGACTCACGGAGGCATTTCAACCTCCTGATGACCACCATCATACGATTCACCAGTGCCAAGAATCGAATCCAGGACGTGCTGTGTGAAATACAGCCTGAAATTCGTCCCTAACCACTAGGCCATCATGTGGTAGTTTAAATGAGTTTGATATTGAATATGTAGGTAACGTGTATATAAAAGTTATAAGTTTGGATACCTGTCGCAGAGGTGATGCAGATAATATTTTAGTTTTGTCTGTTGATTTTTAAAAGACATTTTAGCTTTACCTTAATACATTTTAGGGAACTTTAACGAAAAACTCATAGTACTGTTCATTTTAACAAATAACCATATTTTTACCCTAAAAAGTCAATCATGATACTATTCACTTTATCTTTTATTTTATCCTTATCGTTAAAACTCAAAATTTTCAAGCAATTTTCATTAATTTTCCTTACATTTTATGGTGACATGCAAACTTTCTAAATTCAAAAGGTATAACTTGATCAAATAATGCATTTAATAAAAAAAAATATTTATTTTTTATTTATTGAAAAGGGTATCTTTGTCACCGACAAAACATTCAACGTTAAGATAATAAATCCAAGGTGATGCATTTAGTTGGGGATGAGGATCCTCTCCTTCTCTAATTATATACGTTCATCGTATATCGTAAGGTGATCAAAATTAGCTTCAAGATGAAAAATTCTTTCATTTGTCCAATAAAAAAAAATTAAAAAAAACAAGAAACCAAATTTTTTAGTAATAGAACAAGTAGATTGTTTCTATATACATCCAAAATTTCCCGTCAAATTCGAAAACTTAATTCACAACCTAGACAACAATACGCCCGCCCGGGCCAGTTGGTGGTGGCGGTGGAGCTTGAGGAGGTATAATCTCAGGCCCCGGGGGAGGCGGAGGTACGACATCAGGTGGCTGTGGCGGCAGTATACCGGGATTAGGGAGTGGGTTATCAGGAAAACGTGGCGGAATATCAGGCACAAGAGGCCGGTTCAAGGGAGGTACCGGAAAATCCGGACCCGGGTTTGGACCGGGCTCTAGTGGTGGAGGATATGGTCTGACTTCAGGTGGTATAGTAGTAGTCGAGTCTACTTCTGGAGAGGTGGAAATTCCAGGGAGCTCAGGAAGAGTAGAAGGCTGGTCGGGCGGGTCGGGTAGGGCAGGGGCTAGGAGATGAGATGCTGAGGGGAATATGGGTTTTTTGAGGAATAGAAACTGTGTAGCCCCGTTTCCTGTCGTGGCTAGGGTAGTAGTAGCCGCGGATGAACAAAACGGGATGGTTCGTTTTAAGAGGGAGGAGGAGATTGCAGAGACGGATGACATGGTTTAGGGTTTTAATTAAGGAATTTGATGGACTGTGTGGAACGTGGACGTAGGTGGCAGTGGGCGTCGACAGCTGTGTGGATTGAACACGTAGCGTCGTCGTATATGGTGGCTGGTCTACTTTTGAAAAGCACTTTAACTACTTTTGAAACCCAAAAATGCATTCTCCAAAGTAGCTTTCAGTCATTTTGAAATCAATTTCAATCAAACCCCAATGCTTTTGAACAATAAGAAGAGCAAATGAACCTTAATATGAAAAAGAAAAGATTAATTTTAGTGTGGTAGAATTGTTTGTATCATGTGATATGTTGATGTGGCATTAAAGTGTGTAATACTTTTTAAGGATTTTAGAGTTGAACAAATTTTTTAACGTTCATCTACTCTATCTCGCCTTCAGTAACTCCAAATTGAGTATATCTGATTTCATCATCTCGTAGATAATGTGGGACAATTGATGTATATAAGTATAAACATTACATTCTATTTTTTAACCCACTACACCAAACCTAATCACCTGTTACAATACATTTACACAAATTATTCACTATTTATGATTTAGTATTAAGTTTTTAATATTTGTACACGTACTAGGTGAATTTGTTTTTTTCTTTTATAAAAGTAGTATTGGAAGAGTCTAACCTCAAATGCAAAAGTAAATGCTCTTAATCATTGACTTGTAATCTCTTTTTGTAATAGGTGAATTCATAACACAACTCCAATATACCACACCGTCGCACAAATGAAATTGTACTAACAGTAACAGGTGATAAACCTAAACCACCACTAGATGGTAAGGGTATGGATTGCGGTTCCCCAATAAACAAAAAAAATGTGGGAAGTCCCGAGTTCGATGCTCCGAGCTGGTAAGTCTACTTGACTCTATCTCTCGTGTCTTGGAACACAGTACAATATGAATAGCATTTTCATCGAACGAACGCCACAATAGTGACATACAAGTTCCATATAAGAGCAAGTCCACTGGAGGACTTTTTGCCTAGCACCCAGCTGAAAAAATAGGCCAGGACCCAGTGAATTTGTTCCAGCCGACCCAATTGACTGGCACCCAGCCCATGCCAGTCCACAGGCCGGCCTAAAATTGACAGACCTTGGGACCGGCCTATCTGATGCCATGGTGACGCCAGCATGGCGTCCGAAGGAAGTTTGAACTGGAGGCCATCTCCCGTCGACCTCGTGAACGCCACCGGCCGCTTCGTCTTCCTGTACTCCATTCACAGCAGCGAGTCCGTGTGCTCTTGCGCCGTCCGGATCTTGTCCGGGTCCCGCTTCAGAAACCCGACGGCCACGAACACCTTGTTGAGGTGGTCCAGGTTGAGCTCCGCGATCGTGCGGTGAAGGTTGAAGCCCTGGGTGTCGAGGTCTTGGTAGGAGGTTGAGTATTGATTGGTACCGACATGGTGAGGGAAAGGAAGAAAGAAGAAAGAAGAAAAAATAAATGATAAAGAAAGGACCGGAAAGGGAAAGGAAGAAAGAAGAAAAAATAAAAAATAAATTAAATGATAAAATATTAATTGATATGAATAAAATAATATAATATTAGATAGGCTGGGTGCAAGTGTATTTTTAGGAGTAGAGATGCTTTGGCCTATTACTGTTTTCTGGGGTTTATTACTATTTATTTGAGTGGATAAATGCGCTGGGTGCTGACACAAAGTCTTCCGGGTGGACTTGCTCTAAGCGATATCCTACAAGGCTACAAGGGGCCACAACACCAACCCAACAAGCAGTGTGATTCTACGGACCTTTTCTCCCCCTTTCTACTTTCTAGTACTTAAAACCTGAGCTAAATATTGTCCTTTCCAAGCCCACAGTACCATGCGCGCACCCATCCACAATTACCGGCGCAAAGGTTGGGGGAAAAACGCCGCGTGGGGGCGGCACGACAAAGTAGAGAATCTGTATGACTGCTTGGACTCCAAAAGTAGAGAGAGAAAGTAAAAAGCAGAGAGAGAAAGAGAGACAAAAAAGACGCAGAAAATTATAAAAACAGAAAAAAGATAACAAGCTTTCATCCAACACTCCCTCCACTACCAAACAACCAAACAACCAAACAACCAAACATACAAAGAAGAAAGAAACTTTCTTGCTTTCCCATTTCATTCCCTTTCTCTTTCACTGCTAGATCCGCTCCTTTGCGTGTTTCTGGTGAGAAATTGGCTGTGGGGTCCATGAAGATTTCTGGGTCGTCGTTGGTTTCCGCTCTAATGGCGTTTCTGCGATGATCGGATTGTTTCTTTGTGATATATGTTGGTTTTTGCAACTGGGTATTTGCTCTAAAGTTTGAAGCTTTAGTGGGTTCTGTGATACGATGCAATCGGATGGGTCGGAAACATTGAGCCCGACAACCCAACGGCTGCAGTCTTTGTCAGCCGCCGATACCAGAGGGAAGCACAGGATACATGCCGAGTTGAAGCGGCTCGAGCAAGAAACTAGATTCTTAGAGGTCAGCGTGATTCTTTTACTTTGTCTATGATGTTGGGAATTTGAGTTGGTCTTATGTTGTTGGGTTTTGATTGTCTTATGTTTCGTTTCTGATTGTGATTGGATGCATGTGCCAACATATGGTGAAAATTTCCAATTTTCAAGGTTGAATTCAGTTAGCTGCTGGATTTGTACGGTCACTGAATTTTCTGTTTGTTTGGAGTTTGAAGGTTTAGGGAGTCAATGATGGAATCTAGGATTCGAAGTATATTAAAAATGCATTTATTGGAATTGTTAGATGTGTGATGAATGTGATTAAATGGTTGTAGAGTTTGAAATGGTTTGGTTTGATTGTTTTGGCTAGATTGTGGTCCTGTTTCGTCGATCCGTAGGTTCGGTTTCCTAGTTCTGTAGTGTACCGTGAGAGTTTGGGAAGCTTATGCTCACCCTTTTGTGTGTATTCTCAGCTTTCCCTATTGCCGCCATGCGACGCTCTTATTCGTTATTACTCAAAATTTATGAGGGTTGTTCTATTAAATGTGACCCTCTTAATCAGGTTTTCCGTTTGCGGCCATGTGACCTCCTCTCTAACCATATGTTTTGCAGAATGTAGAAATTGTTGGAGTTTTTAGTCGTTTAGTTTAGTCAGGTCGAGTTATTATGTATGTTTGCGCTTAGGCGTAGTTTGATTGACGTCTCGGTTATAGTTCATTATCCGATGTGCAGAAGGGTAATTTGATTCGCAACAGATAGATAATAAATAATAATGGGGTAATACACGTGATTGGTCAGGGACTCTTTAGTGTCGAGTTCTCATGCCTTGGGTGAGTACATGTTTCATCTGAAGAATTGATTGGTTGTGTTGGTGATGAAAGCATGATAACTTTTACTGCTAAGAGGTGTAGCTGTGTATTTTAGTTTTATTTGTTCACTTTTGACTCTTGAGAAGTGAATCGTTGAGCTCTACGCATTAATTATACAGTGGCCTACTTTCCTCATTCCTTTGACTTGTGTTTGTATACGTATTTAAGCCCTCTGCATCAAACTCTGAAGTTATGTTTTTGATGATTCTCTTGTTGCCAAATGTGGTGCAAGACACTTGCAAGATTCTTGTCCTTAAGTTGTGAAGACAAAGTTCATTAGGTTGACAAGATGACCAGGTAACCAGGGTTGTTGTGGATAAATAAGTGAAAGAATAAGGTTTCCAATGTATGCTGCATTGTGAAAATGAACGACCTATCGAATTGTTGATAACTGAAAATTAGAATAAAATTGAAAATTTGACGACATTGGAAGGACCTACATAGCACAAGAAAAGAACTGCAGTCAAATAGCTTAAACGGCTGAACATTCAGTTGAAAATAGGAATCTCCAAAACTATTTTAAAGTTACCGGAGGCTTTATTGATAATATGAATTTGTAATGGTTAAATTGGCCACAGCTACTAACATTAAGAGTACCTTGAGCACTAAGTTTTGACTTTTCAGCTGTAAAGTTCGCCATAAATGACAGGCTAATTAAATGGTTTCGGAGTGTTTTGAAAGATGGCTTCTCGTGTGCTGAGTAGAAAATTAGGAATTTTGTTACATTTGTGTTTGGATATTTTAACCTCTTTTGAGTATTGACATTAATTGTTAAAACACTGCATCCACCAACCTAGGAGCAACCACATATATCGGTGGGACGTGTCATTATCTGGGGCTAAAAGCTGTTAAACTGGTTGCTAATGTTATGCTGCATGTAAGATTTGTGAGACCAAATCTAATGGTGGGACAGTCATGTCTGGAGTTATTTTCAAGTTTTGGTTTGAGGTGTGGTCTAATTGTACTTTCATATCTCAATTGATGCCGCGTGCTCTTGAAACTTATCATACCTTCTTTAAAGAAACACAACTCCATATCCTCTGTCTTGGGAAACAACTAAGGTTAAAGATTTCTGAGTTTCGTGACTCACTCTTCCATCAAGTCGGTAGGGTACCTTGAGGAAAGAGTGAGGCATACAAAACGTTCTGGGCAAAAAGTTGGATGTCAATTAACTGTACGGTGTTAAACATTTCTTGTTAAGATAAGTTTGAAATGTGTCCTTTTGCATTATTGTGTTAACATTTTTGCTTAGCTACCAGCCACCATTGTCAAGCATTTAGTGACATGTTTCAGCCTTGCACGACCCTGAATTCTTATGGCCAGCGTCTAGGGACACTTTTCACATGAGGTTTAATGTGGAATTGGAGATTTATCATGGTTATTGCTTTATTTGTTTTCATCTTTTTGGTGGACAGGAGTTTCCATTTTCTGGTTCTGTGATTTGGTAATCCAAAAGGCACCCAGAAAGGGGACTCAACAGCTTGTTGCGTGCGCGTGCGGGTGCACGTGTGCTTTGTCATGATTTATCAGCATGACATCATTATTAAGACTGATGAATGGATTTTATTCTGCTCATTTTTTCCGCAGGAAGAACTGGAGCAACTTGAAAAGATGGAAAACGCATCATCTGCGTGCAAGGAGTAAGCACGGCAGATACTTAGAATATTGTAGAATCCTAGTTTCGACTGTGACCATTATGCTAACCGACTTTCGTTTTGTACTCCAGAATACTGAAGGGTGCAGAAACAAAGCCGGATCCATTACTCCCAATGTAACACCTCTATTCTACTTGTTTGCTTTGTTTCGTAAACTTACCCATTTCCCTGATTGTCATTTCCCTTGATTGACAGAACACACGGCCCTCTTAATCCATTCTGGGATCGATGGTTCGAAGGCCCCCAAGACTCGAAAGGTTGCAGGTGCTGGATATTGTGACGGTCTTTACCGAGTTCCAGGCTTCCATCGTCTTTTGTTCACAGGCTTCAATCGGGACGTTTCAAAGATTTCCTTGTTACTGTTATTCGCACGCAGGCTTCAATTAGGACAGTTCAAAGATTTCGTACTACTGTTGTTCGCAAATATTTTACATAACGTTACATTGTGCAGATGACAATTTATGGCACTACTTTGATTTCGAGAGCCTTTAATTTGAGGCAGATTGTGCAGAGTAACAATTTTTCAATCAAAATGCTTCACTGTATCGGCAGAGCGTTACAAATCTCCACGCATATCGTATTGTTTAATGAACTGCTTAATGATTCAGAAGGTAAAATATTTTTCCAGCATTTGAAATTGGAAATGATCTACACGTTTGTTCCGAGCAAATAGCTTTGATGATACACAGCTGTGACACTGTATCATCAACTGGCCTCGAAACCCCGCTTACATGAAAAATCTGTCTTTCTTCAAGTGGGCGCTTTCCCTGTAACGTGCTGGGCAATCCAACCTAGACCATCGTACAGCCCGTCTCCTGTGAGGGCACAACAGGCTTGGATGTGCCAGTCATGATTCTTGATGCTGTGCAGAGAGAGCGTGTCGGTGATCTCTGCTGGGGTCATTGCATCCTTGAGGTCTTGCTTATTTGCAAAAACCAGCACAACAGAATGTTGAAGATCCTCATGTGCCAGCAACCTGAACAGTTCATCTTTCATTATTGAAATTCTGGCTCTATCTGTACTGTCTATAACCGCAATGATAGCGTGAGTTCCACGGTAATATGTTGCCCATGAAGTCCTCAGTCTTTCTTGTCCCCCAAGATCCCATACCTGTCATTCACATGATTTGCAGGTATCATCTGTAGCTCTTTGCATCTAACAATATATAAACCTAAACTGATACAGTGCCTTGAAGGAGAAAACGAAATGAAAAAATGACAACGGAACAGAAAACTGAGAGCACGACTGACATTTGATCGAGCTTAGGGTTGAGATATAGAGCATCATTTAAATGCCGTAGCTCAAAATATTCAATGAGCTCAAATGAAAAAGACTCATACACAGACCAAGGATACGACTTTACATGAAGCACTATCTTGTAAGTTTTAATGACAACATTCAATTCATTTCTACACTTCGTTGATCACCATACATAGTTATCATGCTCGGTAAGTAATGTTGAAGTTTCATGCTTACTGAATGGTTGGATGTATCCTGACATGTTTAAGCACATATTTCAAAAACACAACATGGACCATTAAATTTTCCCTCTCCAGAACCAGTACATCCTCCAGATATCACAAAACGAAGTCTATGCCATTTTAGATGTCCAAATGATGACACACACACACACATATATGGCTCTAGTCAGTAACTAGAATAAAAGCGAATAACACTGAAAAAGAAGTAACAATGAGAAAAACAAGCCAGATAAAATTAAACCCAAATATATGTTCCCTTAATCTACCTCCTCCAAATACCCCAAATCCTAACAACTGTTACGACATTACTTTCTTCATTCTCTTATAAATTCATCATATTTAATAAATGAAGGGTTTTTATCGCAAATAGTCCCTGAGATTGACCTAATCGATCAATTTGGTCCCTGAGTTTCAAAATCAATTAATTTGGTCCCTTACTTTCACTGCGACACATCCATGTGGTCCTTCCATTAGGATTCCATTAACAATTTTGTTAGTGTGCTGATGTGGCACACATATAGGGCCCACAAGTCCAATAATATGGTGCCATGTGGATTATACCAAATTAATTGATTTTTTTTTAAATCATAAAATCCACAAAACAAAACAAAAACAAGAAAGTATCAAAAGAATGTAAAATAAGATTAAATAAATCCAAATGAATTCTGGTCATCTTTCTCCACCAAACTCCTCCATCACAGCCAACAACACACCTCGCCACAAATTATAGCTGCTCCTCCTTTATCGCAGCCCCAAATGTTAAAGTTAAACCAATAAATTCTCATTATAAATTACAAATTATTATTCTAATTTGAACCCGTTAACTCGTAGGGCAAAAAAATGTGTATTCTAATCTAATTTAACCCCACCCTGATCCCCTGCACTCACTGCTGGAGCCTACTATTACAAGTCGGCGAGAGGTTGCAACCTCCAATCTGAAGGAAGCCAAGGTCGCCAGTAGTCCTAGGGGTGATGCTAGGGAAGCAATAGAGAGTCGGGGAAAGGTTTCTTCAGTTTTCTTCCATTGCTAGCCAAAATCCCAATCCCTGGTTCCAATTCTGGATAAACCGAGACTCTCCATACACAATACAGCAGAATCCTTCTCTGCAGAAAATCATGTTCCCAACTAGGGTCAACGACTTCCCAGTCTTCCCCACAGCAAACCAAGATTGAAAGTTCCTTCAAAGAAGAAACTTGAGGAGCGATTTAGACCTGGAGAGGTTGGTGGACATTGAGGTGAGCTGGGTACGAATAGATAGAAGTGAGGGAGGAGAGAGAGATTTTTATTTTGTTTTCTCTTTTCTTTTACAGATTTTATAATTTAAAAAAAAATTACTTTGGTGTAATCCACATGGCACCATATTATTGGACTTATAGCCCCTATATGTGTGCCACATCAGCACACTAGGAATCCTAACGGAATGAATGATTATCTTATATAAAGACCAGGAATATATTAAACTAAAACTTAAACCAACTCTTATCATCTTCCCACAAAAGAATGTTCAAGCACTTAAAGTCAAGTACTCTCATGGGAAACACCTCCAAACTGTGAGAGGATTTTAGAGAATATGAAAAAATAGTGTGTTTCCGGTTAACTCTTAACCTTTCGTCTAATCGCATCAAGCACGGTATACTGCCTAATAAAGTACTTGATGCGAAATACTTCAACGTATTGTGTGCTTATGGTTACAAAAATTCCGTCAACCAAAACAAAATATTACTCTTGATTATTAGAACAGATAATCAACTTTGAAAGTTACCGGGAAAAGCCTACTACTATTATGCTTCAGATAAGATTTGTGAAAAAGGCAAAAAGCTCATACTGCTGTGAATACCCCAATACAGCACCAGCAATCTTAAAAGAAACAACTTCACCCAACAATTTCCTCCCCATAAACTACAGTGAATTATCAAACAACCATTAACTATATGAGTTTGCTGGGTGGGATTACTGTCATAGGCATTTCCATGGACAAGATTGTCAATAGCAGTAGAGGCATTGCAA
Organism: Malus sylvestris; assembly: GCF_916048215.2. Classification (NCBI taxonomy): domain Eukaryota; kingdom Viridiplantae; phylum Streptophyta; class Magnoliopsida; order Rosales; family Rosaceae; genus Malus; species Malus sylvestris. The sequence goes on from NC_062272.1 coordinate 17,262,311, forward strand.
GCAATAGAGGGAAAGTAACAGATACATCTAGATGCTCAATTTTGTCACTTGAAACCTCATGCTTGCTATTAGCGAGGTTGACATAACCTCAACAGCCAAAAAGACAATTTGGATGCCAACAAAATAGAAGAGAGAGAAAACCTATGTGCACTATTAAGAAACAAAACAATTGGGAAAGATGATTTCTTTAAACACCCCAATCAACTGCATAGCTATCTTGAAATATCTACAAGAAGAACAAAAAAGGAAACTGAGAAATTCAAATCAATTTCCAAACATTAGAAAGTCTAGCAAAAAAGGTTGTTAGAAAACAAGAAGAATCCAATAAACATAGATAAATAGGACCCCTCGACAGCTCGACCGCACACAAGAATGCCCTAACTTGATCAAGAAACTCATCCATCCTAAAATGGATAACTTTCCGTTAACGAAATAAACAAAAGCATAACATAGAAGAGCGATAGAGATGGGAATGGTTAAGGTACCTCGAATCGAATGTTCTTGTAGACAAGCTCTTCAACGTTGCTGCCTACAGTAGGGTTTGTGGTGACAACCTCTCCCAAGTGTAATTTGTAAAGGGTAGTGGTTTTCCCAGCATTATCCAACCCAACCACCACTATCTTATACTCTTTTGCAGGAAACAACATGAACCAAAACCTGGAAATGAATGCCCCCATCTTCTATTCCCAACCCAAAAATCCAAACTTCACCTACAACACCCAATATTTATCAGAAAAATTAAATCGAAAAACAACTATAAACAAAAAAAAAAATTACATGAATATTTGATTTATGTGTTAATTCTGGATGGTTTAATCAAATCAAGATCGAAAAAAAACAGTAGTCGAGAAGTAATGATGAAAAATTAATGTGGGTTCGCTCCGAAATTAGCAGATCGATGAACACAAAGATTTCAAGAATAAAAAAGCAGAAAGGGCAAGTGATAACCTGGATTTGGATTTTGCCGGAAGGGAGAGATGGAGGAGGTGGCGATTGATCGGCGGGGAAAAGCGGTTTGCGGTGGTTCGGGATGCGAAGGACTGGAACCAAGAGAAACCCCAAGATTAAATTTGGTATAGGAAAAAGAATCCACCAAAGCTTTGGGGTCTCAGAAAGTTTTCTGAGGGTGCGATGTGTATGGGGAAAGAAAGCTTGGTGGTGGTGCGTGTTAAATATTCAGCGTTGAATGAGAAAGTAGCCACCGAAAATACTTATTCGTTGGGAGTGGTTTGTGTCGGAGGCGCACTGCTATTTGGGACATCATCATGGATTGACGTGTGCATGTTGATTAGTATTATCCTTTTTAATTTTCAATTTGTGGATAAAATTATTATTTTTCAAAATTTAAAAGTGATCCGGATTTTTGAAAGTTGATTCAACGACTAAAATTATTATAATTTTTGGAAGCCTTTATTTTTAGTCCTTGGATCAAGTTTCAAGGGCCCTAATCACTTGATCTGGTGGCCTTGATGAAAGAGATCCAAAGCTTGAATAATTTTTTTTTTAAGGAAAATTAATAAAAATGGCTTGAAAACTTTGAGTCTTAATGATAAGGACAAAATAAAGGAAAAAGTGAATAGTAGCAGGATTGACTTTTTAATGTAAAAATGTGGTTTTTCATTAAAGTGAACAGTACCGGAAGCTTTTCGTTAAAGGCTTTTTTTTTTTTAAGCATGTTGGTGATGTTGTGGCTCATTATACTAAAGGGTATAGGGGTGCGACAATGGGAGTTTGTGTGTTATGTCTCGTGTCTTTATTTATTATAAATTCAGGAGAATCTTTTTTTGTAAGACCATCTTTAAATGAGATGTCAAAAGTGTCACGTAGATAGACAATAATAAAAAATGGCACCACACTCTCTCCAACCAAGCTTTCAATTTCTTATGTGGAGTGAGTCAATTGAAGTCAAAGCCTCTTGCTGTCAAATTTATTAGATAATATTTTTAATATATAGTAAATGTTGTGTTTTTCAAGTAATTGATTGTTTGCTTCAATCATTAGACCCCACAAAGAGATAACAAAAAGTTTATTAAATGATATTATTATTTAACATATCGAATGGAGCAAAATCTGGAAAAAATGTCAAATTGCCACATAAGCCATCAAATATTATGTTGATGTTTAAAATTTGACACCTCTTTTAAAGGTGCTCTAAGTAATTCAATCATAAAGGGATAAGATTTTCTATTATCTTACCGACAATTTACTAGTGATTTATACAGTCACACATGTACTATAATTTTATGTCACAATCTCCTCATTGAGTGTCTAAATACTCAAGTAGATAGCGCATCAGATTTTCAAGCAAATGTAGAAGTAGTTGTCGAAGTTGTTTCGTCTATTCAACATAATGAGTGAATGCGAGTCGCAAAACACATAGATTATAAATCTCACAAAACCTCATTATGTTAAAATACAAGGTGGGATAAAAACCCTAGTTTAAAGAAAAAGGTGAAAAGTTCCATTGACTCAAAACTAAACACCTTTAAGACCAAGTAGAACGTACGTAAGTGTAACATCCTACATCGCCAAGGGGAGTAGATCATGTAAACCTTATATGTATATTCTCATCTATACCTAGCACGAGGCCTTTTGGGAGCTCACTGGCTTCGGGTTTCGTAAGAACACTAAAGTTAAGCGAAAAAGGGTCAGAGCATTCCCAAGATGGGTAACCCACTGGGAATTTCTGCTCACGTGAGTTCCCAGAAACAAAACCATGAGGGCATGGTCGGGGCCTAAAGCGAACAATATCGTGTTACGGTGGAGTCGAGCTTGGGATGTGGTGGAGCCTAGGTCGGGATGTGACAATTTGGTATCAGAGCCAATCCCCGGCCGGAAGTGTGCCGACGAGGACATTGAACCCCTAAGGGGGGGTGGATTGTAACATCGCACATCGCCCAAGGGAGTGGATCATGTAAGTCTTATATTTACATTCTTATCTCTACCTAGCATGAGGCATTTTGGGAGCTCACTGACTTCGGGTTCCATTGGAACTCCGAAGTTAAACAAGTTCGTGCGAGAGCAATCCCATGATGGGTGACCCACTGGGAAGTTCTCGTGTGAGTTCCCAAAAACAAAAACATGATGGCGTGATCGGGGCCCAAAGCGGATTGTAACATCCCACATCTCCTAGGAGAGTGAATCCTGTAAGCTTTATATGTATATTCTCATCTCTACCAAGCACAAGGCTTTTTGGGAGCTCACCAGTTTCGGGTTTCGTAAGAACTCAAAAGTTAAACGAGAAAAGGGCTAGAGCATTCTCAGGATAGATGACCCACTGTAAAGTTTTGCTCGCGTGAGTTCCTAGAAACAAAACCGTGAAGGCGTGATCAGGGCCCAAAGCGGACAATATCGTGCTACGGTGGAGTCGAGCCCGAGATATGGTGGGGGCAGGGCCGGGATGTGACAATTTGGTATCAAAGCCAATCCTTAGGCGGAAGTGTGCTGACGAGGACGTTGGGCCCCTAAGGGGAGTGGATTGTAACATCCCACATCACCCAAGAGAGTGAAACTTGTAAGCCTTATATGTATATTCCCATTTCTACCTAGCACAAGGCTTTTTAGGAGCTCACTGGCTTCGAGTTCCGTATGAACTCCGAAGTTAAGCGAGAAAGGGGCCAGAGCATTCTTAGGATGGGTGACCCACTAGGAAGTTCTACTCACGTGAGTTCCCAGAAATAAAACCGTGAGGGCGTGGCTGGGTCCCAAAGCAGATAATATCGTGCTACGGTAGAGTCGAGCCCCGGATGTGGTAGGGGCTCGGGTCGAGATGTGACAATAAGGGCATGACTAGCCCATGATGGGTGCCTTGTTAAAACCTAGTCAAGTGACAAAAACTCAATGGGAAAAATGCTCCTAATCGTAGGAAAAAGAATATATTAAGGTCAAGTGAGTATACTTCTGGATACTCCTTTTGTGGCTAAACTTCCAAATGAAAATGACAAGCATTGTATTACGCATACAAATTCCTCGGACCAGTCTATTAGGTTAACTTCAACAATGACTTTGTAAAGAGGTTGGCAAGGTTGTCTTGGGATCAGATTTGTTCGACTTCAATTTTCTGATGCTCTGTTGATGTAAGAAAAGCACAATATGCTTGGTGTTGATTTTGTTGATGTATCATATTTTGTTTCAGTCGACATTGTCATCATAGATCGTCGTTGGGACTCAATGATGGATGAAAAATGTAGGTACTTCAAATATGTTGAACAATAGCTCTCAACCATGTCTCCCACGTGTGGTGTAGTGAGGTGTGGTGAGTTTTGGAACGATTCGAAGATTTTGTAACTAAGTTACATTTCATGGACCTCCAAGATATTGTGGCATCTTTTATGGTCATAATTTGGAAACATGCCTTGTGTTGGTTTGATAAGTAACATGCGTCGTCAGCATAACAAACAAGACAAGCATCATTCAAATGATTAATGGGTTGGACCTGCTCGAGATACATAAGGATAAGTCCAAATTCATATTACCTTTAGGATAATGGAAATTTGTCTTTAATGCCAATTCAATAGCTACGTGTAGCCGCAATGCTGCATCTTTACCAATTTATCAATAGTGAAGGAGATCTCTTGTATAATGCAATGAACTAAGTACAATAAAGCGCAAAGTTGAACTTAAGTATGGAAATTCTGGTTCCACAATCTCTTCAAGGGTCTTATTTTCATCTAACGTATGGATAATCAAGGGTGTACTCTGTTTGTACCATACTTAGGGCCTCCGTATTTAGATCTCATATAAATACTCGGGGGACTCAAAAGTAATTATGTAATAAAGGAAGGGGCAAATATGTAATAAGTGAGGAGCCCTTATTCTATAAAATGACCCCTCACTCTCCTCATTAAGGAGGCCCAATGCCTAAACCTCACAAGCCTCCTCATCCCCTCAAACCTCTCAATTTGAGAATAGCTCTCTCACCTTCAGAAGCTCTCTCTCTCTCTCTTCAACATCTTAGAGAAATACAATAATCAGTGAAGACGTAGCCCAAACATTGGGGTGAACCACGATACATCTTGTGTTATTTACTTTCATGCAGATTCACAGTCGGATTTACGTTGTTCCAAGACCCCTCTGGTTTTATGCATCAACATTTGGCGCCGTCTGTGCGAATTGACACGAAAAACTATGTCGGTTCTCTATTAATTTTTCACATCCGCCGTGGATCTGCAAAACCCAAGAGACAACCAAAACTCTATCTGCCTCTCTCTTGCTTCTGATCTCTTTCACTTCTTCAAACAAAACCACCACCCCAGAAAACAACACAACCCACTCCCACAAACTAATCAAACATTTCTCTGAAACACAAAATGATGTCCTCAGATATCGCACCGCCGACGAAAGCAAATTACAACGTATTTTCCATTGTCCGAGGAACCCATTTAAATCGCAAAAATGTTCAAGTTCTTCTTAGGCGGTGGCAGAAACTAGGAGAAAACAAATGATTTCGGTGGCGGCGGAGGTGACCTCATAGATCTGTAGGCCTTGTCGGAGGGATGCATAGCCACCGTTGTCTCGCTGACCATGCCTCGGAACGCGGACACGATGTCATCGGTTTCGAGAAGTTTCAAGTCGGTCGTCAAATCCGGCGCTGTTTGGGACAAGTTCCTTCCCCCCGAGATCCACATTATCCTGTCCTCCTCGTCGCCCCCACAGCCGCCACTTGTGTTTCCCTCCTTCACCTCTAAAACCAAGAATGAGCTTTTCCTCGCTCTGTGCGACAACCTTGTTCTCATCGAACAGGGCAAGTTGAGCTTTTCGCTGGACAATGGAGTTGGAAGAAATGTTATATGATCGTTGCAATGGCCCTTTCGATTGTAAGGGCTGACACTCCTCACTACTGGAGATGGATTTCTGTCCTCGACACGATAAGCAGAGCTTTAATTTCTCTATGCTCACCAAGAAAGGCGAGGCTCAGGCCGAGACTTTACACCTGATGATGCCTTCGATATCTACTTCACCAGTCCCTTGACGAGGTCAAAGAGAACATTTGAAATTATATAGGGCCCTCACGAAGAAGAAATTGGATGCTGGACTCGGACGGGCGGGTCCCGGGAAGATGTGTGCCGTCACCGTCAGATCCAACCAGCGAAGATCCATCCCCCCTTTATCTCTCTGTTGCCGATCGATCTTCGTGCTTCAATGCCTGCGAATCTCTGCTAGAGATTTTTCACGAAGTGCCAGATTGTTCAATTCCTTGGGCGTTTGCGGCACACCGCCGTCTTGGAGTTCGTCGTGTGTTCATTTCAGTTCAAATAAAGATTTCCTGATTAGATTGGAGCAACGTGCGGTAGTTCTTCAATGGCACCCAATCGGAGGAAATAAGCTAGCAAGGCCACTCAGGGCGGCGCTGCTAGGTGCTAATGGAAGATCAGCGAACTTGTTTTTACAAAAGTCAAAGGCTTCCCTGCTTGGCCGGCTACCATCTGAAAGCCCAAGAAACTTTGCAGCTACCTCTCTTTCTTCTCTCTCCTCTCCGACAGCCTGTTGCATTTTCAAGCTTTGAGTCTGCTACGCCTGCCAGTTCCCGCATCGAAGAGCATGGTTTTGAAAGCACCATAATTGCAGATGTCTTGAAAGGAAAAGGTAAAAGTGATGATGGTTCTTGGCTCTGGTGCACACCAAATCAAACTCGATCAGCCTCTAGTTCATTATCACCAACTCCTCATTCGAGTCCGCTCTCTCTGCAACCAAATCAAACTGTCGGTGGTGAGATCGGACTGCGATGAAAAATGCCCAACAGGAGACACACGGGTCAACCGAGAAAAAGAGAAAAGCAAAAGTAAAAAGGAAATGCATTTATGGGTTGTCTTCCATTTGGAGGATCCAGCTGAAAGAAGCTTTCCCATCCATTGTTCTCACTTTTTTTCGAATTACCTTCTACTCATTCTTCTCAGCGCAGAGATAGACTGTAAAGATTAATTGGGGCACATGCATGACAGCAGCGAACAGACAGAAAGCAAAAGAGGATAAAAAGAAGCAGACATAATTGTGGTGGTGATGGCATGCAGAAAAAGGGAATTATGGGCGTGACCCATTGAGCAAAGGGTCAATTTTTTTTTTTGAATGATGTAATTTATGTTTCTTATCTTTCGGAGACATATGTATAAACCCCATCAGAGGGTAATAAATAAATAAAAAAAAAGAGCAAGCCCAAAATAATGGGCTGAAATGTTATGTGGAGGGCGAAGACCCATATGCCCAAAATAGCCAAGCCTCTATTATCACCAACCAGGTGATCAAAAGTACGTCCAGTACTACAAAAAAAAAAATTTCGGCACCCTGCCGCTATTATCACCAACCAGGTGATCAAAAGTACGTCAAGTACTCCAAAATTGTACATGAGCATTACTCATGTCAATCATACATAAACATTTCATGAGCATCACTCATGTCAATCATACATAAACATTCGTGTGCATCATTCATGTCAACATTCATGAGCATCACTCATGTCAACATTCATGAGCATCACTCATGTCAACATTCATGAGCATCACTCATGTCAACATCCACGAGCATCACTCGTGTCAATCAACATAAACATTCATGAGCATCACTCATGTCAATCAGCTTCAAAAGCTTCATTTACAGAGCTCTAGCTTCAAAAGTTTCATTTACAGAGCTCTAGATTCAAAGCTTCAACTTGCAAAGCTTCACCTACAAAGCTTCGATGCATGGTCTACAAAGACTGCCTCCGAACAACCGTCATTTCGGCCCATACATGGATTGAATTTGAAGTCTCCAGCCAACAACCTCTATTGACCGAAGACTTGGGGGACTACACTATGTACCATATATTGGGCCTCATGAAAAATACTGGGGGGACTTAGCCCATTATTTATGTACTGATGAATGAGTCCCTATTCTATAAAAGAGACTCATTCACTTTCATTAGAAAGCACTCATCGCTTATGTATTGAGGAGCGAGCCCTTATTTTATAAAAGGGACTCCCTTATCTTCATTAGAGAGCATCGCCGCCAGTTGAGCAACCACCTTGCCGCGAGCATCACTTCTAACCCATAATTTATGTATTGAGGAGCGAACCCTTATTCTATAAAATGGACTCCCTCACCATCATTAGAGAGCATCAACTCTAGCCCATTATTTATGTATTGAGGAGCGAGCCCTTATTTTATAAAAGGGACTCCCTCATTTTCATTAGAGAGCATAGCCGCCAGCTGAGCAACCACCTCGCCGCGAGCACCAACTCTAACCCATCATTTTTGTAATGAGGAGCGAGCCCTTATTCTATAAAAGAGACTCTCTCACCTTCAACGCCACAAGCCGAGCCAACCAAGGCAACACAAGCAGAGCAGCCTCGCAACATGTGTTACTTCTAGTTGAGCATCATTTCAGATTGGGCACCGCCTCATATCGAGCATCAAGTTCTAGACGACATCTAGTTACTTCAGCCCACACATGGATTGAATTTCAAGTCTCCAGCCAAAAAACTCTCTTGACTGAAGACTTGGGCGACTATTGTTTGTACCATACTTAGGGTCTCCGTATTTAGATCTCGTATAAATACTCGGATGACTCAAATGTAATTATGTAATAAAGGAAGGGGCAAATATGTAATAAGTGAGGAACATTTATTCTATAAAAGGACTCCTCACTCTCCTCATTAAGGGGGGCCAATGCCTAAGCCTCACAAGCCTCCTCATCACCTCAAACCTCTCAGATTGAGAATAGCTCTCTCACCCTTAGAAGCTCTCTCTCTCTCCCTCTTCAACATCTCAGAGAAATACAATAATCAGTGTGGACGTAGCCCAAACATTGGGGTGAACCACAATACATCTTGTGTTATTTACTTTCATGCAGAATCATAGTCAGATTTACGTTGTTTCAAGACCCCTCCGGTTTTGTGCATCAACATACTCAAAGCAACACCTTATGGGTGTAGTTCAACCGGTGGATTGCAATACTGTCTGACCAATGCTTAAACTTCAGGTCAAGGCATAAATGAGTGTTCTCAAGATCATCTCAAATTTCATCTTTAGGTGTAAGGCAAGTTTCTCAAGTTATTTCAGAGTCTTAGTGAGATTCATGTTATAAGGATAAATTCCAACTCTCAAAATTCGGAATATGACCTCTTAATTTAACACGCAAGGGAATAGTTTATTATGTCCCTATTTGATCAAATAATCACTTAGACAAGTATACCAAAGAAATTTTAAGAAAACATAAAAGGCCAGCTTGACCAAACTAGTTGCCATTGTATTGGTAGATTGACCAACATGTGTTGGCATATTACCTTTATTAAACAGATACTATAAATGTTATATGATAAATGCGACATTACTCATATGAATTTTGTTTTGTATTGTTTTTTTTATTGGACAAACGATATTATTTACATTAAGGGGTGAGAAGTGAGTTAAGTCTCATAATGGATTACCAATAATTTGGTTCAAATTTGCATTTGACAAAAATTGAATTTAAGACATCTCACATACAAATAAAGAGAAATACCATTAGATCATCTCAAAATATTAGTGTTGACATTGAGCAATATGAATTTGATGAATGCGTCACAATAAATCAATAGTTAAATAGACATGAGATAAGATTAGATTATTCTACTAACTTGGTTAAACTCGAGCATAGAACAGTGCTCCTCTTTAAAGCATCTTGTGTTTCAACACCAAACCGTCCAACAATCATAATTAGGCAGGTGGTGAACATCACCTAATTCCACACCCAACAGGATCCTCTCCGGATTTTTTGGTGAGGATCTTAAGAATTCATGAATTGTGTTCATATCGTAACATACGGTTTTTATTAGGTACTATTTATGTTTAATTTTAAATAAAAATATTTAAAATAATTTGTTATCGTACGATATTCGATGAACGAACACGATTCATAGAACTTCAGAATGCTCATAAAAAGGATCCGTATTCCCACCACTCACCCTAGGCCACGTCACCCAACTCGAACGACACGTATCACTAGCCATCAGTCCAGCTGCTTTTGTCCCCCTCCTTCATTCCCTCGCTTTGGAAACTCCTCCCAGAGCTCTCTCTTCTCTTCGTTAGCTCCGTCCACCTCCCCCCTTTTAAACCCCCACCTTCTCCCTCCGTGACCGTTCACCGACGCTCACCCCCAGTCACAATGTCGCAGTCCATACATCTCCTCACCCCGTCCAACCTCGCCATCTCAAAGCACCACTCCTCCTTCCTCTCCACCTTCAATCGCCGGTTGCCGGTCATCACCACTACCACCAAGACCACCGCGCCTTCTTTCCCAAAGCTCTCCATCAGAGCCTCCTCCGATCGCGAGCCTTCCGTTCTCGTCACCGACAACGGCAAGTCCTCCTCGGGGCTCCAATCCCCTCCTTCGCACTCCGACCATGCTCTTTCCAGCTCCATCGAGGTCGACGCCGTCACCGAAGCTGAGCTCCGGGAGAACGGATTCCGTTCCACCAGGCGCACCAAGCTCGTATGCACCATCGGACCCGCCACCTCCGGATTCGACCAGCTCGAATCTCTCGCCGTTGGCGGCATGAACGTAGCGCGCATCAACATGTGCCACGGCACGCGCGAGTGGCACCGCGAGGTCATTCAGCGCGTCAGGAGGCTCAACGAGGACAAGGGATACGCCGTCGCCATCATGATGGATACCGAAGGCAGCGAGATTCATATGGGTGATTTGGGTGGCGCTTCCTCCGCCAAAGCTGAGGTCAGTTTGTTTGTATTTTTTTGTTTTGTTTTGTTTGTGTTTTTTTTTTTCTCATTTCCTCAGACACCTTATGTGCATTGTTTCATGCTGCGTACTGATTGGCTGATTAGTTTGGTTTTGGAAAGTGCAGGATGGTGAAGTATGGACTTTCAGCGTCAGAGCTTTCGGCTCCACTCTGCCCGAACACACCATCAATGTGAACTATGAAGGTTTTGCCGAAGTTAAGTGAATTTGATCACCAAATTTCTCAATTTCTTTTTATATTTTTTTCATCTTTGTTTTAGTTGAAATGGCGAAAATTGATGGATGATATGATGCTTGCAGATGTGAAAGTAGGGGATGAGCTGCTTGTGGATGGTGGGATGGTGAGATTCGAGGTGATCGAAAAGCTTGGTCCTGATGTTAAGTGTAAGTGTACTGATCCTGGTTTGTTGCTGCCTCGGGCTAATTTGACTTTCTGGAGGGACGGGAGTTTAGTGCGAGAACGTAATGCCATGCTTCCCACCATTTCGTCGAAGGTTTGCTCATTCTTTACCTTCTTTTACATAAGCAAAACATCGAGGGACTTATCGTTTGATGTATGTACTGAATTTCTAAATGTTAAGCGTTGCATGTCACTTACATAGTGAGTAAAATGCATAATGATGCCCTCACGAGCCTTCTGTATGTTCCAACTTCCGAGCACATATACTTCTCTAGCTATAAACTATATTGATATGATAACCAAGATGACCATTTTGACTGACCTGTAATCCTGTATGGGAATCCGCAGGGGCTGCATTATACTCTTTACATTGTTTTTCGAACCCTATTAGCAAGGCTTTCTAATGTTCAAGCCGAATATAGATACATTTGGTGTGTCCTTTTGGAATTATCAAATTGTTCAAATTTAATTTTCGAAATGTAGATGCATCTTACATCTAGTGATTGTTCTGTTGCACATGCCGTTGTTTCAATTGGCAAAGCTTGTTCAAAACTAGTTAAATTATTTAATCCCATTACTTTGAAAAAGGAGAATAAGTTTTGAAAGTTTGAGCTAAGAGTCCAAGACAACTCTTTTAGATCATCTTTTGTTCAACTTTCCCATATGTTAATTTTCATTTTTAAAATAACTTTTGTTTCTGACGATTCTAAAAAGAAAAATAAAAATACTTTTTTTTTTTCCGGGTAAGCATGGCTTTATCATATTAGTCCTCTTTGATAACTGTATTATTGATTGATAAGCATGGAGCTTTGGTTTCCGACTCCAGAGCGTTAGTGTCTTCTGATACGAAGCATCCTTGCCTACAGATTTAGTATCACCGAGATGGATCCTGTCTTGAGCAAGATTACAAAAAGGAAACCCAAATTTTCAAGTTATGCATAATTATTAATTCTTGTCACGATCTCAACTTGGTCATAAAGTGAAGTTTATTCTCCATTAACCCTGTCTGGACTCTGGAGTGTGGTCTGGTCTAACTTCGAGTCTTAAAACCATATCATGAATTGGCAATTGGAACTTTAAAAAGTGTCATTTGTGCTTGTATATGCTAGCAGTGACATGCATTTGTGATTGTTATTCATTTCTTATGATCTTGCTAAAATCTACTTGTGTATTTCCACATAATAACATTGGTAAGTTCTTAAACTTATCTTTTGGTCTCACACTCTGAGTTTTCAATATATTCAGGATTGGTTGGACATTGATTTTGGGATTGCAGAGGGTGTTGATTTTATCGCTGTATCTTTTGTCAAATCTGCGGAAGTGATAAATCATCTTAAAAGCTATATTGCTGCACGGTCTCGAGATAGGTAAAGTACTTAAGTATTAAATACGTATATTACATGCATACCATACATATTATATTTCTTGGTCATATGTTATCGCACGATAATGAAGCCTCCTTTCAGTTGTTCCTGCTAAGAATTAACTGCTCCTGTAGATTCTTTCATTGTTAAGAGATTTGATATTTTATTGCACCTCCTATCTGCATTCTGTAATGCTTGTGGTCGGTGAAATTTCTCTTATATGTTGTTTTTGCAATCATTTTGATTCAATACTTAAAGGTTAAACACCTATTTGCCACTTGAATGGATATACAGAAACTAATATCATTCCTACTGATTATTTTTATTGTACTTTGGGACTTGTTTTTATAATCAAGATGCTTAACTTGTGTTGATCCTTTAAGCTGATTTTTCTATTCATTTGGTGCAGCGACATTGCTGTCATTGCAAAGATAGAGAGCATTGACTCTCTAAAGAACCTGGAAGAGATCATCCGAGCATCAGATGGAGCAATGGTAGCAAGAGGGGATCTAGGTGCTCAGATACCACTGGAACAGGTCCCAGCAGCCCAGCAAAAGATTGTTCAAGTTTGTCGGCAGCTAAATAAGCCAGTCATTGTGGCTTCTCAATTACTTGAATCTATGATTGAATATCCTACACCCACTAGAGCCGAAGTGGCTGATGTTTCTGAAGCAGTGAGACAGCGCGCTGATGCTTTGATGCTTTCTGGTGAGTCGGCTATGGGCCAGTTCCCTGAAAAGTCATTGGCTGTTCTCAGAAGTGTTAGTCTGAGAATTGAAAGATGGTGGAGGGAAGAGAAACGTCATGAAGCTATGGAACTACCAGCTATTGGATCTTCATTTTCAGACAGTATCTCAGAGCAGATTTGCATTTGTGCTGCCAAGATGGGTAAGTATTCACTAAATACGTTTCTGAGTGAGCTAAGTTCAGCAGTTATCTGTTTGTTTGCATATTTAATAGTACTATAGTTAGGGAACTCCCTGGGTTGGTCGTATCTGTCAATATAAACTACTTATGATAGATCTACACTGAGAGTCTCGATGTAAAAAGCTCCTCTATTCTCTTCGGGTGTATATATGCTCAGGATTTCCATCTAGTGTAATATAAATCGCATCTTTCACAATAAGTAATAACAAAAATAAAATTCTCACCCATACCAAACACGCACACCCGCATGAAAGTAATGTTGAGGTAATCATATGTGATTTATACATTCTGGTAGCCACATTACATCTGGATTAGTTTTTCCAAGGTGTTTTCCTTTTTCGTATTGTGTAAAATGCACTTCCTTGTTGTACAGAAGCTGAACCAATATATCCAAATGACAAAAAAATGATTTTTTTTTCTCTTACAAGTTTTATTTTAGATAGCATTTCGGTTACAACTATTTAATACATTCTTGTATGTGATCATTTATTCTCACCCTTCTCGTAAGATGGCTAATGAAGTTCAAAAGAATGAATATATTAGTGTTGAGCCTATTGACCTTTCTGTTGAATTATATTCTTGCTCTAGTCATTGCTTTTGCTGCATATGGAACAATATCTTGATGTGAATTGCGATTTTGCAGCCAATAATTTGGAGGTAGATGCTCTTTTTGTCTATACAAAGACAGGCCACATGGCATCTCTCTTGTCTCGCTGCCGGCCAGACTGCCCAATCTTTGCTTTTACTAACACGACATCAGTACGGAGACGCCTAAACCTACAGTGGGGTCTGATACCATTTAGGGTGAGCTTCTCGGATGACATGGAGAGCAACCTTAACAAAACCTTGTCACTGCTCAAGGCCAGGAATTTGATCAAATCAGGCGACCTTGTTATTGCTGTCTCAGACATCTTGCAGTGCATCCAAGTTATGAATGTTCCTTGAAAAGTGGATTTCGTTTAGCTTGGAAGCATTTTCTCGATCCTTCATTGCTACTGGTTGAAAGAAAAAGGGGGCAATCTGGAGGTGATTCAGCTTTCCCCTAATGATCTTCCCGGGCTCTCCTTCAAGATCCATCGTAAAGTTGAGACTTGAGAGGGTTTCTTTCTGCCACTTGAGCTGCCTGGTATTTTTCATGATAATACCTTGTGAAATTAATTTGCTTAGTTAATTTTAGTTAATTAAGTTGAGACATAATTTTTATGTGCATTGTTTTGGTGTGTGTTAAAATTGGATCAAGCATGATCAACAATAACCATTTTCAAGCTACTGTTTAATGTCACCCAATGTTTTGTGAAATTGGATGTGTTAGGGTTACTCATGTATTTGAAATAAGTAGACGCAATTGAATGTGTTAGGGTTACTCATGTGTTTTTTATCTATGCATTCGAGTTCGGATCTCCTTTGTTTATGATCTAGTCGCTGCGTTGGCAAGGTGTTTAGCGAATATGGCCATTCTCATGTTGGTGTGGGGAAGAAAGGGGGTGGGGGAGCGTCAAACCCTGGTGAGGAGGGTCACAAGAGAGAGGTTCTTGGGTACCGGTGCCGGATTAGGGGTGGTGTGGGGTAGTGGAACCACTACTAGTGGAAGGTTTTTGGTGTCTAGGTCCGTATAAATGAGGCGGTCCGGTAGTTTGAACCTTATAACTTCTCGTCACAAGAATCATGCAAGTTTCAACCGTGTTAGGCGTCCCACTGGAGTTACTCTTTGAAGTCCGGTGCCAGAGGATTTGCTGCGATGTTGGTGTGTTTCCAAAACTTGGTATGCTTTCATTCACTACCGACGCATCATCAAAGCCCATCTTCAACCCTCCATTGAGACCAACTCCTTCGTCACCCTTTTGATTCAGGAATTTGGTTGCACGAAGATTAACTTTGAGTACTTCTCATTGCCTTTTCAGGACGATGATACCGTCGGCCCCCAGAGCCGTGCAAATTGAACAACCTCTGAAATACCCACAACGGTACACCCTCATATTGGGCCACTCCGATGGCTTGGTTTGCATTCGCAACAACGACCCTAGGATCTGACGATGAGCCATCAATATGGATTCGGGTATGATTCAGCTAACGATGACTATAAAATTGTCGAAATTGCAGAGTTTTCTAATAAGGTTGTGGGTTCTCAAGTCATTGTCTATAGCCTATAATCCAACTCGTGGAAAATGATTCAAAGCATGCCTTGCCATGGTTATAAAATGCATGGAATTTAAATCATGTTTTTCAACTGTGCTCTCAGTTGGGAGGCAGAAGCTCCCCCTCTACCTTTTAAGGAGAGTAAAATTTCAAACAGTAATGTTGCCTCTCAATCTGGTAGCCAAAGAAACCAGAAGATGATCAAAATCAGGGAGATCACAAGCATTTGAACTCATTCTCATTTTTTTAAGACCAGGCTTATTTGTATATGTTATGAATGTTTTTCTGTCTTTAGGTTTAGGGTACCATTATCGGACACATATTTTACAGTTGTGTGCAAAACATGAAAGTTATTACTTGCACCCCGCAATGCTACGTTGAGGAGACATCATGGCATATGTTGTTTCAACCTGCTTGCAGTGTGGCCAAGGGAAGGAATAACTTGGTTATTATTACAAGTTAGACAACAATGACTCTCCGGATGTGTATGGTTGTTGACCCTAAAAATTGCAGGGCCTAAGTGGCTCATAGGGTGAGTAACTATTGACCTAACTACGTTCTTCTTGTGAATGTGTGTGTGCCAACTCGCAATCGAGCTCGGTTGGGCTACTAAAATAGATGTAGTTGTGGTGGTGTCAAATGCGCTGCTAACTTCTGCACCTGAGGGACTACAACCGAGGAAGGAACACATCTTGGCCTAGGGTTCTACAAACCTGAAGACAAGGTTGCCTTTTACTGTGAAGTTCAATAAAGGTTCGGTTTTCAGTTTTTCGAACACTGAGTAACCTCATGAGTAATACCTCACTTCGCCGAGAAAGCTAATGAAGTGAACTCTATAGGCAAAATAATTGATAACTCTTCACCGGCCGAGACTTAGATAGATAACCAATCAACCATAAGCAATGTTCTTAATCCAAATTGAAGATGCTCCTAAATCGCCTGATTCTACGGATCCAGTGTTGTTAATCCAAACTGAAGATGTCACCGATTGTCAACACAATGCTGTTTATTCAAACTGAAGATGTATTGACGAGGAGTTAGGATAATTAGTATTTTTACCAAGGTTTTTTGCATTGATCATTTTGAGTGATTTGTTGAGTTCAAAGGGCTTCTCACGTTGCAAAACCACTTCTATTTATTAGGATGAATTTCGTGATAACCACGTTTGCCAAAGGAGAATCCTAATAAGACTAACTATATGATAGAATAATTAATGCACACCCATCACAAACTCGAAGTTTTCTCTTTGCCACGCTGCACTTCCAAAAAAAAAAAACATGTAGATTAATGGTGGATACCTTGCACGCAACAACGAAAGATAGACCTTACATTCATTTCACAAACTCTCCTCATCTACAAGGGTGTACCACTACAGTGACGTCTTGTGCCATTAATGTATACAAAAACACGTAGAAAAAAAAAAAACTACTGCATATCCTTGTATTATTAACATGGGACAACTAGTGTCATACAAGTCCTTCTCCACATACATATGCATGAATATGATACTCACTTTAATATGAAAACTGTATATGTGAATCGTTTTATACGTATATGCCATACAGATTGATATATCATAAATTCTTTGCTTTCATAAATTCTTGCTGAAGTGGAGTTGCTCGTGCTCATGCTTCTCTGTGAGAGCGATCACTTTTTTAGCCACTGTATGATTAAGCTCTCTGACTTCTCTTAACTCACACACAAATAAAGCACGCAGAATATATCAATAAACAAGGAATGCACGAATAAATTAACAAGGGTAATACTAGGGAGACTAAACTTTTAAACTAAATTTTTTGTAAATCAAATGATGCGGATGTTGATGATTAAATTATTACTTAAGTGTTGATTAACGCGCTTATTTTCTATTGATGATACAACATTTAGTTTAATTTTTTTGTCTCCCTAGCATTATTCAATTAACAATGACGATACAGATAAAATGATTATGTTTAAATTTTAAATTTACTATTATTAATCGGAAGTGGAAAGTTCGAAACTATTACATTAATTTTAAAATAAGGGGAAGTTTTGAACCTAGAATGGGGTAAACCCAACACGCTGTCCACCATCTTACTTTGATGAAAAATATGTTTTCAATAAATATAAATAAAAAAGGGCATCTCTTTCGAATTGCTCGATTCAAATTTTGTGGTTCTATTCATACGTGGTTTAGGTCAATAAATTACTATTCACAAGTGAAAGGTTTCATCGTTATTAACATTGAGACATTTGGGAATAAAACTGCACACTTGCTATACATGCGCCCTAGCATGTGGTTGAGTTGGAAATAGTAAAGATGTTAGACAAACTAGCAGTTCAATGTTGGGCCGCTTCTTAGAATCTTGACATGATATCAAAATATAATCCCTCGACGATGAGTAGTAGTCTAATTTGGAGACATCATTGTGTTGAACGTATTAATAATGACATGTTGACAATTTGAATTAGAGGCTTTCTCTAATCCATATTAAAAATACAAATTTAAGTTACACATGAGAACAAGAGGTGTTAGATTGTTTGTTCTAACAAACTTCTAACGACTTGTATAACTTGTGTAACTTAAATAACACTTTTGATATGTATCGGAGAAAACCCAACGAGAATCCTGTGGTTTAGAATATGATAGAAGCGAAGATCCTAGGCCCAACTTCATTTTGGGTTCAAACTTATTTTATACGATGAACTACTCAACTTCACGTTCAGCAAGAAAGCACTATTTGCATAGTTTTCGTACACAATCTTAATAGGAAAAGCACCATTGGATTTTTATGGGCTTGGAAAAAATAACACACATTATCTGGAGCCCACATAAATGGAGTCGAACAACAACCAATTTCTGCCCACCAACTTATAAGTTGATAGTAGTTGTAGAGTCCTTGTAATTCTGTCTTTAGGATACCATTATGTTTAGGATAATGCCAGGGAGATCAAATTTTTACATCAAATTTGTAAACAAAATGATATGTCATCAATAGGAAATAAGCACGTTAACTAATGCTTAATGATAATCCAATCATCAATATCCTCCCTACCATTGCTCTTATCTTTAATTTTGTTATTTTTCTGACTTCTTTTCAACAGGAATCATTATAATTCTCCTCTGCTTTGGTAGTGCCTGTCTGTACATTTTCTTTCTTTCTGGTCTTGTGGCATACGTTGTTTCAACTTGGTTGCAGTGTGGCCAAGGGAAGGAATACATTTATGAGAAAATGACGGTTTTTTTGGCTTGAAAAAGTTAGAAAAATAGGAATCAGGAACACAAAAACGTTGGCAGAAAAAGGAAGCTTAAGACATTTGCGGTTTCTTGTATTTCCTGCAACATTTCCTCTGCAAAGTGCGAAGGAATCTCATATCTCTAATATATAACAAGCTTTTACTCTTCTACGTACATATGTTTATCTTCTAGATTTCTCTGAAGAGGCGCATGAGTTCACATACTTGTAATTACACCTATAAATTCACAGTCGAGAGTTACGATTCTCTACAATTTGTATGAATCACCATCAAGAAGACAAAGACTCCCCACCAAGACGGTTTCAAAGTGAAGGGCAGGACCACTAATTTTAACGTCTTTTGACACTTTCTCATCTATACAACCTTACAACTCCTTATGTCGACAGAATTAGTTGGCAGTTTGGTTATAGGGAAAAAGATCTTATCACTAATTCAGCTTATGACCTTCAATCATGGGTAGGGATATTTATATGCGTAGAGTTATATATCGTTTTCCTCTCGCGCGTGCGTACGTTAAATCTACGTGTATATATTGTTTGAGAAAAATTACATACACAAAATGAGTGGCCTAATACGGTTGTTATGTGCAAGATATTTTCATGAACGTGGAATATGTTGTGTTGCAGGCCCAAGAATCATAACCAAAACTCTCTAACAACCCTACTTGAATCACATGCATTTACAATTGGAAACAGCTAAGCTAAGTGTGCACCTTTTGTCCTCTCCTTCTTGTGTTTATCTCTTTTTTTATATTTATTAGAGGAATGAAGATTAAAAACAATATATATGTCAAGTAAATATGATTTGGGCAATTGATTTTATATTTTCAGTAGAAAAAGGAGACATGATAATGTTTGAATGGGGGGTGGATGAGCTTAAATACAGGACGATGAGTCAATGGCTTCGCCTTGAGCCTTCTCCCAAGTGCAAAAGCTAGAGTGGGCTCGAACCATCACACTCCATCTTCATAATTCAAAGGGTCCACTTATATGATGCGAATTGCCGTCATAATTCAAAAAGGAAAAAAAAGGTTTTGGAGGCGACTTGAAAGCTCATATAATTCCTGCTACATTGGCAATTTTTTGGGGAGCTTCCAAACTTTTCTCTTTTTCCTTGGAGGGTTAGGAAGGAAAAACCTTTCATTTCGATAACCCTTCTATAGTTAGAGCCGGTCCAGAGGTAGGGCGAACAAAACAGAAGTCCTGGGTCTCACTTTGAAGCCGACCTCATATTTTCTATGCTCTTATGTTACATATATTTTAAAAATATACTCATTCATTATATCCTTAACTAAAGAGAAGGTAAAGACCAAATTTTTTCCTTATTCTCATAAACTTAATATGATGTGTCTTAAATTCATTTTGTTGGGAAGGTGATTGGTTGATTAGATTGTAAAGTTTTATATTTTCACTAGGTTATTATAAAAAATCATATTAATGTGCTAAATCTGTAAGATCTCATTGCATTTTCGTCTTAGGCCTCCGTTTGCATTGAGACATCTATGAGCCAATAAAATAGTTAACTCGGCTTTTATAAAATTTAAAAAAAAAAAAAAAAAAACCATGGAATGATACATTTTCATTATACAACTTCATGTCACCTTATCAAAGTTTTTCTCACTAAAAGGTGGGTTCATTTGAAGAAATTAGAATAATGATTAGGACAAAATGGGCTATCACTACCAATGTGAATTGGAGATCCTCGTTAAACCCAAAAAATGCCAATGGAAATAAAAACAATGCTTGTCAAACAGAACAGGAACATATTAAGAAAATATGTGGTGGATTTAACACTTGATGATATCTTGGCAATTGGCACCATCAGTGAGGGGGTCCTACTGTATCAAATCCACATATAACTTAACTTTTAGTATTCTGGACTGCTTCAACGAATCAACCCATCAGCTAAACACCATCATAAAGCAGTTAATTACACAATTATTGTAAAACAGTAACCTAAACCTCATCATAATAATAATTAAAAATACCATTTAAAAAAACTAATATAGGAAACAAGATCAAGGGCGATTGGTCAGGTCGGCTTTTACCAGGGGAAAAAAGCAGAAGAAAAATGCAGGACCCAGCAAGAGAATAAAACTGGCAATAGTCCAAGCAGATGGGTTGTGGTGTTGGGTGGACAAAGACAAAGCCATCATTTCATGAATAGCTTTCCTTACCCTAGCTCCTTTATGTCCTCATCATTCATCATATCTGCCATTTTTTTCTTATTTTAAGGCCTGTAGATTATGATGATGCACCTTCTCATCAGGGACAATAACTAAGGGGATTCTCTGCCCTCAGATCTGTTGACAAAGTCAACCTTAGAAATGACTGATGCAAGAATTTGTTTTAATTAGGAGGGTGCCAATCCTGGGGTCGTGTCGTTGGATATGATTTTTACAACAATACCAATTCAAAGATTAAGTTCTTTTGATACAATGTCGGAAGAACAAAGATATGGAATTTGATCCACTATATATATAGTGAAAAAGTTATCGTATATGACAATAATACCACGTAATAACTAACATATTGATGTTTTGTTACATGTTAGTGCGCTAACTAGTACTAAAATCATCTATCCTAGCGAGGATTATAAAATACCATATTTGAGCTAACAGGCAAGCATTGTGCATGTCTAGACAAAATGGGCAAGCTAAGTAAGTAGAGCATATCATTATATATCTGATATATAGAATTAAGAGGTAGCTATTAATTAACTAATTAAACAAGAAATTAAGATAAAGATGTGACTAGTTTAATTGGGAATAGGGGTTTGGTTGGCCAACAGATGTGATCCTTTGGAAGTTTGGAGAGATAGAGCAGTAACACTTGTTGTGAGTTATATATTAGTTAGAGTGTAAATGGTAGTTTATTGTCCCACATTGGTGAATTACATATGTAATACCAATTGTAACTCCTATATATACTCTACTTTGGAGATTAATGAATATATAAGAAATTCCCAAATATGGCATCAGAGCAGTTCGCTCTTGGTGACCTGTGTGCTTTAATTTTGTGTCCACATTTTTCGTGATTTCCTTCGTAAAAAAAAAAAAAAAAAAAAGTGAATAGTGGCGCGCTATAGTACAGTGCGTGAACAGTGGCCTCTACAGTGCTGCAAACAGTGATTTCTACAGTGCCGTGAATAGTGCTCTGCTACAGTACCGTGAACAGTGCTTGCTGCAGTATCTGGTAAATTGTTTTCATTCCGCTTCGTATCTTTTGTACCTTTATTGTTCGTGATTTTTGTTCAATGGCTCAATATAATCATAGTGTTGTTATGCATCTTGGTGGAACAAATAAATGGATAATAGATATTGGGGCCACTGATCATGTGACTAGTGATCCTATAGTGTTTGATGAGTTATGTGACTATGTTTGTGATCCGTATATTACTAGTGCAAATAGAGCACATTCCCCTGTGAAGGGTGAAGGCACTTATTTGGGAATTTCTTATATATTTATTAATCTCTAAAGTGGAGTATATATAGGAGTTACAATTGGTATTACATATGTACTTCACCAATGTGGGACAATAAACTACCATTTACACTCTAACTAATATATAACTCGCAACACTTCATCTCAAGTTGGTGCAAAGATGTCACGCATGTCCAACTTGTCAAACGAGTTGGAAAACACACTATTAGACACAGCCTTAGTAAGAGCATCAGCAAGTTGATCTTAAGATCTCACAAACGGAAACATAATAATTTCAGCATCCAATTTTTCCTTAATGAAATGTCGATCAATCTCCACATGTTTTGTTCGATCATGTTGCACTGGATTATGAGTAATCTCAATAGCAGCCTTGTTATCACAATGAAGTTTCATAGCACATTTGGGGTTAAATCCAAGATCTCTCAACAGTTTTTTCAACCACAACAACTCACATACACCATGCGACATACCACGAAACTCAGCTTCTACACTTGACCTAGCCACCACTTTTTGTTTCTTGCTTCTCTAAGTAACTAAATTACCACCCACAAACGTAAAGTATCCAAATGTAGGTCGCCGATCAGTGATAGAACCTGCCCAATCTGCATCTGTATACCCTTCGACATTCAAATGACCATTCTTGGAGAAAAACAGGCCTCTGCTAGGAGCCATCTTCAAGTACCTCAAAATACAGGTTACTGCATCCATATGAGCTTCACTAGGTGAGTGTATAAACTGACTTACCACACTAACTGCATAAGCAATGTCAGGGTGAGTGTGAGACAAATAAATTAATCTCCCCACAAGCCTCTGATACCGTTCCTTATGAGTAGGAACTTGATCTAGAAATAAGCCCAGACGATGATTCTGCTCAATCGGAGTATCAACAGGTTTGCAATCTAACATACCTGTTTCAGCTAACAAATCAAGAACATATTTCCGTTGAGACAGAAAAATACCATGCTTGGATCGTGCAACCTCAATTCTAAGAAAATACTTCAATTCACCCAATTCTTTCATCTGAAACTCAGTAGCTAGGTACTTTTGAAGACGTTGTATCTCCTTCTGATCATCACCAGTCACTATCATGTCATCAACATAAATAATCAATGTAGTTAGCTTACCATTTTGTCGTTTTAGAAACAAAGTATGATCTGAATGACTCTGGATATAGCCAAACTTCTTCATTGAACTTGTAAACCTCCCAAACCACGCTCTAGAAGATTGTTTCAAACCATACAAGGTCTTTCGTAACCTGCATACAACACATTTTCCAGGAGATGTTCCAATACCAGGTGGGAGATCCATATAAACTTCCTCCTTAAGATCACCATGAAGGAAAACATTCTTAACATCAAACTGCAACAGAGGCCAATCCTGGTTTGCTGCTAAGGACAGAAGAACACGCACAATATTAAGTTTGGCAACAGGAGCAAATGTCTCCTGATAGTCCACCCTATATATTTGAGTATAACCCTTAGCAACTAATCTAGCTTTATACCGGTCAATAGAACCATCTGATTTGTGCTTAATAGTAAACACCCATCTACATCCAACGGCTTTTTCTCCGTTTGGTAAAGGAACCAAATCCCAAGTGGAATTCTTTTCCAAAGCCTCCATCTCAACTTGCATGGCATTAACCCACTTAGGGTCAGACAAAGCATCTTGCAATTTTGTTGGAATTGATACACTAGATAGCTGACATATGTAAGATGCATATGGTTTGGATAAACAATGAGTAGACACATAATTGTTGATACGATATTTGGCTTTGGCATGCATATTAGGCTCATATTGTACTTTAGGTTTTCCACGATTAGCTCGTGGAGGCAACTGTTAAGTAGAAGAATCGTCAGAATTTACCTCATGTATGCCACCATCTTGTACCAAATTGTTAGAAGAATCATCACTGGACGAACCATCATTAGGCAACTTGTTAGACATATCAGCAGCAGGCAACCGATCATTAGAAGGTAATTCGTCAGACATACTAACAGGCAACTCGCTGGGCACATCTGATCTATCGTCAGTAGAAATAGTTCCGGGAATAACAGTTGACTGATCACTATCTGTAGTCAACTGATCAGTATCACACAACATAATAGGTTATGTTCCCAATTCTGCCTATAAGTTGTAACACATCACCCATACCATCTTTTCGAATCTACATTTCACTCCCCCTCTCCCCCTGAAGTGGAGAGTCGGAAGAGGGCTTCACAAAATATGAAACTTCCTTATGGAAGGTGACATCCATGGTAATATAAGTTTTTTGAGTCGGAGGATGATAACACTTATAGCCTTTCTGATTGTTAGCATACCCAATACAGACACACCGGAGAGCACATGCATCAAGTTTACTCCGTTGATGAGAGTAAACATGCACATACGCAATACACCCAAACACTTTCGGATGAAGCTTTGATACAGAAACAAGATAAACATGTTTTTGTAGCACATCGAACAGTGTCTGAAAATCAAGAACCCTACTTGGAACACGATTGATCAAATACACAACAGCCAAAACAGCATGACCCCACAAATGATTAGGAACACATTTATCCAACATCAAGAAGCGAGCAACTTCCATTATTTGACGATTCTTCCGTTCGGACACACCATTTTGTTGGGGTGTAAACGGAGTAGTCGTCTGGTGAATAATACCATGATCACGAAAAAAACATACCAAAGTGTGATTCACATATTCTCCCCCGTTATCAGACCTGAAGACCTTAACTTTGGTTTGAAACTGAGTAGACACCATTGTACAAAATTCTTGAAGAAGTAACGGAACATCACTCTTATTCTTCATCAAGAACACCCAAGTTAACCGAGTACAATCATTAATAAAAGTAACAAACCAACGGAATCCATTAGAAGTAACTTTCGCTGGACCCCATACATCAGAATGTATCAAATCAAATGGCAAAGTAGCTTTAGAATCACTTACAGGAAATGAAGCACGATGACTCTTAGCCATGACACATGTTTCACACTTGAACTTTGAATCACTACAAGTGCGAAACAAAGAAGGAAATAGATGTTTCATATAACTGAATGATGGATGTCCCAATCATCGATGCCACAACCAAATTTGATGTCTGTCATCCACTTTAACACTTAAAACTTGATGATTATTTGAACCAGAAACAACAGTATCCTCCATCGTCAAGATGTACAAACTCCATATTCTTTTACTATAACCAATTATCTTCTGAGTTTGAATATCTTGAAAATAACAATACGTAGGATAGAAGTGAGCAGAACAATATAAGGTATCAAGAAGTTTTCCTACCGACAAAAGATTGCACTTAAAATCAGGAACAAGTAAAGCATGGACCAATGATAAGGTTGGAGTCAGAGAGACACTAATGTAGTACATAACACTAATGCAGTACGTGACATAAGCACTCTATGTTAGTTCTTTAAGTGGTTATATAGTAGATGGGGTTTTTTTAGTAGATAGCTTCTGCAGGATGGTCACCAATGCTGGTAGTTTATATCATGACATTGACATCCTCTCTCTCTCTCTCTCTCTCTCTCTCTCTCTCTCTCTCTCTCTCTCTCTCTCTCTATATTTAGGTTAAAAGCTTCTGCTGAGTTGGGTTCGAATAATGCATGCAGTTGGTATTTGCATCGATCAACTTTTAGCAGGAAAACTGGGACGTAATCTTTTCGTTAAATAGTTAAAATATCAGTACACTTTGTCCTCTCCTGTGCCTTTCTCTTTTCTTAGTTTGTCACTATGCAAATTTCCAATTACTTATAAATAACAAATTAACTTGCTAATTAATACGGAAATCTCCTCTTGTCACTTCATATATGTTTGGTATAATGTATCGATTTCTTTCTAATTTTATATGGATGGAGGAATTTGAAAAATATAATTTGGATTTGACAATAGGCAAAAAATTGCTAACAAAACTAGAAACCAATATATTTGAATATATTGGAAGTGCACTTGAAATAAGTATATGCAATGAATCCTTTCAAATTAATTTTTTTCTCTTATTTTCCTTCTTATTCAAATCGCAAATCTTGTCATACATGGATTGAAATAGTCTAAATAAACAATTGGAGAAATTAGGTTTACATCTTTCTTTTTAATACTCCATTGATTAAAATCCTATTCATTTTCAATTTTTGATCAAGGTCCTTGGGTATTTATAACATCATTAATTATTTGAATAATAAAATATTTTTATTTTTAAATATATTCATTTAGTGTTAAAAATGTTAAAATTAGTATATTTATATTTATGGCTAAATTTTTTATCACATGTTTTTATTTTTAGTTTGTACCTATTTTTAATTTGTACCCATATATTAGTTTCTTTTTGTGCCCATATTTTTTAAAGTTTTATTTTTGTTTGTACCAATGTGTACATCGTCACGTGACATTGTATATTTAATCAATGATAGAAAAATTACATATGGTATATTTATGTTTTATGCCTAAACTTTGTATCATATATTTATATTTTAGTTTGTACCCACTTTTAATTTGCAACATTTTATTAAATTTGTAGTATTTTCTTTTTAGTTTTATTTTGTACGCATGTATTAATTTCTTTTAGTGCCTATATTTTTTAAAAATTCATTTGTACTCATAATTTATTTATAATGTACCCATTCTTCTTAATTAATGTACCACTTTGTTATATGTGAAATGTACCAATTTTTTTGTAAAATGTACCATTTTTTTTACATTATGGATACATTCTTTTGCCATTTATTATTTCTTATTTTTACATAGTTTTTATCCATTTATTCAATCAAAATGTTTGAATTTTTTTATTGTAACCATTTCTAATAGTATTATAATGAGGGATTTTAAATTTATAGGATTATAAATCTCATAAAATATCAAACAATTAATGTCAAAACTATAAAACTATGAATACTAATTGTAATATAATGAAGTGTACAAAGTCAAGGGACTTTGATCAAACTTTGAATACCATTAAGGTTTTAGCCAAAGAATGTTAAAGATTAGGGACTGAATCCAAAGTATCCCTAAACAATTTAACCTTATAACATGTCTAAGCCCCTAGGTTTGGAATTGATTCATCCAAACAAGCCGCAAAGTTATGGCGTGTATATCATTAAATAATTATTCCTATGCTAGTTTAACATATTATGTTGTCAGATATTGTTAAATTGAATCATTATTTAAGTAAATTCCTTTTCTAATGCCACTACTACAATATTAGTTTTAGGTGTCGGATGATGGTAGCGGTTTAATAAGTCATTATGTCGAATAAAAGATATCTGACACATCATTCAGTTAGTGTCGGATAACAATGAAATCCTGTCGGTTATATCCAACAAAAATTTCTGACGGATATTTAGTGCCAGATGTAACCACCAGTATTTTTTAATTATGTTTTTTTAAATATTTTTAACAGATTCTGGCGGTTTTTAAGTTAATGGTGGTGATTATAACCGACAGAAATTGACTATTTTAGTTTATGGCGGTTATTATTTTAGTATTCTAGAGGTTATAACCGACAGAAATCGACAATTTTATTATTTTTAGGCCAAAAGTTTTTCAATTTGTTGTTCATACATATTCCTGTGTGAGAGAAACCCTAGCAAGTTAGTATATAAGCTAAGTTATCAGCTTCCTTTTTCTCATTGCTGCCATTCCTCATGCGCCGTTATAACCGACAAAAATCGACTATTTTATTATTTTTAGGCCAAAAGTTTTTCAATTTGTTGTTCATACAGATTCCTATGTGAAAGAAACCCTAGCAAGTTAGTATATAAGCTGAGTTATCATCTTCTCTTTTCTCATTGCTGCCATTCCTCATGCGTTGTTTACCCCATCTCTCTCCACTATCTCCTGCAATTTCTTCCATTCCTTTTGCTTTTAGAAAAACCTTACTTGCTTGCAATCAAAACCAAAGCTTCCCTCTTTTCTGTCAAACCAATCCGTCTAAGCTGAAAGCATCCGTCAGTTCTATCTGGTTTCGTATTGCAGCTCCATATTCTGAAACCTGCAAATTTGAACACAAATCTACCTTCATTTCTTCGCAGACCCGAGCCCAGCTCACCTATTTCAGCCGTCTCGGTTTGCCGACGCACAAAGGTAAAATGCATCGATCTTGTTTCCTCATTAATTTCTTAATTCCAGCACAAATGCAATAGTGAAATTCGAGCCTAGTCAGTGAGCTTGTGTTGTAGAAGACGATCGAAGATGATGACGAATACAAGGAATGGTAGCAACGTCAGACTTTAGATCCGCAAGAAAAATGAGCAGCAGCAACCACGATGTCCACAGATCTCGAAAATACAGGTATAAATGCTCAACCAGAATGAGCATGGTCTTTGCATCCATATATCTGATAGTCTCCATTATACTCATGTTTTTTTTTTTTTTTTTTGGTATGCATGCTGCCCTGAATAACTGTGATGAAGTTGAGAAAGATGAAGTTGTTTGTGAGTAACAAGTCTGGGATGAGGTGCAAGTCTTTTGAGGAAGATGAAGATGTCAACAAATGTCTGTTGTTTCTTTCACTTTATTTTTCAGATTTTGTTTGGCTTGGTGTAAACCTTTAAGTAAATTCAATGTATACAAGTAAATTTAAAATATTTTTTTTAATGGATGAAGAATTGATTTGTCAATTTAAATTTAAGTTTGTTTCATGGTTAGAATGGTTTCTGTTTCGTAATTCATGTGCATATTTTTGTCAATTTTTTTTTTAAAGCACTAGCATTGATCAGCAGATTTCAAAATTGTGCCCTGTCGATTTTATCCGACAGAGAATACTCTTATTTATTCATTATTAATATATTATCTGTCGGTTATATCCGACACAAGTTCTGTCAGTTTTAGAGCCTTAACCGATAGAAAATTCATTTCCTGATGCTGGTAATTCTGTCACTTATTATATCCTGTGTATAGTGAAATTGATCATGTCGTGATAACATAACATACTATATATCTAACAAAAAAAGCATTTCCAATTATTAACTTCTTTTTTTCGGTTGACAACGGGCCATAAGCCTGAAAGAAAATGAAAGATTATCTAAGAATATCACAAGGTCACGAGACCAGAGCTATATCTACACTAGCGAACCGATGACAAGAAGAAGAAGTTCGCTAAAAAATCGCTAGACCCAAACTACATGACAAATCCAAATGAGTCAAATCATTAAAAACAAAGTTTTTTTCATGCGAAACATGACTTTGTATTATAACAAGTTAGAGGAATGGGTCAAGTTGGAGTGCTATAAACTAGTTAGCAGTACGTCACACAGAGTCTTGAAAGTCACCCAAATAGAAAACAAAAGCGTAGGTAGAATCCAAAACCTTGTGAATGAATGAAGCACAAGCGTGATATAATTCATTCAAGAAAATGGCGGATTAGATCAACCTTTCCAAATAGTATTCCCAGATTACCGTACAAAGGGAGAATATCATGTGTTGTATAATTCATTCACTAGTCATATGGAGGGATGAGATTGTAGGAGGATGACTATACCTTTATGTCCCTCTGCTGTCAATTGCTAAATCAGCTTTTTTGGATGTTAATTACATGGTATCCCCAGTTGAATTGCAAGGATGAAGCTTTTGCTTTGTAGCATTTAAATTGAAAAGAAAAAAAAAACATTTGTTCTTGATCATTTTTTAACACAAATGGACATGATAGTGGGGGTGTTAGTGATGACAGCCGTATGGTGGTAGCAGTGGTGGTTGCAATGACAATTGTGGGGGTATGATGGTAGTGCCAATACTGGGGTGTGGTAGTTGGAGTGTAGAGCTAACAATGTTAGTAGGGGGCATCGACATCGGCAGTAGTTGCGGTTGTGGTTGTGGTGGCAATGGTAGCGGTAGGGGTGCAACTTAGGCGGGTTGGAAGGTCAACCCAATCCTAACCCAACTTTTACAATTCGGGCTCGGGTTCGAGTTGAGTTTCATTCAGGTTCATTTGAGCTCAAGTTTAATTGGGTTTGGGTTACCCAACTTTTTCAAGTTTAATCTTGTAACAACTTAGTTGCCAAGAATTCCTAAAAAAATTAAGTCAAGTAGCATCAAAGCTAACTAACTCTAATTTCATAAATCAATCTACTATAAAGTTTTAGGATTTAGAGACTACGAATATGGGTTGACTAATCAAAGCCTCTTATTCCCTAAAAGCTTAAGTAATTTTAAAGGGTAATTTATTAAAAAAATATTAGAAAGGACATTGGCTTTTGGACTTGGCACACTTGGGTGTAGTATGAGCAGTAATTGATATGGATTAAAATCTGGTTAGATTGGGTTTGGGTCGGGTTAGGTTGGGTTGGGATAGACGGGCAAATGATAAACCCAACTCAATCCAATCAACGAACGAGTTGAAATAGGGTTGGGTCTGGGTTGGGTTCAGGCGGGTTATAACTAAAAAAAATTGATAGCTAAGGACTGAATTCTAATTTTTAAGCAACGTGTATAGTATAAGTTTGTGTTAGGTTGCCATCTTAAAAAACGTTAATGTCCAATATACATGATATAATTTAATTAATTTAGGTTTTAAACATGTAGGCACCATCATTTACTTTCACACGCCTAATGAAAAAGTATTAGCAAGTAAAAATAAAACAGAAAGTGACGCCTGCTCAATTAAAGAAAACTAGTGGTGTGGAATGATACTAAGCAACCCCACAAGAGATGAAAACAATTTGTTTCAATAGGAATTGGATCTCATCCAGATCCACTTTGGAGGAATCTTAAGAATTCTTATATCTTTGTCATTCATCGTATATCGTGTAATTAGAAATCATTTGATTTTTTTTTATTTAAAATTAAACACAAATAGTGTCTGATGAGAATTGACTACACAATGTACGATGAACAGTTAGATGTGAGAATCCCCATAAAATGGATCCGGAGAGAATCCTCTTCCGTTTCAACATGGTTTGATGTGACAAGAAAACCTCTCATCGGGATGCATTGAGTCTTCACAGAACATATACAAATTGCTTAAGGGGAGGGATCCCTATTTTTTCAAAAAATTGGGGACACCCTCCCTAGCGTTATATTGGTTTTAATGAAATTGTGTGGTTGAGATTAAAACACAGACCACACAATTTCATTAAAGTTAAATCCAATGGTGGGGAGCGTGTCCCTATTTTTCTAAAAAAATAGGAATACCTCCCCTTAAGCAACCTGTGTGTGTGTATATATATATATCTTATAATTATTCATTTCATTGAGTGATCAGTGTAAAATTGCCTCAGGCGCGATAGCTATGAGAACAGATCGAATACAAAAACTAGAAGAAATAAGCATGATGAAGTGTAAAAAATTATGCGATACTAGGTTTTCCAAATACCAGATTTACCAAATACGATAAGATATCTTTATATCTATCTATATTTATCTGTAGTTTATTAGTACGACGAGCATGCATGCATTATTGTAGGTAGGGTTTCTGCAGAAGGACTTGGACCTCTCATCTACCAGCAAACATAAACACACAGATGCCCACTTCCTACCATTCACATATACACCTCCATCAACTGCCATGCTAAATGGAAATATCGAAAGTGACGCATGCAACTCGGCACTGCAATTACTTAAGTCCGATCTGCAATTACTTAAGTCCGATCATATCCAACTTTCTTTTTCTTTCTTGACCAAAAAATAGTTCAGTTTCTTGTCGTCTATCTGTAGGCCTTAATTTTGTTTTTATTACGAGTGAGGGTGGGACCTTAAATTAATCAAATTTTCAAGCCACTGCCATGAAAATAAAATAATATATATGGTTTTCTTAAAATTTCTCTAAAGAATTAATCGTTTGATATTTTTTGCAGTGAGTAATGATAGTGAGACTGAATTTGAAGATTAAATTTGCAAACTAAATGATGTATCACCAATAGAAATGAGCACATTTATCAACGCTTAAGTAATAAACTAATCATTATCTTCCATGTCTTTTAGTTTTCAAATTTAATCTCTCTAGAATTACTCTTTTTTGCAGTACTACCTACTTACAAAAATAGTTTAATTATCAAACCAAAAATGCTCAGTCGTCCACTCCACCACAAGCATTCCCCACTTAATTAATTACCATTGTTAAACTAGTATACATTACTCAATCCACCAATCAACTAATAAACTCTAACTGTATATATTTTCCATATTTGTCTTACTGTTATGCATTTTACTTGATTTATCTATTCATTTATTTCTAAAATTTTATGATCATTTCTAATAATGTGAATGGTAATATATAGAACCACTGATTGTATATTATTTTTTGCCAATTACATTTCACTTTTTGTTATTTTGTAACACAATGCCTCTTAAGGCATTGTTTTATTTGTTTTCAGTTGTATAATTATATTTAATACTTCTAACTGACTCATTACATTGTTAATTTTGTTTTGAAAAATTTTATTTGAAACCATGTAACATTTTTCTACATCCAATTTACCTCGACACTCATATTATTTTTAATTAAAAATTTAATTTCTTTAAACCTAAATTTATTACCTAAACTACCCCCCAAACTCGATTCAAAATGTAAATTTAATTTTGCACCCATTTAAAAAATAAAAACCAAAATTGAAGAATTTGGTGGAATTTTTACTTGTTTATGAATCTTCTATATACCTACCTAGCATTTTTTAATTTCTTGTTTTCTTGTTTTCTTGATATCCATTTCCCTGTAATTTTATTTGCATATAGGAATTAATAGATTTTCTTGAACAGAAGATACTTCAAAAGTTGTGTTTTCAAGGAAACTCGAAAGTCAATAATCTTATGGATCATTTGTCTCCCCTCCCACCTTGAGCTCTTTAGAAACAGAGCTTATATTCTTTTGTCTATCTTAGCTTTTAGCTCTTTACCAACAAAGCTTTTTGCTTTTTAAAATTTTCTCTGAATTTTTCTATCAATTGTTTCACTGCATCTTATTTGATCTTTTATGTAAGTTTCAAATTTCCAACTGGAGCCGCGTACAACACTGTAGCGTTTCCCATAGTTGTGTACAATACTATGGCATTTCCCTGCACTGCCCCCAACCAATTTATTAGAAGAAAAACAAATGTCAATCAGAACGACAATGAAGGGCCTACTTTCATATGTCTATACTTAAAAAACATGATAGAAAATAAAAATAACAATTATGAAAATTGGTTGGCGTCCAAAGCAAGATATAGTTGGCAACGTATCTGCAAATGTAAATACACGAAAAAGATTGACAAATATTTTCAAAAGAAAAGGAAATTTCCACATATCTATCAACAGGAATGGGCATCCACATTTTTTCATACCAGCTCGTACATTGTTTTTTTCTGTGATCGTTCTCATCTGACCTTTGACCATATGCTACACTACACTTGTGCGCATATGTACCGTTTCTTTCATTAGCAAGTGTTAGTTGAGGGCGATTCACAATCTTACCTTTGATCATATGCTAAATCAGAAATTTTCATAACAATTACCATATTATTCAGTTTTCCTTGTTCATGAAGCCATCTAATCAACGCATCTTTCCTTTGAATATCTGCACATAACACCTATTTCATTTGATTAAAATTTAATTTCTAAAATTAACTAACATGTCAACGACACTATAAATAAATGATCACCTCATAAGTTGTAAATTGGTCAGTATAATCCATTACACATTCTTGTCCAACCTCATTGCCTCGATCAGAGGCATTACCGTATTCTTTTTCCTAAGAAAATGACAAAATTATATATACAGTAAAAAACTTTCACTAAGAATAATTGAACAAATCATAAGCAATTAGACTCCGAATTTAGATCAAAACAAATTTGAAATCTCACTTCATATTTTGTTAAACTGAATCCGAATTAAACTCGATTTATTAATTAACAAAGTCATATGTATAATCTTCCTAGTAAAACAAAGGTCTAAATTTTCCCAGTATATATAATCAATGATAGCACGACAACTAATGCCTACTTAATATGGGAGGACAAACTAGCACGGTAACAAATTGTAATATGAAGTGAAGGGTTTCGTATGGGAGGACAAACTAGCACGGCAACAACTTTTGCTTTCTAATATGCCAACCAAATTATCAATACTTCTATTTTGTACCCAAGAAATTTGGTGTCTACAACAATTTATTAATACTTTCTCTACAGCTGTTGCAGAAATTTTAACAAACTATGCGCAACTTGGGATTAACAAAAGAAAATTGAAACCCAAATATTCATCTTCTAAACTCTAAAAAAAATTGAAATCAAACGAAAAAAAAATATCCATAAATCGAGTTATACCTTAGTTAAAACTTCAACATCACCATCTATGGATAAAAAAAACTTAGGGTTTTAGCTAGAATGAATGTAGGATAAACTAGGAGTGATGGTAGGGTTTAATTATAAAGTGTGGTTTATTGATAAAATTTAGTTCTATTATTAATTTTATTTTGTACTTCATGGTAATTATGTAATAGGGTAAAAAAAACAATCAACTTTAATTAATTTCATGTATGAAAAGGTTACATAGGTTCAAATAAAATTTTCCTTTTGTCTTTCTTAATTATGGAATTAGATTGATGTGGAAATTATAGTCATTATAACTTTGTCAAATATTTGAGTCCAAAACAACTAAAATGGCCTAGAAAAACCCCAAACTGCCTAAAGAACTTGACTCTGAAAAATGTACATATAATAATCCAACTTCTAAAAGATGCTAGGCGGTGGTTTGGGGCCTAGCATCTAGGCAGCTAGGCGAACTAGGCAGATTTAAGTAAATTTATTTATATCATATAAATAAGTATTTGTTTATACTTAAAAAAAATACATAATTGAATTGGGATACATAAATTACAAAATAAAATGACATACTGATTAAAGCATTAGAACATATTGAAAATATGAGGAACAAGCATATAATGAGTGTTCATTCAAGTATTCAACAAGTTTTCTTACAATTTATTGAATAAAAATAAAATGCAAAATGAAAGTGATCGATTTTATGTCTAAGTGAGAGTTGTGACCAAGGCGGGCAAGACTAGCGCCTAGGCGGTTTAGGTGGGTGTTTAGGCGGTCTAGGTAGATACCTAAAGAGGTCTAGATGCCTTTTATTAATTTTCAAACATCTAGGAACTAATCGGCACGGTGACTAGATGCCTAGCGCCTAGCCGGATATTTTTAGAACAGTGATAGTAACATTGTCCATCTTCAACATTGATTGTAGGAGGTTGCTAGGAGACTTATGTGTAACATAACAGATATCCTTGTGTGTTTGCTTCTCTCCTCACGTGATACAAATGGATATATAGTCCTATTGCAAGTAAATTTTAACCAATAGTTGACAAGTGGTTCACATGTATATCCTCTCATTGGGAAACAAAATCATCGTTTCAAATTATGGAGGTAGGGCCTCCTAACCTAATGCAAATATTAAAGTGTGTCACCAAAGAAGGAACTTCTTTAATTAAATGTGTTACTTTTTTCTAATCAAGTCCGAAATGTAATTAATTCCAAATCTAAATTAAGCATTTGAATCCCCAAAAGCTAATAACAAGCCCATGTTCCCAAAAGCTTTAAAGAGAGAGTAATGAGTGTCAAAAAAAAAAAAAATCTCTAATTGCATTTGGACATCATCAAAAGAAGTTCACTAAAGTGACATCAATAGTATTGTCTCATCAAAGTCCTCACATAGAGAAAAAATTAATTAAACCCAAAGGGGGTTTAGTGCTTGGATTACTAATCCATGGGACATGATTTTGTTTCACTAATTATTCTTAAAGAGTTGGCTTTTCATCCTCTGAAGCATAAAAAAGAAGGAAAAGTTGATCGCAGTATTTGACAATGGGGAAACTTTGATGTGTGAAGGGAGGAACGCAGGTATCGTATGGTATTTGGACTTTGGAGAATGAAGATGCTGAGGTTTGGCAGGTATTTGAAAACTTTGGCACTCGCTTAGTTGCACAAAAATTTAGGTATAAAATAAGAAAAACTAATTAAAATGGCTTGAAAACTTTAAGTTTTAATCAAAAAGATAAAAATGTGTTGTAAGTAGATAGCACCATGAGTAACTTTTTAGTGTAAAATTGTCATTTTTCGTTAAAGTAAATAATACCAAAAGTGTTTCATTAAAACTCTTTATAAAATACGGTCTTCTTAGCATTTTTAATTAACTAAAACATGAAAAATGAGTTAAATAATAATAACAACTATGATTTTACCTTTTATATATGTTTTGAGGTGGGAAATAAAATTAGGATGGTCATGAATTACTACTAGAATTATGACCATAAACGTGTCATAATGTTTTGGTTTAGTCTAGGGAAGTAGCATAGCATCCCACTGATTATAATGTGAATCATTTTTCATCATTGTTCTTTCCAAAGCTGCAAAAACGTTGCCAAGACATATTTGGAAAATGCTACGCATACCATCTTTTTCAAATAAACTATATAATATGACGATTGATGATTAGATTCTATTTTTAATAAGAGTGCATTTTTACTCACCACCATGAATTATTGTGTATGTCACCATGCACCTCATCATTTGACACGCATTTTTTCACTTAACCATAGTAAAAAAAAAAATTCAAAATTAGAAAAGGAACATTTAATATTAAAGTTAACTATAGGTAGTTGAGAGAACATGTGTAAGATGATGAGGTGTGTGATGAGTATACACCAGAGATATGGTGGTAAGCAAAAACTACTCTCTTTTAATAAAGAAAAAGTTCAACTGTCAACCATCACATCATATGATTTATAAAAATTGTCTAAAAAGATGATCTCTCAAGCATCCACTCCCATGAGAAAATATTATAGGCCCTTCCTCCCTGCTTCCACCGGTTGACATATGGGTTGCATGCATGCTGATTTTATCTTTGTCCCCTTCTGCTTTTAATTCCATGACTTCTCACTTCTCAGGTTGATTGTACCCAAAATTGTACACAAAATCATAACTTTGTGTCCTCACCATATCTTAACTCCGATGAAAATTGACCAGACATGCGTACAACACAAGATTCACATATACATGCTCACTCTCACACTCACTGTAAATCTTGATTTAATTATTTTTACTGCTAATTATTTTCAAACAAAATATATAATTAAAGCAAATTGTGAGAATTTTAGGTCATTATATACATCATTTGTTTTTTCTCTTTGCGTCACCATCATTTCTTCCGGTTGGACTTGTCAAAAGAGATTGAGATTTACTAATAAGCATAAATATATGGCCCAAATTTATTTTTCAAAAAGAGTTGAAAAAGAAATATGTAAATAAGGACGATTTACAAAGAATATTGGTAATATGAGCAGAGGGCTACTGAATTCGCATTTGGATTTTATTTTACTAGCATAATTCTATTAGGAATTATCCTTATTACATAGGTTTAGCAAGAAGATAATAAACTCGTAACGACCGTTATGCAAAAGCGGAAAAAAATTATAATAAAGCTCGTTAATGGCCGTAATAAAACTCTGAGTGCTCTACCGCTACATCTATAAGTACTCAATTGGCTTCAAATGTAGAGATGTGTATTAAGAGATGTATATCAAGAATAAAATGCAATTAAGTCTCCCAGATGTTTTTGAGACAAACTGTTGAGCTCGAACAAAATATGACATGCAGCTGGTTCTTATCGTAATCTGATTGATATTATGAAAAATGATGATTTGGAAAGTAGTAGTTGAGGATGCATAATTTGCTCCCCGCAATGGACACTAATTGATTAAAAATGGAGCAATAACTTAAGTGCCTTTAATCATGAAGGGGTTTTCCTTGAATTGGTTTTTTTGTCCTATATATTATGGTGATAGATAAAGTGACATTCAATATCCATTTCTTTAGTTTGAGGTTTTGTGTTCAAATTTTATCAACATGAACAGAAGTTTATTATACGTTGTTAAGAGCATTTATCGTTATACCTAAGTATATATGTTCGATTTTGATCTCTTATATAATATCAATTGTATTAAGATAAAATAAAATAAAATAAGTTATATTATTTTTTCTTTTTTGAAAAAGAAAAAGAAAAAGTTATATTGTTGTTCTTTCGTAAAATAAATTAAACAATCGTCATTTTAATCATGGTTTATCTAAAAAAGACCAAGCAATGGTAAATTTATTTATTTATTTTTTTGAATAAACCATATTATCTACATTAAAGAGAGGGGGTGGCCTTAGCCTTACAATAGGCTAGCAACAATGTGGTTCAAAATTCGTCTTTGGCGAGAATCAAACATATGACCTTTCACTTACGAGTGAAAAAAAATATTACTAGAATGTAGTACAAAGTGACCACTAATAAACAATTTTATATTGGTTGTATAATGTTTAATCACGCATCTTTGACAGTTTCAAATACATCTTTTTTAACCAAATATATATATTTAAGGAGTCATAGATCAAAGGAACAAAACCCACAAAATACATGTGAAATAAAAGAAACCAACAATTATTATGATGGGAGATTTCTAAATGTGTTGAGTTCACATAGTACTCACGTCGTCTAGTAAACGTGTCGTGTTTGTCGTATTTGTTTTGTTTTCGTGTCGTACTCGTTGTCTTAACTGATTTTATCATGTCAAACCGGGCTCATAATAAGTAACTCAATAATATCCTGGCTAGTCAACCGGTAAACAATTTTATATTGGTTGTATAACGTTTAATCACGCATCTTTGACAGTTTCAAATACATCTTTTTTTAACCAAATATATTTATGTAAGGAGTTATAGGTCAAAGGAACAAAACCCACAAAATACATGTGAAATAAAAGAAACCAACAATTATTACGATGTGATATTTATAAATGTGTTCAGTTCACATAGTATAGTACTCACGTTGTCTAGTAAACGTGCCGTGTTTGTCGTACTTGTTTTGTTTTCGTGTCATACTCGTTATCTTAACATATTTTGTCATGTCAAATCCGTTATCGTAACAGGTTCTTAACAAGTGACTCAATAATATCCTGACTAGTCAACCGATTGTGTTATTTTGTGTTGGGTTAATAGGCAATAATTTGTTATGCCTAATGTACAGACTTGCCAAACGGGTCGTGTTCGTGTCGTTTATGTTTCTTGCCCGTTATCTTAACGGGTTCTTAACATGTGGATCAATAACGACTCAATTCGTTGATGAGTTCTTAATGGGTGATATGATAACGACCAAGCTCGTGAACGTGTTGACTCGAAACTTGTTATTTTTGTGTCATTTCGTGTTGAGTTAACAAGTCGTACAAGAAGTTATCAACCATAAACCATCTTTTTAAAGTATATTTATAGATCACATGATATGATAGTTATTTGTAGAATTCATTCTTTAAATTGTTAAATAGGAATCTAACCATTAATTGTCATATTATGTGATTTATAAAATCTAGTACAATAAGATGGTCTCACTAACATTTTTCAGAAGAAAAAATGTAATACAATCTAACTATTAATTGTCACATTATGTAATTTATAAAATCTAGTACAATAAGAGGGTCTCACTAACATTTTTCAGAAGAAAAAATGTAACAAAACTAAAAGTGAAAAAAGTGAAAAATAAAATCCAATTTCTTGTTCTTGTTCATTTTCTTCTTTAAAAAAGAAAAGAGAGTACAAACAAAAGGGTGAGTTACGTAGGAATATGATTATCTCTCCTCTTTTTTTCCGTCCATTTTCCTTTCTTCTTATTTGAACGGTTACGATTAAACCACATCAACATCTTATATTAATTTTTTATAACAAGAGAAAGATAAAATAGGAGAATGTGAGAGGAATGAATAAAAATGAATAGAAAAAATAGGGGAGAGAATCCTAATCCGAGTGATGTAGCTCAAAGCTCAAAAAGTTGGGGTGTGTGGTATCCATAACGGACAAGGATTGTCTGTCCTCCACTTCTGGTGCCCTTCCCGTGCCCTCCTGTTTGTGTGGTCATGTTTAAGCTACGTCAACATTTTATATTACTATTCATTTTTGTCTTATTATATCTATAAAAAAACAATATAAAATGTTAAAGTGACTTAACCGTAACCACATAAAATAAAAGGGCATAGAAAAGACACCGGAAGTGGAGGACATACCATCCTTGTCCATCCAAAACGACGTTCCTTTTTTGCAGTCAGTTAAAAATCACGAAATTCCAAAACCGACCCGGCGAACCAATGCGATCGCATCGCACCGTACACTTCCCCACACACCCCACTCGTCTCTCACACGACTCACCACACCCCTCCGTTTTCAAACCTTCAAAAACGTCCCACACAACCCCCTCGTGCAAGGCCAAGATAGTAATTTCGTAATTTTACCATCATCCGCGCCACGCTGGAAACTGCAATTTCTGGATAATTCCCGTCACGTCATATCGTACGTGGCATCCGATCCTAGTCAGCTCCCAGCTTCTCCTATAAAATGCCCAGAGCCCATCCCTCACCCCCAGTCCTTCACTCTCCATAAAACCCAGACCTCACAGCACACAGAAAAATCTGAAGGCTCTCCTTCCTCCTTAGCTAACAACCACCACAATCACCGTCGCCGGCGAAAACGATCGCCGGAAATGAATATTCCGGCAACCTTATTACTGACATCCACAAGAAATGTTCGTATATTCGATCATCGCCGTCACGTTTTCCACGACAAGCCATCAACGGAGGTCATACTCTTTTAGCTCGAGTTTTTCTGGTGAAAGAAATATTAACATTTTCTAGGGGAAAGAAGTGATTTTTATTTTTCGATTTTTGAGTTTTGGACCGGATTTAACCTTGTAGGCGTTGAGATATTTGAGTTTTTTGGGGTAGTGGAGGAGGAGGGTGAAAGTGTATGAAAGTAGGCATTAATTTCTGAATTGAGTTTTTGATTTTTGTATAAATTTCTGTGGGTTTCGATTTTTTGAATCCCAAAGTTTAATTAGGCTCTGAAAAATGAGCTGAAAGCTGAGAAATTAGGTAGGGCGGTGCGTCAGTGTCTTAGTAAATTGTATAGCTTGTAAAACCCGAGATATGCCATTTCCGATGAAGATCCAACCGATTGATATCGATTCCGAGAATTTGATCGAGCCGGCCCGGGTCGACTCGGCGAAACCGGTCTTGAAATCGCGGCTCAGGAGGCTCTTTGACCGGCAGTTCCCGAGCGTGCTTAGAATCTCTTCTGCGCATGAGAAGCAGCCTGCTACTGAGCCGCCTCCGCCGCAGCAGAACTACAATCTCAGCAAGGATGAAGGGACCATCGGCGCTGCGGCCGAGTTCGAGCCGAGTTCGGTTTGCTTGGCGAAGATGGTTCAGAATTTCATCGAAGAAAGCAACGAGAAGCAGCCTCCGCCGAAATGTGGACGGAACCGCTGCAATTGTTTTCACGGCAACGGCAATGACAGCTCCGACGACGAGCTCGATATCTTCGGTGGAGGTTTCGGTGATTCAATCTCCTCCGGTTCGTTCGGTGGCGACGCCTCCGATATTCTTAAGGTACAAAATTATAAATAATCGTTGCTTCGATTACAATTTTTGATTAGTAAATTGTTTTTGCATTTTCTCTCGGTTTCTTGGCAACCAAACAGAGAATATGAATATGAATATGAATATGGATGATTGATTGTTTGTTTAATCAGAGTCTGATTCCATGCGTGAGCGTCTCGGAGAGAAACCTCCTGGCCGATACGGCGAGGATCGTCGAAGCAAACAAGAATCTCAAACAAAAAGACGATTTGAGGAAGATGGTCGCCGACGGACTGCAATCCCTCGGCTACGATTCCTCCACCTGCAAATCCAAATGGGAGAAATCGTCGTCTTTCCCTGCCGGTAATTTACAATCCCATCCCACACGTTCTCAGAATCCAAACAGATTTAAGAAAAAAATTCAAATAAAAAGTACAAACAAAATTAAATTTGGTTGTGGCTTTTGGTCTTCAGGTGAGTACGAGTATATCGACGTGACGGTAGAGGGGGAAAGGTTGTTGATTGACATTGATTTCCGATCGGAATTTGAGGTCGCTCGATCCACTGGGGCCTACAAGGCCGTCCTCCAATCGCTGCCGTACATTTTTGTCGGAAAATCCGACCGTCTGGGCCAGATCATCTCCATCGTATCGGAGGCAGCCAGACAGAGCCTGAAGAAGAAAGGCATGCACTTCCCTCCGTGGCGGAAAGCCGAGTACATGCGCTCCA
Organism: Malus sylvestris; assembly: GCF_916048215.2. Classification (NCBI taxonomy): domain Eukaryota; kingdom Viridiplantae; phylum Streptophyta; class Magnoliopsida; order Rosales; family Rosaceae; genus Malus; species Malus sylvestris. The sequence continues at coordinate 17,304,608 of NC_062272.1, forward strand.
AGTGGCTCTCACCCTACACCCGAACCGCCGTTCCCCGTCCAGAAAATGACACCGCTCCGGCGTCGGAGAGCCCAGCGGTAATCTCTGACGCTCCGACCGAGGTCGACAATCTCAGCGATTGCGGTGAACTCGAGTTGATCTTCGGTGAAATCACATCGCAGCCGGAGAGCCATCTTCCGCTACCGTCGCCGGCGGGAAATTCAATTTCAGGTGAGAAGGCGGCGGTGGCTTGGCAGCCGCCTGCGATAAAGCCGAAGAGCGTTGAGAGAGGAGCGAGGATCGTGACCGGATTGGCATCGCTGCTCAAGGAGAAACCTTGAGGCAAATTTTGGATTTTTTTTTTAAATTTAAAATTTTCCGGAAAACAAAAAAAGGATATAAGTATTAAAAAAATAAAAGAAATATATATAAATGGGAGTTGGAATAGTAGAGTGGTAGTCGTACAGGCTTTTGAACTTTTGTCTTTTTCCTAAGTTTTCCCTTCCTTTTTTGTTAGCAAAGGGCATAAATGTAAGAAAGCGAGTAAATCTATGGACCATCATTATCTCTATGTAATAAAATAAAATTAGTTTTAAATACCAAAATAGACTGTTAATATTTTTGGGGAAATTTTCTATAGCACCTCGAAATAGTTGACGTTCCAATAATATGGTAGCACCATTTTTACTACAAGTACGATCGTTCATCTAGCACTAGATGACTGAACGATTTTGAATTTAATTAATATTTTAAGTGATCTTAAAACAAAATTGATAATTTTGTAACAATGAAGGCTTAAATAAAAAATGGTAAAATATTATTTTATAAAATTACATTATTGCTCTTAATATTTTTATTGTGATAGAAGATTAAACAGTCATTATATATATATATTTTAATTTTTTACTGATAAAAAGTGTTTTATTAATATATATTTTAGATGAAAGAAAAAGTTGAAAAAGTACACTGAGAATATCTGAATGAAAAAAATGTTGTTACTTAGAATTATGATCTAGTGGCATTGCTTTTCAAAAAGGCCTTAGATTCGATTATAGTTAACGATTAATTTGAATCATATAGTTGCTAGTTCATTGTGAGGCTAAGTCATTCATTCCCTTAGCGTAAATGATATCCTTTATAAAAAAAATATGAAAATAGTAATAGCATTTTTAGTATTTTAATTAAATTTCAGTTATGTCTTTAAATTTAATTAATTTACTTATTTTATGGTTTTTGGGCGGATATATTTTTGTCAAACGATTATTTTGTTAAATTAGATGTTAAATTAAGTAATTGAAGAAGTCCAAACTCATGTCGTGGTGCAAAAATAATATTTTTCTTGGTTATTGTAATAGAAGGCCATTTGCAGGTGGTGGGCATTTTGATGTAAGGTACTGTGCAGGGACGGTTTGTTGAAGGGGGAACAAAGGAGGATGAGAGTCTCTTTTCTCAATTTCCCATCTTTTTAGGGTATATTTTTGTCTTTTTCTAAAAAAGTAAATTATTAAAGAGGAGAGAGAGAGCGAAAGAGGTTGATGATGAAGATGACGGCAGGAGAGAGAGAGAGAGAGGGGGGCTCGTGGAGTCTCGAATGCTGTGACTGTTAGTGAGGGGTTAAATATTAATAATAATAATAATAAAGTTAATTAGGAAAATGGAAAATTATTGATTAGGATCGCGTGATATTCCCTCCCTGCCTTGGGAGGAATTTGATTAATTATGGAGTGTCGAAAACGCGTCTTTTGGTATAAGAGTTGAAAAAAGTGAAAACCAGTAAGCCAATTCCATCCGCGACCACCAGAAATAAGGAAAACAAACACTTCTCATCTGTTTTGTGTGTCAAGCTATTGCTTTGACTGACGACTCTCTCTCCCTCTCTTTCTCTCTTCACAAGCTGCTCTAACACGTGCAAGCCATTGAGAGGCTCTTGAGAACTTATATGTGTTCGGATTTTTTGGAAATTTTGCGTATGAAGCATTTGAGTGCAACCCGCAAACCAAGTGCTTGCTGCTGGCTAGTCCAAAGTATAATGAGTTCGATAATGCTTGTGTCCTCCTTATCGAGGAAGTTACTTATTTCTCACTTACGATTAATAAATTTTTTCCGTCCAAATATCATAATCGGAACCATAGAGGACACAAGCATTATCCTAATGAGTTTATTGAGCATTTGTTTTACTCATCTTGGAGTTAAAATAGAATGTTTATTTTACTAGATAATTTAACATATTATGGTATTAAATTGGATCAATCGAATTTTATTTGAATGTGTGATTCAAATTTGAAATTTTGATAGTTGGTGGAGAATGCTAGCAATTTTCTTATTTGAACCTTCTCACTCTATTTTATCGGTTGTCATTATCATTCTGCAATGTTTCATGATGATCGGAACAACCTATCTTCTAGCATCCTTTATATATGTGTTGACCTTAAAAACTATTTAGCCTACGGGGCTTACAGGCCGAATAACTAATGAACTAACTATGTCATTCTGGTGAATGTAGGTGTGCTAACTCACCACTGAGCTCGGCGGATAAGTAAAATGATTGTGTAGGTGGCGTCGAATGCGCTGCTGACTCCTATATCTAAGCGATCACGGCCGAGGAAGGAACTTGTCCCTTGAAGACATGGTTGTTAGTTATTGCGAAGTTCAGAATTGTCTGCACCAAGTTCGGCTACCTCAATTATATTTGTGAAAATATAGATACACCGAATCGGTATCAAAATGTATGACCACAAATACTCGAAAGAGATGAGTGTCTTAACTGTAAATTGTTCGGCCATTAGAATGCCGAACTCTGAAGTTCACATGGGAATATCTTACCATAGACGTGTTCGGCTTTCAATGTGTCAAACATTAAGTAACCTGGTAATACCCCGCTTCGCTCAAAAGGCTGATGAAATGACCTCCCTCTCACTAACAGAGACTTGGATAGATAGTTAGCCGAACTTGAGGCAATGCTGTTACTCTAAACTGAATGTGCTCCTTAATCGTCTAACTTTATGGGTCCAGTCCTGTCGCTGTTTGCAACACAATACTGTTAATCCAGATTGAAAATATGCTGACAAAGTTAAGGAAGTTAGTGTTTTCTCAAAGATTTGAGAGGGTTTCGTGTAGAGCGAGAATCTACACATGGCAGTTTTGTGTGTTAAGTTAAAGGTCATTTGAATGTTGCAGAACCACTTCTATTTGTTGGGGTGAATTTTGTGCTAATCACTCACATCGAAGTAGAGTCCTATATAGATTGTACCTCTTCAGCGTCTCTTGATCCAATTTCTTATAAGATAATCCTAATCCACGCATAGCCTTCAGTTACTCTTACTAGAATTAGGACTCTAAACCCAATCTTTTTTTCTGCATTCGATTCACTCCCAATTTGATCACACATGAGCCTTGATTCTTGGATTATTACGAATCTTCTCAAAGCTCATCTTGATCCTTAATAATTTCACACATATTAGGACTCAGCCGAATCATACTGCCAGATTTCTTAAGAGTCATTCTTCTCTTAGGACTCAGTCGTAACACACCGGGCTAGTCTTGATCCAATTTAGAAGAATAATAATTGGGCCGAAGATCATCAACCAATATCAGGCTCATGACTTTATGCGGCCCAAGCCCAATATTTTGGGTCCAAACAGTTTGAAAAAAAAAAAGAATAACTCGAAAGTAAGACAATAATTAGTGTCAAATCCAAGATTCTAATCTTGGGAGGTCCCAGTGTAAAAGACATTAATTTTATTTAAACAGTATTGCGCATGAAGGTGTGCAAATATTTTCAACTCCTAAGTTAGGAATTTTGTCGAGTATTTGGTGGGTCTATTGTCATATGTTGAAGCAATTTTCTCAATTATTTCAAAACCCTTGCCAAGTGATGTTGAGACCCCCTATCAAGTTTTGTTGACATGTCCTGCCACATGCTGCCAAGATATGCTTAGAAGGAATTTCATCAAACACTTGGTAGGCACTAAATGGACTTTTACAAGACATTCAGATGGTCTCTTAAGGACCTTCAGAGACACTTTTACTGGCCTTCAGTGGTTTCTGAGACCACCCAGGTCCATACGAGGTTGGTGTCTAACTAGGCATGTACTTGAGACTTCATGCTATAAAGTTGTTAATTTGCCAACTTGCCTCTAGCAGTTGGAAAGTACTTCAGGAAAAAGTGCTCGCCTCTTTGCTAACGGTCAAACCAAGTTGTTGAGCGGTTGTCCATAGCGCTCGGAACTGACTCTTCTAGTTTTATTGGACTTTGGTTGTCATTTTCCTCTTTGGATCTTCTTTCCGCCTTTCTCATGCTTTCACTATCTTATGGGGGTCTAAAAAGAACTTGTGTTAACAGTTTAGATACCAAATTATTTGTGGCTAAGTTTATTTACAAGGGTTGCGTCTATAATAATCTATCATTTTAATGCTTTTATGGAAAATTTAAATCCATATAGTCATTCTTAATTAGTACCAAGACTAAAATATCGATCCTTCTCCATTTACTTTCAATAGTTTCCATAATAATATCATGGGAAGTGGAGTGTGGCACATATTTTAAGTGGAGTGTGTTACATATGTTCAGTGGAGCATGTGACGCGATATGGTACAAGTGTTATTACTTAAATATATGATCAAAATGAGTTGAGTTGAGCGTGTGACAAATTTGAAGCTTATTTTATAAGGAAAACTAATAAAAATGGTTTGAAAATTTTGAGTTTTAACGATAAGGATAAAATAAAGGGTAAAGTGAATAGTACCAGGATTGACTTTTTAGTGTAAAAATGTGGTTTTTCGTTAAAATGAACAGTAACAGAAGCATTTCGTTAAGGTTCCATATTTTATATGCTTGGAGTTGAAGCCTTTTGAGAAAATGTGGCTAAACACACGCTTTGGAGTCATATAACCTTTAAACGATTAAGGAAATATGCATCATGACTATTTAGAGACTAATTCCCTTCTCATTGCGCTAAATGGGTGATATGTTTTGCCCAAATTTATTTTATAATAAACTAAAAACAAATCCAACAATTTTTTTTAAATTTACATAAAAATATTTTAAAAACTCAATTGGAGAAAAATATAAAACGTTATCTATGGATTTGTTGATTTTTAGTTGTTAAATTTCTTTTATGATTTTCTTGAATTACAATGTTAGGTGTCCTTTTTTTTCTTCTAAGTATTGGACTTGTAGTGTTTCTACAAAGTACAATATCATCAAGGCTCTATGTAAAAAATTATTTTCTTCTTATATGTGTGTATGTCTGTGTGCGTGCGCTCAATAATACAATCTCGTAGTGTTGAGAGGATAGCAAAACGTTAAAAAAGATCAAAGTACAACATAGGCTGGTTTTTAAAAGACATCTCATTTGAAAATGTTCTTAGTTACTTATTAAAATGGTAGCTTGATACGATTTCAACATAAACTACGTGTTGGCTAATAGCGATTTGACTATTGTTTTGGAATTGATATTGTTACAGTTAGTCTAATCTCATAAATAGTCGTTGTTAACGCTTTTAAAGAACCACCATATTCTCCCTTCTTTATTTTAGAAAATTTATAGAGCATCATTTTTGTAGAAAGCAAATAGAAACCCCATTATTATAGATAATTGAAATTAGCATTCTAAAATTCTCCTTATGCACTCAAAACTTTCGATATTTAAAAAAAAACTTGTAAGAACTATGCTATGAGATTTATAGAATGTTAATAGTAATTTCTTATTATATGAAGTAAATTACATATATGATTAAAAAAATATAATCTTCTTAGTTCAAATAAAAATATTTTTGGTCCAAAATGATTTGTGGTGGGACTCTTGTAATCCATTATGTTTGGTAAAATATATGATCATATTATTGCTATGATAATTAAATCTTATATTTTAAGAAGTGGGTGGGGTCGGTTACAAAGCTATCCCCAAAAAGGCCAAAAGAGGGGTTGTGATTGTGGGGCCCATAGTCCTTTTTCTTATTTTTTTTGGGTGATAAGACTAATGCTCTTTACAAAGCAAAAACTTAAAAAAAAAAAAAAAATTGCCCTAAAAGCAACTTCCCATGAAAGCAATTATAGCCTCCCCTCATGAAAGCAACGTCCCACTTACCCTTTTTATTTTTCTCTCTCCTCTCTCTCTCTCTCAAGACATGAAGTATGATTCTCTCCATTTTATATTATTATCTCTTTCTATCGATTACTTTCACATTCCTCTTTTTATCTTATTTTCTGTATAAAAAATTTAAAATAAAATGTAAACATAATGTAATTATAACTATTTAAGTAGAAGGAGATAGAAGAAGATAGATTAAGAAATGAGAGAATCCTACTTAGAAGGAGATTGCTTGGGATCGGTGGATTTCATTTTCTCACACAAGTTTGCCCAGACCAAACGAAACCGGGTGTTTGGAGACAGGGATAAGGGGCATGCAGCCTCGACTTTCAGTTGGTGGATTCCACATTGTTTGGATGTAGGGTTAGGATATTCTTTGTACATATGCTGTTAGGTATTCGGCCTTTTCTTTTTCTTTCTTATTTTGTTTTTGTTTGGGCACAAAATTTGAGGAGTGTACAAAAACCAAAACCCTTCGAGGGTTCACGAAAAGCTCTTATCCAATCATGATTTGACATGTCAGTGCAGTGGGACTGCCCCGCCCTGCCCTCTTCAGTCATGTATTTTATCCTCTAATGACATGGAGCCAGTGGTTTTGAGCCCTCTAGCCATCCAAGATTCTTTAAAATATTAATATTTTAATAAACAGTATAGGACCATATTTGCCTCCGTCTCCAACCGAGGGCCAGAGGGCCAAAGGGCTCGTTTTAGCCCTGTCACAAAAAACCGTCTCCAACCAAGGGCCAAAGGGCCATAGGACCAAACATAATTTATTATTTAAATTTAAAAACTACAACAACTTAAATTTAAAAACAACAACTTATATTTAAACACTACAAATTAAATTTAAAAACAACATTAACTTAAATTTAAAAATTACAACGACTTAAATTTAATATCCATAATTAATATCATCTTCATCATCCGCCATTGTAGGAGTATAGTCAAAGGTAAACAATTGCCGCCGAGCCATAATGTCTTTTTTTTTCCTATCAAAATAGGCCTACTCATTGGAGTGTAATCCGAAGTGTTCCTTTCCATATTCTTATCATCCATCTCTTCTTGTATTTGTTTGGCTCGCTCTTCATGTCTACATTTCCTTTCTTCCGCCTCACGGACATTTTGCTCCGCCAGTAATCGAAATGAGGCCGCCACTTCATGTTGAGCGGCGTAATCAGCATTTGCCTTGCCCTTTTCCCTCAACCTTCGGGCCTTGTTTCGTCCCATAGCCCTAGGTAAAGAAATTTCGGACGGAGTCGGATTTTCTACCCTTGTTTGTTGAATGGTAGGAGATCCATCTTCATTCATATCTACAGATGGGGATGCAGCTTCCAAAGGATCCACTCTATGTTGAGGTGGATCTTCAAATAACACCCACCCTTTACAAATTTCCCAACAACCGTGAAACTGAAAGGGTTTTGAGTTGCCCTCCATATACAATTCCTCCGCTTGGCGTACCTAGAAAATATAATTAAAAAAATTTTAGGAAATTAATTCACGAAATTAAATGTAATATAATTAAACATTTAAAATAAACTGTAAAAACACTAACTTCGTCATAGTAATTGGCGCCGCTTTCATGTCTACGTGCTGCTGCTGATAGTGCTTGATGCCATTTATTCAAACTTGGATGAAGATGTTTCTTCCATCTTGAAGAACAACTTTCGTGGTTTCGGGTATTCGGTGGAGTGGTGCCTTCGTAGAACTCTAAGTATTTTTTGGACACACGAGTCCAAACACCTTCACTTGTTTGAGAAATCCCCCTCACACTATCTTCTGAGATCCATCTATAAGCCTTGCAAAGAGCTTCATCTTCTTTTCGGGTCCAAGCCCTACCTTTCATTGCAGATGAGGCCATTTTTTTTGAAAAAAAATGAAGGAAATATTGAAGGAAATATTGCAAATGAAGTGAAGAAATATTATAGATGAAGGAAATATTGAAAAATTGAAACAAATATTATAGATGAAGGAAATATTGAAAAATTGAAACAAATATTATAGATGAAGGAAATATTGGAAAATATATTGAAGGAAATATTGAAAAATATTGAAGAAGGAAATATTGCAAATGAAGTGAAGAATTGAAAGAACTTCACCATATTTATAGAAGAAAAAAATGTTTAAAATAAATTAAAAAAAAAAAAAAAAAAAAAAAAACCAACGGCTAGCTGACTCAGCTAGCCGTTAGATTAAAAAACATTTCAAACTATTAGTGTCGGTTATAACCGACACTAATAGCAGAACTATTAAAAAAAAAAAAAACCCTTTAATGCTGTCGGTTTTAACCGACAGCAATAGGAACTATTAAAAAAAAAAATAGCCAGCCCTCTCTGATCCCGTGGGACCCTCCCAGATTCCAGAGCCCTCTGGCCTAGCCCTCGGTTGGAGACGGTTTTAGGGCTATTTTCGGCCCTCTGGCCCTCTGGACCCTTCGGTTGGAGATGGCCTTAGGGCCCTCCTATTTTTCACACTTCCTTTTGCTTTTTGGCCTAATCGGATAAATGATCCCCGTGGTCATAAGGTATTTGGATGATAGCCCCTGTGGGAAAAAAATTCGGATTTAAACCCCTGTGGTCTAAGTCTGTTAGGATTTATGCCCTTCTGTTAAATAATGTTGACGTGGCTGCCACATATATGCCACGTGGCTGCCAAATGTCTGCCACGTGGCAAAAATAATAAATTTTAATTTTTTTTTTAAAACCTGAATTTTTACAAAAAAAAAAAAAAAAAAAAAAAAAACCCAGAAGCTCCCCCCGCCCTCCGCCCGTTCCCCCCCCCCCCGGCCAGACTTCTTCTTCTTCTTCCCGCCGGAGACCAGCTCCCCCCCCCCGGAGCCCTCTCCCCGCGCGACCCTCCTCCCTCTCCTTCTTCCTTCTTCTTCTTCTTCCCGCCAGTCTCCCCGCGCGACTCCTCCCTCTCCCTTCTTCTTCTTCTTCTTCTTCTTCTTCTTCTTCTTCTTCTTCTTCTTCCCGCCGGAGACCAGCTCCCCCTTCGCCGGAGCCCTCTCCCCGCGCGACCCTCCTCCCTTCTTCTTCTTCTTCTTCCCGCCTGAGACCAGCTCCCCCCTCGCCGGAGCCCTCTCCCTGCGCGACCCTCCTCCCTCTCCCTTTTCCTTCTTCTTCTTCTTGCAGATCTGGGTTTTTTTTTTTTTTTTTTTTGTAAAAATTCAGGTTTAAAAAAAAAAATTAAAAATTATTATTTTTGCCACGTGGCAGACATTTGGCAGCCACGTGGCATATATGTGGCAGCCACATCAACATTATTTAACAGAAGGGCATAAATCCTAACAGATTTAGACCACAGAGGTTTAAATCCGAATTTTTTTACCACAGGGGCTATCATTCGAATACCTTATGACCACGGGGACCATTTATCCGATTAGGCCTTTTCTTTTTTACTCTTGTAATTTGATCAATCCCATTTCTTTATTCAAGTTATAAATATTCTGTCACCATGTAATTTCACAAATTACATTATCAGCAGATTCCTTCACTGCGCATTTTCTAGAGTACTTACAATGTTCTAGATTTGGATTTAGCCATTTGTTTAAAATATGTTATTTCTTCTACTCAAATTTGAATTTTTATTTTCGTAATTGTAATAAATTTAATGTAAAATATCGTTTGTATGAAGAAAAAAAAAGATGCAAAGCCTGCAATTTTGGGGAGGGGGTGGATATGGTTTTGGGGGATTTATTTTGTAGGATTCAAGGTTAATATGGCTAACAGCGTTCTCAAGAATGTATTGCATAAAAATGAAAATGCTTTTAGACCGAACTAAACCAAGCCACACCAACCCTAACTGTAGAACGATTTTCTCTTTTCCTTTTGAGTGAAAAAAGATTCAAACTCTTCCTAAATGGTGAAGGTTCCATGGAGAAGAAAAATACCACCTCCACTAAGATGTCGAATGATAATGCAAGCAACTTTTTATCTTTCATCTTCTTCCTTTTCCATTTCTTCTGTAATTTGAGTAAATGCATGACAAGTGTCCATGATGAATGACACAGACCAGACCAATGATAAAAGTTAAAATTACACAACTATGTTTCCTTGCAACGTTATGTACACGTATCATACTAAATATCAAGACCAGAACAAGAATATAGATTGAAGTCATAGTGAAAGATACGTTATTGATGGTAAGGTAGTGCTTTGTTACTCCACAAATAAATCTCTCAACAAGTTTTTATTTTAGCATATCTTAAATAAAGACAGCTTCCATCACTTTAATGGGGACAGATGATCTCTATGGACTTTGAATGCTTCTTGCTTGACTTTTAGCTTCAAACCAACAAGTTCTTTTACCACCGTTCATTTTTCGGCCTTTTTTTTTTTTTTTTTTTAACTGCAAAATCCGATCGATTCATAATTGAAATGCTGTCACAAATAAAAAAATCTTACTTTTATTACATATTTGTACAATTAATTATATTATTTTTAATACAAATAGAACTCACATGTGTTAGTATGTCATTTCTTTTTTAGAAAAATAGTACACATATATAGTAAGTGTAACATTACTCATCATAAATTAAAACAATCGATATTTTCACTTTAACTATACTAGCCTCCATGAACGAGCTCAAGCGAGTGCAAAAGACATTTTTTGAATCACGGGGTGCTACGCACGATTTACATATTTTAAATGTATTTATTAATGTAGATAGAAATGAATAATAAATACATTTAATAAAAGTGGTCTTTTAAAGCAGTTGAATCCATATTAATAAAAGCGATCTTTCAATTTCCATCTACATTTTATTAAATTTACATAAGATTAGAAAAAATAATATTTAATAAACAACTAATTGCTAACCCATTATGAGTCTAAGCCCAATCCCTCTCCTTAGAGCAAGTCCAGCCTTGCATGTAGGCCGAGGGACAGGGGAGAAGAAAGGGCCCGAGGGCCTGTCAATCAGCTCCAGCCATGAAGAGCCCGAGCTCGTGGAGAAGGCCCGAGCAGAAGGCCTGTCAATTTGTGACAGCCCGTGAGCTCGAGCTCTTCACCGATTTTTTATTTTTTTCTGTCAGGCGCGTGCACCCCACTCGCGCGTGGGGGCGCGTCGCCCGACAACTTTTCAGAAAAATCAGGCGCCTTTTGCAGTGCTCTCAGTTACCGTTGGGAAGCCACGTGGCTTCCCACTGTCCGTTCGATCTCAACGGCTCCTTCATTTGGACCGTTGGATCTCAACGGTAAAAAAAATAAAACAAATCTTATTTAATATCAACCGTTCGATCTAAGATCAACGGTCGATATTAATATGCTTTATAAATAAAGAAAAAATAGTTTTAAAATTAAGAAAAGTTACCGTTGTGACACGTGGCACAATCTGGAGTGTTGGAATTCAAATTTTTTTATATCCAACGGTAGAGATTAATTATTTGATTTTTTTTTAAATGGAAAAAATCCGAAAAAATTGTAAAAAATCTGAATTTTTTTTTGTAAAAAATTGTTTTTACTTTTCTATAAATACCACTTCTTCTCCATCTACCTTACACCACAATTTCATATTTTCTCAACCACTTTCAATCAAATTCCTATCTTTCTCTCAAAGTTTCAATCCAATTTTTTTTCCACAAAATGACTACTGATGCAGGTACGAATTGGTCGCTTCTTGAAGATGTTGCGTTGTCCACTAGTTGGGTTGAAGTTACTCATAATTCCCTTACGGGTAATGAGATGCAGTTGCGAGAAATGTGGAGTTTAATTCATACCAAATTTCTTGAGCAAATGAGTGAGAAAAGAACCAAAGAATCGATGTCCAGTCGTTGGAAAATACTTAGCCATTCGTTAAAAATCTGATCGAAATCTATCCTCAAAGATTCTGAAAAGATAATGACACGTGGCACGATCGTATTGGATAAAAATCTTATTGAAATCGATCTCCAATAATTATCTTTTCGGATAATGACACGTGGCGCAATTTTGAATGAGTTAAAATCTGATCGAAATCTATCGTCAAAGATTCTCAAAAGATAACGACACATGGCACGATGACATTGGATAAAAATCTTATCGAAATCCATCACTAAATAATTGTTTTTTTTTATAAAATGACACGTGGTGCAACGAGAACGATTTAAAAAATCTTATCCGAAATTACAAATAATTTTATTTTGTATTATTTAAACAAACAAAAAAAACTAATATTTTATTGCCTATTGCCTGGGGGGAAGGCTCCAAGGGTGGAGATGCAAATGGCAATTACTGTTCATTAATGGTAGTTACTATTCATTAAAGACAGTTACTGTTCAAAAGGGTGGATTCAATAGTGGATTGCCAGGGAGTAGGGCTCCATGGGTGGGGTTGCTCTTAGAGCAACTCCAGCCTTCGTTTTTGGACGGGGGACGGGCTGCAGGAAGGGGCCCGAGGGCCTGTTGATTCTTCTCCAGCCATGGAGGGCCCGAGTGAGAGTGGGAGCCCGAGCACAAGGGGGGTGGATAGTTGACAGGCCTGCAGCCCGAGGGCCAAGGCATTTTTTTATTGTTTTTTGTGTCAGCCCGAGGCCCTACAGCCCCATTTCCCTGTTTTTTTTATTTTTTATATTATTTAAACAAACAAAAAAAAACTACTATTTTATTACCTATTGCCAGGGGGAGAGCTCCAAGGGTGGAGATCCAAAAGGTAATTACTGTTTATTAATGGTAGTTACTATTCATTAAAGGCAATTACTGTTCAATAGTGGATTGCCAGGGGGATGGCTCCAAGGGTGGAGTTGCTCTTAGTGTAGATAACATCGTTTGTTAAAAAATAATAACAATCATTTGACAACTAATTGAATCACATCATTATGCGCCTCTTAAGTGGCACTACGCTCCTCTTAAGTGTTTAAAAATTGAGAAATAATATTTAATAAACAACCTCGTGCAAAAGGTGTATTTTTGAATCACAGCGCACTACGATCGACTTAGTCATTTTAAATGTATTTATATGCGTGAATTGCTTCAAAAATTTTTTATGTTGTTATTTTCTTTTTTTATCACCGGCGCTACTCGCCTCTTAAGATGTTTTGAACACAATATTCATGATTTTTCTTATTTTTTCTTATATTTTTCTTCCCCATCACTTGGGCACCATCAACTTTGTAATTTGTTTATTATTTTCTCTCTTCCCTTTCATTTTTTATTCTTTTCTCTCTCCCTATTTATATTTATATTATATTTTATGATGACCAAATTACCAACTTACCCTTGTATGATTTGATATATTATTTTGATCAGGTTTTACATTTTTTTGGCTGAGAGACAGTTTGGTCCAAAGTTTTTTGTCGAAGCCGGTGACACCAAAATGGAGCTCTGGCTTTATATATTAACTATATTGACCATGATCAAGAATCAAAGTCCACGTTGGTGAAGACAAATTGGTCTCAATCAAACTCCGTAGAAATTAATGTTTCATGGCCTTATATTAAAGGTCGAAGGACCTACTAAAATAAATGTTTTTTTTTCCTTGCTTAGACCAATGAAGTTGAAAACAACCCAATTTGGTTATTTGTATTTAGGGGATAAGCCAATGAAATCCACCTATTCCCAAGGGATTTTCTAGGCTTGAACATGTACAAAATAAGAAACAAAAATTGATTAATTTACATACACTATTTTACTAGTATTTTGATCGTCTACTTGTATGTTCGTTTTGAAATGGTGCTTAGAGTTCGAACCGCATATTTGATGAGATATATTTATTGTTTTTCTAATATAAAGAGATAAAATAAATTATTTATCATTCGTGAGATTTGAATTCAGACATTGAGGGCTCATTTAGTGCCTAGATTTGAGATGGACCTTGCATCAACTTATGAATAAGTTGGACTACTCTCCATATTGCCAATTGATTTTATAGTGGAACCTCAACTTTCTCATAGTATTAGAGCAGTTTGTCCCATACATGATCCACGTCACCTCATTTGTGTTGTTCACATGTTGGGCTTGAAAATTTGTCACACGTGAGGGTACGTATTGAGAATTACTCTCACATTACTGAAATGAGAGACCTTGCACAATTTTGCAATTAAATTGAACTATTTTGTATATTGTCAATTCGTTTTATATTGAAACTTCAACTTTTTTCACTTAAGCTATGTTGAATTAAAAAATTAAGATAGAGGTGAATAGTTTTTCAATATCAATAAGGTAATAGTTATGTGGTTTTGATATTTTGCAATTTTTTAAAAACTAAAAAGAATAATTTTTCTTCATAAGTAATTTATTTTTTATGTAACAACCCGTCCCCAATTATTACAATTTTATAAAGTGAATTTACGAAAATGCCCTTGAAGGAAAATGCGTTGACTTTTGCTGACTGCCTTGTCGAGTTATGTAAGATTCATTTTCTTGGTGTATCCTCGTAATACTCGTTGCTACGAACGCGTGGGGGCAAACGGATCGTGATTTGGAGTTATAACGAATGAGATATTAACGTTTAAAGTTGGGGCATTTTAGTAAATTGGTTATTTTCTAGAAAGCTCCATATTTTTGGAGCTTAATCTAGACAGCCACGGGTGTCCCAGATTTAAAAAAGAAAAGTTCGGCGATGGAGATGAAATATAAAGGAGGGAAAGGAGGGGGAACTAGCCAATGAGGAAGAGAAGGAAAAAACAAGTGACCAATGGGGGCGAGAAGAAAGGAGGGGAAAGGAGAGAAAGGGGATGCATGGATCACCCTTGACCCGGTTACACCCAGCCAACCTGCGAGACTCAATTTTGACTCGGGGCTAATTCCGGCGGTTTTCTTCAGTTTTTTCGGACAAATTGTGGCTATCCACCATCTAGAACCGACTCTACAACTTTCATTCTTCACGTTTCACTCCAAAATCGAAGGAATTGGACCTTGATTCATGAAGATTGAAGCCATTAGCTCCGAGGGCACCAACTGTTGTGACTTCGCCATTCCTGAAATGATTTCGTGCAATTTCCACCATCAACATACTTCTCTTGAGTCCAGGAATAATGCTCAATCATTTGTTGGAGCGTTGGAGTCGATATGAGGACGAATCAGGAAGCACCCTTTATAGGGTTTCCGGCGGGTTTGGACGAAATTGGGACATGTCTCGACCAAATTGGCCTTAGTCACATGTATGAAAGTTTCTCTACTCATTGAGATCTTCATTCCTGTAAAATTTGGTAATTTTTAGAAATAGTTGAATTTTCCGATGAGTCGGGGCGGCCGACAACTAGTTGCGGCGACGTGTGGCCAATGGGTCGACGATGCTATTTTTCACTAAATTGATATCATGATCTCAGATTTGATAACCATATGATGTGATTTGAGTATTGTGAATCTAGTTTGATTAAGGTGCGTTACTTGATAATTATATGAATCGACGATCTGACCGTTGAATCGTCACCAAAACTTGATTCGATATAATACGTAATATTTGAGGATATTAGAAACTTACAGATCGGGAATCCGACGTACGGATGTTCTCGAATAGGATATGAAGTTACATATTCTACTGATAAGAATTCTAAGACATGATTTGATAATTGTTCTAGGCGCCGATCGTTCGTGACGCCTTGATATTTGTGCTAGGGAGTTGTAGTGCGGACTCCAGGTGAGTGGGTTTTTGGTTTTCTATATATACGTATATATGTTTTCCATTTTCCCAAAAATTGTTTTAAATGGATTTACGTTTTAAATGCCATGTCAATTGCATTACATTGTAGTATATGCATTAGTATAGATATGCATATTATTGCATGATACTGCGGACGCCCAGGTAAGCTTCAGGTGAGTGCATATTGATGATAGTGATTGCAATGTGTATGGTTATGTTTAGATGCATTTAATGCTCATTATCCTGCATCTCGGTGTTAGTGCTCCACCCCGGGCTAAGGCCAGCCTTCATGTGATCATTCACCTCCCACACCATACGCTCACCTTAGATCCAAGGCAGGTGTCAGCTTGTCGTATAGACCACATTAAGTGGTTTCGACTCGTAGGTGACTTGCGATTTATCGCACAACCTTCACATGATCGTAGCACTTGAGCGTATCTATTTAAACCCAGTCTGTCGTACAGATCGTATTAGGTGGTTCCGACTCATGTGCAGGAATTGGTTAATGGGCTATAGGTTTAGCTGTACAGGTCACGTTAGGTGACTCTAGCTGACATATCATTTTACATTGATTTATTTCACCTAGCTTACATATTTCATTGTTGAAGTGCTATGACATGGCATACTTGGTTTTTACGGCCTTTGTGCATTGTTTTTATGTATATACGTAGTATTATTTTCTAGAAAATTATACGGGTTTTACGATGAGGGGTTATAACGTTTTCAAAAGGTTTTAATAAAAACTTTATTTTTAGGCTCACTTACCCTTGTTTTTGCGCCCCTCCAAGTTTTAGCTGCTGATAGTTCGTATCAACGAGGATTCTTGGCAAATCTCAGTATATGTGGCTACCTCTGAGGGTATGATCCTTACCCACACTACTGTACTTTACTTATGCTTTGACATTGCGTGTGAAATTGGCTCATTCTCGCTCATAGTGCACTCTTATTTTTAGGCATTTTTAGATTTAAATTTATTCACATTTTCCACATTACTATACTTTATGGCTTCGTCACCTTCTAGGTATCGGCCAACACAGCTTGATTCGGAGTCCTAATGGACATTCCGGGTCGGGGTGTGTCATTTTACCTTCATTTTAGATGAAAAATTATGTTGCTTCTTTGAAATATACTTAAAACCAAGTAAAAACGAAATGAAATGGTCATTGGTGAAAGTTTAATTATATAGATTGAGTGTCGCTTAGTATTACGGTCTAATGTTATTCTTTTTCACTTGTAAGTGAGAGGTCTTGGGTTCGATTCTTGTCAAAGACAAATTTGAACCATGTTATTACTAGTTCATTGTGAGACTAAATCCACCTCATTCTTTCTTAGTGTATATCACATTGTTTGTAAAAAAAAAAATTATATAGATTGAGTCAATTATAGAATCTAATTGCTCAAGGTCCATCTATTCATTTGCGACAAAAGTGAAAATAGTTGAAAAGACAAGGGGATTACAATTAGACTAATTAACACCACTCACAAAATAAATTAAATATGGTCACATCTGTATTTTTTATTTTTATTTATTTTATTTTATTTTATTAAGTTCGATAACTAAATGGAAGAGAAATTTATGCGGAAAACCCGGCATTTTTGTGATGACCAATAAGATTTGCATTTGGTAGATTGTTGCTTTCCAAATGAACATTAACCTGTGGTGGTGGAGTTCACGGTGGTGACCGTGGCGACTGTTGTTTGGATTCTTAGATTATTGTTTGTGGGCTTGGGCATTATTTTAGGCTTGTGTTTGGTTCTTATACTAATGGATTTTTGATATTTTGTATTTGTGTCAACCTTCAGCTGCTCTTTTGGAGTGTTTAATGAAATACACTTTTTTGGACAAAAACAAAAGAACATTAACCAAAAAATTACACTAGTTCATCATGTCATCCGGTTGCCTTAACGCTTTCTGGATGAAACTTTATCATGCAACTTATATTTTGGATTTGGAATCGAACTACCCATTCACACGGGTCAAACCTAAGGACTAGGATTCTCTTCCATCCTCTCACATTCTCTTATTTTGTCTTTCTCTTGCTATAAAAAATTAATATAATATGTTAACGTAGCTTAACCGTAACCATTCAAATTGGAGGGGAGAGAAGGGGAGAAAAAAAATGGGATTGAGAATCATACTCCCAAACGTGAACCCTAAAGAATACCACTATAGTGGAATGTTATGGGGCTACTATGCAACTTATTAGAGCCAGGAAAGAACAAAATGGAAAAAAATAAACCCTAATTAATTTTTCAAAAGAGGACAATTTTGTGAACAATGTGAGGCAGAAATTGAATTAAATTAATTGTTAGACCTACTCCAACATTTAGAGTAAAATTCAAATTTTAGGTTCTAAACTTACCCCAAGTTGCTCAAACCCTTGGGACAAATATGAGTTCTAACCTAGAACTCATTTATGGGGCAAATTTAGGCCAGGATTCCCCTCTGGGTTAGTAGGGTTGGTGCCCACCATATATGTGTATTTTTTTAGTTTTATATTTATAAATTTATTGAATCTAACGGTTAATATCTAATATGATTAAATTCAACGGTAAAAAAAAAAAACTAACTAACGCTCAAAATTTAAATCCAACGGCTAAAGTAATTAAAAACAATTGTTGTATCTTTCGTAGTGTTCAACAAGTTTCATGGTGTTGGTTTAGTGATTTTCAATATTTATCGGAATCTAAATATTTTTAAGTTAAAATGTTCATAAAATTAACCCATAAATTTAAGAATTATAAATTTATTTTTTAATGATCTCAGACTAAAAATTTAACCCATAAAAATTAGAGCAGAAAACATGTTTTTGAGTTAAAATCTAAATTTTATGGGTTAGAAATGATCTTGGAGAATCAGAAAACCAAATTAAATTGAAAGCATCATTGCACTAAGATTAATTATGAAGGGGCGGCAGCAGCAACAGCCGGTTTTTAGCTGGAGAAGCCTCTGAAGAAAGCAAGCGAAGCATGCATGATCTGAGATCACTTGCTGGCCTTTAATAAATGATGTATGCAGAGGTAAAAAGTAAATATGACTCAGATTAATGACTTTATTTACTGAGCTGGAAGATTTGTTAGTAAATATGACTCAGATCATCAAATGCAGCCTGTAAAAAAATTAATGATTTGTTAGTAAATATTACTCAGATCATCAAATGCAGCCTGTAAAAAAATTAATGACTGAGCTGGAAGATTTGTTAGATTTGGATTACAACTGCTAATTATTTCATAAGTACTTGGAAGTTGAACGAGGATTTAAATATGAGAAATGATAAGAGGATTCTTTTAAAAGTGGGATTCTCAACCGCCTCATGTTTTTCGGCTCAATGCTTTTATAATGCTAGCACGTGAATTAACATTAAGAAATAAGTGAAAGAGTTTATAGAAAGTTCTCACTTTTAAGAGAATTCTTTAGCATTTCTTCTTAATTATACATACCAAGAAAATTTAGCCAAATTTTTTTTTATTAACACTCCACAAAATGTTGAATGCACCCCTATATTAAAATTTAATGTTAAATAACTTATTATGCAATGACAATTTCGACCTTATTATGTTTAAAAAAGAAATTGAATTCTAAACACACCCCAAATCACTTTTAACCTATTATTTATCTTCTTCATATCAAAACCTCTCACTCTCCATTGTTAAACAAAACCTAACCAAGCTATATGCGTTATTTTATTCTCTAATTTTGATTTCAAAGGAGATTAGTCCCACATATCTGCTTGTGATTTCCCAGGAAACTATACTACCGAAGCCTATTATTGATTGATTTAATCCTAATATTTGTTTACAATTGCCAAAAAACCCGATTACCTGAAGGCTTCTCTCTTAGGAAGTTCTCACTGTTTTCAATGGTAATTACTACAATATAACTCATTTCATTCAATGGTGAATTACTGCAATATAACTCATTCCGTTCAATTGGTGCCTCTCAAGTGACTATTTTCTTCTTTCGACATCAATCACACAGGATGTTAGGGTTTACTCCAAAGTCAATTTAATTTATAAAAATTAAAAATGAGTATTATAAGATTTGAAGAATGTGGGGTGTGTAGAAAATGTGGAGTGTATGTAGAAAATGTAAGGTGTATGTTGGGAATGTGGGGTGTGAGGGCTTTTTGGGAAAGTATGTAGGGTGTAATAAGATAAATTTTAATTGAAAAAATAAATATGTGGTGTATTAAGTATGTGATGTTTATTCAACAATATGTGGGGTGTTAATATAATAAGCCTATGTCGTATTCAACAATATGTGGGGTGTATTAAGTATGTGATGTTTATTCAACAGTATGTGAGGTTTCCTCCAACAGATGGAAGCATTGACCAATGGAGAAGAAGTTGAATTGGGTTCAAAAATTGAATCCCTTGGATTAGGTGTTACAAAACTTATGTCGTATTCATGAAATGGGATACTTTATTTTATAATGAGATTACATTTTTTAAACATTTCAAGAAGCGACAAAAGTTAATAAATGTAGAAGATGACATCATTAATTTTTTTTTCTTTGAAATGTAAATAACAAAAATATCCCTTATAGTGATAAAATACGTATGGTTCCAGTGCGTGTACACACTACCCTTATCTCCACCCAGCATGATGAGACGATAACAAACGATGAGATTGTCGTTGACCATGTCATTAAGCTTGTTCTTCATGAGAAGACAATCTTCATGGTGATGTAGGTCTTACTGGAGGTAAGATCCTCAATACTTATGATGGATGTAAATATTTATATATAATTATTGTAATAGTTTAGTTAGTATGAGAAAAGCATGGAGATTTAAAGACAAAATCAGTCGCAAATCTTTTATTTATTTATTAAATTATTGAATATTATCATTATTTCTCAATGTCATACATAATACCATTCAATTGCATAAAATATTATGGAGGAGGAAGAAAGCTAAAAGTCTAATGACACAATATGGAAGTGGCAGCAGTATTTTGGCTTGGAATAGAAATCAAATTTTTGTTATCAATTCGGCAGGATTTAAGGATCTCTCTTTGTTTAACCTAGATTAGCGTAGCTGTGTTAACTCAATAATTTTTACTAGGTCAAGTTATTTGAAACTGATTTTGCAAAAAAGATCGAGGACGGGTTGAATTGATTATGCAAAAATGATCGAAGACGAGTTGAATTGATTATGTAAAAATGATCGAAGATGGGTTGAACTGATTATGCAAAATGATAAAAAAATGATCGATGATGGGTTGAACCGATTCTACAAAAATGATTGAGGACAAATTGAATTAATTCTACAACAATGGTCGAAGATGGGTTGAACTGATTCTGAAAAAATAATCGAGAACGAGTTGAACTGATTCTACAAAAATGATCGTGGACAGATTGAACTGATTCTGCAAAAATGATCAAAGAAGGGTTGAACTGATTTCCAAAAAAAAAAAAAAAACAACTGTTTCTACAAAAATGATCAATGACATGTTGAATTTATTCTGCAAATATTGTCAATGACTGATTGAATTGATTCTGCAAAAATGGTCGAAGACGGGTTGAACTGATTCTGAAAAAATGGTTGAGGACGGGTTGCATTGATTTTAAAAAAATTATCGAGGATGGATTGAACTGATTCTGTAAAAATGGTCGAAGACAAATTGAATTGATTATAGTAATAAATGATACAAACTGATTCTGCATATAATTTCAAAACTGATTCTGCAGAAAAAATCGAGGATAAGTTAAGCTTATGGAACATATTAATTTTGTTGGAGTTGTAAGGGTTGTATTAACAATCTTAAAGCCTTAGGGGTATGTCTAGTATTTTAAAATATTGTTTCCATGTTTTTAGGCTGGATTTTAGTTGTTTTTATTTTTTTTCTCTCTCATTGATATATTTAAAAACTAATAGAGTTTATTGAAATATAATGAAAGTTTTTGTCTTTACATATAAAACTCTCTTTTATTAAACCACTTTAGCTTTTTTTTTATTATTATTTTTAATTTTGAGATAACCCAAGAAGGTTCCATACGTTACACCAGGAGGACGTATTTTATAGAGTTGTCTTTTTATGTACCTACAAAAGTATTAAAGAAATAAAGACTGAACATAATATCAGAAAATAAAAAATTCTATTGAATCTTGTAATTGGCTCAAAGCAGAATATCTAGATAGTCAACAAACTTTGTTTTTCAACGATCTAATGATATTTTTCTTTACTTGCAGGTGAGAAGTCTTAATTTTGAATCTTGGGGATGACGAATTCGATACCAAATTAGACTGCTTATTGTGTGGCTTAGCCAAACTCTCAATTTTTTTAGTGTAAAAATATCAATGTACTAAAAAAAAGAATTATTTCAGGCGACCTAACCCTGTAATTTTTTAACCAAAAATAAGAGAAAGAAAATAAAGGGATGATCTCTGATGGCCATGTGACGTGATGAGAGATAAAAACAAAGATGTATGAAACAAGCGATATGTGATTAACTAGACAGTGAGTCAATGACGGGTTTCTAAAAAATTTCTTGCTCTATTTGTAATATTTGCTATACTTTTCACTTTCATAACGTACGATCCATAGAGCTCAGCTGTGTCAATATTTTCTTGCCAAAAGATGAGTTTGATAAAAGCTATCAATTAATGTTGACAATTTGTGTGTCTATTTAAGATGTTAAAACGGTAAGTTTCATAATTTTTGAAGTTTTGAGTTAAGTGAGAGGCTTGGTCGAATTCTGAATCTATTGGTATGTATGTATTCCTATTATTCGTTAAAAAATAGAAAATTATGACAATAAAAAATAAAAACAAACTGTTTGGGATAAAACTTGAACTTTGAGTTAAAAAGGGGTTAGCCCAAAAGAAGGTCCAGAAGGAGGAAAAGTCCAAGGCCCAGCTGAAGCCCAGAAGAAAGAAGGAGCCTTTTTCCCGACCAAGTGCAGATCATTCAAACCACATGCTCACATACCTAGAGGTCAAGTGGTGTAGACCAGCCAGCTAATCAGCCTAAAAATACTTTACAATGGCAGTACAAGTAAAAAGTTGATGAGTCACTACCCTTTAGATGCATTTGGGCAAAATCAATACTGCAGGCAGCCAAGCCAAATCGTCTATAAAAGGAGGAAGAAAAATCAGATACAAGGACACTCAATCAAACAAACAAATACACAAACTATGCTCAAAACAGATTTGCATACGAAGCTGTAGTCAGCACCAAGCCTTCATCGATCAACCTTCACCAGAAAGCCTTTGTAAAAGCTCTGCTACCCTGTCTAAATCTTGTTGTAGTATCGATTCCCTCATGTAAACTCATCTTCCAATCTCCCTTTCTAGCACTCAAACCCTTTGTAAATCACAAAGAGAGCAAGTTGCAAGACGATCAGCCTTGTTCGACAAGGTGAAACCTTGCTTGACCTCCTTTGTTTTTGTCTTTCATTCATAAATCTAGTAATATGATGTTTATTTCCATTTGCATCCAAGTTATTTCTAGCCAGTTTATGATTAAAAGACTTCTAAGTTATAACCATTCGGGCAGACAAGATTAATCAATTAAAAGTCCTTAGTCTCAAGGCATAAAAAAACCCTATGTGGACTTAACCCATCCACGACAGTCCTTGATAACAAGAAGTCCGAAGTTACTTAGGGCGCAAGTAATTAGCCTATTTTCTAGTTTTACTTCTGTTATATCATGATTGCTACAAAACACTTGAGTATAGAATTAATTCTGATACGAAGCCTCAAAGCCTATATCTAAGGCCCGACAAAGGCACTTATCTGAGTTCTCTACGGGCTCGGGCGATTAAAGTATAACGATTGTGATACTTCTGCAATAATGAAACAACCAATATATGTTCAAGTATTTGGTTAGTTTTGACGGGAAACCTCAAGGCCTACACCTAAGGCCCCACAAATGCACCTTTCATAACTAACTTGGTCTCTCGGACACACACACACACACACACACATATATAATAAAACTTAACATCGGTTTTACATCTGTCATGCTAAAGATGGCAATGGCACGCCTGGGTACTGAAAGTTAATTTTGATTGTGAGTCTCAAGGCCTACATCTAAGGCCTTACAAAGGCACCTTTCAGAATTAACTCTGTCATTCTCTTACAGCCCACCAATAAGCAGAAGCCCGACATACGATATCAACCGGCGCCAACCTCCCGGGGAGCTGTGTGCTCGTTGGCCAGGAAACATCCCCATTGGATATTCCTCAAGACGAACATAGTTTTGGCACGCCCATTGGGACTCACTTTTTCAATCTCGCATGTCAATGAAGAAAAGCCATAAACCTTGCAGAAAGAGTACAAAGTACGAATCATCTCAACCTTCGCTACAAATGACAGAGCAATCAGGAAATCGTTCTTCTCCATCAGGACAAGTGGACCTGGAAAGCTGATAGGAGCATATTTATGCAACTTAGTTAGCTTGTTTCTTGGCATTTACTTAGTTTAATTCTAGTTAGTTTAGTACTTTAAGCTATTTTCGTGTGTTTGTAAGTTCAAATAACAAAGTTAGCAACAAAGTGCTATTTGGAGCATTTTGGAGCATTTTTGGGCCAAGATTGGATAGTGCAAGCATGGAGACATAAGGATGGACGTTTTTGAAGATTTGAAGGCTAGAAATCAGCATGTATGTGTGCAAGTGTGTTGACTTACAACTACAAACATTCATCCACTACACCAATTACATCCACTCATTACCAAACATCCACCCACTACACCCATTACATCCACTCATTATCAAACATTCACCACTACCACCTTAATTAGATGGTGATCCTCTCCCTAGCCTATAAATACATCCACCCTTCACCATAACAAGGGAGAAAAAATCCATCCAAAACACACACACATCATCTACACAATTCTCCACTCTTTGCCGCATTCCATACAACCTTCATCCAAACACATCCATTCATCTTCACATCCATTCCTCCATACAAACAAACCTTCAACCACTTACCAACACCTTGTGCCGTAGCAAAGGAAGGGAAGGAAAGTGCTTGGACGTGATTGCTGTCCAACTTGGATCGTTGGAGCGTTTAGGTGTTTTCTTTCTTTTGTTTCCAATGTTTAAATTCATTTTCTTTTGTTTTGTTGTGAATATGAGTGGCTAAACCCCTCTTGGCTAGGGGTGATTTCAAAGCCATGATTATGTGTGCAATATAATTTGATAAATTCCAGTTATGAACTCTTGAATCGTGAATGCAGTTGGCTTAACTATTTGATTGATAACTTATTTGTATTTGTTAATTAAGGGTCGGCACTTAATTGGCATGCATAAATCCGTTGCTAGAATATAAGGAAGGAAGTTTCACATAATCGTTACAAACTTATATTCACATGTAGTGAAGGTTGCTTATAAACGATCGCGTTAAGTTCAATTCCTAGCATGAGTGACATGATGTCATAGTTGCAAGTGCTTTGTCAATGCTTATGATTTTCATTAAACGTAATGATCTTTTATTGTATCTCTATTATGATGTCATGTAGGGAACTTTAGAAGAATGTTTTGGGTTGTCGAATGATGTCATCCAATCCAATAAAACAAAGAAAATCTGAGAGTTAACTAGTGATGTCACGGTTAATTTGGAGCATTGTCGTTCATAATTCAATGAAGTAGTAACTGGAAATCGAGTTATTTGCATACATGTCATGTGTGGAGAAAAAGGCTCTAGCTATCCCATCTATCATCTTATGTCTCAAATTTGTTTTACAATCTGTCTAGTTTTTCATACTTGTTTGTTTGTTTCAACTTCGTCCAAAACTCAATCCCCCTTTACTTTAATGTGTCTAATTAGTTAGAATCTGTTTTAATTTGTGTTTTTAAATGTTTTGATTCAAGTAAAAGTCAATTTTCGTCCAAAGTCATTCCTAGTGTCTAGTTTAAGTTTATTTAGTTGTTTTAAGCTGTTTTGAGTATTTTAAGTTTGCTTTGAGTCTTGTGAGTCTTGTTAAGTAATTTTAAGTTTAGTTTTATGTTTTTGAGTCAGTTTAGAGGTTATTAGCAAGCCCTCCTAATCCCCGGTCCAGAACGATCCCTACTTAGATTCTTTACTACAATTGATAAAAGAGGGTTAAATTTGTGTGGTAAGAAAAGCTGGTTTGGGAAGAAAAGCTGGGGTCATCATTTGTTACGAAAGAATAGGGAAATAGATCCCATGTTGCCCCAACACCTCCACGTCAATAATAGTATCAGAAGGATGACCAATTGATCATGATTAGGTCCTGAAATTGGTATTGGGAAGGGAAGCAGAAAAGAAAATAAAAAGGGGGGCAGGGAGTTGCCCGAAGATATAACATGGGATTTACAATGCAAATGGGGCCATGAGCAAGACAAGCAGAGGCAAAACACATGTTCATTTTGATAAAAGAAGGGTTACAAGTGATTCTAGTCTAACAAATTTACATCTTCACTCAGAGTAATTATTCGGGAATGATAAGTCTGCATGATTGTAAAAATTCTACCAGGTTTAGCCAGAACAGTATTGCTATTAGCAAGTTGAGATCTAGTGTGTTCTAGCTCTAAGTATGACTTCTTCACTTCTTCAATTTGATGTTTAAGGGTACCAAGAAGGGTTGTTTGCTCAGCCTTAAGAACAATAAGTTGTTCTTCCAACTTCTGGATTTCAAAAGTTACCATTCCAATCTTTTCTTTTGTCAGCAAGCCCTCATCCATTAACTGTTCGACCTGAGCAGAAGTACTCGATTCCTTCTCCCCGAAGCATTTTACACGATTGGCTTGTCTTTCAGCTCTCTGATGTTGATCCCTGAGAGCCCTCAAGTTCTCAAAGAAAGAGAAAAAGGAATCATGTTAGGTTTTGGATAACTGGTCGGCCTTGAAGAGCTCTATCGTAACCTTCTCTATGTCATGATGAGCCTTAAGGCTGAACGAAGCTGAGAAGTCTTTCTTCACCCAATCTTGGAAAGCTCGACATTGCTCTTGAAAGCCAGAAGGTTCAGAAGAACGCTTTGAAGATTTCAGCCTTGTTTTAAGTTGCCCGAATTCTTCAAAAAGTTCGGGCAAATCAGTAGTTGTTGAAAATGAAAAAGAAGGGGGAGGGGTTCATACTCCAGTTCTTCTGATGGAGTAGTAACCGCTGATGAGGC
This sequence comes from Malus sylvestris, assembly GCF_916048215.2. NCBI lineage: Eukaryota > Viridiplantae > Streptophyta > Magnoliopsida > Rosales > Rosaceae > Malus > Malus sylvestris. The sequence goes on from NC_062272.1 coordinate 17,331,322, forward strand.
GACTTCAGTCCCGGTCCTCTCAATTCCAGGGAATGAAATCTCTGTATCTCCAGAAGTTGAAGAAGGCCGGGGGAACTCCATTTTATACACCACACGTGGGGGAGACTTTCCCGAAGCCTCTCCTATGGCCTACTGCGAGAACCAAAGAAGACTAGATTAAGGCAAGAAAAACAGTTAAACAATTTAAAGTAGAAAGAAACTTTGGGAAGAAGAAATATGCCTGAATGGGCCCTGGGGTTTTAAAAGAAAGAGTATCAGCTCCTGTTTGAGGAGGAGAATCACTACCACCAATAAGGGAAGAAAAAGCTGTGCCCGAACCTTCACCAATGCCCTAAGAGCATCCAGGGATTACAACAATTGTTAGTAAACAAGTTATGAGAAGAGAACAGAAAGAAAAATATATCCATACCTGAGTGAGGGGAGAATAATAAGGTTCATTGGTAGTAGCTATTGGGCAAGGAAACACTTGCAAAATAGCTACCCTTGGGGTCACAGGAATTTCAGGGGCTACAGGTTCTTCAAGTGTTACCACTGATGGTCGTCGTGATTCATGTATTGGAGATGGCTGGAGGAAATGTAAATGGAAAGTTAATACGGGCACAGTGTATAGAAGTTCAATATTAAAACAACTGCTCACCAAACTGTTGTCTTCATTTACAAAATGCAACATAACTCCTGTTGCTGGATTAAATTGAGAAGATGAAGTTACATCCAGAGCAGAATGAGAACTAGAAGACTTTGGAGGGGAACCTTGGCTAGGAAAGGGGGCAGATACCCCAACCTGGATAAAAAGAAAAGAAGAAAAAAGTTCGGTCATTTGTTCCAGAGACCTCGGGCAGAAGAATCTTTTCTTCACTTACGGCCAAGCAATCATGTTCAAAGTTTAAAGAAAAGCAAGGGAGATCATGCAGATGAAAATACAAGCAAATACCTCACGTTCCCTGAGGATGGCCTTTTGCAGATCTTCAGCTCTTTAATGCATTTCAGTTCCTAGTGCACCTTCCCTAGGTGCGATAGTTGGTTTCTTAGAAGTATGAGGCCCTGATTTCATAGAGAGCCGTGACAATCAGATAAGGAAGAAGGGTGGCAGTCTGATTAAAGGAAAGCAAAAAACTTACTTGAAGACTTTTGCTTCGTTATGCCTGCCTTAGAAACTGGAGCTGAGGAGGCTGAAGACTTGGAAGCTTGGATAATCCTCACCCTCTTACTCCTTCTGGTGGGAGTTGGCCGTTTAGGTTTGGGTGGTGATGCAGGTTTAGATTCTGAGGTCTCGACCACAACTACTTTTCTCCGCTTAGGCGCCTTGATGTTTGCTTCGGGTACTTCTTCAGCGTCTGAATCTCCAAAAGATTCTGAAACATCTCCGCCTACTCTATCTTCTCACCTTTGAGCTTCTACTGCGGCTTCATGAAGAACTGCTGAATCATCCTCTGATTCAATGGATGCTGTTTCGACATCTACTTGAGCTGCATGATCAAGGAAAATAAGACTGAATAACTTTAACTTCAAAGGAAGACAGGTTCGAGCGGGGAAAGAAATACATATAAAAAGTAACCGGTTCTTCTGCTGAATCATTTCCTTCCAGTTTTCAAGTTCGCCTGAACTTGGGTATGACTTGAGGGAAAGTTGACAAAAGAGACGGTCGTGAGTTTCTCGCAAATCTCCTCCATCTTTCTTGGTCTATTTGGCTTCTCACCAGGTAGAGAAGAGTCAAGTACATTCGAAGTTCAGAACTATAGACTTTCTGGCAGCCTGATTCATAACTTCAAGACTTCGTCGGGCAGCTCGAAAGGTCACCTCTGAAAGGGATAGTAACCGGAAGGAAGTGCCACAATGGACAGAGTCAAAATGTCTCTTTGTTGAATACAACTGATGAATTTCTCCATGCAAAATGAGGTGGCATCTTCTCCGGGAGCGTCTTGGAATGCTTGATTAGAGAACCAATGATATTTCCTCAAAACTGAGGCGCCCCACTCTAGATATGATCAGGTTCTACAAACCTTGAAGAAATAAAAATAGGCAAAAGTAGAGTGATTTATGGGAGTAGCTTCAGCTAAGATTCGGGCAGGGGCTACACCTTCTGAGAATTCTAAGTTACTGGCCTGAAATTCTATGAAATACCATCGGAGCCATATTTGGATCATCCATATGGGTCCATTCAGATTGGTTTCAAATGGCTCACCTTGAGTCATTTCAAAGATGAGATGATAAAGATGAGAAAGAAGAAATGGACCTGCGGCTACATCATCAAAGTTATGAAGGGCTTCCACTAAGGGGATCCATTCAAGCTTCACCCCTTTAGATTTATTTGGGAAAACATGCTTGTTGAGCCAGTATAACAGGAAATACATATGTTCCTGATCTTTGTTAGCATGAGAGGAATCTGCACCAAAATTCTCATTGACAAAGGGGATGAATCCCTTGAAAGAAGTCCTGTAACTCTTAAAGGTTGCAGAGTTGTATTCCAATTAAAGAAAAGAGGCAGAGGAACCGAAGCTTTCAGCGATTGAAGAGGAAGAGGGAACCAGTCTTGGGTAACATCTACAATCCTGCCCGATGGTCTTAGCTCGAAGACTTGGGCCATATCTAGAACAGTCGGAGAAATGGGACCCATGCTAAAATCAAAAGTATTCGTGCCCGAATTCCAGAAAAGAAGAGAAGTAGCAAGCAGCTCGGGCTTGGGAACAATGGTAGTTTTTGAAAACATTATTAGTTCGTAAATACCATTGTTCATCCACTTCTTCTTGAAGATTGGCTCTAGTTCCTCAATCCACTGAGTCAAAGCTGGGTCGTTCATTAGGGGAAAGCCATGACGGTATGATGACCACTTAGCTGAAGAGATGCCCGACTTGGCTAAGAAAGGATTAGGGGCAAACCAGTTACCCCTGGGCATATTATTTTCTATCACAACAGGGACGCAAGAAATCCATGCATGACCCAACAATTGTACCCTATGGGCTTCAAAGAAAAGTTCAGAGCACAAACCTGCCCGAAGGCAATGCAATCTGTTGAGGAAGCAGCATAAGGTAGCGATGCCTTCACCAGATTTGTATGATAGCTGGACTTGGCCGGATCCTGAAGCCATTTGATAAGTTTGGAAGAGGCGTGATAAAAAGGTGACGAGGGCAGAAGATATGGAACAAAGAGGAGTCTGAAATTTGGAAGAAATAGAGTATATGGGAAGGTAGGAAATTCTAAAAAGGGGGATTTCGTATTAGGGATAATTGATGATTTATGGGTTAGTGAAAAGATTACAGGTAAGTGACGGTTGTTTTTTTAGAAGGGTGCAAGTCCCAAGTAAAGACATGGGTATGAAAGGCAGCTATTCAATCAATATTGGCGCCTGGAATTCCAGCCTGAATATTAATTGAAAGGGGCACTGTTTAGAATAAAACTTGAACTTTGTGTTAAAAAGGGGTTAGCCCAAAAGAAGGTCCAGAAGGAGGAAAAGTCCAAGGCCCAGCCAAAGCCCAGAAGAAAAAATGAGCCTTTTTCCCGACCAAGTGCAGATCATTCCAACCACCTGCTCACCTACCTAGAGGTCAAGTGGTGTAGACCAGCCAGCTAATTAGCCCAAAAGTACTTTACAATGGCAGTACAAGTAAAAAGTTGATGAGTCACTACTCTTTAGATGCATTCGGGAAAAATCAATACTGCAGGCAGCCAAGCCAAATCGTCTATAAAAGGAGGAAGAAAAATCAGAGACAAGGACACTCAATTAAACAAACAAATACACAAACTCTGCTCAAGCCAGATTTGCATACGAAGCTGTAGTCACCACTAAGCTTTCATCCTTTTCGGGATTAACCTTCACCAGAAAGCCTTTGTAAAAGCTCTGCTACCCTGTCTAAATATTGTTGTAGTATCGATTCCCTCATGTAAACTCATATTCCAATCTCCCTTTCTAACACTCAAACCTTTTGTAAATCACAAAGAGAGGAAGTTGCAAGACGATCAGCCTTGCCCGACCTCCTTTGTTTTTGTCTTTCATTCATAAATTTAGTAATATGATGTATATTTCCATCTGCATCCAAGTTATTTCTAGCCAGTTTATGATTAAAAGACTTCTAAGTTCTAACCATTTGGGCAGACAAGATTGATCAATTAAAAGTCCTTGGTCTCAAGGTATAAAAAAGAACCCTATGTGGACTTAACCTATCCACGACAGTCCTTGATAACAAGAAGTCCGAAGTTACTTGGGGCGCAAGTAATTAGCCTATTTTCTAGTTTTACTTCTGTTATATCATGATTGCTACAAAACACTTGAGTATAGAATTAATTCTGATACGAAGCCTCAAGGCGTATATGTAAGGCCCGACAAAGGCACCTATCTGAGTTCGTTCTGCTCTGCGGGCTCGGGCGATTAAAGTCTAACGGTTGTGATACTTTTGCAACAATGAAACAACCAATATATGTTCAAGTATTTGGTTAGTTTTGACGGGAAGCCTCAAGGCCTACACCTAAGGCCCCACAAAGGTACCTTTCATAACTAACTTGGTCTCTCGGACATATATATATAATAAAACTTAACATTGGTTTTACATCTGTCATGCTAAAGATGGCAGTGGCACGCCTGGGTACTGAAAGTTAATTTTGATTGCGAGCCTCAAGGTCTACACCTAAGGCCCTACAAAGGTACATTTCAGAATTAACTCTGTCATTCTCTTACAGCCCGCCAATAAGCAGAAGCCTGACAGACGATATCAACCGGCGCCAACCTCTCGGGGAGCTGTGTGCTCGTTGGCCAAGAAACATCCCCACTGGATATTCCTCAAGACGAACACAAACTTATTTGAAATTGTAAATTCTTTGGGTAGCAACCTTTTTCTTTTTCGATAAATAAAAAACAGAGAGAATTGAATGACCAACCTCTTTCATTGGACAAAAAATACTACTGAACTAGTAAGTCAGATATGGACCACTAATCTTGAAAGTTTTGCATATATCTGTTTGGTGGTTAGGATATGTTGTGACCAATTAAAATAGACTTAAATTCAGTCCGTTGTTTGTTGTGTCAAAATATGAGATGGACAAAACTTGACATGATGAGTTATGAATTCTCAATAGAGTGAGTTATCTAACCTATCTTTATACATGGATTACAAGTTCTTGTCAATCCAATCATATCCGTAAAACCTAATCTCATCCAACCCACCAAACAGGTCAATGTACAAAATAAAATAAAATATTCACAAGAGGCCTCAAGTTTGCGGAAGAGAAGATAACTTGCTTGTGAAGGTAGAAGCTAGAAACTCATGGAATGAACAATGGAGGAGAAGTATTTCGTCTTGGGTTCAGAGAAAATCGTTTAAACAGTTATTAGTAGGCTGTCGATCATTAGCCTACCAATAAGATCGTTGAAACATTTATAAACAATATGATCGTTAGCCTACCAGAAATATTCACATATCTGATATTCTCAATAAGACATGTTCGTTCAACTGATCATTCCACTATCGTATTAATTAATCTTTAAAATACTAAAAAAAAAAAAAAAACAAATCTTCTTTAACTTGTACTAAATGATAGCCCAATTATTATGAACTTGCAATTGGTTTATGGCATATTCAATGTTTTTCTTATTTGTTTATAATGTGAGCCACTGTATATGGACAATCCAGAATATCTAAACGAGTTGCTAAACCTTCCGGAATTTGTTTATAATAATTTGATGAAATGTGGAAATGAACTCCATTAGACGCAGGCGTAGTCAATTTGTCATGAGCGGATATGCTCGACTTCAAATCACTTTCCCTACGGTCAATTTGGTTTAGAGTATAATATTGTTTGTATTGAAAATATCTCTAAGGCACATTATAAGAAATGAGGATCGACCTCCTCCAACAAAGTAAGGACTGGAAGCACTTGACCAAATAGACATGGACAAATTCCTGTTTATAGTTGTGAATCCTATTTCAACCAAAATTACAATAGAGAAAAAGAACTAAGACGAATTGCGATGTTTCAGAAAATCCACAAGAACAACCATCGGAGACCTACAAGAATGCCTTTCTATAACATTTTTGAGCAATATAATCGATGCTATCCGTCACAACTCGCAACAATCAAGTTGTTTGTCGTTTGTCGGAAGGAGTGGCGTTATAACCTCTTCTATTAGGTCCATTACCAGGCAGGATTTGAGCCCTTCTGTTAAACAAGCTTCGAACCTATTCCTAATTCTCCGTAATAGTTCAGCTGTAACGAACATGCATTTGGCTTACAGAAAGTTCAAAGCAAAAACTCCAACTATTTGCACCTTCCTGCCTTCTGGTGTTGTTTTTGTTCCCAGCCAAAAAGGACATAATGACTACATTTGGAACTTAGAGGATCTAAATGCATACAACAATCACAACACCAACACAAAAGCATGTTCCCATTATCTAAAAACCGAATACAACATTTGCATGACAAGTGACAACCAACTGCAAGTAACTTCAACAAATAGTATATAGCTATACCACTAACATCAAAACACAATTGATCATCACAAGGACTGGATGATAAACTTACGAACATAATCAGAAACACAAATTAAATCAGCTGACTTGAAGTTTTATGGAATAAAGATGCAGAGTGATGTGGTGAGTCCCGCGAATATATTAACTGAGGAAGATAAAATATGTAGTTACTTTGCCTTACTTACTACAAAGTTAACCGCAGACCTCACTGTTCATGATCGACAACCACAACTACAAGTGAGCACCAACATGTTAGTAATAAAAATAAAATCAAGGTACCGAAAAATTGAAAATTAAATACACAAAGATGGTGTCAACAACGGCTGGAAATAACAGTAACTAGAAAGATCTAGTAATAAGTAGAAAATAGCGAAACAGATGTTGATATCAAAACCCGTCCTTTCCGCAATGCTTCAAATGCCATCCACTAGTAAACAAAATAGAAATGAAGCACCAAACGAACAATTGAGAGGACAAAAACTGTGTAATCACTGTTTATGATGGTAGACAAATTTAATGTACCTATAATGGGTAGACAAATAAAGACTAATCCAGTTTTACCCTTAATCATGATGGAAACAGGAATCTATCACAAAATGAATCCCTTACTGTTTGACTAACATCCCACTCACTTTACCCTTAATCATGTTGTCATTATCAATGCCACCAAAATGGTATACTACACCCCCACCCTCCTCCTCCGAATGGGAGCAGGTCTTTGAGTCCCACCCACCCACAAGAAGGAGAGGCCGGGGGAAGACTACTGGATGGATCTTGAAAAATAGACGATAAGCTTGATTTAAGCGTAAAATATTAATACAGAATGATATTTACTCGTGGTATCTAAAGACGATTTAGCTAGATCACATGCAGTGTTTCCTATTAAATCTTCCAAGGGACGCAATCTGAGTCATTACTAGAGATCTACTTAAAGAGTCAAGTAAAATTAGTTAGATGTGTGTTAAGTTTCTTATGTAAATAGATAGATTAGACAAGGATATAATTGTAATTGCAAGAGCAGTGTACTGTCTATATATACACTGCTGCATACTGTAAGATTATTACATTGAATCAATATATGAGAGATATTTAGAAACTGTGAGTCTTGGCTTTCTACATGGTACCATCGCCAAACCGCCTCACGGCCTCTCTTCGATCCTGCAATTTTCTTCTTCGCTCTTCCGCTCCTTTCTGATCGTCTTCTCCGACGTGATTGTTTGCGTCTGATTCAGATTCTTGATTTCTTTTTCTTGCATCTTGATGGCGTCTCCCTCTGATTCTTCTTCTCCAATTGAGTCGGTGCCTCCTTCAAACCCTAATTCTTCTTCCCCAAATCTCAATACCTCTCAGATGTATCATTCTCTCACGATTCAGAACATTGGCAGTATGGTTCCGATCAAGCTCCGGCGATCCAATTATCTGCCGTGGCGGGCCTTGTTTGCTCCGATTCTTCGTCGCTACAAGCTTCTAGGGATTGTTGATGGCACTGAGCCCTGTCCCTCTCCCTTTCTTCCAGATCGCTCCATCAATCCACATTTTGAGCAATGGTATGAGAAAGATCAGAATCTGCTTATCTGGTTCAATTCGACGCTTTCTGAGGAAATCATTCCGTTCACCGTCGGTGTTTCCTCCGCTCGTGATCTCTGGCTCAAACTTGAGCAGCGTTTTGGTGGTGTCTCGGATGCACACATTCATCAATTGCGTTCGAAGCTTCAAAATATTCAGAAAGGCTCTCAATCCATGGCTGACTATCTTCAACAAATCAAGGAGATCTCAGATTCTCTCACTGCCGCTGGTGCCTCTGTCACCGATCGTGATCTCATTGCTGCGACTCTTGCCGGTCTCACTGATGATTTTGAATCTTTCACTGATTCTATCTTACTTCGTCTTTCTTCTACCTCGTTGGATGAATTACATGGCTTGTTGCTCACTAAGGAGTTATCCATGGAGCGTCGCAAGAAATCTTCTTCTTCTGAGCCTTTTCATGCATTCTCTGTGCAAAGCCAAGCGCCTCTCCTTCCTACACCACCACCACACGCTCTGGTTGCTCCAAATCCTGGCGCATCACCACTTCAGAATTCTTTTCGGTATAATTCTACCAGAAGCTACACTCGTGGCTCTAACCGAGGATTTTCCCGTGGTTCTAATCGCAACTACAATCGTGGTTCCAATCGTGGTAATTTCAACTCTGGTTTCAATCGAGGATCTTATAATTCTGGATTCAATCGTCCTGCTTCTTCTTCAGGTCACAAAACTTCTTGTCAAATTTGTGGTTCTACCAGTCATGAAGCTCTTGATTGCTTCGACCGAATGAATCCAGAAATCTCAGGCAAGTTTTCTCCAGCTAAACTTGCTGCCATGTGTGCTCATTATACTGCAAAGTCCTCCAATTCTTGGCTCATCGACTCGGGTGCTACCTCTCACATTACAAATGATATATCCAATATCCAATCTCCTACTCCCTATCATGGTGAAGACAAGGTGTACATCGGAGATGGTAAAGGTCTGTCTATAGATCATATTGGCACATCTATTTTACATACTCATGCTCACTCTTTTAAACTGCACAATGTTCTTCATGTGCCTCAAATGCAGCATAGTCTTCTCTCTGCTTATCAGTTTATTAAAGATAATGATTGTTCTTTGACTCTTGATATTAATGGATCCTCTGTCAAGGATCGTTTTACGGGGAGGACGCTTTTGCGGGGCCAAGTTAAAGATGGATTCTTTCCGCTTCATGGTTCACCTGCTCTCTCCACTGTCTCTCATTCTCCTACTGCCCTTGTAAGTACTGCTGCTAATGTTCGCATATGGCACAGCAGACTTGGTCATCCATCTTCTGCTATTTTTCGTAAAGTTTTGTCTACCAATAAAGTTGTTGTCCATGGCACATCCTCTCTGGCCTTCTTCTGCAAAGATTGTGCTTTAGCAAAGAATCACAAGCTTCCTTTTGGTTCTCCTCAATCTGTATCTACTGCAAGTCTAGAACTGTTGCACTGTGATGTCTGGGGCCCATCTCCTGTTGTATCAGTGAGTGGCTATAGATATTACTTGCTTATTGTTGATGATTACAGCAAGTATAGCTGGTATTTTCCTTTAAAGTCCAAGTCCTCTGTATTTTCAACCTTTGTGGACTTCAAGTCCTATGTAGAGAACGCTATTGGTAATAAAATAAAGGTTGTTCGCTCTGATTCAGGGGGTGAGTTTACTAGTCATCAATTTCAGCATTTTCTTAAACTTCATGGCATTTTCCAACAATTTAGTTGTCCTCATACTCCTCAGCAGAATGGATGTGTTGAACGGAAACATCGTCATTTGGTTGAAACTGCTCGTACACTCTTGGTGCAATCTAAAGTGCCTCATAGGTTTTGGGTTGAAGCCTTTTCCACTGCTACTTATCTGATTAATCGACTTCCCCTTGGTGGTGTACTGCAATCCCCTTGGGAACTTCTCTTCGGCACTTCTCCAGATTATTCTCGGCTCAGAATTTTTGGTTGTTGTTGTTATCCATGGCTCAGACCTTATACTACATCCAAGTTGGCCAGCAGAAGTACATCCTGTGTTTTCCTTGGGTATAGTCTTCAACACAAGGGGTATCGTTGTCTTGATCCAGTCACACAACGTGTCTATATCTCTCGGCATGTCCTTTTTGATGAGACTACCTTTCCATTTCAGAGTATATCTTCTGCCTTTCCTGGTGCATCTCCTGTTCTTACTGATCCTTCTCCAGTGAATTCATCTGTCAATTTACAATTTACCATACCTGCTGCTCAATCTGGTTCCTCTACAGTCCCTCAAGTGCATCTTCCTGCACCTGTTGATGTTCCAGTACCTCAAGTAAATCTTCCAGTACCTGTTGATGTTTCAGTACCTCCAGAAGATCTTCCTGTTACTCATGAGTCTTCTTCCGTCCCTAATACCCATCCTATGATCACTAGGTCTAAAGCTGGTATCTCTAAACCCAAGGCCTACTCAGCCACCAAACACCCTTTACCTGATACGGTTGATATTATCCCCACTACTTATCTTCAGGCCTCTAAACATATCCATTGGAGGTCTGCTATGCAGGATGAAATCAATGCCCTGCAGTCCACTGGCACTTGGTCTCTCGTTCCTTTTACCTCCCAACAAAATATTGTTGGATGTAAGTGGGTGTTTCGGGTCAAGAAACATCCTGATGGCACTATAGATCGATACAAAGCTCGGCTTGTGGCCAAAGGATTTCATCAGCAAGCTGGTTTGGATTACAAGGAAACATTCAGTCCTGTTGCAAAACCAGTCACCATTCGCATTCTTCTCTCTCTTGCAGTTCAACATGACTGGTTTCTCAATCAATTGGATATCAGTAATGCTTTTCTGCACGGTGACCTTCAAGAAGATGTCTACATGCAGCAACCTCCTGGATTCAGTGATCCCACTTATCCCTATCATGTCTGCAAGCTTCGCAAATCCTTGTATGGCTTGAAGCAAGCCCCTCGGGCCTGGTTTGAAAAATTATTTGCAGTCCTTAAGTCCTTGGGCTTCCATCAATCTCAATCTGATGCTTCTTTATTTGTGCTCCAAGACGGTGTTCCTGTTATTGTCTTGGTGTATGTTGATGACATACTTGTCACAGGTCCTAATACTGCAGCTTGTCAACGTTTCATTCAGAAACTCAGTACTGTTTTCCCTGTGAAGGATTTAGGCCCCTTGCATTATTTTTTGGGTCTTGAGGTTCAGCGATCTGCTGATGGTCTTTTCTTACATCAAAGCAAGTATCTTTCTGACTTACTTCACAAGACCCGCATGGCTGGTGCTAAGCCATGTCTCACTCCTCTTGGCTCTCATAAACTTGATCACACCGGTCCATTGTTGCATGATCCCACAGAATACAGATCTATTGTCGGTGCATTGCAATACCTAACTTGGACACGACCTGATTTATCTTTTGCTGTCAATCAAGTCTGTCAATTTATGCATGCTCCCCGAGAACCCCATCTTCAAGCCGCCAAACGTATTCTCCGATTCCTCAAAGCCACTGTGAGTCATGGTTTGTGGTTCAAGAAAGGGACTGTTCATCTTACTGCCTATTCTGATGCTGATTGGGCTGGCTGCCCTTTTGATCGCCGATCTACTAGTGGCTATTGCATATTTCTGGGATCCAATCTTATTAGCTGGAGTGCTAAGAAGCAACCTACGGTTGCTCGTTCATCAACTGAAGCCGAATACAGATCGTTAGCGCACACCGCTGCTGAAATCACATGGATTTGTAAAGTGTTCAAAGATCTTGGCCTTCATCTTCCTCAAGTCCCTTCTCTCTGGTGTGACAATCTGTCTGCCATATCTCTTGCGTCTAATCCAGTCTTTCATGCTCGAACCAAGCATATTGAACTTGATTACCATTATATCCGAGAGTTGGTCCTTGCTAATCTTCTCAAAGTCCAGTATGTGTGTTCTCATGATCAGTTAGCTGATATTCATACTAAATCTCTGTCTAAATCCAGATTTCTGTATTTGCAATCCAAGCTTGCTCTTGGACCTTTCGATGCCTCCAAGTTCAGCTTGAGGGGGTGTAAAGAGTCAAGTAAAATTAGTTAGATGTGTGTTAAGTTTCTTATGTAAATAGATAGATTAGACAAGGATATAATTGTAATTGCAAGAGCAGTGTACTGTCTATATATACACTGCTGCATACTGTAAGATTATTACATTGAATCAATATATGAGAGATATTTAGAAACTGTGAGTCTTGGCTTTCTACACTACTTCTGTTTTTCTGACAACCCTGGATGTATATCCTGATAGTATAGTCAGCCACCCAACTTCTAAGGAAGCAGAAAATTTGAGAAGATTTGTAAGCCCAAGTAGGCCCAATAAGCCTTCAGACCTTACCCATGTGTACTATGTTTCAAATTTTTAACAGTCATGTTACAAGAAACTTTGGTTTTAATATTGTTTATCGTATGTTATGTTATTACCAAGTCAGATGAATTCTTGCCCAAGTCCCCCTTCAGTTTTGGAAGAAAAAAAAAACCAGAAAGTCTTCATGGAACTAGCAAGTAGAAATAAACTTCATCAGGTTTTCTTAGAGCATCTCTAATGCAATCACTATATAAAGACAAACACTGTATAAAATTAGTATAAAACAAATATAGGGACAAAATAAATCTCCAATGGGTCGGAAAGAAAGTCCCTAAAATATAGCAACTCACCGGATACTTAGTGTATAAACCAACATATAGAGGCTATATAGATACTGTCATACTGATATGGTGGCTCTCTTGGACAATTAAAGTGGTAAAGCTGGTTCACCAGGTTAAATGCTGTTGTGCAGCATGAACTCCAAAAGGATTTTAGCATGAAGAAAGGGAAATTTTGGACCATAAGGTAGAATATCATTTTCACTCAAAAATTATATCAGGTTAAAGTATATAATCTATGGTTTAGAAAATATTTTAAATGTCTACAGTATAAAATTAAATGACTATTAATCTAAACTGAAACATAAAATTTTTTATTTACTTAAATCAAATTATTTAAACTAAGTATCGAGTTAGTGTTTTGTTGATTAGGTATAAAATTATTGTATTTCTTTTAATCTCTCATAATTAATAAAACACTCATTGTCAATCAAAACCCTATGAAATTATCCTATTCTTGGTTATAATATATTTGTTATTTTGGTATAATTTTAATACTTTGCGGTATATTTTAATTATAGGACATGCAAAACTATCTTGGGCATAAAGTGATGAAACGGAGGAATTTTTGAGTAATTCCAATTGGAGCCAGTCGTGTGTCCTTCAGGATAATCATATCAAAGTTCCATGTTTTTATTCCAAATCGTTTGAACGTGGTGAATTAATTAGGGCCCAGCGTAGTGCCGACATATTGACGTTCTAGGCTTAATTTTTTTGAGCATGAAGATGGCATTTTTTGGAGTTGGTTCCTTCTACAAAGTTGAAGAAGACAACCTAAGCTTTAAAACATAACCTTTTGAGCCAGATTTGGTGTTGATATGGTCATAAAACGTGTTGACTCTGTGGCTGTCCAGATTACCCGATTTGAATAAGGTTCTGTCTCCTAGTTTCAATGGTGTTTTATATCTTTTATTCTTAATAGTAATTCTCCCTTTTATTATAATTGTGTGTAATAATCCTCTTTTGGTGATGCAGTGAAATGCACTGCTAACTTTTGTATCGAGCAGACTTTGGCTGAGAAAAACACACTCTGGGCTTTGAGTTCTAAAACCTGAAGATAAGGTTATGCAAATAATTGTGAAGTTCTAGATATTGTGAACCAGGTTCGGCAGCCTCAACTATATCAGTAAGAATATATGTTCATCGAATCGATATCAAACTGTACAAACAAAAATACTCAAAAAGGATGAGTGTCTTAATCATTCAACTGGTTTGGCAGTCTGAATGTAATATGGGAGTAACCAATCATTGAACACCACACTTGACTGAGAATGTTGATGAAGTAATCTATTTTGACGAAAGAATCAAAGACCCTTTGCTAGTTGAGACTTAAGATAAATAGCCAGCCATAGACTCAAAGAAAATCTTGTCCATCCAGTTGGTCAAGGCTCTTAAGGAAAACTAACTCCATAGCTCTAACCCCATGTATCCAATCGGTCTGTTGCCTATAGAAAGCCCTGTTATCTAGTCAGTCGTCGTCTTTCGGTTGTCAACTGAACCCATATATGCCGTAGAAATTTTGTGATAACCGTTAGTAAGAATTTTCTCAAAAGGGTGAAAGAGTATCCCATAAAGCATTGATTTGTATGTTGAGTTGAAAGGTCATTTTCTTGTTCACGATCTATTCTATTTATAGGAATGGTTTATAGCATTGTGACTCCTTAGTATTATCTTTAATTTTCTCATAAATCTTTCTCCCACCAAAACTCTATCACCACTGAATCTCACCCTCTTGGACTCGGACTAGGATTCTAAACCTAGTCTTATTATGTGATCGATGTACTTTATCCAGAAACCAATCTTGATCCTCATACAAACCTACTTCTTCAAGGACTCGACTACATTAGAAACTAATCATGATCCTTAAATATTCCTACTTCATTTAAGACTCGACCATATCAACATTATACTATTAGGCCGAAATTCACAGCCTCCTTTTTGGGCCTTCTACCAACTTGGCCCAAACCAAGATTTCAGGCCCAAACACCTTCCTCATATCAAGCTTCTTGCCCGTCTTGGCGCACTGGTCGTAGGGCATGATCAAGTAGTGGTAGGCGACGTAGAAGCCGGAGAGGTTGTTCGCCGGGGTTTTGGCGTCGTTGGTGCTGATATATATCTGTCAGTACGACGCCGTATTTGCCAAAGATGTCGTACAATCTCCTTGCTAGAGATGTTGAAGGGGAGGTTGTGGACGAACAAGACACAGTTGACTTCTGGGGGCAGACGGGTGGTGCCCCGTTGGACCGACATATTTAGTAACGCCAACTTTGATTCTCTATCTATTCTATGTGGGAAAGGAACTCCAACTGGGAATATGATTCCTCTCCTTACAAGTAGAGAATACGTAATACCCTTAAACTGTAATATTAATTGAGTAAAAGTCAACGAAGAGTCGATCTCTCAGAAGTTCAGGGGGTGATTATTTTCGATAGAATAGAACGGTCAACGGCCTGTTTGTGCTATCACCCTCATCATTCATGCCGAGTCAAACCTTTTTTGTTTATATCCCGACTGATAACAATTTATTATAGTTTATAGGTTAAAGGCTAATACATCCAAGTTTATAGGTTAAAGGCTAATACGTCCAAGTTATCCAATTTATTTCGCGTACAAATAACAATTTATTATATGTTGATACTGCATTTGCAATTTGCAGGAAAGAGTTCATGGCCAGAGCTAGTGGGGACTAGAGGAGAGGAGGCGGTAGCGATTATAATCAAAGAGAATCCATCGGTCAGAGCCCACACCATATATCTGTACACCATGTATCCACCATCGTTCTGCGCTCTCACCCAAGACCTCCGTTTTAACAGGATTCTCATCTTCATTGATCAACGATGTCTTGTTGCTCTACCACCCAAGATAGGATAACAATATCTCCAGGGCTTTAATTAAGTTGAGATTGCAAGCAGCAAAGAAAATAATTGAACGCTCTGCAGCTTGTGCTGTGTATTTGTTAATTTTGTTATTCTAAATGTCAATCATCGATTAAAACTCTCTGAAAATCAATGGCTTGGACTATCTTCTTTTCGACCCTTTTTTGTCGAACAACTCATTTTACGACTATCAATGGCGAGGTGGTGGGGCTGTGCGTTGGTGATCTGATGCCGGAAAGGAACTGAGTGCAGCTTAGCTAGGTTGCATGGACACTGACACGGATACGGCGACGACGTGCGACACAGCAAAACTCAAAAAATAAGAACACGAACACAGTTAGAACATGGCGATTAAAATGTAACAAATATTATTACTTCGTGTTCATAATACAACAAAGTACTCGTGTGCATCAAATTCATTCATCATACATAATAATTAAAACAAAAACATAATAATTAATAAAACACATGATTCGAGTCTCAATGATTTGGAAACACAAGATTAGGTAGAGTTTGGAGAGAAAGAGAACTGAAGAGGACTAGAGTCGGGAGCAGAGAGCCTAGAGGCGCCATGAAGAAAACAACAGATACCCTTACCTTACTTGTCTATACGAGGAGATTTTAATCACTTTTTTTCTTTGTTGCCCACCGGATGTTTTAGCATAACGGGCCGTAGAAAAAGCGCAAAAGCACACTCCCTTTCCTTGATAACAGACCCAACGCTAAAAAATAAATTTAAGTTAAGGGGTCAGGAAGTTGTAGGTTTAGAGGTTTTGTTATTTATAAAACTGCTCCAAAATATTTTTTTTATATTTGCAAAAATGCCCTTGTAGTGTCTTGACCGTGTCCGTGTCTAGACTCCAAGGCTTCATCAATGTTGTTTTTGGTTTTTAACTATCAAACTAAACCCAAATGATAACATGACAGAAATAATAGGCAAACGAAACTGGTAACAACCCGAAGCAAATTAAATCACAAAGGAATGAACATGCTTTGAACCTCACATACGAATGAACAAACAAACGAACAACAAAATATGAAAGTATTAACATTAGTAAATAAACAAGAATACCAAAATGGCTACAAAACTTGTAAGACTACATCATTATTATCTAATAATTTTTCGAGTTAAAAAGCACCTATTTATAGAGAAAACTAAAACAAACCCTAATACTTTTAATGGGCAAGAAAACCTAATGCTAGGAAAAATAACTAATATAATGAGGATAATGTTAGGGAGACCAAATTTTTAAAGAAGACTAAGGGCTCGTTTGGAAGTGCTTTTAAAATAGATGAACTTTTGATGAAATGTTTTTGAGGCTAGTCCTTAATAAAAATGCAAGTGAAATCTTAAAAATCACTTTAAGTATTTTCTACAAGAAGCACCAATTATTATGTTCTTCTTGTAAAGCTTTTGGAAACCAAACATATTTTCTCCAATAGCGTTTTTAGTCATATTAAAAGCGCTTCCAAACGAGCTATAAATATCATTGTCGAATTTTTTCAAACACATTTTTTAGCCCGTGTATCAGTGTTAAGGTTACTGTCGCAAATTTTGTGTTTAGTATGTTTGTGGGGAGATTTATTTATTTAAGTAAAATGATATTGAGAGAGTGAAGATTTGGACTAAGCCACTAATGGATCATCCAACACAGTTATCGAATTTTGTCATCCATGTAAGATTTGAGTTTAAAAATTTTTATTTAGTAGAAAGTACGTAATACTACTAAATCATAGTGCTAATTGAGTAAAAGTCAACGTCTCTCTACTCCATAAGAGATTGTTATTCGAAAGAAAAGAAACGGTCAACGGCCTGTTTGTGCTCTCACCTGCATTATTCATGCCAGGTCAAACCTTATAGTTTATATCCCAATTAATAAAAAACTATAGTTTTATAGGCTAAAGGTAGTATAACCCCTTACAAATACCCATCTGCTCCATCAAAACTCTTTACCAGATCATATGCACAAAGTGATATATCATCATATCAACTATCAAGATGGCAAGTCGCAGATGTTCTATTGATAGCACATACAGACATGATGACCAGATCAACTGGATAATTGTGTGTATTTTAATTGATTAATTATATTGTGTAATTTGTATTAATATATATATATGTTGTTATTGCATTTGCACTTTGCAGGAAAGAGTTCATGGCCGGAGCTAGTGGGGACTAGAGGAGAGGAGGCAGTAACCATTATTATGAAAGAAAATCCATCGGTCAGAGCCTACACCATGAACCTGTACAACTCCTCTATCTCCTAACAACTCTGTTATGACAAGATTCGAGTCTTCATTGATCAACGAGGTCTTGTCGCTCTACCACCCAAGATAGAATAACATACACACACACACACACACACACACTTGAAGGATTCTGATTACTATATCTCCAGGGCTTTAAATAAGTTGAGAATGCAAGCACCAAAGAAATTGAACGCTGTGCAACTTGTGCTGTGTATATATTATTTCTGTTATTCTAAATGGTAATCTTCGATTAAAACTCTCTACAAATCAATGGCTACAAATATTTTCTTTTTGAATTTTTGTCAAACAACTAATTTCATTAAAAATACACTAAAACAAAGTGAGAAAAGTCCAAAGACAATCTACAACACTAGAGTAAAAGTGCAGCCCAATTAAGGAAAACAAGGAAGCAACACCAAAAGTGAGGCCATAACAATCCTTAAAGAAAACCCTAGACCTAGAAATGTAAACTAACCTCCTCCACCAAAATAGCCCCACCACCATTGCAAAGTCGCCATCACTGGGTAGAAGAACCAATGAACTGAAGGATAAACGAAAAATAGGGGTGCAAGCTACCCGCGCTAAGTCCCATAATCCTACCAGATACTGCACTTAAGCAACCATCAAAACCCAAAGCACACCTCCAACGGAAACCTAGGAAGGAAGAACCCAAGGAGACGAATAGTCGAAACAAATGGACAGCAGTTAAGAACAACAATTAAGAAAGAAAAGGCTTGAATCCTTAACATGAAACAAGGTCTATCATTGATGGAGACAAAGCTCAAGAAAAATGAGACAAGCTCAGACCAAATTACCAAAAAACAAGGGCCAAAGATAAAGAAAAGGAAGAACGAGGTGGGAATTAGGAAGGGCCGGCGACTAAAGCTAGGATTGGAATTCTGTGTTCTTGGCTTTGGGCGAGAGAGAGGGGGTGTTGAAGCTAGGTTTTTTTATCTACTTTTTTCTCTTTGTTCTGTATATGCTTCTAAAAGTATGATTCAAGTCCTTATTAGAGAGAATAAATTTTGTAAATTAAATGATGTGGTTGTTGATAATTAGATTATTACTTAAGTATTGAGTAACGCGCTTTTTTCTTATTGACATGACATCATTTAATTTTTAAATTTAATTTAAAATTTTTGTCTCTCTAACTTACCAATTGTAATTAATAGCAGCAATTGATATTATTTAGAATCTAGTTCAACATGATTGGATTACAACCAAAAAATTCTTTTGCAAAGTCAAAAGGTCAAATAGCGAATGTATAAAGGTGTTTCAGGTCGAGTCTTTCACACCAAATTAAACAAATAGAGCATTAGAGATATTTTTGCACTAGGAGGAGGAGGGTTGACGTTGATTGCCAGGATCAATGGCACCATTGCAAAATTTGTGTTGCATATCCATTTGAACTAAGCTACCCCACAAGTTATCCAAAATTAGGTAACAAAATTGCTATCTATGCGAGTTGAATCTAAAATCTCCCACTAACAAACAAGAATACCACTAAACCTAGTGCTTTTTTTGAGCAAAAGTCAATGAAGGGTTGATGCCTCGAAAGTCTAAGAGTGATTATTTTTCCTTTGATACAATGATACTGGGAGAGGGAAAGAGGGGGTGTTAGCCTAACCGACACAATGGGCCAATCATTACGTTTTAAACTTTTTATTCATATATAGTTTGAACTTGAGACTTTCTATTTATAAGTAAAGAGGAACACTACTAGATTTTAGCACTAGTGGTGTGGTGATTGTTTTTCAATGTGATAGAAATTGTCAACGACTAGTTAATAGAGCTCTCGCCCTCTACATAAAATCGCTTGTAAACAAAGACTTATGTGGCAAACATCTATTGAGCATATGATACACTTTTTGAGCACTTGGCAAACACATATTGGACAAGTAATGTCACTAAAATTATGTCTTTGACTACTAGAGAACTTCTCCTTAATAAGGGTAAAATTGTAAATAGACGAGTTTGTCATAAGCTTGTTATAACCAAGGTATAAAATATCGATGATATCGGAAATATCGGTAGTCCAAAAATACGGAAATATCGATGGAAATATTGGGATATTATCGATATTGATAAAAATTGAATAAAAACCACGGAAATTGTAAGAAAAACTTGGAAATTTTTATTGAAACTTCGCAGGATGTTTATTTAGTCAATTATCTGTTAGTTTATCACAAAAAATTGGAAGGAAATGCATTGCATGATGGATTTAACTGATTTAAGTTGATTATATAGCGAGCTGGCAAACATTGTGAGTGTAGAAAATATGTAGTAATTAATGAAAGAAGTTTAAACACACTATAATCATTTATATATAATGAATTAGTACAATATTTTACACTTTATACATTGCATGGTAAGATACATGAGTGACTTAGTACCACATAGAGTTCCTATGAGGTTCAAAATGTTCACCTTTGTGTTTTTTAAAATATAGAAATTTATCCTAGATAATAAATATTAGCTTGCAAGCCTTGCAGACATCTTAATGATCATATAAATATTACAGGCTGAATATATAATCACAAACACATCTGTAGCGAGTTGGATAAGGCCCAGGTACGTGGTTGACAAAGGTAGGGTTCGAATATAATCTGCTTGCTTAGTAAAAAAAAACAAAATATTATCTAAATAATTTATAATTTATATAACACACCCATATATATATATATATATATATATATATATATATATAATATCCTAAACTTTTAAAAATATAAATGGATGGCCTTCATTATTAAAAGTTAAAACCATCAGAGGTGCACGTCATCTCTTTCACGTCACCTGTCCACCTCATAATTACAAGTTACAACCATCAGAGCCCATGGTTTTGTTTGTTTAAGTCTCCCGTCCACTACCCGTCCACCTTGGGTGGTATGTTAAAGTCTCTCTCTCTTTCCCTCTCTCTCTCTCTCCCTGCACCGTCTTCTCCCTCATCTTCACAGATGCGCTTCTCTCTGCACCATATCCTCCCTCATCTTCACAGACGCGCTGCAGAAATTCATCGGCAACACTCTCTCTTCCCTCATCTTCACAGAGACAAGCTAAACCTCGTTTTTCTCTCCCTTTCTCTCGGTGCAGCTAGGACAGTGGAACCCAGGAACTCTCTGGCGAGTTCTCTTGATCCTTCTCCGGTTAGGTAAGCCCTCAATTCATCTTGGATGTTGTGTGGTGTGGTTGAGAATCGAGATATACTAAGTTTTTTCTGGTTTTTTAACAAGGTTTTAGAAGGAGATCGACCCGGGGGAAGGCACACCAGCTCCGGCGAGGCCGTGAGTGTCGACGAACTTTCCGAACACCTCCGACCGTTTCACGGCAAACGAAAGTTATAAAAACATTCCTCTCGTCTTCTATTTCATTTTGATACCTAGATCAGAGTCTATGGTGCTCTTTTACAGTCGGCCGGAGCTGTAGACGCTCCGGTGTTCTTCTCCGATTTGCACAGATCCAAAATTTCACAATATTATCGGTAATATCGTGATATTTTGACGAAAACTCCTTGGATACCTATTAAAATATCGATAAAGCAAAAAATCGATAATATCGGCGAAATATCGCCGATATTATCAGCATTTAAGACATCGGTTATAACAACCCTTGTGATTAGCTAATGTTTAGTTAGATAATGATGTAATTAGTTGATAACACAAGTGGGTGTGTCATTAGTGTATATACTCCAAAGATGTAATCTTATTGTTTAAGAAATGAAAGTATATAATTTCTATCATGGCACCTATCGCCTAAGTCTCACGACCCTCGATCTTTCTCTCTCTCTTTGCTTCCTGCTTCTTGCGTTTCTTCTCACTTCGAAGCTCAAAACCCTAGGTTTTTCAGCCATAACGACCTCATGCTCTGTTTCCTCTAAATCTGAATCTCCTATTCTCCTAATTTTTCATCATCCTCGCTAATTTTGTCAATCACGATCCAGAATATTGGATCTTTGGTTCCGATTAAGCTCACAACGACGAACTATCTCACCTGGAGTGCATTGTTCGCTCCAATCTTTCACTGATACAATCTCACCGGTATCATTGATAGCACGATGCTTGCTCCGTCGAAGTTTCTTCTTGATTCCTCTAGTAATCACACATCTACTCTAACTCCTTAATATATTACGTGGTTAGAGAATGATCAGAATATTTTGATATGGATTAATTTTCCGCTCTCAGATGCTTTTATTCCATACACTATTGGTGTTAATTTGTTTCGTGAGCTATGGTTGAAACTAGAATCACGTCTTGCAACTGCATCGCAATCGCACATTCACAAGCTTCATTCTCATCTTCGTACCTGTTGAGCTATATATTTTCACAAATAAAATATATTAGCAAGTCTTATTAAAAAAAGTGAGACTTAAGAGAAAAATTAAAAAAAATTAAAATAGCAAAATATATTCTACACCCGCACATATGTGGACTATGACAAGTTTGATGAAGTTTTTTTCATCTACGTGGCAACCAAGTACAGAGATCATGTGTGTCTAGAACTCTCCAAAAACCCCCCACGTTCTCCACTCAAGTGATGGCTTTCTCTCAGCACCTCCACACCCCCAGGAAAATAGCATCCCACTAGCTTCAACTGCCATGTCCACCTTCTCGCCTATAAAAAGCCATCAAACCAAAGCAAAGGGGAGGACACAAAAAAAAAAGAGGGAGACGCTGCAGAAATTGAAGCACACGGAGGACGAAAGAAAATGAGGGAGACTCTGCAGATATTGAGATGAAAGAGGAGAGCAACGAAGGAAAGATACAGAAACGCTGCAGAGATTGTGGGGCACTAAGAGAGATCAAACGAGAAGAGAAATAGAAGAATACAAAGGAGGGGTGGACGACAAAAAGGAAAGGCAAGGACTCAAAAGGTATAAATCCATTATTAATTTTTTGGGTTAATCTTTCCTTTGTATTTCGTTGTTATTTCTTTGCTTTGTAGAAAAAGAAACACTCTGCTTCTTCATCCTCTCCCAAGTCACGGCATCCATCTAGAAAATAAAGTCGTAGGCCTCTGGAAATCTGCCACCTTCCTTTCTCCATCAGTGAAGAAACTTGTAGCACCATCGCAGACGTTAAAAGGAAGCCCAAAAGGACGTTGCAGCCATGCCATGACCTCTCTACCCATCAAGCTCTTCTATGCCGAGAAGAAAAGGGAGTGGTCCGTGCCACTGAAGTTAGTCCCATGAATTTCTTCGGGTTGGTCTAAACCATCCCGTGAAGTTCCAACCAAGTCTAAATGCTCTTTGCATTGCAGCAAACAGCTCTAAAGTTGCACTTTAAAATAGATTGCAGAAGCTCAAAAGCTCCCTGTGAAGTTCATGCACCCGAGACTAGGAAAGTTCAAAGTCTTCAAAGAGGGGAAGGAAAAAAGGCTTGCTGACAAAGTTGGAATAAGCTCGGGACAAATGGGTATAAAGTCCCATGTTAAGTAGGATTGAAAAGAAGGAAAAAAAGGGGCTACTTTGAACAGAACTCTTGTGGGATAAATCTCGTGAAGGAATCAGTGGAAATTATTTGTTCCAAGCACAATTCTCCATGAATTTGTCAAAAGAAAGAAAAGTTGCAAAGGAAAAGGAAAAAATGAGTTTAAAACTCAAAGGGAAGAGAAGAGCTTCAACCAAAAATACAAAGAGGTTTCTATCACATCGAAAAATCGTGGATGTGGTCTTCTTTTCAGAACATAAAAGTCCTATGTGGACCTGAAACAGTTCAAGGCTGTCCCAAGTTCACAGAAATGGAAAATACTTACTTCCCATATTAATTGGAAAAGACACTCACGTGGCATTGGAGGTTTAAAGTTGAAAAGTCCAAATAAAAAAGCCTTGTTCTCTCTCTCTCTCTCTCTCTCTCTCTCTCTCTCTCTCTCATTCAAAGCCTTTCCTTATTTTCTTTGCCCCTGCAAGGCGCCAAAAGCAAATTGGTTCTGCTAGGCACGTGAATTTATATTAGAACAAGTGAGCAACAAAAAGAGGCATCCAATGCCTACTACTAGAAACTTGGTTAATCACGTGGCCTTCAAACTTTAGTCATAATTGACTAGTCATTTTTTTTTTTTTTTGCTGCAGAACAACTCTCCAAATTAAATGGGAAAGATCATGTGGAGATCAATGGAACTATGTGATTTTATGTGGTCACAAAGGAAAAAATTTCTTGATGGTGATTTAACTTATGCCATTTCCAATTGGATCTCATCCTCCTCAAAACCACCAAGTAGACACACAGCAAGGACAAAAGCAAGTAAAAAAAAAGGTAGAGGAGAAAATCAGGGGAACTTAGAGTCGGAAAAGGCGTCTATAAAAAATGGTGCTTTGCCTTGTTTTATTACACAATGTGAAAAGAAAAGACTTGATGTGCCACTATGTTGCCCAGTTAGTGTCAGGCATGAAGACAAGATGGAATGGGTTTCAAGACAAAGTGAATGAAGGCAAATAAAAGAAAGAAAGGTTGCTCATCACGTGGGAAGTATGGTCTCACCCTAAATGCACTAAGCTTTGATTATTAAAGGAAAGGGCGTGGGTCATACTTGGCAAAAACCATCAATTCATTTTTGTCAGTCATCATCTTTTGGGCACCTTTCTTTTGCCAAAGTCTGAACACAAATTCAAATCAAATACTTTATGAACTACGCCAGTTTGATTCCGTTAAGGATACGTAGGTAGTCTAATATCAAATTATAGACGCAACCGTGAAATCAAGACGAATCCCTGGTTTATATAAACTAAATTCACTTATGTTACTTTGACCAAGTAATTACAAATTCTACGAAGAGTAAAAAAAGAAGGGAGCCGGTTCAAATTATGAATGACACGAAGCTGCTTCAAATAGTACAAAGCCGTTTCAAATTACAAATGGCACGAAGCCACATCAAATTTCAAATGGCATGAAGCCGCGTCAAATCCCAAAAGGCATGAAGCTGAAGAAAATCTCAAATGGCATGCAGCCGAATTAAAAGCTCCAATGGTTTAAAGTCTTCGCTTGCATGAGCTAAAACTGCACAATGCATTAAACGCTCCAATGACTTAAAGTCCTCGCTCCGCACAAGCTAAAACTGCACAAGGCATCAAATGCTCCTGGCCCGCAAGAGCTAAAACTGCATAAGGCACTATTGCTCCTCGCCTGCATAAGCTAAAACTGCACAAGGCATCAAATTCTCCTCACCTACATGAGCTAAAACTGCACAAGGCATCAAAAGTCCCAAGTAACTCAAATGCTCCTCGCCCGCATGATCTAAAACTGCACAAAGCATCAAATCCAAACAAGTACCAAATACATGAACTACAAGTGACTTGATCCCTCAAGAGGGTACGTAGGCAATCTAGGGTTCGACCTAGGTGCAGTCACAAAATCAAACGAACATCAAAATCCTCAAGTTACATTTTATTCGAATTGAAATCAAAGGGTATTCCTTTCCCAAAAGAAGGGTTGTAATTAATAGGCACGTAGCCTAGAATGAGTCGAACTCGAATTAATAAAACCCTCTTCGGAAAAATGAATGAGGGAGAAATTGTGTCGAGTAAATTATTTGTTTACATATTATGTACAATTTTTCCTTAACAGTACCATCACGAAGGGTGATTCCACAGTTGCGGTCTGTCTTTAACAAATTAAAGAAATTGCTGATGCCCTAGCCAATGCTGGTGCTCTGATCGAAGACTCTGAGTTGATTTATGTGATTCTACACGGTTTACCATCTGAGTATGAATCGTTTATTGATGCCATTCAGTTTCAACTTGGTTCCACCACCATTGATGAACTTCATGGACTTATTTTGAGTAAGGAACTTCAGCTAACTGCTCGCAAGAAAGTCTCTCCACCAGCACCAATTCAAGCTTTCAATTCTTCTATTGGTCTTCTTCCAACTCTAACTAGTGATTTTGGTTCACAGACATTCTACTTAGAGTGAATCATATCTAAATTTCTATTGTTCTTCACATCGTGGCAATTTTTCTAATCCGAGACCTTACAACAATCGTGGAACTCAAAAGAACTATCAAAGCTTTCAGGGCAATCCAAGATTTCATTGAGGCAATCAGGGAAATTACAGAAATAATCAAGGTTCTCGTTTTAACTCTAACAATTCTACCAGAAAGATTTACTGCCAAATTTGTTCATAAATGGATCATGAAGTTGCAGATTGTCCACAACGCATGAATCCACATTTTGGCACCAATAATTCTCAGAATGCATAAAATGCAACTACCACTCCTACATGGCTACTTGACTCTGGTGCTAGTTCGCACATGACCAACTCCTACACCAATTTGCAAAATCCTAGGTCATACAATGAACCTAAACAAGTATATATCGGTGATGGCAAAGGTTTGCCTTTACTTAACTTTGGTTCATTTACACTTAATACTGCATCTTATTGCTTTGATCTAAAAATGTGTTTGTACCATATTTAGGGTCTCCGTATTTAGACCTCGTATAAATACTCGAGGGACTCAAATGTAATTATGTAATAAATGAAGAGGCAAATATGTAATAAGTAAGGAGCCCTTATTCTATAAAAGGACTCCTCACTCTCCTCATTAAGAGAGGTCAAGGTTTAGGCCATGGGAAGAGAGAAAACATCTCAGAGAGGGCAAACGCAGAAAATAGGCTAGAGAGCACACTGCCTCTAGCCTTCTTGTATATTCACCATTCAGAGTGAAACAATATCAACATCAGTGTGGACGTAGCCCAAACATTGGGGTGACCCACAATACATTTTGTGTTCTTTACTTTCTTGCAGATTCACGGTCGGATTTATGTTGTTCCAAGACCCCTCCGGTTTTGTGCATCAACATTTGGCGCCGTCTGTGGGAAACGACACAAAAAGCTATGTCGGTTCTCTTTCATTTTTTTTCATCAAACCTCCACCGTGAATCTGCAGAAACCCAAAACCTCCCTCATTGGGCTGTTCCAAGAAAACCTTCGCATATCTCTCTCTCATCAGCCACTTTCCTTCTCTAGAAAATCCGAAATGAGCTCCCATTTGTTTACTTCTCACGCTGACTCCGACAACAACCACCTGGTAGATGCTAGCAACCGCGACCACCACCTCTCCTTTGTCTCATTTCCTCGGCCACCCTCTCGCAACTCATTCTTCCCTTGCAGACTTTGAATCTCGGCAGTGATGTCGGCGCCGTCTCTAGCGACCAACTCCATGTCACCTCCTTCTTCTTCACTTGCAACTAAACGCCACTTCACCAACTCCTCCTATGACCAACGCCACCGCGCCAATTCTTTCTTCAACGACCGACGACACCACACCTTCTCCGACTCTTTCTACAAGGCCTCCACCAAAGTCGTCGATGTCTTGACCACCATTGCCATCCCCGTCGAGCTCATGGACCATGATTCGCTTATCAAGTCTGCAAGCACATCGCTCAACAGCAAGGTGGTGAGCCAGTACTCGACTTTGGTGGACCTAAGGGATATCAGGATCGTGAAGAAGCTTGGAGGAACCGTGGACTAGACTGAGACGGTGAAATGACTTGTTTTCATCTAAGACTTGGGCGGTAATGGAAAAGTACGCTGCTGATGTGGCAGACTGCGTGATGCAGAAGGCCAAGAAGACGTGCAGGGACCTCCGTCAGGATGTTAAGATGGAGACGAAAGTAGAGAATGTAGATCTGAGGGATATCATTTGCCAGATGGCAGAGCAGCTTTGTGCTGACCTGGTGGTCGTGGGAAGCCATGGTTACGGCGGCATCAAAAGTTTCGTCCTCAACGATCCGCTCTCAGTCCTCGACTCTTGGAACTACGAAGATGAAACCCCATGTTCCTGGACTGGCGTCACATGCACCCAGCTGGGAAGCCCAAGTACCCCAGACATGTTCAGAGTCACCAGCTTAGTCCTCCCCAACAGCCAGCTGTTGGGTTCAGTCTCACCCGAGCTGGGTTCACTCAAACACTTTCAAAAACTCGACCTTTCCAACAATTTATTCAATGGGTATCTGCCTGTCGCCCTTTTCAATGCCTCGGAGCTTCAGTTTCTCTCTCTCTGCCAACCCTTGCAGTTTTGAAAAGTTGCAAGAAATGAAGTGGAAAACAAAAGTAAAAGCAGAAAGCAAAAGCAAAAAAAAAACAAAAAAGAAGGGGTGTCGACCACCAAAGAAGATGCGAACTTTATTATCACCACTTGCAACTGTCGACGACCAACTTCTGAAACAACTTTCATCATGAACCTGCCCATTTTCTGAAAAAGCCAGGAACAAGATAAGATTCTTCTTCTTTTTTATTATGTTATTAGTTTATTATTATTTTGATAAGATTCTTTTCTTATTCTATTATTATTATTCATATTACCTGCCACTTAAAAAAATTGTCTGCCATGTGTGTGTCTATATATATATTTTCTAATAACCTACATATTTAGGCAATACCTAATATATTATTGATTTATGCAACATGTCATTTACCACACGACTGGATAAATTATTTATTTATAAAAGGCACATAATACAATATTTTGCCTTGACAAACTTTGTCAATTTGATTTATTCATAATACAGTCATATTTATGCTGCCATTTATTGTCAGGAATTATTGAGCAACTAGCTCCACTGATCAACATTGTTGCTGATTAAAGAAGTCTATCAACCTATAGACAGATGAGCCACGTGCTCATAGTGATCTCTTGTCTGACCGGACACCCACTTTGCTCGAACATTCGCTTATTGGGACACCTATATACCAGCGGTTTTTTTGAATGATGTGATTTACTTTTCTTCTCTTTTGGAGACATCTGTATAACCCCACCAGAAGGTAATCATAAATAAATAAAGAAGGCAGCATGCCAAAAAAAAAGGGCAAAATGTCCGCAAGCCCAAAATAGTGGGATGGAATGTTATGTGGAAGTCGAAAGCCCATATGCCCAAAATAGCCAGGCCCTATGGCTTCAAACTCCAATCTTCATCCCTCCACTTAAGGTTCACCCTCTATTATCACCAACCAGATGATCAAAAGTACGACAAGGTACTCCAAAATTATTCGGTAGCATGCCGCTATTATCACCAACTAGGTGATCAAAAGTACGTCCAGTACTCCAAAATTATTCAGCAGTCTGCCGTTACTATCACTAACCAGGTGATCAAAAGTACAACTCGTCATCCAAAAAATCATACATGAGCATCATTCATGACAATCACCATCATACATGAGCATCACTCATATCAATCATACATAAACATTCATGAGCATTACTCATGTCAACATTCATGAGCATCACTCATGTCAACATCCATGAGCATCACTTATGTCAATCAACATAAACATTCATGAGCATCACTTATGTCAATCAGCTTTGAAAGCTTCATTTACAGAGCTCTAGCTTCGAAAGCTTCATTTATAGAGCTCTAGCTTCGAAAGCTTCATTTATAGAGCTCCAGCTTCGAAAGCTTCATTTACAGAGCTTCAGCTTCGAAAGCTTCATTTACATCTCCAGCTTCGAAAGCTTCATTTACAAAAGCTCCAGCTTCGAAAGCTTCATTTACAAAGCTTCGACTTCAAAGCTTCATTTACAAAAGGTCCAGCTTCAAAGCTTCATTTTCAAAGCTTCACCTACAAAGCTTCACCTACAAAGCTTCAGTGCATGGTATACAAAGACCACCTCCGAACAACCGTCACTTCGGCCCATACATGGATTGAATTTGAAGTCTCCTGCCAACAAACTCTATTGACTGAAGACTTGGGGGATTACACTATGTACCATATATTGGGCTTCCGCAACTGGGCCTCGTGAAAAATACTTGGGGGACTTAGCCCATTATTTATATACTGAGGAGCGAACCCTTATTCTATAAAAGGGACTCCCTCACTTTCATTAGAGAGCACCCATTATTCATGTATTAAGGAACGAACCCTTATTTTATAAAAAGGATTCCCTCACCTTCATTAAAGAGAGACTGTTAGCCCATCACTTATGTATTAAGGAGCAAACTCTTATTCTATAAAAGGGACTCCCTCACCATCATTAGAGAGCATTGCCGCCTACTGAGCAACCGCATCGCCGCGAGCATCAACTCTAGTCCATCATTTATGTATTGAGGAGCGAGCCCTTATTTTATAAAAGAAACTCCCACACCTTCAACGCCACAAGCCGAGCCAACCAAGGCAACATAAGCCATAAGCCGAGTAGCCTCGCAACATGTGCTACTTCTAGTTGAGCATCATTTCACATTAAGCACCGTTTCATATTGAGTATAAGTTCTAAACGACATCTAGTTACTTCAGCCCACACATGGACTGAATTTCAAGTCTCTAGCCAAAAGACTCTTTTGACTGAAGACTTAGGGAACTACTGTTTGTACCATATTTATGGCCTCCATATTTAGACCTCGTATAAATACTCGGGGGACTCAAATGTAATTATGTAATAAATGAAGGGGCAAATATGTAATAAGTGAGGAGCCCTTATTCTATAAAAGGACTCATCACTCTCCAAATTAGGAGAGGTCAAGGTTTAGGCCATGGGAAGAGAGAAAATATCTCAGAGAGGGAAAATGCATAAAATAGACTAGAGAGCACACTGTCTCTAGTATTCTTGTATATTCACCATTCAGAGTGAAACAATATCAACATCAGTGTGGACGTAGCCTAAACATTGGGGTGAACCACGATACATTTTGTGTTTTTTACTTTCTTGCATATTCACGGTCTGATTTACGTTGTTCCAAGACCCTTCCGGTTTTGTGCATCAACAAAATGTATTGCATGTTCCTCATCTTAAGCAAGATTTGATTTCTGCAAATCGGTTCATCCTTGATAATTGGTGCTCTATTCATTTGTATCATTTTCCTTCATTATGAAGGATCTGTCTTCAGAGAAAACGCTCTTTAAAGGTCATGTGAGAGCTGGATTTTATCTTTTTCATGTATATCCATTTACTAGCACTCAACAGACATTTACAACATATACTAAAGCTTTACAGGATACTTGGCATCAACGATTGGGCCATTTTGCATTCAAAATACTAAATAAGCTAGCATCTAAGTCCTGTATTTCAGTTTCAAGTTCTTTACATAAAGTTGTGTGCTCTAGGAAAATGTTCAAAGTTGTCTTTTGCTTTTGTATCTTGTACATCTAGTAAGCCTCTTGAGCTTCTGCACACAGATGTATAGGGTCCTGCACCACTTCTCTCTGTCAATGGGTATCGATATTACATCATATTTGTTGATGACTACAAAATATACCTGGTTCTTTCCTCTTAAATCCAAGTCTGATCTCTTTGATACTTTTGTGCACTTCAAAGTTTTGGTTGAAAATTTGCTCAGTTCTAAGATTGTGACTTTAAGATCTGATTCTGGTGGGGAATTTCTGAGTTCCAAATTTCTCAATCATCTTAAATTGCATGGCATTTCACACCAATTTAGCTACTCTCACACACCAGAACAAAATGGTTGTGCTGAGCGCAAGCATAGGTATCTAGTTGAACCTGCTAGAACTCTTTTAGCAGCCTCTAAGGTTCCTCACTCTTATTGGGATGAAGTATTTGCCACATCCATCTATCCCATTAACAAGATGCCAACAACTACCAAATCTTCTCCTTTGGAATTATTATTTGGTAAAGCTCCAGATTATACATCTCTGAAAATATTTAGGTGTAGATGTTTTCCATGGTTGAATCCTTATACAACGTCCAAGCTTGATCCAAAAAGCAAGGAATGCATCTTCTTGGGTTATAGTTTGAACCACAAAGGCTATAAGTGTTTTGATCCTCTCACTGGTTGATTATACTTCTCGAGGCATGTGATTTTTAATGAAGCTACCTTTCCTTTTGGTCAAAATGATCTCTTTCAACAATCTCAGTCTAGTTCCAGTTCTTCTACATTGCAGTATAATAACATCATTCCCAATACCTTAACTTTTCCCTCTATCTCTCATTCACCTAACCCAACTCCTCAATCTACATCTTCATCACTACCAATTTCAACTTTAGTTCCTAATCCTGCTTCTGTCTCGGGTACAATTGCTCCACTTCAATTACCTATAAACACTCATCCAATGCAAACTAGATCAAAATCTGGTATTTTTAAACCCAAGCCTCTTATGGCAACCAAACACCCCTTACCTTCTGATATATCTCCTGATTATACACCAACAACTTATCTTCAGGCCTCCAAATTCCCTCATTGGAGAAAAGCAATGCAGGAGGAATTTAATGTTCTCATTCAAACTGGCACTTGGCCTTTAATCCCTGCCACTTCTTCTCAAAACTTAGTTGGTGCAAATGGGTTTTTTCAGATTAAACATAAAATTGATGGTACCATTGACAGGTACAAAGCCAGGCTTGTTGCCAAAGGCTTTCATCAGCAACAAGGATTGGATTACACTGAGACTTTTAGTGTAGTTGCTAAGCATGTCACCATTAGGCTTTTTCTCACCTTGGTTGTTAAGTTTGATCAGTTTCTAAATCAACTTAATGTAAGTAATGCATTCTTGCATGGCCACTTAACTGAATCTATGTTCATGATATAACCACCTAGGTTTGAAGATCTTACCAAGCCTTATCATGTCTGTCAGTTACACAAATCTTTCTATGAGTTAAAGCAAGCCCCCAAGGCTTGGTATGACAAGTTGACCACTACCTTAAAGTCACTTGGTTTCTCAAGTTCACATAATGATTACTCTTTATTTGTTAAGAAAGATCCAACCTTGGTTTTCATATTGGTGTATGTTGATGACATTATTGTCACTGGTCCTAATGCTTAACTATGTCAAGAAATCATTTCTCAACTCAGTGGTTTATTTCCTGTTAAGGATCTTGGTCCACTTCCTTACTTTCTTGGTATTAAAGTTCATAGAACATCCTCTGGCATATTTCTGCCTCAAAATAAGTACATTTTAGATCTCTTTACCAAAGCTCATGCTTGTGTTACAACTCACAGCACACCTAAGTTGGATCATGAGTCTCCTATGTTTGCTAATCCTGCAAAATATAGGTCTTTAGTTGGTGGACTCCAATATTTAACCTAGACCAGGCCAAATCTATCATTTGCAGTGAAGTTGGTGTGCCAATTCATGCAACATCCAAGACAATCTAATTTTTAGGCAGTCAAGCATATTCTTAAATATCTCATGGGCACACTGTCTCTTGGTTTATGGTTTCCAAAGTGTTCTAAGCCTCTCACTCTCACTGCTTTCTGAGTTGTAGACTGGGCAGAATGTAGCATTGATCGTTGATTTACTTGTGGGTTTTGCATCTACTTAGGAGACTCCTTTATCAGCTGGAGTTTAAAGACACAACCAATTATGGCTCGCTCGTCCACATAAGTTGAATACAGATCACTTGCCAACACTGCAGCATTATTAACATGGATCTGCAAGCTTTTGGTTGATGTTGGACTTGTTCTTCCTTCTTCTCCACAACTTTGGTGTGACAATATTTCTGCCATTTCTTTGGCCAGAAATCCAATTTTTCATGCAAGAACCAAGTATGTGGAACTTGATTACCACAACATCAGAGAACAAACTTTCTCTTAGGTTCCCTCAGTTCAATTTGAAGGGGGATAATAAGGGTAAAATTGTAAATAGATGAGTTTGTTATAAGGTTGTTATAACAACCTTTATGATTAGCTAATGTTTAGTTAGATAATGATGTAATTAGTTGATATCACAAGTGGTGTCATTAGTGTATATACTCCAAAAATGTAATCTTATTGTTTAAGAAATGAAAGTATAACATTTATATCACTCCTCATCACTCCCAAAATGCAGTATATGTAGTCAAACCATATAGTTTATATCCCCAATTGATTAAAAATCATTGTTTATATCCCCGCCCGCTAGACAATAGTCCAACTGCTAAGGGCAAAATCATTCAAGTTCTTCAACCTAATATCCCCATTCAAATACCCATTTGCTCCCACAAACTCTTTACGAGATCATGTACATATAGTGATCATCATTTCAAGATGGCAAGTAGCGGATCATATTCTTATCGTGAGTAACTTGTGGGTCTATCCTTTGCCAATAACCTCTTCATCACAGTTTCCCAAGATCTCGTTTGGTGTTTAATATTGATTTGGACAAGATATATCACTAGAATCAGCATTGTTTGGTGTTTAACATTGAATTGGATAAAGACATATCACTAGATTCAAGTATGCTGAAGGAAGAAAAAATGTCCAACTTCTAAATTGGGAGAGAGAGAGCTAGCTTAGGGGGTGTGAGGAGGCTTAGGGTTTGTGAGGGTGAGGAGACCCTTTTATAGAATAAGGGCTCTTCCCCTAATTACATATTTGCCCCTTCCTTTATTACATAATTACATTTAAGTCCCTCAAGTATTTATACGAGGTCTAAATATGAGGCCCTAAATATGGTATAAACAGTAGTTCCCCAAGTCTTCAGTCAAGAGAGTCTTTTGGTTGGAGACTTGAAATTCAGTCCATGTGTGAGCCGAAGTAACTAGGTGCTGTCTTGAACTGATGCTTGATATGAGGCAGTGCTCAATCTGAAATGACGCTCAACTAGAAGTAGCACATGCTGCTCGGCTACTCGGCTTGTGGCTTATGTTGCCTTGGTTGGCTCGGCTTGCGGCGTTTGAAGGTAAGGGAGTCCCTTTTATAGAATAAGGGCTCGCTCCTCAATACATGAATGATGGGCTAGAGTTGATGTTGCTCTAATGATGGTGAGATAATCCATTTTATAAAATAAGGGTTCGCTTCTCAATACATAAGTGATGAGTTAGGAGTGATGCTCGCGGCGAGGCGGTTGCTCAGTTAGCGGCGTTGCTTTCTAATGATGGTGAGGGAGTCCCTTTTATAAAATAAGGGCTCGCTCCTCAGTACATGAATAATGGGTGCTCTCTAATGAAAGTGAGAGAGTCCATTTTATAGAATAAGGGCTCGCTCCTCAATACATAAGTAATGGGCTAAGTCCCCCAAGTATTTTTCATAAGGCCCAGTTGAGGCCCAATATATGGTGTATAATGTAGTCCCCCAAGTCTTCGGTCAACAGAGTCTGTTGGCTGGAGACTTAAAATTGAATCCATGTATGGGCCAAAATGGCAGTTGTTCGAATGTGGTATTTGTATACTCTGCACTGAAGCTTTGTAAGTGAAGCTTTGCAAGTGAAGCTTTGAAGCTAGAGCTCTGTATATGACGCTTTTGAAGTTAGAGCTCTGTAAATGAAGCTTTTGAAGCTGATTGACATGAGTGATGCTCATGAATGTTTAACATGAGTGATGTTCATGAATGTTGACATGAATGATGGTCATGAATGTTTATGTATGATTGTCATGAATGTTGACATGAATGATGGTCATGAATGTTTATGTATGATTGTCATGAGTGATGTTCATGAATGTTTATGTATGAATGACATGAGTAATGCTTTGGAGTACTAGTCGTACTTTTGATCACCTGGTTGGTGGCATGAATGGCTAGTTGCCAAATTAGAGTATGGGTTGTACATCTCATCACTTGGTTGGTGGTAATAGCGGCAAGTTGCCGAATAATTTTGGAGTACTTGGCGTACTTTTGGTCACCTGGTTGGTGGTAATAGTGGCGGGTTGCCGAATAATTGTGGAGTACTGGGCGTACTTTTGATGACCTGGTTGGTGCTATTTCGGGCTTATGGGCTTTCGCCCTCCACAACATGCCAGCCCATTTGTTTTGGGCTTTGGCGTTTTTTTTATTTATTTTTATTTTTATATTTACCCTCTGATGGGGTTTATACATATTTCCATCTGATGGGGTTTATACAGATGTCTCCGAAAGATAAAAATAATTTACATCATTCTGGTGGGGTGTTTATTCCTCCCTTTTGTTTTTTTTTTGCTTTCTCTTTTTTGCTTTGTTCCTCACTGCTTTTCTGCTTTTCTTGATTATGGGGTCCTCCGACTCGAGCACGTTCTCACCATTTTCGTTGTCGGTGGTGTTACCCTGCTCATTCAAAACTTGACCAGACAACAAAATATGTGACTCAATCTCCCATAATGGGAAAGCATCAGAAAGATCATAAAATGCTTGGGGTCGGACACGTAATGATGATAACAGAAATGGAGTCCTGTCCATGAGTGGGACACGTAATGATGATGAAGTAAAAAAAAAAAAAAAGAGATAATCTTATCTCAGTGGCAAGTCCATCATTCTGTCATCTGTAAAGGTCAAGGTCTCATCTTTTTCAAATTCTTTTGCAGAGGTTGTTTTTCAAAGAGCATCTGCTCATGCTCCGGTATGTAGCTCTGCTTATGCTCCTGTATGTAAACAGTGATTGGCTTCACTCTTTGAGAAAGTGCATACGCAACCTTGTTCGCAACAAACTCATTGGATTCATCCAAAATAAGTCTTCTTTCGGAATGACCCAGAATGACCCAAGGAACTTCGAGATTAACTAGCATCTCAGCACTAACTTCATCAATGAAGGCACCACCCTTCTTGACCCAGCAATTTTGTGCCATGACATGGAAATCGGGCCTCATCAAATTCTTCGCTACTGGAATAAACCCATATGGTGGGCTAACGTATGTTGACGATCTTCTTCACCTCATCGAAGGTTCCGTTGCATTTCTAGTTGCCGCTGGTGAAGAACTTCCTGCACATCTTTTCTCGATAATCTTGAAAACACACAACGGATAATGTAAAAACTGTGTTGTGAGCCTTCGGATTTTTGGGGTCCTCCAGTCGTCGT
The DNA here is from genome assembly GCF_916048215.2 of Malus sylvestris. Lineage (NCBI taxonomy): Eukaryota > Viridiplantae > Streptophyta > Magnoliopsida > Rosales > Rosaceae > Malus > Malus sylvestris. The sequence continues at coordinate 17,367,705 of NC_062272.1, forward strand.
CCGCTGGCCAAGATTTTTGCTGCTTGGCGGAGGCGGAGCCAGTTCCGTCATTGACTTTTCCTGCTGCCTCTCCTCTTCTAGTGTCGGGACCTTCCAAACTCTCCAAACCCATCAGCCCAAAATCTATCTCAGTAATCAGTCATGGGGTTTTGAGGCAGCGTCGGGGGCGCATCCTCCTCACGCAACGCTTGAGCGGTTAGCCGCGGTACCTGGGGAAATGGAGAGCCTAGAGTCAGGTCGACGAAACCGTTCTTGCACTCGTGGCGGACGATATCTGGGAGATTCACCACGGTTTCAATGGAAAAGCATTTGTTGCAGCGGTAGCACCAGTACTCCGTAGTCTCCGTCTCGACTTCTGACGCAGATCGCCGTCGCGGCGGCGTCTGGGATGGAGTTTTCGCCATAGGGTTTCTGTTTGGAATTAGAGGTCTGATACGGCTGAAAAAGATCCACTGAGATGGGAAAGATCGTTGGAGATTCCAAGACCCCTCGGCGGCGAACTCACGGGATGGCTAGATAGTTTCAACTGTCTTCTTGGATGCCTCGACGGCGTCGTCCAGGACGCAAGATCAGGATGCTGACCAGGTGGGTCATGCGAGGAAAATTGAGAGCCTAGAGAAATGAACTGATGAGGCTTGTTGTTTTAGCATTGGGCTTGTGGGCCTGGGCACGATGATGAACCCACCAGAGTTTTGGTTTTGATCTCCCTCCTCATCAGTAACAAACCACTTTGAGTTCTGAGAGATTTTCTTCCACATCTTCTCTTTTCATGAACCTCACAGAAACAGGTGAGAATTGGAACTTGATGAGCTGGGTTGATTTCAACGATGATATGGAAGGAGCGTAGATTTTGATCCCAAGTTTCTAAAGATTCACGGCGGAGGTGAAAAATTGAGAGAGAACTGACATAGTTTTTCGTGTCGATTCCCACAGACGGCGCCAAATGTTGATGCACAAAACCGGAGGTCTTGGAATAACATAAATTCGACCGTGAATCTGCATGTAATGTAAGTAACACAAGATGTATCGTGGTTCACCCCAATGTTGGGCTACGTCCACACTGATTGTATTATATTTCTATGTTGAAGAGGGAGAGAGAGAGAGCTTAGAGGTTAGGGGGTGTGAGGAGGCTTAGGGTTTGTAAGGGTGAGGAGACCCTTTTATAGAATAAGGGCTCCTCCCCTAATTACATATTTGCCCTTTCCTTTATTACATAATTACATTTAAGTCCCTCGAGTATTTATACGAGGTCTAAATATGAGGCCCTAAATATGGTATAAACAAACATTGAATTGGATAAAGACATATCACTAGATTCAAGTATGCTGAAGGAAGAAAAAATGTCCAACTTCTAAATTTTGTCTAAGTTGGGTAGAAGATAAATTCGTCATTAAGAAGCTTCTCCATCTCAGTCCTTCTCTGCAAGGATTGGAATGGAAACTTTTCCTTCATGAGAAATCCATCTTCTACATAACTTAAGACAAAATTTGAAAGTTGACATATCTCTTCATTCAACACATGTGAATCTAATAAGTTTTAGAATTCAACCAAGTTCTATCCAATCCTCGACACCAGACGATGCCTTTATAGCTCTTTAGGGGAACATGTTTATGCAATGCAAGATGGTTTAAACTTTTAATTGTTTCTTCTGTTAATTGTGGAAACATATTCAATCTAGGCAACAAATAAGCACACTACTCATTGTCATGAATATTAATGACATTTAACAATACAAAGCTGCCAAACTTATGAAACATGAATAAGTAGACAGAAATTGCAGAACTTTCAGATTTGGGATTCTATTCTACAGAAATAGCTGCTGTCTGAAAAGCGGAACAATACAAGCATAATTATTCAACCTTGTACAAAAAGCAGTAAATTAAAATATGTTCCAAGCTTCTTCATAGAGGACTCGGTACTTCAGATTAATTAAATGGAATCATGGCTTAACCAGCTTCACTCTTTGCCATCAGCTGCACAAAGAGAGCCCAGTTGAACTGGCGCTTGGGTTCCCACTACTTTTGATGACCCGTAACCTGACTGGTTACTGCCTTGAGCCTTCTCTTTCTCCAGTTGTTCCTTTATCCAAAAGTAGGTAATTCTCAGTCCGTCCTGTAAAAATCAAGTTAATTAGCACACACGAGATCAGTATGTGAGCGTTTCTGAAGACAATTCGATCAAGAAACAAGTCGCTCCTTGTAAGTATACCATTAACTTCATGGTATTCTCCTTAATCAGAGTGTTGTCCGAGTTTCGACCTCGAACACCCTCAGGGCCAGGAATGTGATGGATTGGGAGCTTCTTGTCCTCAAAGCTTAGGATTATCTCAGCCATTTCATTCATGCTAACCATCTCATCACTTCCAATATTGACCGGTTCCCGGAAGTCGGACTTTGTCAATCTGAATGTGTGGAAGTTGAATGTCAAATCAATGTATATCTTTTCAAAATCCAACTTATTGGTTTTTCAAATGAAGCTTAAAAAGTAAAAACACTTATCCAACATTTAGTGGTACAAACTGTGTTATATGCATCAATTAGTGAGGCAAAGATGCCTGTAAAGTTGCTGGCACTCGTGCATAAGCCACAAAACTATTTAGAATAAGAGCGGGACAGCATTCGAAAGAGCCTTAAAGGATTTTCAACATTGCAATTTTCCTAGTAAATTAATAGTTAAACCCCTAGATGTGAAACAAAAGTAACAGAATCACCAGTACCGCAAAAGATTGCATCTGAGCAAGATAAATATATATTTGAAGGCAGTTTTACCTCAGGACACCTTCTACGCATTCATCAATGAAGGTGAAGGACCGAGTTTGCAGTCCATCACCCCACATCTCAAACTTATCAGTGGAAGTAAGGCTTTTTCTGCAGAAGGCAGCAGGAGCCTTCTCTCTACCACCAGCGAAACAAAGGACAAACAATATGCAACAATGAATATGTCAAAATACATAAATATATGTGTGCAGAAGTGTGCCCGTGCCCGTGTATTGTGTATCAAGTCATGACAGAATTCACAAGTGTAGGCTGACCTTTCCAAGTTCCAAGGGGTCCATAAATGTTGTGGAAACGCCCAATTCGACACTCAAATACCAAAATCCTTATTATAGTGCCTGCATAATTCTTCAGTCATGAGCTTTTCCAAGCCATAAGCATCTTGAGGCTATTACACAAACAACGGGATTGAAAAATGATGTCAACAGATTTCAAAATTAATGTATATAGATGCAAAAGCATTCAGCTGCGGAAGAAATCTCTGCAGGCCAAGCATCAGACTCCTCCAAGATCACATTAGTATCCAACTGTTTAGTTCCAGGGTAAATACAAACACTGAACGCGAAAAAGAACTTGCAAAACATGATGAGAATTCAACAATCAGATGGGTCAGAAGAAAATTTTTGATCCGACACATATCTCTATATATATAGAAGTTTTGATCCGACACAACTTTACATACATGAAGAAAAATTTAACCTCCTTGAGACTTTTTCACTTTAAGACTTTCAATAGTTGTCATCAAAGTCTAGTTTAGTTTGCTTTCTCATATAATCACATGTGTGATATTCACGCTATATTTTACAACACTAACCTAGTTCTTTGTCTGTTTTTATTTTTTTATTTTATTTTATTTTATATATATATATATATATATAGTTTAAACTAGTAAGTTACACAAGTGATCGAAGGGTTACAAACTTACATGGGTTCAAATGATGTGCTATTGGCAAACGGCCATTTACCACAGTGCTGGAAAGGAGTTAAACTTTTGCAATGACGGTTACAATTTAACATCTAAACTAACAAAATATATCGTTGGACAAAAAAACAATTATGTGGTATTGAGGTGGCAGCTGATCATTGGAAATACAGAAGTTACTGCTGATTGGATAACCGCAATGAATTCCATCCCAAGAACCTCTCTTATCCTCACCATCCCTAACGACCTTACCAACCACTTGGCGCCATTTTCTTCAGAAGAACTGAAAAAGCAAAGAGGTAGCTCAGCAAACGACGATGCTCCTCGCAACACCCGGCCATTGCCTCTTTCCGCTTCGCCGCATCCACAAACCCTACTCACTAAGCAGAACTCGGACGACTCGGTTCTGCTGCAGGGCAAGTCTGAATCTGATCACGAACTCTGACTCGTTCGAGGTGGGTCGACTTATTGGGAGCTATGGCTTCATGAACATCACTAGGTATCATTTTTTCAAAACTGGTTAACTTTCTGTTTGGTTTACAAGAAAATTAAAGGGAGAAAATAATAATGAATTAGATTTCTTGTGGGTAATTTTTCCCTCATTGAACAATTAGAAGGAAGGTTAGGCTTTCGATTCGTTTGAATTTGTAAGTGATTCTGTTACTTAGTGTTTGGTAGCTAAGAAAATGGAGAAGATGAACTATTTCTAATTCTACATGGTTTTTTTATTCCTTGGTTTATACTTTATATATATTTTTTTCCTCTGTTTTATTTGATGTGAATTAATTTTGGCATCAATTTAATGGAAGAACATGTTCGTGTTTCTTTTTTGCTTGTGGTTTCTCATTTCCAATGCCTGAAAAAGCTCTTCGGGGTCTCCTTTGGGCGCGGATGCTGAGTACTCATCGGGGGATGTGGGGCGGTTGAGAGTCCAAGATGTAGGAGAAGGCAGTGTAAAGATCAGGTACATTCTGGATTCTACAGGATATATATTTGTAGTAATGCCCTGCATTAATTAAGGAGAGTTATTACAAAGCAAGTACTTCCTAATGTTGGAAGAGACCTAAGTTCAATTCCCCCATACCCGCTTTATAAAATAAAAAAAGGTGCTTCTAAATGGAGAAACACTCTTAAGTAGTAAATATGCAGAAGCGTAAAACACATACTCATGCTCTCTCTGAATCATTCATTTGTTGCCTTGCTGCGAGCATGACATGACTAAATGTGGTGGAGCATGGCACTACTAATGGTCTTATCAGTTTGAGGAAAGTAGCTCAAAGGAAACTTATAATGTGAATATCTGTGAACTGTTATCTTTCTGGTGCTGATAGTACTCATGGCAGTTCTTTCGCAGGCTGTATGATGGGAGAGTCTCTCAGGGTCCGCTGAGAGGGACTCCAGTTGTTTTTAAGGTGATATTGTTATCAATGGCATCATTCTCATCGGATCATTTCAATTTCATAGGCTCATTATTTGTACTGAACAATAGCATTTTTAACCATGAAGGTTTATCCTGGACAACGGGCTGGTGGGAATGAGGCAGATATGATGGCTGCTAATGAGCTAAATGCTCACTTATTCCTTCAAGTAATCCAGTTATAAATTACCCTCTAAATGATTGCAGTTGCACGAACCTTTTGCTAACTTCTTACAATTCATATCACTACTAAAAGAGTTAAATCTTTTTCTTTTCTATATTTTTTCAATGTAACTCATTTCTTTTGCTTTTGCAGAACAATTCAAATGACATCTGTCAGAATCTTGTGTTACTCATAGGTGGGTTTGAAACGAAAACTGGGGAGCAGGTTTGTCATGTGTAATTATTTCTCAAGACTTTGCATTTATTAATTCTTTTGGTAGAAACAATGAATGAATGAGGAAATTTATCATGTGCAGTGGCTTGCTTTTCGCAATCACGGGAAAGCTAGTGCAGCAGATTATGCCAAAGTGATGAGTGAAAGAGTGTCAAAAACCCGTGCTGACGGAGGACAAGTTTGGAATAATTTTGAACAAGAGGAAACTATCAAACGCAGAAGATATTTTGTTACAAAGCTGCTGCAGGGCATTATGAGAGGTTTAGCTTACATGCATGATCGTGAGAGGTTGCACCAGAGTCTTGGACCAGCTTCTGTTATTCTTAAGTATGTTGCTTTGAGATATCTATTTTGGTTCGAGATAGTGCTTCATCTGAATAATGTGTTATGATTCTTCTGTTCACTCTGTTATATCCCCACTTAAACTTCACTGCTTTCAGCACAATTGTAGAGAGAGATGCTGTTTACTTAGTCCCTCGACTTCGGGATCTAGCATTTTCTGTTGACATTGGGTATGATTCCTGCCGTCTGATTTGCTTGTTCTTGTAATTTTATTTGTGTGCATAATTTATCCATAGTCAAGATTTTGTATTTTGTCCAAGTGAGTCTTTGAACATTGTAATTTTTTATGTCCTGTCTATTAATCTACCAACGACAAAGGAGGGGGTAACCAAAGAGAACGCAGAAGAAAATGTTGTTATTGAATCTCTTTAGTTGATCAATTAATTTAAAGGAAAATAATAGTGATTTTGTAAGGCTAATGCTATTGTTACATATATGGTTATCTGTTTTATTAAAGAAATACATATAGAAAATAATCGAATAACAGTTGGTGGATTCATATCTTATAACGTCTGAATATCCTCCAAACACATTGTTTCCTAGGTACACAAAGCTAGAAGGGGATCCTGGATTACTCTCGGATGGACTTTGGAGACGAGCGTCTACTGCTGGTGCATTCACTCCTATGGAAAAAAGAGCCTTCGGAATAGCAGATGACATGTAATTTTCTGAAAGTTTTGCTTCATTTAGAAGATTGAATCTGCCTCATAATCTTTATGCCTTCTTCATATTGTTCCGTGCAGATATGAGGCAGGTCTTCTCTTGGCATACTTAGCATTCTTACCATTCTGTGAAGCAGGGATAATGGATGGCCTTTCGTTGCAAGTAAGCTATCGTGTTAACACATATGCCTTTCTTTTGTTTTTGTTCATGGATTCTTTCTTGGGAGTTTTAACAAAACACTCCTGGGACTGTTCACTTTTAACGAAAAACCACATTTTTACCTTTAACTGGCACTATTCACTATACCTTTAAATATGGCTTTTCATTAAAAGAGAAGTTTTTTTGGACTTTTCGTTAGTTTTCCTTTCTTTTTTCCCATTCGTCATATAAGTAATGGATGTAGGAGAACACAGTGGATACCACGTATGATTATCGTGATTGAGATACAACGTTAATAGTAGGCAAACAGTGTTAGAGAAAAGAAAAGATTAAGTTAGGATTGTTATGCAGAGACGCTGGAGTCTTTAGAAAACCCAAGCAACTTTACTCTTAAAATTCTGGAGATTGATTCCTGTCTGAGAAAAATGAAATAAATGGTCCCACTCTTGACCATTTCTTTGATAACTAAGTTCAGTTATAATCATATTAGCAAATCTTTCAGCAATAATTTTTTATGTGGTGAACTTGCAGAGGCTTTTGGAGAGCACTTTCCAACTTGATATCGGAGCAACAAGAGAGTAAGATACCTTTGATATCATAAAGTTAAGATCTTTTTGCAGATTTTGTATTGGTTCTGCCTCAATTTCTTAGTTTCTTCCCGTTTATCCATTGTGGCAGATACTGTTTAGCAGATGACCGGCTATTAGATGCCGTAAATTTTCTGGATCTTGGAGATGGTGCTGGTTGGGAGTTACTCCAGGTTCAATTATACTTGCAACAATAATTACTAATGTCAATATCATTTCATTAATACAATCTAATATCATTTCATTAATACAATCTAAGACAATAATATTTGACTTGGGTCTAGGCAATGTTGAATCCAGACTTCCGAAAACGGCCAACTGCACAGGCTGTTCTGAATCATCGGTTCATGACGGTTGGCAGCCTTTGAGACTTTGGATCGAAGCATTTGGTTTGTTGTTGCGTATATCGAAAGATAAATGTACATGGAACATACATCAAATGAATTGAAATTTATTTGCAGACATATATAGTTGATGTTGTTTTGCAACAAGAATAATGTTGAATTCCTTGTCTTGGTGTCATGTGTTGCCAAACAAATACACCAGGAGGGAGACCACCCAAACGTAAAACATTGATCGCCAAAACGGATACCATTTAACAAAACAGCCCATAATACTCTCCTCAAAAGCACCACACCCACACTGCACCACACATCGGCGCTCTCTGGAGAGACTCCTCTCCAACTCTGTTGTGAGACTTAACCTATTCTCTCACACACTTTTTAGTGAGAATAACATCGCTCGTTAAAAAAAAAATATTTTAAATTAAAAAAATGTCTTAAAGAGAAATAACGCCACAAGACTTGCATACATGGCCCAGTCAAATGACTCAATAATCCACTTAGGCCCAATACATTTTTTGACGAGGACGGATCCGGTTAAAAATAAAAGTTATTATCCGCCCTAAAATTAAACGACCAAACACCGTGAGAGGGAGGGAGACAGAGATGCAAAAGAGGGAGCAAAACAAGTCTAGTGGCGGAGGTGGCGGAGCCTCGCAGCCGCCGGCGAAGAGAGGCCGCCCATTTGGCAGCGGCGGAAACAGCGCAGCAGCTGCTGCCGCTTCCTCCGCCGATACGGCAGCTCCGTCGACTCTCCTCGGTCCTTCCCTTCACGTCCACAGTTCCTTCGCCGGTCAGTTTATCAAAACCCTACTTGACATTTGAATCTAAAATTCTCAAAATTTTCAATTTTTCCATGAATTGTTAGGCATATGCAATTATTAATCTTGGGGTTGATACAAATTGCGGAATTATAAATGAAAAGAAATCAAAGTGAAGTAACAATTATCAGAACTTTTACTGAGCTAGGTGGGCTGTAGTAATGGTAATAACGGTACCGGTTTTGGCAGGAAAGCTCCTTTGTCGAGTATTGTGGAGTCGATGTTCTTACGAATACATATTACCTCTATTGCAGATCAGAACAATAAAAGGATAGTCCTGGCTCTTCAAAGCGGCTTGAAGAGTGAGCTGACATGGGCGTTGAACACTCTCACATTACTCTCTTTTAAAGAGAAAGATGACATGCGCAGAGACGCAACCCCTCTCGCAAAGATTCCTGGGTTGCTTGATGCTCTTCTCAGCGTTGTACGTCTTGAACTCTTTCGCTTTCTGATTTATATAATTTTGTTTTTATGCTCAAGTTTTAGGCAGCTCTCAGTTGGTCATTTTGCATCTCTAATTCAATAGTATTATTATTTTTATAACGCGCTCACAAACGAGAGCAGATGATGAACAATTGAGAGTGGAATAGCATTCCTCAACTTGTGAACTATCTTGTTCCAGCCAGTATCTATTGACATTTGACCCCATGTTGTCGGGATTCTGTCAATAACAGATTGATGATTGGCGTGATATAGCCCTTCCAAAAGAACATGTAAAGGCGCCCAGAGTAAGAACTTTGGGTGCAAATTTGGTTGTAACAGGGTTTGGAAATGAGTACGAGGCATTGGGTTCAAATGGCAATGTCCCGCATCCTGGGTAAGCTCTATAGATATATAGTAATTTCATGAGTGTATTTTCCGTTTGAGTGTCTGAAATTGTTTTTGATACGAGGAACTGATTGTGGGAAAATATTCATGTGGCAGCTTCGGATCCGGTACTCAAGAAGCATTAGTGCTGAGTGCTGTGACCAAACTTCGTGCTTCTTCGGAGTGGTGGCATGATGAAGATGGTCTGTTTAACCTGGATGAGGAAGGTCGAGCAGAAAGACAGCAGTGTGCTGTTGCTGCTTCAAATATCATTCGCAACTTCTCTTTCATGCCAGAAAATGAAGTCATTATGGCCCAACATCGCCATTGTCTGGAAACAGTGTTCCAGTGCATAGAAGATTATGTCACAGGTGAGAAGCATTATCATTGAAATCATTATTTATTTCTTGACTGCAGTCTGTCTGCAGTGTATAATCTATTGTCTCAACTCTAAAATTCTTTTTCCGGTGTAATTGTCTATGTATGTGAAATAAATGTTTAAAAAATTTCCATGTAACATCCAGTTACAAACTCTATGGTGGTGATGTCTTCTTGTAGTTCAGTTGTTAAAGATGTGTAGATCGTATATACTTTCCAATTTCAAATCTTGTAGTTTATAGATAGGCTTATTTTAGTATTTTACTGGCAGTAAATCTTGTAGACTAAATTGGTTTGGAACTTTTCTTCTTGTATGCTTCTTTCATGATTGAGCTTCATACCTTTTCCTATTGGAAATCCTTTTCAGAACAAAGAAAATAGTAACCTTCCAGTTTGCTTTTCTGGTTAGGATTTTAGTGTAAAATGACTCCAATGCTTCCTTTGTTAACAGAGGATGAGGAACTTGTGACAAATTCTCTTGAGACGGTTGTGAATTTGGCTCCGTTGCTTGACCTTGGAATTTTCAGCTCATCAAAGCCATCCTACATAAGGATAACGTGAGAATTATGATCTTCTTTTTCGAGCTTACGCTCTCTTTGTTATCCATCTGTTGATAAATTAATTGATTTTCTATCAAACAGAGGAAAACGTGCAGTTCAAGCCATCATGGGGATGCTGGGGTTTGTAGTCAAAACCTGGCATTGTGCTGCAGCTGAGTTACTTGGGCGTTTGGTCATAAACCCTGATAATGAACCCTTCCTTCTTCCCTTTGTTCCACAGGTTAATATTCAGAAATTTCTCTGTTACAAAAGTGTTTTTACATTTTTGAAATATTGTATCTTTGTAATGACACTCTGTGAACACTGCAGATACACAAGAGATTGGTTGATCTTATGAGCTTACCATCGATAGATGCACAAACAGTGCATGGGGCCCAAGCGGCTGCAGTTGGTGCACTCTACAACTTCGCTGAAGTGAATATGGACTGCAGGCTAAAACTCGCTAGTGAGCGATGGTAAGGACTCTTCCGCTAAAAAAAATCCCAAATACTGAATCATTTCATTTGATCAGCAGTTTGAAAATCAAAATATCGCTGAGATGACATTTCTTTCGGAACAATTACAGGGCCATTGATCGATTGTTAAAAGTCATCAAGCAACCCCATCCAGTTCCTGAAGTTTGCAGGAAAGCTGCGATGATATTGGAAAGCCTGGTGTCTGAGCCACAGAACCGAGCGTTGCTGCTAGCTTATGAGAATGCATTTGCTGAAATAGTATTCTCAGATGCCAGGTATTCTGATACCTTTGCCAGGATTTTGTATGAACTGACGTCTAGACCTAACAACAAAGTGGCAGCAGCCCGTGGTGTTTGGGGCATGTAACTAATAATTGTGTCCTCTGATGAATATTCTCTTTATAAAAAGTATCGGATTGTTCGCCTGCTGGCTGACAAGTAAGTCTAGGATCTAATCTTTGTAGCAGTTGTCTTAAGAGAATTTAGTCAGATCCTTAAGTGGTACTCCCCTTCAAATACTCCCTTATGTAATTTGCAAGTGTTTTTTTTAATGAGAAACTAAACTGGTGTTGTGTGTACGGATGTTTCGGTTGTGGTTCTGTTGTATACTTTTTAGAACGTGTCTGATATCATGCACTCTATTCGGTTGCTTGTTTTCAGACGACCTTGTTAGATTGAGACTTCCGTTCGAATTCGTCGAGTTTGCAACTTGATGGGAAATTCGAAATTCCGTGATGAGCGTTTTACCCTGTTCATTTCTGTGTTGGGATGGAACAACTTTTGAGACTAGATTTTGGCCCACTAATCAGTTGCGGTGATGTTTAATTATACGCAACAGCCAACGTTGTTGTGATAGAATTACATTTAAATAAATCATCGTACAGAAACACAATTAAATCACACAATTGCCTCCTCAGAATATCCGAGGTTTAGTTAAGAAGCAACGGCTGACACTTTAGGCACCTCTACAGGAAACTCATGAATCTCATCAATCCAAGGGTTCTTCTCCTTGGCTGGTTTAACAGTCCTTAACGCCTTCCACACCGCGCTGTTGCACTTGAACCCCGACCCGAACGCAATTTGCCACATCCTGTCTCCCTTTCGGACTCTTCCCTTGGCCTCAGAGTAAGCCAGCTCGTACCACAATGAGCTGCTTGAAGTGTTCCCAAACCTATAGAGAGTCATCCTCGATGGCTCCATGTGCCAGTCGCTGAGCTCAAGGTTCTTCTCGATCTCATCCAGCACCGCTCTCCCTCCGGCGTGAATGCAGAAGTGCTCAAACGCCAGCTTGAAATCCGGGATGTAGGGTTTGATGTTCTTCATCTTGAACACCTTTCTTGCCACCAAAGTAGCAAAAAACAGGAGTTGCTCTGACATGGGGAGGACTATTGGACCAAGTGTGGTGATGTTGGTTTTTAGGGCTTCACCAGCCACAGCCATCAAGTCTTTCGAGAGAGCAACGCCGACTCTTTTCGTGTCGTCCTCCTTTTGGAATACGCAATTATATGCCCTGTCGTCTGCACCCTTGTGCGTGCGGACCGCGTGCATGAGCTGGTACTTTGAGCGGCGGTGGTCAGAGGAGCGGTTGGAGAGGAGGATGGCGGCGCCGCCCATTCGAAAGAGGCAGTTGGAGAGAAGCATAGAGCGGTCATTGCCAAAGTACCAATTGAGAGTGATGTTCTCCATGCTTACCACTAGGGCATAAGAGTTGGGGTGCACCTGTTACATTAGTACAAATTCATAAATGATTTTACCCAATTTAGGGTCTTAATAAAATAAAGCCAATTTTTTTCGTGATCAACATGATGATACCCTACTTTTAAATTGACGCTCGTGGTGAAAAAGCTATTAACTATAACTTGTGGTGAGTTCATTGTCATAGTCCAAATTGGATTTTCCCTCCTTTTACTATCATATGTAGGGCAAATGTATCATTTTAGTTTCATTTAATTGCTTCAACCAATCATAAAGCGTCATATAGACATAAATTATTATTTTTTTTTTAACTTTTAGAACTAAAAGTAAAGAACAAATTCATATTATCTATCAAACTAGCCGTCATCAGGCATATCTCACTTCCTCACCTCAAAAAAACCAAAGTCTAAAACCAAGAGTCGAAAAATCCGAAAATACCTCAGCGCATTTAGATTAGCATAGACAGTCATGAATTGCAGACATTGAATTTGGTATATTTATTGTGCCCTATGGGGACAGAAAACGTCCTTTTAAAGACATCCCACATAATTAACCAGCTGGACATGTGGAAATGCTGTTAACTAGTAGAGTAGTCTTGCAAAGTTGGAAACTATTTATGTATGGTCCAATTGGTGCATAGCATTTATTGAGCATATATATTCACCAATCACATTTATGTCACATTTTTACTTCTCACACCTCTTTATTTTTTGTGACAAGGTAATGTATCTATACAAGTTAAGTGTGCGTATGCATTTTGAATTGGCAACAAAAATAAATAAATTCTCTACATGAGAGATCAAAAAAACAAAAAAAAAACTCAGAAATACTTTTGTAAGAAGCACTTAAACATTTTTTTATGTTTATAATCGGTTATATTATAAATGATTTTATTATAAATTTGTTTGAAATTTTTATTGAAAATTCCAGTACTTCATAAAGAAGCATTTGACAAGTGTTTTTCTATAATCTATAACACTTTTAACATTTGTGTCAAAACAGTCGAAAGCGTTTTTTAGACATTCCATAAACAATCTCACACATGTTTAATAGCACTTTTCTTGAACTTATGATCGTTATCAATTGTACAGGTTATATGTAAAAGGTGTATAAAGATGATTTAGTAATATTTTATTTATAATCTAGTGTACTAATGTGAATTCGTCATCATGCATGTATAAAACACAATTATCCCCAGTCGGTGATTAAGATAAATAGTGTATAATTAACCAAAAATTAGATATAAAAAGGAAGTAAAAATTAGGAATTAGTAAAAAAAAACCTGGAGAAGCTGCTTTGCAAGGTCAATAGAAATGAGACCAGCACTGCAACCCATCCCACCAAGGTTGTAGCTCACAACGTTCCCCCTAAGCTTGTAGTGATTCACAACCATGGACGACAAAGACGGCGTCGGATTGAACAAGCTGCAGTTCACCACCAGAATTCCAATATCCTTAGCCTTCACCCCAGTCTTCTCCAGCAACTCGTCGATCGCTCCAAACATCACCATCTCCGCCTCCTTCCTCGCCTCCACCATGCACGGGTTCGGTGGGACCCGCATCACGGCCTCAGGCATGTACGTATTCTGCCCGAGGCCAGACCTCTCGAGAATCTTCTGCTGAAAAGCCAAGTTCTCGTCGTAGAAGCTGCCCGTCAGCTTCGACCTCTCCATGAACATCTCACGTGTGCACGTACGGGCCGGCTCGGGCTTGTAGCATGCGAAGTTCACCAAGTATATTTTTCTAGGGCGGGTGGTGAAGTATACGGTGGTTAGGAAAACCAAGAGGCCGGAGCACAAAGTGACCGAGACGAAGTTGAACTTGAGTTGCTGCCACAGGTGGAAGAAGTCATCGGCTGTGAGCGTAGAGAGGTGGGCGGAGGCCGCGGCAAGGAGAGGGACTAGTAGGAGGTAGAGGGCGTTGGAGATTAAGTAGTGGTACCCTAGCTTGACATATTTGAGCTTCACTGATAAAAGAAAGTTAGGAAGCGCAGGTTTGCGACTTCCTGCTGACTCAGGTCCCAAGTTCAATTTCTCTCCCTGGTTCTGATTCTGCACCGCCATGTTACAGTCTCAGAAACACGACACTAGTCAAACTCACAAAAGGGAAAGATTTTGAAACTTTTTCTATGAGGTTTTGATGCGGAGAGTTTAGAGAGGGAGGAGAGTTGTGTGGTGATTTTAAAGGGGAGGAGAGGTGGAAGGAGGTGATGGGAGGATGCAACTACCCCAACGAACTTTTAATTGTGAAACGCGGGGGCATTGAATTTTGGATAGTACTTTGGCTCAATTTTGGATTTCGCTAAATGAAAAAACGTCATGTGTTACTTATTTTTAAAACAAAAAATGCTCAATTTTGAATTTCGCTAAATAAAAAATGTCAGGTGTTACTTATTTTTAAAGCAAAAGAGGCTCAATTTTGAATTTCGCTCAATAAAAGATGTTACGTGCTACTTGTTTTTAAAGAAAAAGAAAACTAAGTAATATGTTTTCTATTTTTTTTTTACAGTAATAAAATATGTGTTAAATATCATTAAGCCAAAATTAAAAAAAATGAGTATGTAAGATATTTTAGTGAGTAAAGTATAATCCTTGAAATTTTGCCAACCGGGAAAATGGCGTACTTTCATCGGGGCAAATTACCAAAGTTTGACCCCTTTCTTGGTGAGTATTGCTGATTAGCCATTTTGATACAGGGTCTATGGTAGTAGTATGCTAGAGATTTTTCATTACGCCGAAAGAAATTGGATTCCTTCCTGAGCAAATGGTGGAATCCTCATGACTCATTAACACGAGTTGTTGAATTTTGATTAAACGACTATAAATAGGAGGTCCATCTAAAAGTTATAATAATTGTAGCCGTTTGATCAAAATTCAACCATCCGTGTTAGTGGGTCATGAGGATCCGCATCATTTGCTCAGGAGGGGATCCAATTCTATGTCGAAATGCATTTCGGTACAGTAACACAATTTATTGGAATACATGAAGAAAAAAATTTTCAATCAATTGTTTATGATACTTAGTTTATCAGACCGTATTTTTTGCACACTGAAAATTTTCTTATAGTATGCATATGCAATTCTTCCCGCACTGCACTCCAGTGTACACCTCACGAGTCACGTGTCAATTTATGGTATACTCAATAATTTCTCATTCGTTGGTGAACTACGTAGCTCTTCTCCTCCACAAGTTTATTTGGAGTGTTTTTTTTTCTTTTAATATTTCTCTTGTTTATGTTGAATTTTTTGGGTGTGATCTTCAACTTCTGATCTTAACATGCCAACAAGATCATTAAAATAGTGGTTACATATAATAAATTAAACATGGATATAAATTACCATGAATAAATAAAACATTGCGTATATAAATACTTCTTTCTATAGATGAAATCTACACGTGTATAAATACAAAAGATCTAAAAATTATATATGGAAGAAAGAGAAGTTGGAGTGAAATGTGAAAGAGAAAGTACATGGAAGAGGTTTATAATTTTATTTCGGAACTGTTATTAGCATTTCAAAAATCTTAATTTGCACTCCTCACAAGTATTATTTTCTTTCTAAATATATAAAGTTTGGAGTGCTAAATAAGAATTTTTGAGTGCTAATAACAATTCCCTTTTATTTTTTATTTTCTAAATCAGATATATGTTATGATAACATGTGAGGGAGGGAAAAAAATATAAAATTCAGATTGTGCAAAACTAAATTACTGTCCATAATTTATTTAGTGATAAGAGACCAAATTGTCTTTTTACCTATTTTGTTGACAAATAGAGTTTTGTTAATATATAGTTTGAATATATGAAGGGACAATAAACTTAAATGTGGGTTATATCAAAGTATCTCCAAAGGAGATGTCAAAAATTCCACATCAGCAATAACAGTAAAAAAAGACAACACAAGTGTTTTCTAACTGAAATATCAATTCCAATGTAGCATAACATGGATTGGCAGGGGGTTGTTGTCAAATTTGACAACAATTTTAAATAAGTTTTAATTAATTATTGAGAGTAACTTTAACGAAAAGCTCCCGGTACCGTTCACTTTAACGAAAAACTACATTTTTACACTAAAAAGTCAATCATGGTACTATTCACTTTACCCTTTATTTTGTCCTTATCGTTAAAACTCAAAATTTTCAAGTTATTTTCATTAGTTTTTCTATTATTAAATGCTTGTTATTAATTTTTAGGAAATTTAGTAAAAAATCAATAAAAACTCTACTAATGAACCATACATCAATGGTCAATTTTTATTTTAGACCTAATCAATGAATATTTTTGTTAATTAGGCATAGGTCAAAAAGGAATGTTACATGGGGTTCAAGCTCATATAAATAGTTATAAAATTACTTTTTTACCCCAAATTAAATCATAAAAAAGTCCATGATCATATCTCCTAAAAAACCTCTCTTTTCTGAACGTGAATATGAACCCAATACTTATCAATGCAAGCCATGAATAAAGAGAGGTTTTTTGGGAACATGCACTAAAATGCAGTGTCTAAATCAAAATGTAGAGAGAAAAAAACAAAAAACAAAACTAGGAAACGGACAACACAAGCAGTGCCTGAAACTAAATGTAAAAATAATGTAAAAAACAGAACCAGGAAACGGACACTGCATTGCAGTGTCTGAATCCAAATGTAAAAATCAAGAGTCACGCAAAGTATGAAGCATATGAGGCTGTGAGTGATAGAAAAAACAGAACCATGAAACGAACACTAAAACGCAACATCTGAATCTAAATTTTATTGGTATTGCATATACCTACCCGTGTTGAGTAAGTTGTATTGGTATTGGTTAATTTTATTTGGAAAAGTGTTTAATTCTATTAAATTTGGTGACCCTTCTTAGATTACTTTAAGGCTAATTTATGGAAGGACTATTGTTTTCTTTTTTGTGTTTTTTGATTTTGCTCGAGGACTAGCAAAAACTAAGTTTGGTAATTTTTTATAGGGAGTTTTAACGAAAAGGGCCTGGAACTATTCATTCTTAATTATAAGGACATTTTGTGTATGAAAGGTCCATAATGGATCAAGTACTTTTCTTTATTTACTCTTATGCCATTACAGCGGGGTCCACAAAGATGTTGACATTTCTATCTGGGAATACATCATTTTATATTATGCTATTAAACTTATGCTAATTTTACAGTTAGCTCTTCAGGCTTTCATCATGTTGTCGATGTTTTGTAGCTCTTCTTCTGACAAATTATTTCAATATTGTTCATCGCCTTCTACTAGCTCCGCATCTCTTTCTCTATTTTCTTTCACCTTGTAATATATTTCTGCTGTTTCTTCTTTGAAATTTTGGGGCTTCCAATAAGGCTGATGACTTATTCTTGTCTTGCTGTAAATATATATCTCTTCTTCTTCTGCTACTAGTACCATGTCATACCTAAAATCTTCAAACTCATCTAAAGCAAACATTTGGATCCCTCTAAATTTTAAAATATCTTTGTATGAAGGAGTCCACCTATGTGAAGAGATAGGGTTTAGTCTAAAGGACTCTTCATTGATCATGGCTATATGCCTAGCTTTCTCCTTATGCATATGTACATACCAATCTGGAGGACTACTAATAAAACTTATGCAAATTTCCTTCCACCTTTCTAGATAATCTTCTGTTACTTTTATAAGTTTTTCAGGAAATGATTCTAGTTGAGAAATATGGTTAATAAATATTTTATCAAGATAACCAAACTCTAATAGTAAGACAGAGGTAACTTCTACCACATTATGCTTTTCCTGATGCTCATAACTAAAATGTCATGATTTAAAATTTCTCATGTTAATCCTGGCCACAGCTACGCTAACCTCTGGTTTACAAATACAATTCTATGTACTATCACAAAGACATGGAGGATACATCTTTGTAATAATATTCATCCCTGGTTTTGGATCAAAGATGGACTGATACAAGACGCATTATAATTGTAATTGTAACTCTTTCATGGACTGTGATGCTCTGCTCAGGATCTCACTTTGCATAACTGTTGGCATTATTCTTAGTTTCGCCTTTGAAATTTCTTCTAATAAGACATCATCTAATATTAAGTCTGAAGATATATTCCTAAGAAAACTTTCGTATTTTTCTTGTTTTTCTTTGTCACTCAAAACCTGATGCTGATCATTACTTTGATGTTGCTCCATTTCAACGTCTTCTTCTAAGAGCTCAATCTTAATTTTTTCTATGGGCTCATTAGCCTCTTGTTCTATGAGTTCAATAACCTCTTTTCCTTTATTCTTATGCTGATCAGTTTCTAAACCTATTTTTAATTCTCTTTTCAAGGTATCACTTGCCTTTTGCTGCATTCTAAGAGATTGGAGTTCTTGGTTCATTTTACCAAGTAATGACTCATGGTCCTTAGAAATAGCTTGAAGGTTGTGCTCAAGAGAATGAATATGCTGCTGGTTTTGGTGGAAATTAAAATTAAAGCTATCAAACTCTTGTTCCAAGGCTCTAATTAATTTTTCATGACCTAACCTCATGCTTGGCTGCTTAATTTGGATATTCCAGAAATTATCTAAGAGAACCTGCTGCCTATTAGAAAGCCCTGGTACCCTTGACCTATATCTCAGAGTTGGATTTCTGATTCCTTTAACAATATTGCCATTAAAGCTGAACGTAGGTACTGGTGGGGATGCTGGTCTGCTCATGCTATTTTGAAATCCACTGAATGGTGGAGGTTGATGGTGCATCATCATGCCATTGAAAGAAACTCTTCTGCCTTACAGCCTTGTGCTATTTGCTGATGATGGTCCACGATATTCCATACCTGTTCAACAAATTAATCTTGATAAGATATCAGCTAATGTATTGTCATTACCTTTTATATGTTCAAAATTTGGTTTAAAACCATTTCCTGTAATTGAATCAACAAAATTAACCCATCTTCGGGCTGCCTGTTTATTAGCATGTACCTTGTTATAATGAGAAACTATATTTTGACAATCTGTTCTAATCGTAAATACTTCATTATGTAAAAATAAAGAAAATGCTTCAAGTGAATTAATTTTCCCTAGAATTTCTAAATCTGTTGATGGTAATCTTGACTGGATATCACTAAACTTTCCTGAGGAATATCTACAAACTTGTTCCTCAGACTTTGGAGACTCCCTATGCTTTTTCTGGTATAGTATACCTGCCCATCCTAATGATGAAGCATCTGTTTCAACTATCTTGTAACTATTATCTAGTGGTAATGTTAATAGCTTAAGTTTAGTAATTTCTTATTTTATTTTTTGAACTAATTTAATATCTTCACTATTAAAATATTTTTGTCCTGTTTTGCTAGTTTTACTATGTAATATTGCTATTTTTCTTCCTAAATCAGGGATAAAATTTCTTGCATAATTTAGCAATCCTAAAAACTCTTGTAACTGTTTCTTATCTTCTAATTTATCTGGAAAATCTAACACCTTTTTAGCTATATGATCTTGTAATTGTATTGTATCTGACTTGATATACATTCCTAAAAATTCTATATCTTGCTTTTCTAATGCTATTTTATTTTTGCTAATCACAATTTCATTATTGATAAATTATTGTAATACTATCTCTAAATGCTTCCTATGTTCATTTTTATTTTTACTATGTACTAAAATATCATCTACATAAACACTACAAAAATTATCATATTTCTTGAAAATTTGGTCCATCTTTCTTTGAAAAATCGATGGAACATTTTTAAGTCCAAATGGCATAACGAGCCACTCAAAATGTCCTTCTGGACAAGTAAAAGCTGTCAACTCAATTGATTCTTCTGCTAATCTTATTTGCCAAAAACCTGATTTACAATCAAATTTGCTAAAATATTTGCTCTCTTGAATTTTATTTATAAGTTCATCCTTATTTGGTAATTTATAACTATCTTCGTATGTATTATCATTTAATCTCTTGTAATTATAAACTATTCTAGCCTTACCTCTTTTTAGTTCCGAATGTTTTCTTACAATAAATGCTGCTAATCTACGTCTAGACTTAGATGGTCTAATTACTTTTAAATTTAACAACTCTTTTATTTGTTGCTCAAACTCTTGTTTATCTATTAGACTACAAGGCATATCAGCTGTCTTAATGGTTAAATCTGGGTTAATTATATCTAATTTTGCTAGTATTTTATTTTTACTCCAATGTAACTGTGGGTCTTCTCCTATAATCCTAGTTTGTTCTGCTAATTGTAACAATTCTTCTAAACTCTTTGGTCTATCTAACTGTAATATTTCTATACAGGTTCCTTCTTCTAAAATCGGGCATTCATGTTCAAAAATGTCTTCATCAAACTCTTCTACGTTATTATGCTCATCATTTTCTTTTGAGTTTTCTAAATGATAACTATCTTGGCCACTAGGCTCTTCTATACTTATGTTTTTGTATGCTTCTACAGTATTACTTTGATCAGTTATTGTAATGCCTCTTTTGAAAAATGTTATGTTAGGGTTCATAAATAAAAAACCTTGCAAACTTTTCAAAAAGTTTAATCCTAAAATAAATGGATATGATCCTACTGGTGAAACAAATGTTAATGGTAAATTAAATTGTTGTTTTTCTACTTTAATAAACTCATTATTTATACAATGTGTTAAGTAAACTGGTCTATCATCAAATTGTGTTATTCTTACTGGTTTTGCTAATTTTTGTCTATATTTTTCTGGTACTAACTCTTCTCTTATGACACTCTTTGTACTCCCTGTATTTATCATAACTATGGTCTGTATCTTATGTTCTTTTGCTAATTCTATTTCCCAATTTATAGTGATTAAAGAACTATTTTTTGGTTTTTCTATACTATGAACAATATTTCCTAATATTTCAGATTCTGCTGAATTAACTTCTAATAACCTATTACTATAACATTTTTCACATAATATTGAGTATGTATTGTAGTATTTATTTGCAACTAATTTATTACACTTATGACATTTTTCTGGCCAACCTAAATTAATGTATTTATATTCTTCTTCATGCTGTTCTTCTATAAATGCACACATATACTCTTCTAGATCACTATTTGTGCTACTTGAATCTTCCGAGTTTGAATCTATCATGTTAATACTCTCTATACTATAAATACTCTCATTATCACTTAAATTATCTAAACTGTATATTGACTGAATATCCTCATCTTCTTCTAACTTAAACAACTCCATCAAATGTATTTATTTTTTTTACTGTTTGCCTAATTTTGGACATTTAGGTCTAATATGTCCAGCTTCTCCACATGAATAACATTTACAACTACTCTTATCTTTTGGTGCTTTATATTTCCTAATCCAAGGTCTGCCACTTCCTTTTCTAAATTGTTTTGAAATATATTTTCTTTTCTTATATGTTCTTGAAGGTCTTATACTGAAATTCTTATGTTGTTTGTAGAGTTTATATGATTTATATTTCTTTTTGTATATTTTCTTATGCTTATTTTTCTTATGTCAACCATACTGTTGTGGTAAATCTATATTTTTACAACTCATGTAAAATTGTTTCCTAATTTGTCTCTTAGCCTTTATTTGACTACACTCTTGTCTAAGTATATCATATACATGTTGAATTCTAGGTCGTATAGTAATATCATTTTTCTTCGAATGCTTTTGCCATTCACTCCAAATCTTTTCACCTATTGGTCCTTTTATTTTTGTCATATAAGTATCTAATAAATTAATATCACTAATTCTACATGTTCTTCCTAAATATTTAAAGAAATCTGTTGTATACTCAGCTATATACTGTAAATCGCAAATTTGTAATTGTTCTAAATTTCTAATTGCTCTTATTTGTTCTTGTTCGCTTCTGCCATCTAACCTATTATGATCTAAAAACTCTTGTTTAATCAAAGTAACAAAATCATCAATATTGAAATGTGTTTTAGCTGCCTGATGTTGTTCTGGATTTTGGACTTTCCATGATTGGAAATAATAAAAAACTAAACCATCCAAAGTATGTTCAAAGTAATCTAACATGTTTTGTGAATTACTAAAATCTAACATTAATGCTGCATGTACGCAGCCTTTTTCCCATCTCTCAATCGTTCTTTCCCAATCTTGTGGATCTACATTATCTAAATTTAATATATTACCAGCTATATTAATTTGTTCTAACCCTCTCAAATATGGAATCCTATTTGTTCTAGGTTTTATCATACTTTCTTCTATATAGTCTACTTTTGCTTTTTCATTATATTATTCATTTGTTGGTCTCAAAAATTGTTGATCGGTTCTGCTTGCGTGTCCTGAATTTTCTACTCCTGATGTACTACTTTCTTCTGCTGGATTACATTCTGCTTTCAATTCTAATAAATTATTATATTCTTTTAATCCTAAAATGTGTTCTACTCATATTTATAAGATTAAAATTTTCATTTCTTCGTCTGAAATTTTATTTAGTCCTAAATCATATGTCATATATTTTTTTCAAATATTGTTCTTCATCTAAATGATCAATATCTTCTATAAATTTATCTACAATATGATCAAAATTTTGTTCAACTAAATTAATATCTAAATTATCAAAAGCCATATGTATACTTTCATTTTCAATTTCACTCTCATCTTCTTTTATTTTTTTCTAGTTGCTTATAATTACTAAACCTAATTGTTGCTTGACCTGTACTGGTTTCATATATTTGTACTCTATCTGGTTGTCTATTTTGTGCTACTTGTAAATTAGGTAATGTCCACTGAGTTCCTTCTGAAAAACTATTATCTACGGGTTTTGCTTCTATTATATTTACATGTTTACTGCCAAATGTTTGAACTAAATTTTGAAACTCTAAATTAAACTTATGATTATATCTATCAGACACTTTACCTATATACATTAAGCTAATACACAAATTTTTATACTCTCCTTTCATATTATAATTTTTTGTTCTTATGCTCACTTTAATATATTTACTAAATTCATTAGTCGTCATAACATAATTTGGAATACAACCTATGACTGCTAAATTTGAACTTAACTCTACTTTAGCTATTGCTATTGCTGCTTGTTGGTGATTATCCCATCTATCATCATATATGTATACTAAAGCTTTTGTACCTACTTGTGCTCTGGTTAATCCTGCTATTCCAATTAATATTGTTCCTATATAAATCTGACTAAAATGTGATTTTCTCAAATGAGTAACCGCTTCTTTACTAATTAGATTAAGTGTGACTTCTTTATCAATACAGCTAACTTCATGTTGACTGATGTTGCTTACAATTCTACTTTTGTTTTCCAAATAAACCTAATTGATACAAGTTATATTTATTTTTTTGTGTTCTCTCAAAACCTCTTCGAATAAATTCTTGTGCTTTTTTTTCATCTGGATAAATATATTCCGCTCTAACTACTTCTTTTCCTTTTTTCCTAAAGAGTTTAATTTTCTATTATCAAAAGGATTTAGCTTAGGTCTTCTATTATTATTTGCACTCAAAGTTAAATTTTCTAATTTATCTAGCAAGGATGGTGGAAGTGATGAAGATGCGTTATGTAAAACTTGGTTTATTTCTGCTATTTGTTCTTCAACTTGATCTAATTTTTCAGCTAAACTTAAAACTAATTGGAGAATCAAATTATTTTGCCTAATGGGAATATTACTACTGGATACTTGTGTTGAAAAATCTGTTAATCCTACTAGTTCTTTATCTAATTTACTAATTTCTTTCAAAGCTTGAATATATTTTCTGCTAGTTCTAGAATCTGTCATTAAACTAATAATTTATCTATTTTATTATGCAACTTATCTACTTGTTCACTCAACTCCTTTTATACTAATTGAATTTTTTGAACTTCTAATTTTAGTTGTTCAACTATTTCTAATAACCTAAGTTCTACTTGCTTTGGCTTATTATCTATGAGGTCAACAAGCTCTTTTATCTCTCTTTTGCTAGGAAACCTTTGAATATTTTTATTATTATCTTCTACCTGAGATGTAATATAATCTAAATTTTGTCTAATTATCTTTATGGAATTTTTCTGAAAATGTTCTAACAACTGGTTTAACAAATGATTATGCTTATTATTTTCTAATTTTATATTTTCTGCTTGACTAATAATAAGATCTACAATACTATTGGCTTGCAGATTTTCTTCACTGTGCAAAATATGATTATGCTTTCTTGATAGAAAATAACAAACTAAACTATTTTGGTCTAAAGTTATTTTTCTTTTTTGAGGTTCACTAATTTCTAAATTAAGATAATCTATCATAAACTACAGTCTACCCTTCTCTAGAGTTACAGCTAATTGGTTTCTTAAAAACTCTCTTTTTTCTCTCAAGGTCTCTAAAGCTTGATATGTTGTTCTTTTTGCTTCTAAAACTTTATGTTGCACTTCTGTGTTATTATATTTACGAATAAATGAAGGATGTTCAAGATAGCCAAGATAAAACTTTTGCTTCTTCAAAGTACTGATAATTCTTTTGGATATATATGTTAATCTTCTCTTTATACTAGTTATAGTTGGATGTCTGGGACAATAAATACCTGGTAATTGTGGTTGACAGGGTCTATAGGGACAATAATATCTGTTGTTCATACACAATAAACAAATATGATATCAGTTGTATCAATGACTTCTATCCTCAAGGTACTTTACTATTATGCTTATATTATTAAAATGCTAAACTTGGCTCTGATACCAAATTCGAAACGCATGCTCGGTTAAATAGTCGGATGACCATTATAACAACTAGACATAGAACCTTGCACATGAAACTCGACATGTTTCAGCATGACGGCCACTCACAGTACAAGTATAAAGCCTTAACGGCTGAACTCAGAGGTACAAAGAACTCAGAGGTACCTTGGTTAATGTCCAGTTATTTGTATGGCGAACATTCAACTATAATAGAGTGCTCGAACAAAGTATGATCGTCAGTTTAGCAGGTTAATAATATAACCACAATAGTGTTTCCCTGTTTTAGCCTAGAAGTCTAATTAAACAAACACACTAAATAAGGAAAAGAAAACTTACTTAAGACTTGGAGATTGCTTGAATATGTACACTTGAACTTTTATTGATATATGGAATGTTTACAGAGATAGTTGTTTACAAGAAAGTGATTACAAAGAAGTGTTTACAAGGATGCTATGAAGGCTACGAATGCTTGAGTGTATGAAGTGAGTATGGTGTTTTCAGATGTTGAGAGAGGTGTGTGGTATTCAGGTGTGTTCTGTATGGGAGGAAATGCTCCCTTATATACAAAATCTGATTCTTCAAAGACAAAATAACATTTCATCTATTTACAATTTTTTGAATAGTGATAGTACACTGTTTCTGAAAACTGTCAGCACTGTTTCTGAAAGTTGGCTGTCTTGTCTTTACTTGAATGTCATGTGAATTTATGTTGTCATGGTTGCTGCAATGTTTGCCACATTTTCTTTTGCATGTGAATCTATATTGTCTTGGTTGTTGCAATGTTTGCCACATATCCTTTTGCATGCAAATGCTTTTTGAAAATGTCAATCTCCTTTTTCTTCTTTTGGATGTATCCACATGAACTTTGCATAAAACTGACCCAATCTTGTACATATGTGTGAAGGGTAGGATCGGCATTTTTGAAAAAATCTGTCTTGATGATTAAAAGTAAAGTTTTGAGGGTGTTTTGGTTAGTTTTCTATTTTTTATATGTATTTTATTTCTCATATCTTCATGTCAATTATCTCTATGTTTTGTTAAGGAATTGGCCCATAAAGAATCTTATTATTTTCTTTTCCTTAATTGTAGCCAATCTGCGACATTTTTAAAAAATAAATTGATTTTCCAGAGGAGTTTTTATGCAAGGAAAATTATAAAATAAAGTGAGGAGGCTAAAGATCATTGTGTCTAAATTTCATTATTTCTATGAAGTTGTTTGCTATAGTTTTACAAATCAATCTCATGAAAGTTTCCCATCAAAACTGCACATATGTGAGAGAATGAAGATTCGAAGGCTTTCTCGAGATTTCTTAGTGGCGTGCGATAATGTTTGGAAAGCCAAGACATATAGCTAGAAGTTTTTTTATTTTTCCAAAAATTTTCAAAAGCTGAATCGACCATATAAATCAGACGTGATAGAAAGACGACGAGTTTCCCAAGCCAAGAAAGATTCTTTCCTAGTTTGTGTCATTAATTGTTTAGGAATTTGTTTTGTTTTAGAAGAGTTTCTAACGGATCTTTTAATGTTTTTTTAGTGTAGATAAGGCTCCCTAAGCTCTCTTCGATATGATACCATAATACCATACCATTACCATACACCACAATTCACAAGAAGAGTTTAGGGACGTGCTTATCCATGGATTCCATGTTCTATCTTTCCTTTACTTTTATTTTTATGTGTAACTAAGTTATTTTCTAAGGTTTATGATGAAGACATGACATGAATATTTGCGAATTACTTTTGTTAATTGCTCTTTGATTATATGTCATGTTATACTCTTTAATCTTTGTGCATATTTTATTCTAGACTCAGATTTCAAATGGCTAACCACCTTTAGAAATTTTGCATCTAGACACTTAGATAAATCTATGAGGATGAGCAATTGATTAGGTTTATTTGGAACAAAGATTAAGAAGAGTAGATAAATTAATGAGGATGACCAATATCAAGCTAGTCCTACTTGGTTAATACAATTCTTCTATGCTTAATGAGTTTTTATGCGTTTAATTGTATGTTTAACCAATAAAATATAGTTATCATGTACAGATACACGAGTTGATGTCTGACCACATATTAATCCATACCTTAGAAAGAATATCCTTTAAATTGACATGGTAATTAGATAGTAGTTGGCTCTAGGAAAATGAAATAGGTTTGTTATGGGTAGATTCATAACCTTTGGCTTCATTTTTTTTTCTCAAAACCTTTATGTTGTGTATTTATTTTATTTATTCGTATTTTCCTTTTCTTGTTAGTTTTAGCTGTAATCAATTATTCAATCGACCTGGTATTTGTATATTTTTACTGCAATTGATTTGTGCGCTTACAAATTTAATTTGGTTTAAATTAATATATTATTTAGGTTAGTTTAAATAACCATGAGTACCAACTGTGAATGACCCTGACCATGATCATTCAAATTGTATATATGAAATCTTAAGTTGTTCGGATTGAAAAAAAAAACAACAATGATTATTAAAGTGAAATTGGATGTACATATGTCAACTAAAGAGTGGTCTCACATAAAGAGGTGTGTTAAGTAGTTTCACTACTAATTGTACTCAGACTTTTGTGATAAGACCTCTCACGTTTTTTGTCTACTAATAGACCCGTCGTTTAAATTGATGACAATATTGATGCTAGATTAATTAGCGGCAATTGACATTGAACCATATGTTTTTGAAATCCATATGTTTTCTAAACTAAACATGATTGCTCTCATATAAAATTCATGTACTCGCAACACATATTATTGAAAATAAACATACTAAATAAATATTTAAGATAAAAAAAAGTTTAAAATATTAATTACGTTTATATACTCATTAATAACTACGTCGGTACGTGGATCAAATTCAACAAATATAATAACTTTACTCATTAACGTAAATACGAATTTATCAATAAATATAAGAAAAACTAATGAAAAGGGTTTGAAAACTTTGAGTTTTAATGATAAGGACAAAATAAAGGGTAAAGTGAATAGTACCAGGATTGACTTTTTAGTGTAAAAATATGGTTCGTTAAAGTGAACAGTATCATGTGTTTTTCGTTAAAGTTCCCATAAATATAAGGCTAGTCGTATACATTCTATCATGTGTGAATAGAAACATCAAGGGAGGATGCCCCTATGGCTTTGAGTTAGAAGGCTGGTGGTAGATACACGGAATAAGTAATTGCGACGTTTGACCTTCCTATAAGTTATGTAGAATGAGATGCGGACTAAAAGCCCACTTTCAACAACACCAATATTGTAACGACCCAATTTCTTAATTCAGAAGATAATTACTATTACAGACCCAAAGAAATTAAACCCTAAGATTTATTTTTAAATTAATCACCCAATTCCTTTTCTTAGACAAATTTTCAATAAAAGATTAATCTTAGTTATTTTATGGCTGCATCTAACTTCTTGTTAGACTGTTTACGTACCCTCAATAGGGATCAAGTCATTCGTAGTTCACCTTTCATCTTTAATACATTTCCTAAAATATTCAAGTGGAGGAAATATTCAATACCATATTTGGCAATTGAAAAACATCAAATGGATACCCAAAAACAAATTCAGAATATTGAAATCTGGGTAAAAAGGCAGCATCGGCTCACTGGCCACGTGCCACCACAGGTGGCAGTGTCCGGCGAACGGAAACTCAATTTTCCGACGAACTCCAAAAATTACCAAATTTTACAAACTTGTAGAACACAACAAGGGGAACAATTTTCATACCTGGGCCGAAGTTCAATTCAGCCGAGAAGACGTCGGAAATTGCCTCGACTTGCCGGAAATCCAGTTTTTCGGACTAACTCTAAAAATTACCAAAATTTACAGGTAGTTGGAGCTCAATGAGGGGAACAACTTTCATACATGGGTTGAAGTTCAATTCGACCGGGAAGCACCTGAAATTGGCCTCGCACTATCGAAAACCCTAGAAATGGGTGTTCTTGACTCAACGCCAAAACGAACTCCGACGCTACAACCAACGATTGGGCCTTTCTCCTGGGATTGAGAGGAGTCTATTGGTGGTGGGGATCGATGGTAATCGTTGTCGGAATCACCGGAAAAGAGTAAAAAGCGCCAGACAAACCGGAACTTTGTGGCTTCGATATGTAAAATTGAGTTAGAAATCTAGAAATCTAGCACTACATGGACGTTGGGATCGCCAAGAGCTTTCCATGGACACCAAGATCACCCAAAACGAAAGTCGGATGAGGGATATACGGCCGGGTCGAGTTGGCGGGTCAAAAGGGAATCTGGTTCCTTATTCCTCTCATTTCCCCTCCTTCCCTCCCTTCCTGATTGGTCATCCCCTCTCCTTTTCTCTCCCACACCTCTCTCTTTTCCCCCTCTCTCCTGCTGCCATCTAGCAACTTCTTCTTCTTTTTTTTTTTTTTTCTTTCAACTAAAATGTCTCTAATTTATTCATTATAACTCCAAATTACATTATGTTTACGTCCACGAGTTCGTATCAACGAGTACTACCCAAATATGTAAAGAACTTTGAAAAATCATGAAATGATCAAATATGTCCACGAAGAATCCCGTTTAATACAATAGGGCCATTTTCGTTTTTTTCTCACTTATCAATAAATTTTACGACGTAAATTATAATAATTTCCAGTAACAAAATTTTAAACTTTCTCGATTAAATTTTCATAACCATAAATCGATATATTTTCGATTTTCTCTACATATTCATATATCTTAAATTTTCAGGGTATTACAGATATTGTCTCAAACTTGTTAATTACCACATGCACAAACCATGTGGGGTTTATCACAAAATCTCTCAGTATTAGTTGGAGTGAGGTTAGGATATTTAAATACTTCTTTTCTCAGAAATATGATCGATGTGGGATACTACAAAAGTCATTGATCCCTCCCTTTCTCTTTACTTTTGTATGGTAATGCTTGGCTACTTACTAGTGAGTACTTACCTTTTGATATTGTCTAATAATATTTTAACATGTTTTATTGTTTTTTTTAAGGACGTATCATCAATTTTTCTCGTCTTTAAAGAACAAAAAACACTTGACAAGGGACAACGAAGAAGCAACAACCAACAGCCAATAATCACTTATCTTTCTTACGATTACGCCCTTAGAAAAAAAAAGTGGCACCTATAAAAAAAAAGATTGGCTTGGTCACATTTTTTCATTGGATCGAATTAAAAAGTGCGTATATAGAGTACTCACTAGTGAATATCTAAGTATTATCATTTTTTTTACAGGTCTACTCAACAAACTTTAACCATTTCATCTCTAATTTAATGCACAAAACTTCTCACCAAAAATCATCCAACCCAGAGACCAATTCCCGCTTGCTCTTGTAATTACGTATTGAAAAAATAATATGGCAGCTGGGTAGGTATATGTGCATGCGTATGCCTAAGAATTAGGGTTTGGGACATGCAAGCACATAAAGTTGGCCCTACTTTTGCCTATTTGTGTTTATGTAAGTGATGGTAGACAAGAAATTAACTAAGACTTGCACGAAATGATCCTAATATTTTCTTCTTAATTTGGTTGTTTGTTGTGGCATTTGCTAGGCCAGTTCGGGTATATCTTGTTGTCTCATTCTTAGTGTTTAATTTCTGTCACAATCCGTGATGTTTTGTATCCAGGTTAACTTGATCGAGCTCATATGTTGTGGGGACCTAATGGCACCTCTTTTTACCTAAGAAGATGATCAAGATATATAGCTATATATTAGTCCACCTTTGCTTTCCCTCCATATAAGCATCGGTGTCCTTGAAAAGACTGTAATCTTATCATGGGACATAAAGTTGGCAGCATGCACCGCCCTTAAGTGGGCAGTTTAAACTATAAATGTGATTCATTCTGATAGAAACGATATTCCACCGTAAGTGGGAGGGAGTTATTTTACTCTAAAGGAAATGAGGATTGGGTTGGACCATACAATGAATTATTCATTAACTTGGTATCGAATTACATGTAAATATAATATGTCCTTGTCATCTATGCGAGTTAAACTTGATACATTTAACTTACAAGTAAAAAAGTTTACCACTAGACTGTAATACTAGAAGTTAAGTGGTGTTAGTGTCTATCATCGTATTAACTGATGATGAATCGATGAATATAAATTTCGAACTTTACGTAACACATAAATTAAATCACACTCATCTAACAATTATTAATATGATAGTAATGCTCACATCACTCAAGGTTGAACAAAAATACTCTCCATAAATTTTCCCAAACCTTTAAGCTTTTTCAATTATTTATTTATTTTATGGAAGGCCTTCAGGGTTTTAACATTCACACAACTAGCCCCTATCAAACTTGGACTAAACAATTTTAAATGTTTAGTTATGCCAGCCTTTAGACGTTAAACCTTAAAATTCAAATCGATTTTCTGTTTGTTGAGCAAACTTAGCTGGATACATATAAAGAATTGAATAAGTAGACTCTAAGCACTTCATTGAAAACTGAGCTCATAATAGAATCGTTAAATCTCATGTTGTTCAAAGATCATGTAAAAACAAAACTGTCAACTCACATTAGACATAAAGTACGATGTCCATGGTCTAATCGCATCACATATACCATGATCCCATAACACCATGTGAAGTAGATTCATTAGTTCAATTACAAATCCATCCCTTTTACACATAGATTTGAAAGAGTTTCAGCGCACCACGAAAAAATTAAAATAAAAAACTTCCCTAAGAGAAAAACCAAAACCAACACAATCCTAGTAAGTTTATGAAAATTATTATATATAAAAATAAAAATAAAATAATCAAACTAGTAATATGTCACCGCTCCACATCTTCCGGTCACCAAAAGAAAGTCATGGAACCATACCAGTTAAATACATATATAGTGGTATTAGCTTAAGGTGAACCTTACGTATTGCATCTCCAAACTCATATCAGGTGACAACTTAAGCCAAAACCTTATATTAGTTATGTGCATGTTGATAATAAATCCCCATTGATAGGAGGAGGAGTCTTGTATGTGCTTGTAAGTAGTTTGGTTACCCCTATATTGCCAATTTGGTTTTAAGGTGGAACCTTAACTTTCTTCATCGTTTCAGAGCAGGTTGTCCTGTGTATGAAGTCTCATTTGTATTGTCCACATGTTAGGCGCGTGAAGCCTAATGGTCACACATGCTCTGCGTCTACCCATTTTTGTTATCCACGTGTTAGACTTGAAAAGTCGCCACACTTGAGGAGGTATGTTGAGAATGAATCCTACATTGATGGGAGGAAGGACCTTGCATGTTATAAGCAATTGGGCTACTATCCATATTGCCAATAAATTTTATGGTAGAACCTCAACTTTCTTCAGTGTGTTAGCCAAAAAATGTCAACTGCTTCGACAACTAAAGTTTCACGATAACCCTAAAAGTAAGAGAAATGAAAGAGAGAACTGACCAAAAAGGATTGCTAGCAACGCCAAGGCCAAAAGAAATGCATGATGACTAATTTATTTTCTTTATTTTTTCTCTCTAACCGGTTTGGATTTTTTCAAGTGGTATTCCAAAAGGACAGGAGAAAAATGTACTTAAACTCCTGGTTTCACAAATAACCTAACCAATGAGTTAGGTAGCTTGACCATGTATATTATATACTTTTAGGATTACACAACTTTTTAATTTCGGGAAGGACTAACTAAAATAGTTAGTTATATTATAGGGAATTTCTACTAAATTCACGACCCATTCCTTTATCATTTATTTTAGAAGCAAAGCAATATTCAACCAAACAAGGGTAATTTCCATTTCTTCGCGACGTACATTACCTATATATTCTACGACTCTAGGGATGTAAGGTTGTTGACCAAAATGGGATATATAGGAGTTTGCTTGCAGGGCAGAAAGACGATGACCTAATGTTTTTAAAAACTGTAGTTTACCTTCTTAGAAATGCTTAACCAAAACAGATAACAAAGTATACAAATAAACAAAGATCAAGGAGAGTTTAAGATGTTGATGAAGGGGGGAGAGAGAGAGAGAGAGGCTACCAACTGCACACATGTTTCTTAAACAGTACTAGCAATTGGGCACACAATGTAAGTGCAAATTAAGAAAGTGTGGAACCAATTTTCCAGTACAATAACTTATCAACGTAAGAGAAATCGTGAATGTTTATTCTTTATTTGGTAAATGAAGTCATGAAGCTTATTTACTTATTTCCTCAAAGAGGTGGCGAGTTGATTTTTTCTTTGTGATAAGAGAGAGGTTTTCTTAATAATTAGTAAAGATAACAGGTAGAAGTTTTCAAAACAAGTGATGGCATGCGCAAAATAAACAATGGAAAATTTAGGGATAATTTTTGAAGTGTTATACGAACTTATACATTGTTTTTAATTTGTCATATGAATTAAAATTTTAAGCGATTTGTATTTCATTCTAGCACCATTATGTTTTCCATTCAAAATACTTGCACATGTCCTGTGTTTTGGGTTATTTCAAACATTTGACCTCATTTTCATTTTACTTCATTGTTTACCATGAGCAATAACTTTGTAAAAACAATGTAACTTTGATATTTCAATCGTTTTGGAGGACAACTATACTTCAAGAACATGCGATATATATTTGAAGACTATATTGTTGGATAGAAACTCAGTCAAAAATATTTATATTATGTCTTTATACTAAGTTTCGTTTTTGTTTTAGAATAAAAAATATTTTTCCTTTATATAATCATTTATATTTTTAGTTTGTAGAAACCCTAGATTTTTGTTTTGTCGAATGCAACCTTTTAGAAGGGGAGTGAAGAGTTGAAGTCCTAAATATCCCAAAACATAATTCATATGCAAGGCATGTTCACAACTTGTTTTGGATGAAAAAGCTAACGAAGTTAATGACATATAATAAATTTATGATTTCAGAAATTGAATATGACGAATTGCTTAAAATTTTAGTTCATATGACAAATTAATAAAATTATATAAATTCATATAACATTTAAAATTTCCCCCAATCCTTAAATGTAAGCAATTATTCCTCTTTAAATGACGATGTGACCATATTTTATTAGATAAACATATTTGAATCCACTCATTCACTTTGAAGATCAGTATCTTCATATGTGTCAAGAAAATCATCTTTAAGAAATGAGTTAATTGTAATAATAGTCCCTCAATTTTAATCAAATTGAAGCAATGGTCCCTCAACTAAAAATTCATTACCATTGGTCCCAACTCTTCAAAATATGTAGCTATGGTTCTTTTCGTCAACTTCGTCAAAATTTTGTCAAAATAAGTTATGTTGGAAGGACCATTACTACAATTGGGGTTCCTCAACTCATCAAAACATGTAGCTATGGTCATTTTCGTCAACTTCGTCATAATTTTGTCAAAGTGAGTTGTGTTGGAAGGACCATTGCTACAATTGGGTTAAAGTTGAAAGATCATTGCTCCAATTGAAGTTAAAGTTGAGAGACCATTTCTCCAGTTAGATTAAAGTTGAGGGACCAATGGTAATGAATTTTTAGTTGAGGGACCATAGTTGCACGTTTTGATGAGTTGAGGGACCAATGGTAATGGATTTTTAGTTAAGGGACCATTGCTCCAATTGAGTTAAAGTTAAAGGACCATTGCTACAATTTACTCTTAAGAAATTAATTAATTACAAGTAATTAATTATAAGGTAAATTTGTCTTTAAGAATTTTTTTTAATTGAAATTTGGCTAAAAAGGATTATCTATAAGAAAACTAAAACATCAAGGGATGTTAGTGTAATGTCTCAAAAAACTCGATAAACCTCAGGGAGTGTTAATGTAATTAACCTGTAAGGAGCTTGTTGCTTAATTGGTTAAGAGTATTTTTTTAATAAGCGATAGCGTTAGTAAGTTAAATTGTTAGTTGTTAAGAGATAGAGATCGGTAGGGATCGAATTTGTAATAGGGTGCATATACATAATTTTTTCGTCACTGTGATAAATCATGATCTACAAATGATTAAGTGCATTTACTTACCGTCAACTTTCTAGTCATCCCTACAAGGGATGGGCTAATGGGTCTAGGAACTGCAGGACGAGGCGAATCTAGTGAGTTCGGGGAGGGTACGTGGCGGGTACAAATTTTGTAAACTCCAAACGGGGGGGGGGGGGGGTTCCGAATTTATGAAAAAAATGACCCCTAGCCGAACCGTTGGTACCGTCGATTACATAGAGATTAAATCTTCACCAATGATTTGTAACACATCTCTTACTCTCGGTCTCTCCTCCCTCGATTTCCCAAGTCGAGTTGGTGGATTCTCCTCTCTCGAATTTGCAACTCGAGCATGAGGTCTCTCTGGGGACTCCGCCTACCACCGTTCTTCGCCATCATGACTTCAGCTTCTTCGTCGGTCCATACGCGATGTTCGCCGCAAGGACGCCAACAGGTTTCTGGCAAAGATGATCAAGGACGAGGACATCACCGCCTCCCTGGACGGCCTCACGGAGAAGGAGATCGGAGTCCTCACGACTAGGAGAAAAATTTCGAAGCTTACCCAGTTATGGAGGTTGACGTGTGTTTGCCACTCGAGGTCTTCCATTGGTGCCATCTTTCTGGTTTGTTTTTTGATTTCGAGCTGTTTGTGGGGGATTCTAAGTATGGAAAAAAAAGGGAATTTGTTATTTTTCCATGCATGCCATCACTGTTTTGGATTTTGATCAATTGGGTTGTTACATTGTAAAGCAATCTTGGGAAATTAGTCATCTGGGTTGTGTAAATTTCAATTTTTTTTATATTAAAGTTAGTTACTTGGAAGGTTTTTCATGAGGAGATGGACTTGGTGTGTATTGTGTAAATTATGATTGGGTTTTGAGATTTCGGTGAATTGGTTGGACTGGGAAATTTGATAGGAACCGGCCCGTTTGAAACGAACCGGATTAGCTCCTGTTCTTATTTACTCATCCAAAGCAGAGTAAAACGCATTTAGTATCAGGGTCTAACGCTGTTTCTCTTTATTTGTAAGTGAAAGGTAGATTCGACGGGAGTAAAAAGAGAGACAATTGATGAATGTTATAATAAGAGTGACAATTGATGCACTAAATTTTCCAACTCCATCCTGGTATAATCCCAAACAGAGTTGAAGTACATTTGTTCTTCTGATCTGGTAACCAAAACTTTTTAGCCTTACATCATTCCCGGAATAATAGAAGTTGATGATTTCGAATAACGGTCAAGGAGTGACAAAACCCTGGTAGCCTTCCTCCTATGGCGCCCATCCTCATGAATGTTCCTGCTAGTTAGTCCAGCAAGATTTAATCTAGCTGCTGAACCATACACCTCAACCATTTCCTTCGACATGAAAACCTTTTCGAGAAGACTCAATGCGTCTTCTTGCAGAGAATCCGTTCCCCAACACAATATCTCCAACGTCGGCTTTATGGCATCAGCGTCATGCAAGACACTGGCTCCTCTTTGAGGAGAGGCTTCGAGAACCAATGTCGAAAGAGTTTGAATTGCTTCGATGGCAGTTTCATAGACCTCTCCCGATAAGAGCCTTACCAAGTCAGGCAAAGCTTTCGCTTCCAAAAGACAGAATGTGGAAGTCACACTGCAGATACCACCGTGTGCTGAGCATAGTGGAGCGCCGGATGGCTTGAAACATGACCAGCAGCCAGAGGCTTTGGAGACCATGGTGAGCTTTGGAGTGCTTGTGGAAAGATTACCAATCAGAGCTGCAGCCCTCGCCCTTGCAGTCACTGAGCTGGACCTGAGAAAGTTTACGAGCAAAGGGTATGCTCCTCCTTCAACCAGCTTACGCTGCGATTCCAGGTTTGTGGGATCCGTAAACCTGAAAAGAGCACTTAGAGCATTTTCTTTTGCCTTCATAGTCCCTGTTCTTAAAATGTTTATGATTGCAGTATGTCCATCCAGTTCGATTAACTTGTTGGTTAGTAATCTTTCGGATTTTGGCAGATTTGCCAATAATCCAGCAGCAGCCATCTGTGCATCACCCTTGTCATCATTCTCAAGGAACCCCACTAAAGCCTCCAGCCTTCTTGGCTTGAGAAGGTATTCCACGACCCCCTCAGGCTCATGCTGCGAGAAGAGGAAGAGCAAATTTATGGCAATCTCCCGAATCTCTGAGTCAGAGTGATCAAGTAGAGGAAGGACTAGAGATATGGCATTGGCAGTGAGAACAACCTTCTTTATCAGCCCTGCATCGAACTTGCAGATTCCAAGAAGTGAGCACAAGGCAGGCCTCCGGACATTGTAGGCCAAGTAGGGATTCTGTTGTAATGCAGTCAAACTGGTGACAATTGGCTCTAACTCTAGTTGACAACCATTTTCATCAACAAAGAATTTAGCCCCATCCGTGTCAGACGTAAATTTCTCCAGGATTTCATAACATTTAACAGTAATGATTGAGGGTACATGGGGAGTGAACGCTAGCTTTAGAACAAGATTAACCCCACCAGAAGCAGCAATCAGTTCTTTGTTGGCTCTGCAACCTGATAATTCAGCCAAGGCGGATAAGGACAATTGTTTTGATTCAATATTTGCAGACACCATTTCGAGCAAAGGAGGTATAATCCCTTCCTCACCAAGGAGCTTCAAATTTGAGTCTACCAATTCCATTTTAACTAGTGTTCTCACCATTGATAACCTTGAAGTTTCCGGCCCTGGAAATTAGAATGATAAAATGCATCAGTAATCCATCGTTAAATGAAAAAAAAAGGCATTCATTTCCAAAACAGATTTATTACATCCAAATCTTTTCATTTTTTTATGTGATTGAAGGAATAGAATATAAAGAAGATGTTATATAGGTCCTAGGAGATGAATCGTCTTACCTTGAACTATGCGATCAACAAGTGGCTTATACCAGCCAGATTTAGCTGCACAAGAAATGTTTTTCTCATCTATGTCGAAAAGATTGAGCAAGATTTTCTCTGCAATCTCAGCTGACTCCCTCACAGTTCCCTTTAAAAGGGTGTAAACAAGGAAAAGAATTGTACTGCATTGTTCAGAGAGTTTAATGCATACACACACATTCCAACCAGTTGTGTCCTGCGACAATTCATATAGCAACTCAATTGCAGCCTTTGAGATGCTTGAGTCGCGGCCTAAGCAGGGAATGATGTGATCCCACCCCTGGGAGTCAACCACTTTCTCCTAAACGAATTGATCGAAAAAGATTTAGAATTCATAACTTTGTCCAACTCTGAAATAATAGATTGTATACTTGAAAAATCAGAAGAGTGGGAGGAAAAATTGGATGAATTAAAGGAAGGGCATTCGATTTGTAGTATTCTTTTATATTTTCAGCTTTCACTTTCTTTTAGTTGTTTTCCATACATACAAGGAGTATCAAAGATGCTTACCTTGTTTCTTGCATGCCCTTGGACAATATCCTTTAAGGTGATCAAAATCTTCCTCTTCACTTCTCTGTTGTGAGAATTTCCAAGGATGGAGATTATAATATCGGTGAGTCCTTCAATGGCGATCCAGTCCTTGTTAATAGAGTTCTCTGTCATAAGATCTTGCATTTGGCTTAAGGCCTCTAACATTGACGTCTCAACGCCTGATAACAACTTTGCCTTGGCAGATCGGATCTTGAGACAATAATTTAGCTCTCTCCACTCTTCTATTGATTGTCTCAGTGGGATGTTACACCTCCACGAAGTATCTTGAAGAACCTCAAGAGTTTCTGGGTCAGTTCTCTCGCCACTTTCAAACCAAGCTATGATAGCGGCTCTCTCACATGTAGTACCAGTGCAAAGACTGACTGGTTCAGCCATCACAGTTTTCCTAATACAGCATTTAAAAGGCTTAAGTGGTGGAATATATTCTTCACTCGGATCATACCTCTCTATGGCCTGCACCCGTTGCTTGTATTGCTTCTTGACTTCTTCATAATCCCTCGCAGCATCAGCTCGAGAGAGCAACTCAATAATCTGATCTAAGAAGAAAACTTCAGCTCTTTCTTTCCTGTTGGCAGCTTCTTCTTTCTCCTTTCGGAAATCTGCAAGCTCCTTGCTTATCTCCGAGGGCTCTAAAGGCACCCCAACTGCCATTGCTATTTCTGCAAGCATGTCGTTTGCAAAACCTGGGCCAAGGGTCTGATCATCAAGACCTTGTTTTAGCTTGTCGAAAACTTGGAGCTGAGACTGTGAAGCCTCGATTTCCACTCTTTGCATCTCATTCTGTAACCTATTCACCTGATCAGATATCCCCATTAAGACGTCGTTGTTTGCAAGGGAGAGAGCAGCCAAAGACCTTCCAATATCCCTGGTAACGTCTTGTACCTCCTTGACAATGTGCCTGCACTTGACAAGCAAGTAGAAACGTGCTCGGTTTTTGTACTTGTCAACCAGATTATTAGCCCTTTTAACATCTGTTTCGAGGGACTCCAAAGCAACCCTTGCAGCTTGTGAATCATTCAATTCTTGACGCTGTAGTTCTTTCAAAACCAATCCAATGTCAAGCAAATGGTTCGAAAGGACCTTGAAACTCTCCTTTTCGAGAACATCTTTCGCAGCGTTGGCTGTTTTAATGACCTGGTTCGTTAGCACAGCCAAGATGGTACCAATAGGTATAAGTTCCAATGCCATCGTTATACTCTACGCCAAACCCTTTATTCGAACAGAAACACGATCGCTTATAAGATGAAGGCTACAACTACCCAAGCATACTTGTCCTGCACACGAAAAACACACAAAAATACCAAGAAATTGTACCAATCAACGTTCTAGTTGGTCAAGGATAAATTACTTTTTAAAGTTGAAAAATAAACTGCAATCCAAATTGCAATGAACAAGTCACACCCTTTCACACGGAAACCTCTGAATTCTGAAATTCTGCTAATCGAAAAAAATGTACAAGTTTAATAGTTCAATCACAATGAAAGTGCCTGGTTAAAAAGCTGAGAAAATCAGAAAGAAATATCTCAGCTTTAGTTTTGGTCACTAATCCGTTGGCCGGAACATGTAAACGGAAGGAAAGTGGACAATCCAACTGGGCCAGAAGATGAACATTGCAACACTTGCAAACGAAATACTTTCAGTTTCAAACTGGTAAACGAAACAGTTATCAAACGGGCTGTTGAGAGAGCGTCCCAGGTCCGGGTAACGAGAGAACTTGCATGTACTTATAACTAATTCGGATAGAAATAAAATAAGCAGGAAAAATAAGCACAAGTATATTAAAACATGAGAAACCCAGAAAAAAGCAATGAGAATTAGGTACCTGCCACAAGAGAAGTGCATCATCATATTTACAATTGGAAAAGTTGGTGTTAACGCGATCAAAGATTTGCTCCGGTTGGAAAATAGCACTTGCTAATTTGCTATTAGCCTATACTGCTATCGCTGCAGGGAGGAAGACTTAAGCAAGTCAAGGCTTCTTTCTGTGGCTGTCACTCACCATTTATTAAATATTGGTTATTAATTTTAAATTACTTAATTCACACGCGGCGTGGAAAATTCAGAGTTTCTTTGTGCTTTCGACTTGTAAACCACGCTTCACCTGACTGAATATTTTTATGGAATTTCACGAAAGATCAGGAAATTTCCACGTACTTGAGGAAGGTTGCTGAAAATGTCCATCTTGATTTTATGCCATTGTAATCACAGCTGTGATGCGATGCAATATAAAGGTGTGACAATAATGGACAAGGATTGTCTGCCTCCACTTCTGATGGGACTTGGATTGTCTGCCCTCCCATTTCAGTGCCCTCCTCGTGCTCTCCTGTTTGTGTGGTTACGGTTAAGCCACATCAACATTTTATATTACTATTTTTTTTTGTTTTATTATTTTTATAAAAAAAACAATATAAAATGTTGACGTGGCTTAACCGTGACCACACAAAACAAAAGGGCACGGGGAGGGCATCGAAATGGGAGGGCAGACAATCCAAGTCTCTTCCGATGCTCTCTCCGTGCTTTCCTGTTTTGTGTAGTCACGGTTAAGGCACGTCAATATTTTATATTGTTTTTTTATAGATATAATAAAACAAAAATGAATAGTAATATAAAATATTGACGTGGCTTAACCGTGATCACACAAACAGGAGGGCACGGTGAGGGCACCGAAAGTGAAAGGCAGACAATCCTTGTCCACCAATAATACATGCAACTTACGTATATAACAAAAAAAAAGCCAAAAGAAAAACTAATGAAAAGAGTTTGAAAATATTGAGTTTTAACGATAATGACAAAATAAATGATAAAGTGAATAGTAAATATTTGACTTTTTAGTGTAAAAATATAATTTTTCGTTAAAATGAACAGTAACGTCAGTTTTTCCTTAAAACTCTCAAAAACAAAAGGTAAGAGTTTATATCTGAATTAGTTAAGAAAATTCACTTGTATATTCGAAATATTGAGTTTAAGTTCTTCCTTTTTCAATATCGTTTGCATAAAAAAATAAAATAAAAATTGATGTAGGAGTCCGACCATACATGTTTCGCACACAACGAAAAATTTCTTCTCTCTTTTGAATTTTTGTTATAGCATCCATAACGGCCTCTGGTTTCCGGTTTAGCCTTTCAGATGGGCACCCGGTTAATTAGAAACCCAGAGGAATTAGCTTATCAACTCCCTCAACTCCAAGGATCGGCTCCCACTGTCCCAATTTACAGGCCGGAGAAAGGTTTTCCCGGCGATTAATCCCAATGGATCAGAGCAGTAAAGCATGGAATCAACACAACAGTAAAGGAGACAAGTTCAACCATCTGAAACTACATTCAAGCTCAACCACCTAAGCACAGTTAGTGGTACATGGGCATGGTGATACTTGGTCGATAACATCGCCAATAAACGAAATCAAATCATTGAAAGCAACAAGTAGTGGTTCCATTCCATTCATGCTCTTACGGTATTACATCACTTCCCCAGTCACAAAGCTCATTCAAGTTTCATATTTTACAAACCGAAACGGAGGAGGCCACACCCCATTACCAACATTACAAGTTCATACGTGTATTCCAACACCTAATCCACTTACTAACCACTCTGCCTCGCCATTTATTTAAACCCAAATCCAAATGCAAATATAGCATTTCTCTACAGCAGCAAGGCACTTGCAAGTTACAACAGAGGCAGCACAAGCCTCAACGCCCAGCCTTGTTCCGAGCTAGCTCTCGTGCCATCTCCCTCATTTCCTCCGGTGATGGAGGTCTCGGTGCCTCTGGTGGATATACTACATACGAATGCTGCACCCCATAACAACACAATTAAAGCCATACATCGATCGCCTCGAAAACATGGTTAAATTAATAAACCCACATGAAATTTCACCAAGCCTCTCGCTATATAATAAGTTCTAACTTAATCATTGGGAAATTTCAGATTTACTATCACCTCAACTTTGAATCCTTCAATTTAATCACACTACAACGTTATAATCCAATAAACCCAATTCAGATTTCAACCAGATTCTTTCAGTATCTAAAAATTTCTTCCAGTTTATATATCCAAAAAGCATTAATAAAACACCAGTGAAATATATATGTATGGGGAGGGAGAGAGAGAGAGAGATTACATTGCCCATGAATCTCTGGAGATTCTTGGAGTTATTGGCGAAGGTGTACATAAGAACGATGGGGATGGAGACGTACAGGCCAAATTTACCCATCTCCAGAATTCCCTTCGCGGTTCCCACATTCGACATCTTCCCTGTTGGCTCAGGTCTGAAGGTTCAGCTCACAAACCCTAGAAAATGATCGACCTTCGCAGAGAGAGAGAGGTTCAGGGGGTGAACGTGTGCGGATGAGGAATTGGATACGTGGACTCTAGTGTTTCTTGGTGCCCGACTGAGTGTCGGTGACGTTGGGCCGGGCGGCGGGTTTTTGTCAGAAAATTATTAATGGGCTGCTCCAATGTTTCATTTTGGTTTTTATAGCTTCATTTGTCCAAATTTAACCTACCTTGTTAAACAATTGTTGTATTTTAACTTAAGTGCGTTACTTTCTACACGAAATAACAAGTGAGAGGCATGTGTTTGATGCTTTTGTAACTCCACACTAGACTTGGCAGTTTTTGACACGACACGGTGACACGACACGAAAACGACACGAAAATAACGGGTTTCGGGTCAACACGATAACTTATCGGGTCACTATGTGACCCGTTAAGAACCCGTTAATAACGGGTTCTTAACAGGTATACACGCGGGTAACACGTGGGTAACCCGTTTCGACCCGTTAAGAAAAAAAATATTTTAATAATTTTAAAGTTTAATTACTAAAAGATTTATTATAAAACACAATAGTCATATTAATATATTCTATATTAAATATATAATTTTGTATTATTGTTCTATATAAATTATAAAAAAAAAAAGTTTTAGTCATTATTTATTTTTATTATGAGAGTTCCTTATTATCATTACTAGGATAAATTTTACATAACATATTCTTGTACATAAATTTTACTAAATTTTACATAACATACTAGTATAGTATTTGTATATGCAAGAACTAAGAAGACATACATAAAAGTATGAAAAATGTGAAAGAATATATAAACACTCGTGATTTATCATTATTCCTCTACAAATAGATAATTGTTACACTTATATTATCATTTAGATTTTTAAAATCCTTCAAGTCCTCATGAATAATGTTTTTTATTTGAGGGCAAAATTAATAAAATTAATAATAATTATTGTAGAAGTGTAAAAAATGTAAAAATATATATATACAATCACTCATATATAAAAAAAATGTAAATGCTTTAAATTAAAGATCAAATTTATTCATTACATTCTTATAGGGTCGAGGAGTGTATATGTACAAAATCATCAAAATCAAAGCTAAAATAACCGTTAAATTGTGATTTTTCATTTATAACCGTCGAAAACTTTTGTTCCGTTACGTAATCTCTGAATGTTTTTTTTTATGATTTTTTAAGTTTGCGATCTCGGAATGTGTACAAATAAGTTTGACGGTTGGATCGTTGAAAAAAGTTTCGTAGAATGCATATTGCGTCAAAACGGTATATTAAACAAACACTTAGAGTTAATATTATACTTCTATTAAGTATAAAATAAGTTTTTGTGGTATCCACTAGTGTAAATACTTTAAATTAAAGATAAAATTTATTCATTACATTCTTATAGGGTCGAGGAGTGTATCTGTAAAAAATCATCAAAATCGGAGCTAAAATAACCGTTAAATTGTGATTTTTCGTTTATAATCGTCGAAAACTTTTGTTCCATTACGTAATCTCTGAATGTTTGTTTTTTATGATTTTTTACGTATGCGATATTGGAATGTGTACAAATAAGTTTGACGGTTTGATCGTTGAAAAAAGTTTTGTAGAATGCATATTGCGTCAAAACAATAGATTAAACAAACACTTGGAGTTAATATTATACTTCTATTAAGTATAAAATAAGTTTTTGTGGTATCCACTGGTATAAATACTTTAAATTAAAGATCAAATGTATTCATTACATTCTTATATGGTCGAGGAGTGTATCTGTAAAAAAATCATCAAAATCGGAGTTAAAATAACCGTTAAAATGTGATTTTTCGTTTATAATCGTCGAAAACTTTTGTTCCGTTACGTAATCTCTGAATGTTTATTTGTTATGATTTTTTACGTATGCAATCTCGAAATGTGTACAAATACGTTTGATGGTTGGATCGTTAAAAAAAGTTTCATAGAATGCATATTGC
Source organism: Malus sylvestris (assembly GCF_916048215.2). NCBI lineage: Eukaryota > Viridiplantae > Streptophyta > Magnoliopsida > Rosales > Rosaceae > Malus > Malus sylvestris. The sequence goes on from NC_062272.1 coordinate 17,412,239, forward strand.
GTCAAAATAGTAGATTAAACAAACACTTAAAGTTAATATTATACTTTAATTAAGTATAAAAAAAGTTTTTGTGGTATCCACTAGTGTAAATACTTTAAATTAAAGATCAAATTTATTCATTACATTCTTATAGGGTCGAGGAGTGTATCTGTAAAAAATCATCAAAATCGGAACTCAAATAACCGTTAAATTGTGATTTTTCGTTTATAACCGTCGAAAACTTTTGTTCCGTTACGTAATCTCTGAATGTTCGTTTTTTATGATTTTTTACGTATGCGATCTCGGAATGTGTACAAATAAGTTTGACGGTTGGATTGTTGAAAAAAGTTTTGTAGAATGCATATTGCGTCAAAACGGTAGATTAAACAAACACTTAGAGTTAATATTATACTTCTATTAAGTATAAAAAAAGTTTTTGTGGTATCCACTAGTGTAAATACTTTAAATTAAAGATCAAATTTATTCATTACATTCTTATAGGGTCGAGGAGTGTCTGTAAAAAATCATCAAAATCGGAACTCAAATAACCGTTAAATTGTGATTTTTCGTTTATAACCGTCGAAAACTTTTGTTCCGCTACGTAATCTCTGAATGTTTGTTTTTTTATGATTTTTTACGTATGCGATCTCGGAATGTGTACAAATAATTTTGACGGTTGGATCATTGAAAAACGTTTTGTAGAATGCATATTGCGTCAAAACAGTAGATTAAACAAACACTTAGAGTTAATATTATACTTCTATTAAGTATAAAATAAGTTCCACTAGTGTAAATACTTTAAATTAAAGATCAAATTTATTCATTACATTCTTATAGGTCGAGGAGTCTATCTGTAAAAAATCATCAAAATCGGAGATAAAATAACCATTAAATTATGATTTTTCGTTTATAACCGTCGAAAACTTTTGTTCCATTATGTAATCTCTGAATGTTTGTTTTTTATGATTTTTTACGTATGCGATCTCGGAATGTGTACAAATACGTTTGACGGTTGGATCGTTGAAAAAAGTTTCGTAGAATGCATATTGCGTCAAAACGGTAGATTAAACAAACACTTAGAGTTAATATTATACTTCTATTAAGTATAAAATAAGTTTTTGTGGTATCCACTAGTGTAAATACTTTAAATTAAAGATCAAATTTATTCATTACATTCTTATAGGGTTAAGGAGTGTATCTGTAAAAAATCATCAAAATCGGAGCTAAAATAACCGTTAAATTGTGATTTTTCGTTTATAACCGTCGAAAACTTTTGTTCTGTTACGTAATCTTTGAATGTTTGTTTTTTATGATATTTTACGTGCTATCTCAGAATGTGTACAAATAAGTTTGACGGTTGGATCGTTGAAAAAAGTTTTGTAGAATGCATATTGCGTCAAAACAGTAGATTAAACAAACACTTAGAGTTAATACTATACTTCTATTAAGTATAAAATAAGTTTTTGTGGTATCCACTAGTGTAAATACTTTAAATTAAAGATCAAATTTATTCATTACATTCTTATAGGATTGAGGAGTGTATCTGTAAAAAATCATCAAAATCGGAGATAAATTAACCGTTAAATTGTGATTTTTCTTTTATAACCGTCGAAAACTTTTGTTATGTTACGTAATCTCTGAATGTTTGTTTGTTATGATTTTTTACGTATGCGATCTCGGAATGTGTACAAATAAGTTTGACGGCTGGATCGTTGAAAAAAGTTTTGTAGAATGCATATTGCGTCAAAACAGTAGATTAAACAAACACTTAGAGTGAATATTATACTTCTATTAAGTATAAATACTTTAAATTAAAGATCAAATTTATTCATTACATTCTTATAGGTCGAGGAGTCTATCTGTAAAAAATCATCAAAATCGGAGATAAAATAACCGTTAAATTGTGATTTTTCGTTTATAACCATCGAAAATTTTTGTTCCATTACGTAATCTCTAAATGTTTGTTTTTTACGATTTTTTACGTATGCGATCTCAGAATATGTACAAATAAGTTTGATGGTTAGATCGTTGAAAAAAGTTTCGTAGAATGCATATTGCGTCAAAACAGTAGATTAAACAAATACTTAGAGTTAATATTATACTTTTATTAAGTATAAAATAAGTTTTTGTGGCATCCACTAGTGTAAATACTTTAAATTAAAGATCAAATTTATTCATTACATTCTTATAGGGTCGATGAGTGTATCTGTAAAAGATCATCAAAATCGGAGCTAAAATAACCGTTAAATTGTGATTTTTCGTTTATAACCGTCGAAAACTTTTGTCCCGTTACGTAATCTCTGAATATTTGTTTTTTACGATTTTTTACGTATGCAATCTTGGAATGTGTACAAATAAGTTTGACGGTTTGATCGTTGAAAAAAGTTTTTGGACCGCCAGCAATAGATAATTTTGTAGTAGTGAAGCCTTAAATTTATTTAACTGTCGATTGTCATTTACAGTTTATTCTTCTTACTGAATTTCATTTTTAAAATTTTATTTTTTGAAAACATGATCATCTGGCGGATGTAAGAAGATGATATCACATTTCGATATTTACGGTTAACTGAAATATGAGTCAATGTCATATAATTTGTAGAAACTTTATAAACATCAAGCAATATTTTCACTAACCGCAAAACTCTAAATATAATATCAATGATCCAAACCGTTCATCTACCTGCACCCTCTAATAGATTATGTTTTCAAAAAAGAAAATCTAAAAAAACGAAATTTGATGAGAACAATGAAGCATAAATGTAAACAACAATCAATGGTTAAATTTTGATCTATGATTTATATGATTATAGTGGCGAATTTCGAAGTTAAGCTCTTCATGAAAGTTATAAAGCTTGTCATTACGAGTGTTTATATATTTTTTTCTATATTTTTTTACACTTCTACATTAATTAAAAAACTATTAAAGACTTTAGGTAAGCGAAAATATACTTAAAACAAAATTGCGTTTTTATGTTTTGGCTATGATAATATGGAATGTATATACTTATTTAGTATTATGTTTTTCATTTGATTATTTATTGGTTTAAAATATATTTTCCTTAACGGGTAACGGGTTGGGTCATATTACCTGTTAATATTATCGGGTCGATTTCGGGTCGGGTCATTTTACCCGTTTATTTTAACGGATGTTACACGACACGACCCGTTAAGATATCGGGTATGACACGAAAACGACACGAACACGAAAAACACGACACGAATGCCATGTCTACTCCACACGCCAATTTATCCTCGTATGCTTTAGGCGCACCGAAGAGAATTAAGATACTAACTCATTGAATATTTATTTATTAAACAAGACTGAGCTAAGCTAGTTCTAAAGCCAAAAGACCATGGCGCAAGGAGAAACAAACAAGGGGAAAGTTTCTTTGATTAGTTAGTTGTTTTTGTCTATTTTTTTTTCTTTATTCTTTCTTTATGTGTTCCTTTTTCCACACCTTGAGGACAATGTATGATTTAAGTTTGGGGCAGGATTTTGGTTTCTGTTTCTGTGTTCTGTTTTTGTTTAGTGTTCATGCTGTCTTTGTTGCGTAAAACTGTATTAACTGAGAAGGAATTTGAACATTCTGTCCGCGTTGTCTTTTTCAAATTTTTGTCTTCTTTCCAGCCATATAAAGACCATAAAAATCGGATTTTTCATTCAAAAGTTATGATTACATCTTTGTCTAAAGGTCAAACTGCCTGTGGGTTATCATATTTGCACCGTGCCGTTTGCAACCTCTGTTGGCATTTGTTCTTTTCTTTTGTTTATTTGTTCTTTGTTTTGCTCTTCTATTCAAGTCTTAATGTCATTAAAAAAAAAAAAAATATATATATATATATATATATATATATATAAAATTGAAAAATGTCAAAAATCCAAAAAGATTTTATTTTTCTTGAGTCGTTTAGTTAGACCTTCCATAAGTCAATGATAATAATTCGCTTTCTTCTAGGTCAACAAACTTATTTGAATTTGTTCTTCTTTTGTGAAAATTCAATTGTTTTAAATGGTTAATCCGATTCTTACATGATCATTCTCAAGTTTATTTTATACCAATAACCAATGTCAGTATGATTATCTCTTACTTAGAGAATTATATGTGGATTTAAAGTGAAAACTTATTGAACCCTTGTGAGATTTTGAGCCTCTTGCATATTCTTTCTTGTGAGTTTTATGATAGCATTATCATCCACTAGAACTTGCTTCAATATCTCTCGAGGCGAAATCCTAAGTCATGCAACATTAGAGAGATGATAAAGGCCATGTTTGGATCGTTTGAGCCTTTCTAACCAACCTTTTATGTTTCATTTTCCCTAGTTACCCTTTTGAAGCCAAACACTTAGCCTTTTCTTTCATCACCCACATTCATCCCTACACATTTAACCTATTTTAGCCATACCCTATAACTTAAGGGATACCAAGTGGACATCAAGGAAGATAAAGGTTGGGTACTACAATAAGAAGTGGCGTGTACCGAGGTACCATGTCTAGTATTATTTTTTTATTCTTCTGTGAAAAAAAATAATAATAAAATAAAATAAAGAAAAAAAAATTAGAAAAGAAGAGTTCGAAATTGTTCCATCTTTATGACATGAGTCCTGAACTCTAATAATAGAAGATTCAAGTTTCAAAAGAGGGCTGACCGAATTACATTATGAAGATATCTTGGTATTTCTTAAGTTTTAGTTTTTTTCCCTATCCTTTCTTTGATAGCCCATACCCTAGCCTAATGTTACAACCTTTATAAAGACCTTTGATCTTTGGTGTTGCATTGATTTACATTAGTGGAGAGTTGATATGAAGAGCAAGCTTATGGAGTTTTATATTGCTTATCATGATTGAGTGAAACACTTTGCCCTTTAATGTGTGATTTTTGTGTGAGTGATATTCATGGTAGAGGATTTGAAGTGGAAGCTTTGGTTTGCATATACCTATCCGGGTTGAGTAAGTTGTATTGATATTGGTTATGTCACTCATTATGCTTGAGAATGTTGTTTAAGGGTTGGTTAATTTTATTTTGAAAAATGTTTAATTCTCTTAAGTTTGGTGACCGTCTCTAGATTGCTTTGAGGCTAATTTATGGAAGGTCTATTGTTTCATTGTTGTTGTTTTTTATTACTCTGTTTTGCTTGAGGACAAGCAAAAAGCTAAGTTTGGGGGTATTTGATGAGTAGATTTTATATTATATATTTTACCCTAATCTTAGTATATTTTGGTTAATATATTGGAAGAATTTTGATACTTTGAATTGTATTTTTAATATAGGACTTTCGACTTCCTCTGGAGCAAAACAGGACCAAATGGACGAATTTTGGAGTAATTCCAGTTGGAGGATGTTCGTGAGTCACTTAGCTTGATCGTATCAAAATTTGGGATTTTTCCACCAAGCGGTTATTTTCTGGAAAATGACGTTTTTGGGCTTAAATTGCGTTTTTGGAGCCCAAGATGACCTCGGATGTGTTCGTGGCCTTCTGGATAAGTGTTCAGAATATTCCAAACATTAAATCCAGCTATATTGGGCCAGTTTTGGAGTAGCTTATGGGTCCAAAACGTGGTTGTTCAGATTTTAGGCGAATTTTACCATTTAATTTAGGGTTATGTTTCCTATTTTATTGGTTTTTTGATTAATTTTAGTTTTCCTAGGGTTTGTGTGGGGGGCTTAGCAGATATATTGCTTGGCCGTCTACAATATTTCTCTGCGTTTCTTTTATGCAATTTTGGAGACAGAGAATTGTTAGGGTTTTGGAGACTTTTTACTTGAAGGTGCTTTCAATCCTTTTCTTGAATATATTTTCTATGATTTCAATTATGAATATGCGGAACTAATTTCTTTTGCTAGGGTGAAGCCTTGAGCCTTAGCATGAATATGTGATTTTTATTTAATTGCTTATGATTGATTGTATGCATACTTTGAATTGTTAATCACCGGGATAAAAACTATCTAATTGTCTTAATGCCTGATCACTATTAGGATCTTTAGAAAAGTAATTTGATGCAATTTTGGTCGGAAGGTTCCTTGAAATTGACGCTAGCTTCTTGTGATTAATAATTGTAATTTCACTTAGGATGAATATCACGTCTTAAGGATTGCATGGATTTTCAAAGGATTTTCATAAAGCATAATGAATCTTTCATGTTCAGATTTGATCCGAACATCCGGATGGGTTGCATGTTAGATATACGTTCTATGTTGGAGGTTCCAAGTAGAATATGAATTAGGAAAATCTAACCTTCAAAGTGGCATGTATAGTTCATAAGTAATTGGTAAAAATTCATAGGATTGCTAGGTGATGGTGGAACCCTAGTGCTTTCTTAATTTTATTCTCCCAAAACTGTTTTCTTCTCTCTAGCCCTAATATTGCAGATTGTTTATTTTAATTCATTAATTTCGTTTTTATTTTAATTAGGTTATAAAATCAATCACCTAAACTTCTATTTTACAATAATTAAATGGAATCTGATTAGTTTCGAATTATTTAATAGTCCATGTGGAGACGACCTTGCGAGATCCGTTTATACTACAATAACCTTGTGATTCTTGCAAGTAAAATAGAAAATTTAAGCCCGTTCACATGAGTAGTAAAAATCCTATCACTGCCCTACTTTGTGGAATTAATTGTACTTAGGATGGGGCTCCACCGGACCTCATTCCAGACCTTCTATTTGAGAAGGCTAATATGTAACTGTGTTGTTGTCCATTTGGACTTTTTAATGAAATCTATCAATCCTTTCTCAAAAAAAAAAAAAAAAAAAAAAAAAAAAAAACAAGCCTTCCCAATGATTTTCTGATTTCTTCGGAAATGCGATTGATCGTCATTTTCTTCAAATTACAAGCCCAAACTATAGGGGCCTAAATCAAAATGTTGCTCTTTTTATCTATTGATGGAGAATTCAAACTACGAATCTCTTCCGATGTTAGAAACAGTGATAACATTGTACTAATTAGAGCATCTTGCCACTTAGTTTTACGGTCTAGTAGTATTCTTCTTCACTAGTAAGTGAGAGGTCTTAGGCTCGATTCTCGCCAAAGATGAATTTGAACCACATTATTGCTAGTTCATTGTGAGGCTAAACCCTTCCCCTCCTCCTAGTGTAGATAATATCGTTTGTTTGTCTTGTGCAAAGTGATAAGGCAATTGCCTCATCGATTTTGCCTTATCCTTGGGAGAGCTAGTGTGTTCTTGTACCTGGTAATTTAAATCCCATGGCTGCAATGATTTTAACTTAGAAAATTATAAGCATGGGAGTCATTGTCTTAAATCCTGCGTTGCATTGTTAATAAAGTGATTAAGACTTGGATTAGGGTTGTATTAAACTAGAGAGAGATTTGCAAATCTAATGCTCTCTTTGCTGTGATCCAAAATAAGCAAACAACTTCCAAGAATTTCATTGTTACAACTTACAATGCTTGGCCAGGGTTTAAATAATAATATATACCTATACCAATAATTTACAACATAAATTGTTTAGGGGTTTCGGAGTGGTGAAAATTTGAAAGGAGAGACGGTACATCTGCACTAAAAGCAAAATCTTCGTGGTAAATGACAAGATAGTTTAGGTGATATTTGCACACACAATCCTTATTAGTCCATGTAATGTTTGTGCAATTTAACTTCTTTTTGTTTAATTAGCTAGATACGGACAAAGGAGACGGAAAAATAACTCATGCACATTCGTTAAATGTAAATAAAAATCAAAAGGATGACATTGGCAACTAAACTTATTGGATAAGTAGAAAATTCGTATGCAGTACCAACCATTGTTGATCTCAAGCACAAAGCATTTGGTGAAAAATATCTAATAATTAGCAACTAAACTATGTTCACTTTGTCATTAGCCACAATTTAGTTATAAAAAAAAATCTAAGCTAAACCCGTTGTTTGTGGACAAAAATGGGATTGTATTATGTTGATGCACAAAATCAGCGAGGACTTTGGTACAACAGAAAGTGTCAGGTTTGTGACCTTCGCTTGGTTGCTTCGATCACTAGTGAAGATAAGTACGTAAATGAATAGGGACAGGGAAGCAAACACAAGATGTACGTGGTTCACCCAGATCGGCTACGTCCACGGAGTAGAGGAGTTCTCATTAATTGTGAAGGGTTTACACAAATACATAGGTTCAAGCTCTCATTTTGTGAGTTCTAGTGAATAGTTTAGTACAAAATGACATTAGAGATTATTGTGGGAGAATGATCCCTATTTATAGAAGAAAGTTTCTAGTTTTGTTCTAACATTGACACGTGTCGTGTTGTGATTGGCTTCTGATGTTGACACGTGTCGTGTTGTGATTGGCTTCTGATGTTGACACGTGTCGCGCTGTGATTGGCTTCTGATGTCGACACGTGTCGCATTATGATTGGCCTCCTGGTTGAAGGGAAGCTCTTCTGGGTCCTTGACGGTATAACGTTGACCGGTGCTCAGTAGTTTCGGGATTGGTCAAGTATGGTACAAACAGTGCTCCCCTAAGTTCCCGAGTGAGGGAAGCTCCTCGGTTGGGGACTTGCAAGATCCAAGCCACTGAGTAATCACGAAACTTCTAAGTACCGAAGTGTGATATCATTTTCACGTGCCTTATCTGTCTCATATGTAGATGTGACATCTTCTTTGGAAGTACTTTTCTTTCATCCATGAGTGGTATCTTTAACCGATGAAGATGCACAAGGTAATGTATCAATTTCACTTGAAGCTTACTTGTAGTTTCGGGCTTAGTCAAGTGCGATACAAACCCTATAGTAGGAGTCTCCCAAGTCGCCGAGCTAGGAGATCTGCCGAAAGATGTGACAGACAAGGTAAGCAGTCAAACTTCCAAGCAAGCAACCCAGGATCGGAGGTTCGACTTCGGCTTCCGGTTGATTGTTCTCCTTCTCCTTGTCTCTCATTCAGCTGCCGGGATAAGGAGAAGCAAATGGAGAAGAGATGATATGAGATACTTTTGCTTTTGAAGAAGTAACTTTCCACAGGCTTATTCTTGAACTGTGCTGGAGGGTTTTCTGGTTCCCTTCAGAGTATAAGGCCGACTCAAGAATTTGAGGGTCAAAACAAGTCCATCAAATCTAGAGTACGTTCGACCTTGATGATATGGGATACTTTTGCTGTTGACGGGATAGTGAATGTGGTATGGAAAGGTGTCGTGCTGTAGTGATCTGTTTCAGCTCACCGTTGAACCTTCTGCTTCAATCTTTTGCATGGCAGAAGTGGTGTGCAACCTTTGCATTTAAATGGTCCTTCAGAACATTCCTTCATAGTGACTCATCCACGCTTGGCAGCTTCAGTGTAAAGAGCCAATATCTGATCAACTGTCATGAGGTATGTGCCGGTGGAATTCATGACCTTGACAGCAGTTGAGGATGAGTTCTCGAGAGCAATGCTAAGTAAGCAACCAGGCAAAGGTCTCAGGCAGTCAGTTCCAGATTGGAGGTTTGATTTCAGGTTCCGACTGACTGCTCTTTTTCTCTTTGTCCTGCAGGTGTGGACAAGGACGAAGACAAGGACAGGGAGAAAGCATGATATGGGATACTCTTGCTTTCGACCTTGATGATATGAGATACTCTTGTTCTTGGTGTGGCTTATTTGCTGAGGTATTATCGGGGGGAAATAAAGCTGAGTATTTCGAGAGGTTATGTTGAGGGTGCATTCTCGAATGTGAGAAAGGGTTGAGCATTTTTGCAGGTTTGCCTGTCGTTGAGGAGGGAGGTCGATGTATATAGGGATTTCTCAATAACAAGTAGTAATGCTATTCCTTTACCCTTCTTGGTCACATCAATGTAGTGGGAGCTGTCAGCTTCACGTGTTTTAACTTTGTCAGAGCACTTTGAAAAAGTTATATGTGGTACCCGAGGAGTTGATGGTGCGTGTGGAGAGTGGTGATTGAACAGTAAGATTCACGTGCTTTCTATTTCACCAGAAATCTTCGACAGATTGCCCGTAATTTCCGTAAAGCTGAGTGTGCATGTGACAGGTGCTGACGAGGCTGAAAAAACAGGTGCTTCTTCGATTTCTAAGATCGGCCCTCGTGGTCTCTGAGCAACCCAGCTTTTGAGAAAGCAAACGCCTCTTCGATTTCTGAAGCTCCGTCGAGTGCAGATTTTTATAGAGGCTGGCATTAAGTTCCACATCACACCTGAATCTCCACCAGTAGAAGCTCTCTTCTTGCACTTCTAAGATCTTGATTTGTCTGACCTCTTCTCTCTTCAACACCTTTGAAAATGTCAGGCCCCTCCGACCGTCGTTTTGACTTGAACCTTGGAGAAGAGGCAGCCACGCCTTCTTCAGACAACATATGGCGCCCATCCTTCATATCCTCTACTGGTCCTCTTACCGTTGGGGATTCTGTGATGAAGAATGATATGACCGCTGCGGTGGTGGCCAGGAACCTTCTCACTCCCAGAGATAACATACTACTTTCCAAACGGTCTGATGAGTTGGCTATTAAGGATTCTCTGGCTTTTAGTGTTCAGTGTGCAGCTTCTGTGTCTAATATGGCCCAACGCCTATTTGCTAGAACCCGCCAAGTTGAATCATTGGCTGCTGAAGTGATAAGTCTCAAACAGGAGATTAGAGGGCTCAAGGATGAGAATAAACAGTTGCACAGGTTCGCGCATGACTATGCTACAAACATGAAGAGGAAACTTGACCAGATGCAGGAATCTGATGGTCAGGCTTTACTTGATCATAAAAGGTTTGTGGGTTTGTTCCAAAGGCATTTATTGCCTTCGTCTTCTGGGGCTGTACCGCATAATGAAGCTCCAAATGATCAACCTCCAATGCCTCCTCCTTCTGGGGTTCTTTCCAGTACTGAGGCTCCGGATAACCACCCTCCGGTGCTTTCTCTTTCTGGGGCTCTACATTTTTTTTTTTTGATTTTTTTTTTTTTTGAATTTTCAAATTTCCGGATTTTTGAATTTTCGAATTTCCGAAAAAATAAAAATTAAAAATAATATATATTGAAAAACTTTGTTGGTGAAGCTTTGGTGTTGAAGCTTTGTAGGTGAAGCTTTGAGGTTGAAGCTTTGTTGGGCATCATGAATTGATTTTGCTTCACACTATCTTGAGGAAGAGTGTGTGAAGCTTTTATATGTTTTGGTGTTGAAATTTTGTATTGTAGGTGAAGCTTTGGGGTTGAAGCTTGATAGGTGAAGCTTGATAGGTGAAGCTTTGGTGTTGAAGCTTTATAGGTGAAGCTTTGGTGTTGAAGCTTTATAGGTGAAGCTTTGGTGTTGAAGCTTTATATGTGAAGCTTTTGTTGGCACCATAAATTAATTTTGCTTCACACTATCTTGATGAAGATAGTGCAAAGCTTTTGAGATTGATATTTGTCCTCCATTGATGAAGCTTTTGTTGGCACCATAAATTGATTTTGCTTCACACTATCTTGATGAAGATAGTGCGAAGCTTTTGAGGATTGTAGTTGTGTTCCATTGATGAAGCTTTGTTGAATTTCCCAATTTCCAATTTCCTCTTTTTTTGTTTTTGTTTTTTTTTTTTTTTTTTTTTTGTTTTTTTGGGAAAACTAGAAATTTGAAAATATGGGAGAGACAACGTATACAAATTTTGCTTCCATACTGTTAAGCGAGAGATTGTGATGCAAGCCACATCTTGTAGTAGTCGAAGGTTTGGATGAACCATATACATCTTGTGTTTGCTTCCCTGTCCCTATTCATTTACGTACTTATCTTCACTAGTGATCGAAGCAACCAAGCGAAGGTCACAAACCTGACACTTTCTGTTGTACCAAAGTCCTCGCTGATTTTGTGCATCAACATATTACAAATTCAATGATATAATAGCGGCGCGACAATGATATCAACGTGGATCCAATCAAACGAAATTAGTGGAAGGAAATGAGCAGCCCATAATTGAAAGTGTTGTAAATGGCACTTTCAAAGTGACGAATAAGGAGACCGTGCTCATGTTTAATTAACTAAGAACAAGGTAACCACAAGTTTATGATTATTTATAGCCACACACAATTTGGTTTCGTCTTCGTCGCCCCAATAGATGCTGTTAGCTATTACTACAAGATTGTTCATTTTCTATTTCTTTTTTGTACAATGATACTAGGAAGTGGAACTCAAATTCGAAGCTTTGAGTATAATAATAATGCTTTTAAGTAATTGAGGTACAACTTTTTTGCGAAGATTATTGAGTTTAGTTAGATTATTTTGCATTGCTTTGGAGAGAATAGCATAAATGTACCCGATGTTTCTAATAAAATGGACATTTTATAGAATAATGGTATGTTTGCCGTGTTTTTAATCAAATGAAATCGGAATTCGAATTTAGGAGGTTTTCAATTTGTTCTTCAAATTTACTTTTGTATATGTACATAAATGACTCTCTCTCACTAGTCACTACCAGCAAATAACATCCCTCTCCTCTGCTTGAGAGCCTTTCTCACCGTCTTGTGTGAGTAGTTGCAACTTCGTCAATTTTCGTTTTTTTATTTTTTATTTTGTATTTCTATGTTGTGTTTTCCTTTTCCTTTCAATCATGTTCTAGTTTTGTTCTCCACAATTCTTTGGCAGCCCTTTTTTTGGTCAATTCCAATTCGATCTGAAGCCACTGTTATAGCGATTCGTTGCGATTAATCGAGTCGGTGTATTGAATTCCGGTGTTCCCACTAGTTCGGGTGCTATCAACATCACCACCTTCTCTCTCTACCTTTTGCAGCGTTGCGTGTGGATTTCCACAGGCTTCATGGTTGCTTCTTTCCAGCTTATGGTTGCGATTAAAGAGCTGTTCTCAGCTAGTGGAGGCGATTGGAGTAGGGATGCTTCGTCGGGAGCGTGGAATCGTCTTCGACAAGATTTGCTGGTGCGGAAGCGGATACAGCAATGTTCTAGGTTTCCTTTCTTTTCTGATTGTTTTGGGCTCAACTTTTGTCTGGGCTTCTTATGTAATTTTGTTTCAAACTCCCTCTGCTCCTCTCCCTCTCTGTCAATTTCCTTTTTATTTTTATCTTTCTATAAAGAAGTCAACACAAAATGTTGACGTGATTTAGTCGTAAACGTTCAAATAAGAGAAGACTAGAGGAAAGAGAAAAATGGGATAGAAGAGAATCCGGATCCAATAAGTAGCACAACAGTTTTGATGCTCCTAAAGTCGCCATATTGTAACACTAAAACAAAATGAATATTAGAACCAAAAAAACTAAAATTGATTGAAATTGATATGTCAATCTTTTGTTAATGTTGAATATTCTGACATAACTGTGAATAAAAGTATGAAAAACAACCGATCGAATAAAACGTGGAAACAAGATATTCAAAAACATAGTTTTTTTTTTTTTTTTTGTCAAAATATTCAAAATTATCATATTTGACTTTAGTTAAATTGAATGCATATAATTTATACGAGAAAACAAATTCCAGGCCAATAATGCAACAAGTAAAAGGAGTGAAAGGAGCAGGATACGTCGTCGTTCCAGTTTGCAGAAGCAGCCGCAGACCCCCAGCCCCAGGGCCCTAGGTAATCCCAACGTGTCCAAAATTCATCGCTTTCCAGTTTCCAGACTACTGTTTCCTGACCCCTCGTAGTAAATTACGTGAAAACCCCTAGTATTGAATTACCTAAAAGCCCTTCTTCCATTTTCTCCATTACAGAAACGAAATTGACCACGCAATTAATTAAAGTTGAATATTAAGCTGAGCAGCAGGCACCATCAGAATTCAGAACCGTGAAACTTTCGAACAAAAACGACACCAGGAAAGGTCATATTTCCACTTGATTTGACCGTCTTTTCGACTATAGAATTCCAAGTTGCACATGAACAAATATAAACCGCTGATTCATGAAAGACCATGATTATGATTATGATTATGATTCCGGTAAATTGTCGAAGGTGGTGCATTACGTTTTCCACTCCGTGATATGTTAAATCCAACAGGATATTTTCTAGATTCTTTCATAAAGATTATGAGAATTCGTAAATCGTGTTCATTCATCGTATATTGTGTAATCAGTTTTTGTCGGGTACTGTTTGTATTTAATTTTAAATAAAAATATTTAAAATGATTTCTGACCGCATGATATACGATGAACAATTATGATTCACGGATTTTTGAAATCCTCACAAAGAGAAACCGGCAAGGATCCAAATTCATATTAAAAGACAGATATTTTCATCTTTATTACTTTATTCTTTTTAATACAAACGATATTTTACAAAGTATATTATTAATTGAGAAAAGTTTAAATCCAAGATGTCGTAGAAGGGAGAAGAAGGCTCTAATTATAAAAGAAGTACGACTTACGTTAAAGATAAATATTTAAAAGAGAGAAAAAAGCCAATTACTGTTTTGAAAAGGGGGGATAATTCATTAATTTTCTGTTTAAGGCTTTAAGCATAGATGCATAGGTTGATTTGTCGGCACCAATATTAAGGCTTTCAAAGGGGAGAAAAAAGCCAATTACTTTTAGCATAGTGGAAAACGCCTTTAACCTTTTGCATTGATATTGTTTTTGCATAACGCTTTACATCCTGTTTGTGGCCGTATAAGCCAATATGAAAGTTACTTTCTTTTGAATCTTGCATGCTCAATTTGCGCTTTCTCGTTTTTTCATTGACAGCGAAAGGAAGGTTTAACCCTATACATATGATCGAATATAATACATATAAGTATGGTAGTATTAGAGCAAATTACTCACATATGCGTTGTGTTGTATAATCATATAAAATATATACGGTCTAATTGCTATATAAATCACCAAATAAATCATTGTTGACCCTAAAAACTACCAAGCCTACGTGGCGCGCAGGCTGAGTAATCTATAAGCTAACTACGTCCTTCGGTGAATGCAGGGCGTGCCAACTCGTCGGCCTAGCTCGGCCGAGGAGTAAATTTGTTGATGTTGCGTTGGGTGCGCAGCTAACTTCTGCATCTTGCGATTGCGGCCGAGAAAGGAACACGTCTCGGCCTCTTGGGCTCTCGAACCTGAAGACAAGGTTACTATTCTTACGAAGCTCACAAATCGTCGTCGTCGGATTCGGTCACAGTGATGTTATTCGTCAGAGTAAACTCACGCCGAATCGACACCAAAGTGTAAGGGCACAAATACTCAAAGCGAATATAAGTCTTGATAG
Source organism: Malus sylvestris (assembly GCF_916048215.2). Lineage (NCBI taxonomy): Eukaryota > Viridiplantae > Streptophyta > Magnoliopsida > Rosales > Rosaceae > Malus > Malus sylvestris. The sequence goes on from NC_062272.1 coordinate 17,427,306, forward strand.
TGAACGTGGTTTGGCCGTCTGAATGCCGAACTCTAAATCCCACTTGAGAGTAACCAATCATAAAATAACTCGGCGTGCAATACGCCGAGCTCAGTAAACTGTAACACCTCACTTCGCCGAGAAGGCTAATGAGATGACCTCAATTAATAAGGATTCGGAAATCCTTCTCGACCGAGACTTGGATAGGTAACCAACCATCCTCGCCGCAGTGCTGTTGATGCCAACGAAAGATGCTGCGAGATCGACTGATTCTACGGCGACAGAGCTATCTATGCCGACTTAAGATATCACCGGTTGCTTTCACAGTGTTGTTGATGCCAACGGAAGATGTGTCAGCGAAAAGAGAAAAAAAAAATCTCAAAGTTGTTGAGAGAGTTTGCGCAGGGCAGTTGTGTGTTGAATTGGAGGAGGCTTGAATGATGTACAACCTCCTCTATTTATAGCACCGGATACCCTCTAGGTTGAGTTAAAACCCTACCCGGATTAGGACTCCTTCTCCTGATCAAACACCAACTCGACCAGTCCTTCTTTCACCATAATTATGAACCTATTCCTTTATTGAGTCGGATTCATTTCCAGGTTATTGATCTTACCGAGACTCCTCATTGCACCAGGATTCGACTCGTCTTGCAACATGGCATAACCGACCCGGATTTGGAAGCCCACGACCTAACCGATCCAGAACTAACCGATCCTTGAGAACCCTGTCGTAAGGCCTTCTGGGCCGAGAATAACTCTATACTCAGCCCAAACTAATATTTTGGGCCCAAACAATCATATAGAAAAATAAGATATTATCATGAAAGTATATACAAAATTTAATGCATACTAACAAACAAAACACAATGCTCATGCAAATTAAATTGGATTAGAAAATTTTGAAAAATACGGTCGAGTCAAGAGCTTAGTTCTTTTTTCTTTAAGACGATTTAAGCTTTACTGCGATATTCATGGTTAATCGGCATATTTCTTTCAAGATACAACGACTATGTTCTTATAATAGTAGCTAGCAAACATAAGGCCCTAGCGAACCATAATTGTGTTGAACTCTCTAAAAATCTTGCTTAATCTTAATAATGATTTTGACGCCACTCAGTACTACGATCTGGTAATATTCTTCTTCACCTTCTTCACTTGAAAGTGAGAGGTCTTAGGTTCAAATATCGTGGATGATGAATTCGATATCAAATTAAGCTGCTTATTGCGTGGTTTTGTCAAACTCTTCATTCTTCATTCCCTTAGTGTAAAAATATCAATTTATTAAAAAACATTATTTTTGACTCAAATGATAAAACTTAATTATTTTTTTGACCAAATATGAAAAACTGGTCACAATTGCCCAACAAAGACGGACCAAACCCTAAAAGGGTGTTTTGGGAAACCCAAATTAAGAAGCGAGCTAGTAGCCTCCCGAAAAATGTGCTATAAATAAAACCCAACTCATAAGGCAGTGGCCATTGTTCTTCACAGTTTCTGGGTTTCTGTCGTTGCTGCTGTTGCTGCTGTTGCCTCCTCCAACCCGCGAGCCATGGGCCCTGGGGTCCCACCAACCCTATCACCCACCTCCGCAGCCGCCGCCGCCACCCCCACCTCCACCCGCACCACCCTCCTAGGCAAATACCAACTGGGCAGGCTGTTGGGCCGAGGCAGCTTCGCCAAGGTCTACAAAGCTCAATCCCTCGTCGACAACACCGCTGTCGCCGTCAAAATCATCGACAAGTCCCAAACGGACGCCACCATGGAGCCCCGCATCCTCCGAGAAATCTCCGCCATGCGTCGCCTCCAGCAACACCCCAACGTCCTCAAAATCCACGAAGTCCTAGCCACCAAGTCCAAAATCTACCTCGTCGTTGAGCTCGCCACGGGCGGCGAGTTGTTCGCCAAACTCTCGCGCCACGGTAAATTGCCGGAGTCCCTTGCCCGCCGCTACTTCCAGCAGCTCGTCTCGGCGTTGCACTTCTGCCACCAAAACGGCGTCGCTCACCGCGATATGAAGCCCCAGAATCTTTTGCTCGACAAGAACGGCAACTTGAAAGTCTCCGATTTCGGTCTCTCCGCCTTACCCGATCAGCTCAAAAATGGGCTGCTCCACACCGCTTGTGGGACCCCCTCGTACACGGCACCCGAGGTGGTTTACCGGCACGGCTACGACGGCTCAAAAGCCGATGCGTGGTCGTGCGGCGTCATCCTCTTCGTCCTGCTCGCCGGGCGCCTGCCGTTCGACGACAGCAATTTGATCGCCATGTATAAGAAGGTTCAGAGGCGGGAGTACGAAATTCCGGGTTGGATTTCGAAGCCGGCGGGTAAGATCATATACCAGCTGCTCGACCCGAACCCGAACACGAGGTTGGGGACTGAGGCGTTGATGGAGAAGCCGTGGTTTAAAAGATCGATTGATTTAAGGCTTTCCAAGGAGCCGGCTGCGGAGGTAAAGAAATGCGACGTCGTTCCGTGCGGGATTAATGCGTTTGATATAATATCGATGTCATCGGGGTTGAATCTCTCCGGGCTTTTCGAGGCGGAGACAGGGAGGGAGAGGCGGTTCATAGCGGAGGCGGGGGCGGATACGGTGGTGGAGAAGGTGGGGGAGGTTGGGAAGAGGCTGGGGTACAGAGTGGAGAAAGGGAAGAGCGGTGTGAGTGTTGGGGTGGGGAAAGGGGCTATGATGAGGGTGGTAATGGCGGTTGAGGTAATGGAGATTGCGCCAAGTTTGGTGGTTGGGGAAGTGAAGATGGCGGAAGGAGGCGGCGGCGGCGTGGTTGAGTTTGAGCGGGAGGTTAGGCTTTGGGAAGAGTTGGGAACTGGGTTGGAAAACCTTGTCTTTTGATGTTGGATTTAAGCTGGCTGCGTGTGTTGTGAGGAAATAAACACGGGGTTGATTTAACTTAATCTTTGTACACACGAGGCCGAGACCAAGGCCGATGACAGTGTATTCGTGTTATGTAAGTCATTTTCCGATAACAGGGGCATCGATAATTAAGCTTAATTAACGCCCGATTAGTGGTTTTTTAGTTGGAATTAGATTCTTTTGTTTATTGAGAGAATGTTGGGTTAAGATCTTGGATCTTGTACATGAGTTGAGATACTGTAGTCTTGTCATTTCAAGCTCAAAGATTTAAGTATGGCACAAATTCGTATAGCGTATGAATCGATGTTGCATACCAACAGATTCAACGATGCTTCGCAACTCTAAATTCTACTCGTTTGTTGTATTTTGTCGTATCATTTACAACATTTGCTACTCCCTAAAATATGATGCAACTCAAATCGAATTATTATTCATTTCTTAATCGCTTCCTTGATGATCCTAGATTTAATTGGCCTAATACACAACAAGAAAGAACCACTTATTTTCTCGTTTCAACATTTTCACTTTTATCCGTGTCACGTATTCCACTAGCATGCAAAGCTAACAAATTTAATTATTTTTTTGTTAACAAACTAAAATTTGAATTATTAATAACAAAAGAAGAAAAATATTAAAATTTTAGGTTTCTAGTAGGATACACGTGACACTAAGACCATCTCCAACCCTTGGGCTAAAAACTAAATTTTTTAGCCCGGAAAATTTGGCTTTTAGCCCAGAAACATCTTTTCTGCTCGAACCCTTCTGGCCTAAAATTTTAGCCCGGAATTATTAAAGAATGAACTTAGGCTAATTTTTTTCTTAAATCAATATTTTTTTTAAAAATAAATATGTAGATTATTGTAAATTAATTTTATGAACATTTTAATCTAAAAAAATTTAAATTCCGATAAATATTGAAAAATCATTAATTTTTTTACAAAGCAAACTACTTTCACCAACCGTTCATCTTTCACCAACCGTTCAACTCCAAACTTTCAACTTTCACCAACCATTCAACACCATAAAGTGCATGCTTTGTTGATAGTCTTCCACCGATCATAAACACCACCACCGTCTCGCCCGCTGCCGTTGCAGTTTTATTGAAACTTTGCAATGATTTTATCCCACAAAACCTTTTTATTTTGATTTGTGCCAACTGCACCATCTTCACTAACAGAAACCCATGCCAAGCATAAAGAAACATCTTCCTCAAAGGTCCAATTACGACCTCTAACATGCTCTCTTGCCATGTTGAACAATTTGGAAATGGAAAGAAATGATAGAAAGATAAATTGGAAGAATTGTAGGAGAAAATTGAATTTTGTGTGGATGTTTGAACAAATACATAGGTATTTATAGATTTTTTGGGTAAATTTTGTGTTAAATAAATTTATTTAATTATTTTAGCCGTTGGATTTAAATTTGGGCCGTTAGATCTTTTTTTTACCGTTAGATTTGAGTATATTCAATCTCAACCGTTGGATTCAATATATTTTAAAATAACATATTTTTTAAAAATAAAGTTTGAATCTGGACCGTTGGATCAACCAACGGTCCTTAAATCCTGCCCGTTTGATTTCGAAAAGAGCCGTTGGGGCTCTGAAGAGTAGCCGACAAGGCCTGACGGTGGGACCCCCTCTTGTCGGGCTCCGGTTGCAAGTTGGGGGCGTGGGGCGCGTGCGCGAGTCCACGGGCCGAGAGTGGCCCAAAACTGGGCGAGTCCATGCGGCGGGGGGGGGGGAATTTGGCCCAACTTTAGCATTCCCCTTTTAGCCCAATATTTTAGCTTGGGTTGGGGAGTGTTTGGGGGTAATTTTGGGCTAAATATTTGGCTTTTAGCCTAGAGTTGGAGTTGGTCTAAGAGAATTTAAAAAGTTAAAATAAAAAAGTAAGCAAGAAGGTTGCTACCACTTTTTGTGTATTGAAAAAAAAAAACTATAACATACGATATTCAAAATCCAACCAAGAAAATTTGGAAACACATGCATTATGCGTACACACAATTGTATACAATGACTGTTGTATTCTTACTATTTTTTTTAAGAGATCCACATTGATGATCCAATATTTACATGCATATCAAATCAATAATACTATGAGATTAAAACCCAAATAAACTTCTGCCTACTGAATAATATTTTAAAAGAGAATTCCGTTTTCTTGGTCACTTGGTAATCAAGATTCACAGTTACTGGTTTTTAAATTTGATACCAATGATTGCGATTAAAACACTAAAGTGACATTTTACATATTTTTAGATATCAAATTTAGAGGTGAGTGACTATGCATAACCCTTTTGTTTTGAAAGTTGTTCATACATAAATCCCCACCAAGTATTTATCAAAAGAGTGTAGTAATATCTTTTACAACACCAACTGGCCTAATCAAGTTTAGGAGATACTATGTTTGTAAAGTTTGTGGTGCGTGAACTTGAGAAGAAATAATATTAGGAAACTTCTGCCTTGTGCTTAGTAAATATTCAATGTACAAAGGCAATTACACAAAACCTGACAATTTCGTTGCTCTTCTTTTTACAACGCCCACGGATGAATAGAAGAGCACATTACAACCTTTTGCATACATATATTTAAGAGTCACAGCTGGTCATACAAGGATGTTACATAATCTTCAATTTGGTTCAAGGACTTACTCCTGTAGAGTTGGCTATACAGTTCTTGTTCCGAGCAATCGGCTCTATACAGGATCACGTCTCTCGCCCCTGTGAACCGAAATGTGACCTACATTTTCGTTTTGTCAAAGTTTTCATCTCCCTTCTCAGTACCGTTGAGTGAGACATCGGTTGTAACTTTGAATAAATAATCAACTTCTACACCTGAAGTTCCACAGCTCAATTCCCTCACTGAATTTCATTAATCAGCAAGGAATTGGACTACAATGCCTGGCGAGTATTCAAAATGCTCTTCGCAGAGTATCTACAGATAATTACTTTCATTTAATCTCACAACAGATGAGAGTGCTGAAATCCACGCTCGCAACCCACGCTGAGCATCCTTCTTCACTGATACTTCCAGATTGCCGACAGCCTGTTTTGAAATCCCAGATTTCACCAAAACAATTCCAAGTGATTTGAATGTATGATCATCAGGTTGAACGGAAGCTTTTATCATTTCCTTGAAAGTTGCCACTACCTCTTTGAATCTTCCATACATCGCATACAGCCCAAGCACATTATTATAACTGAGCAAATCAGTTAAAAGTCGCAGTTCTCTCATCTGCATTGCAATCTGAATGGCCTCCTCAAACCTCCCCAGTTTCTTATACATGCACAACATCATTGCGTATGTAAACTCATTTGCAGCTCCCTTGCTCTTCAAGCTATCAAAGAGTTTTTCTGCTGGCTCAACCATACATCGCTCGCTATAAAGGTCAATCATACAATTTGAAGCATAAATAGCATGACCATCCTCTGAAGATTGAAGAAGTCTGTATGTTTCTTCTGCTTCATTCAAAAATCCAACTTTAGTATAGAGCTTGATCAAGGAGTTGTAAATCACCGTGTTCCCAGGCAAACCTGCCTTTTTCATTGCATCAGCATAACTCAGAGCTTCATTAACACTTCCGATATCAGCAAAAGCATTTATCAACACCCCAAAGATAATAACATCCGGCTGAACATTGAATCTGACCATCTCTTTGTATAGTTCCTCTGCCATTTCCAGTTCTCCTAACTTTGCAAAGCTTGATATCACAGCACAATACGGGAGGCAATGATTTACCAATCCTGCCTCCTGCATCTTCCTGAGATAGGGTTTTGCTGTATGTGGCATATCAGCACTAGCCAAAATTTGTATCAGAGAGCTATAGCTACATTTGTCCGGAACTACGCCATGACTCTCCATGCTATCAAACAGCTGACATGCTTTACCATACTGTTTCCCCACCCCATAAGCTTTAATCATCACGTTAAACTCAAGGACACTCAATTTCTTTGCTTCTAGGCAGCAAATGAAAACTTTCTCAGCTTCCAAAATATGGCCACGCTCTCCATATGCATCAATGTTGGCAGAAAAGCACTCAGAACTCAAATTCCCTGAAAGATGAAATCTCATGAACCAAAACCATGACTTTTCAAGCATCCTGGCATCTATGTACATCCTTGTCAGAGCTGTCTGAGTGAACTCATCAATCTCGAGACCCTTTTCATCCATCTCTGATATGAGGACTTCAGCTTTGCTAACCATGTGCCTTATTGAGTACGCATACAAAAGGATGCGGTAACTGACAGGGTCTGGCTCAAGGTGAGCCTCCTTCATCTTTGTGAAGTAGTTTGTCGCCATGTCTATATTGTCATGCTTTGCATGGAGGGAAATTAGAATATTATATGTTCTTGTATCGGGTGGACATCGAAGCTCTTCCATCTTCTGCAATAGGGAAGCAACTTCTTCCAGCCGGCCATGGTTACCACAAATGTGAATCATTGTATTGAAAGTAACTGTAGTTGGAGCAATCCCTTCCCTAAGCATCATTGCAAATATTTCAGATGCTTCTTTAAGTTGGCCATCCTTTCCATATGTGTCAATCAATGTATTGTATGTATGCGAGCTCAAAGAAATGTGAGAATGCAAAGAACTTTGCAATCCAGAAGCACTTGTTGTAGAAGTGCCCTCTTGTTCTTGTCTCAAAGATACGCTCAACGACCATTTGTTGAAAAAATCCTCAGCGTTTCGAAACTCTCTCGCTTTCTTATACAATTGAACGACAATCCCCATGGTAACCTCATCCGGTTTCATTCCTTGTTCGCTCATCTTGTCCAGCCAAACAAGTGCTTCTTCTTTAAGCCCGCCTTTACTGTAAACATCAATCAAAGTTCCATAAGTTGAATTTATCGGTGCTATTCCGTTAACCTTCATCTCATCCCAAAGGCTCTCGACACGGCTCCACTTCCTCGCCTTCCCAAGAATTCTAAGCACTATATTATAGTGAATCACATTCACCTCATAACAATCCTTTCTCTTAAACCACTCAAAAATCTCCCAAGCCCTTTTCCAACACAGCTGCTCCTTCAAAATTATACTCCTTTCCTTGTTAGTAAGCCTATCTTCCCACGGCCTCAGAGCCTCATCCAAATCCTCAACTTCATCCAAAGCCTTCAAAATTGCAGGAATGCAACCTCCGTAACTGACGCATTTGGTCGAACACCTGGAGTGCACTTTCTTCACCACTCCATTCCCATCCCCCACCCTCAACCCACCACCAACATCTCCACTTTTCGCAAAACGGCCACTACCCTTGACGTTTTTCCTCTTCTCCCCACCTGGGTTCTTCACAAAACTGGGTTTTTTCAGCTCGACCTCATGAACAACGACGCCATTTCCACACCTGCCATTTGTGGGTCGATGAACTTCACCCAACTTCTTCTTCAGCCCTCCTCCTCCATTGGGACTCTGAACCACTCTCTGTTTCCTATCGTTGCTTATGAGTTCGAGTTTGTCCAGTGGAGAGCGTCCTGCGTTGGGGGACGTTTTTATGGAACCCAGAATTGGGAAGCAACTGGTGTCCAAGTGCAGCTTCAGAAACATTGCTTTCACAGAAACTGAATCATACTATAGCTTTTCCTCGAGTTTCAGGAGAATGACATGGATAGAAATTTAGAGAATGTGCAGAACGTGCTCGGTGGAATCCAATGGACTCGAATACGGGGAAAGTTATAGGCACTAGGCAGCAGCGCGTAATATCCTTTTCGGAAATGCGAGTTTCGGAGCATCCAAATACCGAGGTGGGAACTATCGTATTATACGGGTCCACCCAACCCATCAAAATTTGAACACCATTTGTTTTGTATGAATTATATGGTATGATTAGCATGGCTTAGATTTTTGTAGTCATTCGATTTATGTTCATTGCATGCTTAATTAATGAGTATTCAACCTATGTGTTGATGACTTCCAACATCGTGAGGTTGGAAAAAAATTGTGATCCTAACCTGAATTCAAATCAATTTAGTTTGACAACGTTAGAATTCGAGTGATGTGAACTGTGAAATGCTAACATAATGGGTTTGAGTAAGATATTGGAGAAAGCTAAATTATTTAAAATTTTAGAAAAAATCTTATAAACGTCCATAATTCTTGCAGCACTTTCATCTTAATAAATTTAACATTTCTTTTTTTTGTACTTTTATGAAGCGTAGATAAATTTTTTGTTTGGGGTAATAAAAAGAATTGAAAAGTATAAAAGAGAGGATGGAAGAGTGTTAATTTTCTTCCGTTTTGATGGATTCTAATAAAAAGTGATTTTTTTTTCATAAAGTAGTAGGCAACGCGTAAGAGCTCTTTACCCTGCCTCTTTATCTACAAACCCGTTGCACCTGTTAACCACCATTTCATTTTTAGATATGAAAATTCTTAACGCGCATGTTCTTGGCTTCGCGGTTCACACCGCCCTGAAACGCCAACAGCACCAGGATTATGCCCAGAAAAACCCACGACACTCGTCTAGATTTGTCAAAACATTCCAAAGGAAGACCACTTCTCCATAGACTTAGCTGTGTTTCTACGAGAAAAACACATTTATATTGCTCATATGCAATGCTCATAACTCACTCAACATTTGTTTGACAAATTGTCTACATTGGCTAACAGATACAAATACAAGGGCTAAATTAGACAAATTAAAAACACAAGTGCCATACATGACATGTAAGCCAAAACAATATTATATAACAATTGAGTTGAAGTTCTATTACTGAAATCAATAATCATAAGTTCTCAAGTAGGTAGTTTTTCATTCAGATTGAAGATTATACATGCTGAGCAAAGGCATGGGCAGACGACCTTACACGTTCAAGGTGGATTCAACCTACTCGACTATGACTCTAATAAACAACGTTGCAGATTGATTTGCCCTGCCCATAAATCAACCATCTTACGAAAGCTCTCAAAGTCGAACTATGGGGGCAGGGGAGAAATGGCTATATTCATTTACGATAAATACTTCTTGAACCAGACACCAATGTTAAGCAAGCTCTCAAAGTCAGATTGTGGTCTGCAAACACAAATTCGTATCAGATGGAAATCCAAGCATGAAACTTTATGACCTTGGCTGTAGTGACTAGCGACTACAATGCTACAATGCACTAGCACATTTGGAGCATAAGTTTACCTCTTAATTGCATGAACATCACAAGGAAACACAATGATTTTGACAGGAACTCCTTTTTCCTTCAGTGCCCGAGCATACTACGAATAATAAATACCCAAATCACTTTTCAACTCACATCATTCCAATCATGTAAGTGTTTGAGTCAAAATCATCACACCCCCTTCAGAGGAAGGAAATCAATTTTAAAGATGAAGGCTAAAAGAATTAAGTTTATAGATTCCAATTGTTTATTGTGTTTGTGCTTCATTAATTCATTTTCTACTGCAATGCAGCCAAGAAGAACAATTATCCAAGCACTTGCTTTTGTTGTCAAACTATTAAGAAAAGGCGTAGTTCATTAGGAGAACATGTACTTACTTGAAATCCAGTAGAAACTGGAACACGAAGATCCTGAGCACCCAAAAGAAAAAGGGTGGGTGTTTTAACCTGCAGATAAGATCCTTCAAAAAGTTAGAAATAGCAATCGCAGTGTTGGACCAACCAAAGTGATCCTAGGAGGGAAGATCTGGATACAATCCAAACCCTCAGAATTGATTCCCTTGACTTAGCCACTCTCAAGAACTAAACCTTCACATTCATCATGACCCCTTCCAAGACTATTAAGCTCATAAAGAATTACCCATTTTTCACTCAGGAAGGGGTAAATGCAAAGCTTAACCTTTGGAGAGAAGTGTTGGAATCTAAAGGTCTTCGCCTAAGCCGATCAAAGACAGAATATATGGAGTGCAAGTTCAGTGCAAATGGAGGCCAAAACGAGTTAGGGGTGAGGATCGGAGATCAAGAAATACCAAAGAGCGACCGTTTTCGTTACCTAGGATCTATCTTGCAAAAGAACGGAGAATTAGATGGAGATCTCAACCATAGAATACAAGCTGGATGGATGAAGTGGAAGAGTGCATCCGGCGTGTTGTGTGACCGCCGTATGCCACTGAAGCTCAAGGGAAAATTTTATAGGACGGCAATAAGGCCGGCGATGCTGTATGGCACAGAATGTTGGGCGGTGAAACATCAACACGTACACAAAATGGGTGTAGCGGAGATGAGGATGCTTCGTTGGATGTGTGGGCACACGAGAAAGGATAAGATTAGGAATGAGGATATCCGGGGTAAAGTAGGAGTAGCCGAAATTGAAGGAAAGATGAGAGAAAATCGGTTACGGTGGTTTGGACATGTGCAAAGAAGGCCTACTGACGCTCCGATTAGAAGATGCGACTATGGGACAGAGGTTCAGGGCCGAAGGGGTAGAGGAAGACCTAGGAAAACTTTGGAAGAGACTCTAAGAAAAGACTTAGAGTACTTGGATCTAACGAAGGACATGACACAGGATCGAGCACAATGGCGTTCTAAGATTCATATAGCCGATCCCACTCAGTGACTTGGATTTTCCAAGTCTCCAACCGAGAAGTTTTCCTCACTCGGGAAATTAAGGGAACACTACCCCAACCTACATGCTCCACTCAGAAAGCTTCAACATACAAGCTTCAACAAAAGAAAATTCAAAGAACTTAGCGAAGAAGGCTTTGGTGTATTTAACACAATACGTTGAAATGAAGGAAAGCTTATTTATTGATATCCCCGATAAGCTACAAATATGTACATATACATGAGTCAAAATAAACACACAAGAGGGAGCCTTCACAAAGGTTGCTTAGGAGAAGTCTCAGCAGTCGGTAGAGCCCCAGAAAGAGAAGGCACCGGAGGGGGATCATTTGGAGCCTCAGTACTGGACAGAACCCTAGAAGGAGGAGGCATCAGAGGTTGATCATTCGGAGCTTCATTACGCGGTACAGCCCCAGAAGACGAAGGCAATAAATGCCTTTGGAACAAACCCACAAATCTCTGATGATCAAGTAAAACCTGACCATCAGTTTCCTTCATTTGGTCAAGCTTCCTCTTCATGTTTGTAGCATAGTCATGTGCGAGCCGGTGCAACTGTTTATTCTCATGCTTGAGCCCTCTAATCTCCTGTTTGAGACTCATCACTTCAGCCGCCAATGATTCAACTTGGCGGGTTCGAGCAAATAGGCGTTGGGCCATATTAGACACAGAACCTGCACACTGAACACTGAGAGCCAGCGAATCCTTAACAGCTAACTCATCAGACCGTTTGGAAAGTAGTCTGTTATCTTTGGGAGTGAGAAGGTTCCTGGCCACCACCGCAGCGGTCATATCATTCTTCATCACGAAATCCCCAACGGTAAGAGGACCAGTAGGGGAGACGAAGGATGGGCGCCATATGTTGTCTGGAGAAGGCGGGGCTGCCTCTTCAACAAGGTTCAAGTCAAAACGACGGTCGGAGGGGCCAGACATTTTCAAAGGTGTTGAAGAGAGAAGAGGTCGGACAAATCAAGATCTTAGAAGTGCAAGAATGAAGCTTCTACTGGTGGAGATTCAAGTGTGCTTTGGAACTTAATGCCAGCCCCTATAAAAATCTGCACTCGACGGAGCTTCAAAAATCGAAGAGGCGCCTGCTCAGAAATCGAAGAGGCGTTTGCTTTCTCAAAAGCTGGGCTGCTTAGAGATTCACGAGGGTTGATCTCAGAAATCGAAGAGGCGTTTGCTTTCTCAAAAGTTGGGCTGCTCAAAGACCACGAAGGCCGATCTCAGAAATCGAAGAGGCGCTCGCTTTCTCAAAAGCTGGGCTCCCCAGAGACCACGAGGGCCGATCTCAGAAATCGAAGAGGCACCTACTTTTCCAGCTTTGTCAGCACCTGTCACACGCACACTCAGCTTTGCGGAAATTATGGGCATTCTGTCGAAGACTTCTGGGGAAGTAGAAAACACATGAATCTTACTGTTCAATCACCCACTTCCCACACGCAACAATAGCTCATGGGTACCACAGATAATTTTGCCAAAGTTCTCTGCCAAAGTTGAGCACGTGAAGCTTGCAGCTCCCATTACATCGCTCTGACCAAGAAGGGTAAAAGAATAGCAAAGAAACAGCACTAACAAAGTTTAGACCCATAAATTTTGAAGGTCTAGCTACCATATTATTACCCACAAGGGTAAAGGAACAGTACAACTGCTGGATAATTGGAAAGTCCCTGTGTGTCAACCTCTGTGCTTCGTGGCAAGGTAGACTAGCAAACATGCCCAACCTTTACTCACATTCGAGAAAACACTCCCAATAAGATTGCTTGCTCCAAAATCGAAGAGGCACCGTCCTCCGAATCTCGAGAGCCAGACTCCCAACATGACTACTTTCTTAAAAATCGAAGAGAGGGTAAAGGAACAGTACCATTGCTGGATAATTGGAAAGTCCCTGTGTGTCAACCTCTGTGCTTCGTGGCAAGGTAGACTAGCAAACATGCCCAACCTTTACTCACATTCGAGAAAACACTCCCAACAAGATTGCTTGCTCCAAAATCGAAGAGGCATTGCCCTCCGAATCTCGAGAGCCAGACTCCCAACATGATTACTTTCTCAAAAATCGAAGAGACACTACTCCCCGAATCTTCGAGAGCCAGACCCCCAGCATGATTGCTTTCTCAAAACTCGATGAGGCATCGTTCTCCGAATCAATCGAAGAGGCGCTCGCTTTCTCAAAAGCTGGGCTGCTCAGAGACCACGAGGGCCGATCTCAGAAATCGAAGAGGCACCTACTTTTCTAGCCTTGTCAGCACCTGTCACACGCACACTCAGCTTTGCAGAAATTATGGGCATTCTGTCGAAGACTTCTGGTGAAGTAGAAAGCACATGAATCTTACTGTTCAATCACCCACTTCCCACACGCAACAATAGCTCATGGGTACCACAGATAACTTTGCCAAAGTTCTCTGCCAAAGTTGAGCACGTGAAGCTTGCAGCTCCCACTACATCGCTCTGACTAAGAAAGGTAAAAGAATAGCAAAGAAACAGCACTAACAAAGTTTAGACACATAAATTTTGAAGGTCTAGCTACCATATTATTACCCACAAGGGTAAAGGAACAGTACCACTGCTGGATAATAGGAAAGTCCCTGTGTGTCAACCTCTGTGCTTCGTGGCAAGGTAGACTAGCAAACATGCCCAACCTTTACTCACATTCGAGACAACACTCCCAACAGGATTGCTTGCTCCAAAATCGAAGAGGCACCGCCCTCCGAATCTCGAGAGCCAGACTCCCAACATGATTACTTCCTCAAAAATCGAAGAGACACTGCTCTCCGAATCTCGAGAGCCAAACCCCCAGCATGATTGCTTTCTCAAAAATCGAAGAGGCATCGTTCTCCGAATCTCGAGAGCCAGATACCACAGACCACTTTTTCAAAGTGCTCTGACAGAGTTAAAACATGTGAAACTGGCAGCTCCCACTACCGTGCTATGACCAAGCAGGGTAAAGGAATAGCATTACTACTTGTTGTTAGGGAGACTCCTATATATGTCGACCTCCATCCCCAACGGACAGGCAAACCTGCAAAAATGCTCAACCCTTCATCATATCTGAGAGGGCACTCCCAACGAAGCCTTTCGAAATATTCAGCTTTCTTTCCCCCCGATAATACCTCTGCAAACAAGCTATACTAGAGCAAGAATATCTCATATCATCAGGGTTAAAAGCAAGAGTATCCCATATCATGCTTTTTCCCTGTCTTTTCCTTTGGCCTTGTTTTTACCTGCAAGACAAGGAGAAAGAGAGCAATCAGTCAGCACTTGGAATCAAGCTTCCAGCTAGGAACTGACTGCCTGGAACCCCTTACCTGATTACTTACCTGACATTGCTCTCGAGTACTCATCTTCAACATCTTATGTTTCCAGGGAAGATTTCGCATCTGCTTGAGGAACAGATAGGGCAAGTGCGAAGGATACAAGGAAGCATGTGGAGACAAGCGTAACAGCACACGTGCCGATACATCCATTACTCTGTCAAAAGCAAAAGTATCCCATATCAGCAGGGTGGAACGTACTCTAGATTTGATGGACTTGTTTTGACCCTCAAATTCTTCAGTCGGCCTTATACTCTGGAGGAAACCAGAAAACCCTCCAGCTCAGTTCAAGAATAAGCCTGTGGAAAGTTACTTCTTCAAAAGCAAAAGTATCTCATATCATCTCTTCTCATTTTTCTTCTCTTTATCCTTCATGCTGCTGCAAGATGGGGAGAAGGTGAACAATCAGTCGGAGCTCTGATTGCTTACCTTGTCTGTCACCTCTTTCAGCAGACCCCCTAGCTCGGCGACTTGGGGGACTCTTACTACATGGTTTGTATCGCGCTTGACCAAGCCTGAAACTACAAGTAAGCTTCAAGTGAAATTGATACATTACCTTGTGCATCTCCACCAGTTGAAGATACCACCCCTGGATGGAGGAAGAGTACTTCCAGAGAAGATGCCACATCTACCTATGAGACAGATAAGGCAAGTCAAGACGACACCACACTCCGATACTTAGAAGTTTCGTGATTACGAGATCAGTCTCCCACAATATTTCCTAATGTCATTTGTACTAAATCATTCACTTGTACTCACTAAAGGAGAGCTTGAACCTATGTACTTGTGTAAACCCTTCACAATTAATGAGAACTCTTCTATTCCGTGGACGTAGCCAATCTGGGTGAACCACGTACATCTTGTGTTTGCTTTCGTATCTCTATCCATTTATATACTTATCCACACTAATGACCGGAGCAATCTAGCGAAGATCACAAAAAGCGACCGTTTTCGCTACCTAGGATCTATCTTGCAAGAGAACGGAGAATTAGATGGAGATCTCAACCATGGAATACGAGCTGGATGGATGAAGTGTAAGAGTGCATCCGGCGTGTTGTGTGACCTTCGTAGGCCACTGAAGCTCAAGGGAAAATTTTATAGGACGGCAATAAGGCCAGCAATGTTGTATGGCACAGAATGTTGGGCGGTGAAGCATCAACACGTACACAAAATGGGTGTAGCGGAGATGAGGATGCTTCGTGGGATGTGTGGGCACACGAGAATGGATAAGATTGGGAATGAGGATATCCGAGGTAAAGTAGGAATAGCCGAAATTGTAGGAAAGATGAGAGAAAATCGGCTCCGGTGATTTGGACATGTGCAAAGAAGGCCGACTGACGCTCCGGTTCGAAGATGTGACTACGGGACAGAGGTTCAGGGCCGAAGGGGTAGAGGAAGACCTAGGAAAACTTTGGAAGAGACTCTAAGAAAAGACTTAGAGTACTTGGATCTAACGGAGGACATGACACAAAACCGAGCGCAATGGCGTTCTAGGATTCATATAGCCGACCCCACTTAGTGGGAAAAGGCTTTGTTGTTGTTGTTGTTGTTGTTGTCACTCTTTTCTGTTTCTCTTTAGTTCCATTTATATTTTGCTTGATATCCAGCACTGAGAATACACAGCTTGCCTGTGCAAATATAAAATATCATGCTACTCGCCTAGTTGCCTTTACAGTGTCACGGCATGTAGAAGTATGGTTGTGGTTGCAGCTATGATATCTATTTAGTTGCTTAAAGGTGAATGTGCATGTAGTTAATCAATGTTGGGAGAACGACTGTGTTGACTTTGTTGCTTTTAAATCTGTATGTAAACTTTCCGTCTTTGAAAATATTTCTAGAAGAATCTTCAAACTTCAGAGTAAGCTAATAATATGGTAACAGAAAAGAAGCCTTAACCAAGCACCCACCATTGAGACATGTGATATAGGAGATTTGCTGTGCATGAGAGTCAGATGCTCAGCTGACGGTGCTTCTGTGTAGTAATTTTTACCCTCACTTCCATAGGCCACCACATAGCACCAATCAGGGATGTCTGTTGTACTGACCATTAATGCAAGGTTACAGACAGGGTTCATTGCTGCTGCCACAGCAAACTTATCTGGTGCCTGCAGCATAAATATTGTTCAACTCTCAAGAATAACTTAAAAAGAACTCGTCTACCAAGCGTGCATAAGTAATAGATGCTTCAATAGGAAATTAAAAATCTATTTAGTACCCCACAGAAAAAGAACAAAGCTTTACACGAAGAAAGTTGAGGTTCCACCATAAAACTAATTGGCAATACGGGGAGTAGCCCAACTTATTTATATGCCCATGCAAGGTCCCTCCTCCCATCAATGTGGGATTCAATCTCCATATGTGCCTCAAATAAACTAAAAAATAACAGTCATGCTTTCTATAGAACCACCAACCTGGCCAATCAAGTGAGTTGTTAGAAAGCCGCCATGAGAACCACCAACAACTGCAATTTTTGATGGACTGGCAAGTCCCATGTCAATGACATGATCTATAGCCACCAGTACATCATCCACATCCTGTAGCAAATAAACTGAGAGATTAGGGTCTTTAAATACAAAAGCAGATACATAAAGTAAATACTAGTTATACAGGTATATTAACAACATAAAATTCTTAGCATACATAAGCATTACAGATATATTTACACCAGAAGTGTTTATATGTGTGTGTATGATACCAAAATGTAGGACTCTGCCTAAATAACAGGTGGTATACAGTAGGCTCCCCTAAGGAACAATGCCAATCGGATAACAAAATTAAGATTGCTATAAAACAAATAGAAGGTAAATATGTATAGGTAAGCACCTGGGACCCAACTTTCCCTGGAAGGGACTGAAGTGCTTCTTCCCCAAACCCCAGTGAACCTCTGAGATAAACTAACATGTCAGAACAATCTCATAACATAACATCTGAACAACAAAATTGAACCACAATTTGGTTGAACATCAAATACATTTAGCTGCACAATTCAAAGCTTTGACAGTGGTATGAAAAATCACAATCATACCTATAATTTACAAGTAACAGGTTGAACCCAATTGAAGAGAGAAAAGCAAGGGACTTTGAAAAGCTTGACACTGACACATCGTGCGGGCCTCCGTGGAGGATTACAATTAATGGGTCCAATGAATCATTTCTTATAGTTTTGGAAGACACAAATATAGCTTCAATTGGTTTGGCAGCACCTGAAAGGGTTTAAGCATATACAGGATGTTAAAATCAATTATTCTCTGACACCCCAGATAGAAAATTGGTTCATTATACCTTTTGTTACACCACCAGAAACATGCCTGACGGGAACCTTCAGTATACTGAATTGCAGAGAGGAGAGCAAAGATTTAACCTATCTCAAGTTGAAACATGAGTAAAACAGATGTAAGCCTGAAGATAATCATGATATGTGGAAATATAGAAAAGCGGATTGATGGACCTTCTCAGAGCATTCACTTGTGGGGCTTGATACATTTAACCAACTCCATGCGGTACTTTTACTTTCTTTATCAACAAGGTAGCCATACTTGATATGAGGCACGTCTACTGGACTGCTAGACACTTCAGAAATCAAGGATGAAGTGAAATTTCAGTATTGATGTTTCCAAGTATTTATCAGTAAAAATGGCAGTTTATGTTACCAGCAATGATATTGTCCCCATCTAGTGTAAGAACATTCCATGAATTTGAATCAGCAGGGCTGACACATGATACTTCCCCACTGTACTACCATGTAAATACCATAGGTCAGTTATAAACAGTTAAAACGTAAATACGCTGTGCATATGATTGGTCGCTATAATTACCTCAAAACATTCACAGAAAGTATCACTTCACAGCTGCCCCATATGGAAGATATGATCATCGTGCATCCATCAGAAAGCCATGGATTACTAAGGATACTTGACTTGTAAAGCCCAGGGAAGCAACCATCCTCAGGACACATTACAACAGGAATCTTCAAAAAACAAGTGTATTTAGTTATACTTATATAAGCATGGAGAGGGATTAAGAGAAAAAATATCATACAAAATGTTCTAAACTTCTATTGTTATGTTCTGCGATGTCACCTCCATGAAATGAAAACCTTTTGTTGAAGAGAATTAAGCTAGAGTTCAATTGTGGTCCCCTTCACTTTTTTCAAAAAAGCACATTTTTTAGGATCATATACAAATTAACCAATAAAGCATCAATGGGAAGCTACCCATACACAAAATTACCAAGCACAAAAAAAAAAAAAAAAAAAAAAAGGGGGGGGGGGGGGGGGGGGTGGGAGAGAGAGAGAGAAGAGAAGAAAACAGGTCAAGGGAAATTTATATATATTGATTGAATGTTCACCCTCAGTGTGTATGATAACAACATCAAATTCCAAATTTACATCAGTACATAACATACCACTGGTAAGTGAACCATGATTTTCAATCCTAAAAGTTCAGGAATGCGAACTTGTACAAGTTTGCACCTTTACAAGGACAACGCTTAATGCTTACTTATATCCACATCCTAGCAAATGAACCTTCGTTGATAAGTTACATGCCCCAAGGACTCGAACAAAGAATTGCACACCAACTGAGTCGTTTCAAATTATCAATCAGATAATAAAATGTTGATTACTCAACAGAAAGATAAAAGCTGAAGAGCTCACCACATCAACAATTTTTGCAGATGAGGATAGCACTCCATCAACTGGCCAGTCTATTCTGTGAAGAGAATCTGTTGCATAATGTGACCCAGAATCCACAGAACTTCTTGCTGATATAAACAGAAGGAATTTTCCATCTGGGCTGCAAAAATTACATTGATAATGTTTCAAATACAATCAGAATCAGTAATCGCATATGATATTTGAATCAATCAGCCATCTATTGGATAACGTTTGAAACAATAGTACAATAGTACAATTCCGATTCTATTGTTCATCAAACTCCAATTAGTATTTACTTTAGATATCAATTTCCGTTGTGAAATTGAAAGAGGAGGTAACAAACGCGAAAAACTTAATTCTCAAAAGCTGGGCTGCGCAAAGACCACGAAGGCCGATCTCAGAAATCGAAGAGGCGCTTGCTTTCTCAAAAGCTGGGCTGCTCAGAGACCACGAGGGCCGATCTCAGAAATCGAAGAGGCACCTACTTTTCCAGCCTTGTCAGCACCTGTCACACGCACACTCAGCTTTGCGGAAATTATGGGCATTCGGTCGAAGACTTCTGGTGAAGTAGAAAGCACATGAGTCTTACTGTTCAATCACCCACTTCCCACACACAACAGTAGCTCATGGGTACCACAGATAACTTTGCCAAAGTTCTCTACCAAAGTTGAACACGTGAAGCTTGCAGCTCCCACTACATCGCTCTGACCAAGAAGGGTAAAAGAATAGCAAAGAAACAACACTAACAAAGTTTAGACACATAAATTTTGAAGGTCTAGCTACCATATTATTACCCACAAGGGTAAAGGAACAGTACCACCACTGGATAATTGGAAAGTCCCTGTGTGTCAACCTCTGTGCTTCGTGGCAAGGTAGACTAGCAAACATGCCCAACCTTTAATCACATTCGAGAAAACTCCCAACAAGATTGCTTGCTCCAAAATCGAAGAGGCACCGTCCTCCGAATCTCGAGAGCCAGACTCCCAACATGCCTACTTTCTCAAAAATCGAAAAGGGTAAAGGAACAGTACCATTGCTGGATAATTGGAAAGTCCATGTGTGTCAACCTCTGTGCTTCGTGGCAAGGTAGACTAGCAAACATGCCCAACCTTCACTCACATTCGAGAAAACACTCCCAACAAGATTGCTTGCTCCAAAATCGAAGAGGCACCGCCCTCTGAATCTCGAGAGCCAGACTCCCAACATGATTACTTTCCCAAAAATCGAAGAGCCACCGCTCTCCGAATCTCGAGAGCCACACCCCCAGCATGATTGCTTTCTCAAAAATCGAAGAGGCATCGTTCTCCGAATCTCGAGAGCCAGATCCCCGATAGGATTGCTTGTTCGAAAACCGAAGAGGCAACACTTTCCCAACTTCAAGAGCCGGATCTCCTTGGATAAAGCTGTCTGTAATCTTCACACACAACATCAGCTTTCCAGATACCACAAACCACTTTTTCAAAGTGCTCTGACAACGTTAAAACATATGAAGCTGGCAGCTCCCACTACTGTGCTATGACCAAGTAGGGTAAAGGAATAGCATTACTACTTGTTGTTAAGGAGACTCCTATATATGTCGACCTCCATCCCCAACGGACAGGCAGACCTGCAAAAATGCTCAACCCTTCCTCATATCTGAGAGGGCACTCCCAACGAAGCCTTTCGAAATATTCAGCTTTCTTTCCCCCCGATAATACCTCTGCAAACAAGCTATACTAGAGCAAGAATATCTCATATCATCAGGGTTAAAAGCAAGAGTATCCCATATCATGTTTTTTCCCTGTCTTTTCCTTTGACCTTGTTCTTACCTGCAAGACAAGGAGAAAGAGAGCAATCAGTCAGTACTTGGAATCAAGCTTCCAGCCAGGAACTGACTGCCTGGAACCCCTTACCTGATTACTTACCTGACATTGCTCTCGAGTACTCATCTTCAACATCTTATGCTTCCAGGGAAGATACCGCATCTGCCTGAGGAACAGATAGGGCAAGGGAGAAGGATACAAGGAAGCATGTGGAGACAAGCGTAACAGCACACGTGCCGATACATCCATTACTCTGTCAAAGCAAAAGTATCCCATATCAGCAGGGTCGAACGTACTCTAGATTTGATGGACTTGTTTTGACCCTCAAATTCTTCAGTCGGCCTTATACTCTGGAGGAAACCAGAAAACCCTCCAGCTCAGTTCAAGAATAAGCCTGTGGAAAGTTACTTCTTCAAAAGCAAAAGTATCCCATATCATCTCTTCTCATTTTCTTCTCTTTATCCTTCATGCTGCCTGCAAGATAGGGAGACTGTGAACAATCAGCCGGTGCTATGATTGCTTACCTTGTCTGTCACCTCTTTCAACAGATCCCCTAGCTCGGCGACTTGGGGGACTCCTACTACATGGTTTGTATCGTGCTTGACCAAGCCTGAAACTACAAGTAAGCTTCAAGTGAAATTGATACATTACCTTGTGCATCTCCACCAGTTAAAGATACCACCCCTGGATGGAGGAAGAGTACTTCCAGAGAAGATGCCCTATCTACCTATGAGACAGATAAGGCACGTCAAGACGATACCACACTCCGATACTTAGAAGTTTCGTGATTACGAGATCATTCTCCCACAATATTTCCTAATGTCATTTGTACTAAATCATTCACTTGTACTCACTAAAGGAGAGCTTGAACCTATGTACTTGTGTAAACCCTTCACAATTAATGAGAACTCCTCTATTCCGTGGACGTAGCCAATCTGGGTGAACCACGTACATCTTGTGTTCGCTTTCCTATCTCTATCCATTTATATACTTATCCATACTAATGACCGGAGCAATCTAGCGAAGATCACAAAAAGCGACCGTTTTCGCTACCTAAGATTTATCGTGCAAGAGAACGGAGAATTAGATGGAGATCTCAACCATAGAATACAAGCTGGATGGATGAAGTGTAAGAGTGCATCCGGCGTGTTGTGTGACCGTCATAGGTCACTGAAGCTCAAGGGAAAATTTTATAGGACGGCAATAAGGTCAGCGATGTTGTATGGCACAGAATGTTGGGCGGTGAAGCATCAACACGTACAAAAAATGGGTGTGGCGGAGATGAGGATGCTTCGTGGGATGTGTGGGCACACGAGAAAGGATAAGATTGGGAATGAGGATATCCGAGGTAAAGTAGGAGTAGCCGAAATTGAAGGAAAGATGAGAGAAAATCGGTTCCGGTGATTTGGACATGTGCAAAGAAGGCCTACTGACGCTCCGGTTCGAAGATGTCACTACTGGACAGAGGTTCAGGGCCGAAGGGGTAGAGGAAGACCTAGGAAAACTTTGGAAGATACTCTAAGAAAAGACTTAGAGTACTTGGATCTAACGGAGGACATGACACAAAACCGAGCGCAATGGCGTTCTAGGATTCATATAGCCGACCCCACTTAGTGGGAAAAGGCTTTGTTGTTGTTGTTGTTGTTGTTGTTGTGCAGTTCTCGAAAGCATACAAGTAATTTCTCCACTAGACAGATATTTATAAGGAGTTATCAAAAATCTAAACAAGCACTGTGCATAAAATATATCATAGACTGAAGTGCACACAAACAAAGAACTAAGTGTCAGATGGGGGAAAAATTACCTGAACCGTGGATACAAAGCACTACTTATGCTTTGAGTCAGCTTTACAGCAGGAAAATCTTCAGTTGAACTAGCTCTAGAACAGTTAAAGAGATCAATACTTCTATCAAATGTAGAAGCACAGAGAATCTCCAAAGCAATTAACAAGCAAAAGATCCAAAAAACAAAGGGCAACAAAAAGTATTACACAAAGCAACTCACTTGAGTTCAGATCCATCGGTTTCTGATTCAGAATTTGGTGCCCTGACTGCATACAATGCACAGGGCCTGTTAATGCAATACTTGATACCAAGTTTTCTGATACCTTCAGACCACCCAACAAAAACCAAAGATTGATGTGAGCCCTTAACTGGTGGTGCCCATACAACTTGACCAACACTCAAAGACTTTTCAATTCCTTTGACAGCTTGGGCCTCTCCACTGTACAACATAGGATAATTAAAGTTAGCTGGGAATTTAAACGAGAAATCTCCTTACTTCTAATCCTGGTACTAATAGAAACTAAACCAATTGTACAAGACCTGTTAATATTGATGACGAAAAGTGCGGGCTGCCTTTTTCCAGCATACGTTTCCCCCCATTCTTCCTTCCAATCCCCTTGACCCTTCCAGTTACCAAAGTCCTTATCAGTGGAACTACCATTCTTGTAGCCCTGACCTGTAAATGTGGGCTTGGTGGGAGCTGGTTCCTCAGCAACATAAGCAATGAGAGTTTCATCAGCATTCCAAGAAATTCCTTGAAACCTGTATCATTGAAAGTTTGAAGTTCTACCACTATCACTAAAGACATAAGCAAAAAAGCATCTAGAACAGAAGGCTAACATCAAATATCGTGCATGGAAAGAATGCATTCACGATATATACCATTCATCAGCATATACTGAACCATGAACAGATTGGGGGATGTGGAATTCTTTCTCCACTTGACCTCGACCCCAAATTTCAAATTGACAGGGAGATTCATTCTCGGGATTCCGAACTACAAGAAGCTTTGCACTGGACGGGGATGGAACAAATACAGAGACTCCCATCATCTCAACGGGGAATGGAGACCATTGGAAGTTTATAGAATCGTTACTTTCTCTTGAAATATGAGAGGATAGAATGAATTTCTTCCTCTTGTTTGCCAAAAGATTCGGTTGACTAATTGAAAACATTGCCTGAGACTCAATTCCTGAAACAAAGTTTAATGTGCACATCCTCATTAGGAAAAAGTCTTTGCCTTTCAATTAGAGAGGAGGTATATATGCTTATATATTTCCTTACGCATGTAATGTATGTACATATGAATCTGTTGTACGTAATCTGAGGATAAGGACATGCACGTTAGAAGAATGAGAAATCATACCAATGTCAGATTTAAAAGTCCATGCCTTGTCAATGCTGGAAATACTAGTGAAGTCTTGGAGTAGCCTAGACTGTGACGTATATTCTTCCTCAGTTGTTGCATCTACCCCCAGAGGCATCTCCTTCAATGAATTGTCTTTAGAACTGCCCATGGCTAAAAGTGTAGACAATCTTTTACTACGGAGTAGATTGCACTGAAGATATTGTCAATATATGATGCCAAGGAGCTATGAAAGTATGTAGTAGCTCATAACTCAAAGGTCAG
Organism: Malus sylvestris; assembly: GCF_916048215.2. Classification (NCBI taxonomy): domain Eukaryota; kingdom Viridiplantae; phylum Streptophyta; class Magnoliopsida; order Rosales; family Rosaceae; genus Malus; species Malus sylvestris. The sequence goes on from NC_062272.1 coordinate 17,451,834, forward strand.
AAGCATTGGTCATATAAAAAAAAGGCATAATCTCCTAGAACGAAAAAGAAAAAAAAAACTATATTTTCTTGTTCTTTTAATGAAACAAATGAGTATTAGCATGTCATTCTTTCTTCAACCGAATACAGCAGATGTATGGTAACAGAAACAAGCAATCCGCCAACTCAAATTCTACTTTACATGAAAAAGGATGCTACTTCTGATTATTGTGATGAACGTCAATAACAGCTACGTGAAATTTCTTCAAGTCAATCTGCCACCTCAGATTATAGTTCTACATAACTTGGAATTGCCAAATAGTTAACTCACACATTCGATTCTACCACATACCACTTGTAAGAGTTTCGGCTACAGGAAAATCTTAAGGCCTCTTTGCGGTCACGGAAATTACTCAAATTCAATTTACACTTCCAAGACCAAATTTCATACCCATCACTGGAATCCCATCTAGTAAAAAGGGTACTCGCGAATTCGGGCAATGTGGAATAAAGTTAGAATCTTTTTCTATGTCCAAAACCAATGATCCTTTTCTAGTTTTTTTATATGGCCATTCCATCAATCCAGAGACAATATACTAAGATAATTTTGATTGGTAACTCCTGATTAAAATCCACAATCGCACACTAGTTCAAGAATTCAAACAAACATGTAATTCAATTCAAAACGTTCCACTCTATGCAACCAAAAACAAATGAATCAAAGCACCGAGCAAAGTGAGATGAACAAAGTAAGAAAGGAAGAAATACCAGATACCCATCAAAGAGTTTAGCACAAACACTTGGATTCGACGACTAAAAGTCAACAGTGCATAGATTTTTTTTTTGGGAGGGAGGGGGGGGGTGTGGGAGAGAGAGAGCTTACGTTGTGAGAAAATATCGAAGGGGTCTGCAACTGCTGCTCCTCGGAGTGAGAAGAAGAGTGGGAATGTGAGATAAAATCGGAAGTGGAGGAGGAGGGAATCTTGGAATCGGACGAAGCAAGTTGACGCACCAAGCCGAGGTGGTTAATAATGCACTGCTCATTTTGTTTCAATAATACACCATTTTTCTATGATTCTTCTAGGGGACCATGTACAGTAAAATCCAATAACAATGATTAATTATGTCATGTTCTGCTCACCAAAGAAGCTAAATAGAATTGTTAAGTGGACACGAGTTTAGTTAAGTTAGCTATACCTCTTTTTTCTTCTGCATTCAAGTTTTGACTTCCCTTCCTCATATTTTAATTGAATCTGCTGTAGAATGATAGAAATAAATAGGCATGAAAAGGTTCTGCACACATTTTTTCAAGCTTTAGCGTATAAAAATCATTTTCGTGGTTAAGCTAAAAATTAAATACCTAACTCCATTAGTTTATTTTAAGATTTATTTCTAATTGCAAGAAGCTTGTGAATTGGTTAAGAGCGTTTTTCTGCTTGCATAAAAAATAAGCACCCAAATTTTAGACCAAACGCTAAATAGGGATTAAAGGCTTGTTGCATATGCACAGTGCAATCGTTTCACCAGCAAAAGTGGGCTTAGTTAGGTTTTTGTTTTAGTTAATTTTATTTGTTTTCATTTTCTGTTTTGATCGAGGACTAGCAAAAGATAGGATTGGGGGTATATGTTAGGTTGATTTTATATGCATGTTTTATACCTCTTACAGTTATTATTTAGTCATGATTTTATATTAAATTGGTGAGTTTAATGTGTCTTGTGTGAGTTTTTGTAGAAAATATGATTTGTGAGCAGGGAATTGAAAGCTTAAATTAGAGAAACACAAAGAATTACCTAGTGGGATGTAAACTGATGGACTGGAGCAAAGAATGGAACAGTACATCATATAAAAAATTGGATCATTAAGGGAAGCCCAATATAATTAGGCGGTGCAAAGCATGCGGTGCTGTTTTTCCCAAAAGGAATTGGGTTTTTGAGATTCCAAAAAGCACGTGGATTAGTTAAGAAGAGGAGGGGGATTTTAAAGAAAAAAAAAGTCACATAAAGAGGAAAAGAACCCAGTGCCGCAAGGATTTTGGGGAGGATCATATCACGCACACTTACAGACTACCAGTTTTACAACTCCACAGAGGCTCCAAGATTTCCCAACGCATATACACACTTTAAGAGCACTTTCACCAGGGTGCAAATGTGCCAGCACCCAGTCAAAAAACCAAGCTGGGGCTCAGTCCATTCACTCCAGCCCACAAACTTGCCTGGCATCCAGCCCAAACCAAGCAACAGACCAGCCCATTTTTGACAGACCCAGAGACCGACGCATTTGGTTGGCGTGTGCAGTTCACTCGCGAGTGGGTGCTAGTAGGGGACATGGATGCAGGCGGCGGGGCCCGCTGTCAGCCCACATGTTCTTCACCCAGAAGTAGGCGACGTGGCCTTCTTAGTGCCGTTGGATTTCCAACGGTAAAAAAAATTTAAATTTTACTTTTAAAATGGACCGTCCGATCACAGATCAACGGTCCACGTTTTTTTCCCCAAAAATAAAAATAAAAAGGCCTAACGGTCAGAATTATGACCATTAGCCACGTGACAGCTCCTTAGCTCTTGGATTTGAATACTTTTCAAATCCAACGGTCCAGATTAATTAACTACATTAAAATTTATTAAAAATTATGAAAAAATACAAAAAAATTATTAAAAAATACATTAAATTTTTAAATTTTTTTTTCTATAAATACCTAACCTTCATCTTCCACCTTACAACACATTTCAATATTTTCTACACTTTCTACATTTCAATATTTTCTACACTTTGAGAGAAAAAAATGTCTATGTGGAAGCTCATTGAAGATGTTACATTGTGTGAATGTTGGGTTCACACAACTCATGATTCGATTACGGGTAATGAAATGGATAAGTGAGAAATGTGGAGTAAAATTACGAAAGCGTTTTACGATGTACATGGAAAATATGCCAGAAGTAGTCAAGGCCTTCAAGGTCATTGGAAAAAACTCAACGCATCCTTTACTTGTTGGAAAAACGTCATCTCTCATGCTTTCGGTAATCTACATAGTGGGACAAGGTTAGCGGATCAGGTGACAATATTTTTATTTATTTATATGTATTTCACCCGCATCAATATTTTAATTTATTTATTTGTGTTACACCCACATTTTTTATAACACTGTCTTATCCCACATTTATAGACACTACAAGCACAAGCTTTCTACAATGTGAAGAACCACAACAAATCATTCAACAAATGGGAATGTTGGCAAATTGTCAAAGATTGCCCCAGATACAACTCCTTTTGCACAAAATATGGATGATGGTTGCAAATAACACTCATGATTTTGTTGAACAAACTTTGTTGCATTCTAAAACGACGTCTAAAAACATGATCAGAGAATACACTGTTGGGAATAAAATAATCTTCCAAGAGATTTTTACCTCGTCTTTCCCTTTTTCTATTGAAGTTTGCGGCACATCTGGGTTTGGCTATCTGACCCACAGCTTCCATGACACGATGAGAATGTGAGACCCTCTGCCTTCTATGGTCATCATCCGAGTTCTCCATTGCGAAAGCCTCATCTCCACCTACACCTTCCTCGAGATTGATCAATTCTTCCTATTGTGCCAACAAGCTTTTCTGTTGCTCCACAAATTGTTTAAAAGTTGGGGGCAATTTAGTAAAATAGCTAAGTTCAAGATAACTCCAGATTTTTAAAGAAAAATTTGGAAGGCCACATGTGTGGCCGAGATTTAAAGACAGAAAAGATGGGCGGTGGAGATGGTTTATAAAGGAGGGAAAGAAGGGAAAGAGGAGCCAATAAGGAAAGAGGGAGATGATTGAGGGACCAATGGGGAGAGAGAACCGGGAGGGAAAGGAGAGAAAGGGGACACGGGGAATCGGGACCCGGGCCTTGGCGACCCGACCCGGTTCGGCGCTACACACATTTCCGACGGAATTTCACCCCTTTTTCTGGTGAATTGGATCAATCAACCATTTGGAAACCCCTCCATGACCTTCCCTCTCCCTATTACCCCAAAAAAAATCATGAAGTTTGGTCTTGAAATTTGGAAGAACACACCCGAGGGTGCCGCGACATACCTTGCTTAAATTCAACCAAATCTGAAATGAATTGATTAAATTTCCACTACCAGTAGACTCCTATTAACCCCAGGAACAAACCCCAAGCAATGGTTGGGGCGTCGGAGTTTGTTTAAAGTCGAATTAAGGATACCCATTTCTAGAGTTCCAGCGGGTTTGGGCTAAATTGGAGCCTTTCTAGACCAAATTGGACTTGGCAACAGGTATGAAGTTTTCTCTACTCTTTGAGATCTTCATTTCTGTAATTTTTGAGAATTTTTAGAAATAATTGAATTTTCCGGCGAGTTGGGACGGCCGACCGCCACCCACGGCGGCGGGTGAGGCGACGCACGGCCAGGGAGCCGATAATTATGTTTTATGTGAATGTCGTTATTTTAATTATGTTTTTGAGATCAAATTGTTGCGGTTTGAATATTAATACGATTTTGGAGTATGTGAACTACGAAAGGCTTGATCTTACTCCAAGGTACGTAGGCAGTCTAACAGTGTTAGATGCAGCCTTAAATAATCGAGAATTTCACTTTAATTGAGAATTATTCTTATTTTGAGACCTTTGTTCAATTGAAAGGAAATGGAAATATCTTGAGATTATAATTGTGTGGTTGTTCAAATAATAATATTTATGAATCATATTGGAAATGAGGAAATTTTATGTAAAGTGTAATAAATAAATTTTAGTACAAAAATTTGGCAAGGTAACTATACGTTCTAATCTTTAATTAACATTGATGGTTTTTTTATGTGAATGAGTTATTTAAATAAAGATTTGTGTTTTAAAATTTGCTAAATAAAGTGGAGTTTAGTTTGGGCCTATTAATACTAATAATATTATTTCTGGAATTAAAGAATTAATTCGGGATGGGGCGTTACATTTTGTAAATGAAGGTTTTGAAGCTAGAACTCTGTAAATGAAGCTTTTGAAGCTGTAGCTTTTGTAAATGAAGCTTTTGAAGCTAGAGCTCTGTAAATAAAGCTTTTGAAGCTGATTGACATGAGTGATGCTCATGGATGTTAACATGAGTGATGCTCATGAATGTTGACATGAGTGATCCTCATGAATGATGGTCATGAATGTTTATGTATGATTGACTTGAGTGATGCTCATGAATGTTTATGTATGAGTGACATGAGTAATGCACATGTATGATTTTGAAGTACTGGGCGTACTTTTGATGCCGAATAAATTTGGAGTACTGGGCGTACTTTTGATCACCTGGTTGGTGATAATAGCGGCAGGTTGCCGATTAATTTTTTGTAGTACTGGACGTACTTTTGATCATCTGGTTGGTGATAATAGATGGCATGGCTCTTTTGGGCATATGGGCATTCTCCCTCCACATAGTATTCCAGCCCATTATTTTTGGCTTGCCGTTTTTTTTTATTACCCTCTGATGGGGTTTATACAGATGTCTCCGAAAGATAAGAAAAATAAATTACATCATTTTACCTGATAAAGATAATAGAGTTCTTTATCTTCTTCCAGTGGTCGACACATTTTTTTATTTTCTCCCCAGACATATTCCTTTTCTTCCCATTGCAGATTTACATCATGGGGTTTGGTCAGCAAGCATGATCTGCTCCCTTTATTCCTTACGTTTGCAGATTTACATGCCTACTATCCGTAGCTTTTTTGTGGGTGGTCGACAATAAAGAAAGCACCAACCGCTATTATTTTCATCTTTCAACTAAAGAAAGCATAATTCTTTCTTTTCTCTTTTTTGCTTCTTGTTTTTCTGTTTCTCACTTTTCTCTTTTCTTTTTATTTTCTCGATCTGCTCAATGCGCCCTCCGTTTGAACTTTGCACTTTACACTTTGCCGTCTCCAGCGCTTTCTGACCAATCAGATCTCGCCACCATGAGGGTTTTTCTCCGATCCGTTGATGGCGCACCCAATCCTTGCGCCGGCCACGCACTGCTCCACCATTCTTGGACTTGTAGGCTCTGTAAATGTTTGCCCAAGCTTCTGGGTCTCGAAACGCCAGGACGTACGGAGGGAGATGGATGACGTCAACACCACATAGTTGACCCAACATTGAGCGTTCCTTTGATCGCCAAGTCCAGAAGCTCCTTCTCGGGGTCGTGGATTTGATCAACGATGCAGGGAGATGCGAGGTGGAAGATGCCAGAACAACCATTGTCGGCGACGAGTATGGAGCTGTGGTCAAGGACATCATCGCACCATTATTTGCATATATATATATATATGTACATATATGGGATCGAACCATTACTGCAACCATTGCACTGCGACTGTGTTGCTTATTGTCTTGCCATCGTAACCTTTTCGACCTTTTCGAGCCTACGTCATGCTTCTCTTGTGAAGGTCATCAACCATCGTTGAGCCTTTCTCCATATTATGCACGCCCTTCCTCCGTTAGCCCATCAATGCTCACTGAGCCCAATATCCTTCTATATTGAATGAGACTAGAGGAGCTTTTCGATTTCTTTAAGCTTTGGTCCTTCAACTTCACCGCCCATCAATGATGTCGACTGAGTAATGGATGCAGCAGCCAGTTGAAGAGTCGAAACAACGGCGGGCAACAGTCGTGGCAAAACTACATCGAGCAGCAAGCAGGCCATAAGACGAAGAAGTGGAGTTCGTGGTGCACACAAGAGGTGCTGGAGTTTGCAATTAGGTGTCATCGTGGCGCGGCAACAGCAGGAGCGGTGCTGGGCGAGGGTGTAGATGACGACGGATGTGTCGTAGCCCAACCTTGTGAAGGCACGGTGGAAGAAGAATGGGTCTGAAAGAAGCTGGCTGTTGCAGTCGTGGTGGCTGTTGCAGTCGTCGTGATGGGAGACCTGCTGGAGACACGGCTGAAGAACCTGAGATAGTGGGTGTGGTAGTGTTGGTATGATCAGAGACGATGGTATTTCTGCGAGAGAGGGAACCATCACATGCATTTGTTGCAGCCACCGTCATTTTCTTTGCTGTTTTTCTCAGCTTTGATGATTCCCATCCTCCTCCTCCCATCCGTCTTTCTCCCTCTCTCTAATTGGTGGTCGAGTTACTCACTAAGTCACAGAGCTCGAGAGTTGTAGTTCGGAACGAAGAGGGCAGATGAGGACAGAGCCAGCGCTGGCGTCTTCGGCGAGCTTGGCTTGCTTAAGGGTTTTAACTTCGACAATGGTGACGCTGCAAGGAGATCTGGAGATTTGGTTCCTGATTGAAGTTGTATTGCAGCGCGGCCATGGCTGGTTCAGAGAAAGTTTGCGAGGGTCGGGTGACTGCAGCGATGATGCAGACCATGGCTGAGGCGGAATGGCCGACGAAGATACGTGGCTCGACGTGGAGCTTCTCAAGAATGGCGAGAAGGTCGTAAGTGTAGCCTTCGAGGGTGGAGTAGCGCTTGAAGTCGAAGTATTCAGGGTTGGTGGTTCCGGCGCCCATGTTGTCATTCATAATGACGCGATTGTCGTGGACAAGGTGGGGGACTAGGTGTTTCCAGACCGACTGATCGATGCCGAAGCCGTGGGCCAGGACTAGGACTTGCTGACCCGACCCTACGACCCGCACGTTGTGAGCTTCTTCCACTATTCCCATTGCGTCTCTCTCTTTCTTCTTGCTCTCTCTATTGCTTGTTGGTTTGGTTTTTTGGTTTTGCAGATCCTCGGTGAAGGTGAAAAAATGAAAGAGAAATGACACAGCTTTTCGTGTCGTTTCCCATAGACGGCGCCAAATGTTGATGCACAAAACCGGAGGGGTCTTGGACAACGTAAATTCGACCGTGAATCTGCAAGAAAGTAAATAACACAAGATGTATCATGATTCACCCCAAGGTTTGGGCTACGTCCACACTGATATTGTATTTCTGCAGGAGAGAGAGCTCTGAATATGAGAGTGAGAGCTTTGAGAGAACTTAGAGCTTAGGGGATCTGAGAAGGCTTAGGGTTTGTGAGGGTGATGAGGCCCTTTTATAGAATAAGGGCTCCTCCCCTTTTTACATATTTGCCCCTGCATTTATTACATAATTACATTTGAGTCCCCCGAGTATTTATACGAGGTCTAAATACAGAGGTCCTAAGTATGGTATAAACACAGCTCTTTTCTTACCGCCTCAGTGTTTCTTGGGTCTTCAATGACGACTCTTCAGTAGTTGGCTCGTGCAATGGAGTCTCATTTAACTCAACTTGTGGACCATTAGGAAAAACTTGGTACTTTGGAGTATGCTTCACAATGTTTCAATATTCATGCCTTGTGAATGATTTCTTGTTATCAAGATTGAACTACATTTGTGCTTATAGTTGTTGAAAAAAAATTGTGAAACAACATAAAATTTACATAACAAAGGTCAAAATAATAACATATTAATTACATTTTTAATTTATTAATAATAAATATTATTAACACATTGGCTAGATTAATTATCACCACTTCGATAAATTCCTTCCTCTTTTGTGATGGCTTCTTGCCAAGCTTTTGAATCTTTTTGCAGCTGTTTGTATTTACTCGCCAGAAATTGCTTGATCCAAGATGTACCTTGCATCAGTTCGACAAATTGTCCATGATCCTTCTTCCACATATGTTGCACCTTGATCTTATTTCCAGTCATTGAGTATTGAGTAACACGCACCCAACTCTCTATTTCTCAACAATTTGAGCATGAAAGGTATATAGCGATTGATTTAGTCCTCTTTCAATTTTGTCATATATTATTGGATGGTGTATAAAAGATATAATGTAGCTCATCATGGTGCATATCGCTGTTAAATGACTACTCACTTGACTTCTCTCTAACAATTATTAGTGAGAAGCATTTTAAAATAATTTATAGACAGAAAAAAATCCCCCTCAACTAGTGTCATTAACAATCGAGTGCGGTAATAGTTCGGTTCAAAAAGCTATAAGGGTCATATTTGTCAAGAGTTCGACCTTATTTGGTGTATATGATTGGCCTACTAGCTTATATTAGATTAAATAACTTACTAGATTCAATCAATATCGAACAAAGAAGTGGATGTACACTGCACAATTTGTCCAAGTAAATGTGGAAGACGAATCAATCATGACATAAACTTGTCCCTCCTAATCTACACAAGATTGGCAGGATTGGAATAATTTCTTTTCGTCACGTATTCATCTTTTACCTTCACTTAGTCAAAATGTTCACAAATCACTTAACATTTATTGAATTTAAAGAATTAATCAATTTCAAACGAATACTTTTTACCTTCACTTGGTCAAAATGTTCACAAATCATTTGACATTTATTGAATTTAAAGAATTTCAAACGAATCCCACCCATCAAACAAGGCCTAGTTGTAGTCAAAATGTTCATAAATCACTTGACATTTATTGAATTTAAAGAATTATCGATTTCAAACGAATCCCACCCATCTAACAAGGCCTAGTTGTTTTATCATTTGTCCTGTACCTCTAAACTATCATGTGCAGAAAGGCAAAGCTATAAATTATGGGGATGTCTATCTGTTTGGCTTTGGAAGACTAAACCTGTGTGGCTGCCACTGCCAGGTATCAGTTTTTCATTGGAGCGTGGATCTACATATATTTTTTTTGACTTATCATGCATTTTTTTGTTAATTTATGTCTTTTAATCTTCTTCAATTCTTGCGATCAAACGGTAAAAATTTTAAAAAATATGTAGAATCAACATCGTACCATGACTTTTGAGACAGACTATGTTGAATTAGTCAAGCACTGAATGGAAGTGTGAGGTTTCAAACCTAATCACGTTTTGTAAGAATATCAATCCGTTGTGCGATATGTCCCATACGGCAACCCACTTGGCCTCTCCTGTCAAACAGAAGCTTCCAAGCTCCTTATCCTATCACCTCTGTGTTCACAACCTTAACCTCTTTCTAGGTCAAGCAGTTACTGTATCTGTAATGTAGTGTTGCCCCTTCAATAAGTTAGAAAAATAGTTATTATTGAATATTAGTCACATTCTGCGTTACAAGCACGTTTGATGTATGAATATTGTCTAAACTGATAGATTAACAGTTTTAAATTGTTTAAATATGCTCGCATCGACAAACAATTTCTAATATCATACAAGATGAGAACTAGAATGGACTTGAATATCACGTGGCGATAATCTCGTTAACAGGCTAAATTACAGCCACCTAATAATCCTCAGTGTTGTGTTACAACCAGTAGATTGCGCCTTAATGTTCTGATCAGAAATCCAATCTTGTATAACCACTTGATCGCAAGAAAACAGGGACAGAGGATTGTGGAGTGACGGCTACGCCCATTGACCTGGTTGACTATAAATTTGTTTTAGTTGGAAAAATGCATGTGGTAGGACCGGCAGGAAAATTGACGATGAAAAATAGACTAAACTCTACGGAAGCATCTTTGACTACAATGCTTTTCTAATTCTAAGAACGAATAATGCTACACTTATTATCTTGTTGTTCCATTTTATTTATAGCGGAGTTATTTTTATTACAATTTTATATCATATTTTTTTAGCATCTTAGGTGGTATATGAGTTTGAGAAGTTACATAATTTAATTTCAATATTTTTTATTAATTAAAACACTTAAATAATCTTAGATGGCAGAAGAAGACTCTTTGTATACCATAATCATAATTTAATTAACAAATTTTTTATCAATTATTGATTAATATTTTGAAATTAAATGCTAATTAATTTAGATGATGTAGTTGTCCACATTAGAAGCCATAAGGTGGTATATAATTATGGTAAAAAAATATGGTAAGAATAAAATTATTGTTTATAGCGAGACCCGCCAACCTATATATACACACATCAGAAGCCATTCAGAGTAAAAACAAAAAACCAGAAAATATGAGAACCAAAACTCTGAACGTCCCCTCCGCCCTGCTCTGCTTCTTCTTTCTCAGCTGCCACCACCTCCTCCGCCATGCACAAGCTCAAGTTCCCAGCACAGAAGGATACACCTGCGCAGCCACAGCCAACCAAACCGCCTACCCATGCCAGACCTACGCCTTGTACCGAGCCCTCTCCCCCGACTTCCTCGACCTCGCCGCCGTCGGAGACCTCTTCCAAGTCAGCCGCCTCATGATCTCCAACCCCAGCAACATCTCCTCCCCGACTGCCCCCCTTGTCGCCGGCCAACCCCTCTTCGTCCCCCTCTCATGCTCCTGCAACTCCCCCAACTCCTCCATCTCCATTTCCTACGCCAATATCTCCTTCACCATCAAATCCGGCGATACTTTCTACCAGGTCTCCACCCACAACTTCCAAAACCTCACCACCTACCAGTCCGTCGAGGTCGTAAACCCTAATCTGGAAGCCACCAACCTAACCATCGGCGTCACCGCCTATTTTCCGATCTTCTGCAAGTGCCCCAACAGAACCCAGTTCGGAAACGGAACCAATTACCTCATCTCGTACGTTTTCCAGCCGTCTGACAACATCTCGACCGTTGCTTCATTTTTCGGGGTGCAAGCAAAGGCCATAACCGATTTAAACGGCAACAACATCCAGCCTTTTGACACGATTTTCGTGCCGGTGGCTCGCCTTCCAGTACTCTCCCAACCCACTGTTGTTCCTTCTGCTGCACCGTCTGGGAAGACAGAGAGGAAAGGAGTGATCAGAGGGCTGGCAATTGGGCTGGGAATTACCGGACTTGTGCTGATTTTCGTTGTCGGGTTTTTGATTTACAGAGACGGATTGCTGAAGAAGAAGATTGATGGGAAGGGAGATGAGGAGAATAAGGTTCTGTACAGGAGCAAGCAGGGGTCGGAGAGGCGGAAGGAAATGGAGGTTGGTTTGATGGCGGATGTTTCGGATTGCTTGGACAAGTACAAAGTGTTTGGGATTGAAGAGTTGAGAGAGGCCACAGATGGGTTCAGAGAAAGTAGCTTGATTGAAGGGTCCGTGTATAAAGGCTCCATTAATGGAGATTTGTATGCCATCAAGAAGATGAAGTGGAACGCCTACGAGGAGCTCAAGATTTTGCAAAAGGTATTTCACCTTCTTCTTTTCTTCTCTGTTTTTGTTTCTTAATTTTTAGGTACTTGGTAAAGTTTTCGTCTTTTTGCGTAGCACGCACTTTAGCATTTGTTAGGTTCATGAGTTCACATGGAAACAAGGACTTTGCTACAAAAATTATCAAAACAAGGTTCACTTTGATGAGTGTAAAAGGAGAAACTGGGAGTACGAAAATCACTACCCTTAAGTTTTAGTATTTAGATTTATATCTAAAAAGTAATAAAATAAAGGGTTCTTTAGGTATAAGCCCATGCAACACTTATTTCCTTGACAAAAACTCATCTCGTTTTAAACATTCAAATAAAACCCAAATTTGAAATAAATTGCCATGTAAACAAATAAATACCTATTATTTTTAAAATATTTACAATTGTGCCACAACACTTTAATTATGTTGATGAATTTAATTACCACCATAATTATAGCAAATAAGTGCTTTATTATTACAAAAGTATCTACTTTATACTTGTCTTACCATCATCTGTTCCATTTCTTTTTTTTGTTTGACAATCATTGTAGGTAAATTATTTTGCATGTATACATTATTCACATTTTGTTGTTATTATATCTGTGTGAAATAAATTACCTATATTTTTAAGTAGAATAAAGGTAATTAATTAACTTTGAATCAATTGGCTAAAAACATCCTTTGATTTTGTAGGTAAATAATTTTGCATGTATTATTACATATACTAGGCACATTTGTTATTATTATGTGTTGTTTGCAATCAATCAGGGCCGGCCCAGGCCCAGTGCAGGAGGGGCGACCGTCCAGGGCCCAAAAAAATTAGGGCCATCAAAATTATTAGGGCGATATATTTATATATATTTTTATAAGAGTATAAATTTATAAAATTTGATTCAAAGACACAAAAATTTAACTAGAAGTGGTGGTTTGTCATTTGAAAATAATAAGGAGGTATTGGGTTCAAAACATCATGTGTGCTTATTTACTTTCCTTTTTTTTACAAATTTCTTTTTATAAGAGTATAAATTTAGAAAATTTGGTTAAAGGATCAAGAAGTTTAATTAGAAACAATGATTTTTGTTGTTTAAAATTAACAAGAGGTCCTAAGTTCGAAATGCTATGTGCATGTTTATTCTTTTCAATTTTTACAAATTTTTGTTTGGTTGGTAATTTATTTTTAGTTACTATCTAGTAGCTATGTGGGTTGTTATTTTTAAATATTCGTTTTAATTCAAGTCTAATCTTCAACAAAGAATAATACGTAGACCAAATTTGCAAATTATATGACGTGTCATCAAAATGTTTAATTTAGTGCCCATTCATTAATAATACATATCAATTAAAGATTCGAAAACATCATTATTTTTTAGTCCCATATTGACAAGGTTAGTAATAAGAAAAAAAAACACCTCACGATTTATTCAAAAACACATTCAAAGTTCAAATGGAAAACAAAACTCATCATCTATCTACTTGTAAGCCCGAAGTTTTTTTGTTTCCCTCTCTCAATACAAAATAAATTAGTCTTTCTGTGTTTCTAAATTATTGAGTTTGAAGTGTTTTTCTAAGTATAATTTTTTTGATATCTTATGGGTGAAAATAAATAATTTTCTTACATAAAGTTAGGGCACTTTTTTTTACGTCACCCCGGGCCTCAAAAATCTCTAGACCGGCCCTGCAATCAATCAACATTCATTTATTCAGTAGGTAAATTACAAAAGTATCCACTTTATACTTGTCTCACCATCATCTGTTCCATTTCTTATATTTGTTTGACAATCATTGTCGGTAAATTATTTTGCATGTATACATTAGGCACATTTTGTTATTATTATATCTGTGTGAAATAAATTACCTATATTTTTAAGTAGAATATAGGTAATTAATTAACTTTGAATCAATTGGCTAAAAACATCCTTTTATTTTGTAGGTAAATTATTTTGCATGTATTATTACATATACTAGGCACATTTGTTATTATTATGTGTTGTTTGCAATCAATCAACATTCATTTATTTTGTAGGTAAATTATTTTGCATGTATTATTACATATGTTAGGCACGTTTTGATATTATTATATATATGTGTATGCAAATAGCTTAAATAACTTTTGAATCAAACAATATTTATTTATTTATTACATAGGTAAATTATTTTGCATGTATTATTTTACCTGGAACTTATATTGTTATTTTATATATGTAAAATATTGGTAATTTGAATAAAATAACATTTGTATATTTGTGAATAAATGCTAATTTACTTGTTACAATTATTTGAAAGGAAAAAAATGCTCATTTTTTACATAAATGTGAAAACAACCATATAAGGAAACAAAACTCTAATGTCATGTAATTTTTGTTATTAATATGCATTGAAATCATGACACTCAAAATTTTCTTTTCCAAATCTGCATAAACATTTCAAAACATTTAATTGAATGACATAATATCATATAAATGTAGATAACAAGTAATAAACCCAAAATCAATAATATTAGGGGTAATTTAGACATCCAAAAATACCAATTTTGCCAAGTCATACTTAATTATGGATATTGCTTAGTTGGAGCCTAGTCATTGGGTTTTTATTAGAAAATTTTACAAATGGGGGTTTTAGTTAATGAAAATTGAATTCCAAGGGGTATACTCATATTTTCAGTAAAATAAATGAAACCTAAACAAACTTTGTGAAACGTTGTTTCGGATATGAACCGTTGTCAAATTAGGCGGTGTCGGCTCATTTAAATGATTCTTCTCCTTCAGTTTAAGCAAAACTTGTTACTTAAGCAAAAACATGGCGTTTATGAAGGTTGTTCTCTTTTAATTATTAATTAGTGCAGTTTAATGTTCGTAAGCATGTTTTGGCTGGAGGGACACGAACAAGGTCACAAATAGCGATTTTTCTTGAATACCTACAGGCACTCTCAATGCCTTACACATATTTGACCGTTGGATTATCCGACAACTTAAACTGAGTGACCGAAGACTGTCAGATTTTATGCAAATATGTGTGGAAACTTTAGTGTCTGTAAGTATTCAAGAACAAACGCACAGACAGTAGAAGATGCAGACTTGTTTGAGCCAAAGGTTGAAACATTCCAAACGATAAAGGATTCAGACCAGGACAGCTCTTGAGAAGCCTCCTTATAAAACTGATCTGTTGCAATATTCAGTTAATTACTGCTAATATATGATATGATTTGGGTAATCTGGCAATGTGACTTGTCTGCTTACTAAGTTTTTTAAGTTTTTATAATAGGATATCTTGTTTGGCAGGAAGCTTTAGATATTAATTGTGTTTAAAGCATTCTTAGGAAGAAAACAATGCTAGGAAAAATGTCTGCCGTCAGTGGTGTCGCATTTGTGGCCCAATTAAATGGATATTCAAATGTAGAGCCTTTGAATGTAGCCATAGATGATGTAAGCGTGGGTTAAATTAGTTGGCTTGCACTATCTTATTAAATTTGAATTCTCTTCTCATAAATTAGAGAATAATTTAAAATATCGTCACGGTAAATCAAAAGTCAAATGAAGTATAAGGTGAAAGATAACAAAGTGAACCATGTGCAGAAACTTACAATTTGGTTTTTAGTCATTCTATTTAGTTCAGTTGTTTGTTGGAGAGTATTGCAGGGCCCATTCAGTTGTTGGAATCATTTTTCATGTTATTTTAATAGGTTTGGTGAGGTTAAAGACAACATTTACTTACTTTTCTCTTTTCTTTTATATCCGTAATTTAATATAGATTAGAGCAGTTTAGAATATATACCATTCATCAAGTAGTTTAGAATATTTATCGCGTTGTCCGGAAAATGAAAAGAACATTGAAGATTTTACTTCAACTGGGGTGCATATGAGATTGCTTCTCATACTTGAACTGAAAAACTTTGATGACTTCCAATATACTGTTATTAGCAGACATTTTAACTACTTTGCATAGGGTACTTTAATTAGTTAGGAAACATGATTAGTATGTGATTATGTGCACAATTTTCAATTATAATTGACAAAATACTGGCTTTTCGAATTTCGAAGGTAAACCATGGCAATTTGGTGAAGCTGGAGGGTTTCTGCATAGACTCGGAGGATGATTGTTGCTATCTAATTTACGAGTATGTAGAAAATGGTTCTCTTTATTCATTGCTGCATGAAAACAAGAATGAAAAATTGAGTTGGAAGACAAGGCTGCAAGTTGCTATTGACGTTGCAAACGGTCTCCAATACATTCACGAGCACACTAGGCCGAGGGTTGTGCACAAAGACATCAAGAGCAGCAATATTCTCTTAGATTCGAACATGAGAGCCAAAATAGCCAATTTTGGGCTAGCAAAGTCTGGTTGCAATGCCATAACAATGCACATTGTTGGAACTCAAGGCTACATTGCACCAGAGTATCTAGCTGACGGGGTGGTGTCAACGAAAATGGATGTTTTTTCTTTTGGAGTGGTGTTATTAGAGCTCATTTCGGGGAAGGAGGCGATTGATGAAGATGGAAATGTTTTGTGGACAAGTGCTGGTAGGATTTTGGAGGGAAATGAGGAAGAGAAGGCAAGGAAACTCAGGGAGTGGGTGGACAATGAACTTTTCTTGGAGTCATGCTCAATTGAGAGCATACTGAATGTTGTGACTGTTGCCATTGCTTGTTTGCATAAAGATCCTTCAAAAAGGCCAACTATGGTGGATATTGTCTATGCCTTGAGTAAGAGTGATGATTTGTTTTTTGACATCTCCGATAATGGATCATCGGCTCCCCCAGTAAGAGCAAGATGAATGGCGAGGAACTCTTTTGGCTTTCATCACATTTAGGGAAGGCAAGGGTTAGAGTCGAATTCTTGCCGTGTCTAAGTATTTATTATGTACCTGTAAATAAATGTCATGTATCTGGCATTTTCGGGCATGTGTTCGTACTCGTAATATTTTTATCATGGTGAGTAAAATCTGTTAATTACTGCTCAAGTGGTAGGAAAAAAATCATTTGGAGCAAAAACTCAAATTCAAGAGCTATGCAACCAACTGGCTATTAATTTAGCGGTATTCTCTTCCAGACTATTGAACTAGGTGCCAAGTTTGAACCACGTTTTTCTGGCAAACTTTGCATTCAAAAGCTGAAACCCAGTTTCGCAATTCCATTCCAATGAAAAGCTGTAAAGATTTCAACCGTAAACTAGAAAAAATTTAGGACAAGTGGGCAAAAAAGTAGTTGTAAGATGGGGGAGTTGAGCCGGGCAGCACACTAGGTAAAGGCATCATCATCATCTGTACGATCTGAGCAGCCGCTGGCTGTTGAATCCCATTTAAACCGTCTGTTGACTTCTTTGTTGGTTTGCCACCCACTTTTAGAGAGGCGTCCTAATAACTCGAGCAACATGTGACGTGCTTGGTCGGTATGATCCCACGCTCCATAAATGGTGGTTTGTGTACAAAATTTAAACACCTTTACCCAACCTGCATCAGTATCAATCATTTTAATGTTCTACTTAATTACACGTTTATACTACTGAGCTCGGCAACATTTATATTTAGTAGAACTTCTTATATGCATCTGTTCTGTGCTAAGCAAGTGCTTTCCGATGTGGAACTCCGTCCACTTAATTTGTAAATTATGAATCATGGTTGTCCCAGACTCGCATAGCACGAGACAACTTTGTACAATAGCATTTGCAGGTATCTACTTGCCACACGTCTATTGTTTCTTGTTGCTTTTGTTTTTCATGGTCATTTTTGCTTTCGTTAGTTAGTAGCCTCTCTTTCGCATGCACTTAACACTCGTGTGAATAAAATCTTTCTATATAAAACATCTATTTTTCAAAACATGTCGATATAAGAAAATTCACTATAAGAATTAGTTAGAGCCAGTAGCGTAGGGTTTTATTTGTCCAATTTGAGTCTCCATGGATTTTACAATGATCTAGTGATATTCCTTTTTACTTGTAAGTAAAAGGTGTTAAGTTCGATTCTTGTCAAAGACGAATTTGAATTAAATTATTGCTAACCCATTGTGAAGCTAAGGCAATCCCCCTCCCCTTAGTGTAATAATATCGTTTGTGTTGTAGGCATAATTTACTGAACAATTATGGAGGCTAGAAAAATAGAGAGGGTGCGGCATAGAGAGAGAAGACAAAGATGTGTAATTGTGGGTGTGTTCTATTTCACCCAATTATGCCTTTATTTATAGTAGTATGGAAGGTTAATTCCTTACCATTTTAGGATTACAACTCTAATAGGATATTAACTACTAAAGGGAATATTAAAGATATTCCTAGATACACTACGATTTACATAATCACATTCCTAATCTAATAGGACTGCAACACTCCTCCTTGAGTGTGTAAATAATCAAGTGAATGACACATTAGGTATTCAGCGATAAAGTAAGTACAGTTGATGAAGTCGTTGACACAATGAGCGAACGTGAGTCTCAAATCAACGGAAGAATGCATAAAAAGTAAAACTCACAAAACCTTGCTATGGTAAAACCCAAGGTGGGAGAAAAACCCATAGACTAAGGAGAAAAGTGAGAAGTTGCATTAAGTCAAAACTATACGTCTTTTGGACGCAAGTAGAAGAGCTCATAAGGGTATGATCAGCCCAAGATGGGTGCCTCGTTAAAACCTAGTTAGGTAGCAAAAACCCAGTGGGAAAAATGCTCATAATCGTAGGGAAAAATAGTACATTAAGATCAAGTGAGTATACTTCTGTATACTCCCCTTGAGTTTGGTAGAACTTCCAAATGAGAACTACAAGCATTGCATATGAATAATTAGGCATAACAATTCTTCAGACAAGCTTCTGGAATGTTAACTTCAGCAGTGACGTCGTGTAAAGGTCGGCTAGGTTGTCTGGGATTGGCTTGCATGACTTCAATCTCCTGATGCTTTGCTGATGTAGATGTAGACGCAATATGTCTAGGTGTTGACTTCGTTGATGTATCATGGCTTGGTCGGGTGCATACATGCTGCATAATCTTCATGGATCGTCGTTGGGACATAACGATGGATGAAAATAGCAAGTACTTCGAATATGCTCAACAATAACTTCTAACCATGTCTCACTTATGGTGTAGTGAAGTCAGGTGAGTCTTGGAACGATTCGAAGATTTCGCAACTAAGGTCATATCGTGGGCCTCCAAGATATTGCGATATCCATAACGGTAAAGACATAACCATTCGAGATTTTGCCTTGTGCGGGTTTGATAAGTAATCTGTGTCAAAATAACAAGGTAAGCATCATTTCGACGATCATGGGGTTGGATCTGCTCGAGATGTGTTGGGATTTGATTTACCCAAATTCATAGTACCTTCAGGGTACGTTTATAATACCAATCCAATGGTTGCATGTAGGGGCGGTGCTGCATCTTTACCAAGATCAACAACGAAGAAGATGTCATGTCTTAATATAATGAGCTAAGTACAATGAAGCGCAAAGTTGAACTTTAGATATGGAATTTCGGATTCCATAACCTTTTTAAGGGTCTCATTTGCATATAACGTATGTACGATCATAGGTATACTTAAATGTAACACAATCAGGGTGTAGTTCGACTGGTATGCCAAGGTACCGTCAGAACAATGCTTCAGCTTCAGGTCAAGGCATAAACAAGTTTTCACAAGATCATTCATCTCAAATTCCATCTTTAGGTGCGAGGCAGTTTTCTCAAACTCTTTCGGAGTCTTAGTGAGATTCGTCTCAACGACATAAACTGTAACTTTAGCAATTCGGAATAAGACTTCATAGTTTAACACACAAGGGCATAATTCATATCCCTGACCGATCAAATATTCACTTAGATAGGTATACCACATCTGTCAGATTGTAAGTGAACGCCTCAATCAAGTTAAGAGGGTGTTCCGTGGTTTGGAACTATTTGAACCAGTCCATGTAATTCTTCGGAAACTTACATGTAAATCTCTGTATCAATATTCCCATAAAGAAAACACTAACTGCATTTCATAATGCTGCTATCAATCACATGACGTTTGAGAGAAACCTTGCTCCATAAGGCGTGCATCATATTGCACTATTTCATTTATCTCATAACAATTCATTTCCCACTTGTAACACAACAGGGTTACATTGGGCAGTGTAGGAACGACAAGTCCAATACACACTTTGGTAAGGAATTTGACCTGGATTGTAATTTCAATTGTCCAATCAGTTATACGTTGCCACTTAATCAACGAAACATGGATCGTCACTTTTCATTTATGTCGGTAACTTCCATATAAGTGAAAACATCATCGATGGTAATCTCATTTCAATTTTATTTAGCTCATCCAAACTAGTATACTGGACCAAGAACTTCAAGTCTCGGGAGTAATCCAGATTAATCTCATGAGATGGAAATGATTTGAGACAGCGATAAAGTATGGATTCATTTTTGTGCCGTGTCTTCCTCTTATAAGGAAGTGAATCATACGAACCAAGTGATTTGTCGTGCTCCAGGCTAAGACAGATTGATTGGCTATCCGCACATGTACCAGACCGTCCAACAGGGGCGTCCAAACCATTCAATAGGGGCGGCACACCCTCCAGGGATGTTGACTCGATGTCCGTTAAGTACGTCTATCCTTGCAGGCATGTTTGTAGCTGGTATATGATCTCGTCACTTTAGCTAGATCAGAGAAATGTGTCTGGAGCAACATTTTGAAAGTTAGAATTCATCGTACTTGCTTATCATACTTGTGCGCTATGAAGATTGAGATGAGACATAGTGGGGCAACGTCCACACAACTTCGCGCCGTTCTACAGGAACATTGACGTTCTTATCTCCCCCTAACGACGGGAATACTATCTCATTAAAGTGACAACTCGCAAATGAGCAGTAAAAGAGATTGCGTGCAATGGCTCAAAGAGAGCTAGTGTGAAGGAGAATCATAATAGATAAAGATTCACATCCTTCTTTGAGGACCTATGTTGGTACGTTGCGACAACTCAACTTGGCACATGGAATGCACACCCAAATGCGTAAATACGAAAATCGTCAGGTTCGTACCCAGTAACCAAATGTAACGTCACATAGGTTGGGTGGCAATGGGCCTCAAGGTGGACCAACATAGCTGCGTACAAGATTGCATAGCCCTAGGCAAAAAAACAAAAAACTTGGTATGTTCACCAAAATTCGGGTGATTATTGAAATTGCGCTTTTTGATTGCTAGACGAGGCTATTTGGGGTGAATCATGGGAATTCTTTGTTCAATTATAAACCCAAAATACAATCAATACTTTATCAAAAAACCATCGATATAAACTCTCCGGCATTATCCAATCTCCTGGACTTTGTGGGATAATTAGGGTGGTGAACCTTTAATCGGCCTGGAGGTTTAGCAACAATGTGTGTGAACAAACATGTGACCAGTTTATTGATTCATCAACCAAAACTATAAGAATTTATATGGTCCACATTTTGGTTGGATTAGTCCACATATATTCCATTGAATCCACTTATGAAAAATGGTGATTTCGTATCTTTGCGAGGGATGATTTAGAAGATCAATTTCCCTAATGAGCAGGTTTGGCAAAGTATGCTTGTAGGCACAAGATCCTTACTTCTGGTAAGGAGATGTGTCGTAGCATCATTGTTCGACCTAAGTGTCCCAAAAGGTCATGCCAAAGCAAGTAAACCGCTTAATCACCCGGTTCCAGGCCGGCTATATGTGGTGTGTTCCCAGTTGGGAGATAACCCATTGGCCCCAAATCAAAGCTTCATGCTCATTTTTGGAGGTGGTGCAAAAATATTTCACTTTATTTGTGCTAAGATAAAACAGAAAATTGACTATTCATGAATCATGCTTCCAACATATTATTGGCCTTTAGGATGAAGATTATTTAAAAAAAAATCAGAAAAATTTGTCCAAAGAGCCTTTTACTTTATAAATTTATATAAGTAGATAAGAGTTTGAACTAGTATATCAATTTGTGCAAATTCTTGGATTGTTATTGACAAAGAAATCTTTCAAAAAGGGCAACCATGGTGACATCGTCTATGCCTTGTGTGAGAGTGATGACGATTTGTTTTTCAACATCTACGACAATGGATCATCGGCCCTCTCAGTAAGAGCAAGATGAATCACGATGAATTAAGGTTGTTTTTTTTCTTTTACGCTTTTATCTAGATCGGTCAGGAAAGATAAAATTAGAGTCGAACTAGCTATTCTTTTGCAATGTTTGTAGATGTGCCAAGTTTAAATCTCCTTCTACAACAATACATGCACTAAAGAAATTATTAGGGTAAATTATAATTTTATGTAAAGTCAATATATCTATATGTATTACGAAATCATATGAAATGGATGTTATTATTTTATTTTGGATTTAAGAAATACGATGAATTATCCCTAAACATTTCAATCTTATAAATTAGTTATTATTTTAGTTTAATTTCGTACAACCGTTATCACTCCGTTAAATTAACTGTTAAGAGATGATGTGGCAAACGTGGAAACCACACATTTTGATTTAAAGTCCAATTTGTGCCACAGGAGAGAGAGACAGAGCTGAAGAAGGAGATTGAACAAAGTTTCACACTTTGAGAGGTCTGGGATCGGACCAGTGAATTGGTTTTTATGAAGCCAAACCTGGGACAACTGGGTCATGTTTGCTAGTACTGACGTGCATGCCTGAGTGCTTTATTTCAAGCTTCTCAACCACACAACATTGAATGACATATTTCACGCCAGTACAATTGGATTTAGCATCCCCACCTGCCCCACCTTCCCCACCTTCATTGCTTCTTGTGTTGTCTTTGTTCTCCATCGTCACTTTGTCTTCACTAAAGTGATCACTCGTCTCTTGCTACGCGTCACACGTTGAATTAATTTTTAAATAGTTGTATAGAAACTCCAAAGGGTTGATCTAGTGAAAAGTGAGCAAAGAATTGGAGCTTTCAATCCGAATTTGAACTTCCACATATGCATTCCTTGGGCCCATTGGCTCTGCTTTGATGTGTCGTTTGATTCGGGTGCTAAAAGTATGCCCACCGTCTCTTGCGGTATTCGGGCTACATGGAAAGAGAAATTAGTATGTCACCAACTCTTTGACAACACGAAAAATCATATTTCAACTCTTTGACAACATGACGAACCAAAAGCTCTGCCTCTTCTCTATCAATCCAAGGGATGGAAGGGACTTTGGGATGAAAAAAAAAAATTGCGGGTTTTTTTTTTGTTGAACAAATAATATATATATATATATATATATATATATATTGTATACCTTTGCTTTGCATTGAAAAAGAAAAAACCAATAAAAAAAATGATATGATTCAACCTCAAACCCATTGAATGTGGTGGATAACAGCATTGCTTAAGAATTGATGTGTATTCGAATCATAGGAGCTAGTAATCGACGATATGCTCATATTGGTGACATTATTATGAGATACCTTCAACATTATAAAAAGAATAGTAGTATAAATGTAGGACATGTCAATCCCCTCCATAAAATTTTCATGTTTCATCGGTAAAAATTGTTCTTATAAAGTCGATTTATATTATAAAAAGTTATACTTGGATCCTTTTCCATCCAAGTAGGCATTCTAACTTTCTTGCCAACCATGTGGTTGGAGTTGAGTTGAATTACTTCCACTACTGTTAAATTAGTTTTAGGATCCTTCATGGTATCATAGCCTATTTTCGTTTTGTTTGTATCATACCTTATCAGTTCTAAAATTATTGAGTACCAATTAATTTTATACCTTCAGAGCCCCATTGAAGGATTTGTGTTGAGGCACTAGCCACACTACTGCTGAAACACAAGAGTTTCTCTCAAACCAGAAGACCAATCACAAAACGACATATGTTAATATCAAAATAAAGCTCATAGAGTTCCAAATCGACCTCGGACAAAAGTGTGTGACTCTCCTCAACTATTAAAGGAGACCATTCTCCTACAACTAATGAATAATGACATTATTCCACTGAACCCATTATTAGAACTTACTAATGATGATTATGTTTGAACCTTTGTGTTATGTAAACTCTATATTATTAAAGAGAACTCCACTATCTTCGTGGACGTAGCCCAACTTAAGGTGAACCACATATATCTTATGTTTGTTTTCTTGTCATTATCTCTTTACATATTACCTGCACTTGACTGAAGTAACCTTGTGAATGTTACAGCTAGACACTTTAACGAATGTTACAGCTTGACACTTTACGCTGTTCCAAAATCTATTATATTTTGTGCATCAACACGTGTTGATCTCCAATTAAAAAGAAACCAATCATATCCTAATAAGTTCGGATATTATTTTATTCACGTGAGACGCTGATGCATTGTTTGATTGTTGTTGATGAGATCGGAATAAGAAAATCAAGAACCACTTTTGGCAATCCTAATAAAACAGAAATACCATCAAATATTAGACTTTTGGTGTTCTTGTTGATGAACAATGAACAATCGACGACAAAGGGTTGGACAACGACTATCCACTGTAGTTGCAAGCATGCAAAGGAAAGGAAATGACTTTTCGGGGAGGGACCAGGTTGTCCACGTTGGATTTCCCGAAAAATCCCAAATTTCATGATTTCCCTACTTTTCTCTGTTTCTTTTTTTTTTCCAAAATTCCACCTGTTTTGTTTAAAGTTTCTGTTGTTTCTCTCATCGGCCCCGGTTTCCTTCTTCTTTCTTCTGAAACCTCGAAACTCCAGAAAAAAACAGCTCTGGCTGACTGTAACAAACATGGTTCTTTTGAGTGGTCAGCTGCACAGATTGCAGCTCTGCGTTTTGCCTCCTCGGGTTCCGATCTCCCACCGTTTTTCTTCCCCAAAAAGGTATTCAGAATTTCATTTCTTCATCTTTTCAATTACCAAAAGTGATTGTTTTTTTTTTGGTTGTTTGTAAGGCATTGGCATTGGCATTCATATGGGTTTTCTTCGCATTCAAGATCAAAGGGTTTATATTATTGATTGGTTTATGGACTAGTAATGCTATATTGTGCCCCTCTGCCCACACTAATCTGGCTTAATTGTAGAAATCGTCCTGAACTGTAGTTCGAGTTGCATTTTCGTCTCTGAATTCGAATGTTAGATTCTTTAGCCTCCAAATTTGGTCCAAGGTTTACACTCTTGGTCATGAAAGCAAACTAATTTGGGGCATTTGGTTGGTGGTAACTTTTGAACCTTTGTTTTTGGGTTAATCTTCGTGTGTTTCTTAGATATTTGTGAACTGGCTAGGGCTTGAAATTGTGAATTGTTGATTGTAATGTGAACCGAGAGATTTCAGGTTTTTAACTAATTGGGTAGTGCCAATTCTTTGTTGGAAGTGTGAACTTGTTGGTAGACAAAGGTGCCGTGTATGGAGAGGAAGTACGGTGCTAGGGGAAAGGGAGTGATCAAGATGAGTACTTTTTGTGAGGAATTTTTCTGGGTTTGATTCGCCTTTCCTCTTCAGACCGGCATACTGAATTTCTGAGATTCTATATACTTTAGCTCAAATTTTACTGTTTCGCGTATCTTCAATGAAATGGTCTACTTAAAGTAGTAATAAATGGCTTTTGCATGCGTTGCTTGTTTAAAAGTATGTGTTCTTCCTGTAGAGTAGGAATTTACTAATGAAAATTAGTTGATGTCTGATGCC
This sequence comes from Malus sylvestris, assembly GCF_916048215.2. Taxonomy (NCBI): domain Eukaryota; kingdom Viridiplantae; phylum Streptophyta; class Magnoliopsida; order Rosales; family Rosaceae; genus Malus; species Malus sylvestris. The sequence continues at coordinate 17,477,372 of NC_062272.1, forward strand.
GTATGCATAAGTTCTCCTGTCTACTTAAAGTAGTAATAAATGGCTTTCGCATGCGTTGCTTGTTTAAAAGTATGTGTTCTTCCTGTAGAGTAGGAATTTACTAATGAAAATTAGTTGATGTCTGATGCCGTATGCATAAGTTCTCCTGGCTGAGCTCCGTTTCATAATCCTTATAAACTGTTAGGCTATCAACATTTAAGTTTTGAACGCAGCATATAGTATTATGTATAAAAAGCTTCCGACTTCTATCTGAAGCATATTGTGATAATACCATACTCTGTAACTGAGGGAAATTGTAATTTTGGAGTACATTTGCTGATGTCTGTATATGTGCAATGTACTCTATGATACATACATGGGGCAAGTGTTGAAGCACAGTTATCCTGAATTTTAGTGTAGACAAGCCATATGATGCTAACGTTGATGATACTTACCAGGAAATTAATGCCACGCCAATTTTGGTGGATCAAATCTTCGTCTTTACATGCAAGTAGTTTCATAGTACACAACAGAGGTGAGAATATTGTATGTATGCTTTATCATGTGTGAAAGCAAGGTATTGATAACTTACATTCGTTCATGTTTTACTTACGTTTATTCTTTTTACAGCGAAATGTGAGGCCAGTTCTCAAAGGGCAGAAAATGAGCTAGATTCCACTGTGTATATAAATGTTGCAGATGATTTGAATGACCAACTCTTTAATACAGACCCAATTAATATTTCTCAGGTGAGCATTAGATACAGACCCAATTAATATTATTTATTTATCTGTTTAATTTCTAACAAGAGCATTAGATGGATGAATCTGCATAAGAGATTGTAAATTTTTTTTTAAAATCTGAAAAAGAACATATCTTGAATTGATTAAATTGGATAACAGCTTAAACCCCTTTCAATGTTCCTCTATTTAGTGGTTTCACCTGTTTACTCTCTGTTATCAAGTATTTGTATCCATGATAACTTCAGATCTTGCATTTGACTCATGTCATGGCACTTCTAGTATTTAGTAAATTTCTTGACAGAATTTTCTGTATATGCAGGTTCTCGTAGCTAAAGTCACGATGGGATTGCTGTCCTTATATTTCTCATTTAGGCTAGGACAGTCAAATGTTTTTCATACTTTCATTAAGATCGTCCAAGCAAAACTTCCCTCTATCATTCAAACTTTCGGGGCTGCTGCCTTGCCCTTTGCCTGTGTTTCTAATTCATTGAATAAACCTGTGCCTCTTCGGTTGGATGTGTCTTTTCCTTCATTTCGAGACATTAGATGGAGCTTTGCACGGTTACTGTATCTATTTAACATCCAACTTGAAAAGAATGTTGCCACGTAAGTGAAGATATCAGATGGAGCTTTGCATGGTTTCTATATCTATCATTTCATGCTTGTAATTTGTTTGGTCTATGTTCTCATTTAGCTAAGTTCTTTTGTAAATATTTTTTAGGTTCTTTCTGGTGCTCCTGGTAGCATGCTTCTCATTTGTTGTCATTGGTGGTTTCCTATTCTACAAGTATAGGTAACCTATAATCCTTTCTAAGAGCAGTTCGAATTACTTTCTCTGGCATATTCTGCTTCATGTTGCTTTATCGTATTTCATTAAATAGCATTTTTTTTCCTCGTGTCTAGACTATCAGATTGATGCAATTATTGGCCCATTTATAACAGCTGAAGTTTTCTAATATGGTATCACCATATCAGAGCTTTGGTGGTAGCAGCCTAGCAGGGGGTACTGGATGTGGAACCCTCAATCCATTCCCCATTTCTTTGGTGCAGGGTGGGGTTTCAGCTATATTTTTCTTTCCGTTTGATTTTAACATACAAACAAAGAACGTGTTCGTGAGAGGGACAGTGTTAGATTGATATACATTGTTGACCAGTTCCCTAACAGCTTAAGCATTTGGGGTCCATCTGAAACAATATGGTTTCATCATTTTCTTGCCCTCTTCTTCACAAGGGTCTCAGCATCTTAGACCAACAATTATTTTGTATTCTAACACCTCCCCGTCAAATGTGGGCCTCTCTTCACTATTAAAGCCCAACATGTGGGATTCAACTTATATTGGTTACACTTGCAGGATTTGACCAGGATTTCCTGCTTTGATACCATGCTAAAGTTTGTTGTTACCACACTATTCCGAAAAATTTAAGTTGTTACGATGTGGGCTGACAAATATTTGATATTCTAACGGTTAAGCAGTCTTTTAATAGTATTTTTATCAAATGAATAAATTCCTCATGTTTGTTTACAATCCGGATGCATTTCAAATTACACAGGGGTAGTAATGAGTCTTTGGAGGACTGCTTCTGGGAGGCTTGGGCATGTCTGTGTTCATCATCGACACATTTAAAAGTGTGATTCCGCTTCCTAATTTTATCATTTGGTTCATTCTAAAAGTTTTCACTAATTCTGTATTTTCTTGGATGATTGTAAATAACATGCATTGTAAAATATACACTGCAGCAAAGAACACGCATTGAACGTGTTATTGGTTTTGTTCTTGCAATATGGGGCATATTATTTTACTCTCGCTTGTTGAGCACAATGACTGAACAGTTCAGGGTAAGTTCTTGGATCATGGAACATTATCGTACATCTAACTTATATGTAAATGGCATCCTTATGGCCATCATTTGCTCAGAACAATATGTACAGACTAAAAGAAGGCGCACAAATGCAAGTTCTGGAGACTGATCATATCATTATTTGTGGAGTGAACAGTCATCTTTCCTTCATACTAAAGCAACTAAACAAGTATCACGAACTTGCTGTCCGCTTAGGTACTGCTACAGCTAGGTAATCTATTTTTTGTACTCGAATGGAGTTTTTTATATCAGGATTGTGTGGTAAAATTACTGGATTGTGTTGTTGTCTTGCTTATATGTTCACAGGAGGCAGAGAATTCTTCTTATGTCCGATCTCCCAAGAAAGCAGATGGACAAGCTTGCGGACAATTTAGCGAAAGATCTTATACACATTGATATCCTTACAAAGAGGTAGGACTATAAGAAATCATCTAACTCATCTGCGTCTGATTTCATAAGGCCTCAGTGCAATAAAATAAAAAATTATCAGTAAGAAATGATGTAATGGGTAATTGGATTTGATAATAAAATTGAGACTTCGTGTGCTTCTGATTCTTACTTTGAGGCTCTACTCTTACAGTTGCAGCCTTAGTTTAACAAAATCATTTGAAAGAGCCGCTGCCAACAAGGCACGTGCAATAATTATACTGCCAACGAAGGGAGACCGGTGAGAACTTGATCTACTTTTACTTCTATGTGAGAAATTATATTTGAGTATACAAGGGTTTCGACAAAGTTTCTTTGGAATTTCCTAGTATTAGAAATTTCTTATCTCTCAAATGTGTTTTGACTTCACATCCTCATCTGTTTAGGTATGAAGTTGACACTGATGCTTTTTTGTCTGTTCTGGCTCTTCAACCTATTCCCAACATGGAATCTGTCCCCACAGTTGTTGAGGTATATCACTAATCTAGTCTTCGTACTGAACTTTGTTACGAAGTTTGCTAAATCATGTTAAATTTTCTGTGCCCAATGAATGCAGGTTTCAAGTTCCAATACATGTGAACTCTTAAAGTCGATCTCAGGGTTAAAAGTAGAGCCTGTGGAAAATGGTGCATCAAAATTATTTGTACAATGTTCTCGTCAAAAGGGACTCATAAAGATCTACAGGCACTTGCTTAATTATCGAAGTATGGTACAAGTGTCTGTTTGAACTATAACTGGTTTTCTTGTGATGATGCTTATGAAATTCTTTTTTTGAACCCTCAATATTAATACTATATGTATTACCAAAAGGATATGTGATTTAAATCCAACACTTGCAAAGTTAAAGATGAAATGTTATTGCTGTATTGATAATTTCTCCCATTTTATCGGATGTGTAATAAATCGATACTTTGAGCCCATCTTATATATCAATTTGAAATCTTTCGGTGGTAACTAGAACTTAGACCTGTCAACCCAAGTCATGCGTTGTTTCTTACTACGGTGGTTATTTTTACATCATATTGGTTATTAGGCAAATGGAACCATCTCTCCGATCATTTCTGAGATGACACACTAATTGATGTCATTTCTACTCAGTGCAGAAAATGTCTTTAATCTTTGCAGTTTCCCAAGTCTAGCTGGGCTCAAGTATAGGAGATTACGACATGGGTTTCAAGAGGTAACACCATCTGTCAAATGTAATTCTGGTAGTGAAGAACTTATAGCGGTTGGCTGATTGAGAATTTTTCTCTGACTCGATATCCCTTTCAGGCAGTTGTTTGTGGGCTTTATAGGAACGGGAAGATAGACTTCCACCCCAATGACAGTGAAATCTTGCGGGAAACTGACAAAGTATGAGAAGTTCTGACTTTTTTAATTTGAACTAAAACAATCACCAATAACTTTGATATTTCTTTTGACTTGTGAAAAATGGAATCATGAACACAATGTTTGTTAAAATTTTGTTTTGTACTTATCTCTAGACACTGATGGTTGGTTGGATTGTTTACTTTTGTGGTTCCTGTTTTTATTTATCGCGAGCAGACAATTAGACAAAAGTGTAGTAAAATTTGATAATTGCAAAATAGACGAAAGAAACAAAGATGATTATGGGAACCTGAGCGGATTCACTCTGTGACTGCTTCATTTGTTTTAGTACTTGCTTTATGTTGTTTTGCTGACTGAATGGGTCGTGGTTAACCATCATTTTTATTTATGAGTTCCTATTGTTCTGCACTTTCCTCATGTAGGTATTATTCATTGCACCTGTTAATGGGAGTAAGACACCAGATGTTACTTATTCAAATGTTGTCAAAGAAATAGGCGCTGATCAAAGTTTGGATGATCTAGAAACAAACGGGTGTACTCACCCGCATGCCTTGCAACTGGTGAAAACACGACTTGAGAATATTGTCAGGCGTCCCAAGAAACCAGGCTCTAAGGTGCAACTTGACTAAGACATAATTGCTTGAAGGTCACTAGGGCTTGATAGATTTGGTCTCCAATCTGAATAATTTTTTTCTTATTAATGCAGGCCTCAGACTATAATCTGGGACCAAAAGAATTTATCCTTCTGCTTGGATGGCGCCCCGACATCATAGAGATGATTGAAGAATATGACAATTATCTTGGACCTGGCAGTGTTGTGGTATGTTCTAATTCGCTTGGAACTCTTGTTGTGGATCCTATATTCAGCAATTTCCCTAAAATGTAAAACAATAGTAAAAGTACATTGTTACTTACGCAAGTGCATGTGTGATGGAATCTTGAAGAGGTAGTTATATTAAGCGGCTGCAAGACTCCAAAGTAACGGAAGGCAGTGAAATCTCTAATAAATCAATTACCCAGATCTGTAAAACATTAGTAAAAGAGGTAAATTGTTGCTTGTGCAAGTACATGTGTGATGGAACATGGAGTGGTGGTTATATTAAGTGGTTGCAAGGTACTCCAAAGTAATGTGCAGGCGGTGAAATTGCCAATAAATCAATTGGGATGTTATTGCAGGAAATTAACGGATTATAGGAATTTTTCTTCACCTTGAGGAAGCATGATAGAGACTGAGAAAAATAGATTTTTTGTCTGCACAACTGGGAATCGTTGTTTTATATGTGCAGGAAATTTGACACTTGATTAAACATAATTTTCATTTGATCACCTAGACTAAGTTTCTAGACATACATGCATTGGTGACTCACAATTCATCATCTTTATGCATGCAGGAAATTTTGTCAGATGTACCTTTAGAGGACAGAAAGAGGACAAGACAAGTTTCTGATCAAGGAAAACTCAAACATGTCAAGGTTTCTCATCGGGTACTGCCTCTCTCTTTCAACCTAGAGTAGTACCTTCTGGTGTTTCTTTTCTTTCTCTATAATATTTTTGCAGGGAAGTTTCCTTTTCCGCTTATAAACTTCCATTTTTTCCATGAGCTGCAGATTGGAAATCCAATGAACTTTGAAACCTTACAAGATACCATAGTGCATATCCAAAATTCATTGAAGAACGAAGATGTTCCCTTGTCGGTCGTTGTAATATCTGATAGGGAATGGCTTCTTGGAGGTGAACATACATGAATTCCTCCCTTTTTCTTGGTTTTATGTTGTTTTCAATTAGCTTTTGGTCAATTTGCGTTGAAGTACCCTCTCTTCAGATCCAACCAGGGCAGACAAGCAATCTGCGTATTCTCTTCTTCTTGCTGAAAATATTTGCAACAAACTTGGTGTAAAGGTAGGTCAAGTTCATCATTTCCAATTTTGTAAAAATTCAAACTTAGAGTTTAATTAATTAAATAGTTTTCACAATAACTTTGTCATAATCGTCACCTAGAGCAAACAAAGTAACAAGGTGGTGCATTGCAGGTACAGAATCTCGTTGCAGAGATCGTGGACTCGAAATTGGGCAAACAAGTAAACTCCGACAGACTTTTGTCACTGTTTATTATTTCTGTTGATATTTAATGTTATTGATTGTTATACACCCACAATCACTGCAGATCACAAGAATTAAGCCGTCCCTGACTTACATTGCCGCAGAGGAAGTAATGAGCCTCGTAACAGCTCAAGGTCTTGAATCCTTGTACTAGATTTAGCTCTCACAACATATAATATGGTTATTCCAAAATATTATAACAGGTAAATGATTTCTTTGTGCATAACAGTTGCTGAGAACAGTGAACTAAACGAAGTGTGGAAAGACATTCTAAACGCAGAGGGTGATGAAATATATGTAAAGGTAAGCGCCTCGAATCCTCAATTTTAATGTTATGATGTTGATCTCGATTGGACGTTGTCTTTTTTGTATTTTCGGCTAGAGGATTTGGATTGGATATCCATTAAACTGTATATTTAAACTTTGCCTGCTTTTGTTACGACAGGATATCAGCCTCTACATTAAAGAAGGAGAGAACCCTTCATTCTTTGAGCTTTCTGAAAGAGCACAACTGCGGAAAGAAGTGGCGATAGGTTATGTGAAAAACAACAAGAAGGTAAAAAGGTCTTGATTTGGATTCGGCTCCTAAATTGCTTCAGACTTCCCATTCATCTCTTATGCCATGTTGCAGGTTATTAATCCAGTTCCCAAGTCCGAACCCCTCTCCCTTGAGTTGACAGATTCGTTGATAGTTATATCCGAACTTGAAGGAGAACAACCTATCATTCTGGAGAACCAATCAAGTTGAAACGACCGCCCAAATTTTGCTCGTGAAAGTTTGAATCCCATGCTAAATGGAAGTACTCATGTTTTGACAGTGAAAGTGTTCTCCGAGCTTGACCATTGAACCGGCATTAAACTAGCAAATTGGTGAAGAGACTGTTTTAGCTTCTTTATTTTGCAGTATTAGCCTCTCTTTTGTTGTTAAGACCGTAACATTGATACAGACACCGCACTAATTCATGGAAATTTGTCCAATAAAGAAAATCTGGATTAACAGTAATAAGCATTGTTAGTCATGTTAATTATACCTTGATATTGTCCTTGTGTTCGAAATTTACAGTTTCGTCTAACTGTTCTAGTAATATGTCTCTTTCCGACGCTGGAAGACGTCCTAAGTTTGTGGGTTGAGTATGCCGTAAGGTACGCATTTTAGTAAGAAGTTAATTATAGCTGGCCACTTGTATAATGCTCTCTTAGCAACAGATCAAAGTCTGAATAGAGTCTCGTTCTTTTGGTCACTTGATGACGAAGGATTGATGGTCACTGCCCTTTAGATTTGATACCAAGGATTGAGATTTAAACAATAAAAACACGTCCATTTAACCTCAACGTTTGGTATCAAAGCCAAATGTGAGTGAGCATGAATTCCTTGGTCATCAGATGAGTAAGAGAACATTTTTATGGTGACCAAGAGAACATTCTGAGTCCGAGTAACAAAGGGTGATCCAAATCTGAATGCTTGATCATTCTCAAATCTCAAATAAGACCATGTGTAATGTTACATGTGTTAGAATGATATGAGTTTCTTGAGAATACAATTAAGCTATTTGCTTATAATACTCAATCAAATTCCACATAAAACAATAAAATACGATTAAAGAACGTCGTTACTAATGAAAATTTTAAGCATTCCAAGGTTTCACAATGGTATGATGCTTATTATAGGGATTCAATTCGTAATACGCTTGAAGTAATTTCACCATGAAATTGTTTGGCAGCTCATATAAGAGACTGAATATGATTAATAATACAGACTCAGTTGTTTGGTATATTTATATTAAAAAAGTACTTGGATAATTTAGGGCAGCGCTATTCATGGGCATTTTTACCCTCTACACACCTTCTGTTTTTATTTATTTTTAACAAATAATAGTATCTACACTAAGGATAGAGGAGTGAGCTAAGTCTTACAATGGGCGTATCAGAACCATGTGGTTCAACTTCGCATTTGACAAGAATTGACCTAAGACCTCTCACTTACAAGTGAAAAGAAATATCACTAGACCGTAGTACTAAGTGACCCCACACATTCTTGTTAATCATTGATTTTCATCAATTAATTCGATCCGACGGCTGAAAATTGAGAGAGTATGTGAGAAGTAAAAATAGGGGTGTGGATAGCACTACCCAAAATTTTATATAGGGCTTGTTTGGATGTGCTACTCTATAAAGCGCTTTTACTCACTAGTGTTTTTTGTTTGTAGCACTTTTCAATAACGCTTATATGAGGAAGTAGTTTGTTGTTTGGCATGCAACCAACTAAGCGCTTTTGTATTGGATAGAGGCGTTTTTGATATTAAGTAGAGTTTTTGGTTGTCAAATGAAAAAGCGTTTTCATTAATAATTCTCAATACTTTTTTCATAAGTATTTTTTGTACATAATTAGCATACAACTTGATTAAGGGTTGATGAAAATTCAATTACATAAAATAATGATCACTAACAAAATGATACATACTTAATGAAAATATATGTTTGTTTCTTAAAAACAAAAGGACACGTTATAGTTGCATGACAAACAAATGTGAAATAAGTATTAACTAGATATAAGAAGATTAACAATCCTTTCTCGTTCAACATCCATCTCTCGCCTATGAGTAAAATTTCATCAACAATTTCTTCATTTCTATGATCTTCCTCTTGTCCAGGCGGAAGTAGCTCATCATCATCATCATCATCATAAGGTTGGAACTCTTGATTTGTTATGAAATGATTCCTAATAAAATTGTGTAAGGCTATTGAAGCAACAACAATTTGTACCTGTTTTTCAAAAGGGAAGTTACGCATGAGACGAATCAATGTCTATCTATTTTTCCAAGCACCAAAAGTTATTTCTATTGTGCATCTTAGGGATGAATGCCTCTGATTAAATTCATTAGTGTTGCTTTGTATTGTCATTGGAAGTTAATTTGCTATTAGTAGTATCTATGATCGTTAATGCGGCATTAAATCTTAACAGCAATACAAGCCCTTCAAACATGAAGGCCTTTGAGCAACCTGATTAGAAATATTTGACCTGCTCAAATGCATGTAGTATTTACAAATTAATTTTCATGTAGTATTTACAAATTAATTTTCGAAGCAAACTAAGTTGTAAATATATGTTCACAATGATACCTACCAACAAACTAGATGACCCGCCCGTACCTAGAGTGACTCTGGAGAAAGCAGAAAATACCTTTGGAATGTCAATGAACGATCACTAAATCCTAAAATTATTTTCGTGTAGTTCAAAATTCACAACAATTTTGATATAAATGACATATCAACAATCAAATTCACACACTACATTCAAAATTTAAGATAAGAAATAGCAAACATACCTCCACAAAGAATTTCAGGCGATGGAGATGCAGAGAAATTTGGGGGAAGATGGAGACCAAGATGACTTCTCCAGCCACCAAAATAATATGAAAATAAAGACTTTTGGGTTCTTAACGTGCAAACATAGAAAAAATTGGTGATGGCAATTTTGATGTTTTTTTTTTTTTTTCAAATGTAATGGCATTTTAGACTTTACAAATTAAAAAATAAGGATAGTTCGGGTATTGAAAAAAATTCATTAAAGGGAGCAAAATGCTTCCCTTATTTTCTGTGCTTAGCACTTTTAGGAAGGCCTTGCTTTTTAGAAAATGCTTATTACTGCTTCTAAAGCACTTTTAAAATATTTGCCAAACGACCATTTTTTAAAACTAAAGCGCTTTCACTCATTAGGAAGCGTCTTTGACTATTTTAAAGGCACAACCAAACGAGCTCTTAAAGAATTATAAATATTAATGAGTGGTTTCATTAATTTTAATAAATGTATTTCTTTTATATAAATTGGTTGCGAATTCGCCATTTATAAGATTCGAATATAAGACATCACACTCACAAGTAAAGAAAAATGCTACTAAATCATAATACTAAGTGACAAGTTTAGCAAATATCTTAGCATTGTAGCCAAATTCTAAATGAACGGAACTAATTACAATATTTATATATATTTAATACAACGAACATCTAACCGTCAAAATATTGATGATATTAAACACATATAAGTATTGCAGTTAAATATAAAGTGTGTACTTAAAAATAATAAAATATCAAGAAAGTTTAAGCATAGTTACTGAACGCTATGTTTAGCTCCGCATGAGACGGCGGATTAAGACCGAAATGGAATTTAGGTCAAACGCGAGGAAAATTTTATTTCGGCTCAACTTTTTTTTATTTTTATAAAGAAAGTAAAAAAGAGAAAACTCAACAAAACAAATTGCTCTTAGAAAGCGCTCGCTGTCATCTGTCCGTGCCCTCGGCGATTATTTGGAGGGGTAACGCCATGGCTCACGGTGGCTACAGCAAGCGGCGGGTGAACCCCGCCGGACGTCGGTCCAAGTCGGTCTTGGGCCCGGAGAAGAAGCCCAAGTCCGTCACCCTCAAAAACCAGATACGCTCCATCGAGCGCATGCTCCGTAAGGTACTCCCTCACTCTTTCTTCCCAATCTCCAGCTCTTTATCTGTTATTCCATTTCGACCTTGCTTCGGTTGTGGTCGATTTTGGGGTTAGGGTTTGTGTGGTTTGGGGGTTTTCAATCACCTAGTTCTTCGCTAGCCCTGCTGTGTGTGTATATGGACAAAAGTGTGTACAGTACACTGGAATTTCTGAGGAATTTGAAGGAATTGGAAAATGTCTGACCTAATACCGCTTGAATTAGTATTCATTTCGTAAGATTAGAAATTTGTAGTAGGCAACTTTGTGGTTTTATCTATTGATGAAGTGATAATCATCGTGAAATGCCTAACACGATGATTGTTTTCCTAAGAATTTACCAGCTGAAGTTAGGGAGGCTCAGGAAAAGAAGTTGGAAGGGTTCAAGAAACAGCAGGAGATTCATTCCCGTCTCGCTGTGGAACGCAAAATATTTATGCGTGACAGGAAGATAAAGTTTTTTGGTATAATGAACCGATTCCATTTGTTATTCTAGTTATTTTGTAGGTGAATTCTTGCATGATGTACGGCTTAATTGCATTGGTGGTGTATGTTTTGCTTTGAGTTGTGAAAGTAACGTGCACCTTTTTCAGAGAGAAGAAAGATAGAGAGAAGATTAAGACGTCTGGAGAAACTTCAACGTGCTTCTTCTGGTCAGGCACAAGATGCAGAGATTTTGTTGCAACTTTCCAAATTGAAAGAAGATCTTGAATATGTTAGGGTAAGCTATATAGTGGCCCTTGGTTTATCTGCTTTTAAGTTGATGTCGGTGCATTGATATGATAGTTGTAATTGGAAGTTTGGTAGTTTTTCTTCTTTCATGAGAATATCTTAAGCTTATATTGACATGAAATGTGAACTTCTACTTGACCTTGTGCCTTACTGGAGAAGAGCCATTTTTTTTTTACTTTGCTTGTTACAGACTTTGAATTGTTTTTTGAAATAACACTGTAGTTGTTTCAAATAATGTCAAACTAAAAGGCTGATATTTATTGACCATCAGTTCTTTCCCAAGACCGAAAAATATGTCTCGTTGTTTACTGGAGGTGAAGATACAGATGTGATTGATAAGAGAAATAAGTTGCGTAAGCAGATTAAGGCCAATATAGTTGCTGCAGCAGCTAGCGGAAAGGATCTGGAAGGTATTTCTTTTATGCCTTACTTCCATCAGAAATTTTCTCGTAGAGTTATTCTTCATAAGATCAGGTCAAACAACCTCTATATAAGCAATAACTACCTGATGTTATGCATCAATATATTTTTTAGTATTCTGAAGTTGTTTGAGGGTGAATTCCTAACTTGGTGCAGCCTTATCTGAATATTTATTAAGGGTAAATACCACTTGAAAGAAAATATAGGATGAAAATACCTAGCAAAACATCTAGTCTTTCAATGAAGTTAATAGTAGAAGTAAGAATGGCTGGAAGATAACATATCAAACACAAACATCTACCAACTTATGCTTTCCACAGTTCTGCCATGCTATTATATTCTTTCAAAAATCTAGAAGATGTTTTATGTTTTCTCTGTGGGATGCTTGTTTTACATCTCTTTTCTTCTTTTAATTGTCAATTATGAACATAATCTGAGGGGTTGCAAATTATTGAACTATTTTGTTACACTGACAATAATGCTTTTTGTTCTTGGAATTCCTACAGAAACAGGGAGTGAGGATGACGGGCTTCTGGATATGAGCGAAGATGATTTCTTCCTAAATGGGAGTTCTAGTGATGAAGCAGATGCTGACGATGAATGGACAGATAAGAGTGCAAAGTATTTTTCCATCTTATTCTGTTTGTAGTTTTTAGCAATAAAATTGTTTCTTGCACAAATAATTAAAATTATGAGTGAGATACTATTATTTATTCTTGAGAACCTTTTTGTTTTAAGGTAGGGTTATATGTTTGTTTTTGTTTGAATGGACTTCGTTAATATTCCCTCTTTGATTGGTTAGTTGAACTTACAGTGTAAGTTCTCATTTATCAAAACAAAACAGTGTGAGTTCTCATTTATCAAAAAAAAAAAAAAAAAAAAAAAGAAGTGTAAGTACTCAGTGGAATAGAAAGCTTATTTATGAATTAGGTGACTGTTGCGGACTTCGATCATTATCACTTTTTTGAAACATGAGCCCACTGCTTGTAATTTGATTTAGTATATAATCTGTTCCTTCATTTTTATGTGTTTTACCTGTTTATTAGAAATATGGTCTGCTTTGATGGAAGTTGCATCTAAATTTGTCATCTGTTTTGCAGGGAACAGGCTTCCAGTGCTTCTGGAAAAGCAACTTCTGGCATGTCCAGTGATGAGAGAAATCAGGTTTCCCATCTTCTCACTATTGCACTGCTGTAATTAACTATATGTACTTATTGAGTGTCTATATTTCTGCCTCCTCACCTGAACTTTCTTAAATAGCGACAGATTTCTGCTAGAGCTTTGATGCCTCCACCCCGGCCATCCAGCAATTCTCACTCAAGTTCAGTTGGTGCTCAGTCAAGGTTTGGTCCTTCATCGAGCAAAAATTCCTCAAAAAAGCCTGCTGAAATGACCACATCAAGCAATACATCAAATAGCAGAAGTGGAACTTCCTTCAATACATCAAATAGCAATACATCAAGTAGCAGAAGTGAAACTTCCTTCAAAGATAGGGGATCCTCTAATTCAACTGCTGGTCAAAGTAGCAATTTGAGCTCCAACTCTGATGCTCATAAGCCCCGTAGAAAAAGGAGGCCAAAGAAGAAAAAGCAGCAGGTTCACATTACTTGTTAATGTTGGATAGTTTATATTTTTGCATTTCTGTTCATGAGGTTTGTAGTTTATTTTCGGTTGAAAATTTGGTACAATGCTTTTAAAAGTCTGTCTATGGCAATCTCCTAAGATGATGAAAAAAATATGGAAATTTGCGACTTATCTAGATGGTCTTGGTTGAACCTAAGGCTACTTGGTTTTAGTATCTGTTTTCGTTTCTTATATAAGAATATCACTCCTTTTTATACCTCAACTACTGAGCTCTTGTACCTGCACTTTATCCCACACTGGGGTATAGGTATTGGTCCTCTTGGGTCAATCACGCATATATGGAACTTTCTACCCATGGCATGCTAAATATGACCATCATTGCACAATTACCTTGAGATTGATTGTTCTTGAATACAATATGTCAAAATTGGCGGGTAGGATGGTAATTGGCCACATCCTTGTTCCTGTGATTTATGAAGTTCATATACCGTATTGGTAATTAGCCACATTCATTTTTCTTGTGATTTATGAAGTTTATATGCCATATTGGTATATATGTGTTGTGAAGGGTGACAGCATTTTCCTATTTTCATGATTAGTTTATGAGCTTTACAACTCATAAAGAGTTGATTTAGGCTGAAAGTGGGTGCACAGACAAGACTAAGCCCCAAAGGGTGTGAATTGAGTCAATTGATGCACGTCTGCGCTTTGATAGGCGTAATGACAGTGGCTAGGCATTTTGTTGGCTAACTCGAAGAAGTTGGATGTATATCTCTGCCCGATTGATTTTAGCTAATTATTCAAGCTGGAAATCTAGAGGTCGCACTTGGTGTGATGGCAAGTGCCTTCGCCCATGAGCGGTAGGTCTCGGGTTCGAGACTTGGGAGCAGCCTCTCCATAAATGAGGGTAAGGCTAGCCGACATTCACCTCTCCCAGACCCTGCGTAAAGCGGGAGCCTTGTGCACTGGGTACGACCTTTTTATTCAAGCTGGAAATCTGAAGTACAATTCAATGATGGACCATCTTTGTTTGTTTATTCATTATTTATCATTAAATAACCATTCTTCAAAAACAAAATTTAAATACCCATACTATGCTAAGTGGATTTCTTCATTGAGTAGAATCCTTATGTCCTACAAGGCTGCTATGGGACGTGTTCAATATAGTGCTATGCTTGCTTCTATTTATTTCAGAGCTGACTTCGTACTTGCTCTTCATAGTGTTCAAAAGTCTGGTTCATACTAGTATTCTTTGTACAGTTGATGCCATTTATTTACCAAGTATTGTAGTTGGTTAACATCTTTTTCATAACCAAGTACTTGTATATTTTAAGGGATGAGGGGAAGTTGCTTGGTGCCGATGCGGACCTTTGCTTTTAAGGATTTGATCGCTTTGAGTTGTTATGTGAAATTATTACAGCTCAGTCTTGACAATGAATTGTGTATTTTCTTTTTGTATCGGTCTTTGGTTGGAAGCCGGTGCTTACTGCTCAATGTAAAGATCAGTCTTAACTCCATGCCTACTCACTCCGAGTTGGGCTCGGTTTATCTTGAGAATTTGTTTCTGTTGCAACTGTACAAACTTCTGATCTGGTAAGTCACAAAATCCTTGGATGGATATACTTTGTACTGGATTTGCTTACGGAAGATATGAAGCATAAATAATTTTATGGAGGGTGTTGGCAGTTGGACTTGGATGTAATTGTGCATCATTTGATTCTGGCTACAATTGAGTGGGTTGATTTTTCGGGTTGGGTTTCGTTAGGTATGGGCGGACAAAGCATCAACACAGCTCAACCTAATAAATAGTCGGTTTGGCGATGCATTGGGTTTGAGCGGGTTATGACAAAAAAAAAAACAACCACCCCTTCGGGTTTAAAATTGGGATTTGACATGGGTGGGTTCCGATTGGCCCAATCCAAGTTACCTTTAACAATTAATTTAAGTCTTAGTTACTCGTAGGGCGCTAAACCCTTTCCGTTCACCCTTAAACCAAACTAATATAATTAAAACATAGTATTCTTCGTATTGAAATTGGCCAGTACGCAAGAAAAGATAGAATAATGTCAAATTATGAGCACGAATTGTGCAGAAACAAAAGGAATACCCAAAAAAGTCGCTTGTAAAAGAAGACGCAAGATAAAAAGTAGGGTAAATCGCCAAAATGGTCCTTGAGATTTGCATAACTCATCGCTTTGGTCCCTGAGATTCCAAATCGATAAAAGTGGTCCCTGAGATTGTCCACCATCCATCATTTTGGTCATTCCGTTAAAAACTCCGTTAAGTGTCCTGGAGCTTTTGGCCTGAAGTTTGAGTAATTTTCAAAGCTTTGAAACTCAATCGTTTCTTAAACAAATTCGACCCATAATATATCGAATGAAGATAGGAAAGTGTAGAATAAGATTATACCTATGTCGAAGCTCAATGATTGCCGGAGATGGCCTGAAGATAGCCTCAAAGTTGATTGGTCCGAGTGAAAACTTGAAAACTCGCCGGAAACTGGGTAAACTTTAAACGTTCATAACTTCTTCAATACTCAACGAAATCAAGTAATTCAAAAACGAAAAGCATACTTCTCGATGAGACGAAGAGAATGGTATATTTTTCGACGGCTAAATCGTTGTGGTTTGGCTGGAAAATAGCTTGAAAGTGGCTAACTCGAGACCAAGACAGCCACTTTCGAGCCGTTTTCTGGCCAAACCACGACGAGTTAGCAGTAAAAAAGGTATCATTCTCTTTGTCTCGTCGAGACGTATGATTTTCGTTTTGAATCACTTGATTTCGTTGAGTATTGAAGAAGTTATGAACGTTTAAAGTTTACCTAGTTTTTGGCGAGTTTTCAAGTTTTCACTCGGACCAGTCAACTCTGAGGCTATTTTCCGGCAATCTCTGGCAACCATTGGGCTTCAAAATAGGTATAATCTTATTCTATACTTTTCTATCTTCATTTTGATATATTATGGGTCGGATTTGATTAAGAAACGATTGAGTTACGAAGCTTTGAAAATTGCCCAAACTTCCGGCCAAGAGCTTCGGGACACTTAACGGAGTTTTTAACGGAAGGACCAAAATGATGGATGGTGGACAACCTCAGGGACCACTTTTATCAATTTGGAATCTTAGGGACCAAAGTGATGAGTTATGCAAATCTTAGGGACCATTTTGACAATTTATCCTAAAAAGTATAAGCAAAAATTAGACTACAAGATCCAGTACTCATAGTGCTTCCAGTTGTCAAATTCTTTGAGAAATGCGTCTCTGTCTTGACCATGAAATTCATAAAATTCTTGATAGCTGTTGACATATATGGAAAAGCCAAGGTCAAATATTATTAATGCTATATATAAACATATGTGTGTATAAATCCATTATTTGGGATATAAAATTAAAGAGAGATAACATAAATTTAAGGAAGATGCTATTAACACTACACTTGTTAATGTCGAGTTACATGAGAAGCTCGTGCAGGGATTATTGCACGCGATCACAATGGTACACTTTTAGGTGGTGCTTCTTTACAATCACATCGATCCTCGTCTGATGTCGCCGAAGCAGAGGCTGTTCTTGGGGGTCTGAAATTTGCCAAAGACAAATGTTTCAACCATATCATCATTGAGAGCGATTCTTCCAAGGTCATCGAGTGCTTGAGGAAACCAAACCTTCACAACCAATGGTGTCTATATCGAATGATAGAATTTGACACACCCCGACCAGGGTTGTCCACTAGAACTCCGAATTGAGTTGTGCTGGCCGACACCTGAAAGGTGATGAAGCCATAAAGTATGATGATGTGGAAAAATGTGAATAAATTTAAACCTAAGAGTGTCTAAATACCAGAATGTGCTGGTGAGTGGGAATGAACCCACTTCACACGTGACATTAGAGCATAAACAGTACAGTTGAGTGAATCGAGAATCATACCCTCGAAATAATCTCCAATATTAAGAATCACCACGAATCTTCGACAATAAGAAAGCTCAACTAATAGAACCTGGATGGCGAAAACAAGACAAGGGTGAGTGGTCATGGAAATAAAATTTTAATAGAAACCATATAAAACATTATAACTCCTCGCTATAACACCTATATAATTTCCAGAAAAATCATAAATATACCACAATATAGCATCTTATCAGCAATATCAATAATCATGTGATTAATAACCCATACTAGCACGCAAGTCAGAGTCACCTATAGTGACCAGTACGACTACACCCATATCTCATCAATCAATGTTAACTTATAAGTTGGAGTCACCTATAGTGACCTGTACGACTTACCCATATTTCATCACATATGCTAGCTCATCACATATTTCATCACATATGCTAGCTCATAAGTTGGAGTCACCTTTGGTGACCTGTACGACTTATCCATAGCTTAATAAGTATACCTGCACACGAGTCGGAACCACCTAAAGTGGTTGGAACGACAGAACTAGGTGTAATTAAATACGCTCAAGTGCTATGATCACGTGAAGACTGTGCGAATAATCGCGGGTCATTTACGAGTCGGAACCACCTATAGTGGTCTGTACGATAGGACTATGCACCTACCTTGGATCCAAGGTGAGCGTGAGGTGCGGGAGGTGAACATCACGTGAAGGATTGTGCCCTAGCCACGGGCGGAAGCACTAACACCGGGGTGCAGGTTTATGAGCTCTAATTGTATCTATTGTAACATATACTATTCATGGGCAATCTGTACGACAGTGTCGGAGTTGGCTATCATTGCAACCTATACGACAAGGTCGGAGTTGCCTAAACATACGTGTAGTCATACCATAACCCCATCATTTCAACTAATACCATAAACTCACCTGAACTTACCTGGGTGTCCTGCATTGACCTTTGCACTTTAAGCGTTCATAATAATTATGTGCCGGTAATATACATATAGATAAATCATGATGAAATCTGATACTCAACCACATTATAGCATTTCCAATTACACACACACACACACACACACACACACACACACACACACACACACACACACACACACACACACACACACACACACATATATATATATAATGTGGCATAAAAAAAATGCATAAGCTGTAACACTCTACTCCCGAATTATTTATTTTCGGAAATAATTATCGGTGACGAGCCCAACTAGACACTAGTTTAATTAATTATCATTACTTACGCTTCCTTACTTCAAATTCTTGATTCTTTACACATTGATTTATGACCAACATTTAGTCACCAAAACATAAGGTTAAATCTCATATTTTTCCACCAATGTCTCTCACATTGCTCAATTCCCTAAACAAGACTATTGTCTCAATTATTGTATGGTTGCATCTAACTCCTCGTTAGATTGCCTATGTATCCTAAACAGGGATCAAACCATTCGTAGTTCACAATAGTACTTCAAAGCATTCGCAGTAATTATATGTAATAATCAATTTATAAACGTTTGAATTGCTTCATGCAAGAAGCACATAAAGCATTTCAAGTGCGTTTCTAGGATTGACTTATATTTTTGCTAAGAGTAAATTGTAGCAATGGTCTCTCAACTTTAACTCAATTGGAGTAATGGTCCCTCAACTAAAAATCCATTAGCAGTGATCCCTCAACTCATCAAAATGTGCAGCTATAGTCCCTCAATTAAAAATTCATTACCTATGATCCCTCAAATTTAATCTAACTAAAGAAATGGTCCCTCAACTTTAACCCAATTGGAGAAATGATCCCTCAACTTTAATCCAATTGTAGCAATGGTCCTTCCAACATAACTCATTTTGACAAAATTTTGACAAAGTTGATGAAAAGGGCCATAGCTATACGTTTTGATGAGTTGAGGGACCAATGATAATAAATTTTTAATTGAGGGACCATTGCTCCAATTTGATTAAAGTTGAGAGACCATTGCTACAATTTACTCTTTTGCTAAAGATTGCTTACAAAAATATTTTGACAAAAATCATTTTCAGTCATTTAAAAGTACTTCCAAACCAACTCTAAGGTTGTGAGAATTTTGATGCATTTTTAATTAGCACTCAACATAATGTTCAATATTACATTTTCATATTAAATGACTTGTATACCCTTATATGCAATGACAATTTTGATCCTCACGTTTAAAAAATAAACTTTAAATACACCACAAATCACTTTAAACGTGTATATCCCAAGCTACAAAACCCTAACCAATGAATAGAGAAGGACGGCTCAAACCCAAAATCTAAATTTATTACAGAATTTTTTCACGAAGAGAAGAAAGATCTCATTAATCGATCTGCTATCATAAAGAAAAAAGGGCGAAACTATAACAAAAAAAAAAAAAAAAAAAAACCCTTATCTTCCAAAACTTTTCCTTCGATGTTTTGACAGAAGACTGCTGTTAAACTAGACACCTGCTGCTAAGAATATAATCACTGGCTAAGCTGTGCACGTTATATAACCAAAAAAAGAAGAAGAAAAAACTCATTCAGAGTATCTCGATTTTCGATCTAATGATTCATGGAGGCTTTATATTCATTTTTCTACATACGAAATCACATTACCCAATTTCATTGTTTTGTGATTACACATAAATAAGAAATAAAAATAAAAACATAAAATATGTATTTGCACCTAACCTAAGATGTAAAGTGTGGAGTGTATGTAGAAAATGTGGGTTATGCAGCGTGAGGCTATTATAGAAAAATATGTGAGGTGTCACATCTCAGTCTCGGTTCCGCCGTAGCACGATACCATTCCCTCACAGTTTTGTTTTGGGAAGCTCAGACAAGAACTTCCTAGTGGGTCACCCATCATAGAAATGCTCTCGTCCGAACTCGTTTAACTTCGAAGTTTCGAAGGAATCTGAAACCAGTGAGTTCCCACAAGGTCTCATGCTATAGGGAGAGGAGCATGTACATATAAGGCACATCATCCCCTCTCCGTTGATCGATGTGGCATGTTACAATCCACCCCACTTAAGGGGAACATGGCGTCTTTATCGGCATATCCACACTGAATGACAGAGTGGCTCTGATACCAAATTGCCACATTCCATTCTCGGCTCCGTCGTAGCACGATATTGTTCGCTTTGGGCTTACCATTCCCTCACGATTTTGTTTCTAGGAAGTCAGACGAGAACTTCCTAGTGGGTCACTCATCCTAGGATTGCTCTTGCCCGAACTCACTTAACCTCGGGGTTTAGATGGAATCTGAAAGCATCGTGCTATAGGGAGAGGAGCATGTACATATAAGGTACATCACCCCCTCTCCATTGGTCGATGTGGGATCTTACAATCCGCCCCATTTAAGGAGAACCCGACGTCCTCGCCGGCACATCCGCACCGAACGACAGAGTGGCTTTGATACCATTCTGTCACATCCCAAACCAGCTTTATTGTGGCACGATATTGTCCACTCTGGACTTACCATTCCCTTACAGTTTTGTTTTTGGGAACTCACGAGCAACTTCCCAGTGGGTCACCTATCCTGTGATTGACCTCGCCCGAACTCGATTAACTTCTAAGTTATGATGGAACTCGAAACCAGTGAATTCCCAAAAGGCCTCGTGCTATATGGAGGTGGGCATATACATATAAGGCACATCACCCCCTCGCTGTTGATCGATGTGAGATGTTACATTAGGTGTATTAAGATAGATTTTAATTAAAAAAGCAAATGTAGAACGTAATAAGTATGTGATGTATATTTAATAATATGTGAAGTGTTTATAAAACAAGTCATTTCTAAATTATTCTTATTTTATTCTTCTCTATAAGAAGGAATATACATAATTACATGATCTGGTACACAAGCTAATAATAGGAAACCTAAAACCAAAGTATAATTGTAAATTAATAACCCAAGCCCAATAGGCACAATAGGAGGCGAGTATAATATGTGAAAAATGCGGAACATTCATTTACAAAAAGTTACATGAATTTAATGATATTTAGTTTATTTTAGTGTGACAAATAATACATGCAACCAACATTTTATGAGATATACTCATTCATTGTCGTAGAGCTTGACGTTTATATGTTTTGTCTCTAATCCTATAAAATACATGACATGTAAATGAAATTTAGGAATTGAGCAATTCAGTAAACAGCAGACCGGAATGAGTTAAAAACGTTGAATTCATGTAGCCTTTATGATCTAAACAAGTGTGTTCTTAAATGGATGGTCAAATTCTAGTATGATGGTCTTCAAATGAAATGTTTGGTACTATATGTTTCCGCATTTAGATAACCGATGATGGTTTGATCTTGCAAATGAATGTTCAACATTTTTTTACTAGTAAACCACTATTGTTCTTGAACTTTCAATTCAAAATCTCTTTCAAGAAATGGATAATAATCATGTCAACGTTGAGGGGCTAGATAGTGTGCATGTTGACTTGATATTAGGCGTATTTCTAGGATAGATATGTATAAAAAAATCGTCAAACGCTATTCATTTATCTTTGAGTAATGCGAGGTAAACTAAATTTATAAACCAAATGATGTGCCACCAATAAAAACACTCACGCTAATCAACACTTAAGTAATAATTAATTTAATCATCAACTTCTATATCATTTAGGTTACAAGATTTCGTCTACAAATTTAATCTTCTTAACATTACCCTTTATCTTTAGATCAATCATGCTTGTTATATCATTACTTAACGGCTAATTTAACAGATTAACTAACATGTGTATGATATTCAAATGAAATAATAATTAAATGCATGAGATGAAAATATTTTAATATGTATGATGTTGTAATTGAACACAGACTTGAGAAGACAAAATGTAATTTACCTTTTGTATGGTATTCAAATGAAATAACAATTAAATGCATGAGGTGAAAATATTTTAAGAAGTATGAGGTTGTAATTGACTTGAGAAGGCAAAATGTAATTTACCTTTTGTTTAAAGGTACAAGTTAGGATGGTAAGCCTGTAAATATTTTAAGGCCCGTAATCCAAAAATTATTTTCGATTTTAATTGGGGAAAATCCAGCAACCATTATCAGCCTTCAGATTTTCGAAAGTCTCAACCTAAGAACTATATACATGTGCAAGCCCATCTATCCTTCAGTAGCCTTGGATCGAATCAGAACCTTGATGGAAGTCATTTTTCTCTATCATTTGGTTTCCCCTTTTACTTTTCAGTTTTGTGTTTAATCTTAACCAAAAATTAAAAGAAAAATATAATAATCCTGGTATGAATGGGCTACAAACTCGGGATCTCACATTTGCCACTACAAAAACTAAACGAGAGTGACAACCAAATATTTAAGTTCTTACAAATACGACGACAACCGCACCATGACCATGCAGAAAAATAATCTGGCTAATCATAAAAACTATATTCTCGTGATGGGCTACTCATAACTATGAATCGAAGTTGTTAAAAATATATAGAGTAATTAGGTTTTCATCCTTATTTTTACTACTCTATTGATTAAAACCTTATTACTTTTCAATTTTTGATTAAGGTCCTTTGTATTAATAATATCATTAATTATTTCAATAATAAAATATTTTTTATTTCTAAATATATTCATTTAATATTAAAAATGTTACAATTAGTATATTTATATTTATGGCTAAATTTTTTATCATATATTTTTATTTTTAGTTTGTACCCATTTTTAATTTGCAACCCTTTTTTAATTTTTACCAATTTTCCTTTCAGTTTTAATTTGTACCCATATATTAATTTCTTTTTGTGCCCATATTTTTTAAAGTTTTATTTGTATTGTACCCATATTTTTTTATTTATTTGTACCCATTTTTATTTTTGCTAAATGTACCTATTTTGAAGAATGTACTCATGTTTTGATACAATAATTTTTTGGTTATTTTTTATGAATGTACCCATGTTTACACACACACACACACACAATAGTATATTTATATTTTAATATTTTTAATCCCACAAATTATGGTTTTTTATTTAAAATCTCATTGCTATAAACAACTATAAATTTTAATTTTTAATTTAAAAAATATAGTAACGTACATAGAAATAAATTATCAATTAATTTTAGGGACTTGGATCAAAAATTGAAAACCAACAAGATTTCAGTCAAAAACTGTTCATAACTAGGGACCGCATCCAAAGTCTCCCAAAATATATACATAATATCTACAACCGCACAACCATTAACATGCAGAAACCAAAGACTTGCATGGTAGAAAAATCCTAGGGTAAGATCGTGTGGTGTAAATTTTACCAGTACAAGACTAGAGAGAACCAAATTGGGTCCAATGATGAATGATGGTGTTTCGTTTTCCCAGGTTGGTTGGGGTCCACCCTCTGCAGCTATGATGACAACCATGAATGGTCATGGGTGCGTAGACGTGGCTCAGTTCAACATCCAATTAGAGTATTGCGGATTGATTCAAATAATTTGCTGTCTATCAGTCTCAATCTCCCTCAGATCAGCCACTGAAAGCCAGGCAAACCAGCAAGACCCCTCTGCTCCCAGATATCATGGCTCGGCCCCATCCTTACCTCTCCGCTCGTGTGGTTTGCAGGTCTCACCAAGTATATATGTAACAATCATTCATTTGGCGTAATAAACACATACCTTCATTTTTTTGTTTCTTTTTCCCCTTCACTTTTTCTCCTCTGCATTCATTTCTTTCAGAGTAATCCTTTCCCATATCTTGTTTATATATTCCAAAATTAAATGTTATGACTTGTTATAAAGGCTATACATTCCTGATATGTAATTGCAGAATTGCAATTCTTTATATGGCTTAAGAGAAAAAATTATATCTGAATTGAAAATGATCATGACAACAGATGGATAAACTTTAGAAATTAATATATTGGGATATCATCCTATCGAGGTTACACATTGCCCATATAAAAAATACTCGAAACATTTGTAAACTAGGTTCCATGTTTCAGAAAATACGTAGAATAAAGATGCAAAAATAATTAATTATATATTGTGCTTACTGCTTATAACAATATATATCATACAAGAATATTCCCTGGCTTTCTCACAATATTAGGTAAATTAGATGAAACAGAAACAAAACTGTAATGAAGTGGGTCTTTAGGGTAGGATTTGGATTTCGGTTTTTCCAAGGAGCACATATGGTTTGAATTATATAATGCAAGATATTCGAATGGAGGAGCACAATGTGTGGTCCAAAGCATGAAATGATAGTACAGTCTGACACACACACACACACACACACACACACACACACACACATATATATATATATAGAAATAGAGTTAATTATACGTTGCCCACGGATTTAATTCACAAAGATGATCAGTGAGTGACCCTCCGCGCACCCGCCCTTCAAAGTTGTAAATATATTGTGATGTCCAAAATTTGTCTAGTGCTCCTAAATGATAACATTCATCCAGATATATAGAGATGAATGTATGTATGCAGAACACACAACAGCAAAGCCTAAAGAAATAGAGAGATGAGAGCGAGAGAAAGATTAAGAAGAATGAAAGCTTTTGTTATTTCTCAACTGATTCAATACTTCCTCACACACACAGAGTACATGTTTATATATCCTGCAGATATGCCTTATCAGCTACGCTATTACTCTAACTACCTGATAACAAACTAACTCCAATAGCTGATGTGGTAATCTGTGATGATGTGTCAAATGCTGTGGTAGACGACTGATGATGTGGCAATAGCCATATACCTTCAACACTAAACTCCCCTCATTTTAGGGTGCCTCTGGGAGGGACCACTGCCCCAAAACTTGTCCGTTGTCGTTTTGTCGAGGCCCCCTGGGGTACCATACAACAATGCAACAGACGGTCTTAAGGCTCTCTACTCGGTTTGGACAGGGTATATACCCTAAAGATTATAGGACTAATATACTGACCCAGATGCTTAATATCGGTATAACTGTTTTGCCTTTTGGAGGATAAAGTGACACAGAGGGTCCTAAGATTAGCTGCAAAATTAAAGCACAGTTTTATCTTATATGCACCGACTATCTATTTGAGCATATTTTGTTCCAAGAATATATATGCCAACCTGCTTTGACATCCTATATTGCATCTTAGTGTCTCTTTTGGTATAATATCAACAAGATCTACCGGCATGCACTCCACGCCATAATCAGAGGTGTCATGTTTTGAACAAAAGAGAGAGAACAAGAAAAGAGTTGCCATTTTATATATGATAAACGTACTTTTGCGTTTCTTTTTAGGGGCACTAATCAGAGTTGAATGCATTATAAAAGATGCAAAAATTTGTTATATATTCACGGCTTATTGGTTTAGGTCAAAATCCAACTTTTCAATGCGCGTTTTTAATGTTTTCTAATTGTTAAGAGTATGAATTTATATTGGGGAGAGAAGGAACCGTGTATGTGCTCGCCATTCTTAACCATTATGCAGAAATCTAGAAGAACAGGCAAGAAGAAAACAGAGAAAAAGGAAGATAAGAGAGAGGAATAATACAGAAAAAGCTGAACTTTTGTTTATTATCTTAACTGAATTGAATGCAATAGTCACAGCTTTATATATAGAAATGAAAAAGAAACTAACTTGCTTAATCTTTAAGATATCTAACCGACTCTCTAACAAAACATAACTAGGCAGCCTTGGCACCTCATTACTGACTTATCCGTCATCATCCCCTCAATCTCAACTAGGGCAACCTAGTTTGAGATTGAACAATATCTTACAAATGCAGGACTGTGAGGTGCTTTTGTCAACAAATTAGCAGTTCGATCATCATTATATAGACATTTAACATGAAGATCTCATTGGAGATCCCCTTCTCTCACAAAGTGGTGATCAATATCAAAATTTTTAATTCTTGAATGGTAGACTTGATTGGAACTTAGGGCAATAGCTGACATGTTATCACAGTAAATGATGGGAGGACTTGACAAAAAAAATAAATAAGAAGAGAATGCTTTGAATGTGTTAATTGTATTCTTCTCATTCTGAGGTATATATAATCATATACAATCCTACTACAATAAAGAAAGAATAATTACAAGCAATCTACCACCTAAACTAGGAAACCCAAGATTATAGGAATCCCAGAATTAAAGGAAATATTATACAAGTCAACACTCCTCCTGAAGTTGGTGCATATACACATGCCCAACTTGTCCAAAAAACTTGAAAACTTGTCACTAGAACCGGCCTTTGTAATTATATCTGCCACTTGATCCTCGGTCCTAATTAGGGAAATTCAATTACCTTTCCTTCCAATTTCTCTTTAATGAAGAACCTATCAACCTCCACATGCTTAGTCCTATCATGTTGTACCGGATTATGAGCGGTATCCCTTGCAGCCTTGTTGTCACAGAATAACCTTATTGGCCGACTATGGTTAACCCCCAAATCTTGTAATAGAAACTTAACCCACAAGAGTTCATAAATACCAAGAGCTATACTTCTATATTCTTCTTCTACATTCGACCGAGCTACTACGTTCTACTTCATGTTACCAGATTACCTCCAACAAAAGTGAAGTAACCTGATGTCGATTGTCGGTAATCTACCGAACCCGCCCAGTCGGTGTCGCTATATCCTTCAATCCTGAAATGCTCATTTTTCTTAAACAAGATTCCTTTTCCTGGACTCCCCCTCAAATAACACAATATTCTCATAACCGCACTCATATGTTGTTCTCCCGAATCATGCATATACTGAATGACCACACTTAAGGCATGAGCAAGATCAAGTCTTGTATGGGCCAAATATATCAATCTCCTAACTAACCTCTGATATCTTCCTTTATCTACCGGTACTTGATTTTGGTCGATACTCAACTTCATTCATTCAGCCAACGGAGTTGCTACAAGTTTACATGCTGACATCCCCATCTCTTTTAACAAATCAATAATATACTTTCTTTGGGACAAAAATATTCCAGACTTGCTTCTTGATACCTTAATTCCAAGAAAGTATTTCAGAGATCCGAGATCTTTCATTTCAAACTCCGTGGACAAATACTTCTTTAGCTCCGACTGTTCAACTGGGTCATTCCCTGTAACCACCATGTCATCCACATATACAATGAGTGTTGTAATCTTCTTATTCTTCCGTTTCAAGAACAAAGTGTGATCCCAATTGCTTTATCGATACCCGAATGCCTTCATTGATTTAGTGAACCTACCGAACCATGCTCTTGGTGACTGTTTCAATCCATATAGTGACTTCTTTAGCTTACACATACCTTACCCTTGTTCATGTCTGTTCTGGTACATCCCAGTGGAAGCTCCATATAAATTTCTTTAGTTAAATCTCCATGTATGAATGCATTTTTGACATCGAACTGTTGAAGTGGCTAGTCTAGGTTTGCTACCAGGGATAATAGAACTCAAACAGTATTAATCTTGGCTACGAGCGCGAAGGTGTCCGTGTAATTTATGCCATGTTTATGAGTGTATCCCTTTTCCACTAGTCTTGCTTTAAAACGATCAATTGTTCCACTTGCTTTATATTTCACTGTATAGACCTATTTACATCCCACATATTTCTTCCCCGCTAGTAAGTCCGATAGTTCTCATGTAGCATTCTTCTTTAGCGATCTTAGTTCCTCATTCATTGCTTCTTTCCATCTAGGATCGGCTAAGGCTTCATGCACACTGTTAGGAATATATGCAATAGACAATTGATTTATAAATGACTTATTTGATTCAGACAAGTGACAGGTAGACACATAATTATTTAATGGGTGCCTCATTCTCGAGTTATGGATTGGTTCGCTTACTGAATATTTAGTTTTACACTTAGGGTCTACCTCATAAGTGGGTTTAGGAATACCTCGATTAATCCTTTCTGGGAGACTACAGAGATGTGTTCCATTTAACGTAAAAGACGATTAGTTATGAGAATCATTAAGAGACGAGTCGGTATGTACTATTTCTTTTATAACCGTGGGGTTCGCTGCAAGGGGGCCGTGTCAACTGCCATCTCAGGATTGGCAGGAAGTTGCTGTGCGCCAACAACTTGCTCGAAACTAGGCTAATGTGCAGTTGGTGTCTAGTCAGCGGTAAGCTAATGTGATGTGGTTTGTTGCTCAGCGATAGGCTACTGTGCAGTCGACATTTTCTTGGTGACAGGTTGCTGTGTAGTGGCCTGTTGCTCGATGGTGAGTGGCTGCACAATAGCCTGTTGCTCGATGGTAGTGATAAACATTTTCTTGGTTGGAGGGTGATAGCAACGATAGGGAGAGTGCATGTGGACAAAAACCACGCATAAACACACATCGAAGAACTCGAGGTTTGAGTTTGTTTTGCCATTAGGGAGAGTGCACGTGGACAAAAACCACGCATCCAAGGACTTGAGGGGGAAGGTTGGGAATTAGTGGGCAACTGAGCAGGGACATAAGGGTCTGAAATGGTGTCTGAAACTTGGGAGTACAAGAGGGAAGTCGATTAATAAGGTAGGCAGCAGACGTGAGTGCCTCACCCCTAATAATGCAAGGGAAGACATGCCTCAAGAAGAGAAGCATAAACCATTTCTAACAAATGTTGATTCTTCCGTTTAGCCACTCCATTTTGCTGAGAAGTATATGGACATATGGTGTGATGAACAATACCGTGCATATCAAAGAAAGAGCGAAGCTCGGTATTAACTTACTCGCCTTCATTATTACTTTGAACCACCTGAATGTTTATATTATATTGTATCGAAACCATTTTGTGAAATTTTTGAAAGGCCATACTAACATCCCTTTTTTTTTTAATAAAGTAACCCAAGTCAATCGTACAATCATCAATAAAAGTGACAAACCAATAAGCTCCACCAAGAGATGTGATTTTTGAAAGGCCCTAAACATCCGAGTGCACAATCATAAAAGGAACATAACTCTTATTTAAACTTGGAGGAAAAGAAGTTCGATGGCTCTTAGCCATTTCACACACATCACACTTAAATTGAGAAACGTCGTTTTTCACAAACAAACTAGGAAATAACTTATGCAAATAACCAAACGAAGCATGACCGACGGTGCCACATCCATACATCTGACACTTTATTACTCTCTGCTGGAGTCTCATTCATTGACAGTGCTTGAGTGAGCAATCCTGAGCTATTGGAATTCAACTCGAGGAAATACAGCTTCCTTCATCTAATACCATAACTGATCGTCTTCCGCATCCGGATGCCCTTAAATACACAAAAATAAGGCCAAAAAATCACTAAACAGTGTAAGGTAAAGGTTATTTAGGCAATCGATAATAAATTATAATTTAAGGAGGGAACCACAAGGATAGTATCAAATCTCATGGTATCATAAAGGAAAACAGTGCCTTCCCCAAGAGGGCAGCATCACCATTAGCAACATTAACCTTGGCGTGGGTGGAGTTTTTTAGTGAGGAAACCTATCTAGAATCATAAGTCATATGTTCAGTAGCTCCAAAATCAATTATCCATGTATTATTCATAATAGAAGTGGAAACATTAAGTGTCTTACCATCGGTACCTGTTACAGCAATCAGAGATGATGCTTTACTTGCTACATCCTTCGAATCATCATTGGTTTCTGAAATAGAAGCTTGAGGTTTGTTGAAGTGAGGGTCACGTGTCTTATCCCAATTCTCGGGATACCCAATTAGCTCGAAGCACTAGCTTTTGGAATGTCCCGTCATACCACAGTGTGGACATTTACCTTGAGGGCAATCACGACTTGTCTGGCCAGTTTGTGGCTAGCCAGACTTACTTTCGAACCCACCTCGGTCGGTTCGGTTGGAAGAAGCTCGAGCTTTGGCTGCCATTGCAACCGGTTCTGAGTTTTGGACCTTAATCTTCATGGCTTCCTTGCAATCCATTTCACAACGAGCGTACGCATAAGTAGTCTGGAGTCCAAGCGGTGGGTCTTTGCACAGTATTCTTCCACGAACCTGATCAAACACATCATCATGTCCACCAAGAAACAAATCCAACCGATGTTGCTCAATTGTCTTCTGAAATATCTGGACATCTTTTTTCACACGCCATGGCCACTTTTTTAAAGTGGTCCAATTTCTGAAAATCTTTGTCAATTCTCCAAAGTAGCTAGCCAACAGCCACCCATTATGCCTAAGACGTGAAGCTTTCTGATTCAATGAATAAATCCTAGCCTCATCATTCTCATCAAAATAGGCAATCTTAAGAGCATCCCAAATCTCTTTAGAAATTGACAATCGAATATACCGTTTCATGATTTTCGGCTTCATTGCTGACAAGAGCCAACTCTTGATTGTCTTATTTTCATAGAACCAATCATCATATTTGGGATCATTTTCTGCAGATGCTTTGATAGACCATGAAGATATCCCATATTCTTCCTTCCAGCAATATGAATTTGAATAAAACGAGCCCATAAATCGTAGTTCTTCTCATCCAAATCCATCCCAATGTTGAAGCTTGAATTATCTGGTTGAACCACAACCGGGGTAGTAGTGGGAACCAGTTGGTTGTTCTCGGTAGACATCTTTCACGAAGGGTGATAGGCCTGTGCAACGACAAAGACGCTTGAGCATCAACGACACATGTTGCTCGCTGCAGTTTTGGGCAGAAACGGGACACAACAATGACTTCTAGGACACAACAACGACTTCTAGTTGCTCACTATTCGTCGAAGGCGCAGCAGTGGTACTTGGCACTGCATGGTAACACAAACCCAATTAGGGTTCGAAACTTTTCTTTCCTTTTGTTATGACCTAGCTCTGGTGCCAAGAAGAGAATGCTTTGAATGTGTTAATTGTATTATTCTCATTCTGAGGTATATATAATCATGGATAATCTTATTACAATAAGGAAAGAATAATTACAAGCAATCTATCACCTAAACTAGGAAACCTAAGATTATAGGAATCCCAGAAATAAAGGAAATATTATACAAGTCAACAAAATACCTCAACCTTTCAATACTAACACAAACAACATCAGCTGCAAAATAATGCTTTATACTTTGCCTCTGCAGCCTAGTCTGAATCAGAAAATGCAGTCAATTGGATTGTTATATCTGTTGAGTAAGTAATTCCACAATGCAGTTCCTTAACATATCTCAGTATCCTTTTAGCACACTGAAAATGCACATCAGTTGTATTTGTCACGAATTGACAAACTAAATTCACAGCAAAAACTATATATATATATATATATATTTGGCCTTGTGAACGTAAACTATTGAAGTGAACCACCAAGATTTATGTAAAAAGTCGGATCCAATAATGTTTGCCCTCAGTGACTAAAGGCTGATTATGAGGCTTGCATGGGGTAGTACAAGTTTACAAGAATCTGTTCCAGATTTATTAATGAGATTCTTCACATATTTTGATTGATTCACAGAGATATCCTATTTTTTTTATAATGTATATGTAACCCAAGAAAATAGGTGACTCTACCCATGTCTTTTAGATAAAAAAACTGCAACCAGATCTTGAATAACCTGTTGAACTTTAGTAGTATTTGACCCAGTAAGGACAATGTTACCACATAGAGCAACAACACAATTACATCAAGACCATCCTTTTTCACAAACAAACTAGTATCAGATGCAGAAGCATGAAATCTCATTGCTGGTAAATTTCTCGTAAATCTGAAACTTTATGCTCTTAGGGTCTGTTTTAACCTATATAATGACTTAATCAACTTGCAGACATAATTTGGGTGGGAAGGATCAATAAAGCCCTAAGGCCTCTTCATAAATACTTCTTCCTGTAATCCAGTATGTAAAAGTGCATTCTTTATATCTAATTGCCTCAGTTCTCCTTTGTTAATAGCTGCTAAAAATAATATAAGCCTCACACTGTGTGTCTTACCACAGTACTAAAGATTTAAGAGTAATCCAAACCTTGCTTTTGAGAGAATCCTTAAGCTATAAGTTTGGCTTTGTATATGGAAACATTACCATCATGGTTCTTCTTAATCTTGTAAACCTATTTGCTTCCAATTATGGATCTGTTAGCTGGAGGAGGCACCGAAATCCAAGTCCCTTGAGGTTTTAAGGCATCAAATTCTTCTTACATTGCTACTTGTCATTGAGGAATATAAGCTATTTTTTCTGAAAATAGTTGGTTCTGCAGAATCATCTGTCAAATTCTTCCTCCAGTAAATAGATCTTCATCTGTCAACATGAATGTTGAAATGAAGCAACAAGGCCTTTATAGCATTCTTTGTCAATAGTCTTCCTCTTCAATCTTGTTACGTAGAATGAACAAATGAGGTATTTGAAACATTTTGTGCAATATCTGAAATAGTTTCTAAAGTAGAAGTTGAGATAGGAAGCAATACCTTTAAATGTGTATCATTGGGACATGGTGATGTACCAGAAAGAGGAGTATGAGGAGTATTTCCATGTGAAGAGCTTAATTCTTGTGAAACAGATGCTGAATGATCTTCAATATTAAGTGAGGATGATAAAATGGATTCTTGACTGGAAGATTGAAATTATGGATCTATTAGTTGAGAAACCCCTCATATTGCTACTTATTTTATGATGGAATCTTCAACTTTCTTCATTGATCACGTAATTACAAATGTTGGAATTTTATTTCATACATGTTTCTACTTAAGGTTTGGTCTCATAGTCATTGTGGATTTACAAGACGTAATTGAGATTTAGGGATTGTATTAAATTACTAGTGTTGAATTATATAACATGAGACTAAAGGGGTACAAAGGGATTAAACCCTAATGTTGACGTGAGGATTAAGTCAAAGGCTTTACAGGGGCTTTAGGGTTTATTTATGACGGGACTCTAAGGTCAATGCCAACATAAATACAAGGGATCCCTATACACCTAACATACCCAACAAAGTTTCGTACTCCCCCTTGAGTCGTTGCATCTAGGGTTAGTAGTGTGCAGAAGATTTTCTTGAGGTTTAGTTAACCATGAAGGATTTACAAGGTGGCTGCAATTCTATTCAACGTCTATAGATTCTCCGGATGAGTGTCATTATTGTGGTTTTAGTTGTTTATGATTGCCAAGATCTAACATAAGCGTCATACAATATGGTATGCTTCACCTTAAGGAATATATGAGCACACATAACTAAGAGAGGATAAAAAATGTTGAGAAAATATTGGGTGCTAAGCACTCGAAGTAGCATGATAACAAGAAGAAAATCAAACAACCACCTTATAGAATCCATATGAAAAAGTAACATAGTATATTGAATAACATATAATTGATAAGATAACAAATTTCACGCCAAAACATTCTATTTATGCCTCTTAGCCCTAGATGTTATATATAGGAGTCCAAATAGGAATTTCCACTTTTTAACTTGATCTTTAATGCATTACGCCATCAGATTTACATATCATTATTAAACTCATGATTGAAAACTAAGAAGCTTCGGAAGAAATAGAAACATTTAAGCAGTTTTTTTTTTCTTTTCCCAGGCAATTTGCAGTCTGATATGTTGGCTGTAGCAATTACAGCTCATAAGGATATGAAGTAGGGTTAGGCTCTGACAAATATTGTCAAGTAAAAACATAGCATGCAGGACACATATATATCAATGTTTCATATCCAAATCTCATGCAATGTGTCATCACCACCACATGTCTGATTGCTTGGATGCCAAACATTTATTAGAATCTTTGTGCGCCACGAATGAAATCCATAGTCGTCCAACGTTACCCTATACAATTGGTCAAAGACGACATTGTCGACCTGGAAATCTCCCTTTCCATATAACTATATCTGCCATGCAATTTCCTGACGAGTCATATCATGTCCAATCTGAAGTTTGAATCGGTCCGATCTATCAAAAATAGAGAATGTATATACCTAACTTTATTACATTTGATTATTAAGTAGTTGTGCATCGTTTTCTTTCTTAATTTCTTGTGTTTTTGAAAGAGCAATGGCCAAGCTTGCAAGCAGATTAAATACTGATCGATCTGAATCACTGAATGCCATGTTAATCGCCTGTATGCCACAACTTTCAGCTGAGCACATGAATATGTGTTGCTATCGTTGTGTTGATAAAGTAATATTGGTATATATGCCAGGTGTATTGAATATATGCTAGGTCATTAAAACTGCCACATCAGTAGTAACTTAGGATATAAACCATTGTTTGTTGAACCGACTATATAGAGTGTTGATGCACAAAATCAGCGAGGACTTTGGTACAACAAAAAGTGTTAAGTTTGTGATGCAAACATAAGATGTACGTGGTTCACCCAGATTGGTTACGTCCACGGAGTAGAGGAGTTCTCATTAATTGTGAAGGGTTTACACAAGTACATAGGTTCAAGCTCTCCTTTAGTGAGTACTAGTGAATGTTTAGTACAAATGACATTAGGAAATATTGTGAGAGAATGATCTCTATTTATAGAAGAGAGTTTCTAGTTTCATTCTGACATTGACACGTGTCGTGTTGTGATTGGCTTCTGATGTTGACATGAGTCGTGCTATGATTGGCTTCTGACGTCGACACGTGTCGCGCTGTGATTGGTCTTCGGTTGAAGGGAAACTCTTCTGGGTCCTTGACGGTATAACGTTGACCGGTGCTCAGTAGTTTCGGGATTGGTCAAGTATGGTACAAACAGTGCTCCCCTAAGTTCCCGAGTGAGGGAAGCTTCTCGGTTGGGGACTTGCAAGATCCAAGCCATTGAGTAATCACGAAACTTCTAAGTACCGAAATGTGGTATCATTTTTACTTGCCTTATCTGTCTCCTACGTAGATGTGGTATCTTTTCTGGAAGTACTTTTCCTCCATCCAGGGGTGGTATCTTTAACCGATGAAGATGCACAAGGTAATGTATCAATTTCACTTGAAGCTTGCTTGTAGTTTCGGGCTTGGTCAAGTGCGATACAAAACCCTATAGTAGGAGTCCCCCAAGTCGCCGAGCTAGGAGATTTGCCGAAAGAGGTAACAGACAAGGTAAGCAATCAGACTTCCAAGCAAGCAACCTGGATCGGAGGTTCGACTTCGGCTTCCGGTTGATTGTTCTCCTTCTTCTTGTGTTGTAAACAACAACAAGGATAAGGAGAAGCAAATGGAGAAGAGATGATATGAGATACTTTTGCTTTTGAAGAAGTAACTTTCCATAGGCTTATTCTTGAACTGGGCTGAAGGGTTTTCTGGTTTCCTCCAGAGTATAAGGCCGACTTAAGAATTTGAGGGTCAAAACAAGTCGATCAAATCAAAAGTGCGTTCGACCTTGATGATATGGGATACTTTTGTTGTTGACGAAGTAGTGGATGAATCGACACGTGTTATGTTGTGCTTGTTTCCACATGCTTCCTTGTACCCTTCTCACTTGCCCTATCTGTTCCTCAGGCAGATGTGGTATTTTTTTTGGAAGCATAAGATATTGAAGATGAGTACTTGAGAGCAATGCCAGGTAAGTAGTCAGGCAAGGGGTTCCAAGCAGTCAGTTCTTGACTAGAAGCTTGATTCCAAGTGCTGACTGATTGTTCTCTTTCTCATTGTCTTGCAGGTAAGAACAAGGGTAAAGGAAAAGATAGGGAAAAAGCATGATATGAGATACTCTTGCTCTGGTGTGGCTAGTTTGCATAGGTATTATTGGGGGCGGGGGAAGAAAGCTGAGTAATTCGAGAGGCTTCGTTGGGAGTGCCCTATCAGATATGAGGAAAGGTTGAGCATTTTTGCAGGTCTGCCTGTCCGTGGAGGATGGAGGTCGACATATATAGGAGTCTCCCTAACAACAAGTAGTAATGCTATTCCTTTACCCTTCTTGGTCGTAGCAATGTAGTGGGAGCTGCAAGCTTCATGTGTTTTAACTTTGTCAGAGCACTTTGAAAAAGTGGTATGCGGTATCTAGAAAGCTGATGTTGCGTGTGAAGATTGCAGACAAGCTTTATCCAAGGAAATCTGATTCTCGAAGTTCAGAGAGAGATGCCTCTTCGGTTTTCGAACAAGCAATCCTGTCAGGGATCTGGCTCTCGAGATTCGGAGAACGGTGCCTCTTCGATTTTTGAGAAAGCAATCATGTTGGGAGTCTGGCTCTTGAGATTCAAAGAGCGGTGCCTCTTCGATTTTTGAGAAAGTAATCATGTTGGGAGTCTGGCTCTCGAGATTCAAAAGGCGGTGCCTCTTCGATTTTTGAGCAAGTAATAATGCTATTCCTTTACCTTTTTTGGTCATAGCAATATAGTGGGAGCTGCAAGCTTCACATGTTTTAACTTTGTCAGAGCGCTTTGAAAAAGTGGTATGCGGTATTTGGAAAGCTGATGTTGCGTGTGAAGATTGCAGACAAGCTTTATCCAAGGAAATCTGATTCTCAAAGTTCAGAGAGTGATGCCTCTTCAGTTTTCGAACAAGCAATCCTGTCGGGGATCTGGCTCTCAAGATTCGGAGAACGGTGCCTCTTCGATTTTTGAGAAAGCAATCTTGTTGGGAGTCTGACTCTTGAGATTCGGAGAGCAGTGTCTCTTCGATTTTTGAGAAAGTAATCCTGTTGGGAGTCTGGCTCTGAGATTCGGAGAGTGGTGCCTCTTCGATTTTTAAGCAAGCAATCTTGCTGGGAGTGTTTTCTCGAATGTGAGTAAAGGTTGGGCATTTTTGCCAGTCTGCCTTGCCACGGAGCACGGAGGTTGACACACATTGGGACTTTCTAGTTATCAAGCAGTGATGCTGTTCCTTTACCCTTGTGCGTAATAGTAGGGTAGCTGGACTTTCAAAATTTATGTGTCTAAACTTTGTCAGAGATCTTTGGCAAAGTTATCTGTGGTACCCGATGAGCTGATTTTACGTGTGAAAAGTGGTGCCTCTTCGGAATCCAGAGGTGCCTCTACGATTCTTGAACCAACGGCCCTGTTGCCCTTTCTTTTATAAGGGCACCAATTGTGTGCAAGAAGTACATTTAGAGAGTTATTGCTTGTAGGAATTTTCCCCTTATTTCAGAGATTTATTGCATCTCATTTCTCCTTCATCATTTCTGAGAATGTCTGGCCCATCCGACCGTCGTTTTGACTTGAACTTTGGTGAAGAGGCAGCAATGCCTTTTCAAGACAACATATGGCGCCCATCCTTCTTATCTTCTACTGGTCCTCTTACCGTTGGGGACTCTGTGATGAAGAATGATATGACCGCTGCGGTGGTGTCCAGGAACCTTCTCACTCCCAAAGATAACAGACTACTTTCCAAATGGTCTGATGAGTTGGCTGTTAAGGATTCTCTGGCTCTCATTGTTCAGTGTGCAGGTTCTGTGTCTAATATGGCCCAATGCCTATTTGCTCGAACCCGCCAAGTTGAATCATTGGTGGCTGAAGTGATAAGTCTCAAACAGGAGATGAGAGAGCTCAAACATGAGAATAAACAGTTGCACAGGCTCGCACATGACTATGCTACAAACATGAAGAGGAAGCTCGACCAACTTCAGGAATCTGATGGTCAGATTTTACTTGATCATCAGAGGTTTGTGGGTTTGTTCCAAAGGTATTTATTGCCTTCGTTTTCTGGGGCTGTACTGCGTAATGAAGCTCCAAATGATCAACCTTTGGTGCGTCCTTCTTCTGGGGTTCTGCCTAGTACTGAGGCTCCGAATAATCACCCTCTGGTGCCTCATCTTTCTGGGGCTCTACCGACTGCTGAGACTTCTCCTGAGCAACCTTTGTGAAGGCTCCTTCTTGTTTGTTTATTTTGATTCATGTATATGCACATATTTGTAACTTATCGGAGATATCAATAAACAAACTTTGCTTCATTTCAACGTATTGTGTTAAATACACCAAGGCCTTCTTCACTAAGTTATTTGAATTTTTCCTTTTGTTGAAGCTTTTTTGAATGAAGCATGTAGGTTGAGGTAGTGCTCCCTGAATTTCTTGAGTGAGGAAAACTTCTTGTTTGGAGACTTGAAAAATCCAAGTCATTAAGTGGTCGTGAGACTTCTGAGTATTAAGGTGCAGTAGCATATGGTAGGAGTCCCCCAAGTCTCCGGTCGAGGGAGTTGACGAATAAGACATTTCCTTTCTAAGTGGTAGCCCAAAACTCCTTCTTCATAGATATTTGTTATGAAAGTTGTTAGGTTCAAAGAAGAGGAGGCCTAGGCAATTTTTTATTTTTTTTTTCGAAATTTTTTTTTTCGATTTTTTGAATTTTTGAATTTTTGAATTTTTGAATTTTTGAATTTTTGAATTTTCGAAATATATATATATATATATATATATATATATATATATATATATATATATATATATATTTTAAAGCTTTGTAGGTGAAGCTTTGGTGTTGAAACTTTGTAGGTGAAGCTTTGAGGTTGAAGCTTTGTTGGGCACCATGAATTGATTTTGCTTCACACTATCTTGATCAAGATAGTGTGAAGCTCTTGTAGGTGAAGCTTTTTTGTTGAAGTTTTGTAGGTGAAGCTTTTGTGGGTCAAGCTTTTATGGGTCAAGCTTTTGTGGGTGAAGCTTTTGTAGGTCAAGATTTATTGGGCACCATGAATTGATTTTGCTTCACACTATCTTGATCAAAATAATGTGAAGCTTTTGTGTTGAAGTTTTGTAGGTGAAGCTTTTATGGGTGAAGTTTTGTGGGTCAAGCTTTTGTGGGTCAAGCTTTTGTAGGTGAAGCTTTTGTGGGTCAA
This sequence comes from Malus sylvestris, assembly GCF_916048215.2. Lineage (NCBI taxonomy): Eukaryota > Viridiplantae > Streptophyta > Magnoliopsida > Rosales > Rosaceae > Malus > Malus sylvestris. Next base: position 17,516,477 of record NC_062272.1, read on the forward strand.
GCTTTTGTGGGTGAAGCTTTGTGGGTCAAGCTTTGTTGGTCAAGCTTTTGTAGGTGAAGCTTCTGTGGGTGAAGCTTTTGTGGGTGAAGCTTTTGTGGGTGAAGCTTTTGTGGGTGAAACTTTTGTGGGTGAAGTTTTTGTGGGTTAAGCTTTTGTGGGTGAAGCTTTTGTAGGTCAAGCTTTTGTGGGTCAAGCTTTTGTAAGTGAAGCTTTGGAGTTGAAGCTTTGTAGGTGAAGCTTTGGAGTTGAAGCTTTTGTTGGGTACCATGAATTGATTTTGCTTCACACTATCTTGATCAAGATAGTGTGAAACTTTTGAGAATTTGTAGTTGTCTTCCATTGATGAAGCTTTTGTTGGTGAAGCTTTGTAGGTGAAGCTTTAAGGTTGAAGATTTGTTGAGCACCATGAATTGATTTTACTTCACACTGTCTTGATCAAGAGTGTGTGAAGCTTTTGATAATTGTGGTTGCCCTCCATTGATGAAGCTCTTGTTGGCACCATAAATTGGTTTTGCTTCACACTGTCTTGATCAAGAGTGTGTGAAGCTTTTGAGAGTTGTGCTTGTCCTCCATTGATGAAGCTCTTGTTGGCACCATAAATTGGTTTTGCTTCACACTGTCTTGATCAAGAGTGTGTGAAGCTTTTGAGAATTGTGGTTGAACTCCTTTGATGAAGCTCTTGTTGGCACCATAAATTGATGAAGCTAATGTGGTCACCTCCTCCCTTTTTTTTTTTTTTTGAGGGAGAGAGGGGGTGCTGCAAGTTTGAAATTTGAAAACTCCCTAGCTTGTGTGGAAGTTTGAAGACTTTCCATGTGGGGTTTTCTCATGGTTTAAATTTTGAATTTTGAATTTCTTTGGCCATGTTGAACCCTATAAGAATGAGAAGTTTCCACTCTTTTCATTGTCTTCATTTGCTCATTTTGTAGTGATTTTTGGAGATAGAGTGCTCTTATAGTTGAGAGGGATTCCGGCATTGTTTTGCACCATTTTCAGGTTGGTAATCTTCTCCACTAGATCACATGCTTTCCTTCTTGTTGAATTGTTTGAGTGTTCAGGTATTTGGTTGAGAACATAATGAACTGATTGAGCTTTTCTCCATGCCTTAGGAACTTCCTTATGTTTCGATCTTTCATGTGGTGATAGAGTTTGTTTCTTTTTGTTGTAGATGTCAGAGTTTGGAAGTCCTAGTGATGGGGGCTTCCCTAACTCTAACTCTAGGTTTGAGCTTGCAATGTTGGAGTCTTCAGGGCTTTTGTTGGAGTCTTGTACAAAAAATTCGAGATTGGGTGATCCTCGCAAGTGCCAAGCCTTAGCCAATATTGGTTCTTCCTCCTTAATGTTAGTGGGTGAGGGGGTTGTTTGTGACGCCATACCCATATTTCGCTCTGAGTTCACAGTAGACCATTTAGTGCAAAACTTGTTAGATAACGAAAAGTAGCTTGAGGCCCTAAGGCAGTCATGTAGTATCCCCCGTAGTGTAGGAATGCGTTTGGTGCATCATGAAGAATTGTCCTCTGAACCATCCAAGGGTCATGTTATGTTCTATACCCAGATATTATTGACTTTAAGGGTGAAGCTGCCTTTGCACCCGTGGTTGCAATGGATACTGTCTTTCATTGGATATGCGCCTGGGCAACTCTACCCTGGTTTTTGGGATACCTTGATCGGGTTTTAAATTATTTGGATGGAATGTGGGTTAGGTGAGCCTTCCTTTCATCAATGGCGCTACTGTTATAAGATGCGCCCGGTGAAAGCATGCATTGGGTATGCCGAGTGTGCGTGTCGGAGTGAGAGAGAGCGTATTGTCTTTGGTAAGAAAAAGACGTACTGCACTTGGAAAAATCGTTGGTGCTTTCTTTATAATAATTGGGAGTATGCTAAAGGTGTCACACCTGAGCGACGTGTTCCTACTCACTTCCAGACTGTAGGTTGTAATGTATCCATTGTTTGCATTATTTGCTATTTGTTGTGATTTTCTCTTGCTTTTAACATTTTTTCTTCGTGAAGTGATGCGAGGGACCATCAAGCTGTCTAGACGGGAGCTAGCTGACATAGAGAAGGTGTTGAGGGTGCCCAAAGAGGATAAACATTTGGGCAAGCTACGACTCTTATTTCGAAAGTACGGTTTCCAGCCCCTAGTGTCAGAGTGCCAGAAACGAGCATGTAAGTTATGTCATTCATTTTGCCCTCTCTTTCTTTTACAAAGTTGCATTCCTTACTTTGATTTTTCTTGTTCAGTGGAGAAAATGGGCAAGAAAGGGGAGACTAATGCCAAGAAAGGGAAAACACCTATGTTAGTTACCATAGATGACATTTTGTTTCACAAGGGAGCTCGTAAGCACCGGGTGAGGCCAACCCCTAAACCTAAGTCGCAAGAGGAGGTCCTCAAGGTTGTTGCCTCGAATAAGGCTGAAGTTGAGGCCATTGGGTGTGCTGCTACCATAGTTGCAAGGGAGGAGAGACTATTATTGCCTCATCTTCCTACCATCAATCCCATATTTCCTCCAACCATGGAGTCTACTGACCAAGAAGGTGGCCCTAGCTGTAGCCGTAAGAGAAAGTATAAGGAAGAGGTTGGCAGCATTCATTGGAAGGACTTGAAGGTTGCCATGCAACCAAGTAGTTTTAGGTATGTCAATAATAGCCTAGCAGGACGTCGATCCACTGTTGATGAGCTCGGCGAGCCGCTAGATGAGAACGAATCAGATCGTGACCGAATGATGAGGCTATCTTCTTATGTAAGTGTTACTTTGTCATTTCTTTGTTTTCTCCCTTCTTTTTCCTGGTAGTGATGATTATCTTGTCATGTAGGTCATGATTGAGTACGATGATAGATTACGAGAAGTCGAGCGGTACAAGGCAAACTTTAAAGAGAATAAGCAGCTTGTGAATGACGCCAGAAAAATGAGCAAAGCTTTGGCTGATGCCATCCGCCTTAAGGATGAAAACTTTGAGAGTTTGAAGAGGTGGAATGGTGAGAACGTGAGGCTCAAGAAACAATTGGAAGCGACTAAGGAACAGTTGGAGACAACCATCCTTGAGGTTTCCAAGGTTAAAGGGGAGTTGGATAGTGCCTTGGTTGAGGTTTCTGGGCTGAAGATGAGTATCCCAACTGAGAGGGATGCTGCTGTTCAGGAGTTCTTAGGTTCCCAGGCATTTCACGATGCTTTTAGACCTCACTGCATCCGAGCGGTTAATTTTGAGAAAAGGAAATGGATGGCCATCCTTGAGCGTTACGATAATGGAAACATTATCCGAAAGTACCGTGATGAGATGGATGAGTACCGACAAAAGGGTGAAGCCTTCGTCCTTGCAGTTGATGGTCCTGGAGAGTGAGGCTAGTATCAGTGAGTAGTCTCAGGAGAGAGAGGATGGTCTTGGAGATGCTGAGGAATATGGTGATAACGATGGGGTTGAAACACAAAGTGATATTGTCAGGGGTTTGGCCTCAGATGAGGATGACTCGTAATGCCCTCTTTTTCTGCATGTACTATGCATGTACGAGTTTGTTGTTTGTGTGGCATGTGCCATGTACTTTGGATGTACTAGTTTGTTGTTTGTGTGGCTTGTGCCATGTACTCTGGATGTACTAGTTTGTTGTTTGTGTGGCATGTGCCATGTACTTTGGATGTACTAGTTTGTTATTTGTGTGGCATGTGCCATGTACTCTGGATGTACTAGTTTGTTGTTAATTACCAAGTATTTGCACTATCATTGATGAATGCTTGGCTATGTTTAAGCAAATCCTTTGTTTAGATATAAGCCATAACTTGGATGTACTAGTTCTGTTCAGTACTGTTTGTTTATTTGTATAGTCTTGTTGACATATACTTAGACTTGATTTCCTGTTGGAAGCATTCATGTCGAAGCTTTAAACCTGAGTGTTTCATTGCTAGGAATGTAAGAGGATTAGGACCGAGTTGTCTAAATCACCTCTTTATTGAATTCATGCCAAATAGTCTTCGTTACATAGGATGCCGAACGACTGAAGCTTAACACTTGTACAATGTGAATTTACTTGTAATAGTACTTCAAGTGATCAGCGTTCCATGGATGGCCACGGGTCTTGCCATCGGAGCTTCTAAGCTTGTAGGAGCCAGGGCAACTAATGCCAACAACTTCAAACGGTCCATCCCAGTTTGGACTAAGTGTTCCTTCACTCGGGACTCTGTCGCAGAGTAATCTCTTCTTCAATACCTAGTCCCCCACTTTGAAAGAACGAGGTTTGACCCTAGAGTCATAGTAGTTGGAGATGCGCTGCTTGTAGGCGACATTCCTTAAGTGAGCCTGGTTTCTGTGTTCCTCGACTAGATCTCAGTTGAGGGTAAGTTGTTTGTCATTTTCACTTTGCACGTAGTTTTGGACTCGGAATGTTGCTTGCTCAAGCTCAACTAGGACAACTGCCTCTGTACCAAAGGCAAGTGAGAATGGGGTTTCTCCTGTTGATGTCCGATACGAAGTGCGATATGACCAAAGAACTTGGGGTACAAATTCTGGCCAACAACCTTTAGCCTTGTCCAAACTGGTTTTCAAAGTTCGCTTGATTATTTTGTTGATGGCTTCAACTTGTCCATTAGACTAGGGATGAGCTGTGGAGGCAAAACATAAGTTGATGTTGAACTTAGAGCAGAACATCCAGAACTTATTGTTGTCGAACTGTCGCCCGTTGTCAGTGACTATCGCATTGGGAACGTCAAATCTGCAAATGATGTTCTTCCATACGAAGTCTTCTATTTTTGCCTCAGTAATGGTTGCCAAGGGTTCTACTTCGGCCCACTTTATGAAGTAGTCAACTACAACGATTGCATAGTGGACCTTGCCCTTCCCTGTAAGCATTGGGCCGATCAAATCAAGTCCCCATTGGGCGAAGGGCCAAGGGCTGATCATAGGAGTGAGCAGCTCAGGAGGGGAGTGAGGAATAGTTGTGTAGCGTTGACACTTATCACATAAGCGGGATATTCTGATGGCATCTTGGTAGAATGTTGGCAAGTAATATCCTTGGCAAAAAGCCTTATGTGCTAGGGATCGAGATCCAGCATGATCTCCGTAGACTCTTTCATGTATTTCCCGAATGACAGTTTCCGCCTCTGCGGGCATAAGGCACCTTAGGTATGGTAGGTTAAAACCCCGTTTGTAGAGTTGGTCATTAATGATCAAGTAACGGGTAGCCTTGTATCGAATCTGCTTAGCTTGGACTTTGTCATTTGGAAGGGTGCCATGACCAAGGAATCCATAAATCGGGGTAATCCAACTATCCCTCTGTTGTAAGTTGCACACTTCCGCAGCCATGGTGCTTGGTGCTGCCAACAATTCGACTTGAATTTTTCCCCCAATCTTGTCTTCCACCGCTGAGGCAAGGCGAGCCAAAGCATCTGCATGACTCTTGTCTTCCACCGCTGAGGCAAGGCGAGCCAAAGCATCTGCATGACTGTTTGCCGCTCGAGGAATTTGGGTGATCTGGTAGTGGAAGTGCTGGAGCAACAATTGTGTTTGTGCCATATATGCTGCCATAGAGCTATCCTTAGCATCAAAGTTGTTGGTGACCTGATTAACCACTAATTGGGAGTCACTGAAGATATCAATTCGTTTAACTCCAAGGTGTTTGGCCAAACGTAAGCCTGCTAGGAGGGCTTCATATTCGTCCTCATTGTTCGACGCCTTGAATTTGAAACGAATAGCATATTCCATCACCACTTTGTCAGGGGTCGTAAGGATTAGTCCTGCTCCACAACCCTATTGGTTGGACGAGCCATTAACATATAGACTCCATGCTGGGGTTGTTGGTTCTATTTTCTGAGCTTCCAAGGGTAATGAAACCACTTCTTTAGGCGTAGAAACAATGTCAATAGGATATGTGAATTCGGCGATGAAGTCTGCCACTGCTTGGCCCTTCTCAGCTGGCTTTGGTTGATAAGAGATGTCAAACTCACCCAATGTTATCGCTCATTTGATCATTTGCCCGGAAGTGTCAGGACTTTGGAGTATCTGTCGAAGAGAATGATTGGTAAGCACGATGATGGAGTGTGCTTGGAAGTAAGGGCGAAGTTTTCGAGCAGACATGACCAATGCTAGAGCCAATTTCTCAATGTTGGAGTATCGTGTCTCTGCATCTTATAAGGCATTGCTAGCGTAGTAGACAGGCCGTTCGACATTACCATCATTTCGAATGAGAACGGAACTTACTACTGAAGCCGATACCGACCGATAGATAATGAGAGTGTCACCAACCTTAGGTTTGGAGAGCAGAGGGGCTTTACTCATGTAGTCTTTAAGGTTCTTGAATGCCTCAGCACATTCATCAATCCATGTAATGTACTTCTTACTTCCCTTAAGTGCTTTGAAGAAAGGAGCATATCTGTCTATGGCCTTAAAGATGAACCTAGTTAAGGCTGCCTCCTTGCCAGTAAGGCTATGGATGTCTTTTGAAGTTACCGGTTCCTTCATGTCGAGGATTGCTTTGATCTTTTCGGGATTAGCCTCAATGCCTCGTTGGCTTATCATGAAACTTAAGAATTTGCCAGAGCCTACACCGAAGGCACATTTGTTGGGGTCAACCTTATTTGATACCTCTTCAGAATGGTGAAAGTTTCAGATAGGTTGGTGATGTGTTGGTCAGCATGTTTGCTCTTGACTAGCATATCATCAACGTAAACTTCCATGCTCTTCCCAATCTGTTTGGCAAACATTGAATTGACCAGTCTCTGATAAGTCGCTCATGCATTCTTTAGGCCGAAAGGCATGACTTTATAGCAATATAGTCCTCTGTCAGTAGTGAAGGCTGTGTGTTCTTGGTCTGGAGGGTTCATGAGGATTTGGTTGTATCCTGAGTAAGCATCCATGAAGCTCAGAAGTTCACACCCTGCCGTAGAGTCTATAAGTCTGTCTATGAGAGGAAGAGGAAAACTATCCTTCGGGCATCATTTGTTTAGGTCGGTGTAATCGACACACATTCTCCACAAGACCTTTTGGAGCAGGAGACTTTCCTTGGTCGGATTCTTCTTTACAAGGACAACATTTGCTACCCACGTTGGATAATTAACTTCGCGGACGAAGCCTATGCCTTTGAGTTTTTCAACTTCTGCCTTCATTGCCTCGTACTGTTCAGAGTCATAAGATATTCGCTTCTATCTCACTGGCTTGGTCTTGGGGTCAATACTTAAGCGATGACAGATGATATCGGGAGAGATACCTGACATGTCCTCGTATGACCAGGCGAAGACCTCAGTGTTCTCTTGCAAAAAAGAGATCAATGCCAACCGAATAGGTGGTGACAAGGTGGTGCCAATCTTCACCATGCGATCTGGATAATCTTTTGAGATAGAGACATTCTTCAACTTTTAAGCGGGTTGTGCTTGCTGGGTGAAAGAGTCATCTCGAGGATCGTCGGGTTGACTGTTGCCACCGTGAAGATCCAAGTTGGCTTCGTCTGGGCTGGTCTTTATGACTTGATCATGTATAGAAAGGGTTTCCTTGGGCACATGCAGGTGTTGTTGCTTGACCGAAGTGTTGTAACATGATCGTGCACTAAGTTGATCTCCTCTGATGTAACCATTGCCATAGGAGGTTGGAAATTTCATCAACAACATATGTGTGGATACCATGGCCTTGAGATCATTGATGCCTGTGCGTCCGAAGATGACATTGTATGCCGTTGGGCAATCAACCACCAGGAAGTTAGTGGTAATGGTAGCTGTGTAAGGGCCTGTACCAATGGTGAAAGGTAAGTGTATACTCCCCAAAGGTTGCACGATATCACCGGAGAAGCTTATCAGAGGGGAAATCGAGCGATCGAGCAAGTGTTCTGTTACATTAAGTGCCCTGAAAGCTTCAGCAAACATGATATTGACCGATGCCCCTGTGTTTACCAGGATTCGTCGTACTTCAAAGTTGGCTATGTGAGCTTCCACGATCAGTGGGTCATTGTGAGGGTAGATGATACCTCTTTCTTCTTCAGGGTAGAAACATATTGGATCCTAGTTAGGCTTTTGATGCTTACCTCCCCTGATGTCTTCCACGTGAAACACTTGGTGGCCAGACCTTAAAGCTCATTCGTTATTTTTCATGGCTCTGTTGGAAGATTTAGATATGGGTGTGCCGCCACTTATGGAATATATCACATTCTCCTGGCGTTGGTTACTGTTACCCCTTTGAGGGTGAAGGAGGAATTAATCAATTTTTCCTTCATGTGCCAAAGCTTCAATATGATCATGAAGGGTGATACACTTCTCGCCATCATGGCCGTTATGCTCGTGGTAGCAGCAAAACGTGTCCGTGTTCTTCGTGGGCTTGTAATCCGGGTGCCTTGGCTTTGGCTTCGGTATCAGGTGTGCTATGTTGGGGTAAATGGCCACGCATGTGGCATTCAAAGGTGTGTATGCCTCATACCTTGGGGTATGGGCTGTTCTAACACGTGCTTGACCTACTGTGTTGACTGCCTGAGGTCGAGGATTATCATGGCGATACCCTTGGTTACCGCGATAGTGTCTCTTACTTTTTTTACTAAAATGAGATTGGTGAGGATGAAAATCTTTCCTTTTGCCTTGAGATTGATATGTTTGTTGACTTGGCAAAGTATTAAGTAAGGCAGGGGGAGGCACCACTGCCGTTTGGAAGGTCGAGGTCTTCTTATTTGGTTGGATCTGGCTTCCACTCCCTACTTGCTGATAAGGGGTGGTTGCAGGGGGTTTCCCTTGATATGTCATTGCCTCAGCGGAGCATGGTTGTAAGCTTGTGCCATCACCTCAGAGTAAGTCTTCCAAGTGTTGGCATTGATCATGTACTTGAAGAAACAATCACGTAGGCCTGCCGTGAAGGCCTTAAGGGCGGTCTTGTCATCTGCCTCAGCGCAGCGAGAATACTCATGGCTGAAACAACCGGCATACTTTCGTAGTGACTCGTCTGACTTCTAGCGAATAGTGTACAAGTCATCTGCAGAATACAAGCGATCGGTTTGGAAGATGTGTTGAGAGATAAACAATTTCCTCAGTTTCTCAAATGAGTCTACTGTCTTAGGTGGAAGACGGCAATACCAGGTTAGAGCTCCGCCAGAGAAAGTGAAGGGGAAGAGAAGACATCGCTCTTCGTCGGTATGCATCCGATATGCCATGGTGGACTAAAAAAGGTTAAGGTGTTCAATTGGGTCTTCCCTTCCAGTATAGAGTTGTAAACCAAGCTTTTGTTTTGTCTTTGCTTGAAGGGGGTGTCGAGAATCCTCCTTGTGAGAAGGTCAGGCCTGGGTTGGTTCCAGTTAGGTTTCTCGGCTTGACGTTCGGCCTTCAACTTGTTTACTTCCTCAAGGAGCCGTAGGACGAAGGGGTCTTGAGTGGAGTCATGTACAACTGGAATTTTCTTTTGTAAGTCTCTATCGCCTCTTGGAAGTAGGAAAGTGTGAGCAAGGGAGTGTGATTTTTCCTTGGACTCGCCATACTGACTTCAAGGGTGAGTCTATCGGAATACCTCAGAGTCCCATGTACCTTCATGTTCCTTTATGACATGTCGTTCCTTCCTTAGATTGGCAGCTGGCTTGGGTCATGGAAGGGGACCGAGTCTTTCAGAAACCCTTGGGTCATTGATCTTCAAGCATATGTGGAGGGGATTCTCTCGACGTTGCTTTAGGAAGTCTCGGCAGTCACGATAAATGGCTTTTGATCATTCTAACCCTTCTGCAAGGAGGTGTATTCCTCCACTTATCCTGCTTCGGGTTGAAGCAGCTGGGTTGAGAGAAGTCTCACGTTGATCAATGTTTTGATGATTAGCTCGCTCATCATCAAGGATACCCATGTCGAATGAAGGTGACCCTCCGTGTTGGGGGGCACCTAGATGATGGTTGATATCCACAAAGGCAATGAGCTCGCATGTTTGAGTACACCTAGTTTGGTGGAGCGTCTCAAAGAGCTTCTCATACTGCTCCTGGATGACTTCATTCTTCATTGCTATTTTGTTGTTCTGAGCTTCTAGCTCATCGACTTTAGCTTGAAGAGTAACCCTTTTTCCTTCATTCTTTCGTTGCTTCGCACTAGGTGCAAGAAGGGTGTCATTCTGTGTGTTGTGGTTTCCTTCGCTCCCCATGTTGGAGATGGATGCCTGGTCAAAAGAGAGTGTACGAATGGTGGAAACCAGCTTGACAAAGCTGAAGAGAGTGGGAATAAGTGTCATTTCCCACAGACGACGCTAAATGTTGATGCACAAAATCAGCGAGGACTTTGGTACAACAGAAAGTGTTAAGTTTGTGACCTGCGCTAGATTGCTCCGATCACTAGTGTGGATAAGTAAGTAAATGGATAGAGACAGGGAAGCAAACACAAGATGTACGTGGTTCACCCAGATTGACTACGTCCACGGAGTAGAGGAGTTCTCATTAATTGTGAAGGGTTTACACAAGTACATAGGTTCAAGCTCTCATTTAGTGAGTACTAGTGAATGATTTTGTACAAATGACATTAGGAAATATTGTGAGAGAATGATCTCTATTTATAGAAGAGAGTTTCTAGTTTCATTCTGACATTGACACGTGTCGTGTTGTGATTGTCTTCTGATGTTGACACGTGTCGCGCTATGATTGGCTTCTGATGTCGATATGTGTCGTGCTGTGATTGGTCTCCTGGTTGGAGGGAAACTCTTCTGGGTCCTTGACGGTATAACGTTGACTGGTGCTCAGTAGTTTCGGGATTGGTCAAGTATGGTACAAACGTAGAGTATTATTTCCTTGTATTAGATAAGATTGGGTTGTAATAACTGTTTTGAGATGTCAGAAATACATCTTTCTTCTCCTCTAAACTTCTTTGTATTCTTCATTTCTGAAATTCCTTCATCAAGGTTAAACGTATATTACGATTTCTGCAAGGGACTCTAATTTTGTGGTCTTACATATACATTAGGAACTTCCATGGCATTGTCTGCATTCATTGACTCGGACTGGTCTGCCAATCTCAACACTAGACGGTCTATCATAGGATATGTTGTTTATTTGGGGGACAATCCTATTCTTGGCAATCAAAGAAGCAAGCTTCTATTTCAAGGAGTTCTACCAATGCAGAGTATAGGGGTTTTGCACATACAGCTGCTGATATAGCATGGATCAGGTTGATTTTTCGCAATGTCCATCATTTCATGTCTTCACCTCCCTTAATTCATTGTGATAATCAATCTGTAATAGCACTTAGCTTGAATCCAGTTCAGCATTGCCAGATCAAACATTTGGAAACTGACTTCCATTTTGTTCGAGAGAGGGTACAAAAGGGAGACTTAGTGATTCATTATGTTTCAACAAAAGACCAGGTTGTTGATGTTCTCACAAAAGGTCTTCATGGTCCTGATTTTCTTCACCATTGTTTCAATCTTAAGCTGGCCTATCCCAGCTAAGATTGAGGGGGAGTATTGGTTATATATGCCAGGTGTACTGAATATATGCTAGGTCATTAAAACTGCCACATCAGCAGTAGCTTAGGATATAAGCCATTGTATGTTGAACCGACTATATAGAGTATTATTTCCTTGTACTAGATAAGATTAGGGTTGAAAAAAAATCCCAAAAATTCCAAACCAAACCGAAAAAATCCCGATCCCAAACCAAAATTCCCGAAATTTGCGGTATGTAATCCGGAACCAAACTGACATTTTCGGTACGGGATTCGGTTTTACATTTCAATTTTTTTGGTAATCCCATACTGAACCGAAAATAAATATTATATATATATTTTAATTATAAGAGAATTATTTCAACCATTCATTGTTTTGGATTTAATCTATGCCGTTCATATGTTTTTAGGTCAGAATCCCATTTCACGGTTCACTTTCATTCCATTGTTGCTTCAATCTCGTCTCTTATCTCTCCCTCACCGAGCCGCGCGAGCCCTCATCTCATCTCTTTCTCTGTGACAAATTCCAGCCACAGACCCACCACCACACCTGAGTCCTGACTCTCCAGCCTTCCTTTACCACACAGCCACCTCTCTCTCTCTCTCTCTCTCTCTCTCACAATCTCTCTCTTTGGGGCGATTTTCTCTCACAGACATAACTCTCGATCCAGCACCGAGTTCGAGTCTCTATCACCCCAAATTAGGTAATTAATTTAATTTAGTGTTTTGAAATCTAATTTCTGTCTTTCTTTTGAAATTTAATTTAGGGTTTGGAATTAATTTTGTTTGCAGAGTTCACTACTTCACTTCTTCCTCGGCCTTTCCTTCCACAACCCACGGTCCACCTTAGGCATCCTCTTCCTTTTTCTCCTTCTTCTTCTTCCTCCACCTCAGGTAAAAAAGTTCGTAACTTTCGTGTTTCTTACTCGTAAGTTTAAGACTGTTTGGATGTATATGTCATTCTGTTTGAATTAATGTTTGGGATTTAAGACTGTTTGGTTGAACTTTGAACTCGTGGGTAATCGGGATTTTGGCTGGATGAAGATCAATGATGTTGTAGCGTTTGGAAATTAATGTTGTTGTCAGGCGTGGATGCTAATAATGTAGCTGTAGTGGTATTGAGTAAAGTTTCGAATGCCTATTATGTTTCTGATGGACATCAACTTGCAATGCAGCACTTTTAAAACCAAATTTTGTTTCTGTGATATATAATGGTTAAGTTAAAACGTGTGGTTGCTATGAAAATTCATATGTCAATGGAATCAATATGCATCTATGAGTTATAGTTCTTGTATTCATTTTATAGACAGCTTTTTTCATAATAAAGTTACTTTATTTATTAGGTCAATGCCATCTTTATTGCAATGATATTAGTATTGTAACAATCTTGCTTCTGATAAATATTTGGGGAAGAGTACAAGTACCAACATCAAGGAAGCAACCACAAACATCAACAAGATCAAGGGGCCGAAGAGGCCAACAATCTTTATAAACTTTAAGCTTTGCTTTTTTATTTTTGGTTTGTAACTTAATTATTGAAACTTTGGCTCGTAACTAATTTTTCTTTTTATTTTGGGTTTGTTACTTTATTTATTTTCAAACCTTGGCTTGTAACTATTATTTTTGCTTTTGGATTTGGTACTTAATTCATTTTTATTGCATGCATGTGTAGTAGAAATTGAATAGGCAGATGTTATTGTGCACAGATGGGTAGTGGGCAGATTGGTTATATACTATGAAACTATGTCAAATTTGTGCACATATTAGTAGAAACAAGTCTTGCCATTTGATTGGCAGATTAGTAGAAACAAATTGGCAGATTGGGCCCAAAAGCATAATATGTCAAATTGTAGTCCAAAAGCCCAAAAGCCCAAAACCATTTCGGGATTCCTGATTTGTCCCGAAATCCCGAAACTATTTCGGGATTCCCAAAAATTGGAATTCCCGAAAATTTAGTTTGAGATCGGTATTGAAATTGGGATTCTTGAATATTTCGGTTTGGGAATCGGAACAAGAGTTTCGGTATAGGATCTCATACCGAACCACCCCTAGATAAAATTGGGTTGTAGTAACTGTTTTGAGATATCAGAAATGCATCTTTCTTCTCCTCTAAACTTCTCTGTTTTCTTCAATTCTTCAATTCCTTCGTGAAGGTTAAGAAGTAATAATGACAAAATTCCCGACAATGCCAGAAAGGTGAAATAGCTTAACGTTCGTCCTATAATCGTCCTTTTACTTGACAGCAATGCTTCAAAGTAACAAAAAAAGGAAAACACTGGAATCTAAAATAATAATTTTACACCAAAATATATATATATATATATATATATATATATATATATATTCAACATTGTTTATTAAGTTTTGATATTCCTTTGCTTATTTATTATGTGATAATAGATACTTATGGCAGTAGAAAACATATTCGGGGTGTACACAAATGCCCCAAACCAAAATTTAGTCAATTTACCATCAAAACTCATATTTTAGTGATAACGTATCATCCCGTTAGTTTTATTTACAAATTTAGTCAAAACGTATAATTTGTAATGCATGTGAACTATTTTTTAAGAATAGTTTTTCCACTTAGAGACCCATTCTAAAGCTCGTGGGACATATTTTCTTCTTACTTGAAGACAAGATGTAATCAACGAAATTCTTGCCGCAAGTCGTGTATAAGGATTTAGAGTGGTGAACATAGGCATGGAAATTTTTCCGTGCACAAACGTGGTCTGGTGAAACTTTTAACAAGCCTTAATAGAGAGGTGGTACGTCCACCTTAAAAGTGAAGTCTGGTGGTAAATTTGCAAGAATTCTAATTTAAGTTGCGTTTGGGGAGGTTTTGAAGCATATCTGTTTTGCCATTTTGTTATGACTGGAGAAAGTTATATTGTTGATGTTCTTGATTAACCCCCTTTCGAGTTTTTATTTATTTACTTATTTTTAACTTCGACAGTACTAAGGGAATAAAACGAATATCAAAGAAAAACGCTTTCTAGAGCAACAAAAAAGGATTTCTGTGTATGTGTGAAGAAAATGATATATTTCAAGAAAAAGTTTATTATATTCTGAGCCGGTACTTGCAAACAAGGGTATCAAAATACAAAATAAAATTTACAGATGTTGCAATATAGTGTTGTAAGAGACGGAGGATCCACAGAAACCAAGACATCCGACGCACCAAAGTCATGTGAAAGATGAAAACTATCAAAGCTGCCGCGGATAGGAAACACAAATGCTTCTATCTGGTCAATATATATAAGGACATTGCAACTCTAAATTAATTACCTCATGATCCCAAAAGCATCGAAATGAAAAAAAAATTACCCTAAAAGCATCAAAAGGTTTGCTAATTTCCAAGCCTATATCCTAAATGCTAATGCCAGCATTAAAAATTAAAAACGTTGCCAAACGAATTTACTGCTTGGAAATCGATCAAGTAATTTGGCTAGTAAGTAGTTGTTTTGAGATTAATTTGCTAATGTGGATAAGAACATGAGAAATTGATATTTGAGTGTGTTCTTGACAATAATTGATCATCGTTTTAATGTGCACGAGTGCGGCAGGGAAAGGATGGACCAAAATGCATTTTAACGAGTAGGTTGCGATATACATTGAACAAGCATAATACTGTGAGCAAGATGATGGTCCAGACTCCATATTGATTGAAAGTGTGGGACTCACCTTTTAAGGACATGCCCTTCAAAAATTCATTACTTAATTGATCAACCTTTACTTTTGATCCCCCCAAAATATAAAGTAAATAATAATTAAATAGAAACCTTGCTTTGCTAATACCTATTGCCGCATTCAACATGTCAATAATTCAGAACGATAATACTTGTGTTAAAATTATCCTAACTCTAATTCTCTTATATTTATATTATTTTTAATTTTATTTAGATTTAAATTCAGATTATGAAAAAGTCCATCTTGTATTCGATTTCAAATGCTTATCAATGAAGGGTCATCTTTTTCTTACTAATTATCAGTGTTTTAAAAGACTCGCCTCAGAGCTCGCCTAGGTGGCCTTAGAGGGGGCGGGGCTGCACCATTTTCACCTCTGTTTTAAGGGAGTCTGCAAAATACATGCCTAGGCTTCTTGGGGTGTGCTTGAGATGTGCTTGAGGCATCAATTGGGCATCCCCTTTTCTTTTTTAAGTTTGAAAAATCTGGAAATTTTTGAGAGTTGTGGAGCTGTTTTGAGTTGCACACCACGAACACCAGCGAAGGAGATGAAGAAGATGAAGAAGACGGCCAGGTTTTTTGGGTTGAGTTGGTGTTTTTATTATTTTTTAATGCTTAAATTGACCCCACTTTACCACATTTATTACGCCCATTATCTTCATTTTTTTAAACTAATCCCACTTTAAAGACATTTATTACTGCACTCTCTTTTTTCTCTTCATTTTTTATTTCTAATATTTATTTTCTCATATACTAGATATATATTAGATAAGCATTGTTTTGTTTTTGTTTTTATTATTTTCCTGAATATTGTCATGATTGGCTGTAGTAAAGAAAACATTTTTTTTATTTGGATTATTAATTTCTTAATGTTATATTATTCTTTTTTTTTTTTTAAATTTCGTTATATTCTTTTCCTTATTTCTTTTTTTTTTAAGACTACCTATCCCACGCAAATATTATCCAAAACTCTCATATAAATAGGCACTTAAGTAGATGTTTGAAAATGATTAATTTGATTGCTTGATTAAAACTTGTTTGTGACTATTATATTTTTATATGTATAAAATATGTATTAAAAAAATTAGGACTTGTGAGGCTTTGCCTCACGCCTATAAGGCTTTTGCCTTGGCGGGGTTATCCATCAAACACCTCACCTACACTTTTGCTTTTTAAAACATTGCTAATTATTAAGTAAGTGGTCTTATAACATCATACATCGCCCAAGGGAGTGGATCATTTAAGCCTTATCTGTACATTCCCACCTTCATTTAGCACGAGGCCTTTTGGGAGCTCATTGGCTTCGGATTCCGTAGGAACTCCGAAGTTAAGCGAGTTCACGCGAGAGCAATCCCAGGATGGGTGGCCCACTAGGAAGTTCTCATGTGAGTTCCCATCAACAAAACCGTGAGGGTGTGGTTGGGGCTCAAAGCGGATAATATCGTGCTACGACGAAGTCGAGCCCGGGATGTGGTGGGGACCCGGGCCGGGATGTGACAATTTGATATCAGAGCTAATCCCTGGCTTGGAGTATGCTGACGAGGACGTTGGGCCTTTAAGGGGAATGGATTGTAACATCCCACATCGTCGAGGGGAGTGGATCCTCTAAGCCTTATATGTACATTCCCACCTCCATTTAGCACGAGACATTTTGAGAGCTCACTGGCTTCGGATTCCATCGAAACTCCGAAGTTAAGCAAGTTCGCGCGAGAGCAATCCCAGGATGGGTGACCCACTAGGAAGTTCTAATGTGAGTTCTTATAAACAAAACTGTGAGGGCGTGGTCGGGGCCAAAAGTGGATAATATGGTGCTATGACGGAGTCGAGCCCGGGATGTGGTGGGGGCCCGAGTCAGGATGTGACAATTTGATATTAGAGCTAATCCCTGGCTTGGAGTATGCTGACGAGGACGTTGGGCCTTTAAGGGGAATGGATTGTAACATCCCACATCGTCGAGGGGAGTGGATCCTCTAAGCCTTATATGCACATTCCCACCTCCATTTAGCACGAGACATTTTGAGAGCTCACTGGCTTCGGATTCCATCGAAACTCCGAAGGTAAGCAAGTTCGCGCGAGAGCAATCCCAGGATGGGTGACCCACTAGGAAGTTCTAATGTGAGTTCTCATAAACAAAATTGTGAGAGCGTGGTCGGGGCCAAAAGCGGATAATATCGTGCTATGACGGAGTCGAGCCCGGGATGTGGTGGGGGCCCGAGCCGGGATGTGACATCTTATCTGCAATTTTTAGTCAAACAATAATAATCACATCAAGATTAAATTGCACCTCACTTGGTCAGTCGGGTTCCAGTTTTGGAATTTGGAGTTATACAGCAAGTTTTGCCTGGTCAAGAAAAAGAAAATTTATTTCTCTAAACAAACTACATATTGAATACAATGAAACTATAGGGAAGAAAAAAAAAATGAAGACATAGGGACTAAGAGGATGACCATGCAGAACAATCTTTTCCAGCAATAAATATTGAGAAAAATAAAGTTATAGGGAAGAAAAAAAAAGAAAAAGAAATGAAGACAGAGGGACTTAGAGGATGACCATGCAAAATTATCTTTTCCAGCAATAAAATTTGAGAAAAATAAAGTTTACACAAAATTAGGTTTTCATCTTCTTCATATTATAAGGGGTAAGATTTATGTCTTTTATGACTGCATGTAATTTTTTTTTCATTCAATAAAATTCAAACAACAACAACAACAACAACAACAAAGCCTTTTCCCACTAAGTGGGGTCGGCTATATGAATCCTAGAACGCCATTGCGCTCGGTTTTGTGTCATGTCCTCCGTTAGATCCAAGTACTCTAAGTCTTTTCTTAGGGTCTCTTCCAAAGTTCTCCTAGGTCTTCCTCTACCCCTTCGGCCCTGAACCTCTGTCCCGTAGTCACATCTTTGAACCGGAGCGTCAGTAGGCCTTCTTTGCACATGTCCAAACCACCGTAACTGATTTTTTCTCATCTTTCCTTCAATTTTGGCTACTCCTACTTTACCTCGGATATCCTCATTCCTAATCTTATCCTTTCTCGTGTGCCCACATGTCCAACGAAGCATCCTCATCTCCGCCACAACTACGTGTTGATGCTTCACCGCCCAACATTCTGTGCCATACAGCATCGCCGGCCTTATTGCCGTCCTATAAAATTTTCCCTTGAGCTTCAGTGGCCTACGACGGTCACACAACACGCCGGATGCACTCTTCTACTTCATCCATCCAGCTTGTATTCTATGGTTGAGATCTCCATCAAATTCTCCGTTCTTTTGCAAGATAGATCCTAGGTAGCGAAAACAGTCGCTCTTTGGTATTTTCTGATCTCCGATCCTCACCCATAACTCATTTTGGCCTCTGCTTGCATTGAACTTGCACTCCATATATTCTGTCTTTGATCGACTTAGGCGAAAACCTTTAGATTCCAACACTTCTCTCCAAAGGTTAAGCTTCGCATTTACCCATTCCTGAGTTTCATCTATCAACACTATATTGTTTGCGAAAAGCATACACCAAGGAATATCATCTTAAATATGTCCTATTAACTCATCCATTACCAACGCAAAAAGGTAAGGACTTACGGATTGTTGATGCACAAAAGCAGTGAAGACTTTGGTACAACAGAAAGTATTAAGTTTGTGATCTTCGCTAGATTGCTTCGGTCATTAGTGTGGATAAGTATGTAAATGGATAGAAACAGGAAAGCAAACACAAGATGTACGTGGTTCACCCAGATTGACTACGTCCACGGAGTAGAGGAGTTCTCATTAATTGTGAAGGGTTTACACAGTACATAGGTTCAAGCTCTTCTTTAGTGAGTACCAGTGAATGATTTAGTACAAATGACATTAGGAAATATTGTGGGAGAATGATCTCGTAATCACGAAACTTCTAAGTACTGAAGTGTGGTATCGTCTTCACTTGCCTTATCTGTCTCATAGGTAGATGTGACATATTCTCTGGAAGTACTGTTCCTCCATCCAGGGGTGGTATCTTTAACTGGTGGAGATGCACAAGGTAATGTATCAATTTCACTTGAAGCTTACTTGTAGTTTCAGGCTTGGTCAAGCGCGATACAAACCATGTAGTAGGAGTCCCCCAAGTCGCCGAGCTAGGGAATCTGCTGAAAGAGGTGACAGACAGGGTAAGCAACCAGAGCTCCAAGCAATCGGTCCCAGATCAGAAGTTTGATTTCGAGTTCCGGCTGATTGTTCTCATTCTCCTTATCTTGCAGACAGCATGAAGGATAAAGAGAAGAAAAGGAGAATAGGTGATATGAGATACTTTTGTTTTTGAAGAAGTAACTTTTCACAGGCTTATTCTTGCTAGGTAAGTAATCAGGTAAGGGGTTCCAGGCAGTCAGTTCCTGATTGGAAGCTTGATTCCAAGTGCTGACTGATTGCTCTCTTTCTCCTTGTCTTGCAGGTAAGAACAAGGCCAAAGGAAAAGATAGGGAAAAAGCATGATATGGGATACTCTTGCTTTTAACCCTGATGATATGAGATATTCTTGCCATGGTGTAGCTTGTTTGCAGAGGTATTCTCGGGGGGAAAGAAAGCTGAGTATTTCGAGAGGCTTCGTTGGGAGTGCCCTCTCAGATATGAGGAAGGGTTGAGCATTTTTACAGGTCTGCCTGTCCGTTGAGGATGGAGGTCGACATATATAGGAGTCTCCCTAACAACAAGTAGTAATACTATTCCTTTACCCTGCTTGGTCATAGCACGGTAGTGGGAGTTGCCAGCTTCACGTGTTTTAACTCTGTCAGAGCACTTTGAAAAAGTGGTCTGTGATATCTGGAAAGCTGATGTTGCGTGTGAAGATTACAGACAAGCTTTATCCAAGGAGATCTGGCTCTCGAAGTTGAGAAAACAGTGTGAAGATTACAGACAAGCTTTATCCAAGGAGATATGGCTCTCGAAGTTGAGAAAGCGGTGCCTCTTCAATTTTCGAACAAGCAATCCTGTCGGGGATCTGTCTCTCGAGATTCGGAGAACAGTGCGTCTTCGATTTTTGAGAAAGCAATCCTGCTAGGAGTCTGGCTCTCGAGATTTAGAGAGCGGCGTCTCTTCGATTTTTGAGAAAGTAATCATGTTGGGAGTCTGGCTCTCGAGATTCGGAGGGCGGTATCTCTTCGATCTTGAAGCAAGCAATCTTGTTAAGAGTATTTTCTCGAATGTGAGTAAAGGTTGGGCCTGGTTGCTAGTTTACCTTGCCACGGAGCACAGAGGCTGACACACAGGGACTTTCCAATTATCCAGCAGTGGTCTTGTTCCTTTACCCTTGTGGGTAATAATATGGTAGCTAGACCTTCAAAATTTATGTGTCTAAACTTTGTTAGTGCTGTTTCTTTGCTATTCTTTTACCCTTCTTGGTCATAGCGATGTAATGGGAGCTGCAAGCTTCACGTCTCTAAACTTTGTCAGAGATCTTTGGCAAAGTTATTTGTGGTACCCGTGAGCTGATGTTGCGTGTGGAAAGTGGATGATTAAACAGTAACATTCACGTGCTTTCTACTTCACCAGAAATCTTCGACAGAATGCCCATAATTTCCGCAAAGTTGAGTGTGCATGTGACATGTGCTGACAAGGCTGAAAAAGTAGGTGCCTCTTCGATTTCTGAGATCAGCCCTCGTGGTTTCTGAGCAGCCCAGTTTTTGAGAAAGCTAGCGCCTCTTCGATTTCTGCGATCGGCCTTCGTGGTCTTTGAGCAGCCCAGCTTTTGAGAAAGCAAACGCCTCTTCAATTTTTGAGATCAGCCCTCGTGGTTTCTGAGCAGCCCAGCTTTTGAGAAAGCAAACGCCTTTTCAATTTCTGAGCAGGCGCCTCTTCGATTTCTGAGCAGGCGCCTCTTCGATTTCTGAAGCTCCGTCGAGTGCAGATTTTTATAGAGGCTAGCATTAAGTTCTAAAGCACACTTGAATGTCCACCAGTATAAGCTCTCTTCTTGCATTTCTAAGATCTTGATTTGTCCGACCTCTTCTCTCTTCAACACCTTTGAAAATGTATGGCCCCTCCGACCGTCGTTTTGACTTGAACCTTGTTGAAGAGGCAGCCACGCCTTCTCCAGACAACATATGGCGCCCATCCTTCTTATCCCCTACTGGTCCTCTTACCGTTGGGGATTCCGTGATGAAGAATGATATGACCGCTGCGGTGGTGGCCAGGAACCTTCTCACTCCCAAAGATAACAGACTACTTTCCAAACGGTCTGATGAGTTGGCTGTTAAGGATTCTTTGGCGTTCAGTGTTCAATGTGCAGCTTCTGTGTCTAATATGGCCCAACGCCTATTTGCTCGAACCTGCCAAGTTGAATCATTGGCGGCTGAAGTGATGAGTCTCAAACAGGAGGTTAGAGGGCTCAAGCATGAGAATAAACAGTTGCACCGGCTCGCACATGACTATGGTACAAACATGAAAATGAAGATTGACCAGATGAAGAAATCTGATGGTCAGATTTTACATGATCATCAGAGGTTTGTGGGTTTGTTCCAAAGGCATTTATTGCCTTCGTCTTCTGGGGCTGTACCGCATAATGAAGCTCCAAATGATCAACCTTTGATGCCTCCTCCTTCTAGGGTTCTGTCCAGTACTGAGGCTCCGAATGATCCTCCTCCGGTGCCTTCTCTTTATGGGGCTCTACCGACTGCTGAGACTTCTCCTAAGCAACCTTTGTGAAGGCTCCCTCTTGTTTGTTTATTTTGACTCATGTATATGTACATATTTGCAACTTATCGGAGATATCAATAAATAAGCTTTGTTTCATTTCAACGTATTGTGTTAAATACACCAAAGCCTTCTTCACTAAGTTCTTTGAATTTTTCTTTTGTTGAAGCTTGTATGTTGAAGCTTTATGAGTGGAGCATGTAGGTTGAGGTAGTGTTCCCTTAATTTCCCGAGTGAGGAAAACTTCTCGGTTGGAGACTTGTAAAATCCAAGTCACTGAGTGGGGTCGGCTATATGAATCTTAGAACGCCATTGTGCTCGGTTCTGTGTCATGTCCTCCGTTAGATCCAAGTACTCTAAGTCTTTTCTTAGAGTCTCTTCCAAAGTTTTCCTAGGTCTTCCTCTACCCCTTCGGCCGTGAACCTATGTCTTGTAGTTGCATCT
The DNA here is from genome assembly GCF_916048215.2 of Malus sylvestris. NCBI lineage: Eukaryota > Viridiplantae > Streptophyta > Magnoliopsida > Rosales > Rosaceae > Malus > Malus sylvestris. The sequence goes on from NC_062272.1 coordinate 17,538,626, forward strand.
TCTAACCGGAGCATCAGTAGGCCTTCTTTGCACATTTCCAAACCACTGTAACCGATTTTCTCTCAGCTTTCCTACAATTTTGGCTACTCCTACTTTACCTCGGATATCCTCATTCCTAATCTTATCCTTTATCGTGTGCCCACACATCCAACGAAGCATCCTTATCTCCGCTACACCCATTTTGTGTACGTGTTGATGCTTCACCGCCCAACATTCTGTGCCATACAGCATTGCCGTCCTATAAAATTTTCCCTTGAGCTTCAGTGACATACGACGATCACACAACACGCCGGATGCACCCTTCCATTTCATCCATCTAGCTTGTATTCTATGGTTGAGATCTCCATCTAATTCTCCGTTTTTTTGTAAGATAGATCCTAGGTAGCGAAAACGGTCGCTCTTTGGTATAAAAAAAATAAAAATAAAAACACACACACACAAGGTGAGGTTGTATTAGAATAAATTCGCATTTAGACGAATTTATTAGAAGGGTGTGTTCTCTCTGCATTATAGTTTGAATTCTTCGCCATAAATTATATCAGTTAAATGGAGAGTATCGTTTGTATATAAATACATAAGCTTAAATTTTATTAGAAAAATAAAAGCGCCAAAGTTTAATCTCACATGGTGATGCAAATGCTCATACCAAACATCCATGTGATCCCATTTCACATGGGAATGCTCCTCAACTCTCCCCTTACAATTAAAGGTGTAGATTACATTTCCACAGTCCCCCAAAACGCATCTTGACCGTCCTTGTGAGTCCCCAGTTTTGCATAGGGGTTGGCTGAGCTTGTCCAACTCTTGTCCCCCAAACGCAGAGGCAAAATGCCTCAACGGTGCTGCTATCGCTACCGACAGCCTAGCTTTCCTTTGTCCATAACTCATGTAAATTAAAGAGAGAATATATAAAAAATTAAATAAATTTAAGGCATTACCACAACTCCCAGTCCTTCCTTTAATCATATCTATAAAATACAACACACCCTGCATTCCCACCTCTCCACAAAGCAAACACATTTCTAACTTCTCCACAACAAAAAAGGGAAGAAAAAAAGAAAGAGAAAGAAGAACTTGGTTCTTTTGGGTTTTTGCTAGAGCAGATTGTTGGGTGTTGTTTCTTGAGGTTCAATAATTCGGTATAGTATTCGTGTCGAAGATTCTTCGTTAAAAAATGGAAAGCAAGGCACATGAGAAAGATCTCAACCTCAAGGCAACAGAGCTGACACTACGGTTGCCAGGGAGAGATGAAATTATTGAGCTTCCTAATCAAAACAAGAAGAGAGGACTGCCAGCTGACTCAAAAAATGAAGAAGGAAGCACTGATGCTAAAAACGCTCAAAAGGAAACCCCTCCTGCAAAGTAAGTCATTTTATTAATTAATCATGTTTAACTGAATTTATCTCGTAAGAAATATGTAGAATGACCTATAGATTTGAGTTGTTTGTTGTACTCAAAAAGTTTTGATGTGTTGGTATGACAGGGCACAAATAGTGGGGTGGCCACCAATCAGATCTTATAGGAAGAACAGCCTCCAAGCAAATAAAAATGCAGAGGGTGAGACTGCTACCGGGATTTATGTGAAAGTGAGCATGGATGGAGCACCTTACCTCAGAAAGATTGATCTTAAGGTTTACAAATGCTACCCAGAACTCCTCAAGGCCTTGGAAGTCATGTTTAAGTTTACTATAGGTCAATACTCAGAGAGGGAGGGCTACAAAGGATCAGAATATGCACCTACTTATAAGGACAAAGATGGTGATTGGATGCTGGTTGGAGATGTTCCATGGGAGTAAGTTCTCTGTCTCTTTCTCTGTCTCTGTCTCTGTCTCTCTCTCTCTCTCTGTCTCTCTCTCTCTCTCTCTACTCATAAGTCTTCTGTTGTTATTACAGTATGTTCATGTCATCCTGCAAGAAGTTGAGAATCATGAAAGGATCAGAGGCCAGAGGTTTGGGGTGTGGCGTATGAAAAAGACATGTCAACCCAAAAGATCAAGGGGAGAAGGAAAGATATATCATCTCTCTCTCTCTCTCTCTCTCTCTCTCTCTCTCTCGATCTCATGATATGCATGGAGAGAAAAATTTACCTCACAGCTTGGGTAATCGACGAAGATATTCAGATTTTAGTCTCCTTAATGACTGACATATCTTCTCTGGAGTTGATTGGGATTGTAGACAGAAGCAGAAGATAATCTAGCTGGTGAAGTAATTACAGATTCATTCCTTAAGTTTGGCACCTAGATTTGTTTGCGGTTTGCGCATCCGTGATTGATGCTGTATCGTATTGTTTCTTATGATTCAGTCAGACCAAAACTGCATAAAGAGATTTTGGTTCTAAAGAGATCGTATAGAAAGGAAGAGGCATGTTTCATGTTTTGGCTATGAGTTTGTACTATTGATATTTGATATGGATCAATATATATGTAGTATAAAGCTTATGTATTTTGAGTATATATGTGTGTAGAAATTTCAGACTGCACGCAGATTTTGTACCCCTTTCTGTTGTAATACAAGTTGCGAAAGATTTAATTCGATGTTCAATATTTTTTTCTGTTCGATTTCATAATTTCATTCCAGTCCTTAAACATGATCAAATTGACAACTGCGTACAAACATTTCACCTTACGTGTAACAGATTTGGATGTTCAGGATAGGGTACCGCATTGATGCATCTTATCTTATCCTATCTATTGATCATATTTTTATCACAAGCCACCACACATTTCAATCTGCTAAGAAATTATGAAACCTGCAACTAGAATAAGAAGTTTGTTAAGGCAGTAATTAAGCTAGTGTTGTACTAGCACAAGTAGTCTTCTTTGTAATGAGTTATTCATTAAGAAATAATATTGAATCTTCTGTTTTCCCTTCGTCTCTCTTCGATACTCTCTCTTTCTGCAACCTCTATCTTCAATGGATCTCTCTCTTCCTTGACATATAGGATAACAAAGATGCAAAAGCAACAAGCTAAAAAAGAACAGTTTGAATAACCACAAAAATTGCCTTCTTTGTTTGGTCATCAAAAGATGTTGAAATTCAGATTTCATGTTTTTCTTGGGCTTACGGATTAACCTATACCTAAGATTTCAGGAGTAGGATTCTCTTACCTCCTATTCTCATCTCCTTCTCTCCCTTTCTCTTACCTATAAAATGTTGACGTGGCTTAACCGTAACCGTTTAAATAAGAAGGAAGGGAAGGAGAGAGAGATTAGGAGGGAAGAGAATCCTCCTTCAAGATTTCAAGCTTGATTCTCCCTCCCTAATATCACTTTTATGAATGAAAATAAGAACATTAATTTATTCTTTCAACTCAGCATAAGGCAAAGTTACTAAGATATTGGGAATAGTGCCTCCCAAAGTGCACATGTCTCATGATGTTGCGAGTGTGGAAAATGGTTTACCTTTCGCCTGGCTTTTTAAGATATGGTTGTCTTCAAATCTAACCCTAATTACCAAAACATGTCAGCAAAGTCGGTGATTGAGTAAATTCATTAAAACTTGTTTCTTTTTGTCTAGAAATCTTAACGGGAAAAGAGATTTTTTTTTGAACTTTGTAAGCATAGTATTAACTAATATTTGTATCGGTACATGGTTATTAGCAGGAGATGCATCTGACTGCTATGTATTCTTTGTTTTTACTAGATGCAATTTAATAACAAAGTCACATTTATATAACCATTACAATTTAGAGAGCTTTAATGAAAAGGGCTCGAGCTAATAAATATTTAACCAAAAACCATTCCAAAATATTATTTAACCAAAATGTCTCAAAGTGTAATAAAAAATCATCCGAAACTTTTGTTCACGGGCCAACAAATATTCTACTGAGTCCATGCACCACCATAAGGACCAAAACTATTGGCACTATCTTGGGAATGTCTCCGCCTCCTCATCTTCTTTTTCCCTTCATCTTTCCTTGAGCCACTTTCCTCATGCCTGCTCTTCTCTCGCCTTGAGCCATTTTCTTCATATTTGATCTTCTTCCCCACCTCCCCATTTTCTTTTCTCATCTTACTTGACTTCTCTTTAAATGAAGCTTTCTTCTTCTTTCCTGATGATTGCCCACTGTCACCTGCAGCAGAATCATGTCCCAGTGGCAGGGGATCATCTTCATCATCTAACTGCCAATTGCCCGGTAATTCCCCAATTTCAAAAACAACCAAATCAAAATTCAAATCAAAGTTGAAAAATGAAGCATTCATCAAAACAAAGCAGCCGAAACAAGTTCAAAGAAGTTTAATGGCAAAAACCGGTGAAAAAGTGTCTAGAAAAAAAAAAGAACCAAAACATAAAACTGTTTCTGGATAACCCAAAACATAACATTGTTTCTAGAAGAAAAAAAAAACTCAAATACAGTGTTTGTTTTGTCTGTATACAAACAAACATTGTATCTGGAAAGAAAAGAACCAAACTCCAGAAACAGTGACTTAAATTCCAGAAACAATGATTAAATTCCAGAGCAGTGATTAAATTCCAGAAACAGTGATTAAATTCCAGAAATAGTGACTTAATTCTAGAAACAGTTTATGTTTTAACCTTTGATTGTTTCTTTTCTTTCATGCATCAATTGATTATATTTAAGAAATATGGTGCTTATTTTGTTTTGAATCCAATACAGTGAATTTCACTATTTCTTTTGTAGCTTACATTCCAGAAACAATAACTTAGATTCCAGAAACAGTGACTTAGATTCCAAAAACAGTGTTACTTAAAATCCAGAAACAGTGACCAGTCGTTATTATTGAATAGCATGCATATTTCATATTTATTTTCTGGAGAAACAAAAGATGAATTCCACTGACGATGAAAAATTGAAAAACAATACCTCGAATACACTATGAATAATAACAATGATCATATTTCAAAGAAATAATACAAAATATAAATTAAATAACATGAGGATCTATATTTTTGTTTCAAAGAAAAAGAAGAAGGTCTGCAAAACAACGATGAACTCCATTAACGATGTAAATCTGGAATCAACCTAAAAAAGTTAGGGGTAAAATCGATAAAAATCATAATTTATTATAGTTGGGTCATTTTTAGTTTGACTACTTTAATATGGGCATTGTACTAATCATTAAACAAAACTTATAACATGGTTTTTTTTTATTAAAACTAAAATTTTTCAAGCCTTTTTCATTAATTTTCCTTACAATTTAATTATATTTTAGATATTATAATATATTTCAAAAAATTTAACCTTATCTTTTTATTCTAATCGCTGCATATTCCATGTGATCTTTTTCATTAAAGCATGAACTCGTAAAACATGTCATTCGTAACTTTAGTTTATCGATCTTACTGTTAGTGTGCAATATGTATCCAACTAAATTTGATATAAGTCGTATTCTCTTAAAAAATTAGATATAAGTCTGTTAAATATTACAAGCCTACAAAGATCACTCGTATTCTGCGATTGCAGTAAGATAACGAAAATTACACTAGGCAAATGATTTCATGTTGACTGAGAAAATGCCACATCATATGCCATGTCGTCAAGAAAACAATTAATAATTAGTTAGAGTGGTAACGAGCAAGCTTACTGTGTAAGAAAGTTAGTTAGAAGAATTAGTTATGTATAAAAAGGCTGTGGTAGCTCATTGTCTACAACTTACATTGATCAATACAAAGCCTTCATTGTTTCTTTCTAAATTTGTCTGAATTCTTCTTGTTGTTCATCTTTCTTAGTTTTATGTTATATCAATTCAACGCTGTTAAGATGGTATCAATCACTCGGACGATCCTCGGTGCTATCTCTTCCGCTGAAGATTAAAGAACTGGAGATTTCATTGCAGTTCTTGGAGGCTTGCTGATCAATTTTCTGCAAATCTTGGCTCGTTGGATCTTGTATTAGGTTGTTTATTTTCTTCCTTTACTTTCTGCACATCAAGTGTTTGTGTTTATGCATCAGTGAAGATATATGGAGAATTGGGGTGTTTCTTTTGGTTTTTTCGTATCTGGGTTTCTTTATGTATATGATTAAGGTCGATGTCAAGAGTTGTTGATGGTAGAAGAAGTGTATGTGTTTATGTTATAAGGACTGGAGTAAAAGATTTGTGCAATTATTGACATATATGCATTTGTAGTGTGTAAATAAAGAAGGCCGATGCCAAATATATGAGCTTGTTGTCTTGAGAAGTTGATAATTGTTGGAGTTAAAAGGATTAGTAATTAAAGTTGAATGTTGTTATGCTGTGATTTGCGAATTCTAAATTTCTTGACAGATTGGTGTAAATTGTGATCAATTGTTGAAGATTGGTGTTTGTTGTGAAAGGAATTAAGTCATCAAGATGTTTGATAAATCAGTACACATTGAAAGTTTGCTTGGCATGTTAACTGTGAAGTTGCAAGATGACAATTTTGTTAAGTAGAATTATCAGTTTCAGTCAGTTTTAAGAGGGTATGATTTCTTGGAGTTCTTTAGTGGTGAATCTCCTTGCCCACCAAAGTTTGTGATTAATACTAAGGCTGGAGTGACTAAAGAAATAACAAAGGCTTATAAATCTTTGGTTCAGAAGTATATGACACTTTGAGTTTGTTGATTGCTACTCTATCAAATGATGTTATGAAATATTTAATAGGGTGTAAGACATCAAATGAGGCTTGGACAAATTTACAAGACAAATATGCTTATGTGTCAAGGGCTAGAATCAATCAACTCAAATGGGAAGTGACTCTATTGACAAGTATTTGCTCAAGTTAAATGCTATTTGTGATTGACTTTTGTCTGCAGGGGAGAAAGTTACTGATAATGATTTGGTTATAACTACCCTATCTGGATTACCACCTGAGTTTGATATGGTTAAGACTGTTGTTTTAGCAAGAGACACTTCTATTCCTCTGAAAGATTTTAGAGCACAGTTGATTGGTGTTGAATCTGCTATAGAAGCAAGAATCACTACTTTGGCAAGTGGAATAGCTGCAATGTATGTTCAAGGAGATCATTCAAAATGTGGTAATCAGAATGCAAGGTATTCACAAGGAGAAAGCTCAAATGCAGGATCAAGATCTGGTGATAATCAGGGGTATCAAGGGAATAATAGGTTTCAGAACAGAAATGGGTATAATTTTTCCCAGTTCTACAATAAGAATGGTTATGGTTCTTTCAATAATTCAATGCCTTATTACAATGGAAATAGACAGAGAAGGGGAAACAACTATAATGGCTACTCCAATACTGGAAATAAAACTTCTTGGAATGGTAATACAAATTTCAAAGTTGGTTGAATGTCAGATTTGTTCTCGCAGGGGTCATATGGCTCCAAATTGCTTAAATAGAAGTGATAATGGTTCATCATATAATGGCTATTAGGTTACAATTTGTCACATATGTGGGAAAAAGGGCCACATTACATAGGAATAACTATTCTTATCAAGGTGCACTTTCACCTCATTCTCTCACTATTCACTACTTATTTAGCTCAAGCTCCAACACAGGTCTCTGCAGCTAAATTTCGACAACATGCACAAGGAATTTTTTATGCTGATACTTGGATACTAGACACCGGTGCCTCCCATCACATGACACCAAACCTCGGAAATCTGAATCAACAAGTACAATATAATGGTAAAGAGAAGATGACTATTGGTAATAGTGAAGGTTTGATTGTTAAACATATTGGTTAGCAACTCTTTCTACTTCACAACATTTATTGTTTTTAAGAAATATACTACATGTTCCAACAATTGCAGTCAATCTTTTATTTGTAAAGAAACTTTGCAAGGATAGCGGTTACTGGTTTATCTATGATGAAATTGTATTTTTCATACATGACAAGGTAACATGAATGATATTGTACCAAGGCATGAGTAGAGGAGAGCTATATGAGATATCTGAGAATGTGTTTTCAAGAAGATTTATTGCTAGTTCAAATAAGGCAGTTGCATTACTTGGAAAAGCTGTGAGAGTTTTAGTTTAGCACAAGAGACTTGGGCACCCATCTGAGGAAGTACTATCTGCTATGCTCAGAAATTTTAGACATTTTGTTGGTGAGGATCTTTCACCTTCAATTTGTTCTTCATGTTTGTTTGGAAAAATGTGTAGGCAACTATTTCCTGTAAAAGAAACTAGAGCTAGTTCTTTGTTTGATAAAGTACATTCTAATATATGGGGGCTAGCTCCAACTAAGTCTCTAGAAGGATTTAGGTACTATAAGTTTCATTGATGAGTTTTCAAGATTTATGTGGATTTTTCCTATTATCAATAAATCATATGTGTTTCAAGTATTCATCAACTTCTATCATTTGTTGCAACTCAGTTTAATGTTCAAATCAAGTGTTTACAAACAGATGGTGGGTCTGAGTATTTGAGTAACAAGTTTCAAGCTTTCTTAGCATCAAAAGGCATTGTACATTATGTATCATGTCCTTACACCCCTCATCAAAATGGCCTTGCTAAGAGAAACATAGGCATGTAGTAGAAACAACAATAACATTATTGACAGATGCTAGTGTTCCATTACAGTTTTGGAATTTCGCTTGTAATCATGCTGTTTTTTTTTTTTTTTTTTTATCAACAAAATGCTTTGTAAGAACTTAGGCATGAAATCACCCTATCAGTTGTTATTTCAAAAAGATCCAGTTTTGCATACTTTGAAAATCTTTGGATCTGGTGTATACCCATTCTTAAGGCCATATAATCAAAATAAGCTTCAACCAAGATCTAAACTATGTGTTTTCTTGGGATTTGTTGCTAGATATAAGGGTGTTGTGTGCTATGATAGGAGTAGTAACAAGTTAGTTCTTTCAAGACATGTGATTCATGATGAAAATCTATTCCTTTATAAGTGTCAAGGTATAACATTTACTGTGGATTCAAGTAAGGTACATAATACAAGAATGCCGCCTGTTGATGTTCAAGTGACAAATTTTGGTACAAATTCACATATATAGTCATCTCAATCTCAAGAGCAACAATTTACAAGTCCAGAAACTATTGAAGAAGGGTTAAGGCACATTACACAGGTGTCTAGTTCTTCAATTCAAGACTCACAAGATCTCCATAATGCATCTAATAGTTCATCTTCTTTAACTCCTTCAACATTTACTCAAGGTACAATATCACAATTACATGTTGTTTGGGCCCAAAAAAATAGTTTGGGCCGAGTATAGAATCATTCTCGGCTCGGAAGGCCTTGCGACAAGAATGCCGTGGATCGTTCAGTACGTGGGCCTCCAAACCTAGGTCGGCTAGGTCATAACGCAAGAAGTCGAGTTCTAGTGCAATGAGGAGTTGCGGCAGGACTAATAACCCGGAAGCGAATCTGGCTCGGTTAGGGACTAGGTTCATAATCCTAGTGAAAATAGGACTGGTCGAGTTGGTGTTGATCAGGAGGAGAAGACCTAGTCCGAGTATGGTTTTAACTCGGATTCAAAGAGATCCAGTGCTATAAATAGGGGAGGCTGTGCATCATTCAAGCCCCCTGCAAATCAATACAAAACTGCCCTGAGCAAATTCTCAACAACTTGAGATTTTTTTTCCTTCTTTTTCGCTGACACATCTTCCGTTGGCATCAACAGCACTGTGGAAGCAACCGGTGATATTTTAAGTCGGCATAGATAGCTCTGTCACCGTAGAATCAGTCGATTTTGCAGTATCTTCCGTTGGCATCAACAACACTGCGGCGAGAATGGTTGATTACCTATCCAAGTCTCGGTCGAGGAGGATTTCCGGGTCCTTATTGATTGAGGTCATCTCATTAGCCTTCTCGGCGAAGTGAGGTGTTACGGTATATAGAGCTCGGCGCTTTGTTCGCCGAGTTATTTTATGATTGGATATTCCCAAGTGGGATTTAGAGTTCGGCATTCGGACGGCCGAACCACGTTCACCATTAAAACTTATATTTGCTTTGAGTATTTGTGCCCTTACACTCTGGTGTCGATTCGACGTGAGTTTACTCTGACGAATAACATCACTGTGACTGAATCCGACGATGACGACTTGTGAACTTCGTAAGAATAGTAACCTTGTCTTCAGGTTCGAGAACCCAAGAGGCCGAGACGCGTTCCTTCCTCGGTCGCAATCTTAAGACGCAGGAGTCAGCCGCGCACCCAATGCAACATCAACAAATTTACTCCTCGGCCGAGCTCGGTCGACGAGTTGGCACGCCTGCATTCACCGAAGGACGTAGTTAGCTTATAGATTACTCGGCCTGCGCGCCACATAGGCTTGGTAGTTTCTAGGGTCAACATTTTAGCACGCCCAGTGGGACCCAGTGCTAAACTACGAAGTTCATGCCAATTGAAACACGATCGGTAAAAAAGAAAACAGCTATGGGAAAGTTGACAGCCGATCTACCAAATCAGAACATAGGACACCATGTGCCACAAGGGCAGAATCCCATCAGCGCCGTGACACCTGAGTCCACGAGCGCGACTCGCCGAGAAAGGGAAGTTAATCTCGGCGGTCAGGTTCGCAGTCTTGAAATTCCCGACAGGAACACTTGCGTTCTCAATGAAGGAGTAATAAAAGATTGTGATGAAGATGGTGGCGAAGGATCCGATCCACCCACAAGGTCGTTTCTTCGAAAACGGCTTGACGAGCAATCTCGGACGGTTGAACAGACATTGAGTCGAGGAATCGATAAGCTTCATGACGTGATACGCAATTCCAGTGAGGCACAAACCAGATTACTCGAAATACTGGTTAGTAAGGTCAGCGATGGTAGAACTTTCGATCTTGCCCAGCATTTGCCGTCGAGGAATAATCTATTATCAAGTGCACCGGCCGAGCCAATTCCTGCTCGGCTCAGGCCACTTCAATTGGAAAGAGGAGGATGGTTGAATAGTAGGTCAGACGGATCCGACCAGAGAGTGGAAGTAACGCCCGTCGATATGACCGAAGTTCAACGGATGATCAATTCGGCCATGAAGAAAGGGCCGAAGTTCCCTAAGTTTATACACCCGTATCCAGCTTACGTAGAACAGGTCGAATACCCTAGAGGTTTCAAGATCCTGGATTTTAGCCTTTTTGCCGGAGAATCATCCTTATCCTCGTTAGAACATGTAGCTCGCTTCACCGCACAATGCGGAGACGTTAATAGTGACTTTCACAAGCTGCGACTTTTCAATTTTTCGTTGACCGGCTCAGCGTTCGCTTGGTATATTAACCTCCCACCGAACTCCGTCCAGAGTTGGGAGGAGTTGGTCGAGAAATTTCATGAACAGTTTTATCGGCCGGGAATGGAAATGTCAGTATCCTCACTAGCAAGGATGGCTCAGGCGTTCGACGAGTCACCAATGGATTATCTTACTAGATTCAAATCAGCTAGGAATTGGTGCCGAGTGCCTCTCCCCGAAGTTGAATTCGTCAGACTTGCTCTGAACGGTCTTGACGTCGAATACAAAAAGAAATTCTTGGGGGTAAACTTTCGGGATATGTACGACTTAGCCCAACATGTCGAGCAGTATGATTATTTGCTCCGCGAGGAAAAGATTTCGAAAGCTCCATCTCGGGGGACGATTTACAAGAATCCTACTGTCAATTATGCATCAACCGAGGATGAATACGTTAGTGTGGATGCAGCTGAGATAGTGATAGATAAGCCATACGTCTGCAAGGCACTGACTCAAGTTGACTTTAAGGAAGTCAAAACCCGCTCGGCTACTGAAGGAGCACTGAAACCGTCGAAGGTTTATACTTTTGATATTACAAAGGCCGATGTAATTTTTGATCAACTGTTATCAGCAAGGATCATTAAACTTCGGCCTGGGCACAACATTCCCAAGGTCGAAGAGCTTAAAGGAAAGATATATTGCAAATACCACAATTCAAGCAAACACACGACAAACAATTATGTCGTGTTTCGAGACAACGTCCAAAGCTGGATTGATAATGGCAAACTGAAATTTCCAGAAAAGAAGATGAGTGTTGATACTGACCCGTTCCCCACGGCAACAGTAAATATGGTCGATGCGTGCCTACCTAAAGAAAAAGGGAAAGGGAAGGCCGAAGATGTTGCGACGTAACGCTTTCGGAATCATAATTCTCAGCCACGTTTCATGGCCGATTTTCGTTCAAACAAACCACCTACAGCTTTAACGGGACCCGCTATTGTCAAACCTATGATGGATTATACCACCGATGAAGACAGTGGGACAGCGGTTTTGTGCAGTAAATGTAGAGCAAAGGTCGGCAGTGAGCCAGAGGAGAAGCCCTCTTCGCTTATAACAGAACGACCTACGGCCGCAACCCAACAAAAGGTTGCCAACGTAGGCCAACATCAAGGGGTTTTTGATAAGCTCGGTCCTAAAGTGAGGATGGAAGAGGCACCCTCAGTCAGGCGGCGCCTTGATTTTGATGCTTCATTTTATGACGAGGACTACTATAAATGTAATTCTAGCAGTTCAGAATCATCGTGGAGCCAAAAAACTTTCAAACCTCCCAAACCTAGCGATCAACGTTGGTATACATATCATTCTTCGAAAGGCGTCTACACCGCACTGTCCAAATCCCAGAAACGCCGGCACCAAAGGATAGATTGCATGGCCTGCCGACAAGCGGCCCAAGAAACTTCGGTCCCTCAATGGCGGCCGAAGGACATAATTGTTACTGATGATGAACGACCACCTCCAGCTATTATGACAGAGTTGGTTCAAGGGAAACGGCTGGTCAACCGAGATGTCGAAACCACGTTCGAAGAGGCTGATAAACGGATCAAACTTCTTCTTCAACCAGGGGAGATGAAGGCACGCCTCGAGCATTTCAGGCAAGAGGTCGAAAGCAAATTAGCCCCGCCGGCCATACAAGAACCTTTGATCAAAATTCGACGAAATTTGCACCCACCGTTCCTCGGGGAGGCTTTGGAATACATGCGAGAATTTCATAAGAAACATTCGGCCAATGATCTGTATGGTTTGCCGAAGGCATGTCAGGATACAATTGATCTAGTCCTGACTTGTCCTGATGTCGAGAGAATCATTCAGAAGGCATCAGACCTAGGATTGAAAGCAAGGTTCCAGCACATACGAGAAGCTCGTGTCCTTGGATTTGAAGTCGACCCATACACTGATATCGATGCAGCCGACCTTCCTTTCTCAATGGAGGACCTTCAGTATTTACGATATCACTTCGAAGTATTTTCGGCTGTTTCTCTCTTCGGCCTTACGACCGATGAAATAGCACGTGTTGCGTGATTGGATGCTTATCTCGACACCAGGGATGCCCGGATACACTACCAAGAGCAGGCTCGGATCTTGACCCCAAGCACACTGTCGATCTCAACCTCACTTGAGGCAATCATGCAGAACCAACAAGCTGTCGAAGCAGCACCGCAGGATCAAACCATTGAAGAAGGAGCAGAAGAGTCTATTTGTCCAACTTTGACAACAACAGAAGCCGTAGTCGCCGACCAGACGAAAGATGAGGCTAGCGAGGAGGATCCTAACCCGATGGGCCCATCAGTTTTGGATAACATGGAAATCAGTATGGTCCATGTGTTACCTGCTGCTTTTCAATCCAGCACAGCTCAGCCGAATTTCCTCGATGGTGATGTAGTCGCCGAGGAAGCCGGCCATGTTGATTTTGTATCTGTTGCTGAAGTTGACTCTACAACAAAAGATGACAATATCAAAGCAGCTTTAGTCGAATTGTTTCCTCGCTCACCATCGGCTAACCTCCATCATTTAAAGCCATTGTATGTGACGGCCCATATCGAGGGATATCCAGTTTCCAAAGTTTTTGTCGACTGTGGAGCTACCGTCAATATCATGCCTATGAACATCATGAAGGCCTTACGTCGCTCTAATGACGAACTTATTCCGTCAGGGATCACAATGAGTAGTTTCGTCGGCGACAAATCCCAAACCAAAGGTGTACTTCCGTTAACAGTGAATATTGCAGGGCGTACTCACATGACCGCCTTTTTTGTGGTTGATTCCAAAACCGAGTATAATGCACTACTCGGTCGAGATTGGATTCACCAAACCAGTTGTATTCCTTCCTCATTGTATCAAGTGCTCGTTTTTTGGGACGGCAAATCGGTCACTGTTCACCCGGCCGATAGCCAACCCTTCGAAACTAACATGATCCAAGCACGGTATTATGATGACCACGTCGGCTACATTACTTTGCAAGGCTTCAATGATGAAGGACGGCCGACTCGGATTTCTGTTTAGAAAGCTATCGAGGTTGGCGCCGAGACTGTCCACCAGGATTTGGCGAGACTCGGATTAGCCAACTTCCTTCCCGAAGCCGATGTTTGACACCGATCGGGAAGAACGTAGAGCCGCGGTTTCATCTACTATGGAACGACTGCTGGCCCATTGGTATACTATATCTAAACAACCAAATTCGGGCGTTAACCTCGTCGAGTTCCTTGCCGAAGGAAATAATGGTCCTGTCTTATCTCTTGATAAAGTTCAAGCCGTCCCGGCCGAGCTCGAAGATCATCAGCCCCAAGTTAAGGACCCCCTGGAAGAGATTAATGTTGGGACGGCCGACGACCCACGACCTTTGTTTATTAGTGCTTTACTTCCCCAACAGATGAAGGACGAACTTCGTGCCTTGCTTACGGAGTTCAAAGATTGTTTTGCTTTGAGCTACCATGAAATGCCCGGCTTAGATCGTACTCTTATCGAGCATGAATTACGTATTAAGCCCGGATGTAAACCTTTCCGGCAGCCACCTCGTCGATTCTCGACCGAAGTGCAACTCGGCATCAAGGACGAACTGGTTAAACTTTTGAAAGCCGGGTTCATTCGGACAGCTTGATATGTGGAATGGTTGGCGAATATCGTTCCTGTCTTAAAGAAGAATGGTGCACTGCGTATCTGCATCGATTTCAGAAATCTGAATCTGGCAACTCCCAAAGATGAATATACAATGCCGATTTCAGATCTGTTAATCGATGCCGCGGCGAATCATGCGATCTTATCCTTTATGGATGGACATGCCGGGTACAACCAAATTTTCATTGCCGAAGTCGATGGGCACAAAACTGCTTTCCGCTGCCCAGGGGCACTCGGCACTTACGAATGGGTTGTTATGCCATTCGGCCTCAAAAATGCCGGCGCCACATACCAACGGGCAATGAACACCATATTTCATGATTTAATTGGAACCATCGTCGAAGTCTATATCGACGATGTTGTAATTAAATCCAAACAACGGCGGACTCATGTGGATGATCTCCGACAGGCTTTCCTTCGTATGCGCCAACACAATCTCAAAATGAATCCTGCCAAATGTGCATTCGGTGTGTCGGCCGGTAATTTTCTCGGTTTCCTGGTACATCACCGTGGGATTGAAGTGGACGAAAATAAAGCACGTGCAATCATCAGTGCTCCTCCCCCGACTACGAAGAAACAGCTGCAGTCCTTACTTGGCAAGGTAAATTTTCTCCGCCGATTTATAGCTAACTCGGCAGGGAAAATGAAAGCGTTTTCGACGCTTTTGAAACTTAAGGACTCGGATACATTTGCGTGGATGGACGAGCATCAGGCGGCGTTTACACAAATCAAAGTCTCCCTCACAACACCATCTGTCCTTGTTCCACCACGGTGCGGTAAACCTCTCAAACTATATATCTCGGTGGCTGAAAAGTCCATCGGCTGCCTCCTTGCCCAAGATAACGATGCCGGGCGAGAGTAGGCTATTTTTTACCTTAGTCGAAATCTTAATCAACCGGAGATCAACTATTCCGCCGTTGAGAAGCTCTGTCTCGCCGTGTTCTTCGCCACCTCCAAGTTCTGGCATTACATGCTTCCGTCGGTCACACAAGTCATTGCCCAGATCGACGTTATCCGGTACATGCTTACCCGGCCAATCGTAAAAGGGAGAATTGGGAAGTGGACGATGGCGTTGTCCGAGTTTAGATTGCAATACGTGCCCTAGAAAGCTGTCAAAGGCCAAGCATTGGCCGATTTCCTTGCTCACCACCCCTCCCCCTACGGTTTTGGGGACACCGATGTCGAAATCGGCATGGTACACACGCGACAACTATTGGACGATGTATTTTGACGGTTCCAGTACTTCATCCTCGGCCGACGTTGGGGTTGTCATTCAATCTCCTAATCACGATCGTTGGTATTTTTCGCTTAAGTTGGATTTTGACTGCACCAATAATCAGGCCGAATATGAAGCCCTTATCATCGGCCTTGGCCTCCTTCATGACTTGTGGGCCACCCGTGCCCTCGTCCTCGGCGATTTTGAGCTTGTGATTAACCAACTTAATGGGTCTTTTCGCTGCATGAGTTGTACCTTGGCACCCTACCACATGGTTGCCAGCTATTTGGCCGAGTCCTTTGACGGTATTACGTTCGAACATATTTCCTGGATCCATAATAACGACGCGGACGAGTTGGCTCAAATTGCCTCTGGTGCACAACTCTTGGGGGGCAAGCTAGGCCGAGAAATACCGGTGTTACGACAGCTATACCCGGCCTTGGTTAACCAGCAAATCCTCCGGCGCGACGATGTAATACGCACCCGAGTCATATCTTTACCTTCGTTGCTAGACCGACAAGACACTATAGAGGTTTGTACCGTCGAGGCAACACCAGATGATTGGAGAAAACCCATTATGCAGTACCTTGATAATCCCAATGGAAAACATAGTCGCAAGACACGAGTTCACGCCACGAACTATGTCACGTACCAAAACGAGTTATACCGAAAAGGGGAGGATGGATTGCTACTGCTATGCCTCGTCCCCTAAGAGGGTGCTCAGGCGATCACAGAAGTCCATGAAGGGGTTTGCGGAGCTCATCAATCCGGACGAAAAATGCGATGGCTACTTCGACGACACAGTTATTTTTGGCCAAGAATACTAAAGGATTGTATCGAGTTTGCACAAGGATGCGTACAGTGCCAAATCCACGAGCCTATACAAAGGGTCCCGGTCGAATCGTTGCATTCGGTCATTAAACCATGGCCGTTTAGAGGATGGGCCATGGACGTAATCGGCAAAATCACACCATCTTCCGGAGCTGCCAAGCACGCATGGATAATAGTCGCAACCGATTACTTTACTAAGTGGGTCGAAGCGAAATCATATGCCAAGCTAACATCTAAAAAAGTTTGCGACTTCGTGGAGGAACACATTGTGACCAGATTTGGCGTACCAGAAATGATCATAACTGACAATGGAACAATCTTCACAGCCGAGAGGTTTAAAGAGTATACGGAAAATTTGAAAATTCGGCTCGAACAGTCTACACCGTATTATCCACAAGCGAATGGGCAGGCCGAGGCAAGTAATAAAGTGTTAATCGGCATCCTCGAAAAAATAATAAAAGAAAGGCCTAGCATGTGGCATTTAAAGTTGAACGAGGCATTATGAGCATATCGAACATCGCCCCGATCGGCGACTGCGACAACCCCGTATGCATTAACCTACAGACACAATGCAATGTTACCAGTCCAGTTAAGCATAAATTCGTTGCGATTAATTGAGCAAAGTAGTTTGGTTAGCGCCGAATATAGTCAGTCCATGAGACAGGAATTAGAAGATTTGGAAGAAGCGCGACTTGACGCTTATAACTTACTGGTGGCACAAAAACGGATTGCCGAGCGAGCTTATAATCAAAAGGTGCGATAGAAAACATTCGGCGAGGGTGAATTGGTTTGGCAAACGGTGTTACCCGTAGGACTAAAAGACCCTAGGTTCGGCAAGTGGTCGCCAAATTGGGAAGGGTCGTTCGTTGTACATAAAGTATACGGAAAATGGGCGTATCATCTTAAAGACCGGACCGGTTTAGTTCATAGATTACCAATCAATGGGAGATTTTTGAAGAAATACTATCCGGTCACATGGGAAATGCGGGAATAGAAAACCAGTTCATTAAGATCGATAAGCATGTACAAAATGAGTAAGTCGATCGGTTTACATTCAAATACATTCAAGGTGAATAAGGTAGAAGAGTGCCGAGCAGGGCCTTCAACTCCAACCACCCACCTCGCCCATGATGACCTCGGCCTGCCGATTCTTCTTGTCCAACTTCAACTGCTCGACCTGTTTTGTGTTCGCCGCATACTCGGTCAAACAAGCCTTGCCGCCCGACTCGAAGTCCTTGGAAAGCTCGGAGGCAATGGCCGACCGACGTTTCGCCAATTCGGCCATTTGACGGTCGAGGTTAGCCAAAGCTTCTCCTTTAGCCTTTAAGGCGTCAATAGGTCGTGTAGGTCGTGTTCAGCCCTTAGAGCGCTCTCCAAAATACTGAAGGTTTCTTGAACTCGCTCCAAGGCAGTTGACGCCTGAACGACAGCCTCGCCGCTCAGCTGATCGTCGGCTCCAAGGTCATTTAGACACGAACCCAGCAAGTCAAGACCTTTGCGCTTAAGGACTTGCGACGCCGAAAGCGACAAGACCTCTTGCAGCCGAGTCAGAGCAGTTGAATCAACAGTGTCAGTTGTGGCGGCCGAGGGACTAGCCCCTCCAGTGGTGCTGGACAAAAGAGCTTTGAATTCGACCTCCCACGAAGCATGCACACTCAAATCAGGTTAAGCTCAAAAGAGGTCATGAAAAAGATAGCAAAAGGTTTCGTTTCTTTTAACCTATCGAGAGGAAACCTCGGCAATATCTTCAGGATTGTTGCTCAAACCTAAAGAACTCAATGGTCGAGCCCAGTGTCTTAGATTGCTTCTCAGTTCAAGCGGCCGATGGAGGTTATCTACGTTCGATGGCCACTGAGGCGGCCATGAAATATAGATAACACCCTTCGGCGCATAGAAGTTTCGATGAAAAGAGTACGCAGGCACCTGACAGTATTTTTCTGGTTTAGAGTTTTACGGCAGGAAAATAATCAAGGAAAGGCAATAGAAGGCACTTACTAAGGCCGAAGTAGCTTCTTGTGGAGAAATGTTGAGGTTCTGGTCTTGAGGATGAATGGGCGTTTCCGCCGTTACCTCCGGTTCCTCGGCCGATAGTTTACCACGGTCGACCGTGGAAGGGCCGACTGGGACAGTCACTTCGGACGCAGAATGGACATCCTGGTCCTGTGGAGAAACGGGCGTTTCGGTCACCGCTACTGGTTCCTCGGCCGGTCATTTTCCACGGTCGACCGTGGAAGGGCCGACTGAAACAGCCACCTCAGACCCAGGAAGAGGTTGACGGCGGGGACGAGGGCGACTCGCCACTGGAACTTCGTCGCTCCCCTCGCTCTCTTCCAGAACGACGATCGAAGGTTTTGGATGTGCGGGAGAAGTCTTCTCGGTCGCAAGGACTGCCTTTTCTAGGACAGGCGTAGCCCCGACCGATGGAGCTACGATTGGAGCACCGACCTCAGAAACAGGCCGTGCTTGGATTGTTTTTGAGGTCGGAGTTGGCTGTTTCTCGACCAAGGCTTGGCCGATGGTGAGAGAAGGGGAAACACTGGGAGTCGTCGCCCCCGTAGTTTGACTAGAGATGACGTGGATCTCCCGTGCTCCTTTCTTTGCTAGCTTTTTGACCCGCTTGGCAAGCCGAGAGGGTTCGACGGTCGGCTCGGCCTCTTGACGAGGCCGTTTGCTTGGCAAGACAGGCACAACGGTTTTAGCCCTCTTCGAGGCAACCGATTTTTTCTCAGCCGCAGCTGCGGCGACCATTTCCACTTTTTTCAAGGACCGGCTACCTGGGGAAGCAAAAGCAAGTCAGCAAAGCAGATCAGTAGTTCAAAATTGAAAGAAAAAGGTAGAAATAAACCATTACCTTGGGTTTGAGGGGCGGAAGCCTTCTTAGGACGACCATCGAAGAGTTTGGCAAGAACGGTGTCGACCGAAACACCAAAGAACTGTTGGGTATATTCTTCCCACCAAGCACCGAAGGTATCAGTGCAAAGAGTTTCTGGAGTGGCCGGTCGAAGGCGGAATTTCTGGCACCGCTCCTGGAACTCCCTTTTTGCGTCACTGCATTCCTTATCGGAAAAACCAGTTTCGCGTCCACGACTCAGGACGGACCGAGAGGAGAGAAGGGGGACCGGGCAACCTTGGAGGTAGCCAAGCTGCCGAGCGAGGAAGTTGGGATGATACACTTCCCAACTCGCTCGGCGGCCCTCACAGCCGAGAGGAAGGTCACGGGCAAGCACGAAGGACCCCCAGGATTGACGAAGGTCGGCCTCTTCGTCCGCGCCCCATGCTGATGTAGGAAGTTTAATCGACGAAGGGTATTCTCGACGACGACAGATCAAGAATTCGTCATCAGAAAGGTCGTCGAGAGCGAAAAAGTATCTGAACACTTTTTCAGCTAGGTGGGGGGGGATTGGCCGAAGAGCCAGTTGGGGGCCGAGCGTTTCCTTGGGCGAGAAATCGGCCATCGTTGGTCGAAGAGGGGCAAAATAGACCTGCAGCCAGAGTTGGAAGACCAAGAGGGGCCCATTCTGCTGCGGATCGACCTTGTCTAAAGTAACTTCGGCCAAGCAGCGTAGGAGGTGTGCGAGAATGGCCGGGCTGAGTGCCAAAGTGTGACCGCTAGCTAAAGCTTCGGCCACTGGCATATTCTCGACCAGACACTTATTAGATTTGGTACAACAAATAAATTTGTTGTACCAATAGAAAAGGAAAGCCTCGTGCTCTCCTTCTCGCAGAGCCTCATCTCCTCGGCCGACAAAATGGAGATAGAGGGTGTTGTAGTTGAAGAAGTTCTTGTGAAGTTTGTGGACCTCTTCCTTCGAGGGTGTTTGGCCATCACCGCTCAGCGTCTCAAGGGCCCGCTTGTCGAAGAGCACCTTCAAATTAAGGTTCGACGGGTACCCAGGGAGGGCAGCGTCGACTGGGATTCCAGTTAGGGAAGTCCCCAAGATGGCAGTGAGGTCGAGGATGGTGGGGCCAATGGGGCCAAAAGGGAGAACCATGGTGTTAGTAGCCGAACACCAGAAACATGAAGCCGCCAAGAGAAGCTCCTTGTCCAGGATGATATCCATGGACGAGAGGCGAATGGCATCATAAATGCCTAGGGCTTTCCATTGCTCGCCGAAAAGCCTTTCCATTCGTACAACCCAGGCTGCCCAGGCTGTAGTGGTCGAGGGCCAGGAGCCTTAAGGCCTCGCCACCTCCCACTTCGAACATTCAAATCCTTGCAGTAAGGATGACAGGCAGTGCTTCTGGAGGAGCCCGGTGATGGTTGGTGGCACCGCCGCCTTAAAGAGAGGACCCAAGATTTGGTGAGGGGTACTCATGTCACTCTCAAATCGGATGGTCTTGATTGAACTTCGATCGATGATTTTTTGGCATTGGTCACACTTCTTAGAAAGCTTGGAGATAAATGAGGCCATGGGGAATGGTTTGACAAGAAAATAATTTTCTGGGTTTAAAGATTGAGGAACGAAGACTTGGGGAAAAAGAACTGCGCTGGAGAACAAGGGCAAGAAATTTCAGAGAGATTTTGAAAGCGTGAAGTATGAATGAGGGATTTCAGTATTTATAGGATTTTGGAAGGAAGGGCAATCGTTCGAAATTCAAAACAAAGGGCAAAATCGACCAAAGGAATCACTGACCATGATGAACATTCAGGAAATGCAGTTGAGAAGACTGAGAGTCTCAGGTTTTGGGGGCGCACGATTGCATGTGATGGCGAGATTAATGGCAGAAGACGTTTCAACGTCTGCACGATGACAAACGGCTCACGGATTGAGGTAGAGTGGCTATGTTCAGCCATAAGGTCATGATGGCATGACGGTTCAGGTAGCCGCACGCCTTAGACGTCATTATTAGGGATTGGCCGTGTTAGAAGACGCCACGTGGCGAGTTGGTTAGCAGGATCAAGATCGTGCAATCGTGCTTAATAAATGCGCATTGGAAATAGAGCACTGGGGTTCTGAGGATTACATTCGCTTCTTCAAGGCCGAAACTCGCCCAACGAATTGAGGCTGAGGACCTCAGAAGCGAGGGGGCAATGTTTGGGCCCAAAATAATAGTTTGGGCCGAGTATAGAATCATTCTCGGCCCAGAAGGCCTTGCGACAAGAATGCCGTGGATCGTTCAGTACGTGGTCCTCCAAACCTAGGTCGGCTAGGTCATAACGCAAGAAGTCAAGTCCTAGTGCAATGAGGAGTCGCGACAGGACTAATAACCCGGAAGCGAATCCGGCTCGGTTAGGGACTAGGTTCACAATCCTAGTGAAAATAGGACTGGTCGAGTTGGTGTTGATTAGGAGGAGAAGACCTAGTCCGAGTAGGGTTTTAACTCGGATTCAAAGAGATCCAGTGCTATAAATAGGGGAGGCTGTGCATCATTCAAGCCCCCTGCAAATCAATACAAAACTGCCCTGCGCAAATTCTCAACAACTTGAGATTTTTTTTCCTTCTTTTTCGCTGACACATCTTCCGTTGGCATCAACAGCACTGTGGAAGCAACCGATGATATCTTAAGTCGGCATAGATAGCTCTGTCACCGTAGAATCAGTCGATCTCGCAGTATCTTCTGTTGGCATCAACAGCACTGCGGCGAGAACGGTTGATTACCTATCCAAGTCTCGGTCGAGGAGGATTTCCGGGTCCTTATTGATTGAGGTCATCTCATTAGCCTTCTCGGTGAAGTGAGGTGTTACGGTATATCGAGCTCGGCGCTTTGCTCGCCGAGTTATTTTATGATTGGATATTCCCAAGTGGGATTTAGAGTTCGGCATTCGGACGGCCGAACCACGTTCACCATTAAAACTTATATTTGCTTTGAGTATTTGTGCCCTTACACTCTGGTGTCGATTCGGCGTGAGTTTACTCTGACGAATAACATCATTGTGACTGAATCCGATGACGACGACTCGTGAACTTCGTAATAATAGTAACCTTGTCTTCAGGTTCGAGAACCCAAGAGGCCGAGACGCGTTCCTTCCTCGATCGCAATCGCAAGACGCAGGAGTCAGCCGCGCACCCAACGCAACATCAACAAATTTACTCCTCGACCGAGCTCGGTCGACGAGTTGGCACGCCCGCATTCACCGAAGGACGTAGTGAGCTTATATATTACTCGGCCTGCGCGCCACGTAGGCTTGGTAGTTTCTAGGGTCAACACATGTCCATGAGGCTTCGCAATTGGAGGTAATACTTCCAATCTCTTCTCATTCATCTTCATCTGTTATTCATGAAGAATTAGGTCATCTTATGGTCATAAGATTAAAGTCAGGAGCAATTACAAAGAGATCATATACAGGCTTTATTGCTTCATTTCCAAAATTAAAAACTTTGCAATTATATGATGAATATGAATTTTCTGGTGGATTTTCATTCCTTGCTGCAATGAAAGATTCATATGAGCCTTCAACATTCAGAAAAGCATCCACAATCTCTCAGTGGAAAATTGCAATGCAAGATGAGTATAATGCACTCAAAGCTCAAGGGACATGGCAATCTTTTGACATATCAATCATTGGGAGTAAGTGGATGTGTAAAATCAAGAAAAATCTTGATAGAAGTGTTTCCATGTACAAAGCCAAACTTGTGGCTCAAGGGTTTTCACAAGAACAAGGTCTTGATTACTAAGAGACCTTTAGTCCAGTGGTAAGGCACACTACAGTGAGGTTGATATTGTCTTTGGTAGCTATATATAAATGAGAATTAAGGCAATTAGATATTAAGAATGCTTTTCTACATGGTGAATTACAAGAAAAGGTACACATGATGCTTTTCTACATGGTGAATTACAAGAAAAGGTACACATGAAACAACCTCAAGGTTTTGTAGATCTCTTTCATCCAAATTATGTGTGCAAGTTAGTGAAACCTCTATATGGTCTAAAACAGGCACCTAGAGCATGGAATTTGAAGTTCACAAGTTATTTACCAGTGTTGGGGTTTGTTGCATCTTCCCCAAATACTAGCTTATTTGTAAAAAATGATGAACAAGATGTGGTTGTCCTATTACTATACGTGGATGACATAATACTCACAAGGTCGAATGCTACTAAAGTTTAGAAAGTGATTGAAGACTTGGCTGGTGTATTTGACTTAAAAGGCATAGGTAAATTCACTTACTTCTTGGGATTACAGATTCATTACAAAGTTAATGGAGATATATTTTTGAATCAATCTAAATATATAAAAGATCTTGTACACAAAACCGGGATGGATCTGCAAATACTCCATGCAAACTTCATAATCAGATGCTACTTAATGAGGGCAAACCACTGCAGGATCCTACTTTGTACAGAAACTTTGTCGATTCCCTACAGTACCTAACATTCACACATCTAGATATAGCTTATGCTGTGAATTCAGTGTGTCAGTTCATGACATCACCAACAGATGTGCATTTGTGTGCTGTCAAAAGAATTATTAGATATCTTCAAGGGACTGCAGAGTGTAGAATCACTTATTCTTGTGATACAGATGTTCATTTAATAGCATTTTCGAATACCTTGGTAGTAATCCTATCTCTTGGCAATCTAAGAAGCAAACTTCTGTCTCAAGAAGTTCAACAGAAGCAGAGTACAAGGCATTGGCACACACTTCAGCAGATGTAGCTTGGATCAGATTGATATTGAAGGACTTGGGGTTTGCATTGTCTATTCCACCAACCATACATTATGATAACATGTATGCCATAGCACTCAGTGCTAATCCAGTGTATCATTCAAGGATCAAACACCTTGATACTAACTATCACTTTGTCAGGGAAAGAGTACATAAAGGTGATTTGATGATTGAATGTCCACCTATAGATGAACAGACATCTGATGTTCTTACTAAAAGGTTGCACAATCCTATGTTTACTCGTCATTGTTTCAATCTCAAACTAGGTTACCCTAGTTGAGATTGAGGGGGATGTTGAATCATGTTGACTGAGGAAATGCCACATTATATGCCATGTCATCAAGGAAACAGTTAATAATTAGTTAGAGTGGTTATGAGCAAGCTTACTGTGTAAGAAAGTTAAAGGAATTAGTTGTGTATAAAAAGGCTGTGAGTAGCTCATTGTGTACAAATTACATCGAAAATACAAAGCTTTCATTGTTTCTCTCTAAATTTCTCTGAATTTTTCTTGTTGTTCATTTTTCTTAGTTTTCTGGTATATCAATTCAACACTGTTAAGATTTCCAAACAACCTTTTTCTCCTCCTCCCCTTGATTCTTTTTTGGTCCTCATTATCTCTTGGCGACCTCATCAGCTTAATAGTTGCCCAAATTCTTCTCCTAATTTCCCTAATTACATGCATGTATTGCAAATTTAAGTATGAACGTCCACAAGCAATGATAAGAGATTACTAGAGCAGGATAGTTTCATAGGAAACTTTGGTTCAAAGTTCTAAGAGACCTTTCTAATATTATTATAGGCATATATAGTTTTCTTTAAACCACAGAAATCTCCAGAATTCAAATCAAATTATCTAAGTATCACTATACTCATTATTATTGCTTTTGATCAATTTAATTTTTAAGAAATCGAAGCAGCCTAAAATCAAGATATCTTAGAGAAAGACAACCAACATAGAGCAAAGCAATGCATGGAAAAGAAAGTAAAAATTGATACCCTAACCAAAATATACAAAATAACAAAGGGTTGTACATCCAGAAATAGCAAGAAATTAAAAGAAAAAATAACTTTAAACATATATGTGCATATAAGAATAAAAAGCTCAAAAAATAAGAAAGAAAATAAATAGTCACATGCACAACTTCAGTTCTTCTAGATTTTTGTTAAGCCTTCTCCTGCTTGACAATTCTGCTTCACTAGTTTTGTACTTGACCACGACGGTCACAAGTCCACATATCCCAATGAATAACCAGTCTCCAAAGTCCATTCAGCTGGAAAAGAGTTTTCGATATGGAGGTATATTCAGATAATTAGGGCTCGATGCACAATATATAAGGGTTCTTATGATTGTTATTCCTAGAGATAAACCCTCCCAGTTCTTTTTAAACCTAATTTTTTT
The DNA here is from genome assembly GCF_916048215.2 of Malus sylvestris. Classification (NCBI taxonomy): domain Eukaryota; kingdom Viridiplantae; phylum Streptophyta; class Magnoliopsida; order Rosales; family Rosaceae; genus Malus; species Malus sylvestris. Next base: position 17,564,408 of record NC_062272.1, read on the forward strand.
TAATAATTGGGATAAAACCTAGAGTTAAAATAGTTAGAGCTGACTTATTATTACAAATTCAATATATACTAAAACCCATTTTGCCTTGAAACATTGTTCATAAGCACAGTGTTGTTCTGGTTTTACCCTTTCTTAGTTTATGTTATTTCAAGTTCCTCCTGCCTTCTCTCTTCCCTTCTGCGAGCAACTCACCATGCCTCCCAACCATGACTACTGTAAAACGACCACTACACTCTTCTGAACCACTACCAACCCATCTTTCTCACTCTTCTTAGTCAAGCACTCGCCAATTTTGTCTTTGTTTTCGTGTAACCAATAGTTAGGGTTTCATACATATTTTCCAGCAACCTAATTCATGCCGATTGTCGACTAATTGGGCATCTCTGTTACCTGGAAACAACTTCTTTCACTCTCAGGAGATACATTAAGGTATTGCATGTTCAACATTAGTTCATTGTAAGATGAATTGAAGGAAACTGTATAATCTGCATATGAATGCCCTTAGGCATCCTTATGTTCGTGTTCATACCAACAGTAGTATTAGGAATCGCATGCTTATGATTTACCTTTTTTTTAGAATTCTTTGTTTAAATTTGCAGGGTTTAGGACAATTTTTATTTTAAAGTTATGGGTCTTTTGATATGCTTTTTTTAATCTGAATTATTTATTTAATTTCTGAGATCTTTTATCAAATCTCCAAATTGACTCATAATGATTAGGCTTGAAACAGATGTTGTAAATCAGTTTTGGTGGAGGAGTTGTTTCGCAACCTGAGGAATAACAGATGAATGTTTTCTAAATAAGGTCTTTTCGAAACTTTTCTATAAAATTTCACAATTTTTGAGTTTTAAGCCATTCAAATTGGTTTGTTAAGTAGGTTACCTATTGAGTTTTAAACCATTCAAATTCACATTTGCCTACATTAATCTATTAAGTAGGTTACTTATTGATTCTTTTTTTGGGATTTTGTGTACAAAGTGCTGTGTTGGAACCAGCAATGCAAGGGCGATATCTGATCGATTGCACTTGAACAAGGTTTGTTTCTCGAATCACGTTCAATATGATTTTTGTAATTTCCCTTGATTAGAGAACAAAAATTAATAAATCACAAGAAATGGAGCAATTGGAAACATGGATGCAAGTGATAAGCCAGAGTCTTTGTTTTAAATAACTATACTACTTTTGTATTGTATGCATGCGTAACTTATCACAAACAATCAGATTTATGGTTTCTTTTAGGTCTCTATGCCTTGGAACACAACTATCAACATTCGAATTTGATCCTATTGCTTTTTCTCTATCTTTTGTTTATTGTTTTTTTTTTTTTTTTGGATAGGATTACGTGATTATTTATTAAGAAATCAAAGGATATGATTTGAGTTTTAAGTCTATAGAATTACTCTTTTAAGAGGTTTTGTGCATAGTTTTTTGCAGCAAATTCAGAAATTTCTGAATATAGACTTCTCTCTCTGGTCTGTTGCCTCTAAAACTTAAATATCGATGTTCTAACTTCGTATGTATTGGTTGTAGATTATCTTCATATAGCACTTTGTTTAAAGCATTTTGTTTGGGTTAAGGATTATATCATTGACCTCAGAATATTCTTCATATGCTCAGAAATATGCATTGCATGCTACAACGAATAAATAATGAGGCGTGTAGTGGAGTTTCGTCAAGGAAATTGAAAGGTAGTATTAGGCATCCTCAAGGTTCTAAAAAATGCTAGGCGCTAGTCGGGCGGCGGGTTAGCGCCTAGGCGGTTAGGCGGCCAAGGCAGATTTAGGTAATTTTTTTGTATATCCTGTGAATAAGTGCATATGGACACTTACAAAACAAGTAGAAAATGTACAAAAGAAATATTTCTTTCAACAAATGAAGTAATTCATATTTCATAATCATATGGTATACTTGAGGACAAGGCAGTGCTTGCAACCACTGAAATATGATTTCCAATCTTATGTCCAATGAGCATTCTCACTGCTTGTAAGTATGGGAAGACTACAAATGTTGTAATAATACTCCACCATGTTGACAACGCAGTTAGAACAAAGCTGAGCAACCTGGAAACAAATTACAATGCAAGCAAAACAAACCTCACTTGATAGGTTCAAGCCGTTTACATTTGAATCAAACACTAATTCATTCAAATATGTCCGCCATTACTTCTTTTTTACTAGAACTATGGAAACATTCAAGTCCAACATTACTATGAGTCTATGACACATATACATCTCACATAATCTACTATCGATGAGTCAAATGTACAAATGCTACACCAACATTTCACAGAATTAACATCAATGAGTACGAGTGCTGGACATACATTTCATAGGATAGAATTAACAACAATGAGTCAAATGTTCGAATGCTACACATGTAGACACTAACAGAAAAGAAAATCGAGCTACGAAAGTTACTAGGCATCAAACTCTTCTTCACCATATCCCTCCAAGACTCTCTCCGTGTCAGACTCGAACTCAATTTCTTCATCATCTCATTTTTCTTCTTCCGTGTCCTCATCCGATGTAAAATCTTCTTCATGAAGTTCTCTTACTTCAACATTTTAAGAACTCCCCCTAGGCTCTAGGGAACTACTTACCTCCGAAGTCTTTCCAATTCCCGAGCCAAGCTCAAGTTCTTCATCACCACCCTCCACAATCCATCCTTGAGCCATACTAGCTTCACTTGCAAGTAGTATGTCCACTTTCTTCTCCTTCTCTCTTTTCTTCTTGTTCATAATCCTTGCATTAAATTGGACATAGACTAAATTATTAGGTATCTAGTCTATTCCTTTTCTTTATATGTATACCTTCAAAAGAACTCCAATTTCTTTCACAACCGGATGAACTTGTAGTCAGTGAGAGTATCTTTATAGCCATCCTTTGCAAATTAGGCACACCATTTCCATAATTATACCACCATGCAACTAATGAAGAAAAAAAAGCACACAATTAGTAATGAAAAATAAGTAGTAAACTCAAATTTAATAAATAAAATATAAGCATATGTGAATATTCATACCCGGATTATAGTTTTCATCATTCTCAACGCATCCAAGTTTGACCAAATGTCTTCCAAATCCACCTTCTTTTACTCTATACTTGTGCATCTCAACATTTATCACTTGGTTTTGAACCTCATAGTTATCAGGGAAGAACTTCTCAACACAAGTAAAAATCCCCTCCATGACAATTGGATCATGTTGTATGCTTTGATATTTGAAGAAATAATAAGGGTTGAAGAGGTAGTCCGCCAAATGCAATGGGCTATCAAGCCGCTCACGAGCTTTTTCATCAATAATTTGAAGAATTGGTTGATAGTTGGCCTCATTGTTCTTGAATGTCTCTTTAATCTCCATCTTTGATTTTTGTAGCTCTCCATACAAAAACCCCATTGATGGCTTCTTATCCCCATCCACAATTCGAAGTAGCTTGAATAAAGGTTTAAATACTTTCAAACAAAGTAAGACCCCACTCCAAAAATGTGAACTCAATATAGTAGCATATGCCGCTTTCCCTTTTGTAGTCTTGACATGTTTGCATTGTTCGCATTCTTCACTAGCAACCACAACCTTCAAGTATTTTTTCTTATCCATCAAGCTTTGCAATGTGAGGAAAGAAGTTGCAAATCTAGTGACTCCGAGCCTTATTATGTCTTTTTTCTTGGTATGCTTCCTCATCAATGCCAAAGTTTTATGATGTGCATAAATGAAGATGGTGAAAGCCTTTGTCTTGTCAATAACTCCTTTGAACCTAGGGAGATTACCAATCCCTTGAAGCATGAGATTCAAAGTATGAGTGGCACATGATGTCCAAAACATATTTGGCCTTTTTTTCTTCATCATGTTTGCCGCCGCCATATTGTTAGAAGTATTATCGGTTACCACTTGAATCACATTTTTAGGCCCAATTTCTTCAACACACTTGTCAACCTATTCAAATATATATTCCCCGATGTGTGCTTCACTAGAGCATTCCTTAGAAGAAAGAAATATGGTGCCTTCCTTGCAATTGACACATAAATTCATTATGCTTCTTCTTTTTCGGTCACTCCAAGCATCGGTCATGATTGAGCAACCATTTAAAGCCCATTCTTCTTCATGTTTCTTGAGTGACTTTTTTACTCTTTCTACCTCTTCTTTCAATAATGGCTCTCTTAATTCATATTGGCTTGGAGGTAGGTAACCTGGGCCAAATTGACCAACCGCTTCCATCACACGCTTGAAGCTACCATTATCAATAGCTTGGAAAGGAATACTGACTTCATACACCCATCAAGCCACATATTGATCCACTTAATATGCTCTTTCCTTCCAAATTGCATCATGGATGTTTTGTTGCCGAGTCTTCTTACTTCCCTCATTTGAAGAATCAAGATTGATAGAGGATGCAAACCTATCCATAGGTCCAAGAGTGTGAGGCTTTTTCCTTGACCCAATCACTTCAATGTCTTCTTCTTCTTGAATTTGTTGAAGTTACACCTCTTCCATCACTTCCACAATGTGCTTATCCCTTTGTTTCTTCTTATTTTTTGTTTCTTCTAATGCGGCTCTACATTTGGTTTTATCTTCACCCGAAGACTTTGTGCATGCCGCTACATTTCCCCTTATGTTGGCTACATGTTGTTTTAATCTATGTACTCCACCACTAATGATTTTGTTACACAACTTACATTTCACCTTATCTGAGTTTGTAGGATTTGCCAAGATCCCATATTCCCATCCTACATCTTCCGAGCTACACTTCGACACATTTTCAGATTGGGAGGAGGACGACATTGCAGTAGATGCTCCAGAAGATGAAGTACCAGTCATCACAGAAGAAACAATCCTAAAATTCATATAAAATAAACATTACAAACTTTTAGGTCTTAATCTCCCACAAAAAACTATCACAGTATTTTAACTTATAAGCCAACACAGATTGTTTTGTTTTTCTATTTTGTCAAAGCACGATGTTTTAAAGTGAGTAAAATGAATCATGCAATGTCAAGATCAATATCTACTGCAATGGCTCAGAACAATGCATCAAAGTGAATAAAATGGCTTAGAACCCCTGCATCAAAGCCAGCAACAAGAGCAGATAATGATATTGCAATGGGAATCCGACAAAGAATGGTGAATAAGCTGAATGAATCTTCCAAACATACACTTTAGAGAACAATGCACACATGATAGTCTAGAAAAATGCAAAGATAAACTCAAGTGAAGTAAATATTGGGGTAAATATTTGGATAAACCAAATAGCTAACCTAGCCATATCCCGTGATATAGTGAATAAATTCAAGGTTTTGGTTAGAAGGTCCTACTTTGAAAGGAATAATTTTACTGCAACGAAATGAATAAAAAGTGCAAGCAAGACACCAATTCCAAGACATTTGCTCTATCATTAAAACACAACAGCTTATGATAACTAAAATTGTCTATTTAGTGGGGCTTAAGGATTCAGAATTTGTTGTTTTATGTGCTTAGGATCTTAAAAGAAGTATTGTTCGTAGATTAGCGATAGTTTCAAAGATTAGGACTAAAAACAAGTTAATGATCTGGAAGACAAAGGGTTTGCTGCAAATTTCAATTAGCAGCATGCTTTTTGAATTTGGGGGGCTAAAAGTTAGAGAAACCAGAAAGAAAAAACAGGTCAAAGATTAGGGCTTTTGAATCAAATATGAAAAGAAAGAGAGTACAGAAGTTCTAGAAAGAGAGAACTGAGTTAAGAACTTCCAAAAAATCACTGAGCTAAAGAGTAAAGGAAGAATGAAGAGGCAAAGAGTGGAAGGAAGAAAACCAAAAACCCATACAAGGAAAATGTATACTAGTATGGTCATGATCAAATGCAAAATCCCCTTAATCATTCACTTTGAAGTTCTGAACAGTTGTGGCCATAAAAAACATAGACGAAAAATAAGAACAAAATCATTGAATAAACAGAAACTACGAAATTGCCTAACATTGCACCAAATCCTTGTGAAAACAAATGTGTCAAAACTTATAAACTTACAAAGGCATTACCTGATCATAGTCCTTGTTAAGTACTTCCCAAATTAATCTTTTAAACTGTGCCGCCTCCTTACTGTTAAGGTATATAGCAACCTAAAAAACAGAAGCATGAGTTCTTCCATTTCGAAATTCACAAATGAAAAATAGAAGCAACAATCACATACGAATCCAAATCACTATACGGACTACCGAGTGGGCTATGATGGAAGTGTTCTCTGCTGGGCAGGTGGGTGTAACTTTCAGGATCTTTGCTTTTATCATTCATTAAATTTCCCCCCCTTAATTATTAGACATGGAAAATGAGGTTGACTATCATGAACCAAGAACAGAACTTTTCACAATAACTATGAAATAAAAGTCCAACAACGTAGCATGCAAGATTAATTCTAATTATCATCAAATATTTTGGGCACCAACCTTAAATTTATCAGCGTATAGAGAATGGGCAGACACCATTCGACGAAAATAATTCAGAAAATTGAAAAATAAAAAGAATAAGAAAGCAATGCCCGCATTATCTACATCCCTCGAAGTCGTTAATATCTGATAGGCTTTCTAAGACGTCGCAGGTGAGTGCAGTGCAGTTGAGGAAGAAGAGACGAAGTGGACGAACGACGAAGTGGCTGTTGACGAGAGTCCTTGGTTTATGAAATTAGGGTAGCTGCAGGGCACGGGAAGAAACTTAGAATCTGAATTAGAAGTTAGAATAGAATAAACTTACAAAAAAAAAAAAAATTCGCCTAGCTTCGCCCAACACCACCTAACCCGTCTAGGCGACCGCCTAGATCCTGGCCGATTTGCAAGAAAACACCTCGGATGGTGCCCGCCCAGCGCCTAGGTGGTCGCCTAGGCCGTTTTTAAGTAAACTGGGCATCCTTATGTACATGTTGATACCAACAGTAGTGTTAGGAATGGCATGTTTATGATTTCATATTTATGAAATTAATTTACTCATGTCTTTATCAGATTGATTTACCTTTTTTTAAGAATTCTTCTTTTAAATTTGCAGGGTTTAGGACAATTTTTCTTGGGTTAAACTTTGTTTACTACCCTCATGTTTCGTGGTTTTCAACATTTAGTACATCAAGTTTTTTTCATCCTAGAGTCATACCTAAAGTGTTAATTTTGGGACAATCTCATACATCCGTTAGTCAAACTGTTAGTTCTCCCATTAAGTGATGACGTGGCGCCCAGGTGGACAATGACTGGGCACCATGTGTCATTAAAAAATATTAAAAAAATTAATTAAATAAAAGTAAAAAAAAAAAGCAAAAAAGAAAAAAAAATCATCAAGAAGAAGAAGAAGAAGAAGAAGAAGAAGAAGAAGAAGAAGAAGAAGAAAAACGAATATGCATCCTAGAAGAAGAAGAAAGAAGGAAGAAGGAGAAGAAGAAGAAAAAGAAGAAACCCAGAAGAAGAAGAAAAAGGAAAAAAAAAACACCGAATATGCAACCCAGAAGAAGAAGAAAAAAAAAACCGAATCTATAACCCAGAAGAAAAAAAAAATGAATATGCAACCCAGAAAAAGAAGAAAAAGGAAAAAGAAGGAAAAAAAAAGAGAGCAGCCCAAACCCAATTCGTACCACGACCCACCTGCCTTCCCCCCCGCCCTGCGACCGCGAACGCGTACCCAGAAGCTTCTTCTTCTTCTTCTTCTTCTTCTTCTTCTTCTTCTTCTTCTTCTTCTTCTTCTTCTTCTTCTTCTTCTTCTACTTCTGCTCCTCCTCCTCCTCCTCCTCCTCCTCCTCCTCCTCCTTCGTCCTTCTTTTTCTTCTTCTTCTGGGTTGGGGAGGGAGGGATGGTTCTTCTTCTTCTGGGCTGGGGAGGGAGGGATGGTTTTTTTTTTGTTTTTTTGAACTTTTAATTAATTAATTATTTTAATATTTTTTAATGACACATGGTGCCCAGTCATTGTCTACCTGGGCGCCACATCATTACTTAACGAGAGAACTAACAGTTTGAAGAAGAAGAAGAAGAAGAAGAAGAAAAACGAATATGCATCCTAGAAGAAGAAGAAAGAAGGAAGAAGGAGAAGAAGAAGAAAAAGAAGAAACCCAGAAGAAGAAGAAAAAGGAAAAAAAAAAACACCGAATATGCAACCCAGAAGAAGAAGAAAAAAAAAACCGAATCTATAACCCAGAAGAAAAAAAAAATGAATATGCAACCCAGAAAAAGAAGAAAAAGGAAAAAGAAGGAAAAAAAAAGAGAGCAGCCCAAACCCAATTCGTGCCACGACCCACCTGCCTTCCCCCCCGCCCTGCGACCGCGAACGCGTACCCAGAAGCTTCTTCTTCTTCTTCTTCTTCTTCTTCTTCTTCTTCTTCTTCTTCTTCTTCTTCTTCTTCTGCTCCTCCTCCTCCTCCTCCTCCTCCTCCTCCTCCTCCTCCTTCGTCCTTCTTTTTCTTCTTCTTCTGGGTTGGGGAGGGAGGGATGGTTCTTCTTCTTCTGGGCTGGGGAGGGAGGGATGGTTTTTTTTTTGTTTTTTTGAACTTTTAATTAATTAATTATTTTAATATTTTTTAATGACACATGGTGCCCAGTCATTGTCTACCTGGGCGCCACATCATTACTTAACGAGAGAACTAACAGTTTGAAGAAGAAGAAGAAGAAGAAGAAGAAGAAGAAGAAGAAGAAGAAGAAAAACGAATATGCATCCTAGAAGAAGAAGAAAGAAGGAAGAAGGAGAAGAAGAAGAAAAAGAAGAAACCCAGAAGAAGAAGAAACAGGAAAAAAAAAACACCGAATATGCAACCCAGAAGAAGAAGAAAAAAAAAACCGAATCTATAACCCAGAAGAAAAAAAAATGAATATGCAACCCAGAAAAAGAAGAAAAAGGAAAAAGAAGGAAAAAAAAAGAGAGCAGCCCAAACCCAATTCGTGCCACGACCCACCTGCCTTCCCCCCCGCCCTGCGACCGCGAACGCGTACCCAAAAGCTTCTTCTTCTTCTTCTTCTTCTTCTTCTTAACGCGTACCCAAAAGCTTCTTCTTCTTCTTCTTCTTCTTCTTCTTCTTCTTCTTCTTCTTCTTCTTCTTCTTCTTCTTCTTCTTCTTCTTCTTCTTCTTCTTCTTCTTCTTCTCCTCCTCCTCCTCCTCCTCCTCCTCCTCCTCCTCCTCCTCCTCCTCCTTCGTCCTTCTTTTTCTTCTTCTTCTGGGTTGGGGAGGGAGGGATGGTTCTTCTTCTTCTGGGCTGGGGCTTCTTCTTCTTCTTCTTCTTCTTCTTCTTCTTCTTCTTCTTCTTCTTCTTCTTCTTCTTCTTCTTCTTCTTCTTCTTCTTCTTCTTCTCCTCCTCCTCCTCCTCCTCCTCCTCCTCCTCCTCCTCCTCCTCCTCCTCCTCCTCCTCCTCCTCCTCCTCCTCCTCCTCCTCCTCCTCCTCCTTCGTCCTTCTTTTTCTTCTTCTTCTGGGTTGGGGAGGGAGGGATGGTTCTTCTTCTTCTGGGCTGGGGAGGGAGGGATGGTTTTTTTTTTTTTTTTTTTGAACTTTTAATTAATTAATTATTTTAATATTTTTTAATGACACATGGTGCCCAGTCATTGTCTACCTGGGCGCCACATCATTACTTAACGAGAGAACTAACAGTTTGACTAACGGATGTATGAGACTGTCTCAAAATTAACAATTTAGTTATGATTCTGGGATGAAAAAAAATTGATATACTAAATGTTGAAAACCATGAAACATGAGAGTAGTAAACAGAGTTTAATCCATTTTTCTTTTAAAGTTATGGGTTCTTTTTAATTAATAATCTGACAGTTGTGTGAGTTAGTATTTGCATGCAGCTTTTATCAACTTATCACAAACAATCAGATTTATGGTTTCTTTTGGGTCTTTATGCCTTGGAACACAACCATCAACATTCGAATTTGATCCTATTGCTTTTTCTCTATCTTTTGTTTGTTGTTTTTTTTTATTTTTTATTATTGGATGGGATTACGTGATTATTTATTAAGAAATCAAGGGCTATGATTTGAGTTTTAAGTCTATAGAATTACTCTTTTAAGAGGCTTTGTGCATAGTTTTATGCAGCAAATTCAGAAATTTCTGAATATAAACTTCTCTCTCGGGTCTGTCGCCTCTAAAACTTAAGTATCGATGTTCTAACTTCATACGTATTAGTTGTACATTATCTTTGTTCCTGTCTATTTACTGCTGGAAATTCTTTTCTGGTAGTGATTTGGTACTGTCCACTACACAGTAGCACAACACTAATTGTCACACTTCACGTTCTTATCTTGCTTTTCATGTATAAGCATAATAAATACAACACCACAATCTGCAGAACATTACATATGAATCCTACTACTGTAGAATATTACATATGAATTATACGACCTCTGTGTGTCTGCATATGAATGCCCTTAGGCATCCTTATGTTCGTGTTCATACCAACAGTAGTATTAGGAATCGCATGCTTATGATTTCATATTTATGAAATTAATTTATTCATGTCTTTATCAGATCGATTTACCTTTTTTTTAGAATTCTTCGTTTAAATTTGTAGGGTTACCATTTTTCTTTCAAAGTTATGGGTTCTTTTGATATGATTTTTTTTATCTGAATTATTCATTTAATTTTTGAGATCTTTTATCAAATCTCCAAATTGACTCATAATGATTAGGCTTGAAGCAGATGCTGTAAATTAGTTTTGGTGGATGAGTTGTTCCGCATCCTGAGGAAGAACAGAGCAATGTTTTTGAAAATAGGTATGACTGAAACTTTTCTATAAAATTTTGCAATTTTTTAGTTTAAGCCATTCAAATTTGTTTGTTAAGTAGGTTACCTATTGAGTTTTACGCCATTCAAATTCACGTCTGCCTACATTAATCTATTAAGTAGGTTACCTATTGATTTTTTCTTTTTTGAGATTTTATGTACAGAGTGCTGTGTTGGAACCAGCAATGCAAGGGCATCGGTTGCACTTGAACAAGGTTTGTTTCTCAACTTATTTATGTGCTTCGATAGGGGTTTTCAATATGATTTTGTAATTTCCCTTGATTAGAGAAGAAAACTTAATAAATCACAAGAAATGGAGCAATTGGAAACATGGTTGCAAGTGATAAGCCAGAGTATTTGTTTTAAATAACTATACTACTTTATGTGATGACTGTTGATATGCAATTTAGATTCATTCAATTTTTAAGTGATCGAGTTCTATTTTTAATTTTTTTTGTTTTTTTTTTCGAGTTCATCGTTGTCGCACAAGACAGAGGAGACACCATTAACGTAAGGAGTTACGCATATGGGTGTCTTTAGTGGAACAAATCTTACATTTTGAGCTTTGTACAATTTTAAGCGTTAAAGTCTCCCTAGGATAGGACCATAGCTTTTGAAGAACAATCCATGAGGATGACATACTAACATCCTCAATTTTTGGCATGTAATATATGAATGTATATAGTATTCTCTGGCTATGGCATATTACCATCCCAATTTTTGTCATGTAATATAAGAATGTAAATAGTACTCTCTAACTGTGCCATATCAGCATCCTCAATTTTCTCATGTAATATATGTATATAACCCTAATCTTTGGCATATATTTTCTTACGTATATATGCCCTACTTTTTACACGTTTAAGATAGTTTTCAAACCTGCGGCATCGCGCGGGCTTCACTGCTTGTTATCTTTACTATTTGTTGATCAAAGAGATCGGGTATTTTTGTTTTACCGAGAAACGTGATGGAGTTATACTATTATGTCTTCTCCCGTACAAGCTTTACAAATCCAATTCAAAACAATATAATTTGAGTGAAATAGTAACAACACTATATGATAGGGTTTTGAGTACACCAAAAATCTCTCAAAAAAATTGGTATCTCAATCATATTTCAACAAATTTCGTTATTTAATTGTGGTTGGTCTCATTATAGTGGTGTGGCTGTTTTGGGATGTACCATTGTAACTTGTAAGTCCTCGTCAGGAGTCTATTCCATTGTAAATTTCCACTTACATGTTGAGAAAAATATTACTAATTAACATTCTTTGACTTAAAATTTAATGGTATTCATTTTTTTATCAAAGTCTATTGACTTGGTACACCTCATTATTTCCATCAATATGTATTTTCATATGTTTGATATTAATTACTTGACATGTTATGGGATTTAAAATCTCATGTTATGTGGAATATAAATTAAAAATGATTACAATAAAAAGAAAATACTCAAAAATTTTGATTGAATAAATAGATAAAAATAGGTAACAATATAACTTTGAAATAATAAATGTCAAAATAATGTACTCATAGTGTTCAAAAAAATTTGAAAAAGGGTACATTTTATTATAAAACATGTATACATTATAAATAAAAAATAAATAGATTTTACATTAAAATATGGGTATATTTTACATAAAAAGGGGGTACATTTTACATATACAAGGTGGTACATTTATAAATAAAAATAGGTACATTATAAATAAATTATGAGTATAAATAAAATTTAAAATTATGGGCTCAAAATGATATTAATATATGGGTACAAATTAAAACTAAAAAAAAAATTGTTACAAATTTAATAAAAAGGTTGCAAATTAAAAATGTTACAAACTAAAAATAGAAAATATATGATACAAAGTTTAACCATAAATATAAATATACCAAATGTAATGTTTCTAACACTAAATTAATATATTTTAGAAAGAAAATTTAAATATGTTGATATGTAAACAATTTATATCTGAAATAATAATTTTCATTAAAATCTAAAAACCATGAAAAAAAAATTTAAAAAAAATAAAATTTTAATCAACTCAATAAAAAATGAAAATCTAATTTCTCCTATAAATTATGTATTCTCTGCAACAATTCTCCCAACACCAAAAACTAGAATTACCGCAACTAGCTAGCAACCCATTTGAAGTTTCCAACAGGTTTCACATCAGACACGCATCTCACTGCATCTTTATCACCTGCCACACATATTCAAAATTCGGAGGCAGATTCTCTGGCCTCCTACTTTCCGTGCATTCCTATTTTGTGTGGTCACGGTTAAATCACGTCAATATTTTATATTATTTTTTATAAAGATAATAAGACAAAAATAAATAGTAATATAAAATGTTGACGTGGTTTAACCGTGGCCATACAAATAGAAAGGCATAGGAGGGCACGGGAAGTGGGAGGGCAGAGAATCTGCCTCCTCAAAATACAACTTTTAAACGGAAAAGTGTAACACATTTGGATAAACATGTAGTCTTTTAACTCTTGCAAATTGAGAGAGGATTCTTGCCAGATTTTCTTTGTGAAGATTCTAGAGATCCTCTAATTATATTTGTTCATCGTATATATGCGGTCAGTTTTCGTTTGGTACTGTTTATATTTAATTTTAAATAAAAAAATTTACAATAATTTCCGACCGCATGATATACGATAAAATGATATGATTTGAGAATCTTCAAACTCCTCACAAAGAAGATCCGACAAGGATCCTCACTCTTGCAAATCACTTCATGTGTGTAATTATCTCATGATATAAACCAATAACAGGCAAACCGAACCCGACCGACATATAACAGACACCAGGCCCTAACACTTAACTAGTATAGTATTTTCGTGTTACTCAATCAATTCCAATGGGGATTTTCTCGAAAAAGAATGAACTTCAAGGAAAGGAGAAGGAAACATTTCAATGATTGCGTAAGGGAGGGGATTTCCATTTTTTTTAGGAAGCATATCGGCTCCTATATTGCTATACGTATAGAATTAAAATCAGTAACTAGAGCGATCGACGAAAAGGTGGAAGAGATTAGGCTAACATGGAGGTAGGTAGTTACCTTATGACTAGTTTGTTTCATGATTTTTCTGTCAGGTTTCATCTTATTATGCTACATCTCAAATTCTTTAAGTTGGTTACTACAATTGTCGCCTTCTTTTTTGTCTGATTAATTCAAAAGTAGTTTGGCTGGTTTTCCCTATCTTAATTGTGAATTTTGTTTTATCAATGGAGTGAAGAGATTCGAACTTAGAACCACATATGAATTCTCCACAATATCGATCCCTAATGATTTACGATGAGGTTAATTCATCATATGATTTTATTTGTGAGGATCTTATTGTACTACATCTAGTTCATCTTTAGTTTGCCTTGTCCACAGTGGCGAAGCTAGGAATTATTCGCAGGAGGGGCGAAATTTGAAGAGGAATAAAAGGCTCCAAAAGAATTTAGACAATCATTCAAGGTCTCAGGGTTTGCAAGAAGGTTAGCTGATATTTCATCAACTGAGTAAGCACATTTTATTGAGAAGATTTGGACTATTCGACATATTCAAAAGAGGATTTGGAGTACTTGAAATTTCAAATGAGGATTTGTGCATTAACCGTCTTATTTGAAGGAGGATATAAGTATCGTTTCTTATAATATTGTTCCATTACATAAATGTATAATGAGAAAGGTCTTAAAAGACGTTAGGCTTTAGTCAGGCGGCGGCTTTGAGCCTAATGCCTAGCGCCTAAGCAGAACCTTGATTTATTATATTCATATAAATAAATCCCTATTTATTATAATAATAATATTATTATTAATATATAAAAATATTCAAAATTCTCCTTAGTACTCTGGTAAATCTAATAGTATGAGATAAAAATTCAAGTGATTAAGAGTTCGTAATGCATTACGAAATATTTTTGCGAATCTATGAATTTATTTTATATTGTATATGTGTGACTTGAAACTCATATAAAAAAAAGGATATAGTGATTATATTTATATGATAGTGTGTACCATAAAAAATAAAAAAGAAATATAATTACAAAATTCAATAATATAATCGTTCTTTCTTTCTATTTTGTCGATTAGTATATCATTTTCTTTCAATTAGAGTGCTATCAGTTCTCCTGCCACGTGTAAAATGTAAACAAAATTCAAAGCACTCAAACAGTGTCGTGTAATTAAGTTATAATAAAATAGGGTTTTAACTTTTTCGTATTCTTATTTTCGATGGTGGGTATGCAAACCCTACAATCTGCTACTGCACCAAGCTTTGCAACTGCAACCATGGCTGTCTTATTAAAGTCGAGATTCGCATCAAATTGGATGTTAAAAAAAAAAAAAAAAAACCAAAACAACAACAACTGCTGCGCAGCAGCAGAACTAGATCACCGGAGAACAGGGAGGGGCTGAAGCTTGAACCAGTCGGGTTTTCCAGTGAGGGGAGGGGCTGAACCAAGGCTCCAGTAGTGTTTTCTGGCGAGGGGAGTGGCGGCAGCCACTCCTCGCCCTCACATGGCTTCGCCACTGCTTGTCCAATTGGGAATTATTATCTAATAAATTAAAAGTGATTTTCTTCGCTTGAAATATGTATTGGTCCTCACAAACTGTTTGTGTGTGTGTGTGTGTGTGTGTATATATATATAAGTGCTAATTATTGGCACTTAAAAAATGCAATTGTGTTGGACAACTCACTCAAATTTTTTCTTTCCTTGTGGTCTTATAAATTTGGAGTGCATATTAACAAGTTGTGTTTTTTTTTTTTTTTTTTTTTTTTTTTTTTGTCAAATGAAAACTTCATTAACGACCCGAAAAGGGGCAGCAAGTACAAATAAAGGCTATGATAGCCCAAAGCCCAAAGGCAAAATCCAAAAAAAAAAAAAAAGTGCAGTTGATACAAACTAGGCAGTAGCGAAATATGACCTAGACAATCAGACAAATACTACTAAACACCATTCAGGTAAAACAAAAGAGAGAGAGGCTAATAGTGATACCATTATCAGACCTCAATCAAAAGATGGCGAAGAACATGCAAGCCCATCCCGAGATAGCACCATAACCAGTGAGGGAGGAGGCAAAGTTTCCCATGAGAGATTGTCACCCTCAAATCGGTTAAAGATGCAGCCACATAAGCTGCTTGGTTGGCCGTTCTTGGAATCCAGTTCCACTGAACAAAAGCAAAGGAAGCTGCTGCCATACGAATTCTGTGATAACCCGTCCCAAATTTTATATTTTTATTAATTTTAAAAGCGTGACTTTACGAAAATGCCCTTAGAGGCGGGGGTATTGACTTTTGTGGACTAACATATAGTGAGACGTACAAAATATTTCTATAGTGTATTCATGAAGTTCTCAATAAAATTTTTGTGTATATATATATCGTTATTTTATATATTCGCATAAAAAGATATTATTATTATTATTATTATTATTAGGAGGATGTGGAGATTAGAGGGGAAAAAAGAAAGGAGAGAACCGGCAGGGGACGAGGAAGGGCAAAACTGCCCAACTGGTGAGAGAGAGATTAGCTGAATTAGGAGAGGAGAGAGGAATGGCTGGCCAATCAGAAAGCAATAAATGAGGGAAAGGAGGGAAAGGAGAAGGGGGAGAAACGGGTTCTCCAACCCGTGTGACCCGTGCATCCATATCTCCATATTTCGGATGGTTTTCCACAGAATTTCTCACAAATTGGATCAAGGCACCACTCCTAATCATCACCTAGTCCTTTCCTCTTCCATTTTCACCCAAATTTGGAAGGGATTTGATTGTAATTTGGTGAAAAACACCCGTGGGTGCCGCAGGGAACCATGTGTTAAATCCATCAATTGTGAAACCATTTCCTTCAATTACCACCACTACAACACTCCCTTAGAACCCAGGAACGAAGCCCAAGCAGTGGTGAAGACGTTGGAACACCGAGGATGTCGAATTGAAGAACACCCATTCTAGGGTTTCGGGCGGATTTGAGTGAAATTGGAGCTCTTCACGGTCAAATTGACCTTGGTCACAGGTATGAAAGTTGCTCCACTCACCGAGATCTTTATTTTTATAAAATTTGGTAATTTTTAGAAATAATTGAATTTTTCAGCGAGTTGGGACGACTGACCGCCATGCACGGCGGCGTGTGGCCAGTGGGCCGCCAATGCTATTTTTAGGCTATGTTAAATGTCTTGAATTTAGTTTTGATATTTGTATATCGTAGGTTGATCGTTTTGGACCTAAACTCATTAGGATATGCTACTTGGTAAATATATGAATCGATGATCCGACCGTTGGATCGTCACCAAACTTTAATATGTTATAGTACGTAGTATTTGAGGACTATAGAAACTTACGGATTGGGAATCTGATATACAAATCTTCCCGAATTGGATTCGTAAGTTCATAAAATAAAAGGTTAACCGCCATTTAGTTTTGGCAATTGGCGGAAATCCGACCGTTGGATCGTAATGGAACTTTAGGATGTTGCTCTAGAAGTATAATGTGAATCTTTAGAAGCAATGGATCGGAAATCCGTTACGCAGATCTTCCGAATTGAATTACATAGAGACGCGTTTTATGTAAATTGTGTATTTTATCGGTATACCTTTTATTTTGTCCTTATTGTTAAAACTCAAAAATTTCAAACTCTTTTCATTAGTTTTCTTTTGATTTTAACAATTATTGTTTCTTTCAAAAGTTCGATTTCATAATTAATTATTATTATTTATGAAAGTTGGATTTGATTATAATTATTCATACAAACCGCGTGAGAAGAATGATGATAATAATGAATCTAGAGGCAGCCTGGTGAACTGGCCAGGCCATATTTTTAACTAGAAGTCTCAGCAAAGAGTGTAGTAATCAGCCCCCGCTGCGGTCTACTGGTATCCTCTGTCCCAAGTTCTGCCAACATCTGGAATAATATTATTGCAGAGAAGATTCTCATATATTTAGTTTCGCGGGAGGCGGGACCATTTTAATAAACTACATCAGTTCGAGCACTCTGACCTTAGCTAATATTAGTTAATTACCTAATGCAGCATTAGTTAATTTAATACAAATATCTGCTTAATTTGCAAAAGTATCAAAACGGATCGACTGGGATTTGACCTTTTTCTGAGTTTTTTTTTTTTAACAAACAATATTATCTACATTTTTATTCTGTCAAAAAAATGAACGGAATGACGGAAAAAGAGCTAAATATTGAACTGTATGGGGCCCTAGCTTAAGGCCATTACACGTGTATGTCACATAATCTTATTTTGAAAATGATTTCTACCCATTTTTCTATTTATTTTTTAATTAATATTGATCCGTCTTTTGTTTAACTAAATATATTGAAGAGCTACAATTAAGAGAGGTATGCACAGAGTGAAAAGGAATTGTCGAAATCACTTTCCTGCCAACCTTATATTAACAAACAACTGAGTATTGCCAACCGAAAATGATATATAATCTTTAATTATGTTGTGGTCAATTTATCTGACAAGGAGAGAGAGAGGGATGCGGGAGAGAGAGAGTGGAGAAAATATGAGATGTTATGAGGGTGTATGAGTTGTGTTTCGCCCTACACAATGCTTTTGTTTATGGTAGTAAAGAGGAGAAGAATCTTTGTCCATCAAGGAAATAGAATCCTACTAGAGAAAGAATAACTAGCAACCAAATTTATTTAGGATTTACACAATCACACTTTAATATATTATATTCATAATATACTTCCCCTTGAATGTGTAAATACTCAAGCAGATTCATCATCTAGTAGAGTTGAGAAAGTCAACTCGTCGTCACTGATTCTAGGAACACGCTAGTCTCAAACAAAAGGAACTTGCATATGGACCTAAGTCTCACAAAAACCTAATGACTATGGTAAAACCCAAGGCCGGACAAAAACTCAAAGTCTAAGGAAAAGTTTGTGAGAAAGTACAAAGTCAAATTAAACATCTACGGGACGTACATCAGAGATATGACCAACTCAGGATGGGCGTCTCATCAAAGCCTCGTCAGGTAGCAAAAGCTCAAAGAGAAAAATGCTCCTCATCGTAGGAAAAAAAATACATTAAAATCAAATGAGTATACTTCGGGATACTTCCCCTGAATTTGATATAATTACAAAGAGAACTAAAGAGTTAAAATGTTTCTTGGTGTATGAAGTTCGAAACCTAATTTACTATAATTTTATTTTTAAATTTGTCATACAAAATAAAAGGTCCAACTTGAACCCGAATCAGCCTATCCAAGTATATTAGGGAGGTCAATTTTTGCATTTCCAATAACAATTAAGTGTTCCCCCAAGGATTATCTACATTTTCAATTTAAAAGAGTTAGCAAATAACCTTGAATTTTTTAAAATTCTTGCCTTTTCAGTTTCCAATAACAATTAGGTGTTCCACCAAGGATTATCTACATTATCAATTGAAAAGAGTTAGCAAATAACCTTATGTAACTGTTTGGGCCCAAAAATATTGGTTTGGGTCGAGTTTAGAATTGTTCTTGGCCCAGTATTGATCGGGCCGAGTTTAGAATTGTTCTTGGCCCAGAGGCCGTGTTTAGGTGTCATCAGGGGTTATCCAGCTCATGGGCTGCGCAGTCGAAACTGGCCATATCTCGTCGGGAACCTGTGGGATATGGGTGAGTCCTATTACAAGAAGGAGTTTAGACAAGATTAGGATGCTGGGGTTTGAGATTTAATGCGGCCTAATAGCGAGTTAGGTTCAAAGTCCTAGTAGGAGTAGGACTAGCCGAGATAAGGTTGGATCGGGGAAATGAGTTCTAATCCGAGAATGATTGGGATTCAATGCAGGTTGGCTACTATAAATAGGGAGGGATGACATCGAACAAACCCCCTCCAATTCGACACACAAATTGCCCTGTGCAAACTCTCGCTCTACACGAAACCTCTCAACAACTTTGAGATTTTTACTTCTTTTTTTTTCCCGCCGACATACCTTCAGTTTGGATAAACAGCACTGTGGAGGCAACCGGCGAACATCTTCAGTTTGGATAAATAGCACTGTTGTCGTAAAATTAGCCGATCGTGAAGTACCTTTAGTTTGGATAAACAGCACTGCAATAGGGTCGACTAGTTATCTATCTAAGTCTCAGTCGAGAAGGATTTTCGGATCCTTATTGGCTGAGGTCATCTCATCAGCTTTCTCGGCAAAGTGAGGTGTTACT
Source organism: Malus sylvestris (assembly GCF_916048215.2). Lineage (NCBI taxonomy): Eukaryota > Viridiplantae > Streptophyta > Magnoliopsida > Rosales > Rosaceae > Malus > Malus sylvestris. The sequence continues at coordinate 17,584,266 of NC_062272.1, forward strand.
AGGGCTCGGCACATTGAACGCTGAGTTGTTTATGATTGGGTATTAGCAAGTAGGTTTTAGAGTTCGGCATTTTGATGGCCAAACCACTTTCATAATCAAGACGTACATTTGTTTTGAGTATTTGTGTCTCTATACTCTGGTGTCGATTCAGGGTGCTTTTACCCTCACAAACATAATCACCGTGACCGAATCCAGTGCCGACGATTTGTGAACTTCGCAGAATTAGCAGCTTTGTCTTCAGGCTCTAAAACCTGAAGACCGAGAATGTTCCTTCCTCGGCCGCAGTTGCAAGATCGAGAAGTCAGCCGTGCGCTCAACGCAAGAACAACAAATTTTACTCCTCGGCCGACGAGTTGGCACGCCTCGCATACAACTAAAAGACGTAGTTAGTTTACTAATTACTCAGCCTGCGCGCCACGTAGGTTTAGTAGTTTTTAGGGTCAACAGTAACTTAATTAGGATTTTTGTGGCTAAGAAAACAAGATGAATAATATTTCAGTTACGTTGTGATATTGTTATCAAATTTATGTTAAATGTTTGTTTAGTTTTTCTTTTCATTGTCACATTCTTGAATTATCTTAGGAATTATATAATAACAAATTAGTAATTATTTACCAAAAAAAAAAAAAAAACCAATGTGAATGTACAGCGTATTATAGTGCCTAAGAACACAAGGACCTATTTTTCCTGGACTCCCAAAATCTCAGGGTCGGGCTTGAGCCGCAGACGAACAGCTTTAATGAGCACTTCTTTTCCTCTTATAGATAGAAGCTTACCCTCCCAACTCCCTCCCAACTCTTTACCTTAGCTTCCAACAATCTTTTAGTGCACAGAACATCTGACATAGTAGGCAGACCAAGGTACCATTCATGGAAGGTGGATTGTCTACCCTCCTATTTCCATACTCTTTCCATCCATTCCTGTTTGTGTGGTCACGGTTAAGCCACATCAACATTTTATATTGATTATAAAAATAATAAAACAAAAAGTAATAGAAATATAAAATATTAACGTGGCTTAACCGTGACCACACAAAACAGAATAGGATGAGAAGAGTATGAAAATGGAAGGGTAGACAATCCACCTCCCCACACTAAACAACTGGCATTGATAATTGTGTCTGTAAGGTAGGCTGGATATCTTCCGTTGTTGAGGCACAAGGCATGGCAGACTTCTCCACATTTATTTTCTGGGTTGAAGCCGATTTGTATAAAGCAAATAACTGTTATTTTAGTAACTTCAGAAGAAGAAGAGGGGTGTGATATCCACACATTTTTTTACTTCTCACACATCTTTTTAATTTTCAATCGTCTGATCGAATGAATTGAAGAAGATCAACGAACAAAAATTAACAAAGAGTATGTGAAAAGTATTAAGTGGCCATGAATCTTGCAATCCAATTTGGCTTTCTGGAGAGGTGCTGAAAATCCTTCAGCTACAATTAAGAATAGATATGGGGAGATGGGGTCCCCCTGTAGCACCCGAGAAGGTATAAAGTGGCCTAACGGCCTGCCGCGAATTTTTATGGCCGAAACCAAAAAGCGAGTCGAAATCACTATTGGGTTTGGTTTTTCTTTTGAAAATCTTAATAAAATATTTTTGGTACTATTCACTATTAACGTTAAAGATATTTTTACCTTGAAAAGTCATTTCTGGTATTATTCACCTACACCTTTATTTTGTCATTTTGATTAAAACTAAAGTTTTTTAGGATTTTTTCGTTAATTTTTCTTTTTTTTATATGAACATTTCAAATTTTCAATATTTAAAAACAATTCCAACTACGATTATAATTTGATTATTAATCGATCGTATGGTTGAACAATTATAATGCATTGTTTGAATATTCAATAACCTAACCATTTTGAACTCCAGACCGATATTGGATAACATAATCATTTTGAACTCCAGAGTACAACAGCAAACTGCAAAATATTATTCAAATTCAATTGTGGTATGGTTAGGTTATTCAATAATCTATTGTATAACTACTGATTTATCTTATTTTGTATCTTTTTCTCATCAAGAAAACGTTTGAAAAATGAATACTACTTACTAAAATGAAAATCTCGAAGTACTCGGGGTGGAATCGAATGAAGAAATGTTATTGCCTCTTCAGTCAATAACACCGAACACAGTCATGCAAGAAGCAACAATCACCCTTTCAAATGTAAATAGACAAATAACAAAATCCTACTCATCGTTTTGTTGTGGACAAGAAGTTTCTATTGTCAAGAAGAAGTGACAGAAAGGAGAGAACAGTTGAAACTTGAATTTAAATTATCTTCCATCCATTTGATAAGTGTTCCGTGGTAAAATTCTATTAACTATATTCAAGAAGAGAAAATGGTAGAAATACATTCGACATGTGGAGATTTCGATATCTAAAACGCCAAAGCATAGCTTTCAAAAACCACACGAAGGAAAGAATGCTCAGGAGCATCACATGACCGGAAGCGTTGTTTTATGTGTGTTTTATATTCACTTCGATTTGGTTTTGGTTTCCAAACCTCTAAAATCGAAACCGAACCAACAAGATTCGGTTTGACTTTGTTGTTTTATTCATTTCAAATGAGATGACATGCAGGAATAAGATATGATAATTCTGGAGCAAAAAATAATCAAGAAAAATATGGAGGTGACACGTGGATTTTAGGGTAAAAATGACAAAACTACCCTCGAGGAACACCAAAACTCTTACGCACAAGCAGTGGACAATCATCCCTCAAACAAGTCCAAAATGCCCAAAATACATATTTATTTAAAACCTATTTCATTCATCCTCATCAAATATTCTCCATAAGGTAACCCCTGAAATTTTCCTTTCAAATTATATTAACTAGCTAATTAATTGATTTATTATTCAATTAATTTACTAATTAGCTACAAATCAAGAACCTAACCCAAAAAGCCATCTAAGTGGCCAGGCCCTCTCCTCCCAAGGAGGCCGGCCACACCCCTATATAAACACCCCCATTCTCTCCAAAACCCAAGTTCTGCACAATTGCAAATTTCTCTAAATTCTCCAAACACTTTTCCCTCAAAATTCTAACTTTGGCATCGGAGGTTCTTCGGCCAAAGCCCCCCCCCCAAAAAAAATAATCGTGGGTGTGTGAGGCTCTTGGCTTTGACCTAAGGTGTTATTTGTTTTATAGGTGCAATTTTGTCCAAGAACAAGGAGGAAAAATTTGCATCCACAAATTGGTGCTTTCATTGAGAGTCTTGATCAAATGCTCGTAGAAGACTCTCGCATTCAACATTTTTCGTTTTCTTATTCATTTGTAGATTTTTCGTACGTTTTAATTCTTGGAATTTTTATTTCTAAAAATTCTTTGATAAAACGTAAAAGAAAAGTACAATGGCAAGAGATTTGAAAACCTTGACGAACTGAAATTCCAACAAAAATGAGTGGAGCGGCACCACCCCCACGGGCCACCACTGTGACAACCACCACGGTAGCCACCCACGGCAAGGCCCACGACGCCACAACCATTGGCCCAAGCTGTGCCATTCAAGCTTACACAGGCCCAAGCTTACATGACGCCATCCACGGCAAGGCCCAAGGCGAGACTGCCTGAGCCACTCAAGCCCGACGTGAACTCAACGTATTGCTAAGCCAAGCCCTAGCTTCGCACCCACGTGCGCCACATGCCAAGCAGCCCACTACTGTGGCCCAGCCTGCTACTGTGGCCCAACCTGCTACCGTGGCCCAGCATGCTCCCGTGCCCTTCCAAGTAGCCCAAATCAGTCCAAGATTAGTTCAACTGTCCCGACTTCAAATTTATGGGCCTACGATTGAATCGGGGGCATTTTCACCACATTTCCCCGCAGATTTGACATCTCCTAACTCAAATCTCACTCCCGGAGTCTACCACACTTCTACTGCTCAAGGAAACGCATTCCTTCCAAGCTCTTCCAACCCAAATGAAGAACAACACTTGTCTCGACAAGTCATAGAGTTGATGCGCGCCCTCGTATAGCAGACAACCTTGGTGAATCAGCTCTTGTAATGCATCGAGATGCAACATGCCTCATACAAGGTGTCCCGAAGTAGGACAAGGGCAGATAAAGAACCTTTCCAGCAACGTCCCGGTAAGTAGCCACTCGACCAGCCACGAACCAAACATTCGAGTAGTTTACACTCCCAATTGGGCCCCTGAGATAGCGTATACTCACATCTTAATGCGCGGAGAAGCATGCACTCTTGACTAGGCCCACAGACGAGCATACATTCACTGTTGGGGCTACACTCCAATAGTTAACTTGAGCAACTGTCTAGGCAAAGTGTTCATTCGTGGCTAAGCCCGCAAGGAGCATCATCTACCTCACATCTGAGTAGGCAGAACGACGGATGGAGAGAAGCAGTCACTCAATTCGGCTCAAGTTCAACCGGCAGCCTGCGAAGAATTCCTTCGCCTACCAGGAACGGACCACATACACCGCTATCGCGGCATAGACGAGCTGAGCATGTAGAAGAGTAGCCTAGACCAACAAGTCAAGACTGGGGGCAGCCGAGAGCTCCGATACCCCAACAAATGCAAATTCAGGAAGAGGTAGAGAGGTTCTTAAACAAGTGATTGCGTGATTTCCAACATAACCAAGTGGCCGATGAAGCACTACAACGAGACATGACTAACATGAGCAGGTCACCCTTCACACATGGGATCGAGCAGGCAGAGCCTTCACACAAGTTTAGCATCTTTCAAAAGAGATAGAGATCTGGAGAGGCACTTGAAGCACTACCAAAGCACGATGGTCCTTTATTGGAACAACAACGATCTTATGTGTAAGATATTCACCACTACTCTACAAGGCGAGGCGCAAGATTGGTTCTATACCCTACTGCCACGATCCATTCAGAGTTTTGACGAATTTTCTTTAATTTTCACCAAAGAATATTCATCTTTTTGCTCGATCAAGAAAAAATCCTACCACTTGTTCAACGTCAAAAAGAACACAAATGAGTCACTTCGCGACTATGTGAAGAGGTTCAAAGCAGAGAAGGCAAAGATAGTCGAATGCAATGACACGATAGTTAGAACAACCTTCCAAAAAGGACTCTTAGCAGACCACCTGTTGTTTGAAGAGTTGATCATGAGAGAAGATCTAACTTTGGCAGACTTTTTCGCTTTGGCAGAGAAACATGCACTTTGGGACGAAGTTCACCGATGCATATTTAAGGCAAATCCGAGCGATTTTGAATATGAAGACCCTCACTACTTTGAAGGAGATTCAAGGTTTGACTGGATAAGCAGCCATATCTAAAATAGCAATAAGCTTTATCCTTATACGAGAAGAGCTGGGGGCCTAACTACCTGTATTCTACAGTTTAAAAGCTCTCCTCGATGTGGAAACCAGCTACCAGAAATTCAAAAGCTAACTTTGGTGACAGTTTTTGCAACCATGAAGCTCAAGTTATACCTTTAGACGCATGCAGTCATCCTCATGATGCACTATTCCGCCCAATCCAGACGTGCAACGATAAAGGCGCAGACACTGACGATGCAAAATTTTTTAACGAACACAACAACTCAACTTAAAAGACACATCAAGGGCAAACAAACACTAGAAAGACACTCGGAAGCAAGTTTAGACCACGTCCTACTGCACATCACACGACCCCAACTGACCCTTGCTCCATAATTCAGCTCTAGAGCGGCCCGATACCGGCAGCGGAGCATCTCCTGCTACGTGTAACATGGCCTTAACTCCACGAGTCCCTACCACGCCTTCACGCCTAGCCTAGGCGACACAACAGAGTAACCCAATGACGCTCTGGAGGCAGCTGAGCATGCCCTAGCCACGTCTGCTTCGCCCGATGGAGACTTCTGGCATTTGCACGTCAACAGCGCTTCCAACTACAAAGGCTCAGAAACAGGCATGATCCTTGTCACCCCAGACGATTCGATGCTCTAGCAGACAATTACTCTAGGTTCCAAGGTATCCAACAACGAATCAGAGTACGAATCCCTACTAGTAAGCCTCTGAATAGCAAAAGACTTGGCGGTGAAAAAGCTCACAATTCATTTTGATTCCAAGCTAATCACTAGCCAAACTACTTGAGGCATTTTAGACTTACACCTTTACTCAAGTTCTGCTAGCAAACAACGCTTACGCGGATGCACTAGCCAGCCTAAGCTCTACCCATGACCATCAACTCAAATGCTCTATTCTGGTGGAGTATCTAGACAAGCTAAGCAAAAAGGCAGCCGAGGTGTCACAGGTTAGTACAACTCCAAATTGGCAAGATTTTACTATAGACTACCTGGTTAATGACACACTCCCCATGGAAAGATTGGAGTCTAGAAAGGTCCAAATAAAGGCAGCATGCTACTACATGTGGAACAACACTCTCGTCCAAAGATCTTACACTGGACCACATATTCGCTGCCTAGCGCATCCCGCCGACCTAAAAGTTCTAAACTCAATCCACAAAGGCGTTTATGGAAATCACTCCGAAGGTCGATCCTTAGCGTATAGGGCTCTTAATGCAGGCTATTACTGGCCTACCATGCATCAAGACGCTAAAGAGTTAATGTAAAAGTACGACCGCTGCCAACGCTACAAGCCGGTACTAGTTTTGCCAGCCTGTGAGCTACACCTACAGATGAGTCTTTGGCCATTCATGTAGGGGCAATCAACTTGGTAGGGCCATTGTCGCTCGCTACTGAGGGTAAAGGCATGATGATCATGTCAAATGATTACTTCACCAAATGGGTAGAAGCAAATTCCATGACAACCACGACTCAGACAGACATAGAGCGCTTCATATGAAGGAACATCATTTGACAATTTGGCATCCCTCAATTCATCATCACCGATAACGGCCCATAATTCGTGGGCAAAGATTTAGTGAAGTTCTTCAAAAAATATGGCATTAAGCAGCATATGTCCATGCTAAGATATCCTCAAAATAGTGGGAGGCTGAAGCATCCAACAAGATGATTCTCGACTACCTTAAGAAATCCCTCACCAACAAGAAGGGAAAATGCCAGATGAACTCCTCGGATGTTTATGGGCATATCGCACCACTAAAAGACGAGCAACTGGTGAGACTTTTTTCTCTTTGGTATTTGGCTCAGAAGTAATCATTCATCCTAATGTCATTGAGACAACTACCAGCACTCTACTGCCAAGCATTGAGCATAACAGTAAGGAGATGGCCACAAGCTTAGATCTGGAAGAAGAGAAACACAAGCATACGATTACCTGCATCGCAGCCTACCAGCAGCAACTCCTTTCTAGCTATAACAAAAGGGTCAAGATCTGGCAATTTTAGCCCGGAGATCTAGTCCTAAGAAAAGCCTTCATCACTGCCCCCAAAGAATGCTCCAAAAAAAAAAGGATCTTATATGAGAAGGTTCGTACAAGATCAACAGAATATGCGGCAATAGTAGTTACAACCCTGCCACCATGACCGACAAAGAGATCGAAAAGCAGTGGAACGCCTACAATATGAGGAAGTACCATGTGTGACCTCTCACTACATTAAAGCCCGAAAACTCAAGCAGCTTGATGGGCACCACCTTGCAGGCTGAGGATTATCCAATTGTTATGCAGTTCCTACCTAACAGCTAAGTTCTCATTTGTGTCACTCATTTTTCAATGAGTAATTTAGAAGTAATCTACAGCTTGGCTGGGCTGCATGCTTACAACACTAATCATTCCAGCTCTTCAAAAGAAGATTGCCCCATTCTTAAGGATTCATCGCAGGAATTGCGCCCCTTGAGAGACCAACCATGCTCTTCAGTGCGAGAGGATAAACAAATTGCTCTCCAATGTGAGAGGGTAAACCAATTCCTCGACACCCACATAGGTCGGCTCTCCAAAGAGGGAGGATACATTTACACTTCGAATATCCAGACGTGGATGAGTCGGGCTGCCCTAGTATAACTAGATGCACAATGGCTTGCGCCGAGATTCCTAGAAGTAGCCACAATGGTCTTTTTCAAGGCTTAGCTAAATGAAGGATTTTGGGTCTCTTAGCCTAATTCGCGAGTAACCGGGCCTTAAAGACGGATGAGGCACATTACGCAGTACGCCCTAGGAACGACTGCCCTGGAACCCTAAAGTTGGTACTGGGTGCACTAAGGTAGCCCAAGGTTTCCTTAAGACTGCCGACAGCTTGCCTTTTAAGCAGTGAAATCGCGCTAAACTTATACAACCACACATTCTTGTGAAAGGTTAAACAAGTTAGCATGCATATACGAAGCTTTATCCACTGCTGACATGCTACGTAGTTGATAAACTTCACCTTTGCTAAGAGCGGAACGACCTACACCAAGTCCTAAAGTGTTGTGATACTTGCTACGCAACCTACGGAATTGGAGAAAGCCAAGGTTAACAACCTAGTGGTCACGCGGACTTGTTTGCTTCTGTAAGTAAGGCGTCTAGCTGCCGACCCTATGGCTAACAACATTGCAAAGTTCTAAACCAACACCAATGGCTGCATAGGCTACGCGGCCTGTCTGCTTATAGAAAAGTAGCACACTTGCCACTGTCTATAAAGTCTAAAAGTTAGGGCATGAACAAAAGAAGCGAAGATGGAGAAAAATGAAGGAATCAAGTTTATTAAATTTTCTAGCAAAATTGATAAACAACTAGTAAAGACTAAAAGAGTTTAAGCAAAGAAAAAAGTAACAAGGGAGAAAACCCTAAAGACTACCTAGAAGACTACTCTTTAATAGCTTAAGTATTCCACGACTACTCGGTCGCCACACCTTCTGCAGCCGTGATATTCTCAGCAGCGGTACCATCCGACGCTTCACCCCTGGCTGCTCCAGCCTAGGCATCAATCTCTCTTACTGCTTCACCAATAGAAGCCTCAAAGGTAAAGGCAAGCAAGTCTTCTAGAAAAATAAAAAAGGTCACAAAGTCTTTCTCAGCAAACTCAAAGTTAGATAGCCTGCCAAAGAGATGATCTACATAACTTAACTTATAGAAATCAGCTTAAATCTGCACATGCGAAGCCTTGAGCCCCGCCTTCTCACTCTTTAGCTGCTCATTCTCCTCGAGCAAACCAACACGGACGCGATGCAGCTTATCCACTTCTTTCTTCAAACTTTTGTTGATCTTCAGTGCACCTTGGAGTTCCAACACTTAGGGCTCGAGCCTATCAACGACCTTCTTGAATTGGATCACTTGGTTATAAGTAGCGATCAACTCTTCATCCTTTGCATAAGTAGCAGAACGAAGCTTAGAAATTGTACGCTTAAGATCTTGAATCTAAGAAGAATAAGCTTCGGCTGCCACAACATTTACCACCTCCTTGGCAGCTTTGGTATCCTCTTGGTTAAGGAGCATAGACTCATCTGCCAGAATAGTTATCTTCTGCATCAAAACAAGTAGAGCAGTTTTCCTATACTCGGTCGTATACTTCGCAAAGGAACTTGGGCAAACAACCTTTCCAACTCCATCAATAAACTTGGCATAAGCGTCCATGTCTTCAAACAGATCTAGTTTCAAAAGCACATAGATCTCAGCAACCTTCCCAGAAGCAGGTTTAGTGGATTCCTCATAGCTGCCCACGTGAGCAATCTCCACATTCTCAGCAAGCAAATAAATCATAGAAGTGATTTATTTCACTTTCCTAGAAGGGTATAATTTCCAATTAAAGAGAGAATCTACATCAAAATAGGAAACAATCTTATGTTTCCTAAAGCAAGATGATCACTACACCTGCCGCCCTTTCCTGCAAGCAACCCAACATGTGTGGGGTCATTTGTGGAGCCAAAAATAATCAAGAAGAATATGGAGGTGACACGTGGATTCTAGGGTAAAAAGGAAAAAACTGCCCTTGAAGAACATCGGAACTCTTACGTGAGAGCAATGGACAACCATCTCTCAATCAAGTCAAAAGTACCCAAAATAAGTATTTATTTAAAACATATTTCATCCATCCTCATCAAATATTCTCCACAAGGTAACCCCCAAATCTTTCCTTTCAAATTATATTAATTAGAGCTAATTAATTGATTTATTATTCAATTAATTTACTAATTAGCTGCAAATCAAGAACCTAACCCAAAACGCCATCTAAGAGGGTTGGCCATACCCCTATATAAACACCCTCATTCTCTCCAAAACCCAAGTTCTACACTCTTGCAAAATTCTCTAAATTCTCCAAACACATTTCCCTCAAAATTCTAACTTTGGCATCAGAGGTTCTTTGGCCAAAGCCCCCCCCCCCCGGCCCAAAAAAAAATTCATCGTGGGCGTGTGAAGCTCTTGGCCTTGACCTAAGGTGTTATTTGTGTTGTAGGTGCAATTTTGTCCAAGAACAAGGAGGAAGAAATTTGCATCCACAATCATTGTAATGATTAGCCACTTAGTACTACGGTCTAGTGGTATTCCTCTTCACTGGTAGGTGATAAATCTTAAATTCAATTCTCGTGAATGAAGAATTTGAACCACATTATTGCTAGTCTATTGTGAGGCTAAGGTCACCCCTCTCCCTTAGTGTAGATAATATTCATTTGTGCAAAAACAAAAAATTGTAATGGTTAAGAGTCTAAAAGATTACTTATGTATAAAGAGATTATGTTCTACGTACATAAAACATCTTGAAATACTTTATTTTCTAGGAGATTAATTTGTTTTAAACAATTGATCTTCTTGTTCTTAAATTATCTTGCAAGCTTAAAACCCTAAAAGATATATGTATCATTGTTTTTTTTATAAAATACATGTATCTTCATCACACAAAAAAAAAAAAAAAATTAAATAATGAACAAAGATAAAATTCTTTATAAATTAATAATTATTCTTTTATTTATAAAAGTAATAAAATTTTCATTGATATAATAATACTGATAGATATAATACATAATCTTGTAGTGCATAGGATTGTGACACTTGTAATGAGATTAGGAAAGTTAGTTATGGTTGTTGTAATGTGTAGCTGTGGAAGGTTCTTGTATAAATACCCTAATAGTGTAATAACTTAATCATTAAGTAAAGAAATAACAAGAATTAGTTTCTCTCTCTCTCTCTCTCTCTCTCTCTTTCTTCAGTTTTCTCTCGACTTCTTTCTCTAGATTTTTTTGCATTCAAGCTTCTTCTTCTTGGTTAACATGGTATGAAACGGCATTGTTGTTGTCACATCTCTCGATCCTTGACTTGGTTTCCGTTCTTTTTTCTCTTCGCTCTTTGCTTTTCGTCTTCTTCGATTGTATTATGGTAAGCTTCGATCACTTTTGGTGAGCTCCAATCGGTTTCTTCCAGAAGAATTCTAGGGTTTCATGAAGGTTGTTCATCTTGCTATCTTCTCTTCTCCTCACGGTTTTTGGTTTGATTTCTACAAAAATGGTAACTGCTCCTCAACTTCAACTCGTTTAGTCACCAATAACTGCTCTAATTTCTACAATTTCAACGTCTATCAATGTTAAACTTGATGATTCAAATTGTCTCAATTGGCACTTTCAAATGCAATTATTACTAGTATTATGGGATTTGTTGATGGATCAACCCCTTGTCCTACACGATTTGAATCGAATTCTGGTGACTCTGGTGTAAATTCTAGTAATTCATCAACTATTATAGAAACTGATGAATATATTGTTCGGAAATTGCATGATCGTGCACTTATGCAGCTCATTACTGCCACATTGTCTCCAATGGCTATGTCTTATGCCATTGGTAGCTTTAGTTCCAAGAATATGTGGACCAGACTTAAGGAACAAAATGCTCCACTGTTTCAAAAACTAGTATCTTTCAAATGAAGTCTAATCTTCAAATAATTATGAAAGGTTCCGACTCTGTGACATAGTATTTGTAGAAAATTAAAGAAGCCCAAGACTATTTGTCAACTGCTGGTGTGTTTCTTGATGATGAAGATATTGTTATATTGGCCTTTAATGGCCTACCTCCAGAGTATAATACATTTTGCACTGTTGTTAGAGGCAAAGAAAGTGTCATGACAATCAAATAGTTTAGGTCTCAATTGCTTGCTAAAGAACCAATTGTAGATAGTCACACTAATGTTTCCTTTCTCTCTGCCATGGTTGCCAATAATTATGCAGTCATGAACAAAAGATCCAACATGCTTCATTAGTCTTATACCTCTGGTGGTGGTCCATCATATCATCATAATGGGGGTCAACCATATGTTGTGTCTGGAGGATTCGGGTCTTCTAACAACAAAAAACAAAAGCAAAGGCAAATTGAATGAAGCTGACAAATACTACAACCCTAGGCCAATGAATCCTACACAAACCCATGTCTTACCTACACCTAATCCTAGGCCAATGAACCTACACAAACCGTTGAGAATGAAATCGAGGACATAGTACAACGACGGAGGTCCTTAAGGCTCAACGCGATGGTAGGAACAGCCCCACCACCGCGGGGCCACACCACTACAATCAAATTGCCATGCACAAGCTTGACAAAGAAAAGACTGCATTCGTGATCGAGCGAGGCGCATACTGCTATAAGGTCATGCCCTTTGGCCTCAAGAACACAGAAGCAACCTACCAACTACTGGTAAACAAGATGTTCAAGAAGCAGATCAGAGTCACCATGGAAGTCTACGTCACCATGAAAGGTAAGCAGCGGTCAGACCATATTTGCAACTTAGCATAAACTTTTACCATCCTTCGAGAATACAAAATGAAGCTCAACCCAGCCAAGTACACTTTTGGCGTCTCCTCAGGACAATTCTTAGGGTACCTTGTAACCCAACGAGGAATCAAGGCTCATCTAAGGCAGATCAAAGCGATCCTGGACATGAAATCACCCACGACTCTAAAGAAGATCCAAAGTCTGATCGGACGAGCAGCCATACTCCATTGTTTCCTCTCACGATCCACCAACCGATACAAACCTTTCTTCAAGGCAATCAAAAATGCGCATAAAGACAAGTGGGATGATGAGTGCGAGAAAGCATTTCAGGGCCTAAAGCAATACCTGACATCACCTCCACTACTATCTAAACCAGAAGCAGCAGAGAACCTGTACATTTATCTGGCGGTATCAGAGGTAACAGTAAGCTATGCCTTCATACGAGAAGAGTTGGGGGCCCAACTGCTTATATTCTATACATTCAAAGTTCTCCTTGTTGCAGAAACCAGATACACGAAGATTGAAAAGCTAATTTTGGCGCTAGTTATTTTAGTTCGGAAGCTTAGACCTTACTTTCAAGGGCATCCGATCATCGTCATGACCCAGTACCCACTGCGATCAGTTTTGCATAGTCCAGACGCTTCTCAACGAGTGATGAAGTGGGCTTTGGAACTTGGCCAATACGGCTTAGCATACCAACCCTGCACAATGATAAAAGCCTAAGTGTTGGCAGACTTCATAGCAAAATTCACCCCAAGCTTGAAGGATGTAGCAACACAACCTGAAAGTGCCCCGGAGGCAGGCTAGCACCCCATAGCCGTACCAATCTCACCTGATGGAGATTTTTGGCATTTGCAAGTCGATGGATCATCCAACCACCAAGGATCGAAAGCAGCCCTAATTCTTACTACACCAGACGGTTCGATGCTCGAGCACGCGATCACTCTAATCTTCAAAGAGTCAAACAATGAAGCAAAGTATGAAGCCCTACTAACAGGTCTCCGATTGGCAAAAAACCTAGCAGTGAAAAAGCTCGCAATCTATTATGATTCCCAGCTGATCACCAACCAAACTTCATGGGAGTATGCAGCAAAGCATCCAAGGATGGTCTGATACCTCGAGAAGGTAAGAGAACAGCTAGCGACATTCTAGGTGTACACACTCATTCAGGTTCTGCGAGTAGAAAATGCCTACGCAAACGCACTAGCAAGCCTAGGCTCTGCGCTAGACCATCAGCTAAGACGCTCTATCTCGGTCAAGTACTTGGAAAAGCCAAGTATAGATGAGGAACCAATAGTCGAGGTGGTGCAAATCAGCATAACCCCAAGTTGGCAATATCCCATCATCGACTACATAGTCAATGAAACACTTCATGCGGACAAACTGAAGTCCAAGAAGCTTCAGATGAAGGCAGCACGCTATTATATATGGAATGACATGCTCGTTCGAAGATCATTTTCAGGACCACACTTCCACTGCCTATCGCTTCCCAACGATTAGAAGATTCTTAGCTCAATCCATAAAGGTGTTTGTGGAAACCACTTTGAAGGCCGCTCCTTAGTGCAAAAAGCTCACAACGCTAGTTATTACTGGCCAACTATGCATCAAGACGCCAAGGAATATGTACAAAGGTGCGACAGCTGCCAGCACTTAAAGCCTAAGCCCATACTACCTACCAACAAACTTCACCCGCAGATGAGCCCTTGGCTATTCATGTAGTAAGCTATTAACTTGGTAGGACCAATGCTACCTGCCACTGGGGGTAGAGGCATGATGATCGTAGCGACCGACTATTCCACAAAATGGGTCGAAGCCGAACCCATGACTACAACTACCCAGACGGACATAGAGCGCTTCATATAGAAGAACATTATCTGCCTTTTTAACGCAGGGCAACGAGCAGGTCAAGGCGTCCAACAAGACCATCCTCAACTGCCTTAAAAATACCCTCTTAGACAAGAAAGGCAAGTGGCCAAACGAGCTCCCCGGTGTTTTATGGGCATATGCACCACTAAAAAACAAGCAACCGACGAAACTCCATTTTCCCTAGTGTATGGTTCTAAGGTGATCGTTCATCCCAACGTCATGGTGCCAAGCATCAGCATTGTACTACCGAATTTTAAGCAGAACGAAAACGAGATGGCCACCAACTTAGACCTGGCAGATGAAGAGCGCGAGAAGGTTATCACCCGCATTGCGGCCTATTAGCAACAACTTTTCTCCAGCTACAACAAGAGGGTAAAAATCCGGCAGTTCTAGCCAGGAGATTTAGTCCTCATAAAAGCCTTCATCATCGCCCAATAGAAAGGTTCCAAAAAGATGGCTCTCATCTAGAAAGGTCGGTGCAAAATCAGCCAAGTAGGTGGAAGGGGTAGCTACACCCTCACCACTATAAGTGACAAAGAAATTAACAAGCAATGGAATGCCTACAACCTGAAAAAGTATTACATGTGACCTTCCACCATTCTTTGGACCCCGTTGAAGACAAAAAAAGTTTGAAGACTTAAGCAGCTCGACAAACAAGACCTCGCATACCGAGAATTATCAGTTATTATGTCATTACTACCTACAAGCAAAGTTACTAAAACCCTCTAATTTCAATGAAGATTAAAGGAATTATTCACAAGCTTTGGCTAAATGCATAAACAAATTGACCAACCCTGTGACAAGCAGAAGACGCCCGCTGCCCTGTAGACATGGCGTAAATGCTCCAGCTCTAGAGGGTAAACTAATTCCTCAACCACCCTTGTGACAAGCAGAAGACTCCCTCTGCCTATTCAGACATGGCGTGTGCTCTCCAATACGAGAGGGTAAACTAATCCAGAATATCCAGACGTGGATGGGTGGTATGATTGCTCGGTTTCCCCTTAATACAGTGATTACCTGAGTCGTCTGCTTCTGTAAGTAAGACGCCCAGCCGATGACCCAACGACTGGCAGCCCAAGGTAATCCATAAACTGAGACTTACGCCTGCTATGACTACGCAAACTCGTTTACTTACTTAAAAGCAATGTTTCCGACTGACAGTCTATGGTTTAAGTTTTACTGGGACAAAGCTGAAGTACGACTATACCAACTACGCGGACCTCCTCTGCTTCCTACGAGAAGCATGAGTCCGGCCGACGACTCTATTAGTTAAAAATCTCGCAACATGCCTCGGGAAGGCCAAGGTTCAAGAAGCCATTAAAGTCGAATGTCACGACTATAGCAGTTACGAGGACCTCCTCTACTTCCTACGAGAAGCATGAGTCCGGCTAATGGCTCTATAAGTTAAAAATCTCCCAACATGCCCTGGGAGGGCTAAAGCTCAAGAAGCCACTCAAAAGCTGAAATACAACCATAGTGGCCCCGTGAACTCCTCTGCTTTCTACGCGAAGTACGTGTTCGACAGCTAGCCCTATAGGTTAAAAAATTCATAATACGCCCCGGAAGGGCTAAAGCTCACGAAGCTATCCAAAGCCGAGATTCACAACTATAGTAGTTGCGCGAACTCGCCTACTTCCTACAGAGGCTCTATAAGCTCCAAAAGCCCTGAAGATAAAGCTAAAACTAAGTGACTACATAGAATTGGTTGCTTCATTGAGGCATCTCACCCAGCCGAACGTCATAGGATAAAGTTTTGCAAAAAAATAAGGCGAAACAGAATGATTGAAGCAAAACAAGGAAAGCTATTTATTAAATTTCTAGCAAATTGATAAACCGGCTCAAAGGCCAACAAAGCTTAAATAAAACAGTACAAAAAGGAAAAGAAGAAAATTCGTAAGTCTAAGCAAAAAGACTACTCCTTGGCAGCCTGTGCAACCACTGGTTTCTTGACTGCCAAACCTTCAGCAGCCGCACCACTCCCATTAGCCAAAGCTTCCATTAGCTCATCCTCAGCCACCCCTACATGGACTGTTTGACCCTAAGCTGCTCCACCAAAGGCAGCCTCAAACGAGAAATTAAGCATTTCAATTAGAGAAATAGAAAACGTCTCGAAGTCCTTCTTGGAAAACTCATAATCAAACAGCTACCCTGAAGATGATCTACATAGCCAAGCTTGTAGAAATCGGCCTGACAAGAAGCAAACGCCACTTCATGACCAGCTTTCTCATTCTTCAGCTGCACATTCTTATCAACAAGCCCAGTGTGAGCACCCTGCAGCTCATCTAGTTCCTTTTCCAAGTTCTCACTAGCAGACAGCACACCTTGCAGATCTATCTCCTTGGACTAAAGCTTACTGGCAACCTTCTTAAGACGAGACACTTCAACATGCATGAAGATAAGCTCCTCATCCTTGGCAAAGCAAGCATATCGTAGCTTGGAATTGACATGTTCAAGGTCTTTAACCACCAGAGAAACACGACTGACTTCCTTCTCTACTGCTTCCAACATCGTCTGAGTGGCATTAAGCCAAGCATTCAAATAGGCAACCTCTTGATGAGCGATCTCCAGCTGCAAAGAAGTGGGGGCAGAGACATCAGACCCTTTCAAAACGGCGAGTTCAAATTCGAGCATCTCGATCTTTTTAACAGCCAAGCGAAGCTGAGCCACCAATACCACTTCGACCTCCTTAGCACACTTGACAACATCCTGATCTATATGTATAAACTCAGCTGCCATGATCAAAATCTTATGCATTGTAGCAATCAGGAATGACCTCATCGAGTAGGCAAGAACCTTCACAAAGGAGTCTGAGCGGATGAAAATTTTCCCAACACTATCAACAAACTTGGCGCATGCATCGACGTCCACAAGCAGGTCAGCTTTCAGCAACACACAAACCTCGGGAAACTTTCCAGCCTCAGATTTCCCCTTCTCAGCAGATAAGTCAGTCACAGCAAAAAGAGGAACAGGCCCAGACGCCACCTTAACATCAAAATCCACAATCTCACTTTTCATAGCTGCAAGCCTCTTAGAGGCCGATCCGGACTTGGCTCCCAACGGATGTTTCGATACACACCCGAACATTAAAGGTGTCACGGAACCCTTTTGCTGGGTAAGTCTCTCAGCAATAGATGTGGTTACCTTTGGAGCATCAGGTTTCACAGGCTCAAGCACAATGGTCTTCTTTGCCCTATTAGGGGAAATTAGATTAATGACAAGCTTCTTGGCAGTAGACAAGCTCCCACGAACAGCGGAGGAAGTCTTTGGCTTCTCTTGGCCGAAGGCTCACAAGCAAGTGAGGAAGATCTTTTCTTTCCACTCTCATTGGCAGCAGGCTCTACAACAGCGATCGAGCGAGCCAACGTCTCAACCTTTATCCGCTTTATTTGCTTTCTCTCTTCCTTTGGAGGCAAACCACCTTTCTTCCGACGAAGAGGGCTGAGCAGTCAGCGCCACTCACAATACTCAACAGGAATGCCCAAGGCGATGTGCACTTTCTTCATATCTGCCGAAGTCCTTAGAGGTGAGCCAAACTTTGAATCTACACAAAATAAGAAAGACAATAAATAAATTGAAGTCATGGAGCAGCTCAACAAAAATTCAAGCAGGACAAGAATGATGCAGTTCATTTAGCACTGATAAAGGTAGTCAGGACAGGCAGCTCAGGGGAAGAGTCAGACTCTTACTCTCCGCTTACCTCCAATGTATCTCTCGCCCACTCATGATCACTTTTGCTAGAAACATCAAGAAGCCTATGGCAAGATCTCAGCTACCCCACACCGTCCTTATGGCCAATCTCAAAGAAGTACCAAAACTCATTTATGGTTAAGCTAAGATCAAAGAACCTGCTCAAGTTCAAGAATCCCACCATCACATGAATTGCATTTGGGGAGTACTAAGCAGGCACGTATTTCATGGAGCAGATCACCTCTTGGAAAAGATGCAGCATTGGAAAAGTAAATCCCAACATGAAATAGTACGGATGGAATTTGATAACTCTTTTCCTAGCAAAGGCACTCTCGCCGCATGGTTCATGGTCGCTATCATCTTTCACTTGCTTGACGCGAACCCCTGACGGAATCGCATGCTTGTACACCTCAAGAAAATCCTGAAACAGCTCTTTAGAATTGATCTTGATATGTGCAGCCTTGAGGTAACCCACATTGCTGAAAGAACCACATTGACGGTACAAAGGTGAAGGATATTCGTCACTTTTGTGGTCAGAGGAAGACATCTCAAAGTCTCTGCAAAAAGTACGAGGAAAAATATTTAGAAGGCAGCTTGCAAGAAGAGAATAAAAAACAAAAAAAAAACAAAAAAGACAGCAAGCCCAACTCTCTTGCGCCAGGCCTCATAACTAGTGGCGAAGCTACGTGACGGCGAGAAGTAACGACCGTCTCTCCCCTCGCCAGAAAATATGCCTAGGACCACTGGTTCAGCCCCTTCGCTCTTGTCGGAATTCATGGCACCTATAAAAATTGGTTTTGGCCAGTACATTGTCTTGGTCGAATTTGCAGAGGAAGGGCGATAGTTTGGTTCGATTTGCAAATGAATAACGAAGACGGAGGGGAGAGGTTGGAAGGATAAAGGCCCCCTGATTATATGGGCAAGTTCTACTAGCTGGGTTTAGATGCACAGTCGACGGCGAATGGCTACAGCTCGTGAAGAAGAAGAAGAGTTTTGCTTTCTCTTTTTCTCTTTTAAAGCTTAACACGCTGTCGTTTAAAAGGCTTGGCTTTAATAAAACGTTGCATTTGTTTTTTTTATTATTATTATTTTATATCTTTAGGGGAAGGGCTGCATGGTTGTTTGTTTTCCTTTTGCACTTTTAAAACCCCACAAATTCGTCCCACCCACATGTCTATTATATATAAAACTAGTGCCCTAATAATTTTATTTTATCCTAAAACCAAAGAAACTCGTATTAATTATAAACGTAGCTGTTATTATATTAAAAACAAAAAATTGTTTGATAATTATTTTGTTTTCACTTTTTTGTGTTACTTTTTTGAAAATTAAATTTGTTGTACTTTCTGCTTACATTGACTTTGATATTATTGCTTACAACCGCTTTGGTGGATAGACTATTTTCTACTATGAATATTGACTCAAAACTTTGCACTCTCCAATGTGAAAGCAACCGCTTCGATTAAACCCTGTACTCTTTTGAATTTCACCTCTCCACTCTGCAAATCTTGGCTTCGCCACTGCTCACGGCCCTCATGTTCTCTTTCGCGCCAAGCACTCCACGGCCCAAGCCGTTTCAGCCCAACATGGGGGGAGGCCCGCATTTTATTCCCCTCATTCTTCCGCGCCTAGCATACCCCAAAGCAAGCCCAGGCCGCAGGCGCCAACAAGAGGTCCGGCCCGAGCTGGTCTCTCTTTCCCTTCTCCAATTTCCAATGAGCCTAAGCCCAATGCACTAGCTAAAAAGATATGGCCCATGTCGATCTCTCTCTTTCCCTCTCGCCATCCACCTGCACGGGCCTCTGCCCAGCAGCCTTCAAGGTTCAGCCCGAGCCAACCTTTTAGCGCCTCAGCGCCACCAACACCTCGGCCGAGCTGAGCCGACCCTCTTACTACACCACCTACAGCCCCATGGCATCCCTGCCACACCAGCACGCCTTCTTGGCACCCACCGAGCCAATTTTTCAAGTCCTAAGGCTCCCAAAAAATTCAAGAAGAAGAAAATTCCATTTTTTTCTTACCTTGGCGCGGCACGGAGAAGAAGAACTACAATGAGAGACGACTCTTTGCAAGGGCAAGAAAAGAAGAACGCTAGGGGTGGGGAATAAAAATTTCCTCTGGCTTCTCTTCCTTATGGGAATAAAGATTGCTTTCCAAATTTATTTAATCCCCTGCTTAAGGTAGAATTAAATAGGTATTGGGGGCAATTGGTTTCCTTTGCCTAGAAGAAGTCTGTCTCCAAATCAAGAAAGAAGATCAAGTTCAAATTGGGAAACAATTCTACAAGCCTAAGCAGCTTGGGATTTTCCTACGAGCAGCACAGTAGGTGTAGGGGCATTTGTGGAGCCTAAAATAATCCCAAAAATTCTAGAGGTGACACGTGGACTTTTATTCAAAAAAGACAAGATTGCCCTCAATAAATAGGCAGGCTTCTCAGATGCTCCCATGCACAGCTCACATCCCTGGAGGTCTCAGCAGCTGAATACGACTACCCACAGCTCACCTGCCCTTGGCAAGGAATTAAAGATAAGGATTAATTACCCAAATCCTATCTTTAATACATTCCCATTTGAAGATTGACTCCAATCAAAAAAGTAATCCTAATTTAAATAAATTAAGGATAATTACACCATTATCTCAAGATATTATTTCCTATTTAATATCTTGAGAATATTTAGAGAATATCTCTCCATTAAACACTATGGCCGGCCCTATCCCCATAAATACCTCATATTCTACCAAATTTTGAGAGCTTTGGCAACCCTAAAAAAGCCCTAAACACTTTACTCTCTCAGAGAAACTAACTTCGGCATCGAATATCCGTTAACTTAACCCCCCACCTCATGGGCGTGTGAGGCTTAGATCTCTGATCAAAGGTGTTGATTGTTTTGTATGTGCATTTTCGTCAAGACTGAAAATGACGGAAATTTACATCAACATGTGTGTTCTTCAAGTTTCCAGATTCCGGTGAAAAACCCGGCAACCTTCGTGTGGTTTTCCGACCACCTCACGGCTCGAGACAGGTACGAATCATTTCCCCTTGTCTCTATCTTCATTTTTCAGGGTAGATCGTAGGGTAGGGCAACAAATCGACAACAACTGAAGCTCGGGAGGCTCCGGCCTTCTTCCTCGACGAGAAACGAGTCAACGACCTAAACCCACCAAACCCAGACCCTTCATACTGTGACCAATATCAGGCTTTTGGCCCGCTAATCTCTAAACCCAAACCCTTTCTGAGCCAGGCCTTTGGGGCCGTGTAGAATTGGGTCTTCAAGCCGTTGCATCCGAGCCCAAACCCATTGAAACCCCAACCCAACACCCTATTGGACCTTAAGCCTTTAGGGCCTTGCCACCAGCCCAATTTACTAACCTAAAACCCTAGGTTTGAATCCATTAGAACCCCAAACCCAAACTAGGCATTCGGGCCGTGTGAAACGGGCTTCAGCCCAATGAACCTTGCAGCCCGGTTCTTTGGAACCAAGGCTTTGGGCCTTAGAACCCAGCCCGTTAGACCTAAGCCCAAAGCTCAAGCCTAACCTGGATCCAACTTAACCGCAGACCCGGTTAACCTGCCCTGACCCAGTTGACCTGACCCAAACCCGTTGACCTTGTCTGACTATTGACTTTGACTTTGATCGGTCAACGCTGACTTTTGTTGATTTTTTTGGGTTTTGTTCAGGACCCCTCCTAGGCTAATTTCAACGTCCTGAATCTGTTTTTGGCATCCGTTTTCCAAAATTCAATCGTTTGAGTATAGTTTTATTAATTGGACCCTTTATGTGCTTAGGGGTAATTGTTTATGACGTTTTCGTCTTCGCTAGTTTGTGTGGCTCTTTGGTAGCAAAGTATCTGTTAGTGGACCCTTTCTAAAATGTAGGTTTTAATAGTAGAAATGCATACATGAAAAGCATGATTTAATGGTTACGTTTTATGGAACTTTTTTATGAGTAAATGAGATTTACACTTGATGTTTATCATGCTTAAGGAGAATATTTTGGAATACCATATTTTATCGAACTTATGTTTTTTGTAGTATATATGATGGATGACTATATACTGCTTATGAACATGTTTTAACACTTCTTTATAGTATATATGATGGATGACTATATGCTATGAAGATGTCTTTGAGATACATATACTTAGGTTGGAAAGAATATATATTCAATGGTTTTGTGCATACCTAGTGGTCACTATTCTGTCTACGAGCGATGATACATATATTGGCTTTGGCCGGGCGTAGGTTGGTGGCTTCGGCCGAGAGACATTTATATTGGCTTTTGCCGAACGTAGGTCGGTGGCTTCGACCGAGCATAGGTTGGTGGCTTTGGTCGTGAGATACTGTTACATGATACCACTATTTAGCACATTTTACGATATATGTTTCATGAGAAGTTTTATGGCATGCTAGGGTTTTCAGAAAACCTATTACATATTATACTATTGAGTGTTCATAAACTTGGGGAGTTAGTATATTGATTAACTGTTTCAGTATTATGTATATATCAACTTGATCCACTCATGTTTGTTTTGCACCCCTCAAGACTTAGAATCGAGGCATACAATCTCGGTGTCAAGGCACTTCCGCATCGGCATGTTCGAGTCCTCTTCGTGTAGGACCCATTCTTTGTTCATTCAATTTTATATTATTCTTTTTAGCGTCTCGGTTTAGTTGTATGCTCTGAACACGTTCCTCATTTGCATAATCATTGTATTTTAATTCATAACTTTTATTTATATTCGTTGTTCTCATGCATCCTAATATGGCTTCATTACCTTTGGGTGTCGTCCAGCACATGCCTACCCTGGTGTTCGGGGAATGTCAGGGTCGGGCGTGTCAGAATAGGATTGTGACACTTGTAATGAGATTAGGAAAGTTAGTTATAGTTGTTGTAATGTGTAGTTGTGGAAGGTTCTTGTACAAATACCCTTATAGTGTAATAACTTAATCATTAAGTAAATAAATAACAAGAATTAGTTTCTCTCTCTCTCTCTTCAGTTTTCTCTTGACTTCTCTCTCTAGATTTTCTGTATTCAAGCTTCTTCTTCTTGGTAAACAAATACCTCTTCAAAATAATAATTTTTGTTGGTCCCCATTATTTATTTATGGAGATTTAACTGCATGAATTGATCTAATATTTGATACTATCTCCGCCGCACCAGGACCACCAAAATTCTCCATTGTAGGGTTTTTTTTTTTTTTTAGCGGGAGCCTTGTGCACTGGGTACGACTTTTTTTGTCAAATCTCCATTGTAGGGTTAGGTCATTGTACAAGTAAAATAGATTTTGCCAAAAGTAATCCGAAAGTAGTCACTTTCTTTACTGCCGGATAAGGACTTGTTTGGGATTTTGAAGTAAAAAATAGGTTTCTTGTACTCTTATCTGACTTGGACTCCGCCACGTCCAAAAGAAGGAGAGGGTATGTTTTCCTTTTCTGCACTGTTCCAAGAATTTGTGGCCAGAAGAGGACTTGATCATCAGACCTGCTATAGACAACGAGATAATATGATATATAGCAGGTCAGAGAAAGAAGCAACCCAGGATGGGGTTGGGAAGACGTTGACAGGACAAGGGCACAGCTATGCTTAGAGATGTTTCCTTCTCTGAGGATTTGACCTGTCTCTAAGTCATCACCATGTCCTCAAAATTTTAAGATGAATGATGTCCCAACACTCGCTAGCAATTGATGTTTATAAGTCGTTATATACGACTTCCGTAACTTCTCATTTATTGGGAAAGCGATGGGATATTTACAAAAATGTTATTACAACGGGTTATAAATTCATTCATTACAAAGCTGAGTGAGAATTGCATCTTAATTAATTAGCATTCATTACAAAGCTGAGTGAGAATTGCATCTTAATTAATTAGTATTTAATTTATTATAAATATAAATATAGATATATTTATATATACATATATACATATATCATTAGGGGACATTTGTGTGAGTACTGGTCATTTAACGTGTACTGCTGCGAAATTAATTGCAAAGAGGTTATCCTTGTAAACATATATATACATTGAAAGAAAAAACGTGTGAAATGTGGTTTATTTACACATTTTTACATGTAATGAGCTAAATAGTTATAAAAAGTACTAAAAATATATATAATTAGTGGGGTGTAAGGAGATTGGGAGTTAATAAACAGTAATGCGATTTTTACCATGTTTTTATATCACATTTATATATCATCTTATATGGTGGACAGCCACATTGTGATAGCCCGTCCCAAGATATTTTTCTTGATGGTGTGAAATGTCGATTCTACCCTTTTTATTCTTGAGTTGTGTGTGTGTATAACCTAAGGTTTTGGACCAATAGGTTCTATCCCTTATTATTTGGACCCAATTAGAACTAACATTCAAATTGTTTTGGTTTTGGTTGTTGTTAGTGACCCAAAACTGGACCACACACACACACACACCCACACACACACTTTCTCTCCATTTCCGTACAATACGTACGGACAAACCTCAAACCTAATCATTTTGTTGCAGATCGAAGTTTTTGAAATCACCTTTGTGTTCATGGTGAGCTCAGGAACACCTCTATACCATTTTTAGAACGTGAGAGCTTGTAAAACCCGAGAAACCATAATCTCCGATTTGAGCAATGTTCATGCAATCGTGAATGTGAGATTTTTTAGAAGATTTTAAGCTGCTAGTGAGCTTTATGACATCGTCACGAAGCTCGGAAAAGAAAAACGAAGTGAATTGGACGTCGGGAAGTTCCAATTCATGAGTTTCAAATTTTGGCCTGCATATCGAGGGTTCTCCGGCAAGATTCCGTGGATTTCAAGGCTTGAAAGTGGTAAGGTTTTGTTCCTCTCATCCTAAGCTTTAATTTGGTTCAAATTTCATGGATTTTGGTGAAGAAAAGAAGAAAATATTGAAGTTTTAAAATTTCCAAATTTCCGGCGAGTGCAACAGTGGCCGGAGCCGAACTCCGGCGAACCAAGGAAGAAGGAAGAGAATATTCCGTCAAAGTTTAGGAATATTCTGACGCCGTCAGGTAACCTTAATGGCATATTCTGATTTTTAACAGAATATTCCCTAATGCCGTTAGGGAATCTGTTTGGTTTCTAAAAATATGAGGATGATCCTGAGGATAAGTAGATCATGGTGGTATATTCAAATACCCCATTTGAGCTTTGTATGAGAAGCTATTTCCTAATTTTGTGTATGTGCTTTAAATAACGTTTATTCAGTTATTTCGCATATAGATGAGATCTATCCTGAGGACAAGCGCCATTAATCGAGGCTCGGAGGCTACGACCCTTCGACATATCAGTGAGTGGGCTTTTGGTTTTCCGTATATACCTATATACTTGAGTTTTTCCTAGAAAATGAAATTGAATGATTATACATTTTGAAATGTCATGCAAAGTATCTGTCTATTTTATTATGCATTAGTAGTTGCATATATTTATAATTGGTGTTGCGGACACACAGGTAAGTGCCAGGTAAGTTCATGAATTATAGATAAGAGTGCTTCAGTTATATGAGATATGATGTGATTTATTGAGATCTCATAAACCTGCACCCCGGTGTTAGTGCTCCTGCCCAGAGTTAAGGCACAGTCCTTCACGTGATGTTCACTTACCGCACTATATGCTCACCTTGGATCCAAGTTAGGTGCACAAGCTTGTCGTACAGACCATTATAGGTGGTTCCAACTCGTAGGTGACCCGCGATTATTTGCACAGTCTTCACATGATCGTAGCACTAGAGCATATTTACTTTACACCTAGTCTTGTCGTACAGACCACTTGAGGTGGTTCCAACTCGTGTGCACGAAATGGATTTGATTTGATATGATTAAGATTGTTTATGAGCTATATACTCAGCAGTACAATTTACGTTAGAGGGATTTGGCTGATGCAATATTTGACATTGATATATTTTGCCTGGATTACTTATAGCATTGCATTGAGATACTTTGGCATGGTATACTTTTATGGATTTTCATCTTGAGTATGATTTCTGTTATAGTATATATATTTTCTTTGAAATTATACAGGTTTTACGACGAGGGGTTAGAACTTTTGAGAAATGAAATGATTTGAAAAGCTTTGTTTTTTCCCACTCACACTTTCTGTTTTGCGCCCCTCCAGGTTTTAGGTAGAAGTGCTTGGTGGATCACGAGGATTTCGGCGGGGGTTCTGACAGAATATCATTATTGTAGGATCACCTTTGGGTGTTGAATAATTAGTACTTGTCCTGCTTGACTGCACTTAGGATATTTATACTCTGGTTGTGTATTTCACACTTTATCTTGCTTTACCACCTTATCTTAGTTAGTACTCTAATTGATTTGGTTTTTGTTTATTCGTAATTCCTTATATCTCTATTGCTTCCGCACTGTGCACATGGCTACATCACCCTCATGTGACGGCCAACACGCCCTGATTTAGGTCGGGGTGTGTCACACACAATTTTAATTAATCAAAATTTAATTTAAGTTAAAAATTAAAAAAAAAAAAAAAACTGGAATTAAATGGTAATTGTCGCATACGAGGAGTCTTATCATTCCTTCCCCATTCAATCCTACTTCTTCTCCTGTTTCTTTTTCCACGCCAGTTCTTTAACCATTTTTTTTTTCACCACTGTGGATGCAAATTTTCTCCTCTTCGATCTTGGACGATTTTGCACCTACAAAACAACTAGCACCTTAGGTTAAGGCCAAGAGCCTCACGCGCCCACGATGAATGGGGGGGGCTTTGGCCGAAGAACCTCCGATGCCAAAGTTAGAATTTTAGAGAGAAATAGTGTTTAGAGTATTTGTGATTTTTTGTGAGAGAGTTGGAATGAATTTTTGGTGAGAATATGTGTTTATTTATAGAGTTAGGGTTTGCCCTATTTTGAATAATAGTAGCCAGCCATAGGGTTTTTGTGGGGGTTAATTTCATGTTTAATTTGCCAATTTATTGGCTAATTAAATATGAAAATAATAAATGGGTGGTTATAAAAATGAATGATTATTTTAATAAGGAAAATGGGAAAGATGAGGATGTGAATAGTGGGGGCCGGTTTTGGGCTATTAATTGGGTGATTTTAGGAGATATGGTAGGTTTATATTATTTAGCTAATTGATTAGCTAAATAATGAAATAGAAAATACTAGGTTTTGGGAAATACCTTATAGAAAGGATTTGATGAGAGAGGTTTTTAATTGTTACCTTTTTTGGGCACTTTTGACTTGATTGAAAGATGATTGCCCACTGCTCGCGCGTAGGAATCCTTGTATGCTTCGAGGGTATTTTTGTCCTCTTTTGTCCAAAAGTCCACGTGTCGCCTAGCGAATATTTTTGGCTCCACAACCACAGCTTTTTTCACGTTAGTGTGGACTACCATCCTCTCTTGTACTTTTGTACCCACTTAACACTACTCACCATGTTTTACCACCACCACCACAAGAGTTCTAAAAGGTTCTGCCTTTTTTAGCCTATCCCTCCTCCGCCTCCCAACCATTCTCACTTAACTTGTAATTGCATGGCAGTAAGCTTCTTGAGGTACGAGGTATCGGACCTCTGTCTAGCCAAGCCGGCCCTGAGGTCCCTTCCTGCCTCCACCATCGTCACCGATGCCTTGGAGGCCCTGAAGACCTCCGACAACAACTTCATCAGCATCTGGGACTGCAACCGCTCCAAACCCAAGACTCTTCCTCGTATGCCACAATCACTATTTAATTCCGGCTTTTTTTTAATTATTGGTTTATTAAATTTTTTTTAATTTGTATTAAATTCTGATTAATTTAAATGATATGGCTGTCCACATCAGATGCCACATAATGTGGTATATAAATCTGGTATAAAAATATAGTAAGAATAGCTTTACTGTTATAGTACTCATAAAATATGTAATTTATGAATATGATCATTGATTATCGACATTACTTCTTTAAAACTCACTAAGAGATTAACGATATTAAAAATAAATAAATAAAACGAGTAATAGATTATGATCATGAAAAAATATTGGGAACTTTAACGAAAAGCACCCGGTACTGTTCACTTTAACGAAAAACCACATTTTTACACTAAAAAGTCAATCCTGGTACTATTCACTTTACCCTTTATTTTGTCCTTATCATTAAAACTCAAACTTTTCAAGCCCTTTTCATTAGTTTTCCTAAAAATATTAGGTCAGTTTTATAAGCAGTAACACGCAAATAAATGTGACGTACCAAACTCTTTTTCTTTTCTGTTTTTTGGTCGGTTCTGAACATTTGATTTTATAGGAGAGATCCATGATCATATTATATGATTCTCAAATTAAACTTGTTATGTTCCAACATGAACCCAGATTTCAGACAATACTTGTATTTCTATTTTTTATATTTCCTTCCCTTAGACCTAAGCTTCTTACCTTGAAATAACCAATCAAGGTAGTGGGATTGCATGTGCGGTCACATGAAATTGGGATAGTGAAGCAAGATATGATAAAACCTAGCTCGATTTCTTGGTTGGAGCATAATTAGCTCTTGACTAATCAAGTTAATTAACTATCGTGACACATGAAATCTCAAAAGCCCTCTTTTCATTTCGGTCGGGGTATTATATAACTTTTGTTATACTTGTGAATTTGTAATAGCTACCTGGCTTTAATTCTAAGTTAATTGTGATTCATGTTGAGAATGACGCTCATATTGATGGGAGAATATAGCTTACATGAGCTTATAAGAGGTTAGGCTACTCCTCATATTGTGTCAATTGGTTTCATGGTGGAACCTCAACTTTCTTTATGATATCAGAGTAGATTGACTTACTGTGAAGCCCAACGGCCACACGCGCTCCATGTCACCCCGTTTGTGTTGCCCACGTATTTGGCTTGAAAATTTGCCACATGTGAAAGGGTGTGCTGAGATGAATCTCATATTGATGGGATGAGAAACCTTGCATGAGCTTATAAGTGGTTATGTTATGTACTCCTAATATTGTCAATTGGTTTTAAGGTGGAACCTCAACTTTCTTCAATCGAACAAGGGAAAGAATTTGAACTTTAAACTCCCAACATTAGGAAGAGAAATAGATCCAAATAAATGGCCAGATAGCTAACACTATGTAGTTGTATATTTTTTTTACAAGAAAGATAAAGTGGTATTTAACTCTGCCTGTGTAAGTTTATCTTACATTGCCAGTCCCAAGCCTGGGTAAAGGAGGAGGGGTAGGGCATCAGGTAGTCGACAGCCGGCACTTCTCGGTTACGTCGAATCCTTATGAAAATGAATCCAGAATGAAATCGCGTTAAAGCTAGGGCGTCACCCGTAAGTGGCGCGCTGTGTGGCCCGAGCACAGTGATAAGTGAGCAAAGGTCGCTGTATCTCCATCGGCACCCGGATGCAGTGTTAAATGAGCAAAGGTGCCATAGAAACTTCTTTTCGAACGACTCCACTCAAAGTTGTTTGGGAGCATATGCTCCTATCGACTTTACACAGGACACACAAAAGAAGTACTTTGATCCTATTGGACGAAGGAGGGTGAAGAAGCTAGGACAGAAGGGTAGAGTTCAAGAGAGTAGAATGCGTTTAGGAACGTGGAATATAGGAACCTTAACGAGAAAATCTATGGAAGTAGTGGAAGTTATGGTGAGGAGAAGGATAAATATTATGTGCCTACAAGAAACTAAGTGGGTTGGTCTTAAGGCAAAGGATCTAGAAAACTCAGGGTTAAAACTTTGGTATTCGGGCACAAATAAAAGGAGAAACGGTGTTGGCATCATCGTGGACAAGACCTTGACACAAGATGTTGTAGATGTCAAGAGGGTAGGAGATAGAATCATGGCAATCAAGATTGTAATAAGACACGAACTCATCAATGTGATTAATACGTACGCACCTCAAGTAGGGTTGGATACGAGTTCAAAGGAGAAATTTTGGGAAGACCTTGGAGACTTGGTGCAAGGAATTGCCCAGACGGAGAAGTTATTTATAGGAGGAGATTTAAATGGACACGTGGGCAGGGAGACAGGCAACTATGGAGGTTTTCATGGTGACCATGGTTTTGGGGAGAGAAACAAGGATGGGGAAGCTATCTTGGATTTTGCAATGGCATATGATCTCTTCTTAGCCAACATCTTCTTTAAGAAGAAAGAAGAACATGTGATCACCTACAAGTGTGGGTCATCAAAAACACAAATAGATTTTCTTCTAATGAGGAAAGGGGATCGTATAACTTGTAAGGATTGCAAAGTTATACCGGGAGAGAGCTTGGCTAATCAACATCGCTTGTTGGTGATGGATGTACATATCAAAAGAGTGAGAAAAAAGAATAAGACTTGGAAGTGCTCAAGGACTAGATGGTGGAATCTAAAAGGAGAAAAACAAGTCATTTTCAAAGAGAAAGTAATCACCTAGTGTGTGTGGAATAGAGAGGGGGAAGCTAGCCAAAGGTGGGATTCCATGGCTAGTTGTATCCGAAAAGTAGCAAAAGAGGTATTAGGAGAGTCCAAGGGCTTTGCTCCACACCAAAAGGAATCTTGGTGGTGGAATGAGGAGGTACAAACAAAGGTGAAGGCTAAGAAGGAATGTTGTAATGCCTTATACAAGGACAGGACCGATGAAAATGATGAAAGGTATAGAAGAGCGAAGCAAGAGGCGAAGAAAGCTGTGAAAGAAGCTAAGTTAGCGGCTTATGACGATATGTATAAGCGACTAGATACCAAAGAATGAGAGTTGGATATCTATAAACTAGCTAGAGCAAGGGAAAAGAAGACAAGGGACCTAAACCAAGTGAGGTGCATCAAGGATGAGGATGGAAAGGTTCTTGCTACAGAGAACGCGGTCAAAGACAGATGGAGAGGTTATTTTCATAATCTTTTCAATGAAGGACATGAAATGAGTACTTCTTTAAGGGAGTTGAGTAACTCAGAAGAGTGTAGAAACTACTCCTTTTATCGTCGAATCAGGAAGGAAGAAGTGGTTGTAGCTTTGAAGAAGATGAAGCATAGAAAAGTAGTGGGCCCAGACGATATACCAATCGAAGTGTGGAAAGCCTTGGGAAAGACAGGTATAGCATGGCTCACTGACCTTTTCAATAGGATTTTGAAAACGAAGAAGATGCCAAATGAGTGGCGAAAGAGCACTTTGGTGCGTATCTACAAGAATAAGGGCGACGTACAAAATTGCATGAACTATAGGGGTATTAAGCTAATGAGTCGTACAATGAAGCTCTGGGAGAGAGTCATTGAGCATAGATTGAGGCAAGAGACACGGGTTTCGGACAACCAATTCGGGTTCATGCCAGGGCGCTCAACCATTGAGGCAATCTATCTCTTATGAAGATTGATGGAAAGATATAGAGATAGGAAAAAAGATTTACACATGGTCTTTATAGATTTGGAAAAAGCGTATGATAGGGTCCCAAGAGACATTCTTTGGAGGATTTTAGAGAAGAAAGGAGTACGAGTAGCATATATCCAAGTTATAAAGGATATGTATGAAGGAGCAAAGACTGTCGTAAGAACTCATGAAGGACAAACCGAAAGCCTCCCCATAACTGTAGGATTACATCAAGGCTCATCCTTAAGTCCTTACCTTTTTGCGTTGGTAATGGATGAGTTAACAGGACATATTCAAGATGATATTCTTTGGTGTATGCTTTTCGCAGACAATATAGTGTTGATAGATGAAACTCAGGAAGGGGTAAATGCGAAGCTTAACCTTTGGAGAGAAGTGTTGGAATATAAAGGTCTTCGCCTAACTCGATCAAAGACAGAATATATGGAGTGCAAGTTCAGTGCAAATGGAGGCCAAAATGAGTTAGGGGTGAGGATCGGAGATCAGGAAATACCAAAGAGCGATCGTTTTCGCTACTTAGGATCTATCTTGCAAAAGAACGGAGAATTAGATGGAGATCTCAACCATAGAATACAAGCTGGATAGATGAAGTGGAAGAGTGCATCCGGCGTGTTGTGTGACCGCCATATGCCACTGAAGCTCAAGGGAAAATTTTATAGGACGGCAATAAGGCCGGCGATGCTATATGGCACAAAATGTTGGGCAGTGAAGCATCAACACGTACACAAAATGGGTGTAGCGGAGATGAGGATGCTTCGTTGGATGTGTGGGCACACGAGAAAAGATAAGATTAGGAATGAGGATATCCGAGGTAAAGTAGGAGTAGCCGAAATTGTAGGAAAGCTGAGAGAAAATCGGTTACGATGGTTTGGACATGTGCAAAGAAGGCCTACTGACGTTCCGGTTAAAAGATGCGACTACGAGATAAAGGTTCAAGGCCGAAGGGGTAGAGGAAGACCTAGGAAAACTTTGGAAGAGACTCTAAGAAAAGACTTAGAGTACTTGGATCTAACGGAGGACATGACACAGGACCGAGCACAATGGCGTTCTAAGATTCATATAGCCGACCCCACTCAGTGAAGAAGACTTTGGTGTATTTAACACAATACATTGAAATGAAGCAAAGCTTATTTATTGATATCTCCGATAAGTACAAATATATACATATACATGAGTCAAAATAAACAAACAAGAGGGAGCCTTCACAAAGGTTGCTTAGGAGAAGTCTCAGCAGTCGGTAGAGCCCCAGAAAGAGAAGGCACCGGAGGGGAATCATTCGGAGCCTCAGTACTGGACAGAACCCTAGAAGGAGGAGGCATCAGAGGTTGATCATTTGGAGCTTCATTACGCGGTACAGCCCTAGAAGACGAAGGCAATAAATGTCGTTGGAACAAACCCACAAACTGCTGATGATCAAGTAAAACCTGACCATCAGATTCCTTCATCTGGTCAAGCTTCCTCTTCATGTTTGTAGCATAGTCATGTGTGAACCAATGCAACTGTTTATTCTCATGCTTGAGCCTTCTAATCTCCTGTTTGAGACTCATCACTTCAGCCGCCAATGATTCAACTTGGCGGGTTTGAGCAAATAGACGTTGGGCCATATTAGACACAGAACCTACACACTGAACACTCAGAGCCAGAAAATCCTTAACAGCGAACTCATCAGACCGTTTGGAAAGTAGTCTGTTATCTTTGGGAGTGAGAAGGTTCCTGGCCACGACCGCAACGGTCATATCATTCTTCGTCACAAAATCCCCAACGGTAAGAGGACCAGTAGGGGATAAGGATGGGCGCCATATGTTGTCTGGAGAAGGTATGGCTGCCTCTTCAACAAGGTTCAAGTCAAAACGACGGTCAGAGGGGCTAGACATTTTCAAATGTGTTGAAGAGAGAAGAGGTCGGACAAATCAAGATCTTAGAAGTGCAAGAATAGAGCTTCTACTGGTAGAGATTCAAGTGTGCTTTGGAACTTAATGCCAACCTCTATAAAAATCTACACTCGACGGAGCTTCAGAAATCGAAGAGGCGTCTGCCCAGAAATCGAAGAGGCGTTTGCTTTCTCAAAAGTTGGGCTGCTCAAAAACCATGAGGGCCGATCTCAGAAATCAAAGAGGCGTTTGCTTTCTCAAAAGCTGGGCTACTCAAAGACCACGAAGGCCGATGTCAGAAATCGAAAAGGCGCTTGCTTTCTCAAAAGCTGGGCTGCTCAAAGACCACGAGGGCCGATCTCAGAAATCGAAGAGGAACCTGCTTTTTTCAGCCTTGTCAGCACCTGTCACATGCACACTCAGCTTTGCTGAAATTACGGGCATTCTGTTGAAGATTTCTGGTGAAGTAGAAAGCACGTGAATCTTACTGTTCAATCATCCACTTTCCACACGCACCATCAACTCATGGGTACCACAGATAACTTTGCCAAAGATCTCTGACAAAGTTTAGACACATGAAGCTTGCAGCTCCCACTACATCGCTATGACCAAGAAGGGTAAAAGAGTAGCAAAGAAACAGCACTAACAAAGTTTAGACACATAAATTTTGAAGGTATAGCTACCATATTATTACCCACAAGAGTAAAGGAACAGCACCACTACTGGATAATTGGAAAGTCCCTTGTGTCAACCTCTGTGCTCCGTGGCAAGGTAGACTAGCAAACATGCCCAACCTTTACTCACATTCGCGAAAACACTCCCAACAAGATTACTTGCTCCAAAATCGAAGAGGCACCGCCCTTCGAATCTCGAGAGCCAAACTCCCAACATGATTATTTTCTCAAAAATCGAAGAGACACCGCTCTCCGAATCTCGAGAGCCAGACTCCCAGCAGGATTTCTTTCTCAAAAATCGAAGAGACACCGTTCTCTGAATCTCGAGAGCCAGATCCCCGACAGGATTGCTTGTTCGAAAATCAAAGAGGCACCGCTTTCTCAACTTCGAGAGCCAAATCTCCTTGGATAAAGTTTGTCTGTAATCTTCACACGCAACATCAGCTTTCCAAATACCACAGACCATTTTTTCAAAGTGCTCTGACACACGTGAAGCTAGCAGCTCCCACTACCGTGCTATGACCAAGCAGGGTAAAGGAATAGCATTTCTACTTGTTGTTAGGGAGACTCCTATATATGTCGACCTCCATTCTCAACGGATAGGCAGACCTGCAAAAATGCTCAACCCTTCCTCATATCTGAGAAGGCACTCCCAACGAAGCCTCTCGAAATACTCAGCTTTCTTTCCCCCCGATAATACCTCTACAAACAAGCTGCACTAGAGCAAGAATATCTCATATCATCAGGGTTAAAAGCAAGAGTATCCCATATCATGCTTTTTCCCTGTCTTTTCCTTTGGCCTTGTTCTTACCTGCAAGACAAGGAGAAATAGAGCAATCAGTCAGCACTTGGAATCAAGCTTCCAGTCAGGAACTGACTGCCTAGAACCCCTTACCTGATTACTTACCTGGCATTGCTCTCGAGTACTCATCTTCAACATCTTATGCTTCCAGAGAAGATACCAAATCTGCCTGAGGAACAGATAAGGAAAGTGAGAAGGATACAAGGAAGCATGTGGAGACAAGCGTAACAGAACATGTGCTGATACATCCACTACTTTGTCAACAGCAAAAGTATCCCATATCAGCAGGGTCGAACGTACTCTAGATTTGATGGACTTGTTCTGACCTTCAAATTCTTCAGTCGGCCCTATACTCTGGAGGAAACCAGAAAACCCTCCAGCCCAGTTCAAGAATAAGTCTGTGGAAAGTTACCTCTTCAAAAGCAAAAGTATCTTATATCATCTATTCTCATTTTTCTTCTCTTTATCCTTCATGCTGCCTGCAAGATAGGGAGAATGAGAACAATCAGCCGGAACTCGAAATCAAACTTCTGATCTGGGACTGATTGCTTGGATCTCTGATTGCTTACCTTGTCTGTCACCTCTTTCAGCAGATCCCCTAGCTTGGCGACTTGGGGGACTCCTACTACATGGTTTGTATCGCGCTTGACCAAGCTTGAAACTACAAGTAAGCTTCAAGTGAAATTGATACATTACCTTATGCATCTCCACCAGTTAAAGATACCACCCATGGATGGAGGAAGAGTATTTCCAGAGAAGATGCCACATCTACCTATGAGACAGATAAGGCAAGTGAAGACGATACCACACTTCAGTACTTAGAAGTTTTGTGATTTCGAGATCATTCTCCCACAATATTTCCTAATGTCATTTGTACTAAATCATTCACTTGTACTCACTAAATGAGAGCTTGAACCTATGTACTTGTGTAAACCCTTCACAATTAATGAGAACTCCTCTACTCCGTGGACGTAGCCAATATGGGTGAACTACGTACATCTTGTGCTTTCTTTCCTGTCTCTATCTATTTACATACTTATCCACACTAATGACCAAAGCAATCTAGCGAAGATCACAAACTTAATACTTTCTGTTGTACCAAAGTCCTCACTAATTTTGTGCATCAACAATCCTTAAGTCCTTACCTTTTTGCGTTGGTAATGGATGAGTTAACAGGACATATTCAAGATGATATTCCTTGGTGTATGCTTTTCGCAAACGATATAGTGTTGATAGATGAAACTCATGAGGGGTAAATGCGAAGCTTAACCTTTGGAGAGAAGTGTTAGAATCTAAAGGTCTTCGCCTAAGCCGATCAAAGACAAAATATATGGAGTGCAAGTTCAGTGCAAATGAAGGCCAAAATGAGTTAGGGGTGAGGATCAGAGATCAGGAAATACCAAAGAGCGACCGTTTTCGCTACCTAGGATCTATCTTGCAAAAGAACGGAGAAGTAGATGGAGATCTCAACCATAGAATACAAGCTGGATGGATGAAGTGGAAAAGTGCATCCGGCGTGTTGTGTGATCGTTGTAGGCCACTAAAGCTCAAAGGAAAATTTAATAGGACGGCAATAATGCCAGTGATGCTGTATGGCACAGAATGTTGGGCGGTGAAGCATCAACACATACACAAAATGGGTTTGGACATGTGCAAAGAAGGCCTACTGACGCTCCGGTTCGGAGATGTGACTACGGGATAGAGGTTCAGAGTCGAAGGGGTAGAAGAAGACCTAGGAAAACTTTGGAAGAGACCCTAAGAAAAGACTTAGAGTACTTGGATCTAACGGAGGACATGACACAAAATCGAGAGCAATGGCGTTCTAGGATTCATATAGCCGACCCCACTTAGTGGGAAAAGGCTTTGTTGTTGTTGTTGTTGAAAGATAAAGTGGTATTTCATTGATCATCATAAACAAATACACATGTATCAATTTAGTACATTGTTCCAGTGACAAAAAAATTGGTCTGAATGAATTTTCATAAGTAAACAACTATAGTAAACCCCTAAACAACTACTAGATGTATGGAATTACAAACTCACCAATACAAATCTATCACACAAAAAAGGACAGAACCAACAAATTCGTAACCATACTAGTCATCACTAAATAAAGAAGCCATAAAATCATCGCATAGGAACGAGACCACATAACATCATCGTTGAAGGACGAGACTACCATACCTTATCGTTGATGTAGCCGTGCTTGAATATTGTCACGGTCCGCTTTTTGAGAATGAATCTCACATCTATGAGAGGAAGGACCTTGCATGTATGGGTAGTTGGGCTACTCTCCATATTGCCAATTGGTTTTATGGTGGAATCTCAACTTTCTTCATGGTATCAGAGCAAGTTGTCCTATGTGTAAAGCCAAAGCCACATAGGCTCCACGTCACCCCGTTGCGTTGTACACGTGTTAGACTTAAAAATCGTCACACATGAGGGGGTGTTAAGAATGAATCATACATTGATGAGATCGGAGACCTTGCATGGGCTTATAGGTAAGTTGGGCTACTCCCCATATTCCCAATTGGTTTTATGGTGGAACCTCAACTTTCTACATAGTTTCAAAGCATGTTGTCTCACATGTGAAGCCCAACGGCCACACGTGCTCTACATCACCTAAGTTGTGTCGTCTATGTGTTAGGCTTGAAAATTCACCACAAGTGAAGAGGCGTGTTGAGACTGAATCCGACATTGATGAGATGGGGGACCTTGCATGTACTTATAAGTAGTTGGGCTACTCCCTATATTGCCAATTGGTTTTATGGTGGAACCTTAACTTTGTTCATAGTATCAGAGCAGGTTGTCCCACATGTGAAGTCAAACGGTCACACGCACTCCACGTCACCCCATTGTGTTTCCATATGTTAGGCTGAAAATTCACCACACATGAATGGTTGTGTTGAGAATGAATTTCATATTGATGAGAAGAGGGACCTTGCATTGACTTATAAGTAAGTTTGGCTACTCTCTATATTGCCAATTGGTTTTATAGTGGAACCTCAACTTTCTTCATGGTATCAGAGCATGTTGTCCATATGTGAAGCTCATGGCCACACGTGCTCAACGTCACATAAGTTGTGTTGTCCATGTATTAGGCTTCAAAATTCGAGACACATGAGGAGGCATGTTGAGAATAAATCACACATCGATAAGATGAGGGATCTGCATGTGCTTATAA
Organism: Malus sylvestris; assembly: GCF_916048215.2. Lineage (NCBI taxonomy): Eukaryota > Viridiplantae > Streptophyta > Magnoliopsida > Rosales > Rosaceae > Malus > Malus sylvestris. The sequence continues at coordinate 17,622,211 of NC_062272.1, forward strand.
GGCTAAGCTACTCTCCGTATTGTCAATTGGTTTTATAATAGAAACTCAACTTCTTTAGCGATAACTACGGTTCTTTAGATTTTATTTTCTTTTCTTTTTATCAACAAGAGAGGGAAGGTTAGAATTTGAGACCTCTTAATCGATAACATTTTTATCCAAATCTGATATTATTATATAATAGTAGATGGATTGAGATTCTCGAAATGATGGTCCGATTATGATCCCGGTATATAATAACCCTTGTTAGCTTAAAATTTTTCATATATAGACTAGAGGTGATATGACCTGATAATAATTCGATTAACTTAAATAAGATATAATTGTTTTGACCAAACTCTAGCATTCTTCATGTAGACCAAATGAGGAGTGCGTTTGTGCCTGTGGCCCAACCTACTGAGTTGCGTTCATTGATAGATTCAGTTGCATCCGTGGATGGACTCAATTACTTGCCTCTGTGGGCATATATGTGGACAGATTTCTTTACTCGTGTCCATAGATGGATTCACTTGCGTTCGTGTTGTGGGTAGATTCACTTACTTGCGTCAGTGAACATGTTCACTTACTAAACAGTGCATCTATGACCGTTCTACCAAAATTACGTCCACTGGATGGTTCGCTTTACTTGCGTTAGTGAACGGATTTGCTTACTAAACAGTGCATCCGTGCCCAATCAACCAAAATTGCGGCTGCAACCAAAGCCCGAAGGACATTTCAAATTAAAACTTCATTTGATCACATGTGCCACATTCTAAACTAGATTCTTAAATGCGTAAGAGATGGAGACCCTTTAGTTACATGCAAATGGCGAGGCTGGAATCAAGAAGCCAGTGTATAAGAACGTAAAAACCATTCAAATTTCGTTTAGATTCTACTCCGACGTTTATTGGATAAACATTTCGTTTGAGGTCATTCTAGAAAAAATGATAATGGTTTTTAAAAAGGAGGAAAAAAAAAATTGTAACTCTATTCGGATTGCAAGTGAATTTAATTATGTGACCGCTTCCTCCCAATGCATGTGACGTTTGACTCTCAAACCAAAACAACAGGGTCCCTTAGATATAAGTTCATGCAACACTTATTTCTTTGACAAAAACTCATCTCATTTTAAATATCCAAATAAAATTCAGATTTGAAGTAGACTATCATGTAAACAAATAAATACCTATTATTTTCAAACTGTTTACAATTGTGCCACAACACTCTAATTATGTTAATGAATTTAATTATCCACCATAATTGTGGGAAATAAGTTCCTTATTATTATAAAATGGGACACTTTGTATCCAGTCCTGAGTTGGTATAATTCTTTGATTAAAATCTTATTGAATTTCAGTTTCTGATCAATGTCCCGGGGCTTTGTACACATCAACATTTTACCATTCACCTATTTCCATGTTAGCCTTTTATTTTATTCATTAAAATTTTTAAAATTTTAAATTATACTTCATATCACTCATCATCACAGCAAAATAATCGGAGAGCATTGTAACTGAAACTCCCAAATTTCAGTCCCCCAATTTAAGCTATTCCGTTTCAGTTTATAGTTTGTACCCAAGACAGACTTTATGAACCATAAAGTCTGAATAAAAGCAAACTTCAAAGTCTGCCATTGAACAAGTCCCGTATCTTCATTACAAAACACAAACTCACTTCAGATGGGTGGTTTGGGAGTGAGGTGCTTAAAAAAAAAAGCACCCATGAAAAAAAGTTGTGAGGGTTTTAGGTGTTTGGTAAACTGAAAAAAAAGGGCTTATTTTGGAAGCTGCTGTGAGAATAAGCTGAAATCAAAGGAAAAAGTTGAAGCTGCTATTTGCAGCTTTGGAAAACTGGCTTTTTTTTCAAAGCACACGGAGCTACAGTGCTCCTTTAATGAAAAGACCCACTATCAGACTGTTTTTTTTTTTCCAAAAGCACTTTTACAAAAAAGTTTACCAAACACTCTGCTGATTTATTTCACAACCACTTATTCTCACAGCACAGCCGCTTATTCTCACAGCAGCTTTTTTTCAAAGCACAGCAATACCAAACCAGCCCAGAGTCTGCCATTGAAAAGCTGATGTGAAGTCACCATACATGCTAACAGAAAAATGTACTCCATGCGATAAGATTATACCCCCCACGCATATGGCCTTTTCAGTCCCATTGACTGCAAAAGTCTTCCAGTATTTATGTTTACCTCATTAGCTAGTTTGTACCCAAGATTAAAAAACTAATTTTGCAGTCACCATATATGCTAACAAAAAATGTACCCAATGCAATAAGATTGTACCCCATGCCTGACCTTTTAAGCCCCATAAAGGAAAACAAATTAAATTATTCAAACACTTGTTGTGCAAAAATACAAACTAAAATGAAATGCTCGCATATTCAAATACAAGTCGTTTTTGTAATGAAAATACAAGTCATTAATTGCAGATACAAAAACACCTTGTCAAAAAAGAAAGTTAAAAAAACCCCTTGAACTGGTCGTAGGGTTTCCAAGTTCCTCTGCAAATGCAATGCAGTTCTTCCCCGCTTGAAATACCTCCAACTGGGTAGAACTATGGTACAAAGATTACCCATATAAAAATCTTAACAGAGTCTGTCACAGCCCGTCCCGAAATGTTTAGTTTCAACGGTGTGAAATGACGGTTTTACCCTGGAACGTATGTGGGATGGTGTGGTTTAAGCTTTGGTTGTGGACAAATTATGTATTTTCTTAAGTTCTGGGACCCAATTGGAAGTTAGATTTTTTTTTGTTTGATTAGGGACCAAATCTAGACCACAAACACACACACACACACTCTCTCTCTCTCTCTCTCTCTCTCTCTCGTGTACACTCTCTCTCATCCCTCGGTTTTTCTTCCTTCGTTCGTACAATTTGCACGGTCACTCTCTCTAAACTCCAACCAGGCACGGATCAAACTTGTACACAACATCATCATCTTCATTTCATCATCACGAACCCATCTATACCATTTTTGGACGTGAAAGCTTCGAAAAACCCGAGAAACCATAACCTCCGGTTTGAGCAATGTTCATGCAATCGTAAATGTGTGATTTTTAGAAGATTTCAAGCTTATAGAGAGCTTAGGGACCTCTCCACGAAGCTCGGAGAAGAAAAACCAAGTAATTTGGACATCGGGGAGGCGAGTTCAACGAGTCGTAAGTTTTGGCCGGATTATCGAGTTGTCTCCGTCGAGATTCCGTGGATTTCAAACCTTGAAATTGGTAAGGCATTGTTCTTCTAGTTACATGCTTCATTTTGGGACAAATTTGAGGTAAATTGGTTAAGAAATGACTAAGATAACAAGGTTTTTCGAATTCCCAGTTTTTCGACGACGGTGACTGTCACCGAAGTCGAAGGAAGAAGACGAGTGAATATTCTGTCAACTTTGACAGAATATTCTAACGGCGTCAGGTTAGTTTTAACGGCATATGCCATTATTTAACGGAACCGTCAGTGTGCCTAGCACGTGCCTGTGCGTGGGTGGCGCGTCTGGTCGTGCCTTGGCCGATACGTGACGGCGCGTGGGTGGTCGGAAATTTTTTCTAAAAATATAGGGATGTTCGTGAGGTTGTGTAAATCACGTTGGTATATTTAAACACCACATTTGAGCAATGTATGAGAAGTTATTAGCTAGTATTGGTTATGTGCTTTAAATTAACGTTTTTATAGTTGTTTCGCATATAGGGGAGACTTATCCTGAGGACGAGCGCAGTCAAGGGCGACTCGGGGGCTACGACCTTTCGACATACCAGTGAGTGGGCTTTTGTTTTTCAGTATATACTTATATACTTGATATTTTCTCAGAAAATGGATTTAAATGAAAGTATGCTTTGAAATGCCATGCATATAAATTTATATTCAGCATATGAATTAGTATACGATGTATAATATGAATTGGTGCTGTGGACGCTCAGGTAAGTATCAGGTGAGTTATGTTTTATTATATGAGATATTTATAATATGAGATGTGATTGAAAGCTCATAAACCTGCACCCCGGGTGATTGTGATTTAGCCAGAGATATGGTACATGCTTGTTTATAATGTCACATCCCGCACCCTATGCTCACATTGGATCAAATTTAGGTGCACAGTCTTGTCGTACAGACCATCATAAGTGGTTCCGACTCGTAGGTGACTGGTGATTTATTGCATAGCTATCATGATTGCGTAGCATTGAGCATAACTATATTACACCCAGTCTTGTCGTACATACCCTTACAGTGATTTCGACTCGTGTGTAGTGTAGTGCCGTATAGGTCACTTGTAGTGACTCCGGCTAGATTGATTAATGAGCTATGAATTCAACCGTACAAACTTCCACAAGGGTTCCGGCTAATATGTTATTTTCCATGAATTTATTTTCACCTGAGTTACTTATTCTGTTTTATATTTTTGGCATGGTATACTTATGATTATGGATATGTGAAGCATAATTTGATATATATATATATATATATATATATATATATATATATATATATATTCCATTTCTAGGAAAATTATACTTGCTTTACGGCGAAAGGTTAGAGCATTTGATAAATGAAATGATTTTGAAAAGCTTTGTTTTTGCCCACTCACATTTTCTGTTTTGCACCCCTCCAGGTTTTAGGTAGACTTGCTATTGGTGGCATTTGTGGATCTTGGTGGTTCTAACAATGTATAATATTCGTAGGACTTCTTCTGGTACTGTCTAACTAGTACTTGTCCTACTGGACTGCACCTAGACTTCTATGCTCTGATTAGGTGTATTTACACTTGTATCTCATTCCTAGCACTTTCTGCTTATTATTGCACATTAATTAGCTTTCGGTTCTTATTTATTCATATATTTCGTATCCTTATTGCTTCCGCACTGTGCACATGGCTACGTCACCCTCACGTGACGGCCAGCACACTTTGATATTAGGTCAGGGTGTGTCAGTTTAGTATCAGAGCCTAGGTTTAGCAGTCCTGTATATCTTGAGAATAATCTACTCATTATGATGTCTTGTATCAGAAATATGCTGCCTCGTAGAGAGCCACGTCACTCAGCTAAGCCTAGTTTCCCCGATATTGCTCAGTTAGGGGAAGTTATATCTAATGCCATTCAGTCTTCGCTCTGTCCTCCTCAAATGACACCTCTTGAGACTGTGTATAATCTGAAGCTGAATCATTTCATTGGTAATGAAGGACATGAAGGACCGGAGAAGTGGCTTAATCATGTCGAGAAAACTTTCCTTGTGATGCAAAGTTAAAGGAATCTTCCTCCTAATATGTGAGTAAAGATAACTACCTGGTTTCTAGGTCCGGAGCTTGCATCCTGGTGGAGATAGGAGTCCTATCAGATGCCACAAGAGGTAGCAGCCGATTGGGAAGTGTTTAAACAGTTGTTTTGGAAAAAGTTCATTCCCTATGAGTATATTGATCGCAAGAAACAAGAATTTACACATCTGAAACAAGGAAAGATGACGGCGAATGAATATTACAGGAGATTCACTGATTTGTCTCAATATGATCCAGAGGTTGCTGTTAATCCGGTTAAGATGCTCCGTTGTTTCAAGTTGGGTACTAAGAAGAAATGGCATCCTATAGCGACATCAACTCCCTGTGCCACTTACCAGGAGTTTTGTGAAGTTTTACTGTGGATTGAGGACTTAGAGAATATCCCCAATAAGAGTGAAGTTGAACAAGAAAAGAACGGGAACCATAAGCGAGATGATAAAGGTAAAGGTCAATCATCTCAGGGACCTCATAAGACCCAGAGTTTTAAGAGAAATGGTGTCAGTTCCAGCTTTTCTAGTGGAGGCTTGAGCTCTAATATGCAGAGGAGAGGTGGTAGATTTTCTAGAGGCCCGAGATTTCAGAGGCATAGGGACTTTGGTGGTTCAGGTGGTTTAGGTGCTCCTTTATGCCGCATGTGTAATAATAGGCATTTTGGAGAGTGTAGGAGAGGTAGCAATGCATGCTATACTTGTGGACAGATGGGGCATAGGGATACACATTGCCTTTAGAATCAACAAAGGCCCCAACAATCTTCTTTACCACCACCTACATTGGCCTAGCAAGTTTCAGGACCTAGTGGTTATGCCCAAACTGGTCGTGGTGGTGCTTATCATTTCAGGGAAGTATCAGTACTCGCATGACCCTTATTATCATAGTGGTTACCCTCGGTATCAGGGAGGTTCTATGCCATATCAGCCACATTCAACAGGTGGATCCCAGTGGTACCAAGGGGGACAGCCCAGCAGGTAGAGATTGCTGCTATTAGTGCAGCATCTTCGAAGTAGTCTGGTCAGCCAAGACAAGGACGTGGTATTCATGCTAACAGAGGTCGTGGTGGACAACAGCAGAATCAGGGACGTATCCATAACATGACACTGCAAGATGCTCAGAACAATCCTGATTTAATGATGGGTACATTAAATATTCTTGGTTATTTTGCTAGAGTATTGATTGATTATGGTGCTACACATTCTGTTGTTTCTCATAAATTTTGTTCAAGTAACGCAACCTCATCCTACACCTTTAGGATATGATTTAGAGTTTTCTATACCTAAAGGGGAGAGATGTTATGTTGATCGGGTATATCCAGGATGTCCGGTGATGGTGGAGGATATCATCATGCCGGCTAACCTTATTATGTTAGACATTGTTGATTTTGATGTGATTTTGGGCACTGATTGGTTACACTACAATCATGCCAAGATAGATTACTATGGAAAGATAGTTACTTTTCATCGTCTTGGATTACCTGAAGTTACATTTGTAGGAGAGCTTAGCGGGGTTAGGCATGGTGTTATTTATACCATGAAAGCCAAAAGATTGTTGTCGAAAGGTTGTCAGGGATATTTGGCTCATGTGGTGTTGAATGATAATGCTCCTACTAGTGTGGAAGATGTACGTGTGGTTAGGCATTTTCCAGATGTGTTCCCTGATGATTTGTCTGGATTGCTGCCAAATAGAGATGTAGAGTTCGCTATTGATCTGCTTCGAGGTACGGATCCTATATCTTTGACTCCTTATAGAATGCCTTTTGCTGAATTAATTGAATTGAAAGTTCAATTGCAAGAATTAGTGGACAAAGGTTTTATTCAGCCTAGTACTTCACCCTGGGGATTGAAAGTTCAGTTGCAAGAATTAGTGGATAAAGGTTTTATTCAGCCTAGTACTTCACCCTAGGGAGCTCCAGTTTTATTTGTGAGGAAGAATGATGGAACTTTGAGGCTATGCATTGATTACCAACAATTGAATCGGGTAACAATTAAGAACCGTTATCCATTGCCACGTATAGATGATTTGTTTGATCAACTTCGAGGTGCCTGTGTGTTCTCTAAGATTGACTTGAGGTCTGGTTACTACCAGTTGAAGATTAAAAGTGAAGATGTCTCGAAAACAGCATTCAGCACTCGATATGGTGATTATGAGTTTCTTGTGATGCCATTCGGGTTAACTAATTCACCAGCAACTTTCATGGATTTAATGAATCGAGTATTCCAACCATATTTGGACAGGTTTGTCATTGTCTTCATTGATGACATTCTGGTATACTCTAAGTCTAGAGCAGAGCATGCTAGACATCTTAAATTGGTGTTGAAAAGTTTGAGGGAACACCAGCTATATGCTAAGTTTAGCAAATGCCAATTCTGGTTAGATCAAGTGGCATTTTTGGGACATGTTATATCAGCTCAAGGCATTCGAGTGGATTCTCAAAAAGTGGCAACTATGGAGAATTATGAGCAACCTCGAACCGTCACAGAGGTACTGAGTTTTCTTGGCTTACCAGGCTATTATAAATGGTTTGTTAAGGATTTTTCAGTTATTGATTTACCATTAACGGGGTTAACCAGGAAGGATGTTAAGTTTGAGTGGGATGAAAATTATGAGCAAAGTTTTCAGTAGTTGAAGTATTATCTCACTCATGCACCTATTTTAGCACTCCCCGACGATAGTGGTAATTTTGAGGTCTACAGTGATGCTTCTTTGAATGGTATGGGTTGTGTATTGATGCAACATGGTAGGGTGATTGTTTATGCTTCGAGACAGTTGAAACCTCATGAGAAGAATTACCCTACTCATGATCTAGAGTTAGCGGCTATCATCTTTGCTTTGAAGATTTGAAGACATTATCTTTATGGTGAGAAATGTAAGATCTTCACATATCATAAGAGTCTTCAGTATCTTTTACTCATAGGGATCTAAATCTTCGGCAGAGGAGGTGGATTGAGTTACTTAGTGATTATGATTGCACGATTGAATATCACCATGGTCGTGCAAATACAGTGGTGGATGCACTTAGTAGGAAGACTCCAGCTAGACTTAACGCCATCTATGATTGTCATGTTCCTCTCCTTGCAGAATTAAGGTCCACTGGAATGGAGTTAGGAGTGGAAGATCGAGAGGAAGCCTTACTTGCAAATTTTCAAGTTAGGCCAATATTAATTGATCGCGTGCTTAAAGCTCAGATGATTGATGAAGAGACCCAGGAAATAATTCAAGCAAGAAATCGAGACAAGAAGAAAGATTTCAGAATTTGAGAAACTGACAGCATGCTTATGCAAGAAAACAGAATGTATGTGCCGAATAATGCAGAGTTAAAGAAAGAAATCCTTGATGAAGCGCATATTTCGGCATATGTAATGCATCCAAGAGGTACCAAGATGTATCATACCATTTGACCATTTTATTATTGGCCGGGTATGAAAAGAGAAATTGTTGCGTACGTGAGTAGGTGTGCCATTTGCCAACAGGTTAGAGCATTTGATAAATGAAATGATTTTGAAAAACTTTGTTTTTGCCCACTCACACTTTCTGTTTTACGCCCCTCCAGGTTTTAGTTAGACTTGTTGTTGGTGGCATTTGTGGATCTTGGCGGTTTTGACAAAGTATAATATTCTTAGGACTTCTTCTGGTACTATATAACTAGTACTTGTCCTACTGGACTGCACCTAGACTTCTATGCTCCAATTAGGTGTATTTACACTTGTATCTCATTCCTAGCACTTTCTGCTTATTAGTGCATATTAATTAGCTTTCGGTTCTTATTTATTCATATATTTCATATCCTTATTGATTCCGCACTGTGCACATGGCTACGTCACCCTCACGTGACGGCCGGCACGCCTTGATTTTAGGTCAGGGTGTATCAAAGTCTCTCCGATGTAAGAAAAAACGAATGCAGCATCTTCAAATCTTTTGCAAAAATCTTGTTTGTTTGAATGCTCGTGGAGAACATATGAGTACAGCTCAAATTTTGGCAAAATTTGAATTGATGAATTTGAATGCAAATGTACCAAAAACAAAATAGCTTGAATTGGGCAACTAAAATCTGGGAGTTTCAGTTACAATGCTCTTTAATTATTTTGATAGCAATAATGAATGATATGAGGGATAAGTTATAAATTAAAATTTTTAATAAATAAAATAAAAAGCTGATATGAAATATGTGAAAATGCTAATATGTACAAAGTCTAGGGATCTTCATCAGAAAATTAAATTCAACACGGTTTCAATCATAGGGTATTGGTAACTATGGACTGGATCCTGATTTATCCTTATAAAATTATCTACTTTATACTTCTCTTATTTGTTTCATTTCTTTTATTTGTTTGACAATCATTGTAGGTAAATTATTTTGCATGTATGTATTAGGCACATTTTGTTAAAATTATATATATGCATGCAAATAATTTATCTATATTTTTATGTAAAATAATATGTAATTAATTAATTTTGAATCAATTGGCTAAAAAAATTATTTATTTTGTAGGTAAATTATTTTTCATGTGATAATACATATATACAAGCCATATTTTGTTATTATTATATAAAGTGTGCAATCAATCGACATTCTTTTATTTTGTAGGTAAATTATTTTGCATGTAGGTAAATTGTTATATATATATATATTGCAAAATATTGGTATTTAATTAATTTTGAATAAAAAATATTTATTTATTTTATAGATAAATTATTTTGCATGTATCATTACATAATTTACCTATGTTATTGTAGACATCGAAATTTCGTAAATAAATGTTGACCGATAAATCAAAGTGTCAACGCTCATGTATTACATAAATTTTACACATAGCGTGTGACTCAACGAAAATTGAAATGAGTTGGAAAAGTCACCAAATAGGACACATGTCAACACCTGGCAGAAACGACTTATTTCATCTGGGATATTATATTCAAAATTAGGCATTGGAAAATTCTATAAATACAAGCCCATTTCATTCATTTTTAGGGACCAATTCATATTACACCTTGAAGCTCTGAAGCTCTGAAGCTCTGAAACTCCGAAGCTCTCAAGCATCCAGGTTCCCGAAGAATCAAGAAAGCCTTCTTCGTTCTTCGTTCATCGTTCTTCCAAGATCAAGCCCTGACGGCCCTTGAAGAAAGTGTTCTTCGTTCATCGTTCTTCCAAGATCAAGCCCCAACAGCCCTTTGGATCAACAATCATCCACCAATTCAAGATCAAGCCCCGACGGCCCTTGAAGAAAGCCTTCTTCGTTCTTCGTTCATCGTTCTTCCAAGATCAAGCCCCGACGACCCTTGGATCAACAATCATCCACCTTCAAGATCAAGCCCCGACGGCCCTTGAAGAAAGCACCATCGTTCATCATCCGTTCATCCAAGATCAAGCCCCAACGGCCCTTTGGATCAACAAACGTCGACAAATCCACACACATCCAACTGTTCTTCAAGATCAAGCCCAAAAGCCCTTGAAGATCCGTTCATCACTGTTCTTCAAGATCAAGCCCAAAAGCCCTTGGAGATCCGTTCATCACTGTTCTTCAAAGATCAAGCCCAAAAACCCCTTTGAAGATCCGCTCAAATCCACCTTCAAGATCAAGTCCACGGCCCTTGAAGAACGTTCATCCTTAGATCAAGCCCAACGGCCCTTTGGATCAATCGCACATCCACAAATCAACACCTTACGGAGATTGAATCAGATGATCAAAATAGAGAGAGATTGTAACCCAAAATCATCAACTACCAAATATTTGTTTGTGCGCGTTGTTCTTGTCTCTTTCGTTTCAGGAATTTTCCGTGTTCACAAATTGGCACGCCCAGTGGGACAATCTCTGCCTCTCATCTCTTTCTCCGTTCAAGAAATTCAAGCGCACTTCAAAAAATTAATGGCATCAAGGAGGGCTCAAACTGTTCCCGCAACCGGCGCAAAGAACAAAAGCGTCCTCGTCGCAACTGGTGTCACTTTGGGCATCACGACTCGAAGCATGGCAAGGGCTACTTCTGCAGCCTCTTTCACCTCTGCATCAACTCTGCCAAGGGAACAAAAGCACCCAAGGCACGAGCCTTTGATCACCTTAGCCTCACTAAGGGCACCAAGGGGGGAAAGCCCAAGGAAATACTCTGAATCCATGCTCTCCGATGCCGATTCAAGCGACAGTTCAGCCATGCAAGTCATGACCATTGGAGCAACTTCAATCGATGAGCAGCTGGCTCAAATGAATGAAGCAATCGCAAGGCTAACCCGAACTGTGGAAGAAAAAGACTTGCAAATCGCTGCACTTGTCAGCCGACTGGAGCCACAGGACGGCGATAACCCTAACCCAGAAGAGGAGCCTCCGGTGGAGAATATCGATATGAAGCCGGAGCCAGAACAAGCAGCGGCACTCATGGGATCTCTTTCTATCCAGCAGCTGTAAGAGATGATCACCAACACCATCAAGGCACAGTACGAAGGGAGCTCAAATACCTCCGGGTTGTACTCAAAGCCGTATTCAAAGAAGATCGACACCTTAAGGATGCCGAGGGGTTATCAACCGCCAAAGTTCATGCAATTCAATGGAAAGGGAAACCCGAAACAGCACGTTGCCCACTTTGTTGAAACTTGCAACAACGCAGGAACCGAAGGGGACTACCTTGCCAAGCAGTTTGTGCGCTCGCTGAAAGGGAACGCCTTTGAGTGGTACACGGACCTAGAGCCTGAATCCATCAACAGCTGGGAGCAATTGGAGCGGGAATTTCTCAACCGCTTCTACAGCACCCGCCGCACTGTGAGCATGCTAGAGCTAACGAGCACAAAGCAGTGGAAGGACGAGCCAGTCATTGACTACATCAACAGATGGCGCACTCTAAGCCTCGACTGTAAAGACAGGCTCTCGGAAACCTCTTCAATCGAGATGTGCATCCAAGGCATGCAATGGGGTTTGCAATACATCCTTCAAGGCATTAAACCGCGGACCTTCGAGGAATTGGCCACTCGCGCCCATGACATGGAGTTGAGCATCGCCCATCATGGGAAGAAAGAACCGATCGCCGACTACAAGAACGACAAAGCTCTTGGGACAAAGGTGGAAAAGGCTGCATGGAAACCCACCAAGGAAGCGATGACGATCAACACATCTCCCGTCAAAATATCCACACGAGGCAAGGCGATTCAAACCGAAGCTTTTCGTGATCAAGAGACGCGTAGACGCACTTTGAAGGAGCTTGAGGAGAAGACTTATCCATTCCCCGACTCTGATGTGGTTGCCATGCTAGATGACCTGTTGGACAAGAAGGTGATCAGTTTGCCTGAGTGCAGACGGCCGGAAGAGATGAATCGTACTGACAGTCCAAGATACTGTAAATTCCACCGCTTCATCAGTCATCCGACAGAAAAGTGTTTCGTGCTGAAAGATCTCATCATGAAGCTGGCTCAGAAAGGAATCATCAAGCTAGATCTTGACGATGTGGGGGAGTCAAACTGTACCACCTTCACTTCTGGCTCTTTCGACTCAAAGTTTTCACCTCAACCGCTGGGGGCATCCTCCAAGACAAGCAAAGTAGAAGGATGGACTCAAGTCACTCCTAAGAAATTGCACAAGAAGCATACGTCTCCTCCATAAGTCTGCCAATCGGAAAGGGGGCAAAGCAGCTCTTGTCAACCTTCAAAGCAACGTGAACGTGTTGAAGATGATGAAATTGCGACACAAAAATCGTCTGTTGCCATCACGATGCGCGACTTCTTGCCCGAAGACTTCTTCAATCACGCGGTCAAAGCTCCTTGCTATGAAAATTGTGAGGAACGCCTCTCCCGGATTGCTTGACAAAATTCACAAATGCTCATCGCCTGCACGAGCCTAAACTGCATGGCACAATGCTCCTGGTCTGCACAAGCATAAAAGGCAACACCAACGCTCCTGGTCTGCATGAGCATAAAATGCGACAACCCATGCTCCTCGCCTGCACAAGCCTAAACTACATGGCACAATGCTCCTGGTCTGCACGAGCATAAAAGGCAACACCAACGCTCCTGGTCTGCACGAGCATAAAATGCGACAACCCAAAGCTCCTTGCCTGCACGAGCTGAAACTGCAACACGGCACCAAATGCTCCTTGTCTGCACGAGTTGAAACTGCAAACGACGCCAACGCTCCTTGCCTGCACGAGTTGAAACTACAAACGGCACAAAAAGAAAATAACAAAAAAAATATGTATGTATTTGAACTACGTTTTGACTTGATCTCTTTCTTTGGAAGGGTACGTAGGCAGCTCGAGCATTCTTAAAAAAAATGATGAATACATATGTTTATGTATTTACAAAAAAAAAAAAAAAAAAAAAAAAAAAAAAATTCCTTATACATATATATATATATGTCTTCTATCTAGCAGCAGTAAGCCCATCAAAAGGAGGTTGGCCAAGCCCAAAGCCTATTGTCCAAATCCAGCCCCAAGAAGAAGAAACCCAAATCAAACAAGGCCCATCTCCTTCCTTGTCCACCAATTACAAAACCGGGCCCAGCTCTCAAAGCCCATCTTCACAAGTCTCACTCTCTCTGCTAAAATGGCTGCAGGGAATGTGAAACCGAGCGAATCGATGGTCTCGACAATCGTCCTTCCTTCTCCACCGTTCCGCCGCCTACTCTCGTCTTCTCTCGGTCGGAGCTCCACAAAGCCTTCAGATGCAATGGTTCAGGATTAGGGTTCAAAGGTGCTGGGATCAAATAGATTTGCAAAGCTTCAGAGAAAATGGTAGATCTGCTCTCGTCTTCTCTTGTCAGCCCTCATCTTCCCCCGCGACGCAACTGCAGCTCAGCAGCAACCTCTGCCATACGCTCCACAGACCTGTCGCTGTAACGACCGCGGCTGCTCCAGCCATGGAGACACAGAACCCGTCCGCCACCGACATCCACTGCTTCGCGGCAGTGGACGCAATTGGGTCTGCTAATCGAAGAACAATGGTGGGGAGTGGAGTTTCGGAGCAGCAATTTGCTCAGAACCCAAATAGCAACTCGACTTTCCTCCCACCGTCGCTCGACTCGGACGCCATTGCAGACACCATCAAGTCCTTTTTCCCAATGGGTGCTTCCGCGGCCGCAGCTGCCGCCGAGTCTCCATCGTCGACGATACAGTTCCGTCAGAACTACCCACCTGATTTTCTCTCTAAAGCCAAGCTGCCATGTCCTCTACTCACCTTCTGTTGCAGTCATTGAAATACCTCTGCAGACAAACTGGTATGTGGGTTTCCTGCGTTTTCAAAGTTTAACTCATAGGAAGTTACTGGGTCGAAACCAATGGGGAAGCAGAACTCGAGTTTGGTCTCCGATGCGGTGGAGGCCACGGTGTTCGTCGACACCAGCCTCGGCACCCACATCGCCGTCACCATCGACCCCAACGCCACCGTTTCCGCACTCAAAAGGAAAATAGAACATGAACATCTATTGTGCTTTAATAGTGTGGGGAGAATCAAGGTTGAAGCTCTAAAGGACTTGCGGGGAAAAGATTGTCCAATTTTAATGATTCAAGGCCATTACTACTTGAGGGGAGCAAACGTGCAGAGGAGAAAGTTACTATTGTTGACCAGAATGGTTCAGTTGATTTCGCTGGAGAAACTTCAAAGCAATTGGATATAAGGTTCAAGAGTTCTGATAATGATCATTGCACAATTTCATTTCATGAGACAACCAATCGTCTGGAACCTGAAACTCATGAGGACCATAGCTTACATAGCAAGGGATACATAGTTCCCAAAACACATGAATGCAAGGAAGATGATGCCCCTGATCCAGTGATAAACACTTGCAATGGTTTTTATTGCGATTATTTTTCTCCCAACAAACCATACAAACCCACAATGTGGACTGAAGCTCGGAGTGACTGGTATTGCTAAAGATCATGTGGTCCTGGACTATGGGACTCGGATGCACACATCTTGGCCGGACTTGCAGATTTTTTGTCTAATGCTATTGAAGTACCGCTCGGAATGCGCCATGAGAAAAAATGACAATAACCCATCTCAGTTTGAACCAGAACAGGTGAGATCTAAATATAATGTGCAGCCTGCTCATAGAGCAATCATGGTTCGTGAAGGAACTAGACAATCGGCAGGCTTTCTGCACCGGCCGAGCTATCAATCGTTCCGGGTCGGATCTTCGGCGCTCTGCCCCAGTCAATCTCCCAGCTAAAGAGCCTCCGGTTCCTCGTCGTCAGCCGTAACTTCATCTCCGGTCAGATTCCGGCAAGTCTGAACCAGTTCAGCAAACTCAGAACGCTCGACCTCAGCTACAACCTCTTCGCCGAAGCAATCCTCACCTCCATCACTTCCCTCACCGGCGCCTGATCCCTTGCCCAACCTCACGCATGTGCAACCTCCTGCTACGCGACAGCGACAACGCCGCCTCGATCATCATCGTCCTCCTCTGCCGCGCTCATCTGGACTGAAAAATCGGTACTTGGGGGACGAAAAGGAAGGCAGGTGCATATAATGGGTTCAATGGATGAATATTTGATCTCAACCTTCTCTCTCTGCTCAACAAGAACTCAGCAGTCAGCACCTCGTCTTCTTCATTCCGTTGTCTCCATCAATCCTCCGGCCCAAGGGCAGCGCAATCCGCGATCCCGAGGCAATGAACCAGGCGATGCAGTGGGGCGCGCCAGTACAGACCATCATCAAATTTGAGGAGGCTCGAAACAAGAGAATGGCAGCAGTGGTCAGTTTGAAGATATAAAGAAAGCAGCATTTGAAACTGCCCGCCGACGTAACCGAGGCTCCATGTCTCTCGACTTTGCCTGAGGATTTTGATTGGAGAGAGAGCAAGGTGCTGTCACCACCATTAAAAATCAGGGCTTGTGTGGATCTTGTCTGAGCCTTGCGGATCTTGCTGGAGCTTCAGTACTACAGGAGAGTTGGAAGATGCGGTGGTGGAACTCCCTCGCTCGTACGCATGTCTGAAAAGAACCGGAAAGAACTGCAGGTTGCAATGGCTCATCTTCTCCGTCCTCCTTGCTCCTTCCCTACAAATCCCTCCGCCAAGCATCCTAATTTATACAGAAAGAAATACAATTAAAAAAAAAAAAAAAAAGAGGTGGTGGTGCATCTGGCACCACGTGAAAAAAGAGGAATGGTGGATCAAAGATGGGGTCCAGCCCCATGGCAGATCAAAAGTTTCTGGTGTTGATAAATAATAAAAAAAAATGATGGAACTTGGTGCATCCAGCACCAAAAGAAAAAGAAAAAAAAAAAAAACAAATGCATAGAGAGAAATAGAAGGTCCATTTTATTTATTTTTCTGGAAATTTTACATAAATTTGCATTATACATAAATTAAAAAAAAAAATCAAATCAAATCAAATTTACAAGAGGGGATATTCAAGGACGATCAGGTGGCGCCTCACAACTCGGCAGAGCTCCAGGAAGAGAAGGCGTCGGAGGTTGGCTGTTTGAAGCCTCCGTAGTCGGTACAGCCCCAGAAGACGAAGGTAAATGTTGCTGGAACAAACCCACAAACCTCCGATGATCAAGTAAAATCTGACCATCAGATTCCTGCATCTGGTCAATTTTCCTCTTCATGTTTGTGGCATAGTTGTGTGCAAGCTTGTGCAACTGTTTATTCTCATGCTTGAGCCCTCTGATCTCCTTTTTGAGACTCATCACTTCAGCCGCCAACGATTCAACTTGACGGGTTCGAGCAAATAGGCGTTGGGCCATATTAGACACAGAACCTACACACTGCACACTGAGAGCCAGAGAATCCTTAACAGCCAACTCATCAGACCGTTTGGAAAGTAGTCTGTTATCTCTGGGAGTGACAAGGTTTCGGACCACCACCGCAGCGGTCATATCATTCTTCACCACCGAATCCCCAACGGTAAGAGGACCAGTAGGGGATATGAAGGATGTGCGCCATATATTGTCTGGAGAAGGCGGGACTGCCTCTTCACCAAGATTCAAGTCAAAACGACGGTCAGAGGGTCCAGACATTTTCAAAGTGTTGAAGGAAGAAGAGATCGGACAAATCAAGATCTTAGAAGTACAAGAGGGGAGTTTTCACAAGCGAAAATTCAAGTGTGCTTTGAAACGAACTGCATGCCTCTATAAAAAAAATCAGCACTCGACGGGATTTCAGAGATCGAAGAGGCGAGCTCAGAATTCGAAGAGGCCATTCAAAAATCGAAGAGGCAAGCTCAGAAATCGGAGAAGCATCTTGCTTTTCCAGACGCGTCGGCACCCGTCACATGCAAACTCAGCTTTGCGAAAATCACGGGCAATTTATCGAAGTGCCGATCCCAAATATCGAAGAGGCGCCAGTCTTTTTCAGCCACGTCAGCACCCATCACACGCAAACTCAGCTTTGCGGAAATCATGGGTAATTTGTCGAAGCGACGATCCCAGTTATCGAAGAGGCACCAGTCTTTTTCGGCCGCGTCATCACCTGTCATATGCACACTCAACTTTACGCAAATCACGGGCAATTTGTCGAAGATTTTCGGTGAAGGAGAAAGCACGTGAAAGTTTACTGTTCAATCACGCGTTAGTTGCCGACACAAGTGAAAGAATACTACCTCTACAGGTATTAAGGGACCTCCTATAACTGTCCACCTTCACCTTCCATAGCAAGGCAGACACACAGAGCCTCTCTTCATCTCAAAAAAAAATGTTTTCCCAACGAAACCTCTCGAGTCATTCAGTGTTCCTTATTCCTTGGAGCACCTCTGCAAGCCAATGACTCCAAAGCAAAAGTATCTCATATCACCAGGGTAGAAAGCAAGAGTATCTCATATCATTCACTCTCCCTGTCCTTTCCTTTGTCCTTGTTCCTACCTACAAAGACAAGGATAAAGAAAACAATATGCCGGAACTTCCACTCAAACTCAGGTAAGGAACCGACTGCTTGGAACCCTTCCCTGATTGCCTACCTAGCACTGCTCTCGAGTACTCGCCTTCCACTGCTGCTGTACTTTCAAAGAAGCTGCCACATCTGCTTAGAGGACAGATAAGGCAAGTGAAAATGATACCTTGCAGCATGTGGAGACAAGGTGCAGAAGGAACAAGCAGAGAAGAATGCGGTCTGCACGATCAACTCAGCAGAAGGAGTCCAAACTGAGGAACTCGAGAAGCTGCCACATCTGCCTAAAGAAACAAGCAGAGAAGAATGCAGCATGCACAGTCAACTCAGCAGAAAGAGTCTTAGATGAAGAACTCGAGAAGATGCCGCATCTGCCTGAGGACGGTGAACTCATTTTGACCCTCAAATTCTTGGGTCGACTTACTAGGCGTTGTGGGCTGCACGTGCCGATTCACCACCCTTGAATCAAATCCTTAAAGACCAAGTCACCAATTGGAAGAGGAGCCCATCAATCTCGAAGATCATACCGTTGACCAAACTACTCAGGTGTGAATTAGAAAGATTGAACAAAGCAACAAGTCGTCACCTTCACCTCGTGCCTGCTTGCCGTGTGTTCGAGTCAGCCTTCAAGAATCAAGCCTCAACGGCCCTTGAAGAAGCTTCCAGCCAAATTCAAAATCAAGCCTCGACGGCCCTGGAAGAAATCACAAGTCCGATTCAAGATTAAGTGTCTACCACCCTTGAATCAAAACCTAGTTCAAGAATAAGCTGTGGAAAATCAACAATTGGAGGAATCTAGAAAATCCTTCAACCCAGTTCAAGATCAAAGCTGTGGAAAGTCAACAAAGCGCAACAAAATACGTGCCGATTCATCCACTACCAAAGCCAAGGATCATCTACCACATGAAGCTCCTTGTGGTCTAATTTCAACCTTCAAGATCAAGCCTCGACGGCCCTTGAAGAAATTTCAAACAACAATTCAAGATCAAGCCTCGACGGCCCTTGGATCGACATCTATAGTAAGGGACTTCAAAACGCATCTCCTACACATGACAAGCACATGTATACGACGTGCCTTGAAGTGGGGGCATTTGTAGACATCGAAATTTCGTAAATAAATGTTGACCGATAAATCAAAGTGTCAACGCTCATGTATTACATAAATTTTACACGTAGCGTGTGACTCAACGAAAATTGAAATGAGTTGGAAAAGTCACCAAATAGGACACATGTCAACACCTGGCAGAAACGACTTATTTCATCTGGGATATTATATTCAAAATTAGGCATTGGAAAATTCTATAAATACAAGCCCATTTCATTCATTTTTGGGGACCAATTCATATTACACCTTGAAGCTCTAAAGCTCTGAAGCTCTGAAACTCCGAAGCTCTCAAGCATCCAGGTTCCCGAAGAATCAAGAAAGTCTTCTTCGTTCTTCGTTCATCGTTCTTCCAAGATCAAGCCCTGACGGCCCTTGAAGAAAGTGTTCTTCGTTCATCGTTCTTCCAAGATCAAGCCCCAACGGCCCTTTGGATCAACAATCATCCACCAATTCAAGATCAAGCCCCGACGGCCCTTGAGGAAAGCCTTCTTCGTTCTTCGTTCATCGTTCATCGTTCTTCCAAGATCAAGCCCCGACGGCCCTTGGATCAACAATCATCCACCTTCAAGATCAAGCCCCGACGGCCCTTGAAGAAAGCACCATCGTTCATCATCCGTTCATCCAAGATCAAGCCCCAATGGCCCTTTGGATCAACAAACGTCGACAAATCCACACGCATCCAACTGTTCTTCAAGATCAAGCCCAAAAGCCCTTGAAGATCCGTTCATCACTGTTCTTCAAGATCAAGCCCAAAAGCCCTTGGAGATCCGTTCATCACTGTTCTTCAAAGATCAAGCCCAAAAGCCCCTTTGAAGATCCGCTCAAATCCACCTTCAAGATCAAGTCCACGGCCCTTGAAGAACGTTCATCCTTAGATCAAGCCCAACGGCCCTTTGGATCAATCGCACATCCACAAATCAACACCTTACGGAGATTGAATCAGATGATCAAAATAGAGAGAGATTGTAACCCAAAATCATCAAATACCAAATATTTGTTTGTGCGCGTTGTTCTTGTCTCTTTCGTTTCAGGAATTTTCCGTGTTCACAGTTATATTTAAAATATTGATAATTTTGAATAAAATAACTTTTTTATATTTGTAGGATATACTAATTTACTTGTTAGCATCATGTGAAAACAACTATATAAGGAACATTGGTGTAACATCCCACATCGTCCAGGGGAATGGATCCTCTAAGCCTTATATGTATATTCTCATATCTACCTAGCACGAGGCTTTTTGCGAGCTCACTGGCTTCGGGTTCTATCCGAACTCCAAAGTTAAGCGGGTTCGCGTGAGAGCAATCCCATGATAGGTGACCCACTGGGAAGTTCTCATGTGAGTTCCTAGAAATAAAATCGTGAGGGCGTGGTCGAGGCCCAAAGCGGACAATATCGTGCTACGGGGAAGTCAAATCTAGGATGTGGTGGGGGCCCGGGCCGGGATGTGACAATTGGTACCATGCAATTTTTTGTTATTAAATGCATAGGAATCATGACATTTAAATTTTATTCCAAATCCCCATAAGGTATTTGAAGACATTTAATTGAATGAAATAATGTAAAATAAATGTAGATAATAAGTGAGAGATCCAAAGTAAGTGTTATTAGGGGTAACTTAGACATCCAAAAATACAAATTTTGCCAAGTCAAACTTAATTATGGATATTACTTAGTTAGAGCCTAATCATTGGATTTTTATTAAAGAAATTTACCATGATGGGTTTTAGTTAAAAAAAATTGAATTCCAAGGAGTGGACTCATATTTTCAGAAACAAGAAACAGCTAGCTAGCTTAAAGGATCAACAATGTTAAAAAAGCGAGAGCCGTAATAGCCACTACCTCCAAATCTAACCCCGTCGGCAACTGATTGCCATCAAGCCTTCAGAACAACTCCACAACATCAACGATCCCAAACTCTCCACGTGTCAAATCATCATACCATCAGAAACTCGATCTGACATACTTTGGAGAAGTTAATTGTGACGGGAACACAAATAGTACATCACATGTTTTAATAGAAGTGGTGAGAAATTTTATTTTTTAAGTTATTAACTTTTTAGCACACATATCCTATCAATTATATAATAACACGTGATGTATCACTCCGTGTACCGGTCACACTGAACAATCTATCTACCTACACATGCAAACACAGACACAAGCGTCCCACGCAGTTATATTATTGTGTGGGGGGTCTCCCTCTCTCCTAGCTCAAAACCAACACAACAACGCAACAAGACAGAAGAAAGAAGAAGAAGCAGCGAAAGCAGCTCTACGCATCACCACCAATATAAACGCAAGCTTACAGATCCTCACAGGCTTTTTATTAAAGCACTTTCTTCAAAATCTCTATTTTCTTGTTAGCCGGAAGATGATGAGCATGCTTGGAGTTGAGCGTGATCTGAACCTCCGAGAGACTGAGCTGTGCCTAGGGCTGCCCGGTGGCGGTACTACTACTGTGGCCGAGCCGGAGACTGCCAAGACTACTGGAAAGAGAGGGTTCTCGGAGACCATTGATCTCAAGCTCAACCTTCAGTCCAAGGAAGATCTGAATGACAATGTAAAAAATATTGCTTCCAAGGACAAAAACAACTTTCTTTCTTGCACAAAAGATCCATCAAAGCCTCCAGCCAAGTAAGTGGGAGTCTCTATTGTACTTTTCTTTTCTGGTTTTAGTTAAAAGTGTGAAAGGAAGCAGTTCTGCTTGTAAGCACAAAGTATCAATAGAGGATCCGCCGTCTTCTGTGTAACCCAATTTTCTTTCTCGAGTAGGCTCACACATATTGCAAAATTATGTTTCTATGTTTCTTTTTTCCTTTTCTTTGGTCTTTTCGGATAGTGTTTTAAATTTTAAACAAATTTTAAACAGTAATTAGGGCTTTTCCTAATTTTTGTATGCACTAGTATAAGATGATTGTCAGACAAATATATATATTGGGGTAATTAATTAATTAAATTTAAACCATTAATTTCAGGGCACAAGTTGTGGGTTGGCCACCAGTTCGATCATACCGAAAGAACATAATGGCGCAAAAGAATACCAGCGAGGAAAAAACTAAGAAGGCAAGCGGCGGCGGTGGCTGCACCGCCGCGTTTGTGAAGGTTTGCATGGATGGCGCTCCATATCTCCGTAAGGTAGATTTGAAGATGTACAAGAGCTACCAAGAGCTCTCTAATGCCTTAGCCAAGATGTTCAGTTCCTTCACCACCGGTAAGTTGACAATATACATAATTCAACTAGTTATTTTATCTCTTGGACTCACAATAACATAAGAGGTTCATTCTTAATACACTGAGAACTAATATTAAACCCAAAACCAAATTTAATTACTAAGAAAAGTATACAAAAAAAATGAATCTAATAAATTGACAAGGGAAAAACTTTAAAAAATTATGTCGTCTGCATGTTTAACTTGTTCCTTTAGAAATTTTAGTACTACCTTGTTTTAGATCTTGAAGAAGTTTAGAACTATTGACAATTTTTTATGCCAAAATTAGTCTTAGTTTTTTTTTTCTTTCGACACAAACGATAATATATAGCCCTATAATATATTAATTTTATCTAAATTGTGGAGGTAGCTAGCACATTAGGCTGTTCTAACAAATTGGACTAAAGTCAGGTGTGAAATAGATGTTGGTACAGGATCATTACAACCTAGCTTGTTAATTGTCACTGTAACATTACAAAATTTTATTAAATAATTAATTACTTATCATATATAATATTTGACTGAAGGTTACTATGGGACCCAAGGAGTGATAGACTTCATGAATGAGAGCAAGTTGATGGATCTTCTTAACAGTTCTGAGTATGTGCCGACCTATGAAGATAAGGATGGTGATTGGATGCTCGTGGGTGATGTTCCATGGGGGTAAGAATATGATCGTATTTGTATACAAACCCTAAATGAAATAATAATTACAGAAGAAAGAATAAAGTTCAATTAATTAACAAATTCTCGTTTTCAAATAATAAAGCTGCTACACTTAATTGACAAATATATTTCAACTTAATTTGTATGCAGGATGTTGGTTGATTCATGCAAGCGCTTGCGAATAATGAAAGGATCAGAAGCAATTGGACTTGGTAAGTACCCACGCAATTAAAGTTCTGTCTTCTAGGCTAATTTATTGTTTTCTGATAGGATGGTCTTTGTAATTTGCCTATATATGTCTGTATATTTAATTCTTTAATTAATTTGATAGAAAACTTTACTTTTTTTTTTATAGAAATTATGAAATTCATTAAAATGATAGGAAATAGCGTACACAAGAATATCAAGTTTAAATTAAAGTGACCCTTGAAAAAAAAAAAAAAAGTTGCGGGAGCTTTCAACGTGAAATCAAATAAAAAAAGAGTCACCAATACCTCATAGTAGGTAGAAGAGCAATCAGAACATTAACTATCCTCAATCACCAAATCTGCAACTAAGTCTGTTGGTTCCTCAAACCACATCACTTCCTGTTGCACCCCAATTCCTGCTCACGCAAGTCTGTGTGCCACCTGGTTTGCCTCTCTTTGAACATGGCTGAATTAGAAAACTTAACTTTATTCATCCATATATTCCCTCTATTTGTAAGTGAAAAGTCTTAATTAGGTTCGAATCTCAATATTAATTAGGTTCAAATATCATTTTAGTTCTCTATATTCTGATGGTATTTTATTTCGGTTACTTTCAGCCCCAAAAGCTATGGAGAAATGCAAGGGCAGAAGCTGAGCTCGATCTTCAAGAGAAAATGGATCGATGGAGAGAGAGCTGCAGCGTGTGTTCTTTGGATGTGTCTGTATTTTTATGTGGTGATGGTATATAGATAGTAAAGATGCTGGACATTTGTAATGGACAAGAAGCAATAAACTTAACCTAGTGGTCTGCTGATCTGCTGCCTCGTTTATTGCTATTGGATTTCTTTATAATTACCCAATTATTTTTTTGGTGTTGGACTCGTTGTCATAGTTGTTGTGTGTTTTATTCCTTTGAATTAATGCGACCTTTTTTTATATTATTTTTCCACCAGAAGATTCTTGATTAATTTCCTTTCATGTATTCAATTCAATAATGTGGGGGATTTGTAATGATCTTGTAATAATTTTTCTCTGAGGCAAGTGAGGGAAGGGAACAAGGCCATGTGCATGTTGATGGGAGCTTTCATATTCATGGCCTTTAATTTATATTCCATTGGTTTAATTATAAATTCTGATGATAAAAGATATCTGTATCTGACTAGTGGATGTAGGATGTTAAGGTCGCGTTTGGTACGCAGGACGGGATGGAACAGTGTGGGACAAGGCGTTCCGTCCCACGTTTGGTGCACCTAAAATGAATGGAACGTGATGTTCCACGGGACAAGTTTTGGATTATTTTTTGTTCCACCTCCCCCCCCCCCTTGGAATGGCTTGTTCCACGTCCATGGGACAGAAATTTACAACATTTTAAGACAAAAATGCCCCTTGTCTTTTCAAAATTTACATCATCAAAATCATACAACAAACCCTAAAAACTATCTTCTCTTCTTCTCAGCCATTGTGAACCTCTCCACCTCTGCATCTCCCCTTCGCAACCACAAGCTTCATCTCCTCCTCCAGGACCTCCGCCTTCTTCTCCAGCGAGACGCCGTCATTTACCAGCCCTCCTTTCTCCACCCCATCCTCCTCCCTCAGGTTTGCCCCCGCTAACCTACGCATGGTGCGCATCCCAACCCTCGCCACTGCCTCGAAGCCGGCCACCACCCCCTTCCGCGAGCCCCGCAGAATCATGAAGCCTCGCAAAGTATCGCCTAAGATGCAAGCCCTTATGGGTGCCCCCGAGATTTCTCGCACCCAGGATCTGAAGTAGATTTGGGCCCACATTAAGCAGAACAATCTACAGGTTTACTTTGCATTTTTTATCACTCTGTAGTTGATTTTTTGAAAACCCTTTAGTCCATTTGGTGTTTAATTGGTACTATTGTAGTTTTGTTAGAGAAAAAAGGTGTGGATAAGGTTATCTTTGTATGTAATGATTAGATTTTCTTGTCTTTGTGCTGAAATTGCTTGATGTTATAATTGATTTGTTTTTTTGCTTGGATAGTTGCGATGGCGTGGATGAAATGTGGGTTTGTGTTGTTGGTATTGCTATTGCACTTAGTTTGCTTGTTGGAACTTGGAATGGACTGTTTTGATGTGTATGAGCTGGGTTTGTTATTTCTGGATTCGAGAGTTCATTTCGGCCGTGCGTTTAGATGGGTTTATCATGTTGCTACTGTGGGGTTTTACATATATGGTTTAGGCAATGCTTGAATTGAAAATGTGAAGTGGTGTACCTTGCTATAGCTTAGGTTGGTACTCAGGGTTTCTAGGGTTTGGTATACTTGTTATTCTGTTTAGATAGGAACGGATAAGGCTGTTCGTATGCAAGATGCGAGGAAGTTTATTATTTTATTCTTAAATTTTCCTCTTTGTTGTTTTTTGGATGCTTTTGTATCTGTTGGAGTTCAGTGTTTCTAAGCTGATAGTTGTGTTGTTAAAGTCCCACATCGGTGGGTGCAAGAAAACCAAAGGGGTTTAAATAGTATTACCCCACTCTAACTAACATCGAGGCCTTTTGTGGTAAAACTCCACACCTGAGGATTGTGCAGGTGGTTAAGTTGGGGACAATATCAGTGTCGTTAGAGTGGGGTAGGCCCGGTGATCCAAAAATTCCAACATGGTATCAGAGCCAATCTGATCAAAGAGTAGGGTGTTTTTTTATTCTCAAAAAGGGGGGAAATTCTAAGTGAAACCCTAGAATCAAAATTTTTCAAATTCATGGCTGGTTCAAGTAGCAGTGGTGAGATTCGAACTTCTATCTTCAGTGGAGTGAACTACGACTTCTGGAGGACCAAGTTGAGAACAATTTTTGTATCTCATGATTTGTGGAGTTTGATTGAAAATGGCTATGTTGTACCTCTAAGTACTGTGGTTTTAACAGAGACTCAAACAAGGGAGCCGAAGGAAAACATCAAGAGAGATGCAAAAGCTCTTGGGGTCATCCAAAATGCTATCTCAGATGAAATTTTTCCGAGAATCTCAAATGAGACAAGTGCCAAATCAGCTTGGGATGTGCTAGAGAAAGTCTACAGAGGCTCTACTAAGGTAAGGGTTGTCAAACTCCAATCTTTGAGAAGAGATTTTGAGTATATAAGAATGAAAGATGATGAATTGCTATATGATTACCTGAGTAGATTGTCTGAGATTATTAATCAAATGAAAAGCTAGGGTGAAATCTTGTCTGATGAGATAATAGTTCAGAAGTATCTAATTAGCTTGCCAAGAAAGTATGACAACATAGTTTCAATCATAGAGGAGACTAAGGATTTGTCAACTTTGAGTGTTGAAGAATTGATTGGTTCTCTCAAAGGTTTTGCTCAGAGATTATCTAGGCATGACAACAATGATGTAGAAAATGCTTTCCAAACACTTACAGTGAATCCAAAAACTCAAGCTAGTTCAAGTCAAAGCAAGGCCAACTCCAACAAGAATTCGAAAGGGAAAAACAAAGCTTGGGAAAGAAATGGTAATTTTGAAGAGAAGAAAAAGGTTGAGAAGAGTTTGTATGTTTCGAAGTGCAAAATTTGTGGCAAAGCTCATTTCGGTGAATGTTGGTTCAAAGGAAAAGTGAAATGCCACAAGTGTAGCTGATTCTGGCATATGCAAAAGGATTGTACCTACAAAGATAATCAGCTAGCTCATTGCACCAAAGCAGAAGATGAAGAGACCAATATGTTTTATGTTGGTCATGATACAACCGTCCAAGAAGAAGCTAAAGTTTGGTTTGTGGACAGCAGCTGTAGCAATCATATGACGGCGAATAAGAACATTCTCCATAATGTTGACACTACAAACCTAACCCAAGTGAAGATGGGAAATGGGCAGCTAGTCGATACATTGGGAAGAGGTACTATTGCCGTGCATACGAAGAATGGAAAAATGTTCATCAAGGATGTCATGTTAGTTCCTAATTTGAAGCAATTTGCTAAGTCTTGGACAACTCATTGAGCATGACTTCAACTTATATTTTGGAGACAATACTTGCAAGATATATGATAGAAGGAATCGTCAACAACTCTTGGCTAAGATTGAGATGAGGAAGAGTAGAAGTTTTCCTCTCACAATTGAGTATGCAACTCAATCTACATTCAAGATGGAAGTGCAAGAAGATTCAAAGCTATGGCATAAAAGGCTTGGCCACTTGAATTTTCAAAGTCTCAAGAAGCTACAAGAAAAAAAAATGGTGCATGGGTTGCCGAGTATCCGAGAAAATGAAGAAATATGTGAAGGGTGTGCACTTGGGAAGCATCATAGAGATTCATTTCCACATGGTAAAGCTTAGAGAGAAAAAGTTCCATTGGAATTGATTCATACAGATGTTTGTGGACCCATGAAGACCTCTACTCAAGTGGGAAACAAGTATTTCCTAATCTTCGTGGATGATTATTCCAGAATGACTTGGGTATACTTTTTAAGACAGAAATCAGAAGTGTTCTCAATCTTCAAGAAGTTTCAAGCTATGGTTGAGCGACAATCTGGTTATCTAATCAAAGTTCTTAGAAATGACAGAGGAGGAGAGTATACATCCACAGAATTTGATAAGTTTTGTCAAGATATTGGTTTGGAAAGGTAGCTTACAGTCAGCTACACTCCACAACAAAATGGAGTAGCTAAAAGCAAAAACAGAACCATAGTCGAAATGGCTAAGGCAATGTTGCATGACAAGGGAATGCCTCAATATTTGTGGGGTGAGGCAGTTAATCCAACGGTCTACTTGATGAATAGGCATCCAATAGTGGCAGTTGAAGATAAGATACCATTTGAGGCATGGAGTGGAAGAAAGCCTTCCGTGAATCATTTGAGAGTGTTTGGGTCAATCTGCTTTGCTTATGTTCCGAAAGAACTAAGACAAAAACTTGATGAGTCAAGTGAAAGATGCATTTTCGTAGGTTATGCTTCATACACAAAAGGGTACA
This sequence comes from Malus sylvestris, assembly GCF_916048215.2. Taxonomy (NCBI): domain Eukaryota; kingdom Viridiplantae; phylum Streptophyta; class Magnoliopsida; order Rosales; family Rosaceae; genus Malus; species Malus sylvestris. The sequence goes on from NC_062272.1 coordinate 17,650,347, forward strand.
GACTCTAGAATTTAAAAAGGAAGAAAGTTGTGGTTTGTAAAGATGTTTTTTTTAGTGAGAAATCTTCGTGGGATTGGAATTAAGCAACCATCCGAGAGGAATCTGCACTAATCAAAATTGAAGGAGAAAATCAACCAAATGAAGAGGAAATTGAGCCAGAAATTCCACAATTATCACCTGAAAACAGTCCTCAAGTTCACTCTCCTACACCTTCAAGTCCAAGTTCAATGCCGGTTCGGTTAAGGAGCTTACATGAAGTCTATGAAAGCTGCAATTTTTGTGTTGAAGAACCAAAAAACTTTGATGATGCAGTGAAAGAAGAGACTTGGAAGGCTGCAATGCAAGAGGAGATCAATGTCATTGTGAAAAACAAGACATGGGAACTAGTGGACAGACCTTATGACAGCTCCGTCATTGGAGTGGAGTGGATTTATAAGACTAAGCTTAATCAAGATGGTTCCGTTCAAAGGAACAAAGCTAGATTGGTAGCAAAGGGTTATTCTCAGAAACCCAGGATTGATTTCCAAGAAACATTTGCACCGGTAGCTAGGCATGAAACAATCAGAGACCTTATTTCCGTAGCTGCTCAGAAGGGGTGGTTTCTACACCAACTTGATGTCAACTCAGCTTTCCTAAATTGAGTCTTAAAAGAAGAAGTGTTCATTGATCAACCTCAAGGATTTGTTCTTAAAGGACAAGAGCACAAGGTGTATAAGCTAAAGAAGGCACTTTATGGCCTAAAACAAGCTCCGAGAGCATGGTATGGAGAGATCAACTCATATTTCAATGAAAGAGGTTTTCAAAGAAGTGAGAATGAACCTGCCCTCTATGTCAAAACAGAAGGTATTTCAGATATCCTTATTGTTTCCTTATATGTTGATGATTTGGTTTATACTGGAAGTAGTCATAATATGATCTTGAATTTCAAGAATGACATGATGAGGAAATATGAGATGAGTGATCTAGGCATGTTGCATTATTTTTTGGGAATTAGTATCATTCAATCAAATAATGGTATCTTTATGACTCAAAAGAAATATGCAAAAACACTTCTAGAAAAGTTCAAAATGGTTGGTTGCAAGCCTGTTGCAACACCTCTAGTTGTGAATGAAAAGTTTCAAAGAGAAGATGGTAGTTGTGATGCTGATGAATCTGTGTATAGAAGCCTAGTTAGGAGTTTGTTGTATTTGACAGCGACTAGACCCGATATTATGTATGTTGCAAGCTTGTTGTCCAGATTTATGCACAAGCCTACTTACATTCACTATGGAGCTGCAAAGAGGATCCTAATATACATACAAGGTAGACTTCACTTTGGTATTATGTATGAAAGGAATGTTGAGCCAAAATTGTATGGGTTCTGTAATAGTGACTGGGGAGGTAGTGTGGATAACTTGAAGAGCACATCTGGCTATACTTTTACATTAGGGACTGGTGTATTCTTTTGGGCATCTAAGAAACAGAAATCAGTTGCACTACCAACGGCAGAGGCTGAGTATGTGTCGGCTTCAATTGCAACTTCTTAAGCAGTGTGGCTGAGAAGAATTATGCAAGATTTTGGTGAGAAACAAGAATCAGCAACTCATATCCTTTGTGACAATAAGTCAGCTATTGCCATGAGCAAGAATCATGCCTGTCATGGTAAATCAAAGCATATTGCTCTGAAGCATCACTTCATCAGAGGTGTTGTGGAAGACAAAAAAGTGGATGTGGTCTGTTGTAAGACAAAAGATCAAGTTGCTACTATCTTCACCAAGGCATTACCAAAGGATAGATTCATCTACCTAAGAGAACTTTTGGGAGTGAAGCAGCAAAGCATTAAGAGGAAGTGTTAAAGTTAATCCTTTGCTTCTGTTTGCTGTCTAATTTCTGATGTCCTTTTATGTAATTTGTAATGTTTTTCAGTCGACTCAATTCTGTGTAAAAGGGTTGACTGTTGCCTTTATCAGTCGACCCATTCTCTTTATCAGTCGACGCAATTACTTCAATCAACTTATGTATTAAGCCATATATATCAGAAATATCTGAATGAAAAGATAAGATTTCTGTTTTTATAAAAAAGCATCAGCCCTCTATTTCCAAAGCTCACTGCACTCTGTTTCTTTGATTTTCAATCTTTATCATTTTATTCAAGTTTTATTAATGATGAAAGATTGTCTAAATACCAACATGGTATCAAAGTCCACGGTTGCGGACCCGTACAAGCCAATGAGCTTGTCACCAAGAAGGAAACAAGTCTGAACTCTTAACAAAGAGACCAACGTGAGCCCAACGTGAGCCGACCTCTGAGTTTCAATTACCGATGTGGATCTCCACGTGTGAGTTACACGTGAGGGGGAGTGTTAAAGTCCCACATCGGTGGGTGCAAGAAAACCAAAGGGGTTTAAATAGTATTACCCCACTCTAACTAACACCGAGGCTTTTTGTGGTAAAACCCCACACCTGAGGATTATGTAGGTGGTTAAGTTGGGGACAATATCGGTGTCGTTAGAGCGGGACGGGCCCGGCGATCCAAAAATTCCAACATGTGTTAGTTAGCAACAGTTACGGATTTCTAATTTTAAAGTGTGGCTTATAGAAACTTATTTGCACCATAGGGGGGCTTGCGGAAGCTTTTTTTGAACTTGTGGGTTACTAGAATTATATACAGACCAATTTTCTTTTGGTTGCATTTGTTTTAGTTTCATCTCATGTGTCTGTTTTTCTATCTGTTAAGTTATTGCTGCATTTGCTAATGCATCGCTCATCTGCCAATGAGGTTTCATTTTTGCACATATATAAAGCAATTAGACTGGTTGAGCACTTGTTTGCTGATATCGATTCGTGGAAAAAATAATTCTGGGCTGCTTTGCTCAAAAAGCTTTAAATTTGTGGAACTCTGGGGGTACAAGAGTTTTAATTGATGCTATTTCTTCTGACATGACTCATTTGAATGCAACTGGAATTTTGAACTCTCTCACGATCCTCATAAAGGGGTCAGTACTACTTGGAGAATGATTTATATGGAATGGGTTTATCGAGATGTGATGTCCCAGATTTATTAGATAGGGACAATTACAATTGTAATGATGAACTTTATCAACTTCTAGTGTTTTCATTATTGCTTTAGCAAGACATTATTTGTTTTTTAAGTCAGGATGAATGTTTGATTTCGGATATTTCATTTTCTTTGTTTAAGTTCTGAATGTTTACACCCTAAAACGTTTACGACATGCATGATCATTAAACTTATATTTTTTTCAACATTGCATGGCAACCATGAACAAAACCATCTTAGCCATCTCATTCATGCTAACGATCTCATTACTTCCAATATTCACTGGCTCGAGGAAGTCTAACTTCATCAACAAATCATAGAAGACATAATTACAAATTTTAAAGGGGTTTGCATGTTGAACACAACATATACCTATTAAAATTTGGACCAAGAAAAACAAATAATGGATAATAGTGTTCAAATTTGAACAACTTAAAAATAAAAAAAATAAAAATAAACATAAAAAAAAAGGTCTTGTCCCGTTCCACGCATAAAATTGTACCAAACAACAGACAGAACATGGGTATTTTAGTTTTAGTCTTTTGGTTCCGTTCCGTCCATGCGCTACCAAACGCAGAACGGAACAACTGTCTTGTTCCATCCTGCGCGTACCAAACATAACACAAAACATCTATTATGTCCCGTCCTATCCCGTCCCGTTCCGTCTGCGTACCAAATGCGACATAAGTGAACGTGGTTGGTGTTCCATAATTTATATGTTGATTAATATTTTTCATTGAATTTTTAAGGGATCACTAGCATTTGATTAAGGCCAATAATTATGTAGCACTTATATTTTCAAGATAATGCAAATCACAAGTCTGTACGTTCTCGCTTTTCTCGCTCTCCCATTATAAATGGATTTTGCTGGATCTAACGGTTTGGCATCCCCATGTTGCATCTTACATGGAAAACAATTTTTTTTACAGGTTGGTTTAGCATAAAGCAACTAGAATCGAATGACCGGGAAGGAAACGAACCCACTATTTCCTTAAGAATATGTATGGTGAAGAATTTTCTATGAGGATTGAAGTTAGTCAGGAATTGAACATAAAATATTATAAACGAGGATTAAAAAGGTATGATACGGGTATAACAAAGGCATGTAGGATAGATTCGTGATGACTCCTATCAAGTGTGGATTTGCAAATCCCGTTCACATGCTTTTGATTTCTGCGATGCTCATATGGTGCATTTTTAATTTTTCTTATCTAACATTTTGTAATCCATTCTTATTTACTTGGCACCAATCCCTTACTTGAACATTCTTCACTCAAACTTAGCCTCATGTTTTGATGAGGGACTTTTGAATTCCAAGGGATTTATGCAAACTAAACGATCCACACAAAGTCAAGTCGGAGGGATTAAAATTTTCACCATATGAGCATTATAATTTATAAAAGTGCATGTGTAAGAGAGATATGTAAATGACTACTCCAAGTAGTCATTGTAAATTCCTCTCATATACATTTGCAATACTCATATGGTGCATTTCTAATCTCTTTCATTTAACTTTTTATAGTTGATTTGTTTCTTTGCCGAAATTTCTTAAAATTTGAAAGTCTTTCGCCCAAAACTTTTAAGTGAGGATTTACAACTAAAAGCTGAAAACCCCATTGGTTATTAAAAAGTGGATTGTATTGAAAACCATTACTTTGAGGACCAAAAGAAGCTGCTATAATTAGGGTAACTAGGACATTTACATGCTATATATCGAATGGAAAATTAGACATTGGGTGCGGTTGTTAGGGAAGTACTTTCAAATGATTGAAAACGTTTTTAGAAAAAATATTTTTAAAACCAATCTTTAGTAAAAAACTTTTGAAACCCAAAAACATTTTCTTTAAATGTGCTTTCAATCATTCAAAAGCACTTCTCAAACAAACCCGTAAAAGGATGGAATGGGTTGGTTAAAGGAAAGAGTCGAAAGACAAAGAAAAGTTATATAGGGAAAATGTTTAAGGGGCATTTTGATAAAGACGCCTTGTTTTTAAATGTCATAGATTAAACATCTATTCCTTTTGAAAATTTGATTAAACATTTTCTCTACAATTTTTGTACTTAATATCATTTCATTTTATTTTCTTAGAAGTCTATTCACGTGTTTTTTTATTGAAATATTTATGTTAGTTAATTAAATAGAATGTAAAAAAACTCGTTGTTAGGTACGTTTGGTTATATCGGTAAGTTTGATTATATCGGTACATTTGGTTAGTCATAAGATGAATACATTTGGTTTATGGTATACTTAAATTTTTGGTACATTTGGTTTCTTGGTACATTTGATTGTGGTACATTTGAATTTTTGGTACGTTTGTTTTCATTACTTTTTTTTTACTAATAATGAGGAATTACTTTAATTAATTATTTCTTTTTTTTTTTTTTACAGAAAAAGTCATTAAAAACATAGGAGTTTAAGTTACTTTAATTAATTATTTTTTTATAGAAAGAGTCATTAAAACGTAGGAGTTTAAAGGACTGGAAAATTAACTTCCTAGATTGTAGGCAATTAGTTACAAGGTGAAGTGAAGCTGCCTGTAAACTAATTATAGGTAATTTTAAAATAGAGAAATGCTGATGTGGCAATTGGTCAAAGCCTCCTAATCTAATCTTTAAAAGGACTAAAAAGTATTGAAAAATGCAGGAAATTCTAATTTCTCCATTGTTTAATGACTATTTTTTTATTATTATTTTGTCAAGTTTGTAAGCTATTTTGCCTGTTTGTTCTTCTTATTTTGGACTTGCACTAAACAAGTTTGCACATGTCATTATAGAGCTACTCAAATATCAAAATCAGAGTCCCAAATTCATTAGGGAAATTGTTGGGCTTGCAGCCCAATCATGTATAACCATGTTCAATGGGGATCTTCTGTAGTGAGGCCCTGAGGGGTGTTGAATCATACGTCCAAAACTGAAAAACCTTAACGCGGTACAAGCGGGCAGAAATGACAAAAATTGATGTCATATTAACAGCTGAACAATAACCTGAACATGATCTGTCGATGCTGTAATGAATTGATTCTATAACAGGAAATACTAACTGAGCTCTTCATCTCTCCTTCCTCTATTGAAACTGGTCGCGCGTCCTTCTCTACTCTTGTCGTCCATTGTTTTCGGCGCAAAGAAAATAAGGAATCTTTTAAGAAGATTGAAATTTAAAATAAACTTGGTGTTAGATTACATATTAATTATAATCCCTTGATGTGTTCTTAATTCAAAATAATTAATGTGCATTTTATTTATTGTCTTCCATTAAAGATTTAAATTTATTAATATACAAATTTTAATTTAATTTTTGACCAAAAAAGAGTTTTTTAATTTCTTAATTTTATTTAATATTCTTCAAACTTGAAAGACTCAATTAATTATCTAAATGTTAGTACCGAAACTAATGTATTTAAATGTTAGTACCAAAATATATTATATTAAATTAATGTACCTAAATGTACGTACTGAAATGTATGCACCGAAATGTATTATATTGAATTAATGTACCCAAAATGTTTGTATCAAAATGTATGTACCGAAATGTGTGTACCTAAATGTATGCATTGAAATGTATTATAATGAATTTAATGTACCTAAATGAAGAAGACAAAGTACATCGAAATATATTGTATAACAAAAAATTATTTATCTAAATGTTTACAACAAAATATATTACGACAAAAGAAATGAAAATTATAATTATAATGAAAAAAAATTATACATTAAAAATTAGGAAGAAAAAGAGAAATAATTAAAAAAATAAAAATATAATTGATAAATGAGGTTATTAATGTATCAAGGGACTAAAATTAGATTTTTATCTTACTTATGGTTTTAATCTAAAAGTCATCTTTGCCAAGGATTAAAATGAAGTTTTCTAAGAAAATAATGTGGGTCCAAATAAAGTTTTCAAGAATAATTTCTACCGAACGAGTCAAACTGACCCTAAAAGCGCTTCTAACAAAAACTATTAAGAACTTGATCACACAAAAAATAACTAAAACTATTATGAACAATTTTGGTTTTTACAAAAAACACACACAAACCAGGCCCTTGATCTTGAACGAGCAAATTACGTTTCACAATTGTAGTATGGTGCAAGTGCCTAACATGTCTAAGTGGAACCCAAATAAATGGGTTTGGGCCTACAGTTTAGGATATGGTTAAGCTTGAATTTAAGCACCAGCGAAGGCATCTACCGTTCATGGTTTCTTAGTTATTCGTTTAAACAACAAGCCAAACATTAACATATTATCTAATAACAAATATCTCCTTTCGTTGACTTCACTAATTACTATTTAATTGTAATTAAGATTTTGGGAGTCTACCAAATGTCAGTGTCAATCCATTTAAAAGAAAGAAGGGTCCATGAAATATTTTAAACCCTCAGTCACACTCACCAGGGCTGAAGTTGGCAACGTCCCTTAACCACTCCACTTTGTTTTGGAGTGTGATGCTTCTCAAGTGGTCTGCCATATCTAATCCACAACAAGTGGCCTTCGGTTCTTTGATTGAGGATGCCAAAGCTCAGGCGTATGAGTGGCAGGAAGTGGACTTTCTGCACGTCATTGTAACGGTGTTGCATGCACACTGGTTAGCTAAAATTTGCTTTATTTATAAACTATTTGTTGAAAGTATCAATTTCACATCGGGACAAGAGGGATATTGAATGTATTTATAAGTAGTTGATCTACTTCTTATATTGCCAGCAGGTTACCCCGTGTGTGAAGCCAAACGTACACTCGTGCTCCACGTCATCCGATTTGTGTTGTCCACGTGCTAATCTTGAAAGTTTGCCACACGTGAGGGAGTGTGTTGAGAGTATCAATCCACATCAAGAAAATGAGGAACATTGCATGTGCTTATAGGTAGTTAGGTTATTTCCATATTGCCAATTAGTTTTCAGAGAGAACCTCATCTTTCCTCACTACTATATAATTTGGTTCGAGGATACCTCCCAACCTTATTTAGGACGTCCTCATCCAAGATCTTTAAGTGTACTTCTGCATATGTTTTAATAAAGGCTTTACCTAAAAAAGAAAAAGAAAAAAAACTAATGAAAAAGGGTTTCAAAACTTTGAGTTTTTATTTATTGATAAGGACAATAGATGAAAAAGAAAAGAAACAAAAACTAATCCAACCCAAAGCACGTGCAAGCGCACACAAGCAGTGCAAAAGCAAGCATCTACCAATTCAACAGAAAACCAACATGCAGTGCAAAAGCAGCACACTAATTACTTTTTTTAAATATTTCATCAGGAAGGAAAAGGTTTAGAGAGAGAGAGAGAGAGAGAGAGAGAGAGAGAATGTGAGGGTAGAGAGAAGAGAAAGCCAAGCAAATCCATTCAAACTGAAATCAACAGACCACAAAAATTTTCACTAAGAGAAAGAGATTTGAGAGAAAAAATATGCAGTGCCTATTGACATCAATACATGACTACCACTCAACCCTACATGTGGGGTAGCCTCACATCATCACCCCATGTTCAAACGATGGAATTATTTATTAATTTTAACCTTAGCCAGCTAAAACTTAAAAGTAAGGAATATTAGAATATGATCCCCAATGAAAGCACATTTAGCTTTTCTGATGCTTTTGATCTTTCATTTATGCTTTTGTTGTTAATTTTGTATTGAATAAATTCAAGGAAAGTCAAATAAATTGATTGAGAGAAATATTAAAAAAAAATATAGGAATGTGAAAATCATTATTCTAACTCTGTAAGAATATAAGCATTATTGCCAATGATTCATATGATAATGAGAAGAGAGCTTCAAATTTTGACCCTCTTTTAGTGTTCAGTTTAGAAAATAGTCAGTGTTCAGCATAAAAAACAGTGGTAGTACTAGTGTTCGGTTTAAAAATAGTCAGTGTTTAGTTTACGAAATAATTAGTTTTTGGTTTAAGAAATAACCCGTGTTTAGTTTATGAAATAGTGATAGTACTAGTTTACGAAATAGTGATAATAATAGTGTGCGGTTTAAAAATAGTCAGTGTTTAGTTTACGAAATAATTAGTGTTTGGTTTAAGAAATAACCAGTGTTTAGTTTACGAAATAGTGATAGTACTAGTTTACGAAATAGTGATAATATTAGTGTTCGGTTTAAGAAATGGTCAGTGTTTGGTTTATGAAATAGTGATAGTATTAGCATTCAATTTAAGAAATAGTCAGTATTTAGTTTACGAAATAATTAGTGTTTGGTTTAAGAAATAACCAGTGTTTAGTTTATAAAATAGTGATAGTACTAGTTTACGAAATAGTGATAATACTAGTGTGCGGTTTAAAAATAGTCAGTGTTTAGTTTACGAAATAGTTAGTGTTTGGTTTAAGAAATAACCAGTGTTTAGTTTACGAAATAGTGATAGTACTAGTTTACGAAATAGTGATAGTACTAGTTTACGAAATAGTGATAATATTAGTGTTCGGTTTAAGAAATGGTCAGTGTTTGGTTTATGAAATAGTGATAGCATTAGCGTTCAAGGGTCGTCGGGGTTTGATCTTGAGTTGGTGATTGTTTGTTGATCCAAAGGACCGTTGGGGCTTGATCTTGGAAGAACGATGAACGAAGAATGAAGAAGGCTTTCTTGATTCTTCGGGAACCTGGATGCTTGAGAGCTTCGGAGTTTCAGAGCTTCAGAGCTTCAAGGTGTAATATGAATTGGTTCCCCTCAAATGAATAAATTAGCCTTCTATTTATAGAAATTTCCAAGGCCTAATTTTGAATATAATGTTCCAGATGAAATAAGTCGTTTCTGCCAGGTGTTGACACGTGTCCTGTTTGATGACTTTTCCAACTTATTTCGATTTTTTGTTTAGACACACGCTACGTGTAAAATTTATGTAATACATGAGCGTTGAAACTTTGATTTATCGGTCAACATTTATTTACCGAAATTTCGATGTCTACAGTTTAGTTTAAGAGGTAGTCAATGTTTAGTTTAAGAAATAGTGACAGTTTAATGTTTATAAAACTGAATAATGAATTTTTTATTTATTTTTGGTCTTGTAATATTAGTTTGTTCTAAAAACATTATGAAAGAATGGTCAAATAATAAAATAAAAAGTAAAAAATAAATTGTTTATGGAGTGAGAATAGGTGACATGAGAGAGCGGGGAGAGGTGAAAGGAAAGAGGAGAGAAAAAGTTGGTGTCAATGTGTGAAGTGAAAGGAGAGAGAAAATTGATGGGACGTGAGAGGGGGGATTCGGGGGGAGAGAGAAGGAGGTTGAATGGTGTAGGGAGTGAGGGAGGACGGGTGTGTGTGTGATGTGATGCGCATGACCCGCTCGTCAATATTTGTTCTTTTTTTTTTTAGTATGTTAAACTTTTGTCATTTTCATTAAAACAAAGTTTAAGCCTTTTTTTATTAAATAAAGTTAATAAATGATTTTTTGTCAATTAAAAGTTTAAATAAGACATTTTCATTAAAACTCACTAAAATAAAAGGAAAGCTCAACAAAAATAGAAAATTTTCTCAAGTTTTGATTTGCTACACTGGATGACTGCTGTTGAGTTTAATATAAAACTATATTTAAACATTTGGAGGAAAATGAAAAATAAAAAGTCATCCCATATATGACACACTCCGACCCGGAATGTCCACTAGGACTCCAAATCGATTTGTGATGGCCGACACCTGGAAGGTGACATAGCCATAAAATGTGATGATGTGGGAAAATATGAATAAATTTAAACCTAAGAGTGCCTAATTACCAGAGTACACCTGTGAGCAGGAATGAACCCACTTCACACGTGACGTTGGAGTATAAACAAGTACAGAAGAGTGAATTAAAAATCGTACCCTCGAAATAATCTCCAATACTAAAAATCGCCACGAATCTTCGACGATAAGAAAGCTCAGCTAATAAAACCTGGAGGGTGAAGACAAGACAAAGGTGAGTGACCCTGTAAATAAAATTTTAATATAACCCATATAAAACATTATAACCCCTCGCTACAACACCTGTATAATTTTCAGAAAGATATCATAAATATACCACAATACAGCATCTCATCAGCAATATCAAATAATCATGTGATTAATAACTCATACCAGTACGCAAGTCGAAGTCACCTATGGTGACCTGTACGACCTACCCATATCTCATCACATATACTAGTTCATCTTATATTTCATCACATATGCTAGCTTATCGCATATTCATCACATATGCTAGCTCATCACATATTCATCACATATGCCCATATCTCATCACATATACTAGTTCATCATATATTTCATCACATATGCTAGCTCATCACATATTCATCACATATGCTAGCTTATCGCATTTTCATCACATATGCTAGCTCATCACATATTCAAATAATATGTCAACTGGATCCACCTCTTGTGGCCTGTACGACTTATCCATATCTCCTCATAAATATATATGCTAACATTTCATCACATATCTCATCATAAATATATGCTAGCATCTCATCATATATCATCACATATATGCTAGCATCTCATCACGTATCTCATCATAAATATATGCTAGCATCTCATCACATATCTCATCATAAATATATGCTAGCATTTCATCACATATCTCATCATAAATATATGCTAGCATCTCATCATATATCATCACATATATGCTAGCATCTCATCACATATACTAGTCGGAGTCACTTCACGTGACATGTACAGCTGAATCAATATCTCATCAACATACTCACTACCATCACTATCATTAACATGTACTCACCTGAAGCTTACCTGGGCGTCCGCAACATCATTTGGCACTTCGAAGCATTCACAATAATTAGGTTTAGGTAATACACATGTGAATATGTCATGAAGCAATCTAAAACTCAACTATAACAAAGTAGTTTCAAGTATATATATAACATGGTGTGAAATGCATAATCTGTAACGTCCCATTTCCAAACTATTTATTTTTGGGAATAATTATCGGCAATAAGCCTAATTAGACACTAGTTTAATTAACTAATATTACTTACGTTTCCTTACTTTCAATTCCTTGATTCTTCACACATTGATTTATGAACAACAATTAACTACCAAATCATAAGGTTAATTCTCACATTTTCCACCAATGTCCCTCACATTGTTCAATTCCCCAAACAAGGCTATTGTCCCAATTATTTAGTCTCATTTATTATATGGTTGCATCTAACGTCTCGTTAGACTGCCTACGTACCCTAAACAGGGATCAAGCCATTCGTAGTTCGCAATAATCATTTATAGTAATACGCATATGGATATATCACGATGAAATCTAAACTCAACCATCTCATAGTATTTTATAACATATACATATTTATATATATATATATATGTCATGGCATAAATTTCTCAGTTTTATTTAAAAGCATTTATAGAATTATCAATCATGAAAAATATGATAAGCAAGGAAAGATCCACTTACCTGGAGTCCGCACTACAACTTCCTAGCACAAATATCGAGGCGTCACAAACGATCGGCGCATGTGACCAATTATCAAACCATATCTCAGAATTCTTGTTCATACAATACATAACTTACATCACACATGAGTCTACGTAATTCGGTCCAGAAGATCTACAAATCAGATCTCTGATTTGTAACTTCCAAAGATTCACATTATGCTTCTAGAATAACATACTAAAGTTTTGGAATGATCCAACGGTCGAATCTCTGCCAATTGCCAAAACCAAGTGGCAGTTAATATTTTATTTTACGAACTTACAAATCCAATTCGAAAAGATCTGTACGTCGTATTCCTCAAATATTATGAATAATAACCTATTAAAGTTTGATGACGATCCAACGGTCGGTTCGTCGATTCATATAATGGCCTATTAACGTATTTTAGAGAATTTTGGTTCTAACGATCAATCTACGTCATTCAATTATCAAAAATGAATTCAAGGCATCAAATATAGCCTAAAAATAGCATTGGCGGCCCTCTGGCCACTCGCCGCCGCACGTGCCACCGTGAGTGGCGGTTGGCCGCCCCGACTCGCCGAAAAAATCAGCTATCTCTAAAAGTTACCAAAATTTTCAGATTTTCAGATCTCAATGAGTAGAACAACTTTCATACCTGTGACCAAGGCCAATTTGGCCTGGAAAGGCTCCAATTTCATCAAAACCCGTCGAAACCCTAGAATTGGGTGTGCTTCGATTTGACCTCTAAACGTGTTCCGACACCTCCACCACTGATTGGGATTTGTTCCTGGGTTCTAGGGGAGTGTTTTAGTGGTGGTACTTGAAGGGAAGGGTTTCACAATTAGTGGATCCCGAGCAAGGTCTCGCGGCACCCCCCGTGGGATATTGTGTAAATTCCACCCCAAATCCCTTCCAAATTTGAATGGAAATGGAAGAGGAAAGGACTAGGTGATGATTAGGAGTAGCGGTTTGGTCCAATTCGTGGGAAATCCGGTGGAAAACCACCGGAAAATATGGAGAAATGGACTGGGTTTGCACGGGTCACGGGTTGGGAACCTGTTTCACCCTTTTTCCCCGTTCTTCACTCTCCCTCCTTTCCCTCCTTTCTTCTCCCCCTGATTGGTCCCTCACTTCTCTCTTCTCTCTGGTTGGCCCAACTCCTCCCTCTCTCCTGTTCTGATTGGGCGGCTCTGCCCAGTTCTTTCTCCTCTCCCGTTTCCCCCCTTTTTCTTTCCTCTTTTTCCCACTCTTTTTAAATCACTAAAATGATAAATAAAACAGATACCTAAGAAAATATATACATATATATATATATACACACACACATATAAATAGTGATCAAACCAAAAGTACTTCAAGAAAACGCTAATGGATTAATTCATACACTTCGCTATACATTGATCAACGAAAGTCAATACCCCCGCCTTTAAGGGCATTTTTGTAAAATCATGTTTTTAAAATTAATAGAATTGTAAAATTTGGGACGGGTTATCACAATATACAAGGATGACCGAAACACATTTTAGAGCATCTCCAATGTAAGTGAGCATTTTTGCTCAGTACCATTAACTCTAGGGTATGCTCACCACCCATCTTATAGCTTACCATGTGTCTCACTAACTAACCAAAGTTAACTTTAATATTACATATTTAAAAAAAAAAATTAAACAAGGGTATTGTTATTGGTACTTCAAAATTGTCATTTTGCACTCCAAAAATTTTATCTTTAAAAAGAAAAATACATTTGTGAGGAGTGTAAAATGAGATTTTTGGAGTGTTAGTAACAATTATTTTGGGGCCCAAAAGATCGGGGGCACCAAATTTATTTAGGGTGTTATATCCATATATAATTTCATAAGAGTATAAATTTATAAAATTTGGTTAAATGATAAGTAGTTTAATTAGAACTAGTGGTTTATGTTGTTTAAATGTAACAAGGAGGTCTCGGGTTCAAATTGCTATATGTTTATTTACTTTCTAATTTTTACAAATTTTTTTTTATAAGGTTATAAATTTATAAAATTTGGTTAAATGATTAAGAAGTTTAACTAAAAGTGGTGGTTCTTGATGCTTAAAATTAACAAGGAGGTCCCAAGTTCAAAATGTTATGTGTGTTTTTTTTTTTTTTTTTTCATTTTTTATGAATTTCTTTTCATAAGAGTCTAAATTTTTAAAATTATGGAATTCCTTTTCATAAGAGTATAAATTTTTAAAATTTTTACCAATTTCTATTTGGTTGTTAATTTCTTTTTAATTGCTAGCTAGTAGATATGTGGGCTACAATTTTTAGACATTCATTCCAATTCAAGTTTAATCTTCAACAAAGAGTAATGCATAGACAAATTTTTAGACCAAATTTGCAACACATATGACGTGTCACTAATAAGAAATAAGCACGCTAATCAACACTTAAGTAATATTCCAATCATCAACAATTACATCATACTGTTTACAAAATTTGGTTTAAAAATTTGGTATCCTTAGCATTAGCCTTCGAGTAATTAATGGATGCATGTCTCATTCATTGCCTATATATATCAACTAAAGATTCGGAAATATAATTGTTTTTTTAGTCCATATTGACAAGGTTAGTAAATAAGAAAAAACATCTCACGAGTTATATAAAAACACTTTAAAAGTTCAAATAGAAGCGAAACAAAACTTTGGATAAATTACACTTTACCACCTCATGTTTGAGGTTTATTGCAACCTCATACAACATCTTCAAAAAATTTCACTTTTATACCTCACGTACTATTTTATTTCAATATAATACCTCCGTTACATTCTTCATCCATTGGTCCGTTAAGAGTTGACGTGGCAATAGTGGACCTCATTACACGTCAGCCCATTCATTCCAAAACTTGGACACGTAGATATCCATCTGTCACGTCATAAAAAAAAACTTAAATACACAATTAAATTAAAACAAAATGAAAAGGGGCCCACCCCTTTTCTTCCACCCTACCACAAGGCCTCAATCTCCTCCAATCTCCATAACCACTAGCGCACCACCCCTTCCAATCTCTAAACCCTCATTATCTAATTCTCCAAATTCTTCTGATTCTTTTTCTTCCCCAAATCTCTATAAAAAAATCTCTCTATTTTCGCTCTCAATCCGAAAAAAAACCCCCAAAAATTTCATGGATTTCGAAATTTATTTCCCAAAATTCAAAACCATCATCTTCACCCAAGCCGATGGTGGAGAGGCTTCTGAAGACGAAGAGGGCAACATGCAAGGCTCTAATCGGACTGCGGTGGTGCTAAGGGGGTTAGAATCGAGAATGCTCAGAGGGGCAAGATGGGTCAGGATGGGAATCGAATTTAGACCCAACTGGAATGGGAAACAACCCCAGAAGTAGATTGATTTCGGGGTCAGACCATCCGGTAGAGGCCTAAGTAATTGAAGAGGAAGGCTAAAGTGTTTGATATGAAGATTAGGTAGCTGATGCAGAACCCGACTTGGCCGAGGACGATCATGACTTTTACAGAGAACCAGTCGATTGGGCCACAAACAGCGAAACCCAGGTCGCCGATAGACGCGATCTTTGAGATGGGGGTGGGGTGGGATGAGGGGGTTGGGGGAAGGGGTCAGTTGGGGGAAGGGAGTGTTTTTGGGTTGCAGGTCGGTTTTTTGGATGGGATGGGAGGTGAAGAGAGTGGAGGAGAGGGAGGTGGGTTTTAGGTTTTTTTTATTTATATATAATTATAAATAGGGTAAATTATTATATTTTAAATGCATAAAAAATTATTTTTTTGCTAAGTGACAGCCACGTCAGCACAAATGTGGATCCTATATTTGCCATGTCATCACTTAACGGATTTTCTACCGGATGTATGAAACTGAAATAAAATGATAAGTAAATGTATGAAATTGAAATGTTTTAAAGATATTGTATGAGGTTGCAATCGACCCCAAACCTGGGAGGTAAAATGTAATTTACCCCAAAACTTATCATCTATCTACTTGTAAGCTCGGGGTTTTTTGGTTCCCTTTTCTCAATACAAAGTAAATTAGTTTTTTTTTCGTGTCTAAATTATTGAGTTTGAAGTACTTTTGAAGGTATAATTTTATTGAAGTCTTACGCATAAAAACAAATAATTTTTCGTATATGAAGTCAGGGCACATTTTTTGGGTCCCTCGGGGCCTCAAAAGTCTCAGGACCGACCATGTAGCCACCACCTCTGCAACATCAACAACTATGATTAACATCCACCACACTAGCGCTGTCGCCGCTGACGCCAAAACTGCCCTCCTTCTTTTGTGTTACCATTCTTAGAAATTCAACAAAAACAAGGAAAAAATTGAGAAATTTATGCATCTAGCAAGATCATTTGATACGTTTGAATCTCACCCATAATAGTTCACCATGGACCAAATCTTACTTACGACTTCACTTCGCTCATGAACAATCATCACCATCGAATCTTTGTCCGTTGCGAGCCTAGTAGAAGGAAGAAGAAGAATTATATTGAAAGAAATTAACCAGCAGTGAGACCAGTGGAAGGAAGAAAATGAATTACAGTAAACAAATTAGAGCTTGCCTAATGGAAGGATAGAGAGGTGGAGGAGCCGAGGGGCAGGGGGCTTGGGGTGATGTAGAGGTAGGGTTGCTGGGACCTACAATATTGAGTTTTTGATATTTTTTTTAAATTAAAATAAAATATTAATTAAAAAGTTAACTAAAGTTAAATGAAAACATGTCAAGCTATAAGACAGGTAGTGAGTATACCATATAATTAAACGATGATGAGCAAAAATGCTACTTATTATGAACTCGTACATAGTACTGCAAAACAGTGAAGAGATAAAAATGGATAAATATAAGGGAGTAATTTGAACCATAATCTGCCATGCCTCATAGCCTCTTGGTCCTTGTTGATCAGGAGAAAATTTTCATTGTAACGAGAATACGGATGATACATCACGTGTTTTTATGTAAGTGGTGAAATTTTTTATTTTTTAGGTTATTAACCTTTTAACATATAAATCATACTATTTGTATAGTAATACATGGTGTACTATCCCGTATGCCTGTCATACTAAAACATCTCTAGTTGATCTGTAACCGCTACTCAATACCTTTGCTAAGGATTAGACAAACATGAAACGATACCGCTAGTGCATATGGTTGGTTAGACTCTGATAGCAAAGGTCCAAAAGGTGGGAATATTCTAATCCAAGGGACTGCAGTGATCCATAAGAAAAACAAAATAAAATAATAAGGAAATCTTTAGCCTACCAGTTATCATATTGTTTGCCTTTTTTCAGACACTGATCAGAAACCAGATAATTGACACGACAAGATTACCCACTCAGTGTCTAATTGTTCATCACCTTGAGCAGTTGAGCCGAACACAGATTTCGAAATGCCTTTTGATGCATTGATGATAACTGCGCATCTCCTTTCGAATTTTTCTTGTTTTTAAAAAAAGAACACACTTTAGACACTACGTATTTAGTTTACGTTTTTAGTATGATGGTTCGAAATAAAAATTGATATGTATAAAAAGAGAAAATGGTGTGTGATTTCTATTTTCTTCTATTTATATGTTTTTAGGTTGCAGTACTGCAGTTTTTTATCCTTGTAAATTGGTGCAATGAAGAATATTTCAATGCAATGAAAGGAAAAATGCATTAATTATGTTGTTCATGTTCTATATATAGATGAAAAAAATTAACATGGGGAACCAAATTCATGGGAGCATAGAATAAATTAAACATTTTAAGGAAAGAAAATTAAGATTGCTATTCATGGATCTAATTTTCAAACACTTTAATATAAAATTTTTACCAATAATTAAGACGTTCAGTCGATTTCCTTATCGTTTGTGGGGCTCAAAACCCTATAAACGAGCTAAAAGAGAAGAAATTTTTAGTTATGACGGGAATACGGATGGTACACCACGTGTTTTTATGCAATTGTGGAGCCAAAAAATAATCAAGAGGTGACACGTGGATTTTTAGGTGAAGTGGACAAAATTACCCCTGAGACACACCAGTTGTCCTACGCGCGAGCAGTGGACAATCATTCTTTAATCAAGCCAAGAGTGTCCAAAAAAGGTAACAAATTCCAAATTATCTCATCCATCCTCATCTTAGGTAATTACTTTAGAACCTACAAATTATTCCATATAAATGGAAATTAATTGTGTAATTAATGGATTAATTCCTAATTAATCCATTAATCACCAATTAAATCACCCATTTTCACACAAAAAACCTCTAAGGGCCGGCCACCTCCATTCCCTATATATATGACCCTATTTTTTCTAAAAAGAGGAGGTCCACACTCTTGCAAAACTCCAAAAAAACTCTTCAAACACTTTTCTATCTAAATTCTAACTTTGGCATCGGAGGTTCTTCGACCAAAACCCCCTCCCCCCCCCCCCATTCATTGTGGGTGTGTGAGGCTCTTGGCCTTGACCAAAGGTGTTGATTGTTTTGTAGGTGCAATTTTGTCAAAGAAGGAGAAGGTGAAAATTTGCATCCACAAATTGGTGCTTTCATTGAGAGAAGAGTCACACACTTATAGAAGACTCTCGCATAAAAAGGTTTTTCTCTATTTTCTAGTCCACTTGCATTTTTTCGTACGTTGTTATTATTAGAATTTTTTATTTGCAAAGATTCTTTGATAAAACGTAAAAGAGAAATACAATGACCAAAAATTTAAAAAATTCCACGAGTGAAGATTCCAATATTCAAGAAATGTGACCACGGCGATCCACAAGACTAAATGTGATCTTAAAGGGAGCGGCACCACCACTACAAGGCTCCACCATGACAACCATTGCGGTGGCCACCATGGCAATCACCCGTAGCGAGGTCCATAGCTCCACCACCACGGCCCAAGTCGTGCTATCCAAGGCCCACGCCACCAAAGCCACGGCCCGAGCCATGTCACTTCATGCCCAACGCGAGCCCAATGCGTTGCCAAGCCAAGCCCAAGCTTCTCATTTGCGAGCATCACGCGCTGACCAGCCTGCTCAATTCCCCGACACCCATATATGGGTTTGCTTTCTAGTGTGAGAGGATAAACTAATTGCTCTCCAGTGCGATAAGGGAAACCAATTCCCCAACACCCATATGGGTTTGCTCTCCAATGTGAAAGGATAAACTAATTGCTCTTCAGTGCGAGAGGGTAAAATAATTCCCTGACACCCATATGGGTTTGCTCTTCAGTGCGAGAGGATAAACTAATTGCTCTTCAGTGCAAGAGGGTAAATTAATTGCTCTCTAGTGTGAGAGGGTAAACTAATTCCCTGACACCCATCTGGGTAAAGCTCTCCAGTGCAAGAAAGCCACATAGCTCAAAAAATTGAATGCTTGAAGATCAACTAGGCAACAAATGGTCAAGGGGCAGCATCCATTTTTGCACTTAATAGTTTGCTCATCCGACACTTTATCTTTAGCAGCTCCGATCTTGGTAGCTTCATCCTTGGCTGCTTCATCTATGGCAGTTAAGAAATCAAACTCAAGAAGTTTCCTCATTTTTGGCAAGCAGCCCAGACGTGGTAGCCCAAACAATTGCCCATGCCATGCCACTTCCTCGCCCCATGTCGAACTAATCCTTGGCTTCAATCAAGCCAAGCTGCTCAAGCAATGGCCCCTGCCACATCACCTCCTTGACCCATGACAAGCCGACTCCAGGCCCCTGCCAGCCGACTTGCTGCACCACCCTGACGACGGCCCTGTGGCAGCACCACCCAAGAGGAAGACAAGAAGAATTAAGTTTTTCTTGCATCGGTGCGGCGCGGAGAAGACGAAGAAATCAACGAAAGATGGTCCTTTGCACGGGCAAGAGTAGAAGATTGCTAGGGGAGGGGAACAAATATCCTCTAAGCTTTCTCTCTCTTGTAGGGTAGAATAAATCACTCTCCAAAGTTTGTTTCCCTTTCCTAGAAGGATCTAATTTCCTATTAAAAGAGAGAATCAACATCAAAATAGGAAACAATTCAAAGTTTCTTAGTGCAAGAAATCTCTACACCTGTTGCCCTTTTCTGCGAGCAACCCAACAGGTGTGGGGGCATTTGTGAAGCCAAAAATAATCAAGAGGCGACACGTGGATTTTTAGGTGAAGTGGACAAAATTACCCCTGAGACACACCAGTTGTCCTACACGCGAGCAGTGGACAATCATTCTTTAATCAAGCCAAGAGTGTCCAAAAAAGGTAATCAATTCCAAATTATCTCATCCATCCTCATCTTAGGTAATTACTTCATAACCTAGAAATTATTCCATATAAATGGAGATTAATTGATTAATTCCTAATTAATCCATTAATCACCAATTAAATCACCCATTTTCACACAAAAAACCTCTAAGGGCCAGCCACCTCCATTCCCTATATATATGACCCGATTTTTTCTAAAAAGAGGAGGTCTACACTCTTGCAAAACTCCCAAAAACTCTCCAAACACTTTTCTCTCTAAATTCTAACTTTGGCATCGGAGGTTCTTCGGCCAAAGCCCCCTCCATTCATCGTGGTTGCGTGAGGCTCTTGGCCTTGACCAAAGGTGTTGATTGTTTTGTAAGTGCAATTTTGTCAAAGAAGGAGAATGCGAAAATTTGCATCCACACAACTGGTGGAAAATTTTAAGTTTTAAGTTATTAACCTTTTAACGCACATAACCCACTATTTCTATAGAGACATGTGGTGTACCACCTCGTGTGACGGTCATATTGAAAAATCCCTCTTAAAAGAGAGAGGAAAGAAATTGTAAAGCAATTTGGTTTAAAAAATTTGGTATCCTTAGCATAACAATAATAAAAGCTACAACAGAGGAAGTTGGGCTAATCCAAATAACTTCGTTAGTATTTAAAATATTTTCAGGTAACAACTAACTAGTGCGAGTAGCAGCAAGGATTTCCCAAAATTGAATGCTGATTTGCGATGGAAAGAGAAAGAGAGGTGCTCCTGATATGGCAGATGTTCATTGGAAAGAGAAAGAAAGGTGGTACCAACTCGGACGCCGGGAAACGTGTATGAAGGTTTCTTGGGCATGCTTCGAATGTTTGGTATGAGTTTCTTTTATACTTGTCAAGTGTTTGATGTAACGCTTGTTAGACATATCTCGGCAGCACTCGACAAATGCTATTGATATCAAGTATCATATTGTTTCGGCATATATCGATATTTGTTGAAATGTGCCCTGAATGAAATTCTATGAGAGTCACATAGGGGGAAACTATTGTTTTTCATGTTGCTACTTTTTCATGTTTTCTTTGTTTTGCTAGAAGACTAACAAAGGCTAAGTATGGGGGCATTTGATAAGTTCATTTTATATGTATTTTACATCAAATTCACTCGTCTTTTCTTAGTTAGTTCCTTATATTTTTGAGTTATTTACTTTGTTTTTGTGTTTTGTAGGATTTGTCAAGCAAAGAAAAGAAAAATAGTACAAGTGAGATTTAAAGTAACAAATTCGTCAAAACTGCATGTGTAGATTAGCTAACTTTGGAAGCAAGTTGCGAAGAGCTTAGAATAAATTAGAGAATGAGCCTTATATGCTTGGAAAGCTACGGATGTCTATTTTCTGGAGCATTTCACGGATTGCTATATCATTTTTATAGAAGAAGTTATGGCCGTTTTAACACTGAAAGGTTCCCAAGAGGCTGAGCAGTTTGTAACTGACAAGAAAGCATTGAAAGCAATAAATCCTATAAATCTAGCAGCCAAAACTGATGCAGCCAAGAACAAGCTAGTTGACACCTATCCAAATATAAGAGGAAATGGAATTAAAGATGAGGATTAAGTGGGAGTAATGGGCATAAAGGCTACCTAAAGAGTTTCAATTGTTTTACCATTTCCTCTCATTTATTGTCATCACTAAATGACTGTTAGTGGGGTGAGTTATGGAGAAGAAACTAGGGCAGCACGCAAGAACAAAAAGGCTGCAGGCTGTAGGTTTCACCAAGTGTCCGATGAAACACCTCATTTTATAAATTAATTTTTTTAACGCGCTTCGCGCTCTATTTATAAATTAAAAATTAAACCTGAGACCCTCCTAAGGTTCGAAACTTGGACACCCCACTGCTTTCTGACAATTGTGTAGATTGTAGCCTTTGGGCTGGGTCGGTATTGGGTTCCAGGTGGTGGTGATTCACTTGGTAACTTTACCAAAATAACCATCCCTTAATCTGCCACTTAGATTGCTATATACATAGTTTGACGGAATTAACAAAAACAAAGTAAAATTGAGCGAATATTGAGTAATAAAGTATAAAATGAGAAAATTGTTGTTTTAAGGTGGAAAGCCACATCGAGATCGAGTTTGATGGGGGCAGTGCAAACACATGACATAAGCTAAATTAGAAACTGAAAGATCCGCAGGTTCAGAAATCGTGTGGTCCAATTGGCCCCCTACTCTCTTTCCAAGTACGCTTTTCCTTTAAACTAAACTTTTTCTTGCGTGTCAAGTTCCCCCATTCACTCCCCTAACAAACCGCACAGCCCGTGAACCTAAACTCCCCTCTCTCCCAAACGCTCAACCGCCTGCCCCCAATCCATATTCCAATCCCTAATATTCAGATCCCCAAATTAACGATCAAATTATTAACAAAACATTAAATAATCATAAACAAATCACCGCCCCTGGCATCTTTCACGCCGAATCTTCACTGCCCCATTCAAATTTTCGATGGCACAACCTGAAAATTGACGTTTTGAATTGTTGGGTTTTTTTTTTTTTTTTTTTTTTATTGTCGAAGATGTGAGTGAAATAAGGTTGGCGCGTTTGGGTCCGGTCGTTTCGGGGATGGTCAGATATGGCTCCAGACGGGGAATTGGTGCCGGTGGACCCACAGGCGGTTGTGGCGGTGAAGAAGAAGTCCTCTCGGAGTTGGGTTTTGTTGGACTGCACCGGAAAAGCTACCGTCTTGGACGTGGACAAGTATGGCATCATGCAGAGAGTTCACATTCACGCTCGCGATCTTCGCATTGTCGACCCTTTGCTCTCTTACCCTTCCGCCATTCTTGGCCGTGACCGAGCCATAGTTCTCAATTTGGAGGTCGTGCTCTTCTTCTTCTTGTTTGTCTTTTCATTTTTTTTTTTTTTTGCGATGTAATTTATATATTTTTGTTGAAAATTATGGTTGTGGTATTTCTCATTAATTGAATTGGGTTTGTTTTCATATGGGTGTGCAGCATATTAAAGCAATAATCACTGCTGAAGAGGTTAGCCTCTCTCGCTCTCTCTAGATATACTCGTTTTCTTTTTCAGCGGAGTTTATTTGTTTTTGGGTTTTGAGGAATCACCGAGTTTGAATTGGATAGACATCGGTATTAGTTTTATATTTTTTTCCGCGGATAAAGATTGCTGCTTTAGAGGTCGCACTTGTGCGATGGCAAGTGCCTTCGCCCATGAGCGATAGGTCTCGGGTTCGAGACTTGGGAGCAGCCTTTTCATAAATGGGGTAAGGCTAGCCGACATTCACCTCTCCCAGACCCTGCGTAAAGCGGTAGCCTTGTGCACTGGGTACGACCTTTTTATAAAGATTGCTGCTTTAAGAGAAGTAGTATTAATTGTTTTTGTGGAGAATTAAGTAAGAGGAGCAGCTAGATAGATTGTGCAAATTCAGAATGTTGAAAGTATGTTTCCTATAAAGTCAAACCATAGTCCGTCCTTGTCTTCTAGGAAGAAAGAAAAATATGTGTGGTGCCTTCTATGAGCTGGAGCTTTTTGTAGATAGTGATTGTTAGTTTGTTATGGGATAGGTGCTGCTCCGGGATCCATTGGATGAAAACGTTATTCCTGTTGTTGAAGAGCTTCAAAGACGGTTGCCTCCTGTAAATGTCGCACGTGAAAATCAAACAAATGGGAAAGAGTTCCCTGCTGTGCAAAATGATATTGAGGCGGGTGAAGAAGATGGTATGATTTATTGCTTTCAAAGTTTTTCATTCAAAAATATTATCTATGGCTGTCATTAGTGTTCTTGGAAATATAGAAATGTTTGAATAAATCATTCTAAACATCAAAAGTTCTGAGTTCTGGTTTCATTCCATGATTATCTGAATGATATACATTATGCATTGTAGAGTCACCATTTGAGTTCCGGGCCTTGGAGGTAGCCTTGGAAGCAATTTGTAGCTTTCTTGCTGCACGTACGACAGAACTTGAGACTGCTGCTTATCCTGCTTTAGATGAGCTTACTGCTAAGGTAGGACTTGACTTTTCTCTTATTTTTGTTTTGTGTCTGTGTGGATTCTTCAGTTGCTGCCTCTCTGCTTCTTGTGGCCTTCCAACTGAAAGATAAATAAACAAAGAAACTGAATGAATGTAGTACTTCATTCACTAGTTTGGCTGATTTAGGTAAATCACTGATAGTAGCCTTCAGGCATGTTCTTTGTTAGCATTGGCTACGTGAGGAATATTTCCTACTTAAAGTACTAGATATCAAAGTCTAGGATAATTGTTTGCATTTTGGTGTGAAGTTGAGTGTAGAAGAGATTCGGGCTGTTATGCTTCACACTTTGGTTAGTTTTGGTAGACCTCTATCTTTGCATTCTTGCTGTTAAACTTAATATTTGGCTTCACAGAAATATTGGCTTGCATATTTGCCTGAATGGTTTTGTAAACTTAGCATCTTTAGCTATGAGAGAATATTTCTCACTTGTTCTTGTATTAAAGAAAATAGTCTTCCAATTATATTTCTTCTCCTCGAGTCGGCACTTTTTTATTGTTTTTATTTATTAAAATATCCACCCCTTCTGCCTGCAGATTAGTAGCCGCAATTTGGATAGGGTTCGTAAATTGAAGAGTGGAATGACTAGGTTGACTGCTCGGGTACAAAAGGTATATGAACTTCCTGTGGTCTGTGCATAACTGAATAGTAGTTCTTGCCTCTTGTGAGGGTTATTGAATTTAAATGCAATCGTTCATTGATTTGATATACTTCACTTTGGTGTTTGGTGAAAGATGAGGGAGTAATTTTACTCATGTCACCCACTATCTACCGAACATCACTTCATTAGATAGCTTGTAATATTTCGTTTGAGAAAGTAAAATTGTTCAAATGGTTTGTAAATGTGCTGGATGCATACTGCACTAATATGCTCCACAAGCTGAAATCTCCTATTTTTTTCATTTTATGGAATCAAGATCCAAAGTTGTATTGTTTGTGTTGAACCCAAGGATTTGGACGGCATTCCTGTCATAACCTAGTAAATTTACACATGACTTCAATTTCATATCCTCCATGTGCAATCTCTCAGTTCATCCTATGTTTGATATTCAATTCCTGCCTATGTTTGATATTCAATTCCTGATTGTTGACCTTCAAATCCTGATAAAGCAATTGTTCTATTTTGAGTGCATATGAGTCATTAGATTTTGATCCAACAGTTGGTGAGCAGAGATTTTTTTGCTTACCAACAAGTAGGAGATGGTGATTCCCTCCCTCCCAAACCCACACTTGCTGGTTATTGTGTTAATAAGTTTCTCAGCATGTTAAACCATATGTATGAAAATATAAAACAGTTATCAAGACAAAATATTAATGTATGTAAGTAAATAAGAATGCCCTATTTATTATTAACCATTTATGAATTTCTGTCCAAAGGCTTAGAACATCGTAATGCCTTTATATAGTACCGACTGGTAAGTGTTTGAGCACTTCCCAATGTTAGGATTTTGGCTTGTCAAAGTTAGTGTCCTATTTTGTTTAGGATTCTATTAGGATTAAAGGTGCACCGATTCTTCTTCTAAAAGAACTATGAAAGAATCAAAGTTTTCTTGTACAATTAGATTGGGAATCCTAGAAGATAATTTGGAATAGGAAAGAATTTCTTTCCTATTCCATATAGAATAGGAAACTTAATCAGAAAATAGGCATGTAAACCACACCCTATACTAAGTGTTCGGCAAGGCTAGGGAAAGAGTGAGAAAAGCTAGAGACAGCCGCTGGAAAGAGAGACAACTGCGGGAAAGAGAGAGATTAGTTCTAAGGTTTGCAAAAGTACTGTATACCCTATTATTAATCAAAGAAGCCGTGGTTTCTCTACCTAGGGAAATCACAGCTGGACGTAGGCAAAAGTTTTGCCAAACCAGTATAAGTCTTATGTGTTTGTAGTTATCCTCTAATTTGCGAAGTTTAGTCTATTGCTAGATAGATCAAAGAACAAGAGAGAGTCAGGATTATAACACCCTATAGGTGACTGTATATGCATAATTACCAATTATATAAGTATGTGTGTGTGCGCTCTTGAACATGTGCTGAGGTTCTTATATGAGGTCCTTAGATAACTGGAAAAGTTCAGTTGTTAAGATGGCTTTTTTCTGTTAAATACTGATAACAGGAAGTTTGCTATCTGGGTTATTTAAGGGACATGGGTGAAATCTAGTTAAATTTGTATAGATCAGAGTGAAAATATACACAACCAATTTAGTTAAATTTGTATAGATGAGGTCCTCCGTACCTTCAAGTCTAAATTAGTTGCATGAAAGTGCGTTTTTTATTATTCTGTAGATCAATTTTTTTTTACAGTTATGGGAAAGCTTTCAGTTTGTCCTTCATGAGTTCTTACGGCAGTCTTTGCTCCTTCATACATATCCTTTATAGCTTGGATATATGCTACTCGTACTCCTTTCTTCTCTAAAATCCTCCAAAGAATGTCTCTTGGGACCCTATCGTACGCTTTCTCCAAATCTATAAAGACCATGTGTAAATCCTTTTTCCCATCTCTATATCTTTCCATCAATCTTCGTAAGAGATAGATTGCCTCCATGGTTGAG
This sequence comes from Malus sylvestris, assembly GCF_916048215.2. Lineage (NCBI taxonomy): Eukaryota > Viridiplantae > Streptophyta > Magnoliopsida > Rosales > Rosaceae > Malus > Malus sylvestris. The sequence continues at coordinate 17,677,505 of NC_062272.1, forward strand.
CGCCCTGGCATGAACCCGAATTGGTTGTCCGAAACCCGTGTCTCTTGCCTCAATCTATGCTCAATGACTTTCTCCCAGAGCTTCATTGTATGACTCATTAGCTTAATACCCCTATAGTTCATGCAATTTTGTACGTCGCCCTTATTCTTGTAGATAGGCACTAAAGTGCTCGTTCGCCACTCATTTGGCATAGGATGAGGATGGAAAAGTTCTTGCTACAGAGAATGCGGTTAAAGACAGATGGAGAGGTTATTTTCATAATCTTTTCAATGAAGGACATGAAAGGAGTGCTTCTTTAGGGGAGTTGAGTAACTCAGAAGAGTGTAGAAACTACTCTTTTTATCGTCGAATCCGGAAGGAAGAAGTGGTTGTAGCTTTGAAGAAGATGAAGCAAAGAAAAGCAATAGGCCCAGATGAGATACCAATCGAAGTGTGGAAAGTTTTGGGAGAGACAGGTATAACATGGCTCACTGACCTTTTCAATAGGATTTTGAAAACGAAGAATATGCCAAATGAGTGGCGAACGAGCACTTTAGTGCCTATCTACAAGAATAAGGGCGACGTACAAAATTGCATGAACTATAGGGGTATTAAGCTAATGAGTCATACAATGAAGCTCTGGGAGAAAGTCATTGAGCATAGATTGAGGCAAGAGACACGGGTTTCGGACAACCAATTCGGGTTCATGCCAGGGCGCTCAACCATGGAGGCAATCTATCTCTTACGAAGATTGATGGAAAGATATAGAGATGGGAAAAAGGATTTACACATGGTCTTTATAGATTTGGAGAAAGCGTACGATAGGGTCCCAAGAGACATTCTTTGGAGGATTTTAGAGAAGAAAGGAGTACGAGTAGCATATATCCAAGCTATAAAGGATATGTATGAAGGAGCAAAGACTGCCGTAAGAACTCATGAAGGACAAACTGAAAGCTTTCCCATAACTGTAGGATTACATCAAGGCTCATCCTTAAGTCCTTACCTTTTTGCGTTGGTAATGGATGAGTTAACAGGACATATTCAAGATGATATTCCTTGGTGTATGCTTTTCGCAGACGATATAGTGTTGATAGATGAAACTCAGGAAGGGGTAAATGCAAAGCTTAACCTTTGGAAAGAAGTGTTGGAATCTAAAGGTCTTCGCCTAAGCCGATCAAAGACAGAATATATGGAGTGCAAGTTCAGTGCAAATGGAGGCCAAAACGAGTTAGGGGTGAGGATCGGTGATCAAGAAATACCAAAGAGCGATCGTTTTCGTTACCTAGGATCTATCTTGCAAAAAAACGGAGAATTAGATGGAGATCTCAACCATAGAATACAAGCTGGATGGATGAAGTGGAAGAGTGCATCCGGCGTGTTGTGTGACCGCCGTATGCCATTGAAGCTCAAGGGAAAATTTTATAGGACGGCAATAAGGCCGGCGATGCTGTATGGCACAGAATGTTGGGCGGTGAAGCATCAACACGTACACAAAATGGGTGTAGCGGAGATGAGGATGCTTCGTTGGATGTGTGGGCACACGAGAAAGGATAAGATTAGGAATGAGGATATCCGGGGTAAAGTAGGAGTAGCAGAAATTGAAGGAAAGATGAGAGAAAATCGGTTACGGTGGTTTGGACATGTGCAAAGAAGGCCTACTGACGCTCCGATTAGAAGATGCGACTATGGGATAGAGGTTCAGGGCCGAAGGGGTAGAGGAAGACCTAGGAAAACTTTGGAAGAGACTCTAAGAAAAGACTTAGAGTACTTGGATCTAACGAAGGACATGACACAGGACCGAGCACAATGGCGTTCTAAGATTCATGTAGCCGATCCCACTCAGTGACTTGGATTTTCCAAGTCTCCAACCGAGAAGTTTTCCTCACTCAGGAAATTAAGGGAACACTACCTCAACCTACATGCTCCACTCACAAAGCTCCAACAAAAGAAAATTCAAAGAACTTAGCGAAGAAGGCTTTGGTGTATTTAACACAATACGTTGAAATGAAGGAAAGCATATTTATTGATATCCCCGATAAGCTACAAATATGTACATATACATGAGTCAAAATAAACAAACAAGAGAGAGCCTTCACAAAGGTTGCTTAGGAGAAGTCGCAGCAGTCGGTAGAGCCCCAGAAAGAGAAGGCACCGGAGGGGGATCATTCGGAGCATCAGTACTGGACAGAACCCTAGAAGGAGGAGGCATCAGAGGTTGATCATTTGGAGCTTCATTACGCGGTACAGCCCCAGAAGACGAAGGCAATAAATGCCTTTGGAACAAACCCACAAATCTCTGATGATCAAGTAAAACCTGACCATCAGATTCCTTCATCTGGTCCAGCTTCCTCTTCATGTTTGTAGCATAGTCATGTGCGAGACGGTGCAACTGTTTATTCTCATGCTTGAGCCCTCTAATCTCCTGTTTGAGACTCATCACTTCAACCGCCAATGATTCAACTTGGCGGGTTCGAGCAAATAGGCGTTGGGCCATATTAGACACAGAACCTGCACACTGAACACTGAGAGCCAGAGAATCCTTAACAGCTAACTCATCAGATCGTTTGGAAAGTAGTCTGTTATCTTTGGGAGTGAGAAGGTTCCTGGCCACCACCGCAGCGGTCATATCATTCTTCATAACGGAATCCCCAACGGTAAGAGGACCAGTAGGGGAGACGAAGGATGGGCGCCATATGTTGTCTGGAGAAGGCGGGGCTGCCTCTTCAACAAGGTTCAAGTCAAAACGACGGTCGGAAGGGCCAGACATTTTCAAAGGTGTTGAAGAGAGAAGAGGTCGAACAAATCAAGATCTTAGAAGTGTAAGAATGGAGCTTCTACTGGTGGAGATTCAAGTGTGCTTTGGAACTTAATGCCAGCCCCTATAAAAATCTGCACTCGACGGAGCTTCAGAAATCGAAGAGGCGCCTGCTCAGAAATCGAAGAGGCGTTTGCTTTCTCAAAAGCTGGGCTGCTCAGAGACCACGAGGGTCGATCTCAGAAATCGAAGAGGCGTCTGCTTTCTCAAAAGTTGGGCTGCTCAAAGACCACGAAGGCCGATCTCAGAAATCGAAGAGGCGCTTGCTTTCTCAAAAGTTGGGCTGCTCAGAGACCACGAGGGCCGATCTCAGAAATCGAAGAGGCACCTACTTTTCCAGCCTTGGCAGCACCTGTCACACGCACACTCAGCTTTGCGGAAATTATGGGCATTCTGTCGAAGACTTCTGGTGAAGTAGAAAGCACATGAGTCTTACTGTTCAATCACCCACTTCCCACACGCAATAGTAGCTCGTGTATCACAGATAACTTTGCCAAAGTTCTCTGCCAAAGTTGAGCACGTGAAGCTTGCAGCTTCCACTACATCGCTCTGACCAAGACGGGTAAAAGAAACAGCACTAACAAAGTTTAGACACATAAATTTTGAAGGTCTAGCTACCCCATATTATTACCCACAAGGGTAAAGGAACAGTATCACTGCTGGATAATTGGAAAGTCCCTGTGTGTCAACCTCTGTGCTTCGTGGCAAGGTAGACTAGCAAACATGCCCAACCTTTACTCACATTCGAGAAAACACTCCCAACAAGATTGCTTGCTCCAAAATCGAAGAGGCACCGTCCTCCGAATCTCGAGAGCCAGACTCCCAACATGACTACTTTCTCAAAAATCGAAGAGAGGGTAAAGGAACAGTACCATTGCTGGATAATTGGAAAGTCCCTGTGTGTCAACCTCTGTGCTTCGTGGCAAGGTAGACTAGCAAACATGCCCAACCTTTACTCACATTCGAGAAAACACTCCCAACAAGATTGCTTGCTCCAAAATCGAAGAGGCACCGCCCTCCGAATCTCGAGAGCCAGACTCCCAACATGATTACTTTCCCAAAAATCGAAGAGACACCGCTCTCCGAATCTCGAGAGCCAGACCCCCAGAATGATTGCTTTCTCAAAAATCGAAGAGACATCGTTCTCCGAATCTCGAGAGCCAGATCCCTGATAGGATTGCTTGTTCGAAAACCGAAGAGGCAACACTTTCCCAACTACAAGAGCCGGATCTCCTTGGATAAAGCTGTCTGTAATCTTCACACGCAACATCAGCTTTCCACATACCACAGACCACTTTTTCAAAGTGCTCTGACAGGGTAAAGGAATAGCATTATTACTTGTTGTTAAGGAGACTCCTATATATGTCAACCTCCATCCCCAACGGACAAACAGACCTGCAAAAATGCTCAACCCTTCCTCATATATGAGAGGGCACTCTCAACGAAGCCTTTCGAAATATTCAGCTCTCTTTCCCCCCGATAATACCTCTGCAAACAAGTTATACTAGAGCAAGAATATCTCATATCATCAGGGTTAAAAGCAAGAGTATCCCATATCATGCTTTTTCCCTGTCTTTTCCTTTGGCCTTGTTCTTACCTGCAAGACAAGGAGAAAGAGAGCAATCAGTCAGCACTTGGAATCAAGCTTCCAGCCAGGAACTGACTGCCTGGAACTTACTTACCTGGCATTGCTCTCGAGTACTCATCTTCAACATCTTATGCTTCCAGGGAAGATACCGCATCTGCCTGAGGAACAGATAGGGCAAGTGAGAAGGATACAAGGAAGCATGTGGAGACAAGCGTAACAGCACACGTGCCGATACATCCATTACTCTGTCAAAGCAAAAGTATCCCATATCAGTAGGGTCGAACGTACTCTAGATTTGATGGACTTGTTTTGACCCTCAAATTCTTCAGTCGGCCTTATACTCTGGAGGAAACCAGAAAACCCTCCAGCTCAGTTCAAGAATAAGTCTGTGGAAAGTTACTTCTTCAAAAGCAAAAGTATCCCATATCATCTCTTCTCATTTTTCTTCTCTTTATCCTTCATGCTGCCTGCAAGATAGGGAGAATGTGAACAATCAGCCGGAGCTCTGATTGCTTACCTTGTCTGTCACCTCTTTCAGCAAATCCCCTAGCTCGGCAACTTGAGGGACTCCTACTACATGGTTTGTATCGTGCTTGACCAAGCCTGAAACTACAAGTAAGCTTCAAGTGAAATTGATACATTACCTTGTGCATCTCCACCAGTTAAAGATACCACCCCTGGATGGAGAAAGAGTACTTCCAGAGAAGATGCCACATCTACCTATGAGACAGATAAGGCAAGTCAAGACGATACCACATTCCGATACTTAGAAGTTTCGTGATTACGAGATCATTCTCCCACAATATTTCCTAATGTCATTTGTACTAAATCATTCACCTGTACTCACTAAAGGAAAGCTTGAACCTATGTACTTGTGTAAACCCTTCACAATTAATGAGAACTCCTCTATTCCGTGGACGTAGCCAATCTGGGTGAACCACGTACATCTTGTGTTTGCTTTCCTATCTATATCCATTTATATACTTATCCACACTAATGATCGGAGCAATCTAGCGAAGATCACAAAAAGCGACCGTTTTCGCTACCTAGGATATATCGTGCAAGAGAACGGAGAATTAGAGAGAGATCTCAACCATAGAATAGAAGTTGGATAGATGAAGTGTAAGAGTGCATCCGGCAGGTTGTGTGACCGTCGTAGGCCACTGAAGCTCAAGGGAAAATTTTATAGGACGGCAATAAGGCCAGCGATGTTGTATGACTCAGAATGTTGGGCGGTGAAGCATCAACACGTACACAAAATGGGTGTGGCGGAGACGAGGATGCTTCGTGGGATGTGTGGGCACACAAGAAATGATAAGATTGGAAATGAGGATATTCGAGGTAAAGTAGGAGTGGCCGAAATTGAAGGAAAGATGAGAGAAAATCGGTTCCGGTGATTTGGACATGTGCAAAGAAGGCCTACTGACGCTCCGGTTCGAAGATGTGACTACGGGACAGAGGTTTAGGGCCAAAGGGGTAGAGGAAGACCTAGGAAAACTTTGGAAGAGACTCTAAGAAAAGACTTAGAGTACTTGGTTCTAACGGAGGACATGACACAAAACCGAGCGCAATGGCGTTCTAGGATTCATATAGCCGACCCCACTTAGTGGGAAAAGGCTTTGTTGTTGTTGTTGTTGTTGTTGTGCATCTCATTTTGAGTTTGCAGACTATGCTATCGAAATGAATTTGCCGTGTGGAATTTCTTAGTCAGAGTTTGACTGAAGACAACCTATCATTGTCCGCTTAGTCTTTACTACTGTAAATCAAGTTAATTGGAAATTCTGTATTGCTTATTGTAGGTCAGGGATGAGCTTGAACAGCTGCTGGATGATGATGATGATATGGCTGACCTTTACTTGTCCAGAAAGTTGGCTGGTGCATCTTCGCCAGTTAGTGACACTGGTCCTTCCAATTGGTATCCTGCCTCCCCTACCATAGGCTCAAAAATATCGCGGGCAAGTAGAGCAAGTATCGTCACCGTTCGTGGAGATGAGAATGACGTTGAGGAACTTGAAATGTTACTTGAGGTAATATTGTAATGATGTTGCATACTTTCTGATTGCTTTATTTAGTGAAACTAAATGATGAGAATGACATTGAGAAACTTGAAATGTTACTTGAGGTAGTAATGTTGCATAGTTCTTGTTTGCCTTATTTTAGTGAAGCTATATACTAAACCAGCAAGCAATGCCTTTGCAGGCTTATTTTATGCAGATTGATGGCACCTTGAACAAATTAGCCACGGTATGTGCTATTTAGATGCAAACTTATCTTCTTTTATTGGTTTTTGAGGAAAACTTAACCTTGGGATCTAGCTTCATCCCACCGTATTCCATGCCAAGCATAATGTATATCACTAGTACAATCTGCCCCACACAAAGTGCACTGAAGTACACCACAGTCATAAACTGTCCTGGCCCCAAAAATGAATAAGGTGGTCCTTAAACACAGTACGACCACCATACATATTACCTTGAAAGGAACCCCTAGTAATAATGCTGCGAATTATCTAATACCAAGTAGAGTTATAAGTTATCCTGACTTTGACCTATCAAAGCAGAATTATCATGAGCATGAACCTGCAGTTGAGGACGTAAAGTAATCTGTACACTCACACTACTAAGGAAGCGACATAGGAATTGCATGTCAAGATCTGATTTTTGATTAAGAGGAGAATGGTATTGAGTTAACAAATGAATCATCCCCTTAAATTCACTATAATAGTCCCAATTTTTTCCAACTGGTCTCAATAGAAAAACTCTCATAGACATTTTTACTTGGAATAGATTTTTTTATCAACATTACAACTGCTTAAATATGAACTTTTGCAGCTACGTGAATATATTGATGATACAGAGGATTACATTAATATTCAGGTACTTAATTCATAAATCTTAAATTTTTATGATAATATTTGTTAAATTTTTTATCTAACTTATGGTTTCATTTTGCAGCTTGACAACCACAGGAATCAGCTGATTCAGGTGCCCTTTTGTCTTCTGATGTAGTGTATCATATTACTGTACTATGCTGGATTCAGTTCCTTTAATTTCTATATTTTCTTTTTACTTTGCTGCTCCATATCCACAAGGATCTGTATTTTCTAAGATTACTGTTTATTTTATTCACATTCATGGTTGCAGCTTGAGCTTTTTCTTAGTTCCGGGACTGTATGCACCTCCATATTTGCATTGGTGACTGGAATTTTCGGCATGAATATCCCGTATACATGGAATGAGGGTTACGGATACATGTTCAAATGGGTAGGCAAAGTATTTATTTCCGCTGGCAATCTTTTCTAGTATGACTGTAAACAACATGTCTGAGAATTGAACATTTTTCCATTTACAGGTTTGCATTGTCACGGGAATTTGCTGTCTTTTTGGTTTCGTAATAATCATATCATATGCTCGTCACAAGGGTCTAGTCGGATCTTGAACATCATAAAGAAGCTCTGAGATTGATCTTTTGGATCTTCTGAAAGTAAATAAGGTGTCGAAGATTTTCAGCAAAGCTGCGTGAAGGAGTTAAAATTTCTTGCTGAATTTGGTGAATTTTTTGGGTGTTTCTAACCCAAGGACATTGCAAAGTTTTATAATTGTCAAACGGTCTAATTAACAGGATTCGGTCACAAACGCAGACTGTAAAACTTGTCTACAGAACCATACATATTTCTCGATTTTGGTCGATAATTTTTGTTGTGTTGCACAGAAGTATTTTGATCAAACAGATATATATACTGTTAAACTGTAATAGGCAATAATGTCATACGGAGTGATTAATGCATTCCACAAAACTGATAATTTCTCTGAAGAAATGTAGGCACTATCAGCTGTAATGTGACATGATTTCTTGCAATCTGTTTCTGGAGGCCGTTTACGCTCGTGTCAATTTTCGAGTTTTCAGGTTGTTTTGATCTAATCCTTGACCTTGAAACTATACATCGATCGGAAGGTCAAGTTTTCTGCATTCAGAAATAGCCATATGCTAGAGTTCGGCTAAGCCAACAATGAGCAGCTTAATTTGGTATCGAATTCGCCATCCACGAGATTCGAACCTAAGATCTCTCACTTTCAAGTAAAGAGGAATACTACCAGACCGTAGTACTGAGTGGCAATAGTCATATGCTATTGAAACAATAAAATTAAATAGAAAAGCTGTTAGGGCAACCCGTACAAGAAGAGTCAAGCAAGAGAAGCTGCCTAGCACACGAACAAACTAGTCTTACCAAATACAATTGGAGGCTTGTTGATGTCCAAGAAAGAGAATTAAAATCCTTCCTTTTCTTTGACACTTTGTGGAGGAAGTTTGTCCAAGATTCTGCTTGACTCGGTCTCAAAGCCTTGGATGAGAAATATTCTAGCAAAAATTTGGGTCTATACTAATATGAGAAGTGTTATTGTTGCTCTCTGAACGGCTTAACCATCATCTTAATTACTTTCTACTAAGGTGCAAGTTAGATGAGAAATTTTGATTCCCACCAATTGTGATCCTTTTTTTTTTTTTTTTCAACTTTGGGGTACCCATGTCAAGTATGACATATGAGATTGGAAAATTCCGAATAAATTTGGTTTAGAAGTGAAATGCATCTTAAAATTTTGTAAATTTCGAATTTATATCGGGGGTTTATGCTTGAACTACTCACAAGTATTGAAATAAACGAGACCCAATGCCCAAAGACACAGTTGTTCCATGGACATTGATGGCAGGTGAGCACTAGTATATATTAGGTTCTTTGGGCTTTTGGTTCGAGTTTTCCTATCACGGCCAATTTTAATCTTTTAGATTTTTTTTTATCATATCCCAAATTTCATACTCCAAAAATTTGATGATTATCTCTCAAATATAATTCTAAATATAACTTGAAACCCAAATGCCTTTAAACCAATAATACTGCAGTGGTGCTTAGTACGAGACAAAATTAACCACTTTGAATAGGAGAACACAATATATATATTAGAGCCGGCCCTGAGGGTGTGCAAAAGGTGCCACCTCACAGGGCCCCCAAAGTTTCTTTATATGGCGGGACCAAAACCCGTTGCCTTACCACTTGGCCACACTCCATTTCTAGTTGACACTAATAAACACTAATATTGCTACTGGTTGTTCGTCAACTCAAGTCTAAATATCTATTATTTGTAATATCCACGATCAGATTATATTTATTTGATACACTGTTGTCAATATGAATGTTGAGAAAAGAAACAAAAGAAAAAACAATTTATAAATATAACTAACAATTCCAATTTCAATCAATTAGACAATTAGAATTATAAGAAGAAAAAAAAAAAACTAAGAACATTCTGTAGTCTTAGTAAGAGGGGGAAGGGTTAAGGATTTACCTGGTGTGAGATATCACATTATTAGAGGAACCCTAGATGCTGTCGGAGTAAAGGATCGTCAATAAGGGCGTTCTAGTGCGTTGTAGATTCTTATCCATGAATTTAATAAATAAAAAATTTATGTTGTTAATCATTTTATATCAAATGAATTTATTTTTTGTTCAAATTCTAAGTAATTAATAATAAGAAGGATACCATGAATTTTTACGTATTCTTGATAGTGTTCTAAAAATCGGCCTAGGCACTGGGCGGTGGAGCTCCGACCCGATTTAGACCAAAACGTTCAGTTAGGCGGGGAGGACTTTGGCAGCCGCCTAGGCGCTCGCTAGGCACCTTAGGTGGGTTAGGCGGTGTGAATCTCGCTGCAAGTTGGAAGAGAGACAAGGTGAATCTCGCTCGCTAGGCGCCTTTTGCAGAGACTAGGTGAATTTTTGTAGCTTCTCTATGAAGATGAGGAAGAGAGAGTGCGAAGAGAAAGAGAGAGACTATTAAACATTTCATTCTATGGTGGAGCAAGTTGGATTTGAGATCCAATTTTGAGGTTCTGATTTTTCTGAAAGGGCGAAGAAGAAGAACGAAGATAAGGGAAGATAGTGCGAACAGAGAGAGAGAGAGAGAGAGAGAGAGAGAGAGAGACTAAAAGATCCAATTTCTGAAAAGGCAAGGAAGAAGAAATGAATAGATTATAGACATGTCACTTTCCAAGGTAAAAAGCTGGTGATGACTTGGGTGATGTGAAATAGGGTGGACAGCTACTTCTTGAGTGATCAAATGGTTTTAATTATAAAAACCACCCACTTGTGTGGGCTTTTAAATGTTATGTGTCATCACCCTCTTACAAGTTTGAGATATATATTATATATAAATGTTAAATTATTTAGATAATATTTTATTTTTTTTCCCTAGGCAAGCATATTATATATATACATAAAACATTCACATATGTATGTTCTTCTATAAGAAATAACATATTATTCAATAATTATTTATATCTAATATAGTAAATTTAATTAATTTATATAATATATAAGAAATTTACCAAAATCCGCCTAGACCCCGCCTAGCCGCCTAGGCGCTAGGCGCTAGCCCACCGCCTAGGCGCTAGGCGCTAGCCCACCGCCCGACTAGCGCCTAGCGTTTTTTAGAACCTTGATTCTTGATAAACCAGCGTTTATATATAGATGTAGGAAGATCCGTTTGGGAAGTAAGAAGCCCCATTGACATCTCTTCATCTGCAAAGAATTCTTGATGTGAAAACACAGGCTGATCTTTGAATAGGAAAAATATGATAAACCTTATAGGTTGATGCCACAAATTCCATTCCCAAAAACCATATTTTGATTGCGCCTCAACAATATCAATTGTACTTGAACTGTTAGATAATTATAGTCGGTGATACCATCATTGTTACCATTGTTATTATAGAACCAAACATGAGATTTTCACTTCATACGGCTCCTTGAAGGCCAGAAATAAATATAGGGATGCAATGGGGTTAAATTGATTGAATTCTTGTTGAGACTTTGTCATACGTTATCCATTCTTCATATAGAAGAAAAAAGTATTATTATGTACCGACCAAACCGATGATTATTCCAATTCAGTCATGTTTTCATTCATTTGGAATATGGGCTCTTCTACTTCATTTTTTAATTATTTTTCCCTTTCTTTTTTTATTCCCTTCCATCATTCCTTAAGTCCCATAGGTTTGATCCTATAGAATCTGACCCACTTTATCATTGAACGAAAGGTACGAAATAAATCAGATTGTTTTTTCGATCAGAAGTAATATGTGAAATCTTTGGTTTTTTCCTCTTTCTCTATCCCTATCCCGTCGGTACAACGTTTGAATCAATAGAGAACCTTTTTTTTTCTGTATCTGTATAAATGTATCTATATAAATCGATATTATTACATTCCAATTCCTTCCCGATACCTCCCAAGGAAAATTATGAATTGTATCTCAAATTGACGGGTTAGTGTGAGCTTATCCATGCGGTTATGCACTCTTTGAGAGGAAATGAATACATTTCTATACTATTTAGTAAGTGAAATATATAAAACATAATCCGGATTATGCCAATCACTTATTCTACTGGATCTTACGAAGCCTATTCATATCATACATGACATGATCGGAGGGTTCCAGTGGAACATAACAAATGATGTCGAGCCAAGAGCACTTTCGTTCTTATATAATATAAAAAAGTGGTGGATGTAAGAATCCACAGCTGATCATGTCCTTCAAGATCCACATCTATGAATTGAAAGGTTCAAATGACTCTGCAATCAGTTGTTAGAATCTATAGGTCTTCAAATCGTTCATTTGAAAAAATTGAAACCCTTCTTATTGAATGATCATGATACTTCCCAAAAATCAAAATTCTTGATCAATGGAGGAACAATATCACAATTTTTGTTCAATAAGATACCAAAGTGGATGATTGACTCATTCCATACTATAAATAATCGCAGGAAATCTTTTGATAACATGGATTCCTATTTCCCAATGATATCGCACGATCAAGACAATTGGCTAAATCCCATGAAACCATTTCATAGAAGTTCATTGATATCTTCTTTTTATAAAGCAAATAGACTTTGATTCTTGAATAATCCACATCACTTCTGCTTTTATTGTTGGATAACTAGACTGAAAACCGTCTTTACATTGGATGGTTTGGTGTTTTGAGGATCCCTATTTTATTGCCCACAACTTTTGTATTTATTATTGCTTTCATTGCTGCACCTCTGAGATATTGATGGTATTCGTGAACCTATTTCTGGATTTTCACTTTATGGAAACAATATTATTTCTAGTGCTGATGAGTTATATCTCTTCCCTTGCCCCCCATCAAGAAATAGAACTGACTAATCCTAAGGCAAATGGTCGAGAAACTCAACGCCACTATTCTTGAACAACTTGGAGTCGGGCCTTCTTTTTGCACTATTACGGATATGAAAATAATGGGAAAAATTGGATTCAATTGTCAATGGATCCTATCGTAATCGAAAATAGGATTGATTATGGATTTGAGCCATAGCACTTGGTTTCAGAAAACCATACGATTTTCCCGATCTAAATAAAGTAGGTTTTACATGAAGAATATTTGGCTCAACATGTTTTATTCTATACGGGTAGGGGAAGAGCCCGACTCAGTATTCTTGAAATTTTTTTAGAGAAATCAGAACCAATTCAAGATGATACGGGTCAACTTCTTCTTCTTGCGCTAAAGATCTTGCCATTTCTGAAGAAACTGGAGTTACATGTGAAATCCCGTTCCTGAATTTCACTATTGTAATCTATGTATTTCGTATGGGCGGGATTTATAGTATTTTCGTGAATTTAAATTAATTCTAGATTTTAATTACCTAATTACAAAGTTTGAATTTTTGAAAATAATTATTAAATCCGTAGACCTTCGAGGGTCACTCTTAATGTTTTTAATCGGGCTCAACCTCACAAGCGCTTAAGCGAAGGCCATATGTGAATCGGAACAAGATAGGAACATTACAGATGTTTTAGAAGTTTCTTCAAAAGAAAAAAACAAAGAAGAAAATTTAAAACTGCCGTGTGGTAGAAAAGAAAAAAAGGAGGGGGGAGGAATCAAAAAGGAGGGGGGAGAGAAACGGGTCACTTAACCCGTGCAAAACCAACGGGCAAAGCCATTGGAATTGGGTGGTCTCCCGGCAAATTTCCAGCGAGTTGAAGTTTCTCATCACTTTGAAATCATTTCTCATCTTCCCCTCTACCTATTCTATCCCAAATTCCATGCAAAATAACCTTGAAATTGGGAAAATCACACCGGTGGGTGTGCGGGTTCATAGATGACGATTCCCTAAATTTGAAACAAATTTCTTCGATTACCACCATCTATAGCCTGTTCTTGAGGTCTGGAATAAAGCTCAAACAACTATAGGGGCGGTGGAGTACCGGAGAAGCCGAATCAAAGTCACCCAAATTTCTAGGGTTCATGCGGGTATGGACAAAATTGGGGCTTTTAACCGCCAAATTGGACTTGGCCACAGGTATAAAACTTTCTTTACTCATGGAGATCTTCATTTCTATAAATTTTGGTAATTTTAAAAAAATAGTTGAATTTTTCCAGCAAGTCAGGGCGGCCGACCGCCACCCATGGCGGCGCGTGCGGCGGCGGCCTGACTAGTGGGCCGATGATGTTCTTTTAAATTCAATTAGATGCCTTCATTTCATAATTGATATCCATATGATGTGGTTTGATTGTTTGAACTTAGTTTCATTACGATACATCACTTGACCTTTATATGAATCAACGATCCGACTGTTGGATCGTCACCAAACCTTAATGCGTTATAGAGCGTAATATTTAAGGATAGCTAGAACTGACGAATCGGGAATCCAACGTACGGATCTTCCTGAATTGGATTTCTAAGTTTGTAAAATCAAGCGTTGGCCGCCACTTGAATTTGTAATTAGTGAAGATCCGACCATCAGATCATGATGAAATTTTGGTAGGTTGTTTTAGAAGCATAATGTGGACCTTAGAAGGTTACGGATCCAAAATCCAATGTGTGGATTTTTCAGATTGAATTGTGTAGAATTGTAGACCCTACCTGTGACCGAGAGTTGACTTTTGGTCAACATGTCTTGAAACGTTCCAAATACTAAAATTAGTACTACGGGAGACTTAAGTGAAGTCTAGTGGACCTACATTGGTTGGAGAGTGACTTGAATATTGTGATATGGTTATTACCTTAATTTCTTATATTAATATAATTTGTAAATGTGCATTGGACTTATAAATATGATTTCTATTGAAATGTGATTTTCATATATTTAGCCATAGACTTATGTTTATTAAACATGATTTGGCTTGTGTATTGATGATAATGGTGATATATGGATGTTTAATTATTTCTAGTAATGTGAATGATAAGTATGATAAATTTATGGCTATGTGATCTTAGAATCCTATTTGAAATATTTTGTAGAACTTATATGCTTTTGTGATATATTAGTTGGTGGCCATGAGAAGTTGATGGTGTAGGAGACTACGTTGTAATTCATAGGGATTAGTGTGATGTGGAGAAATGTGAGTGACTTTAATATATGTTATATTGGTGATTACCCATGTTTTCATAATTATTATCCTGTGAGGATATGTCTTGCTTTTATAAATATGTTCTTTTTTTTATTGAATTGTTATTTTTAATACTTAGCCATCAATTTATGTTCAAGAAGTGAGATTTGACTTGTATAATTGAAATATGGGTTGATTTGTATGATTGGTATGTTGTGATGAAATGTGAGGCTAGGAGTGGACTATTAACCATTGTGATGGGGATTTGGTGCTTCGATATTGTTTCATTTCCCGCTTCGTTTAGTTCTAAATTTAGTAATTGTGCCTAATTTCCCTTTGTTGAGCTTTTGTAAATTAAGTAGCATGTGCTTGTCTCATTTCTTTGAGCCGTCATACATTATGGTGTTGGCCTTCCGTGCTTCTGTTGAGTGATGGTCAGGAATCGCATCCACTCGGATTCCATTGAGGGATGATCTGGAATCCCTTCTACTCCGCGATTTCGTTGAGTGATGTTTCAGAATCGTATCTAATTTGGGTTTCATTTAGTGGTTGTTATACATTGTACTTCATGATTCCGTTGAGTGATGGTCCGGAATCCTTTCTACTCCACGATTCCATTGAGTGATGGTCCGGAATCGTATCCTGGGTTAGATATTGTTGAGTGGTCCGAAATCCCATTCTTCGGAGAAATAGGTTTGGCTTAACTGTGTCACTCTAGCCTTTGTTTTAGTATATTATGAATAATGGTTTTGAGAATATTGTGAATTGAATTATAAAAGCGGTTGTACGTCTGTGGGATTCCTTCGAGATTTTCTACGATTCAATTATGATTTCATAATTTATGAATTTAGAGATATGGGAATGATTGTTATTATTTTGACCATATTAGTGAATTAATGTGGCTAGAGAATGATTTTGTGCGTTGTCGGTTCTTAAATATGATGTATGTTGTGAATTGAGATATCATGTTGAATCATAATGATTTATATGAAGGATGGAAGGGAAATCTTGATTTTTTTTCATGTGGGTTTGTTCAATGTTCCTTGAGGTGCTACATGATTGAATTGTGATATTATGTTGAGACATAGTGGTCTATGTGTTGAATGTTCGATTGAAGTGAAATGGCGAACTACGAATGGCTTGATCCCTAATAAGGGTACGTAGGCAGTCTAATGAGGAGGTTAGATGCAGCCATAAAGTATATGGAAAATTACTATGCGATTCGATTCTTGAGTTGTGATTTGCCATATTCCGAAGGCGAGGTATGTTAAAGATACGGGTATTTGGTGATGTCATGTGTCGATTCTGGACGTATGTCGGGATCGAGACGTGACATTACATCTCTTTTCCATTTCCATTCAAGAGTTCTCATGTGTTTCCATGCCCATTCGAGACCTCGAAAAATGGACAACTTCCTTTTCTTAGGAACACATACAAGATTTGTCACTACAAAAAGGATAATGGTAAGAGCTGAATATGCAACAACAATCCAAGGGCGTATACCCAGACGAAAAATAAGTTCCCACTCACGACCCACGTAGCAAGCTACACCAAGTAAGAAGTGTAGAACAATTAGCTCATAAGGACCACCATTGTATAACCATTCATCAACAGAAGTCGCTTCCCATATAGGGTAAAAGTGCAAACCTATAGCTGCAGAAGTAGGAATAATGGCACAAAAAATAATATTGCTTCCATAAAGTAAAGATCCAGAAACAGGTTCACGAATACCATCAATATCTATTGGAGGTGCAGCAATGAAAGCAATAATAAATACAGAAGTTGCGGTCAATAAAGTAAGGATCATCAAAACACCAAACCATCCAATGTAAAGACGATTTTCAATGCTGGTTATCTAGCTACAAAAACGACCCCATTGGCTTCCGCTTTTGCGTCTCTCTAAAATTGTAGTCATGGTAAAATCTTGATTTATTTAATAATTAATCATCAGGGACTCACCAAAAATTATTAATAAAAACATTAACAGTAATGAAGCAAATCAAGAAAGAATTAATAAAACAAATCAAAGTTTAATTAAATTTATTTCGATTACAAAAGAGTCACTTTCTAATACTAATATTAGTCTTAGTCAAAAAAATTCAAAGACTTTTTTTTACTTATCTTAATTTGCACAGGCATATGTATTTTACAAATTATCACAAACCCAACTTATTAAGTTAGAGAAATTGAAATCCGTATTTCAATATAATGGAACCCCCCTTTTTCTTAAGAATGAAATAAAGGATTTTTTTTTTGTAAGACAAGAACTATTTCATTCAGAATTAGGACCTAAATGGGTCGGTTTGAAAATAAATGAATTGCTAGTTCTAGAATATTACTCTCGTTAGACTTAACCTCAACTAAAATAATAAGGGTTCGGACAATTTTGACCTCTCCATTTTGGCTTATATATATTTGACCTTTTGAGGCAATTATAGACCCTGGGGAGCAATTCTGATTGGTTAATAAAAATATATTTCAATGCGATTTCTTTTTATTTTTCATTTGTTTAGCCAATCTATCATGATAAGTAAAGAGACCCAATCACTTTGTGTTGATTAGTTTCTAAATGTAAGTTTTCTTCTCATTAATAGTAAATTTTTCCTATATTTCCCATACCATATCTAGTCTATGATGACAAAGAGATGCACGCATACATTGTCTTACATTCCATTAAGATACATGATACTAATTCAATGACATATCAATTAGATCTAGAATGAACAAAATTTTCTTATTTTAGGTCTAAACTTTTATCTTTTGTGAGTGAAGAAACCAACCATACTTTTGTATCCCCTTTCAATTCCAATTTTAAAATGAAAATAGGATTGAGTAAGTTTTATTAAATTAAAAAAATAGAAATTAATAACGAAATTCAAATTATTATTACTTTCTAGGCCTATGATATCTTCACTTATGCCACTGTGCCTTTTCTAGGCCTAAGGAGACACATGTCAGCTCTTCAAAGTCATCATTGGGTGTCCTCACTTCGCCAGGCCCATATGCTTAAGACCTTGCCTACCACTAGAGATTTCCTCAAGCGGTCTGTTCAATAAGGTTTGCACAATCTTAGTAGAAAATGAACTCAGCTGTCATGCTCTGATCTTGAGATATCTCCCAGATTGACACATGACATTAGGGTGTAATTGTACCACACACGCTTCACTTTTAAGGCATGACTAAAATGACCTAATAGTTCAACAACGCATAACCTTTTATTTTATTTTATGACTGCATCTAACCTTTGTGTTAAATTGACTATGTACCCCAAGATGGGATCAAGCCATTCTTAACGAAACCATGTGCCAGCCAGGATTGTCATTTCGTCATTCACATATATCACAATATTTTGCAACACAATTCCACAATCACAATAATTAATCGATTCCATGAATAAAAATGCACAATATTAACATTTAACTACATTGATTAACCAACAAAATCAAATATCACTTCATTACTTCTAATAAAGCCAACATTCCCAAGGTTTGCCGTAGTTCTCTACATGAAATCCAATTATCCGACATTATGACCCTAAGTTACAACCACAAGCATAAATTTGAGCAACTTCCATGCACACAAATATATCACTCCGAACCACGCAACAGAATCCAACTAAGATAGGGTTTCAGATCACTCAATGAAACCAAATATGGAAAGGAATTTCGGTCCACTCAATAAGATCCAACTTTAGAATACATATGGCCCCCCAATGCAGATACACTAGACTAAAAGTGGGCAAACGGGTACATGAACCGTAGGTCGGGGCGGGTACGGGCCAGTTCCTGTTTTTTAATAGGGGAAACGGGGCGGGGTGGGCTGAGGCAATGACATAGGTGGGGCGGGCCGGTTCCAGATGTATAGAAAAATAAGGCCCCGTACCGGCTCGTTTGTAATTGAAATGGACGGCCCCGATTGAAAATAAACATACCTTCCAATCATAACTGTTGGTTTTTACCCTAGTATCTCTGAATCTGATCGAGTCTATCTCGACCCTCGACCTCTCCGTCTCTAGTGACCTTGTCCCCTCCCATGAGCCCCTCCCTTCCACGGTTCCACCACCCACACTCGGTTACTCCCCATCAGTCATCTCCTTGCCCACCCCCGACATCACCGCTGTTGTGAGTCTGGGCCTTGACGACCACCACTGCTGATCTTTTTCTCGATTGTTCTCCTCGATGACATCTCACCCCAGACCTAGAGAACCCAGGCATATGCACCACCCATCTTCTCGATTCTCTTTCTTTCCTTCCCAACGACATCACCATCGTCGCGACTCGCAATCACCAACACTCCACCGTCGCCAGTTCAGGTGAATTCTTTAACCTCTTTTTTTTTTTTTTTTATAAGTTCTTTAACCTCTGATGTTTGTAACTTTGTAGTTTGAACTTTGATCTATTAGGATGTATGTAATCTGTGCTCAATCTATTGGGATGTTCATGTTTGTTCTTGCTGATTTGGTGGATTTTCTGATTTTTTTTAGCTTGTTTATTAGGTGTTTTAAGAGTTAATACTTAATTGAGCTGAATCTTCATACCTGTAGAAGAAGCAGAATTTATACTAAATTTTTACTCTAAAGGTTCATATTAAGGTTAACAGTGTTTTCATAAATTTTTATTGTCACAATTATGTTCATACAAACTCATGTATTGCTGATGAATTTGCGGGAACTGTGTTCTACTTTAATGGTAGTGTTTGCACCATACTTGACCAATCCCGAAACTACTGAGCACCGATCAACGTTATACCGTCAAGAACCCAGAAGATTTTCCCTCCAACCAAGAGGCCAATCACAGTGCGACACGTGTCGACATCAGAAGCCAATCATAGCGCGACATGTGTCAACATCAAAAGCCAATCACAACACGACACGTGTCAATGTCAGAATAAAACTAAAAACTCTCTTCTATATATAGAGATCATTCTCTCACAATATTTCCTAATGTCATTTGTACTAAATCACTCACTAGTACTCACTAAAGGAGAGCTTAAACCTATGTACTTGTGTAAACCCTTCACAATTAATGAGAACTCCTCTACTTCGTGGACATCTGGGTGAACCACGTACATCTTGTGTTTGCTTCCCTGTCTCTATCATTTATATACTTATCCACACTAGTGACTGGAGCAATCTAGCGAAGGTCACAAACTTAACACTTTCTGTTGTACCAAAGTCCTCATTGATTCTGTGCATCAACATTTGGCGCCGTCTGTGGGAACGACACTTATTCCCACTCTCTTCAACTTTGTCAAGCTGGTTTTCACCATTCGTACACTCTCTTTTAACCATGCATCCCTCTTCAACATGGGGAGCGAAGGAAGCCACAGCACAAAGAATGACACCCTTCTTGCACCTAGTGCGAAGCAACAAAAGAAGGAAGGAAAGAAGGTTGCTCTTCAAGCTAAAGTCGATGAGCTAGAAACTCAGAACAACAAGATAGCAATAAAGAATGAGGTCCTCCAGGAGCAGTATTAGAAGCTCTTTGAGACACTCTATGAAACTAGGCGTACTCAAACATGCTAGCTCGTTGCCTCTGTGAACATCAACCATCATCTGGGTGCCCTCCAACACAGAGGGTCACCTCCCTTCGACATGGGTATCCCTGATGAGGAACGAGCTAATCATCAAAACATTGATCAACATGAGACTTCTCTCAACCCAAATGTTTCAACCCGAAGTAGGAAAAGTGGAGGAAGACACCTCCTTGCAAAAAGGTTGGAAGGATCGAAAGCCGTTTATTGTGACTGCCGAGACTTTCTAAAGCAACGTCGAGAGAATCCCCTCCACATATGCATGAAGATCAATGACCCAATGGTTTTTGAAAGACTTGGTCCCCTCCCACGACCTAGGTTAGCTGCCAATCTAGCGAAGGAATGACAGGTTCTCGAGGAACATGAAGGTACAGGGAACTTTGAGGTATTCCGACAGACTCACCCTATAAGTCAGTACGGCGAGTCCAAGAAAAAACCACACGCCCTTGCTCAAACTTTCCTACTTCTAAGAGCCGATGGAGACTTACGAAAGAAAATTCTAGTGGTACATAACTCCACTCAAGACCCCCTTGTCCTACAGCTTATTGAGGAAGTAAACAAGTTGAAGGCCAAATGTTAGGTCGAGATACCTAACTGGAACCAACCTAGGCCTGGCCCTCTTTTAATGAAGATCCTCGACACCCCATTCAAGTGAAGACAAAACAAAAGCTTGGTTTACAACTCTATACTGGAAGAGAGGACCCAATTGAACACCTTAACCTCTTTGAGTCCACCATGGCATATCGGATACACATCGACGAAGAACGATGTCTTCTCTTCCTCTCTACCCTCTCTGGCGGAGCTCTAAACTGGTATTGCTGTCTTCCACCTGAAACAGTAGACTCATTTGAGGAACTGAGGAAACTGTTTGTCTCTCAACACATCTTCCAGACCGATCGCTTGCATTCTACAGATGACTTGTACACTATTCACCAGAAGCCGGACGAGTCACTACGAAAGTATACCGGTCGCTTCAGCCATAAGTATTCTCGTTGCGCTGAGGCAGATGACAAGACCGCCCTCAAGGCCTTCACGGCAGGCCTACGTGATTGTTTCTTCAAGTACATGATCAATGCCAACACTTGGAAGACTTACTCTGAAGTGATGGCACATGCTTACAACCACGCATCCGCCGAAGCAAGGACATACCAAGGGAACCCCTATATGGTTAACCCCTATCAACAAGTGGGAAGTGGAAGTCAAGTTCTACCAAGTGAGGAGATCTTGGCCATTCAGACACCCATTGCATCATCTCCTGCCTCATTTATCTACTCGCTAAGTCACCAAACGTATCTGTCTCTTAGTAAGAGGAATGATTTTTACTCTTAGCAAGCCCATTACAACAAGAGGGATAAAAGTTCGTATCAAGACAACCAGGGGTGAACGTATCGTCGACTATTATGACTATGAGGCCAAACCTCACTCTTTCAAAATGGAGGACTAGGTACTGAAAGAAATGCTATTATAAGAAGGCATACACATTACAAATGTTTTGACTCTCAACCGCTTGAGATCTTTTGTCACACAAGTCATTCGGAAAATATTTAAAGAAGAGGGAATTCCGATAACTTCTTCTGAGTCTTTTGCGTTCCTAACACTGGAACATTTGGTCTACGCTGACCTACCCTTATACTCCAACTCAGAGCTTTAACATGCGTACTTTGACACAAAGTATGTGATACTAAGTGTTACAACCAACATGGTTCACATATCAAAAGCATGGATCCCTTCATGCATAGCAAAACATTCATACGCATCACTCATATCAATCAACATAAACATCATACATTCCAACACATTCATACATAAACATCATACATTCCAACACATTCATACATAAACATCATACATTCCAACACATCCATACATAAGCCAACTGTGCTTCGAAATGGTTCAACATACTTTGTGTCTTCGACACTTACTACAATGTGCATTGACACCTTACCCTTATTCTCACCAACCAAGTGATGAAATATGAAGAAGGAACTCATCTTCATGCCACCAACCAGGTGATGAAATGCACAACCCGTACTCTAATATCATTTGGAAACTTGCCACTCACGCCACCAACCAGGTGAAGTAGGAACTCATCTTCGTGCCACTAACCAGGTGATAAAATGTACAACCTATACTCTCCTTCATGCCACCAACCAGGTGATGAAATGTACAACCCGTACTTTAATATTTTTTGGCAACTTGCCACTCATGCCACCAACCAGGTGAAGAAGGAAATCATTTTCGTGCCACCAACCAGGTGATGAAATGTGATGAAAGGTGATGAAGGAACTCACCTTCGTACCACCAACCAAGTGATGAAAGCAACTCACCATTCATTCCACCTACCAGAAGACGAGTGGTACAACTTGTACATGTGAACTCCTAGCATTCACAAATAATCAAAAACCCTCAAGCTTGACAACTCAACTAGGGGATCACTTATGCCCAACAAGAGTTATAATCACCAACAAAGTCTTATTGCAAGCCAACAACAACTTCAGTGCCTGGCATACGAAGATCAAGCTATTTAGCCCTTTTGCATCTGTTTCAAACATTTCCCCTCTGTAACAATGCAAACACTATAACTTGTAGAAAGCTTCACACACTCTTGATCAAGACAGTGTGAAGCAAAACCAATTTATGGTGCCAACAAGAGCTTCATCAATGGAAGGCAACCACAATTCTCAAAAAATTCACACACTCTTAATCAAGACAGTGTGAAGAAACCAATTTATGGTGCTAAGAAAAGCTTCATCAATGGAGGCCAACTACAATTCTCAAACTTTCGAAGCAAATTCAAGACTGTTCGAAGCAAATTCAATTTATAAGGTTCATCCAAACTTTCGACTACTACAAGGTGTGGCTTGCATCACAATCTCTTGCTCAACAGTCTGGAAGCAAAATTTGTATATGTTGTCTCTCCCACATTTTCAAATTTCTAGTTTCCCAAAACAAAAAAAAAAAAAAAAAAAAGGGAAATTTAACAAAGCTTCATCAATGGAGGACAACTACAAATTCTCAAAAGCTTCACACTATCTTGATCAAGATAGTGTGAAGCAAAATCAATTCGTGGTACCCAACAAAGCTTCACCACAAAAGCTTCACCCACCACAAAAGCTTCACCAACAAAAAATTCACCAACAAAAGCGTCACCCACAAAAACTTTACCCACAAAAGCTTCACCCGCCACAAAAGCTTCGCCCACAAAAGCTTCACCAACAAAAGCTTCACCCACAAAAACTTTACCTACAAAAGCTTCACCCATTACAAAAGCTTCACCAACAAAAACTTCACTCACAAAAGCTTCCCTCACCACCAAAGCTTCCTTCACCATAAAAGCTTCACCCATAAAAGCTTCACTAACAAAACCTTCACCCACCACAAAAGCTTCACCCACAAAAGCTTCACCTACAAAGCTTCAACACAAAAGCTTCACACTATCTTGATCAAGATAGTGTGAAGTAAAATCAATTCATGGTACCCAACAAAGCTTCACCTATAAAGCTTAAAATATATATATTTTCAGAAATTTGAAAATTCAAAAATTCGAAAATTTGAAAATTCAAAAATTCAAAAAAAAAAAAATGAAAAAAAATTGTCTAGGCCTCCTCTTCTTTGGGCCTAACAACTTTCATAACAAATATATATGAATGAGGAGTTTTGGGCTACCACTTAGAAAGGAAATACCTCATTCGTCAACTTCCTCGACCAGAGACTTGGGGGACTCTTACCATGGAAGAAAATGCCGATAATATCGGTGAAATATCGCCGATATCATCAGTATTTCGGGACATGGATATTTTAATTGGTATCCGAATGGTTTTCGTCCAAATATCGCGATATTTTTTTGAACGGTGCAATCGGACTTCCGAGCCGAACGTCGGAGAAGAACGCCGGAGACGGTGTGCCTATTCCCGAGCCGATTTCGTCCCAAAAACCTTGCAAAAACATGATTTTTAACTTCAATTTCACACATTAACTTCAAATTTCACGCATGCAAGAGGTAATAAACGATTCAACATATGTGATGTCGGTTTAGGGTTTAGGGTTTCAATGGAATCTCACCTGAAAACTTGTTCAGCGGCGCACCACCACAGACGACTGAGCCAACTCCGACTTCGCCAAAGCCACGATCAACGGCGGTAACACCCAGATATCGAGAGGGATTCGAGATTGTCGGACTGAGGAGCAGAAAGCCGTGGTGTGTGTGTAGGGGAATGGAGAAAAGAGATCGAGAGATCTCTGTGTGTGTGTGTGTGCGTGGGAGAAGGGAGAAGAGAGATCGGAGAATGGAGAAGAGAGATCGAGATCTCTGTGTGTGTGTGTGGGGGGGGAGAAGGGAGAAGAGAGATCGAAGAAGGGAGAAGAGAGATCGAGAGATCTGTGTGTGTGTGTGTTTGGGAGAAGGGAGAAGAGAGATCGGAGATCTGTGTGTGTGTGTGTGTGGGGGAGAGAGAAGGGAGAAGAGAGATCGAGAAGGATCGAGAGAGAGAGAGACTGAGGTCATGGTCTGCGTGTGTGATGTTTGTGTGCGTGCGTTGTGTGTGTGTGTGGTTACGTGCGTTGTGTCATTTGTGTGTGTGTGTGTGTGGGTTCCTCCTGTTAGGAGGACACATGACTCACTCAATATTCCCGATAAGTTTTACAATTATTTTGACAATTTGACAGACTCACTCAGTATTCCCGACAAGTTTTACAATTATTTTGACAAATTGACAGACTCACTTTTACAATTATAATTTGTATTCTTTTCAGACCATGGATGGTGGTTTCATTCAAAACCGTGTGCCGATATTGTTTTAAAAGGTGGAGTATCAGAGCCATTGTGATATTCTTTCAAAGCTGCATTCTTTCAAGAGGTCGAGTATCATAGCCATTTAGAGCCTTTTCGATTATTTTATTTCCCTTACCCCTCTCAAAGTCATTCCAGATCCATTCCAGAGCTTGAACACAAAGGGTTCCATATTTAAAGTAAGTTTACAAACTTATATTTATATTCTTATAATTTATACAACAACAAAAAAATTTGTGTGAACTCGTATGTTAATTTTTTCAAGTAATTAATACTTGCATGTTAGTTTTTGTAAGTAATTAAGTAATGTTAACAATTACATGTTAATTTTTTTAAGTAATTAATACTTGCATGTTAGTTTTTGTAAGTAATTAAGTAATGTTAACAATTACATGTTAATTTTTTTAAGTAATTAATACTTGCATGTTAGTTTTTGTAAGTAATTAATTAATGTTAACAATTACATGTTAATTTTTTTTAAGTAATTAAGTAATGTTGTATAATTATTCCCTAGGATAATTTTAATATGTTTAATGTTATTAATTATTTTATTTCCCTTACCATTTTCAAAGCCATTCCAGATCTATTCCAAAGCTTGAACACAAAGGGTTCCATATTTAAGGTAAGTTTACAAACTTATATTTATATTATTGTAATTTATACAACAACAAATAAATTTGTGTGGACTCGTATGTTAATTTTTTTAAGTAATTAATACTTGCATGTTAATTTTTGTAAGTAATTAAGTAATGTTAACAATTACATGTTAATTTTTTTAAGTAATTAAATAATGTTGTATAATTATTCCCTAGGATTATTTTAATATGTTTAATGTTATTTATTATTTTATTTCCCTTACCATTTTCAAAGCCATTCCAGCTCCATTCCAAAGCTTGAACACAAAGGGTTCCATATTTAAGGTAAGTTTACAAACTTATATTTATATTATTGTAATTTATACAACAACAAATAAATTTGTGTGGACTTGTATGTTAATTTTTTTTAAGTAATTAATACTTGCATGTTAATTTTTGTAAGTAGTTAAGTAATGTTAACAATTACATGTTAATTTTTTTAAGTAATTAAGTAATGTTGTATAATTATTCCCTAGGATAATTTTAATATGTTTAATGTTATTTATTATTTTATTAATATTAGGTTTTATTATCAAATAGGATAATTATTCATTAATATTAGGTTTTTTTTATTATCAAATTGGATTATTATTCATTAAATTAGATTATTATCAAATTGGATTATTATTCATTAAATTGGATTATTCATTAAATTGGCTTATTATCAAATTGGACTATTCATTAAATTGGATTATTATTAAATTGGATTATTATCAATTTGGATTATTATTCATCACTATGTTTTATATTAGGATTATTTTTAAGATAATTGGATTATTATTCATTAAATTGGCTTATTATCAAATTGGACTATTCATTAAATTGGATTATTATTAAATTGGATTATTATCAAATTGGATTATTATTCATCACTATGTTTTATATTAGGATTATTTTTTTATCAAATAGGATTTTTATTCATTAATATTAGATTTTTTTTATTATCAAATTGGATTATTCATTAAATTGGATTATTATTAAAGTGGATTATTATTAAATTTGATTATTATCAAAAAGGAATATTATTCATCACTATGTTTTATATTAGGATTATTTTCATGAAACATAATTATCATCATTTATAGTAGGATTATTTATATTAGGATTATTATCAAAAAGGAATATTATTCATCATTTATATTAGGATTATTTTTTTATCAAATTGGATTATTATTCATTAATAATAGGTTTTATTATTCCATATTATTTTTTTAATTACTTAAATTTTTACAATCATTTTCTTTACTTCATATTTAATTCTTCTGTAGAATAACTTTATTATTTAGGTTCTCTTATATAACCGTCATCACTACTATATTTTTTGGCCAAAAAATATTTGTCTAATTTTCATGAAAAATAAATGTAGGTACATTTACGATGTCCAGTGGAGCTACTAAACGTGATCCAGCTTGGGAACATGGATACCCAATAGACGAAAACAAACATGGCACAATTTGAAAATATTGTGGTCGGGTAATGAAGAGTGGCGGAGTGACACGACTTAAGTACCATCTTAGTGGATTAGATCCAGCAAAAAATGTCCAACGATGCGATAATGTCCCCCCAGAAGTGAAGGCATTCATCAACACATTATTAAAAAATAAAAAACAGCAGAAGGAAAAGATAACACGGGGAATGGAAAATATTCGAGCTGGGCTACGGGGAGAAGTCTATAGCCAAGAGCTTGACAGTGATGATGATGACGATGAGGACGAATGTGATGATGACATGGGACCTGAAGAACGACGCAGTTTGAAACAAGCATTACGTGCCTCCAAACAGTCAGCATGGGAAAGAGAACACCTTCATAAAATTCCTAATAGAGCACAAGGTTCCGGGACAAGTGGTGGTGCACAAATGAGACGGGGAGGCAGTCTTAAAGAATCACAACCAACACCACCAATAGCCCCAAGTTTATATAAGTCATCCAAGGCACGTCAAAAGAGTGTTTGGAGCTATTTCACTGGAGGTAATGTGAAGGAGGGAATAGGGCGTCTAATTAGCAAGTTCTTTATCTATGAAAATGTCCCTGATGCGAAGGCATCATCACATCATTTCAAAAATATGGTAGTGGGATGTCAACAGGCCGGTGTTGGAGTACAACCTCCCACTCCCTATGAGATAAGAAACAAATATTTGGATATGGAGTATAAAGACATTGGCAAGTATGTTAACAAGTTGAGGTCAAAGTGGGAAACTAATGGTTGCACAATCATGTGTGACGGATGGACCGGCCCGACCAGATTGTCTATCATCAACTTCATGGTATACTCCAAGGGAAAGACAATTTTTTTGAAGTCTGTTGATGCTTCAGACCATATAAAGAATTACAAGTATATTTACAAATTATTGAGGGATGTAATCATGGAGGTGGGAGAGCATAATGCTGTCCAAGTCGTGACCGACAACGGTTCTGCATTTGTCAAAGCTGGAAAAAAGTTAATGAAGCGTCATAATGTGTTTTGGACATCATGTGCAGCACATTGTATTGATCTCATATTTGAGGCAATGGGGAAGACAGAGAATGTTGCTACTGTGGTCAAAAGAGCTAGAACGATCACAAATTATATTTACAATCACGGTTGGTTGTTGGCAAAGATGCGTGAATTTTGCAAAGGAGAAATTATTCGTCCAGCTACCACTCGATTCGCCACCAACTATATTGCATTAGACAGCATACTCAAGAAGAAAGCAGGGTTGAAGCAACTATTCACTAGTGACGATTGGGCCAACCACAATTTGAGCCGCTCAAATACAGGTCGTATGGGGGAAAGTATAGTGCTTGATCATGCTTTTTGGACTCAATCAGAACATGTGTGCCAAGTGTTTGAACCTCTTTACAAAGTTTTACGGATCGTTGACACAGAGGTGTATCCTACTATGGGGGCAGTATATGAGTTGATGCGTGTAGTGAAGGATGAATTGGAAAGAAAACATGGTGCAAGGTGGGTCATAAAGATAATTGAAGACCGATGGTATAAAACATTATACCATGATTTGCATGCAGCAGGTATACATTATGTCATAATTTTGCAATTCGTTTCTTTAGTTGCATAAGTATTATTTCTCTTATTAGAGTATGTGTTTCTTTGAACAGCATATTATTTGAATCCCCGATACCAATACAAACCCGGTGTTGGAGATGATGGTACCTTATACGTGTTGTACATAATGTATACTCTAAATTAGACCCTGCATCACCAGCAGTTGGCCAATTTGGAAATGAGGTAGACAATTACTTAAATTATAATAATTACTTTGTTGGATTAAACTAACACGATTTATTGAATTCAGCTAACATGGTTTAAAGATGCAAGAAGAACTTTTGGAGAACCAACATCAGTTGCTGCTCGAACAAATATGTCTCCTAGTGAGTATAAACATATTTCACTAATAGAATTTGTTGGAGTTATTAGGCTTATCAACATTGTTTTTCATTGTAGCTGAATGGTGGATCATGTATGGGACCGATGCACCAACTGTAAAAAAGTTAGCAATCAAAGTATTATCACAAACAGCTTCCTCATCTGCTTGTGAAAGAAATTGGAGCACATTTGCACTCATACACACAAAGCAAAGAAATAAGTTGGCTCATAGTAGCTTGGAAAAATTAGTTTATTGCTACTACAACATGAAGCTTCAAATTCGAGATAAGGAAGCAGAAATAGATCATGTCGACCGTGGGGACCCACTAGATGTGTTTGATATTGTTGGTGAAGATGATGATACAGAGGGTAACCAACTTTTTCAATGGATTAGACCTCTTCATCTAGATGATGATGAAGGCAACCCAGCTCCCAGAGTTGCTGAAGAAGCACGTAATGAAGGGATAAATGTAGAAAGAGTATTAGAGGAGGAGGTGGGATCTAGCAGCGCTGATTCTTTGGAAGAACTTTTGCGCCCAAAACCAAGAAACACTGGAATTCCACCTTCTTCCAATCCTACATAACCACAACATCGTGCTGATACTAATGATAGCTCTAGTACAAGATCAGGAGACTCACCTACCACCGGAGGTGGGAATGATGAAGGACATAGTGGAGCTGGAGGTAGTGGAGCTGGAGGTAATGGTGGTGGATATGGAAACTATTATGGACTACCACCTTCCGGATATATGAGCCCCTTCACTGGTGAGGCAAACTTCACGCATGTAACACAGGATGATGACCATGGCAGTAGGCGGGCAGGACCAGGAATTGGTTCCATAGGGAAGGACTATACTCGTAGAGAAAGAGGCAAGGGGATTTTGTCAAGTCAAGAAGATGACTCGTTATCTAGAACTTCAGACTCTGTTGGATTGGGAAGTAGTAACTATGGTTATACTCATAACCAACCATTTCCCTACCCTTCATATCCCATTCCTGTTGGGATGGAATCGAGCGACTCATGGAAACAATCCCAGACTCAATCTTCAAATGATTTTTCTTATGGACAACCTCAACCAATCTCGGATCCATATGGGCGGCATGTTAACAGTTACATGCAAAACTATTTTGGGGATTTATCATTTGATAACTACTCTTCACAATACACTCATTCTACACGTAGAGATGATGAAGATAGTGAAAAATTTGAACCTCATAGAAACTCTATGTGGTACTAAAGTGTAAAATATTGTACTAATTCATTATATATAAATGATTATGGTGTGTTTAGACTTCTTTCATTAATTACTACATATTTTCTACACTCACAATGTTTGTCAGCTCGCTATATAATCAACTTGATAATGTTAAATCCATCATGCAATGCATTTCTTTCCAATTTTTTGTGATAAACTAATAGATAATTGACTAAATAAACATCCTACAAAGTTTCAATAAAAATTTCCAAGTTTTTCTTACAATTTCCGTGGTTTCTATGTAATTTTTATCGATATCGATATTTTACCGATATTTCCATCGATATTTCCGTGTTTTCGGACTACCGATATTACCGATATTTTCTTCCTTGACTCTTACCATATGCTACTGCACCTTGATACTCGGAAGTCTCACGGCCACTCAGTGACTTGGATTTTTCAAGTCTCCAACCGAGAAGTTTTCCTCACTCAGGAAATTAAGGGAGCACTACCTCAACATACATGCTTCACTCACAAAGCTTCAACAAAAGAAAAATTCAAAGAACTTAGTGAAGAAGGCTTTGGTGTATTTAACACAATACGTTGAAATGAAGCAAAGCTTATTTATTGATATCTCCGATAAGTTACAAATATGTACATATACATGAATCAAAATAAACAAACAAGAGGGAGCCTTCATAAAGGTTGCTCAGGAGAAGTCTCAGCAGTCGGCAGAACCCCAGAAAGAGGAGGCACCGGAGGGTGATCATTCGGAGCCTCAGTACTGGGCAGAACCCCAGAAGGAGGAGGCATCGAAGGTTGATCATTTGGAGCTTCAGTACGCAGTACAGCCCCAGAAGATGAAGGCAATAAATGCCTTTAGAACAAACTCACAAACCTCTGATGATCAAGTAAAATCTGACCATTAGATTCCTGTAGCTGGTCATGCTTCCTCTTCATGTTTGTAACATAGTCATGTGCGAGCCTATGCAACTGTTTATTCTCATGCTTGAGCCCTCTGATCTCCTGTTTGAGACTTATCACTTCAGCCGCCAATGATTCAACTTGACGGGTTCGAGCAAATAAGCGTTAGGCCATATTAAGCACAGAACTTGCACACTGAACACTGAGAGCCAGAGAATCCTTAACAGCCAACTCATCAGACCGTTTGGAAAGTAGTCTGTTATCTTTAAGAGTAAGAAGGTTTCTGGCTACCACCGCAGAAGTCATATCATTCTTCATCACAGAGTCCCTAATGGTAAGAGGACCAGTAGGGGATAAGAAGGATGGGCGCCATATGTTGTCTTGAGAAGGCATGGCTGCCTCTTCACCAAAGTTCAAGTAAAAACGACGATCGGATGGGCCAGACATTCTTAGAAATGATGAAGGAGAAATGAGGTGCAATAAATCTCTTAAGTATAAAAATAAGGGGAAAATTCCTACAAGCAATAACTCTCTGAATGTACTTCTTGCACACAATTGGTGCCCTTATAAAAGAAAGGGCAATAGGGCCGTTGGTTCAAAAATCAAAGAGGCACCACTTTCCGGATTCCGAAGAGGCACCACTTTCCACACGCAACATCAGCTTCTCGGGTACCACATATAACTTTGCCAAAGATCTCTGACAAAGTTTAAACACATAAATTTTGAAGGTCCAGCTACCCTACTATTACCCACAAGGGTAAAGGAACAACAATACTGCTTGATAACTAGAAAGTCCTTATATGTGTCAACCTCCGTGCTCCGTGGCAAGGCAGACTGGCAAAAATGCCCAACCTTTACTCACATTCGAGAAAACACTCCCAACAAGATTGCTTGCTCAAAAATCGAAGAGGAATATCTCTCCGAATCTCGAGAGCCACACTCCCAACAGGATTACTTGCTCAAAAATGGAAGAGGCACCGCTTTCCGAATCGAAGAGCCAGACTCCCAACAGGATTGATTTCTCAAAAATTGAAGAGGCACCATTTTTTGAATCTCGAGAGCCAGATCCCCGACAGGATTGCTTGTTCAAAAATCGAAGAGACACCGCTCTCTGAACTTCAAGAGCTAGATTTCCTTGGATAAAGCTTGTCTGCAATCTTCACACGCAACATTAGCTTTCCAGATACCATAGACCACTTTTTTAAAGTGCTCTGACAAAGTTAAAACACATGAATCTTACAGCTTTCACTACATTGCTATGACCAAGAAGGGTAAAGGAACAGCGTTACCATTCGCTGTTGGGACAATTCCTATATATGTCGACCTTCATCCTCCACAGCCTGGCAGGCCTGCAAATAAAAAAATGCTCAACTTTTCTTCACATCCAAAAGGGCACTCTCAGCAGAGTCTCTCGAAATACTCAGCTTCTTTTTCCCCTGATAATACCTCTGCAAACAAGCCACACCAGAGCAAGAGTATCTCATATCATCAGGGTTAAAAGCAAGAGGATCCCATATCATGTTTTTTCCCTGTCTTTTCCTTTGGCCTTGTTCTAACCTGCAAGACAAGGAGAAAGAGAGCAATCAGTCAGCACTTGGAATCAAGCTTCCAGTCAGGAACTCACTGCCTGGAACCCCTTGCCTGATTACTTACCTGACATTGCTCTCGAGTAGTCATCTTCAACATCTTATACTTCCAGAGAAGATACCACATATGCCTGAGGAACAGATAGGACAAGTGAGAAAGATACAAGGAAGCATGTGAAGACAAGCGTAAGAGAACACGTGTTGATACATCCACTACTTTGTCAATATCAAAATTATCCCATATCATCAGGGTCGAACGTACTCTAGATTTGATGGAATTGTTTTGACCCTCAAATTCTTGAGTCGGCCTTATACTCTGAAGGAAACCAAAAAACCCTTTAGCCCAATTCAAGAATAAACCTGTGGAAAGTTATTTCTTCAAAAGCAAAAGTATCTCATATCATCTTTTCTCCATTTGCTTCTCCTTAACATTGTTGTTGTTTACGACACAAGGGGAATGAGAACAATCAACCGGAAGCTGAAGTCGAACCTTCGATCCAGGTTGCTTGCTTGGAAGTTTGATTGCTTACCTTGTCTGTTACCTTATTCGGCAAATCTCCTAACTCGGCGACTTGGGGGACTCCTACTATAGGGTTTGTATCGCACTTAACCAAGCTTGAAACTACAAGTAAGCTTCAAGTGAAATTGATACATTACCTTGTGCATCTTCATCAGTTAAAGATACCACCCCTGGATAGAGGAAAAGTACTTCCAGAGAAGATGTCACATCTACATATGAGATAGATAAGGCAAGTGAAAATGATACCACACTTCGGTACTTAGAAGTTTTGTGATTACTCAATGGCTTGGATCTTGCAAGTCCCCAACCGAGGAGCTTCCCTCACTCGGGAACTTAGGGGAGCACTGTTTGTACCATACTTGACCAATCCTAATACTACTGAGCACCGATTAACGTTATACCGTCAAGGACCCATAAGAGTTTCCCTCCAACCAGGAGGCCAATCACAACGCGACACGTGTCGACATCAGAAGCCAATCATAGCGCGACATGTGTCAACATCAGAAGCCAATCACAACATGACACGTGTCAATGTCAGAATGAAACTAGAAACTCTCTTCTATAAATAGAGATCATTCCCTCACAATATTTCCTAATGTCATCTGTACTAAATCACTCACTAGTACTCATTAAAGGAGAGCTTGAACCTATGTACTTGTGTAAACCCTTCACAATTAATGAGAACTCTTCTACTCCGTGGACGTAGCCAATCTGGGTGAACCACGTACATCTTGTGTTTGCTTCCCTGTCTCTATCATTTACATACTTATCCACACCAGTGACCGGAGCAATATAGCGAAAGTCACAAACTTAACACTTTCTGTTGTACCAAAGTCCTCACTGATTTTGTGCATCAACAGGTAGTATGGTACCAATTATATATATATATATATACAGATGGTTCTCACTTGGGATCAGTTGTTGTGTAATGGTTAAGTTAATTATCATTGGATTTTGTTAGTGTTGTATTATAGATGGACCAGTCTTTGTGTGTGTGTGTGTGTGTGTGTGTGTGTGTGTGTGTAGTATGGTACCAATTATATATATGCAGATGGTTCTCAATTTGCCATATTCTTTAGTTTCAACATCACTGCTATATTTGGATTTTGTTGTTGTTATCTGGTTTTGTTCTTTAATTTTGTTTTTTTTGGTCTATGCTTAGAAAGTTTAAGGTTTATGGTTTTGTTCTTTGGTCCTGTCCTTGTGTGTGTGTGATTAAGTGATTTGTTTCCTTTTTCATTCTTAGTGGTTTGTGTGTTCAATCGTTTTTACCTTAGTTCTGGTATGGATTGTAGGAGTAATGACATTATTTGTGCT
Source organism: Malus sylvestris (assembly GCF_916048215.2). Taxonomy (NCBI): domain Eukaryota; kingdom Viridiplantae; phylum Streptophyta; class Magnoliopsida; order Rosales; family Rosaceae; genus Malus; species Malus sylvestris. The sequence goes on from NC_062272.1 coordinate 17,712,153, forward strand.
TTTTTGAGGTATAGCAACTTGGGAAGGCTCTTCTTTTTTTAATTAATAGCTTCTGCATTTTTGTTTTGGCCAACATAGAGCGCTGTTTTCTATGGCTCTTGGTGATCAATAGGGTTAGGCTTGGTATCTATTTTAGTACAGTTGGGATTTAAGTAATTAAAGATCTAGTTCATCATAAGAAGATAAAGATAAGAAGTAAATAATGAAGGTTAAAAAAGTTCTAGTGGCTTGTTTCTGTTCTAGCTGTGTTGGTTTGTTTTTATTTCATTGAATCTGAAATGTAGGGTTTTCTGTATGGTGTTGTAGTTCGCAGTCGCACAGTTTTGGGATTGGAAAGGTTGTCGCCAGATTCTTGAGGATAATATGATGTTGGACGTTAAAAATGTCATGTTTATATTCTATTTTTGCTTACAAATTCAATGAGGATTGTTGTTGGAACTGGGACATTGGATGTGGTTTTGGATGTTAGTTTGGAATTTATTGCAGATGTCTTAGACTTTCGGATATTTTGTATGTTGATTTGATTTTTAGATGTTGGACGATGTAATATTGTTATTTTGGATGTATTGTTAATCTATGAACTTGGATGGAATCATTTTGGATGTATTGTTTTTTGCAATCTGTGCAATTTTTTTTTTCAAACCAAAAGAAAAATAGAAGGGGGACCCATGGACCCGGCTCGAACCAGCCCGTTTCAACCGGGCCGGGTAAGGTCCGATTCCTATATTAGAAAATGTAATCCCCAGCCCGGCCCGTTTCCTTTGAACCTAGGTTCGATCCGATCCCTTCAAAATTGGGCCCGGCCAAACCCGTGCCCACCCCTACACCAGACGGAATCATAAGCACAATATGAAAGTGTGGTCTCTTAATACGGATTAACCAAGTAAGACCACCTATGGATCTAATGTGACCATGTAGGCATTGACCCACCCATTGAGGATTAATCAGGCGGAGTTTCCCTTAAAATGCATGGTCCTCCAATGCTGATTAACCAAGCGAAACCATAGTCATGCATTCAATAGCGTGGTTCCCCAATGTGAATTAACCACGTTGAACTAATTTATGTAAATAATGTATCAAGGTAGGTAGTGACCCCCTAATGCGGATTAACCAGAATGGACCATAAACATACCCATAATAGTGTGGTCCCCAATAAGGGATTGACCAGGCGAAACCATCCATGTACCACACTACTACATGGTGCAGTCTGATCATCACACATCATATATCTTATATTGTACATCATACATCAATTCAACATAAATCACAATTGTATACGCACACATTATCGATTTCATAAGACCAACAATATCTAATCACATAGACCTACACGTTTTAAGGTATGTTTCTAATATGGTCCTCAATTTATCTACACATACTAGTAATCATCCATTTCCAATACTCTCATTTAGAAGTCCAGTAAACACGTAAATCTCAGTAAGATACCTTGCACACAAACCGAGGTGTACAACTCTCGAGATGACACGCAAGCCAAGTAAGCCCACTACGCTTTATCGGGTCTCTATCAACGCTAATTCAGCATTTAAGAAGGAATCATAACATGTTGATAAAAAATGAATCCTCAATCAAGGGGTCCCCGTCTAGATTGTGAACCTTAATATTCTAATTCAGAAAATCCGAGCATTGGATTTCCGATCTATAATTCTTAAGATCCTAAAGTATACGCATGACATACTAAAGTTTTATGATGATCCAAAGGTCGGATCTCCGCCTATCATAAAGGTTAAGTGGTGGCCATTTACAAAATTGGGGCGAAACCTGGGTCTTATCAAATAGATTCACAGTATGTAAATTAGCATAGGTAGACAAAATGGGTCATTCAGCTAACGCATCATTGCATGCCGATTCATAATATGTCAAAATGAAGCTTGTGAGCTATACAAAAATCTTCATACCTTCGCCAGAGTGCGAATTGGCCGGAAGTCGTTAAAATTCGTCCGGAAGCCATTATATCTGAGAATGGGTGTACCTTCATCATGGATTCGTTAAAGCTCGAACGTCCAAACCAAAGCTTAAGTTTTATAGCTGGGGTCACGATGAATCAGTCGGTGGTGGTGTTTGGCGTCGAGGTGAACGGATGAGGTAGATCTCAAGTGTCAAACACTCAAAAACTTGAGCCTTGATTCCCCAAGAATGGTGGTTAAATGAACGAAATATTAGGTGAAAAATAATCCTTGGGATGAGGGAAGTTGAACCTAGGTAGAGATCAGGATCTATTTGTCGGAAAAATATCGGAATCGACGTCAAAAATTTTTGCAGGAAAACGGGTCGGTAACTGAGTCGGGGAGGGAAATTGGGTCAATTAGCAAGTTGGCTTTCCTAAATATAGAAGTTCCAAGTTATTAAAATGCCCCTGCCTTTGTTCGCTTATTTCTCTTTCGTTACAACTTCATTTCGCCAACTGTTTTCTCCTATGTGTTTGTAGGATCGAGCTCTATCTAAATATACTTAGTGTGACCCCAAAAGGTCTACTGACTTTTAATGACTAATTACGCAAAAACAAACATTGTAACTAGTCAACTAAAATTTCTCAAATTAATAAAAATAAAATCGCCTACATACAAATTACAAAATTTAAAATAGTGAAATTCAGGAAAGGGGTTTCACATCAGCATAATCCTGGTAGAACGTTGAGGTTAGCCTACCATGGCATGCAACCTTATTGTTAGGCTGCCAACAAGGAGTCTCTCCTATCGATAATCGCCACTTACTACTTAGAACTCTATCAAGTTCAGTTTCCCTCAATCTATTTCTGACATAGACATCGAATGCCCTTTGGTGGACACACTCCCCCTTTGCTTGGGTGTTTGTCATTAGCCTAACGGTGTTAATTGTTTTGGAGGGGTGATTTCGTCAATCTACCCTTGGTGAAAAATTGCATACACAGCTAGAGCCTACCTGTTCAACCCATTGTGTCTCGAGTTCCAACTCTCTCCCTTTCCCTAAGTGTAGATTGTGTATAATAGCATGTGTGATCCAAAACAAAACAAGAACAACATTGCTTCTTGTTTGCTTCTTTTTATTTTTTATTTTTTATTATTATTTTTTTTTTCAACCGAGCCCCATTCATTCAATTTAGACTTATGATTTTCTTTCAATAAGGTGAAGACTGAAAAGAAAAAAAAAAACTAGTAGATTGACAACAACATGAATTGGTTGTTAGAATCTACGAAAACTGAAAAGAAAAAAAAAAACTAGTAGATTGACAACAACATGAATTGGTTGTTAGAATCTACGAAAACAAGAGTCTTTATCCTGGTTTTAATTACTGGCTTTATTACATACCAAATCAGTTACACGTAGCATCCAACGTATCCAGTTTTCCGGTCAAAAAAGCGCTTATATACATTCACCAAACCTGAAAAAAAAAATGATAAACATAGCATGACTAAAAGGATCGAGAGTGATGAGATTAGGGTAAATGGTTTCCAGTATGAAAGGATCCAGAGTGATAAGCAGAGCGTAAACCATAATAAGACGCGAAGGCAGAAGGACGAGAAATTGATTCAAAGTTAGGTAAATCTATACCTCTTCCTCCTTATGTTTGTAGGCATGTGTCAATAGTAAAAAAACATAGATATGGAAGATCTTGAACTAGATTTGCATGTCCTCCATGACTCCCTTCTTGTTAACTTTCGCATCCAAGATTTGCATTGTGTTATTTTGGCTGCAAAGTCATCAAAAGATGATTCCCCCAAAATGATTTTCAAAGATTTTTGGGAAAAAAAAAAAACAGTAAATTCAATTACTTTTTTTTTTCTGCGGAAAAAAGAAAACATCGAATTTCCTCATAACACTCAAGATCTGGCTATAGGCTCCCCATGGTTCAATTTCAATTAGAAGATAATCATCTGATTATTTGATTCAATTTCCTATCGCAAAACCTCCTTTTCGTTTCTGTTTTTAGTGAATTCCTTATATATATTGATATATTTCTTTCTTTCGGAGAAAAAAAGGTTTATGAATTCTAATTATAATTAGCCAACACGCATAAATCTTTCTTTGTTCATGGTTAGTGAGGTGAAATTAAGTCGAGAGGATTCGGTCAGCTCTGAACCGGAGGCCGACAAATATGAGTCAGTGGGCTGCCACTTGGACGCACATTTGTCTCTGCATGTAACCAAAACGCTCGCATGATTTACATTTGCAGTCATAACCGTCCCACTTTTGCATCCTAATTATCAATTTCTCTCTTCTTTTTTTCTTTTTCTTTTCACATGAGGTAAAAAATAAATATTTGTTCAAATAGACAAAGTGTATCTATTGGCTAAAGAGTAAAGACCAAATTTACCCGCTTCACTCTTCATTTTAATCTTGCTGTACATTTCATGTTTTCCACATATTTTTCCGCTCAATATGTAATTGACTTGTTGGCATAAAATTTTGGGGCTTGTTTGGTATAATATTAAAAAAATTTCATAATTTAAAAAAAAAATATTTCTTAAGAACAATTTGCTTTACATTCAAAATTTTGTTTGGTATGAAATTCAAAATGATTTTTAAAATTTAGTAATTAAAAAGATAAAGACAATATACAGCAACTCCCCGTTGATTTGAGAGATCTAAAGAGAGGGTCGCAGGAAAAGTAGAAGAGAAAGAAAGAGGAAAGAGAGATAAGGGTAGAGAGAGGAGAGAGAAATAGGAGAGAGATTCGAAGGGGGGGGGAGAGATGATCAAATCAGAAAGGAGAGAGATGATCATAAGTGAAGTGAAGAGAGAAATTAGTGGGTTTAGAGTTTAAAAAACTCTAAAATCTCACTTTTTGTGTTTTCTAGAAATATGCTAATTTTTAAGTTAGTTTTGAGTTCAATTCTTAAAACCCAAACAAATATTCAAAGTTTAAGTGTTATTGAGTCAAAAAGTTGAATTAAAGTAGAATACCAAATATGTTCTTAAAATTCAGATCTTTAGTTTGTTTTGCTAATGAGTTAGAAGTTGAGTAGTTTTAAGTCATAGTTTGTCATGTTACATTGTTGATTATAAATAAGTGTTGCATAAGTGGAAGAAATATATATTTAAATATGTAACATTTATTATTCAGTTGATCACATAAGATGTTAAATTGTGCGATAACTCAAAAGAATTTTGATAAAAATTGTCCAGAGCTACACAAATCATTCAAATCTATGATAGCTAGACTACCACAATGCAACCATATCCAAAACACAATTCATGTTGTGGAACACTTTTTATAAGTATTTGTTAAAATATAAAAGGAAACTATCTATATCATGGGAAATGACTTCTACACCTCCCTTTCTCTCTTAGCCCTTTTTTATTTTTCTAAGAATTAGATTGAATAAATCAAAGAAGAATTAAATGCAGAATGAGAAAACTAAAGTGTGAAAATCACTACCTATATCAGTAGTGCCACCATTCTCACACCCATCAAATTTTAAAGAAATGCTACTCCTCTTATCACTTTCCTTTATTTTGTTCAATACTTGAACAGTTTTTTTCATAGAATAACAAGGCTTTGGTAGAAGAATAGTTTCCCGGAAATAGATTTTGCATGTAGGATAATATTGCTGTTTCTTTGGTGTGGATTAATAGATATTGAACATTGTACATTAGGTATTCTTTCGGGTGGATTAATCTATGTTGGTGATACAATGAACCAAGTTTACTCCTCAAAATCACAAACTAAACACACACAAATTAATATATTGTTTTGTTGGCTGCATAAAAATGCAGGATTTTTCTTCCCCCAGTCTCCTCATATTTGAACGCTAACAATTAATACTAGGACTAGGACTTTCCAATTATACTTGGAGAGAAATACCATTTCATAATAGTGTGACATCCTGCAACCCAAGGGAAACTTAAAATGAAAATTGGGCAACAAAGAAATGAAACCCTATTTGGTTTTTGGTTCCGATATAATTGAGAAAAATAGAAAGTTTAGAAACAAACCATAACACCCCAAAAACATGAAAACATCCACTCACAAAAATAAAACTTGTGGGCGTACTTTAAGCCCATAAACACCACCAGCGTATCGTACCATGTTAGGATTTGTTATGTATATTTCTGTCTGTTTCAGCAAACTCACGCATAGTTATAGTTTTTCATGCGCGCGTTCGTGTTTGTATGTTTTTGCTTTATGATTTTTGAGAGGAGGTGAGATTGTAGCTGTTGTGCCTCGAACAGATCATCAATCCAACCCCAATCCCATTGTCCAAATCGAACAAGAACCCTCTTCGAATACTCCAAAATTTCTATCCACTCTGTTTTTTGTGTTTTCCGTCTGTTTTTTTCTCGGCCACCAAACACGTCCTAATAGCTATCATCATTCACCAACACAGAGTCAGGAAACCCCGTACTAGGTTTTGTTTGCGCGCTCAATTTCTTGGTGATATGATTCCTGTTTCTTGATTTTTCTGGTCAAGAATATTGAAGGTGACATGCACCAGGTGTACGTGAGTTGCAGAATAGTTAAAGAAAGAGAGTAGAACTGCACTGGTTTGTGTTCGTTGACATGAGTGGTCAGGTGGTCAAGAGAAACAGAAGGGAGATCGAAGCATGCGTGACATGTCCACTCTGCGAGAAGCACTACTGCGAGGCCACTACCATATGTGAATGCCTTCATACATGTCAGTACCCTCTCTCTCCCTCCTCATGTTTCATCCAATATTATGTTTTTTGTTAATCGGATTTCATGTTTCTTTCTTGAAGTTCTTCCTTTCCTCGATATGGGTTCTTTGTTACGTTTTCGTGATCAGGGTTTTTATTCAATTTGCGTTTTGGTTCTAAGTTTTTTTTGAAGAAACTGTAATTAGCACTTCAAAAATATCATTATGCGTTATATCTTATAAAAACATAAGAGGAAACTTGCATGTCTATAAGTTCATGATGAGCATTTTGGAGTGTCAATAACAACTCCCTTTTGGAATATGTCAATCTACTAATCATTGTTTGCTATTTCCTTGCATATGTGTAATGAACGACTTGGACTTCATGGTTGCATGGTCTATAAATTTATGTAGTGTTAATATCTTGGTCACGTTTCACTATTCTGTACTGGACAAGACAAGACCTAATAGCAAAGAGTTGCGGCTAAGTTTTTCGAATTTACTTGGCAATTATATTTCCAAAGAAGCACTATCTCTATTTTCCATCACATATTAGACTCCAGTTATTTCTTATGTTTCACTGGAACATTGTTTGGTAATCCATATTTTTTGTTATCTTTCTTCGCTCATTCGTCCCATACCGTCTTAATTTCTGTCTAAATTCATCTGAATAATATGGTTATTTGAATCATATGGAGTAAGCTGCATTATGTGTTTTATTTACCTCAGTCTCTCGTATAATCATCTGAGCTGCATATTGATTGTTCTTCTATCAATCAAATATGTGACTTGTCTCTTTTGGTTTCGAGAACAGTTTGCAAGAAGTGCATATACTCAAAGATAGTAGACGAAGAGTTGGACTGCTGTCCAAAATGCAATACTTATTTAGGGGTTGCTCCATTGGAAAAACTCAGGTATTTGAATTTGGTCATCAATAGTAGTCCTATGTTTATAAATGTTTAAACATCGGTTACTCATTCATGTTCTAATTTTATAGCATGCTAGAAGAATGGTTATACTGTAAATTGGATTATTGATAGCGTACTTTGTTACCAAAAAAAGAAAGATTTGATGCACAGACTGTTTAATTAGTAGTACAGGCCCTGGACACTGGATAAATTGAAAAGCGTACAGTTTAACTACTATAATTTTGCGTAGAACCAATTGTTCAGACCAACGGCTGTGCTGGGAAGGTATTGTGTATTCAGCAAGGGACAGATGCAAAGTGTAGTTTTCTTTTTATTTACACTTCCACTTTTCATTACATTCAACGTTTAGTTACCATTTTTTGAAATTTCTTGATGAGCAAACATACAGTGGCAAGCAGGTTCACATTTGACGAGGGTTTCCTAGATTGCTGATATGGAAAGGTTACTTTTAATATCTGTGTTTGTTTTACGTTAATCTTTTTGTTTCCTTGTCTGCAGGGCAGACCCCCTTTGGGATAGTATAACAGGCAAGATCTTCCGTCCTGACACAGAAAAAGTCAATGCACCTGCTGACCACAATGTGCAAGATACAACGGCGGAGCCCCTTCCTTCCGAAACAAAAATGGTTAAGGCACTTGCAGACTTCAATGTGCAAGATATAACAGAAGAGCTGCTTCCTTTCGAAAGTAGAAAGTCCAAGGCACCTGCAGATGACATTGCGCAAGATATAGAGATAGACCCACTACTGTCCGAAAGGAAAAAGGTTAAGGCACCTGCTGTGTCTTCAGCTCCAATCCCAGCTAAAAGAAAAGAGAAATATCTCTCTTCATTGGTGATAAATTCACCTCAAGTATCAGGCGGACCTGAGATGAGTGGACGAAGAAGGTATCCTACACGAAGGAGAGTTCCTCTACGAGAGTATCCTTCATTTCAGGAGCCTGAAAAGAAAGAGGAAGATTTCCATGAGAGACTTAAGTCACCTCAGACACTAAAAAAAGATGCACTATATACCAGACAGGTAAAAGAGGAAGAACAATAGTCGGTTCAATGCATTTGCTTCTCCATTTTTATCCTCTCAAACATGTTGAGTTATGTTGATGCAGAACTCTACTGAGGGATCATTGAAGCAGCACATGCTTAACATGGATGTGGAGGACAATTCTCAACCAGAAGATGTGAGACCTGAGATCTGGAAACCATTAGACAGCCTGGTTGAAGCGGCAAGAAAATCAAGTTCTGATAAGATTAATCTGCTACTGCAACTTCCTGTTTCCGAACCAATGTTGCCTGATGCGCTCAACAACGAAGCACGTGAGGTGAAGCCCATTATGGAATATGGTAACAAATCCAAAGTCGGTGGAAGTATGAATCAATCTAATCCTGCTCCATCGGGTTCAGGGAGTTCTAGGAAACCACAACGTGGCCGCAAAAGAAAACTAGCTGTACCTGAGGGACTCAATATTCCAGCACAATCTTTGGTTGATGCAAATAATAAATGTGACAGAATATTACGTCCGATTTGGTTCTCGTTGTTTGCTTCCAATCACCAGTGAGATTTTGTTTCCTTAGCATAAACCAATAACTGATTTTGGTTGCTTTTTCCCTCTTCATGTATTGAGTTTTACACTTTTGAATTGATTGTTGCAGGGAAGGCTTTCCACCATTGCCGCAGTTACCTTCATTTTACTTGAGAGTCAAGTAAGTTTCATTAACCTCATGCCCTTCTATTTTCTTGCATTTACTGTTTTTGCTGATCCCTCACCATTTTGGTTGTCGGAATGGAAGTCTTGTTGTTTAATTGTATCTTTCCCTGCTGCACCATGAATTTTTCAGTCTCGATGTAAAGTTCATGGCAATAGATCATATCTTACAAGCAATTTGATTTTTCGCTCGTGATTCATGATATGCTCAACTCAATATCTAAGAGGCTTCCTATGGTGTTTAGATAACATGAAGATACTGCTCTGGTATCACAAAAAATGAAATTTGTTTCTACTGCAATCTTTTGTTACTGCAATTCTGCAACATATGATATGCATTCATGAAGCTTTTTAGGCTTTTACAAAATATATCATTTTCCAGATGCCACATGTTTTCGAAGGACAAAAGAAATATCCTTTCCATTTTTAGTTGTTACACAACTGTACTGGCTTTCCATGGATCGTTGTTTAGGAACATTTTTCAGACTTGTTTGAAGAATGCATGTGCCCTTCTTTTTTCTCATGCCCCCTTTTCTTGGAGAACACTCAGGGATTATACATGGCAGGAGTATACAAAATTAATCATGTGGGACTGAACTGACCATTAGATGAAAATGCTCTCTTACCATTTTCCGGCATTGTCTAGTGTACTTTTTTTTGTGTAATATCTTGCAGGGCAGACACTAAATTCGGTTTTGTTTCTCGAAATTCTCTAGGGATGGTAGCATACCTGCTTCTTTCATAAAAAAGTATCTGGTGAAAAAGCTGAATCTTACTAGCGAGGATGAGGTAACATCATCTTTGTCCCTTTTCAGTTACTACTTTTTGTGCATGTATGAAACTTAGAACTTAGATGGTGAAGAAAAGGACAGGAGAAGCGTTTTTCTTATATCGAAAATGAAGATACATTGTCCTGCAACAAAACCAAATTTATCCGTTTTATTTCTCGAAAAGAAAAGAAAAGAAGTAATTAGAGATACTCGATTTGTCCATCACTGCAAACTGTTCACTTGAGATTTTGGGTAATTTGGGTCCTTGGTACATATACTTGTGGCGAGCAGGAGAAAGCACTAAATTCGTGAATTGTTTATATCTGATAGTGACATTTGAAACTAAACTTGATGATAAACATGCGAAAACTCAGTTGATTTGAACACTAAGCACAAACACGATTTATCTGTGCAGACCAGCAAAATTATTATGCTAAACAGACTTTTTAAATTCATGAAGTGTGCCTAAATTTGATACTGAGTTTCAATTGATGCCTAATGCAGGTGGAGGTCGCATTGCGCGGTAACCCAATAGTTCCGACATTGCAGCTGCATAACTTAGTCGACTTGTGGTTACAGACAACACCGGCTTCACAAAGCATTCAGATCTCCATAGGAAGCTCTGCAAAGGAATACGTGATGCCCCTCATGTATGGTCGAAAAATGCTGCCTCGGTAGCTTTAGCTATTCCTGTAGTCACAATTCTGTGAAAGTGATCAGTCCAGGCGACGGCAGTCTGAGCTGCCTTCACCGTGTTGTTCTCCGCATGAAAATTCGTTTGTTCTTTCTTTTCATCCCCGGGTGCATATACTTGCTTTGCTTGCAGTGTGGTGTTCCCGGTACTTCTTACTCTAAGCAGGTTTTCGAGTTATACTTGAACAGGATCTGTTCTTTAGGATCGTAACTCTGTATCATGGTTTCTAAGTTTTTGTAGAATTCTCTCGTCGAAAAACAATAGATTTTCAAAACAGATGAAGCTGGTTTAAATTATAACTCTTGGCGCAATATCGGTTAATAGGAATATACCTAAAACATTTCTTTTCCTCCTTTCTGATAATTTCAGAAGGGCTTAAATGTTAACTGGAATCTTACATCTACTTTGAACGAGCAGATAATGCGAATGGCGGACATTTGGGAATACGAATGTGAATATTCCGTAAATGTTAAAACTGGGGAGCCCCAGTGCCCATGGACAAACTGATGAATGGTTTTTTCTCAATTTTCACCACTAATGAAAAGGAGCTAGCATCGCACATGATTACCCAGAAAATTGCAGTACACAACTTACATGCTTTTACAATGCATGAACCGATACAGCTACCTACTCTGTACCCATTTGTTCCACATTTACCATGAGAAAGCACGGATGTATACAAGTTTCTCCGTTAGAAGCTGAACAAGTAGAGTGCGTGAACAATTGCAGACTTCAGAAGCAAGGCGCAGCATCTCAAACTGGATCTGCCGGATGAAGAATGAAGAAATGCCACCACCTGCAATGCATACATTGAAAATATGCATAAAAATGAGCGAGAATGCATTAGCTCAATCGCCACTCATGGTAACACTTGACCTAAAATGTTGAAACAAGAAATACGGTAAGCATAACATGTCAACAGATCAAATTAACAAAATAGACTTGGGGGCCAATACTGGAAGGTCATATTACAACCCTTCCTGACTAACAGCCAAAACTAAGATGATTATAAATTCTTTCAAAATTCCATACCTGCGATTGTGTTTTCTTCACTCACTGCAAAATCAGATATAACCGGCGTATGACAGGATACATCCAATGGCACCAGTTTGAGAACTACGATTAACAATAAACAACTCAAGAAACAACAATAAGTGATTGCTAGTGATTACAATCATTTTTTTCTTCCAGAGTGTGAAGTAGGTACCAAACTCTTGCATATCCTGGAAACAAATTCAACCGTAATAACTAGCAATCAAGCAGCAGCAAATGATCAACCTAGGACATTTCCAAGCCAGATGTGTATTTATCCAAAGCATTCATATATGCAAAAAATGCATGTTTTGGGTAAAAAGCACTCGGCTCAATTCAATCCTGATAGAGAATTAATTCATCGATTATTTCTCGAGGTTAAAAAAAATCATGTCACTGCCCTTTGTACGTGTGATATTGCCTAAACCATACGACATAAACAGATCAATTCTCAAGAGCAGCGGTACTGCATAAACCAGTAGCTCCTCCATATGGATGGAGAGCGACAAAACAGAACATAGCTGTCAAAGATGGATGATGCCTCATTTAGACCCAAAACCGGACAACTTTTTCTATCAGGAATAGGTAACGGGTAGAACGGTTGATAGAGTTACCAGTGCTAAACCACCCCCGTCAATATGAAAGATGCTGACAACAGAAATAAAATTAGTTTTATCTCATATCCCTAAAATTCAATGGATTAGTCTTTAATATCATATCTAAGGCTTCAAAATCAAGACTAAGTAACTTTAGCATGAATATGAAACGACATATACATGATGAAAGTACACAGTACAAATTTCATACGCCAAGTAATTCATACGAATACAGAGGAATTGAGCTGCAAAATTACCACAGAACACAAGGCGCTCATCCTCCCAGCTTATCCCGTTTAGCCCACGAGCACATTCACTTCTTCTCCTGCGCAATGTACTCCCGAATTCTCTTTGCTTTCTCTGTCATTTCCGCAAGTGCCTCCTCCGTCTCACCAATGATCTGTTTTGGCAAATGCCTCTCCAAAAACCCAAACCACTCCCCGAGCGTCATCTTCTCCAAGTCACAGCTCACATTAACACCCGAACCACTCCCACTTCCATTGTCGCCCTTAATGCGATTCCCGCTTCCATTTTCAACCTTTTCGCCATTCCCACTTCCACTTTCACCTTTTCCACCACTCTCTTCTCCAACGCTGAACTCTCTATCCGCCTCCTCATGTCTCTCTTCCTCCAATTTCACCGCTTTTGAAGCTTCATTGTCAAGTTTATCGCACACCGGTTGCTCTTTTGGTACATTCTTCCCCCTCCTTGCACCACCACGTGTCCTTTTCGGCAATCCTTCAGCGTCTACACAACAGCTCTCTGCAATCTTCCCCAATTCCTCATTCTTCGTGATCCGAGTTTGCCTCACACTCACTTGCCGTGTCAATTTTTCCTCCACAGGCTTCTCCTCCGCAACCTCACTCTTCAAAACCCTAGCTTTGGGCGGTCGACCCCTCCTCTGATTCCCCTTGACCTCAATTTCCTCGACACGCCTCGGGTTCCGTCTCAGCCGGCTCTCTTCGTAGCCATCGATCTTAACCTCAATGGAAGTGCACTCGCCGATTTTGATTTCGTCGCCGTGGCTGAGATCCAGCGGCGTGTTTGGGGGGACATTGGTGCCATTCAAAAGGGTTCCGTTTGAGGAGTCAAGGTCTCGGAGCACCCATTTGCCCGATTCGGACTCGATGGAGAGGTGCTTGGAAGAAATGCCGGAGTCTTTGATCGGGATGTTGTTGCAGCGGCCGTCGCGGCCAATTCGGACCTTGGATCCGGGTCGGAAGTGCCGGGTGTCGCCGTTCCAATTATGAAACCCCGGGCCTCGGAGCATTTTCAGGTTGAGAGCTAAGGGCTCCATTGTTTCTCTGAGTCTGACAGAAGAAAGGAGGGAAATTGTAGAAACTATTTTAAATGCTTTTCCGTTTTCAGAGTAAATACTAGCCTCTTGCCACACTTTTTTTATTTTATTATTATTTTTTATTTGATAAAATGTATGTATTGTTTTTATATTTTCCTTGTTATTAATTTTTAGTACATGGGTTTTTTCATGAATTCATTTTTTTTTTTAATTTTAATAGGAAAAAAGCAATTTGGATATTATGAAAACTTCCTTCTTTTTGCTTTCTTTCTTTATGTTTACTAACTTCTTTACACGCACTCACGCTCATGCGAGAGACATTTTTGCATCACGGATGTTACGCTCTTCAAAGATGTGTTGCTTTAGATATTCTTAAGTGATTATTTTGTAGATTGTATGTTTGCATACATCATAACAATTTTTATTATTATTTTTTTTTTCAATAATTTCCTTATGATTTTTTTTCTCTACAGTTGTGTTACAATGATTATTATAACCAAGTTTTATAATTAATGCACATACAAACCTTAATTTTCTCTAATCACGGGTGTCATGCACCACACAGTTTTAAAACACATTAGTGGGGTAATTTCTTTGGTGGGATAAAGAACCACTATCAGGTTTTCTTTATCATGGACTATTAAACATTTGTCATTTTTTTTTTTTTACTTTGCATAAAGTAATGATTTATATGTTATTCATGCAATCGTCAATCAACATGGAATTTTAGATGCAACTTCCTAGCTAAGGTCCATGAACAATAGTATGTAAACATAAACAGATGATCCACATAGTAAACTGAAAACGAAAATCGGTTTCCTTCCAATTATTCATCTCTAAAAACAAATTTGGCACATGGGTAGTTATAGTTGAACCTCCCACTAAGCTGAGATGTGATCGTGGGATTCCTACGAAGCAAACTGCTAACTGGTTTGTGCTTATTCTTCGTAGTCTTTGAAGGTTCAACACATATAGTCTTTGAAGGTTCAACACGTAACCTCGTCCCCCCCCCCCCAAACCTCTCTTTTTTTAAGTTTTCCGTTTTCTTTTTCAAATTTTTATATTATCCTTTTTCAATTGGTTTCTCACTACAGAAATAGTTTGAGCACACTTATCTAGATATTTATTTTTTAATACAATTTTTTGTTTAGTTATGGTTTTTTACTAATCTCTCATACAATTTTGTACTATTTTCCTTTAAAACAACAACGAAGATAAATGGGAAAACATAAACTATTCCAAAAATCTGAAAATATGACATGTAATTTCATTTCTAAATACATGATGATAACATTTAATGTCCTTAAATCAAAATTTCCAGATTCATAAGTTTTCAGTCAAAGTTATAGGCTAGCTAGAAATGAACTCCTAATATATGAAGCAAAGCAAAATATGGACAATATATACATATGTAAACATAGCATCTACATGTGAAATCAAAGCCATGCTTGCCATCCATTTGCTTGCACTTGATGCTTTAGATTTTCATGGTTAATCTGCAAGCAATGATGATAAAATAAGAAGTCTAACTGATTAAGATGGGAATAATGCACTATAATGCACAATCCTAAATATAAAGGTTGTAAGCAATTTAACCTAAATACCTTCAATTTTGACAATTTTCCCATAGCAATACTTTTACTCTAGTTACTTTTAGAATACTGAAAGATAAATAATTTGTCAAGTTTGAGGTAACAAATTGTAATCATGTTTACAAAATTAAATAGTAAGAAATGTTACCTTAAGCTTGTACTTTAACGTTTGTACTTTGAGACGGGTGTGATGTTTGTAAAATTGATAAAAATGCAATTTTATTTCTATTTGAAAGTTGAATGCAATTTGAATTTATAGTATACTTCTGTATGGAAATAAGAGAAGAGTTACCGTATTTGAAAATGTTGTTTGGTCACTATTAATCTTTTTCTTGCACCCATAAATTGTTTTTTTTTAATTTTTTAATTTGAGTTAATTAATTTGTAGAATTTTTTTTTAATTTTATAATTTGTGGTAATTAATTTGTAAAATAGAGAATGCCATTAAAATAAATAGGTAAGAAATGGTGTTGTACCTAATTTGTTGGACTTTATTCCAAATACTTATTATGTGAGGAGTTGTTGAAGGCTTTAATTCTTCTACAGCTACAGCCTTTTTCATGCGCTACTTATATATTAAAGGTATATATAATGTTAGATTTCTTGGAAAAAATTTAATAAAGAATTTAGAATACATACTGCTCATGCTTCTTTTTCCAACCAGGTGTAAAAATAGAGATACGTTCGTTTGGAATCTTATCAATAAGTAGTTCCTTCTTCATTTTTTGTGGGTATTCTTGTAAATATCTTGAGAATGAAAACAAATAATTTTTTTTAAATACTTTTTAAACTTTCTTTTGTAAAATCCACGTGGCATCATATCATTGGAGTGGTAAGGTTTAAACGAGTGCCACATCAGGAGAGGTAAGGTTACACGTGTGCCACATCAGCATACAAAAATTGACAAAATTGAACAGGAAGGGTGACATTAATGTTCGGTAGTAAATTTCAGGAATGACAGTAATTGGTTTTCTAATTCAATAACTATTTTGATGGGGTAGATCAATTTCAAAGACTATCTGTGATAAAAATAGTCCTTTTGGTTTATTTCTAATTTTGACTCAAGTACATATAGCAGATCGTCTGAACTTGTTTCCTACAAAATACACTTACAATACGTATGAAAATGAAAAGTAATCACCACAGCATACATAAACGATTACTACAAAAATTTGCAGTTAAACTTTCACAATTTGCAAGGTTCCAATGTATACCACGATGGCACCGTCCGACAATGCGACCCATGATTTACCATGAGAAAACAATGGTATATACAACCCCAAAAATGTGATCTGAATCGGGAAGAAGTGCCGAACATCAACTACGGTGGTGGATACACAATTTCAGACTTCTGAAGGAAGAACGACATCACAACTGGATCTGTTGGTTAGAGGTTGACCCCCATCGGAGGCTTGTCTGAGACACAGGTACCTGATCGAAGAACAAAGAAATGCTACCATCTGCATTGCATACATGGGAAATACATATAAACAAGCAAAAATGCATTAGCACCATCTCCAGTTCATGGGGAGCCAATACTTGACATAAAACGTTCAAACAAGAACTGCTGTTACATATAACGTCACAACGTCATATGCACAAAATAGACTCGGGTCAATATCAGAACAGAAAAAAAATGCAAGTTTGGGTAAAAATCATACAGCTCAATTCAATCCTGACAACTCTTGATAGAGGATTTTCATATTTATAATCATGTCACGGTCCCACGTATGTGTGATAAAGCATACGGCATAGACAAATTAATTCCCAAGTGCTGCAATGTTACTCTATTTGGTAAATGGCTACCACAACACACCAAAGGAAAGGAAATTATGCAAGATACATTTCCCCGAGACAGAAAGGACTCAAAAGGTCGTACCCAGTGCACAAGGCTTCCGCTTTACGCAGGGTCTGGGAGAGGTGAATGTCGGCTAGCCTTACCCCCATTTATGGACCGCCAAATGTTCACATGATTAGGAACTTCAATGCTATGTAGCAAACCAAGATTTGAACTAAGGACATGCAAAGAGTTATAAGGGGTACATAGTGAGTAAAATCACATAATCTTCAAATAGGGCCCATTCTTTTAAAAGACACCGTTGACAGAAACGTAAATGTTTGCCAATTATTCATAGGTAAATGTTTGTCAATTATTCATAGGTAAATGTTTGTCAATTATTCATACATAAAATTTTCCAACTATGGGTATATATTCAACTTAAATAAACAAAGTTCCGAATGTTTTGATGCAATCAGAAAAGTATAAAGTTGCATGAAAAGGCTGCATAAGTACGACGAAGAACATGTTTACATATTCTGTACACGATTTATATGCCAGTGACACACATATCAGCATTGCAGTATGAATGCGGTATAAGGTATCATCGTGCCACACATTATGCCTAGCAAAAATGTTAATTGGATTACGAACGCAACTGCAACAATGCAATTTTCTGCAACTGGGAATGCATGAATGGAGGCAAATCACATTGGATACAGTCAATCAAGAATTACCATAAACACGAAATTAAATTCCAAAAACAGATGAATAGCGCAAATAACAATGAAGTAATCAAATTGAAGGATATCAATTAAAGCCCTATACTTCCCTCTTGTAAGCAATTAAAACCCAAAATTCCAACCAAAACCCAACAAAATTTCAAAATTGAATTTCAACAAAGCCTAGAAGAAAAAGGGAAACCAAAATCCAACCCACCTTATAAAATTTGGAGAGAAACAGTCACATAATGGTGTAATTCCCACTTGGGTCAGCATCATCCGAGAGCAGAGCCCCATACGGCGATTCCTGATCGTCCATAACAAGATCCTCCGTCCCCCTAAACACCGCATGCAGCCCAATCAAAACGACCCCAATCACCCCCGAAACGACGACGTTGACCCACACGTGAGTCAGGACCAGAGCCACAACCGTCACCACCGCAAGAACAACCATCACGACTCGGTCCGGGACCACAAACCCGAACACCTCGAGGGGCTGGTCACGCGAGAAGTAGAGCACGAGCCAGGCGGCGAAGACGATCAAGAAGACGATGATGGAGAATGGGTGGTAGAGGAGGCTGAGGAAGAGCACGATCAGGGCGATCAGGGCGTAGTTGGAGCGGAAGTGGGTCAAGTTCTGGGCGAGTCGGGTCGTCGCGTCAGATAGACCGGAGGGGAGGCTGAGGGCGGTGGGCTCCAGGAGCTCACCCCATGGCCGAAGCGTGGCCCTTGCCGTTTGTGTCGCTTCCTTGAACTGGGAAACCAATCCAGCAGACATTGCGAGATGGGTTTCTCGAAAGAATTGATTTTTTACGGCGGAGAGTACTGGAAATCGGGCGGAGGAAATCAGAGAGTTGGGGTGTTTGTGTTTCCTGTGGTTTCAATCTCTCCTCTCGCTCGCTGCTAATGGGAAAATGGCCTTCGGTCAACGGAGTTTGACCTCCGCTAGGACTGGATACTGTTAGCCGAGGGTTTATTTATCACAAGACTGAAAGTTGGTTCATATATTTGGGCCAAATTTATTGGGTTGGGCTAATTTCCTCCATATGGGGCTTTTTTCCAAAATGTTCAATGGCCGGGGGTTGGACGGACAAACAACAGAGGTTTCAGGCTTGGACAATATCTGGCGTTGGAATCTTTGGTTCTTTTCTTCTAATTTCTTATACGAATTGGTAACCCGACTCGAAATGATACGAAAATAACAAATTTCGGATTAACACATTAACTAATCAGGTCACACGTTCCGAGCGAGTTGGGGAGGCCTATTTACTATTCTATTTAATATACCACATTGCAGATGCTAAGACAATTGGTAAAAGCATCCAATAGGGAGACTAGATGCCTTGACCAACAATGGGATAGGGGTTACCATGCCTTTCGGCTATGACGCAACTACTTTTGACGGTCGACCCAATACCAAACGAATATACCCATAAAGTAAAAATAAGAGAAAACTAAGATGAAGTTTAAAAAAAGGTCTTATACAAGATTAAAAATTGATTTTAGTCCTTAAACTCTATTTAGTGCATATTAAATGTCTTTTTTTTTTTATTTATAATTTTATGGTGTTCATAAATTAAAGGATTAATCTTTGTTTACTATCCTAAAGTTTTTTTGTTTTCAACATTTGATACATGAAATTTTTTTTATCCCAGAGTGGTACCTAAAATTATAATTTTAGGACAGTTTCATACATCCGTTAAGGTTGCTATTATGTCAACCGTTAAATAGTGACGTGGCATCCAGGTGGACAGTGACTGGACGCCACGTGACATTATGGGCCCATGTGGATATTAAAATTTTTTAAAAAAATTCAAAAAAAAAAATTATGGGCCGTTCAACCCCTCCTCCCTTCTCCCTCCCTTATCTCCTCTGCACCCACCCTCCCCACGTCTGCAACCCATCCCCACGTCGTCATCTTCTTCTTCGCCCAGATCCCGCAAGAATCTTCTTCGCCGCCAACAACTCAGCCACCATCTCCATCCCCGCCTTCCCCTCCTCCGAACCCGACTCCTACCCACTTCCAGTTCCAATTCACCCTCTCCCAATTTGCCCACTTCTTGTCCGATTTTCGCGCCACTATTGAACCCGAGCCCGACCCACAAAGATGCTTAGATTCTGAAAAAGAGATGACACAAATGCAAGAAATGGAAATCAGTGTGGTTTAGAGAGGTTAGAAACTGAGCAATTTTTGGATTGCTTTTTGGTTTGATCAATTTAAAGAAATGAAATTCTGAGTCGAATTTCTTGTTCGTTATATTCGATCTCCGCTTGAGAATTTTAAACTTAATAATTGCAAATCAAGATACAAAATTGACATGAATTTCGAATTGGGGTTTTGGGAAATTTGAGAAGTTCTTGGCGATTGATAAGAAACTTCAACTCCAATATGTTCTTCATTATAATTTAAACTTGATTATACAAACAGTAAACACAAAATTAATGAATTTGAAATTTGGAAAGTGATTGAATTATAAATAAAAAAAATTAAGTGATTAAGCTGGAGGAGGTCCAGCTGGGTTGCTGGGTGTGGTGGGTTTGAGTTTCCCTTCTTTGAATGTGTCTTTGGCAGAGACGTAATATGCAATGGTGAACAATCCATGGAAGAAGCATAAGATCCCTCTGATGGACAGGGAGAGGGTGAATGGTGGGGCGAATATCGGTCCGGAAGTGGGCAAATTAGGAGAGGGTGAATTGGAATTGGAAGTGGGTAGGAGTCGGGTTCGGATGAGGGGAAGGCCGGGATGAAGATGATGGCTGAGTTGTCGGCGGCGAAGAAGATTCTTGCGGGATTTGGGCGAAGAAGAAGATGACGACGTGGGGATGGGTTGCAGACGTGGGGAGGGTGGGTGCAGAGGAGATAAGGGAGAAGGGAGGGGGTCGAGGGAGGAGGGGGTGAAAGGCCCAGATTTTTTTTTTGTTTCTAATTTTTTAATATCTACATGGGCCCATAATGACATGTGGCGTCCGGTCACTATCCACCTGGATGCCACGTCACTATTTAACGGTTGACTTAACAGCAACCTTAACAGATGTATGAGATTGTCCCAAAATTATGACTTTAGGTACCACTCTGCAATGAAAAAAACTTTATGTACCAAAGTTGAAAACCAAGAAACTTCAAGGTAGTAAACAGAGATTAACCCTAAATTAAATTTTATGAAAATATTATAAATTTTAATTCTCATTATGGTAAGTATCATATATATGAAAATATTTTCGTAAATATTTTTCGGTACACATGTTTTCGTATATTTTCTTATATGCCACTAATTCATTACAATATATTTAGTTATGAACATTTCGGTACACTAGGTTAGTATAATGTGTTTAGGTAAGGACATTTCGGTACACTAGTTTATTATAATATATTTAGGGTCTGACATTTTGGTACACTAGTTTAGTATCATATATTTAGGTATGGAATTTTTCGGTACACTTATGTTTTTGCATATTTTCTTATGTGCCACTAATTCACTACAATATATTTAGGTACGGACATTTTGGTATACTAATTTACTAAAATATATTATGATACAAACGTTTAAGTATACTACGAAGTAAAATAAATATAATGAATTAATGTGTGTATAATAATAAATAATTTTAATTTTAATGTAATGACATTAAATAAGATATCTATTAAATTTTAAAACAAAAATATAATAAAATTTGAATTAATTACACATTAGAGGACTAAAATCAATATCCAATCTAACACCATGTTTTTATTGAATTTTAACTTCTTCAAGGATTAAAGTTAAAAAACCCCTAAAAATAAATAAGAAAAACAAAACTTCTTTTATAAAAATAACTACAAAAGCTTTACATCGTGTACAAAATAATAAAAACTCTTAAATCTCTTGTCTAATACAATCTCAGCTTGTCTAACAATTATCTTGTCAAATAACTCATCTATAAAATAAAAGGTGAGGGGTGAGCAATAACTACTGTTGCCCTGTGACTGGAATATGTAGTATGCAAGTCAAGCGATGCCGTTTTACAAACGCTAGAAAATATACATCATAAATAGATCAAAAGCTTTAACAACAAATAATTTCATATCACATCATCCCTTTATGTGTCCATTGTATTCTTTATCAAAAGTAACTCACCACGTGACCCATAATGGCCATTTCGCCTTAATGTCCTTGTGTGCAGTTTACATTTATCCTCAGACTAATGCAACACTAAAGTTCTCATGCTCTTAAACATTTCCAAATAAACCACATATCACCATATATAATAACTCCAAAAGTATTTCCACCAAGCAACAAGCAATAAAACCAAAAACGGATAACGCAGCTAAACTATAAGACAAGTAAGACTCTCCAAACCATACAAGTGCATGGCAAGCCCATGCAAAGGGTTTGGTTAAGATATGTCAGATTCCACCAAGTATACAAATGGAACCTAACCATACATGCCCACCGATTATATCTTCCAAATCGTCTACACTAACGATCTACCCTTCTCCAATTCAACATGCTTGGCTTGAAATAGAGAGATATTTAGAAATTAAATAAAACCCACAATAATTCGTAGTTTTTATTTATTGAAAATAAGAACATTTTGAAATAAAATAAGAACATTTTGAAATAAAATAAGAACATTTTGAAATAAACCACTCACCTTGATAATTTGAACTTTGACAAGACAACCCAACTAACATCTTCACACACTTCAAACCCTAGCTCTCTTTCTTTTCCTATTCTCTCTCCCACCCTAGGAGAACCATATTGTAGGCACTGCATGCTGTCGTTCTTTTGCATGATGTAACCAATGGGGCATGCTCCTATTTATAGGAGATTAGTCAGCTATCAAGGGGGATGTGATCAAATGGTTGGCAAGATACTAGTGACACCTAAGGCGGCAAAGAATTAGATGATCTTCGAATCTACTACGTGGTGGTCAAGTAAATGCATGCAAAAGGTGTCATGCAATATGAAAGAACACCTGCCATCTTCCTTTACGCGAAAAGTGCTCATAAGAACTTTAAAACCTCAATGTAAGATATACACGTAGATGTAAACCATTGTGCTGTTGAAGCTTAGAGAGATAGAGAGGAAGAGTAGAAGAGAGAAGAGAGAGAGAGAGATATTGCTTCAACATATTATATTTTTCATGACATTGTATGAGATCAGTGGCGAAGCCAGGAATTGACAGGGGGAGGGGCAAAATTAAAAGATTGTAAGGTTCAAAAGAATAGCAACAACCAAATCCTTTTATATAGTAAGGTCTTCCATAATTTTTCAATACAAACAAATTACAATTGTTGCCAGCGAGATTTCATATCATGAAAACTTCGCATAATATGCTCATTATCAATAAAAGCAAATACATCTCTCTCAATGTAAACAAGCATGCTATCACTCAACCATTGATCTCCCATTTTGTTACGTAATGGTGTTTTCACAATCTTCATAGCAGAAAAAGCTCTCTCTACCGAAGCGGTTGCAACCGGTAACACCAAAGCCAATGTAAGAAGCTTATATACTAACATATAGCTTGCACACCTTCCGGTCTTCACCAACTCCTTTGCAAGATCACAAATTCCTCTTAATGATGAAAGCTCACTATGCATCTTCATATCGTGAATGTAATTGTCAAGTTGAATGGGAAGATTTATGAGGTCCATACGATCAAAATCTTGAGGATAAAGTTGGGCTAGACGAACAATTTTTGCTTTGTCAAAAGATGCAAAATTATTCACCGGACTCAAACATGTCATACAAAGAAGCAATTTGGTGTTTACCTCATTGAAGCGATTATTCAATTCATTTAATTGCGTATTAAGGACTTGAAAATAGAGATCCACACAATAGTAATAAAAGTTTGTGAGTCTTGGAGCTTTACACCTTGATTTTCCGGGTACGAAACGCAAATCCTCCATGTTAGGAACAACAATATCAGGTTCTTCACAAAACTTTTGTACATCATCAAGCAAGTCCCCAAAATCATCATCTCTCAAGGATTGTAGTCTTTGCTTGCATACTTCCACTAACATCATTGCATTCAAAATATCTTGATCTTTCTTTTGTAATGCTTGTGATAACTCATTTGTAATTCCCAATATAAGTCTCATAAAAAAAAGGTGAAACACAAAATCAAAGTTTGTATGTTATGGAATAACTTACTTGCTTCTCGGAAATTGTCTTGGTTGGTATCATCTTTAATCCATTCAAGCACCTCCACCACGACTTCAAACATGACAATAATACTCACTATAGTACCATAATGTGAGTTCCAACGTGTATCACAAGAACGCATGAGACTACTCTCTTGATTTTACCCATTTCAAGATCACCAACATCAAGAGCTTTCTTAATTTGTTCTAGTTGTTTCTCTCTAAATGTATCACGACGCTTACATGATGATCCAATAGTATTGACCAAGATACTAGCATTGTTAAAGAAAATGGCGACACCCTCAATTCCCTTTGCAACGGCTACAAGAGCTAGTTGAAGTTGGTGTGCAAAATAATGAACATAAAATGTTTGAGGATACTTGTTCAAAATCTTTGTTTTAAGGCCATTTAGCTCATCTTTCATATTACTAGCTCCATCATAGCCTTGTCCCCGTAACTTGGACATACACAAATTTGTTGTAGCAAAGAATCTCTCAATAGCCTCTTCAAGTGAGCTACTAGTTGTAGAGGTGACATGTTGCACACCCAAAATGCAACATTTTTTGATATACTATACTTCAACCACTTAAACTTATCAAACCAACCGATGATAAAACATCTTTTGTCACTAACTTTTCTTGGCATGATGTGGTCTCTAGGTTGACAATGATCATTTTGGAGATAGTGTCTACAAATTGCTTCACGATAATTAGGTGGATAATCAAGCATTCGACGTCTATGTCTAGGGTCTGCAAGAAGATTAGCCAATATTTCATCCAACTCAGTGGCCTCACTTTGTTGTGACCTACTAGGAATATTCGAATGAGGACTTCTTGGAATATTTGAAGGAGAAGAACTACCCAAAATGTTTGAAGGAGGAGTTATGCATTGTTTCATATAATATCGTTCCATTACGTAATTGTAAAGTAGAAAGAAAAAAAAAATTCTTAGACTTTTAATCCTAGAGTAGACTATACTATAGTATGCATAATAACTAATCCAACCCCAATTAATCAATACCAATAAGCATACAAATTATTCGATAAATAAAAATTCAATTCAACTAATCATATGAATAATTGTATACATAATACATTATGTAATAATTCAATTCAATAATCGAGAATTCAAATTTTAATTTTTACCCTATAAAATAATTTCATAATTTCATATCAATAATCAATAATCAATAATCAATAATCAATAACTATATTAGTGCATTTAGTGCTTTATGATGTGAAATATATAAGCACACAAATTAAACCCTCTTTTTATCAATTGTAGCAAGTATGTAAGTAGGGATCGTTCTAGGCCGGGGATTAGGAGGGATTGCCAAATCACTTGAAAACTGACTCAAAACTTAAAAAGAAAGTTTAAAAGTTTAAAACACTAAACTAGACTCAAAGAATGCAAAACTAAAGTTTAAAACACTAAGATAAACAAAAAGATTCAAAACAGCAACCAAAAGACTCAAAACTGCCTTAAAAACACAATCTGGGCAGTTTTGAACACTAAGGAAGAATTTGGACGAAAATATGTTATAACTTGACTCAAGACACTTAAAAACACAAACTAAATTGATTTCTAACACTTCAAAATAAAGGGGGAATTGGTTTTGACGAATTTGAAAACAAAACAAACTTTGTAAATCAAAACAGATTGTAAATGAATTTGAATGAAACTTATGGATGGAAGGCTAGCTAGGAGGTTCTTCTCTACACATGTCACACTTGCATACAAAACGATTTCCAGTTGCTTTTCGATAAACTATGAATACTCAATGCCCCAAATTAACCGTGAATTGCACTAATTAACCCTCAGTTTTTCCACAAGTTATTGGGTTGGATGATTGCATACGACAACCCAAAACATTCCCTACAAGTTCCCTACATGAATTGCATAATAGAGATACAAGCAAGAATCATTAAGTTCTATGAAAAACATAAGCATTGACGAGGCGAGGAATATCAGAGTTCCTTGGTTTCAAATCAGACTCCTTCTGCTGGGTTGATTTGATTGTGCAGTCTGCATTCTTCTCTGCTTGTTTCTTCTGCACGGCAAGCAGACACGAGGTAGAGGTGTTGGTCTGTTTCTTTCTTCAATCTTTCCAAGTGCCCACCTCTTGCTTTCTTTCTCCTTGTCCCTAGCAGAGGATGAATTGGTAAATTGTCTCCACATGCTTCGAGATATCATTTTCACTTCCCTTATCTGTTCCCCAGGCAGATGTGGTAGACGAAGCGGAAGCATAAGATGATGAAGATGAGTACTCGAGAGCAAGGCTAGGTAAGCAATTAGGAAAGGGTTTTACGCAGTCGGTTCTTGATCGGAAGATTGATACCAAGTGCTGGCTGATTGCTCTCTTTCTCCTTGTCCTAAAACAACGACAAGGAGAAGGACAGGGAGAAAGCATGATATGAGATACTCTTACTTTCAACCTTCATGATATGAAATACTTTTACTTTGGATGGGTTGTTTGTAGAGGTACCCCAAGGAATAAGGAACACTGAGTTACTCAAGAAGGTTTGTTGGAAAGGCATTCTCGGAGATGACGGAAGGTTATGTATGTCTGCCTTGTCATGGAGGGTGTAGGTCTAAATCAGTGTATGGTTCGACGTCAAAACCTAGAACACTGGCTTCATGAATGAGTTGGAATCTGGCCATCATTCTTAGATTTAACCATTAGGAGGCCGTATAGGTCGTTAGCTGAATTCTATTTGTGAAATTCCTGCATGTATTCTAGAGCCTCACCAAAAAACAACAGATGGCGATTCTTTTTTACTTTAATCAATGGCGATTACTTTCAGCCTCATTTCTTAAATGCTCGATACGAGCCTTCATTTCTCCAGGCTGAAGAAGAAGTTTGATTCGTTTCTTAGATTATTCAATCTCAATTTCAAAATTGCAATCAATTACCTTCTTTCTTTGGAGTAACTCGGTCATGATTGTCGAAGGTTGCCGATTATCCTCTTTTCTTGCGGTCTCTTTAAGCTGCCACTTCATGACTGAAACTTCTTATGCTGTTCGTAGACAGGCCATGCAGCCCATCCTCTGTCAATGACATTTTTGGGATTTAGACAAAATGGTACACGTACCGGCAAGAAGATTATAATTATGCCACTGGTGGTCTCATGGCTCAAGTGGTTTGAAAGTTCGTTAGGTCGTTGATGAACTTGAACTTCCAGAGTTGTATACATAGTAATCTTTATCATAAAATGGCCCTTCAAAATCAAGGCGCCGTCTAACTGAAGGTGATTGGTAATTCTACTGTTGAGGGTCGAGTCTATCAAAAACCCTTTGATGTCGTTGTCTTGAGGTAAGCACTGGTTAAGATTTCATTAAAACCACATATATGGGTTCGACCGATGGTTTCAGTAGTCTTGGTTCAGTTATGATGACTTTTGATTGGCATTTACTACATAAGATTATCGGGCTCTCAGTTTCATCAAAACTGGAGACAGATGCCGGTTCGACATACACTAAATTAGAGAAGAACCTGGGGGGTCATTTTCGTTGTAAAATTGATTTTCAAGTGGCCGAGGATTCTGTTTTGTGACGTGATAAATCTGGATGTACTCAGCTTTTCTTTTTTTTCTTATCCTTCGGCAAATGGATGTCCACCATACCTATTGTTGCCGAAGGGAAATGATCAGCATCGACTAACATCTGTGTCTTCTCTGGGAACTTTAGTTTGCCATTATCGATCCAGCTTTGAATAGCATCATGGAACACAAAGCAGTTATTTGTCGTGTGTTTGTTTGAGTTATGCTACTTGCAGTATGTTTTCCCTTTTAATCTTCGACCATAGGAATGTCATGCCCTGGCTGAAGCTTGATGATCTTTGTAAGTAGTACCTGGTCAAAGATAGCATAGCCTTGGTGATGTCAAAAGTATATACCTTTGATGTTTTAATGACTGCTTCAACAAAGGGCCGAGTGCGTTTTGACATCTTTGGAACTAGCATGAGCCAGTGCCTTGTATACATAAGGTTTGTTGATTACTATCTCGGTCGTGTCAATGCTGACATATTGGGACTCGTCACCCCCGACTGATGCATATCCTTCCATTGGGTTCTTATAAATTGTCCCACGGGTTAGAGTTTTCAAAATCTTTTCATCTTTGAGCGGATAATCATATTGCTCGACATGTTGAGCTAACTTATACATATCTTGAAAGTTTGCCACTAAGTATTTCTTCTTGTATTCTACATCTAGGCCATTTTGGGCAAGCCTAACAAATTCCACCTCAGCAAGGGGTACTCGACACCAATTCCTAGCCGATTTGAACTTGGTAAAGAATTCCATCGGTGACTCATCAGATGACTGTGCCATCCTAGCGAAAGAGGAGACTGACACTTCTTATTTTGGTCGATAAAATTGTTTGTGGAATTTCTCAACCAGTTCCTCCTAATTTTGTATAGAGTTCGGTGGAAGGTTAATGTACCACGTAAACGTTGTGCCTGTCAACAAGAAATTAAACAGTCGTCGTTTATAAAAATCACTGTTGACATCTTCACATTGGGCAATGAATTTGGCCACATGTATAAATGAGGACAACGACGATTTCCTAGTGAAGAAACTGAAATCTGGGATCTTGAATCCTCGAGGATATTCAAGCCTTTCTATAAAGGCTAGATATGGATGAATAAATTTTGGAAATTTCAACCCTTTTTTCAAGGTTGAATCAATCATCTTCTAGACTTCAACCATAAACACTAGTGTTGCTTTTATTCTTTGGCCGAATTCAGCCGAACTAATGCTTGGTTCACCGTATGCTTTCTCAAGATCGATTATCTTAGGTCGAGTGAGTTTTATCTTAGCCGGTATTAGCAGCAGCCCTTCTTCACCCAAAGGAACATTCTTGATAAAACGCTGCCTAGGTTGATTAATCGGCTCGTTTTGGTGAGCTTTGTTAACTAGAATTTCGAGCAGCTTGTTATTCAAAACACTCTTATCACGTACTACTTCAAGTAGGATTTTCATCTCTCAGCCAAACATTTGCCCAAACTACCAAGATTGTTCTTCCAATCGTCGTCGGAGAAAAGATTTAGATGGTGGACCAGAGCTCTCATCGTCGTCGTCGCAATCCTCTACCAGACCTTCAATAAAACCATATTTTGCCATCTTGGTAATCTGGATGAAGACCACGGCATCATGATTTTGATTGCCGAGATTAATTTCCTTCTCTCGGCGCACCGTGCCTATGGCTTCGGGTGTCATGGCAACATGAGGGTCCTACGCCTACGACGCATACTGGACTCTGAACTATAGGTGCTAAACTGGTGGTTGGTTGATCCATAGTTGTTTTCTTTTTGATTGACCGTGTTTCAACGGTCATGAACTTCATAGCCTTAGCACTGGGTCCCACTGGATGTGCCAAAATGTTGACTCTAAAAACTACTTAGTCTACGTGGTGTGCATGCCAAATAATTAATAAACGAAATTTTAATTTGCATTAAATATACCAACTTTTTTAATCTAAAATGTACCGATTGTTCTTTTATATAAATGTACCCATTGTTTTTTTCTATTATAAAATGTACCCATTTTTTCATATAAAGTGTACCACCTTTTTTGTATGAAATATACCAACTTTTTTGAGGAAAATGTACCTATTAAAACTACCAATTTTTTTGCATGTGAAATGTCATTAATATAAGTAATGACAAATCATGTCATTAAGATAAATGATACTTTTTTATATAAGTGTAATTTATTTTATAATATTTTCAATCCCACGAATCATGGTTTTATTTAAAATCTCATTTAATATAACTATAAATATCAAATTTCAATTTAAAATTATAATAACCTATATAGAAATGCATTATTGTATTAATTCCAGGGACTTCAATAAAAAACTAAAAATCAACAAAGTTTTAATCGAAGAACGTTGATAAATAGGGACCACATCCAAAGTAGCCCTTAGTGTGTGTGTGTGTGTGTGTGTAACACACCTTTGAAGTTTAACTTTCTTTGATAAATTTTTCCCAAATTTTAATCCAAGAATTTATTTCAGAACCAACATAATTTTCAATAATAGAATGTAAGATTTTAAGACAATAGATTCGCCACACACTGAGATTTTATTACATACTTTCATTAAGTAGAATGTAAGATTTTGTGATAAGCACTAGTGTAAATATTTTAAACTCATGATCAGGTTGGTTCATTGGATTATTCTAGGGTTGAGGAGTATATTTCTAAAAAAATTATCTAAATTGGAGTAAAAAAAACTGTTAAATCGTGAATTTTCTTTTCTAACCGTCGAATGATTTCGTTCCGTTACCTAATCTCCTAAAGTTCATTTTTGGTGATTTTTAGTGTATGTGGTCTTGCGGACAGTTGAATCATTGAAATTAGTTTCGTAAACTGACTATTATGTCAAAACAATAGATTCAACAAACACTTAGAGTTTATTCTATACTTCCATTAAGTAGAATGTAAGATTTTGTGGAAACCACTAGTGTACATATTTTAAATTGGTGATCAGATTAGTTCATTGTATTCTTCTAGGGTCGAGGAGTATATTTGTGAAAAATCATCAAAATCAGAGTTAAAATAAACGCTAAAATCGTGATTTTTCTTTTCTAAACGTCGAAGGATTTCGTCCCATTATGTAATCCTCGAAAGTTCATTTTTGGTGATTTTTGGCATATGAAATGTTAGAGTATATCCAAACAAGTTTTACAGTTTATAGCCAGTCATCCTGGCTCTTTCCCTGCCACCCGTTAGCTCGACAAAATGTTCGTCAAGCAAAAGGTCCACATAATACGTACCAAATTTTTCCCTTTGTGCGAAAACTTTGCCTGATGAATGGTACTTTACCCCTCGAACTACATTTGTTAGACAAAAGTCATTGAAAAGACAAAAATGGTGACCACTTTTGCTTGAAACGTTTAGTTGTGTCAGGCAAATGACCTTTACCTGGCGAAAGATTGTCCATCCGGCTAATGGTACTTTCTAGTAGTGAATATATGTATAATACATACAAAATAATTTACTTTGAAAATAAAAAAATGTTGTTTGATTCAAAATTAATTTACTTATAATTTACATAAGTATAGGTAAATTATTTGTACAAATATATAATAATAACAAAATCTGCCTAATATATGTAATAATACATGCAAAATAATTTACTTACAATGATGACCACCAAATAAAAAAAATTGGGAGACATGATTGTAAGATAAGTATAAAAATAATGTGGAAAACTCATGAGTGGATTATTTTGTAATAGTAAGGCACTTATTTCCCATATATGGTGGATAATTGAATCCGTTAACATAATTATAGTGTTGTGACACATTTGTAAATATTTTAGTAATAGTAAGTCACTTATTTGTCTACTTGGCAATTAATATGAAATTCAAGTTTTATTTGGAGGTTTAAAAGGTGATGAGTTTTTGTCTAGAAATAAGTTGCAAAAGCTTATCTCTAAACAACTTTAAACATCATTGATAATAGTTCTTTTGGTATCATGTCGCATTATGATGAGTTATTGAGTAATCGGCATCATTCAAATTTAGTTTTTATCAAATTAAGAGTTTCTACAAGTCTTTGTTATAGTAGGAACAAGATCAAGAACACATCGTTGAAGTTTAACTTTAATAAATTCTTCCTAAATTTTAACCTAAGAATTTATTTAAGAACCAGCACAATTTTCAATAGTAGAACAAATGTGTGGTATTCGAGCAACATGATTTCCAGACCTCATCATAAAACATGATTCAAACCTCAATGGTCTTCTCAGTTTTAATTTCACACCTTACCTATCTTTGTCCTTTCCCCAAATCCTTATCAGTATTCAGTAAGCATGTGAAAATTTAAAAAAAAGGTCGTACCCAGTGCACAAGGCTCCCGCTTTACGCAGGGTCTGGGAGAGGTGAATGTCGGCTAGCCTTACCCCCATTTATGGAGAGGCTGCTCCCAACATGTGAAAATTTAAAAAAGGGTAAAAATATAATTAACCTGTCGTATCACTTTCACCTTCTGATTTTAGGTTATATCCATACACGCGTTATGCATGTGGAGACGAGATGGCATTGTCACGAAGGATGCAGAGACTACATTTGGGCCACAAAGACCATACAAAAGAGGTATATAACATCATTTTCACCAGTTTGCACTAGTTTTGGTCGAGGCGAGATGGCAGGGCCAGGTGGTACGAACACAAAAGCAGTGCATTTCAGCCTTGCGTTTTCTCTTCCAACACTTTACGTACATGAAAACAAATCAATTAATTTCCTGATTTCATACTGCATGCATTCAGATCCAAAACGTGCTGCACATGTTTTATGTCCTCATCGCTAGCTCTTCACTGGTAGGAAATAGAACGCTTGGTGAATGCAGTGATCGAATGGGATCAAGAAATAGGCAATTTAGAGTTGACCGTAAAATCAAAAGAACGGAACTGCCAGACCTCAAGATTTTTCATTCTTGCCTTGTACAAAAGCGTGTTTTGCTCAAATTTTCTTTTATTCATCCTCAAATGTACAACATATAGTAAATACGAATTTTCTTTCAACTTTGGTTTATGTCAAATTAAGAGTTTCAATAGGTTTTTATTATAGTAGGAACAAGATAAATAACATATCCGTTGTTAACTTTCTTTTATAAGTTCTTCCTAATTTTTATTTTTTTGAACAAACGATAATATCTACACCAAGAATATAGGAGAGTGAGCTAAATGGCATAATGAGTAAAATAATGTGATTCAAATCGCCTTTGGCGAGATTTTAACATAAGAATTCGGTTTTAATTCACATCTTATCTATCTTGGTCCTTTCACCATATCCTTATCAGTAAGCATGTGAAAATTGTATAAGGGTGAAAAGTATAGCCTGTTGTATCACGTTCACCTTCTGGTTTTAGGTTATAACCATTCAGGGATTATGCATGTGGAAAAGAGGTATATGCCATTATTTCACCTTTTATGGTAGAGACGAGCAGGCAGGGCCAGGTGGCACAAACACAAGGAAGATTATGGATTTGTGGACGTGCCTTGCGTTTTTTTTTTTTTACGTATAGATCCAAAACGTGCTGCACATATTTCATGTCGGCATTGCTAGCTCCTCATATATATTTAACGAGGACACCGATAGGAAATATAGCGCTTGGTGAATGCAGTGATCCAATGGAATCAATAGATAGGCAACCACAATCGTGACCTTTTGAGTTTATGGTTCATTTTGTTATAGGGAGTTGTGCAGACCCAACAAGACTTGTGAGCACTATTTGAAATTTCTACTTCACACTTTATGAATGGTTGAAAATGCTTGATGGATAATCAACCGGCACTCCCATAATTTGTGTGAACATGACTTACCTCCTATAGAGGGAGAAAATGTACAAGCCAAAGAGGGTAAATGAAGAAGGGCTTAACGCATGGGACAACGTCTATGGCGTCATCAAAACCCTCAATGGTGCTGCTAGAGAGTCTATATATCTTTTTTGTTTCTCTTATATGCCTTTAACACTGAGTGCAATTAGTTTTGTTCTTTAAAGAAAACAGAGAAGAACACAAGCCAAAACACATATGCGCTGCCTAAATTCTATTGATTCAAGTGAGAGATATTGTTAACACTTTTAAATGAATCACTCCATTATCAGTTGTACTTTCAAAACTTTCTTAGTAATTTAAATGAATTTATAATTATTATGTCATGTGCAAATATAATACTATACGCAGTTTTCTTAAACTCATTATATGGCCAATTTCTTTGACATGTGTATACCACGAGTGTTTGGATCCCATGCCAAGATAATTCTAGTCTTTTTGGCTTTATTTGCCTAAAATATTTTGTTCTCGTCTCATTCATTAAGGCATATATCCACTCTGTCCATAAATTGCACAACAGTTCAATTTATTTTTGTGTAGTTAAGAAAATGCATTTAGCTCCTCAAATTTATTTTCTCTACATTAAGTCCGACATAATATTTTTGCTTAAAGAATACTTAGTGACTAGGATCCATAAATGTAAACTCATTAATTATGATTTACTTTACCCATTTTACATTTTTTAGATGCCTGGCATATCCCTATTGCATGTATGATATGCACAATTAATTCTATACAGATTGTAAACACAATTAATTCTATGCAGATTGTAAGAGGCATGACTAATGATTTTGCAAAAGAAAAAAAGGAGAAAAAGACATTAATGTTACAAATTTACGATTACAATAAATCTTGGATATTAATGGGAGCTTTATATATAGAGACAAAAACTTTCACTACATTTCAACTTTGAAGGACCTCCACTAGTTTTTAAACATGTCAATGAGAGACAAAACATAAAAATAACTAAAGCCCATCTCAAAGACATGGAATCAATGTTTTAAAATACCAGCCATACCTCTAAGACTTTAAGGCTGTTACTAGAGCCTAGCCCTCACAACTCCAACAAGTCAATATGTGCCATAAGCTTAACCCATCCTCGACTATTTTTACAGAATCAATTTTCAAAATATAGGTAAAATTAGTTTGAATCCCTTTTACTGGAATCAGTTCAATCAGTCATCGTCATGAGTGGATAATTTTGTAATAATAAGGCACTTATTTGCCATAATTATGGTGCATAATTAAATTCGTTAACATAATTAGTGTGTTGCGACACATTTGTCAACATTTTGGTAATAGTATGTCACTTATTTGTCTACTTGGAAATTAATTTCATATTCAAGTTTTATTTGGAGGTTTAAAACGTGATGAGTTTTTATCTAGAAATAAGTATTGCAAAAGGTTATCTCTAAACAACCCTTAAATTTCATTGATAATATTTCTCTAAGTATCATGTCCCACTATGATGAGTTATTGAGGAATGGGCATCTTTCAACTTTGGTTTATATCTAGTTAAGAGTTTCTGTAAGTCTTTGTTATAGTAGGAACAAGATAAAGAACCCACTGTTGAAGTTTAACTTTCTTTTATAAATTCGTCCTAAATTTAATCCAAGAATCTATTTAAGAACCAACGGACAATTTTCAGTAGTAGAACAAATGTGTGGTATTCGAGCAACATGATTTCCAGACCTCATCATATAACATGAGTCAAACCTCAACGGTCTTTTCAGTTTTAGATTCACACCTTACATGTCTTTGTCCTTTCCCCATATCCTTATCAATAAGCGTGTGAAAACTGATAAGGAGAAACAGACATTAATGTTACAAATTTACGAGGCAGGATTTATGATTTTGCAAAACAAAAAAAAGCAGAAAAAGACATAAATGTTACAAATTTTAGATTACAATAAATCTTGGATATTAATGAGAGCTTTATATATAAAGACAAAAACTTTCACTACATTTCAACTTTCAAGGACCTCCACTAGTTTTTAAACATGTCAATGAGAGACAAAACATAAAAATAACTAAAGCCCATCCCAAAAACATGAAAGCAATGTTTTAAAATACCAACCATACCTCTAAGACTTTAAGGTTGTTACTAGAGCCTAGCCCTCACAGCTCCAACAAGTCAATATGTGCCATAAGCTTAACCCATCCTCGATTATTTCTACAGAATCAGTTTTCAAACTATAGGTAAAATTAGGTTGTATCATTTATTACTAGAATCAGTTCAATCCGTCATGATTATTTTTGGAGAATCAGTTCAATCAGTCATCGTCATGAGTGGATAATTTTGTAATAATAAGGCACTTATTTGCCATAATTATGGTGCATAATTAAATTCGTTAACATAATCAGTGTATTGCGACACATGTGTCAATATTTGGGTAATAGTATGTCACTTATTTGTCTACTTGGAAATTAATTTCAAATTCGAGTTTTAGTTGGAGGTTTAAAACGTGATGAGTTTTTGTCTAGAAATAAGTATTGCAAAAGGTTATCTCTAAACACCCTTAAATTTCATTGATAATATTGCTCTAGGTATCATGTCCCACTATGATGAGTTAGTGAGTAATGGGCATCTTTCAACTTTGGTTTATATCATGTTAAGAGTTTCTATAAGTCTTTGTTATAGTAGGAACAAGATAAAGAACCCACTGTTGAAGTTTAACCTTCTTTCATAAAATCGTCCTAAATTTAACCCAATAATCTATTTAAGAACCAACGGACAATTTTCAGTAGCAGAACAAATGTGTGGTATATTCGAGCAACATGATTTCCAAACCTCATCATATAACATGAGTCAAACCTCAACAGTCTTTTCAGTTTTAGCTTCACACCTTACCTGTCTTTGTCCTTTCCCCATATCCTTATCAGTAAGCATGTGAAAACTGAAAAAGGGTAAAAATTATAGCCTGTTGTATCACTTTCACCTTCTGATTTTAGGTTATATATATCCATACGCGCGTTATGAACGTGGAGACGAGATGGCATTGTCACAAAGGGTACCGAGACTACCCTTGGGCCAAAAAGACCATGTAAAGGGATAACATCATTTCACTAGTTTGCACCAGTTTTGGTAGAGACGAGATGGCAAGGCCAGGTGGCACGAACACGAGGAAGATTACGGATTAGTGGAAGCATTGCATTTCAACCTTGCATTCCAACACTTTACGTACATGAAAACAAACTAATTAATGTCCCGATTTCACACTGTATGCATTCAGATCCAAAACTTGCTGCACATAGATATTTA
The DNA here is from genome assembly GCF_916048215.2 of Malus sylvestris. Lineage (NCBI taxonomy): Eukaryota > Viridiplantae > Streptophyta > Magnoliopsida > Rosales > Rosaceae > Malus > Malus sylvestris. The sequence continues at coordinate 17,748,583 of NC_062272.1, forward strand.
ACGAGGACACTGATATGAAATAGAGCGCTAGGTGAATGCAATGATACAATGGGATCAAGAAATAGGCAATTTAGAAATGACCACAAAATAAAAAAAATGGAACTGCCAGATCTCATGATTTTTCATTAGGAGACTTTGGATGACGTTTGTAGCTATGAATATTCTTTGACTAAAACCTTATTGGTTTTCAAATTTTTATCGAAGTCCTTGAAATTAATGTGATAATTTATTTCTATGTATGTTACTATATTTTTTAAATTAAAATTTATAGTTGTTTATATTAATGAGATTTTAAATAAAAACCATAATTTGTGGGATTAAAAATATTAAAATATAAATATACTATTGTGTGTGTGTATAAACATGGGTACATTCATCAAAATTAACCAAAAAATTATTGTACCAAAACATGGGTACATACTTTAAAATCACAAAAGGAAAAAAAAAGATATTTGGCTTACTAACATTAGTAAATTTCTTCAATGAAACTTGACATGGATACATTCTCAAATCAAAGAAAAAAAGAATGTACGTACCCATATAAGTTTAAAAATTGATTTAAAAAAATTGAATAGATTTTATATAAAAAAAGTACATTTTACATATAACAAATTGGTGTATTTAAGAATGAATACATTTTAAGATTAAAAATTTGAAAAAGTTACATGAATGGGTACATATAATTTTTTATTTATTTTGGAAATCTTTTGAATTGAAAAATAGTTAGGAGTTTAATAAAGGTGTGGGTATTAAAATTCTAAATCAATTATTAATTTTATTTTAAAAAATTATGTAACTAACATGTAAATTCATTATTACATTAATGTTAGAACTTTGATCAAAATCTGAAAACTAATAAGGTTTCAGTCAACGAACATTAGTAATTAGGGATTGGATACTAATTTTTCTTTTTTTATTTTTGCTTTGTACAAAAACGTATTTGGCTCAATCTAATGTTGAAGAGTCAATGAACCTGTGTAGAATATTTAATACCTAATTGTTCAATGAACCTAATTAACACTCATCCCCGGCAATACACTCCGTTGGCCAAATATTTCAAGGAAATATTTTTTAATCCAAAGCACCGCTAGCCCGACAAGAAGTTCGTCAGAAAAACTGGACTAAAATCATTTTAAATAAAATTTAATTTTTGCACGACGACATATTTTGGTCGGGTCAAAACATTTTCGCCACGCCTCAATGGTCAATGCATACTTACTCGATGAACGTTCATGGGGTGAGTTTATATTGCCCGACGAATATTTATTTTCGTCAGCAAAAGTGTCTTTAATTTTGTCCAACGGGACTCTGTCGCCTTAAACCCTTCGCGGCGAACTCCTTCCTTACGAGACATCGTCTCCTAAGTTGTTTTTGTTCTGTTGTATAGAAAGGAGGAAATGAACATGCATGTAACGTGCAAATACTTATTCATATATGGTATGTTGTGTTTATTATAACTTCTTTAAAATAAACACTGACATTGGTCAAACTGAATTACAACAAATATCCTCAAGTATTATGCTTAATAAAAAGTACAAAATAAAAACAATTTCCATGTAATACTACAAAAAAAAAAAAAAAGGCAATTGTTAAACGCTGACATTGATCAAACTGAGTAGGAGAATACAAAAAACGAAAGGCAATTTGTTAACCCAAGTAGGAAAATACATCAATTATTTGTATCCATTGAAATCCAAAGAATGAAAAAAAGATCATAATAAATTCTCCCTATATGTATATTGCCTCATATTTAACCTACTATTTTTCTTACATGAATTTATTTATTTAGCTAAAAAGTAAATAAATAACATTCAAAAAGGAATTTAAACCTCTCAAGACAGCCGACATGCAATTGGCGTCCTCATTTTCAGATTAAATCCCGTTCTTCTATGTATTACACCAATACTGAGGTTGTAAAATTTCGATGGCCATTATATAATCTACATTCAGTTTTGACTTTATTATTTGTTTCTGTTTCAGTATATAACTTCCCGTGGAGATAATAATGAACAAAGAACTTGAACCATATTCATTATTCACATGTTTAATTGTTCTGATCTTCAATCCACACCCTTCACGTGGCGACATCGTGTAGAAATGGTCCCCACTTTGAGGATAGTGTACAAGCTCAGTTAGGTTATAAATAGGGCAGGCATATTGCAGGTGCTGCACTCACACAAGCCAAATACAATTACCCAGAAGCCATCGTATTCTCTCTTTCCCTGCCTTCAAACCCCCAAAAGAGTCACCATGCTAGGTCTAGCAAACAATGTGGCTGCCAAGGTGGCCTCAGTAGTTACCACTACTCATCAACACATTACTGGCGATCATGAGCTTAGCCTATTTACCATGTCTGACCAGAAAATCTTGGAACAAATTTATGGTACTCATGTTCATGCTGATGAATCCTTTGATGATGATTCTCTTTTCGGCATCACCGAAAATATCCTTAAGCGTGCTACCCAAATTGTTGACAAAATTGTGCAGGTATATATTTTTAGCTTACATGTAACGTATGCACGATTATTAAACTGTCAAATCATTATTATAGTATACCAAAATTATGTCACTAATTTTAACCAAATAACATAACATGCTCTTTTTTTCTTTCTATATTTTTTTAGGAGAAGTGATGGAATATTTACGAGACTATTTTATAACACAATAACATAATATGTTATTTTATCTAAGAAAGCAGTACTCGTGCACTTAACTCACTTCTATGTTACTTGTGCCTTGTTTCAGGGTACCCAAGTGCACGTGGAGAACATAGAGGAGAACACACCCAAAGCAGGCTTCAGTGCACCATTGTGCACACTAAAGTCCATAGCCAGCGAGGTCATTACCTGGGAAATTAAATATACACACACACACACACACACACATAATGATATGTATATTTCTTGTAACTTTTCATGTATATTCTTGAATATTCACACTATCATGGTTAATCTTAAAATTTCAGATGCAATGCAAGCCTCCTAGTGAGGAAGTTGCCCACAACACAACCCTGGCCATACTGAACAAGCTATCAAGCTATTCATGGGAAGCAAAGGCAGTGCTGACTCTAGCAGCTTTTGCCATGGAATACGGGGAGTTCTGGCTCCTCGCCCAGCTTCAAGAATCAGACCGACTCGCCAAATCAATTGCAATCCTGAAGCGAGTCCCCGTGCTCCTCAAGCCCTCGGACCTGCACAAGAAAAGACAAGCAGTGCTTGAACTTAACAATCTGATCAAGGCCACATTGCAAGTGATTGAGTGCATCGACCAATTCGATAAGCTTTCCAGCTACGACCCAAAAGATGTCCCAGCGTTGGCGCTAGCAATGGACCATATTCCAGTTGATGTGTACTGGGCTGTTGCCACTGTTGTTGCTTGTGCAACTAAGATCACCATCCTCACCTGTAATGAGTAAGTTCTCCATTGACCTTTAGGAAATCGCTCTTTTGCCAGACCGTGCATCTGGTTGAAGTGAAGTTTCGTAATCCAAATTCACAGCCTAACAACTTAATTTAGCATTGGTCTGGCAAATAAAAATTATTTGTTTAGTAGTTAATAAAATGACCATGGTTGCCTTCGTTTTAGGGACAAGGAGCATGATCTAGCCCCATTTGCTCAAAAAATTCACTATGTCCTAAACAAGCTTAAGATCCAGCTTATTGTCTGCAGAAAACAAATTGGTGGGTTAAATGGAGATGTTTCATTTGGAATTATTTTCTGTACTTGCACAAATGAAACGCTCAAGATAATCTTTGTTTCATGCATGCAGAGGAGGCAGAGACTTACCGGAGGCTAAGGAAAATCTTCCAAACTCCTACTGAAATCATGGAGGTTTTCAAGGCCCTGATTTTTACCAAGGAAAATGTCCAGCCGCTCGTTGATGGTTCTACTAAACAAATGGTTTGTTCTAGTCACAGTACTATAATGTGTAATTGAATTATTTTTACCGCTGGCACTATGTTGCTGCAAGGAAAATTAAAGTTAATAATATGACAGTAACGTACCATAGAAAAAGATGGCAGTAAAGTTGCTTAGGAGTACTTTTTTGTCATACAAAATTTCCAACGTAATTTTCTTGGCATGACTAATTTAATTGGAACCCTAAAATGTCACGTGGAATATTAATCTTTAATATGCATGTTTGTATATACAATTCAGTTTTTCTACTGAGCTCCTATGTGATTAGTCAATCATAATACTATTTAGACACGTAAAATAAACATCATTACGAACTCACTATAAATAAAGGTGAGTGCAACCATTGTATGTGAGACACACCTTTAAGGAGGAGTATTAGCAAAGAAAATCAGTTTTTGGTGACATGATTTTTCGGTTAGTCAAATTGCTACTTATTAATTACTTACAACGTGCATAATTCATTTAAACAGGTTAAAATCGATATCCTGAGGAAGAAGAATGTGTTGTTGTTCATTTCAAGCCTAGACATCTCTGATGATGATATCTCAATCCTCAAGCCCATCTATGATATGATAAAGAAAGACAATCAGCACAAGATTGTGTGGATTCCGATTGTGGAGCATTGGACCGATGACCGCCGAAAGAAGTTTGAGAGCCTCCGAAATAAGATGCCATGGTACACAGTGCAGATCTCGGCACCTGTAGCAGGCATCAGATTCATCAAGGAGGAGTGGAACTTCAAGGGTAAGCCCACACTAGTGGTGATGAACCCACAAGGAAAGGTCGAACATCCCAACGCTCTCCACATGATTAGGGTTTGGGGAGTCAATGCTTTCCCTTTCACAAAGGCAACTGAAGAAGAGCTCTCACATGGTCACGGAGATAAATGGATTGGCACTGTTGTCCAAGGGGTTAGCCAATCTGTTACGGTAATTTTCCTTTTAACTGTTTAAATATGAGGACCGCTATTTCAACCACATTTACTTACCACATTATTAACCACCTTTCTAATACAACTTAATCTTACATATATAAGCGTGGATACAAAAAACATGTTATTTTTACCGTACCGCCTCTTTAATAAAGGTGTAATAATAATGAAACATATTTTTGGCAAGAAGTATAAAATAACAAAACAAATTATAATTGACGGAGAAGTGTAAAATTGTACAAGACGCAACTCTCCCTTTAATAGAAATTAGTATAGAATAGCAACGGTCCTTAAATCTAGAATACATTTCGTTAGTTAAGTTTGTGTGGTTGATCTAACTATGGCTTGGTCAAACAGATCAAAGAGGACAAGTACATTTTCTTCTATGGTGGCAAAGACAATGGTTGGATTCAAGAGTTCACAAAGAAAGCAACTGCCCTTGCAAATGATCCCATCTTCAAGGAGGCAAAGATTCACATCGAGTTGTTCTGCGTGGGAAAAGGAAGCAAGGGAGAAGATGACCATGGCATCCTCGGGAAGTTCTGGACTGGCATCGAAAGCTTGTTCTTCACCAAGGTTCACAGGCCAGCCGACCAAGTCGGTCAAGAAGTCCAGAAGCTACTTTCTTACAAAAACGAAAGTGGATGGGCTGTGCTCAGCAAAGGGCATTCTGTGGTGCTCACCGGCCACGGTGTCTCGATCTTGAGGGTGGTAGAGGACTTTGACAAATGGAAGGACCATGTGAAAGAGAGGGGCTTTGAGTTTTGCTTCAAGTCATACCATGAGAGGGTTCGCACTGTGAGTCGACCTTGCTGCCGCCTTGATATTCCGGGCTCTACCGGGAAGGTTCCAGACACCATGAAGTGTCCTGATTGCCACCGGAGCATGGAGACTTTCATCAGTTACAAGTGTTGCCACATTGATGGTCCTACTGCACATCACTAAGTTCTCGGTCTCCTTCCCTTTACTACTTCAAGTGTGATGTTGGCTAGTCTAATAAGTTCAGAGTAGTATGTTGTAATATCTATAATAAAGGGCAACCTAGTTAGCTCATGCATGGTGATACTTGATGCCTAATTAATGGGGACTAGTATGCTTATGTAATTGTCTTCCTGAGTATGTTTTCATGGTATGTAGCTGCTACTTTATGTAATGTAATGTTTATTTGAATAATTTGAGATGTCTACATTTCCCTTGGTGTGTATATGAATTATCACTTACTTCAAATTGTTCTGACTTATATTTGAGGAAAATAACTTCAAATCTAAGTCCTTGGACGTTTTAAAAATTCAAGAAATCATCAAACGTGTTTCCAAGCTGATTGATTGAAGTTCCTTCATCACCCTTGCGCGCAATTACAGTTAGTAAAAAAGTTGAGTTTGAGGTTACCAACTTTTCGTAATTAGCTTAGCTAAGTCCCACTAGAACCTACATTATAAAACCAATTATCCATACAAAACTTGTAAACGATTCAAAATATAAACCATATATAATGTATGTGTTTAGAGGGACAAATAAAATAAAATGAGAATCCTAGTTGCTGTTAAGGAATTTGACTCCGAGTTTGGCCAATTGAATATAGGTGTTAAATTTTCTTCATGTCTAATAGATTTGTCAAATATTTATTTTATTAATATTTTGGGCCCCATAGTTACATTAAGTATTAAAAAATAATTCAAATTGATTTTAGTTTTCATCCTGTTAGTTGTCAATGGAACCCATGCATTAAAAAATAAATTAAAGGCATTTGACTCCATCTTTGTTTGTTGTATAAAAAGGTAGCTAGAAAGTAAGGAGTTAAATAACTCAGCTGCCACGTCAATTATGGCATCTCCATTAGAGGAAACCTTGATGTCTAAATTATTATACTTCTTTACCGACAAAATTGGCATAATTGTTGAAATAAATACTCAAAATTGAAAACAAAATTGAAAGCTTACATAAATCAATCTTCATGTACCCCAAGGTCGGTCTCAAGGGTATGCAACTGGTGCCACCGCACAAGGCCCCGATTTTTCTTTTTGACATGTATGTATATATTGTAGAAAACTAGCATACTATGTATTTAGCGCAAGTGGCATTTGTGCTTGGTTTCTTGTCCAATTGTTGGAAACTTTTGTTTACTTTTCAGTTTTTATGTACTAAAGGCATGTTTACGTATATTGAATGAATTTCTAAGAAAGGGGTACCATTCCTATATTTTGTGTTACTAATAACCAAGGATTTGACGTAAAGCAGCTCACCGTTCCAAGGTTTTGATAGGATTGGCGCTCAGCCGATGTGCTCCTTTAGTTTGTTGAATGCCTGTTGACATTCCTCCGTCCATTCAATCGTTCACATAGCTCCATGGAATGCCTTGAAAATAAGTAGGCACCGGTCCGTTGATCTCCAGATGAACTGGCTCAAGGCCGCTACTCGTCCGGTGACGCTCTACATCTCCTTCTTTGTTCATGGTGATGCCATATTGATGAGGGCCTATATCTTTTATTGGTTGACCTCTATCCCTGTTTGTCTTACCACCCCAAAAACTTCCATGAGCCGACCGCCAAGGCGCATTTCACAGGATTCAACTTCATCCCGCATGTGTTGAGGATGTTAAACACTTTAGTTAGTTCTGCCACATGCTAGTTTTCTTTTCTGCTCTTCACAAGCATGTCTTCCATATAAACTGTAATACCCGGAAAATTTAAATATATAAATATGTGAGGAGCAATAAAAAAAATAATCGATTTATGGTTGTGAAAATTTAATTGAGAAATTTAAAAAAAAAATTTCTTCTAGAAATTTATATAATTTAAGTCGTAAAATTTTATCTGGATAAGGGGAAAAGACGAAAATGGCCCTAGTTGGCTAAAGTTAATTATACGAGGACATATTTTATCCTCATATTTTCTATCGTATTTCTTGACATATTTGGATATAGCTCGACCTCACGAACACGTAGGCGCAAACCGTTTGTGAAATGGAATTATAACGAATAAGTTTTTAATGAACGAAGTTAGGGGCAAAATGGTAATCTAATCATTAATCTGGAAGGCTCCAGATTTGTTGGAGAGTGGATATGGTGCCATGTGTGTGGCTGAGATTGAAGGAATGGAAGAGAAAGGAAAAGGGGGCTGCCAATCGAAGAAAGGGAAAAAGAAGGGAGGGCAAATGAGAGGAGATAGCAAGGAGGGCAAGGAGAAAGAGTGAGAACTAGCCAACCACACCCATGACCCGGTTCCATATTGCAACCCAGTTTCAAATCGATTGTGTTTGTTGATTTTTCCGTCGTTTTCCAGCGATCCAAGGCTTGCCACATCCTGTGCTTGACTCCACGACCCTCCTTCAAGTTCCACCCCAAACCCGATGGTTTTTTATGGTGGTTTCTTGGAAATAGCCCCAACGACGCCATGGGGAGACTGACGGAAATCTGCCACTTCTAAAGGTGATTCCTTTAATCACCACTACCCCTAGACACCTCTTGAACCCAAGAACACACCCCAAACAACTATAAGAGCGGCGGAGTACCGGATGTGATGGATTGAAGTCACCCATTTCTAGGGTTTCCGGTAATTTCGAGGGAAATTGGGGCTTTTCCCGGCCAAATTGGACTTGGCCACAAGTATAAAACTTACTCTACTCATTAAGATCTTCATTTCAGTAAAATTTGGAAATTTTTAGAGTTAGTTGGAAAAATTGGGTTTCCGTTCACCGGAAACCGCCACCTACAACGGCGCATGGCCAGAGGACTGAAGCTGTCCTTTTAAGTTAATTTCGATATTCTTAATGCATTTATGATATGCAGTTGGTGTGAATCATTTGTTTGAACCTAGTTCCGTGATTGGTAGTCACTTGTTTGATTTTGGAAATGGATTAAAAGCAACTGGTGAACTACAAAAGGCTTGATCCTGCATCAAGGTTACGTAGGCTGTCTAACAGGGGTTAGATATAGTCTTAAATAACTGAGAGTAATCTTTTGTGGGAATGTGATTGAAGAAATGAAATTTTGATGATTATTTGGAAATTAAAACTGATGGTTTAGTAAGTAAATTTTTGGTTAGATTTTGTGAGTGATTAAGAAATTTTAAATAAAAATTGTGATCAATTGGTAGTTAATTAAACAAGAGTTTAATTTTGGCCTACCACCGAAATCATTTTCCGAAATAAAATTTTAGGGTCGGGGCGTTACATAAACCTCCATCGTCTTCCCTACACGTCTTATTGTCTTGGTCGGTCGAGTGCATGTAGATCTAGTTGTTCTCCTATAAAGCATTGAGGAAAGTTAAAAGTTCGCATCCTGTCGTAGCATCCAAGAGTCGGTTGATACTTGGCAACGGAAAATAGTTCTTTGAAAATACCCATTGAAATCCATGTAGTCTATACATATGCACAATTTGGTCAGTTTTTTTACTGTCGTTGCTTTTTTTACCACCATTACATTTGCCACCCACCATGGGTAATCTACCTTTATGATGAAACTGATTCTAAGCAGTTTGTCTACCTCAACCAATATGGCCTCATAACCTTTTGCGTAAGACTGTTGTTTATGCCGAATAGGCCTTCAATGTGGATCAATACTGAACTTATGAGAGATGACACTCAAATCTATTCCGGGCATATCTGCATACGACCAGGCAAATACATTAGTGTTGGCCCTTGACAATTTTATCAGCTCTGCTTGGACTTTCACAATTAACTTTGTGTTGATCATGACAGTCTAGTCGGACATTCTCCTAACAACACAATTGTTTTCAATTCTTTCATGAGCTCAGGTATTCTCGGATCTCGTCGTCTCTCGAGTTAGGTGTTGCTGTCTTTCAGTTGAGGGGAGATAAATTCCGTCGAGCGCCCGGGTATGATATAGAGTTCTCCCCGCTACTCTTCTTATCTCACTGGCCATACGGCTACAAATAGGTTGAGCATCATTTTTTCTTCTCTGGTTCATCATGATATCTAACATGGTGATTCTTCCTTGCCGCAAAGTGTGTCTTGGATTTGCTGGGTAGAAATAAAAACCAAATTGTATGCATTTCTTACAGACAGCGCTAAACTACTAAGGTTCTAAATTTGCAAGTCAAACACAGACGAATCCAGGTGTATACTCACAAATTTTAAACCTGATAATCAAAGGTGTTTAACCCTTGGTAGGCTTCAGGATGTTGATTGAAAATGAAATGGACCCAGACTTAAATGGTTCACCCCACAAAACTAAGGTTCATTCATAATGTTGCATGAATTCTATGAAGGAGAATATTTGATAAACTAAGTTCATTGAGCAACACAATACATACATTTAACAATTAAATGGTGGAAGCATGCTTGTATGCACTTTAAAACAAAACTTAAACTACGAAATTCAAAGCCTAGTAGTAGAGGTGAACCAAGACTTAACTTTAAACACAAAGAGAGTTTAGAAACATTATACCTTTGAACACAATGAGTGACAATGGAAGAACAAAATGCTATCAATGTTCTCCATGGTGGCTAGCCTATCTAAGGAAGGAGATAGTTTGTGTTTCTCCCTCTTTGCCTCATAGAAAATCCTAATGAGGGATGGAGTTACAAAGTTACCTTTATACCTCATTCTAAGTGATTAGCAAACTTGTAATAAGTAAACCATCACTCCTTTTCGCTTTGGCTAGTTTATGTAGTTATGTTTGGGTTAATTCTCATTTTGTTTTAGTTGTCATAGAACTTAACTCAATGGGTCTTGTGGACCAAAACTCATTTTGGGTCCTAAAACATGAAACTTATTTAAAGCCTGATTTGAACATTTCGCATGATTAATTAATATATTAATTAATCTTTGTCATATACAATTAAACTATTTAATTGTCCTTACTTATCTTCATTATATTCGTCAATTATTACCCTACACAATGTGCGACCCATTTGGTTCCTTTTAGCGAGACAGTGGGCAATTAGAACTCTTAGTCTTTTACTAGTTGATTGTGAATTGAAACTTACATTCAATTCTCCTTTTAGTGATTATACATCTTCAAGGCTTCCACAAACCATGAGCAACACCTAGCAGCATGTTATGGCTACTCAAGCTAATCAAAAGAGGTTGGAGAACCTATTCAGTTTCGTATTACAATGCAATATGGTCTTTCAACGGTTTAAAGGGTAGAAATCCTTTGTTGCACCTTTGTTGCACATTCACACGTCTCCATGATTAAGTGGTTTAGCCCTAACTATGCATGGACAATATCTAATGGAGTGCCTTTAACATAGTCAGAGATTAAAGACCTAACCACAAGACAACTATGATGTCTCAAGTCAAAGGACTACTTTGCATTATTTCAATTATGAGTTCTCATGCGACATGAGTATGAGAACTCCTTGTCGATCACATTCAGTGGATGCACTCTTTATTAAGCACCTACATACTTGTCTTAGTGTCATTCACACCAATGACTCGAGACCAGTCACTCTCCTCGAGAGAAGACATAATATGTACTAATCTACAAGAATCATTAATGCTATATTAGCAATCCTATGATCAAGAACATTTAGGATATGTGTATGAAATAGAATGGTCTGGTGAATCTTAATTCTTTAGATCATTCTCCTAACTACATATTCCTTGGAGTTATCGTTTAAGCGTATAACATTTAATAGGACGGCTTTAAACCATAATCTTTACCTTTACACTGAACTAATTTAGTTTAACATGTGAAATTTCTGTAAAGTATCATCTTACGATTGAGTTAGGCATATTCCCAACATTTTATTGATTAGCGGTAAGCTAATACATCAATTTCTCTTTCTCAAATCGTCTGACCTCAATATTGAGGGTTGCAACCCCTTTATATAGGCTTTTAGCGAACCCCTGTCCCTTGGGCTCTCCCTAACGAGCATTTAATGCACCACTCTTTGTAGGCTTGACCCCTGACACCTTTTCGCCAGCTAGCTTGGCATTCGACGACAAAGATATGGGTATCCAGTCCAGTGCACTCCTGCCCAAAATAAAGTAGTCCATTTCTCTGAGTCGGCCTCGGTTATTCAGCCTAATTTGTCCGAACGCCACTCCGACATACTTTGTGTCCCATCCGGGTCCTCGCCTTTTGACTTCAAGTCATCCATTAGTTTGAATGACATATGAGCAGACCTTTTCACGAGGACTTGTGCATCAAAGTTGTCAGTCTACCCATATGCTTTCATCGGTCAGTGTTCAATGTAAATGTCAATCGGTTGGCATTGAAGCACTCGGGCATGTTCTATTCCAAGCTTGCCAGCCCTTGGGCCCATTCCCAATTTGGTACTTCTTTATGGTTCTTAAAGTGCCCATCATTAACAAGGTACTCAATAGAGAATGAGTTCATTAAACACGATCAAACATGACTTCACGTACTCATGTCATATGAGAACTGACTAGTTAGATAATGCAAAGTAGTCATTTGATATGAGATTCCACAATTGTCTTGTGGATACGTCGTTGAGCATTGGATGATGCATCACAACCTTATGGTTTGTCCACACATTGTTCGGATAACTGATTTATCCACAGAGGCATGTAAGTGTACCAAAAGGGATCTCTAGTCTTAAAACGATTGAAGGATAATACTTTATGATATGATTCAAAGGTCTCTCGGCAGAGTACATGAAATGATTATAAAGTACATTCCAAATCACATTCACAATAATCATATAGACAAGACAATCACATTGGACGATAGACATAAATAAACTATCAACCAAGCAATGTGATCAAGACAATTGATATAGAGAATGATCATATTGCGTTGTAATTCCAAGCTGAATACATTCTCCACCTCTTCTACTTAGCTTGTGTAGCCATGACATACTACTAGGTGTCACTTTTGGCTTGTGGAAGCCTTGAATATTAGCAATCACTAATCATAATCAAAGGAAAAATTGAAAGACAGTTTTAATTCACAATCGATTAGTAAGAGTTCTAATTGCTCACTACCTCGCTAATTAGAACCTAATGGACGTTCACCGTGTAAGGTAGAAACTGAAGAATACAACGTAGTTGATTAAGAACAATTAAGTAGTTTAATTGTTTATGATGAGATTAATTAATATGTTAATTAATCGAACATATAAGTTCTAAATAGGCCTAAGGTTAGTTTCAGGTTTCATGGCCCATTGGGATTAATTTGCTAATTTGATCCAAATCACAAATGGCCTAAAGGACCAAGGATTGTCCAAAACCAGCCATAAAGAAAAGGATAAGGTGTTCACATATATGTGAGCCCTATATAAGAGACTTCATACTTCCGTCCTCACTTTGGGTTTTATGTGAGAAAAGAGAGATCGAGAGAAAACAAACCACTCGTCCCCTACACCATAGCCAGCCACATAGGAGGAAGATTGCTTGCACTATATCTTCCTTCCATGTCACTCATCTCTTCTTTACATCCTACTTTGGTGTGGAGACTTAGAGGCTTCCTTTCTTGGAAACTTTGGAGATTCCTATTTCACCATCCAAATCCAAGAAGCCAGAGTTCCAAAGGAGCAAAGGAGAGCAAATGAATGAAGACCATCACTTGGGGGCAATAGCCTTTGCAAATGCAAACAGGATCTACAAAGTTGTAATGGTTTTTAGCTCTCTTGTGAATTTGAGTTGAGTCAAGGTTCACCACACTACTAAGCTTTGAATTTTATGAGTAAAATTTGTTTTTGAATGCATATGAGTTAGCTTTCGCCTTTTAATTGTTAATTATGCTATGTATGTTGCTCAAATAATCTTAGTTTAGCTAATTTTTTTTCTTTCATACACGCGCTCCACGTCACCTCATTCGCATCCATGTGTTTGGTTTGAAATTTCGTCACTCGTGAAAGAGCGTGTTAAGTATGAATTCCACTTTAGTGAGAGAAATGACCTTACATGAGCTTATAACAAATAAATAGAAAACTATATTTTAATCCCTAATAAGATGAAGTTTAGATTAGTTCCTGGTATAAGATTCAAAATTAAGTTTAGTCCCTATAGGTTCTAGTTTGAAATTTCATGATTTTTCTTTTTCAAAGTTTACACTAATTCATTATAATAAAAATTCAGAATAATAATTTGAAAAATGTGAAAAGAATACAAACGCATGTGGTTGCATCCTTTACGCTTACATGATGGTTATATTGTCATTTAGATTTTTAAAACTCTCCAAACCCTCATAAATAGTGTTTATTGTTGTGTGCAAAATTAATGTAGAAGTGTGAAAAATGTAAAAACATATACAATCAACTCCGAAATTCAACCATAATCCATAATCTCTTATATTTAACCGTCGATTGTTGTTTACACTATATTCTTCTCACTATATTTCATTTTTCAGATTTTATCTTTTGTAAACATGATCTTTTAATGAATGTTATAAAAATGAATGGTCGGACTGTTGATATCACGTTCCGATGTTTATGATGAATTAAATATGAGTCGATGTTATATACTTTCTAGAGACTTTATAACCTCCGAGCAATATTTTTACTAACCTTAAAAATGTGAATGTGATATCAACGATCCGAACCGATCATCTTTTTGCATCCGCTAAAGGATCATGTTTTAAAAAAAAATTTGAAAAAACAAAATTCGGTAAGAAGAATGAGCGTAAGTGTAAATTACAATCAACTGTTAAATTTAAATCTATGGTTTATGGGATTATGGTGGCGAATTTCGGAGTTGACATCTTCAAAAAGTTGTAGAGCTTCTCATTACGAGCATTGTATATACTTTTTATATTTTCTTCACACGTCTACATTAACTAAAATCCCAAGAGACATTCTTTGGAGGATTTTAGAGAAGAAAGGAGTACGAGTAGCATATATCCAAGCTATAAAGGATATGTATGAAGGAGCAAAGACTGCCGTAAGAACTCATGAAGGACAAACCGAAAGCTTTCCCATAACTGTAGGATTACATCAAGGCTCATCCTTAAGTCCTTACCTTTTTGCGTTGGTAATGGATGAGTTAACAGGACATATTCAAGATGATATTCCTTGGTGTATGCTTTTCGCAGACGATATAGTGTTGATAGATGAAACTCAGGAAGGGGTAAATGCAAAGCTTAACCTTTGGAGAGAAGTGTTGGAATCTAAAGGTCTTCGCCTAAGCCGATCAAAGACAGAATATATGGAGTGCAAGTTCAGTGCAAATGGAGGCCAAAACGAGTTAGGGGTGAGGATCGGAGATCAAGAAATACCAAAGAGCGACCGTTTTCGTTACCTAGGATCTATCTTGCAAAAGAACGGAGAATTAGATGGAGATCTCAACCATAGAATACAAGCTGGATGGATGAAGTGGAAGAGTGCATCCGGCGTGTTGTGTGACCGCCGTATGCCACTGAAGCTCAAGGGAAAATTTTATAGGACGGCAATAAGGCCGGCGATGCTGTATGGCACAGAATGTTGGGCGGTGAAACATCAACACGTACACAAAATGGGTGTAGCGGAGATGAGGATGCTTCGTTGGATGTGTGGGCACACGAGAAAGGATAAGATTAGGAATGAGGATATCCGGGGTAAAGTAGGAGTAGCCGAAATTGAAGGAAAGATGAGAGAAAATCGGTTACGGTGGTTTGGACATGTGCAAAGAAGGCCTACTGACGCTCCGATTAGAAGATGCGACTATGGGACAGAGGTTCAGGGCCGAAGGGGTAGAGGAAGACCTAGGAAAACTTTGGAAGAGACTCTAAGAAAAGACTTAGAGTACTTGGATCTAACGAAGGACATGACACAGGATCGAGCACAATGGCGTTCTAAGATTCATATAGCCGATCCCACTCAGTGACTTGGATTTTCCAAGTCTCCAACCAAGAAGTTTTCCTCACTCGGGAAATTAAGGGAACACTACCCCAACCTACATGCTCCACTCAGAAAGCTTCAACATACAAGCTTCAACAAAAGAAAATTCAAAGAACTTAGCGAAGAAGGCTTTGGTGTATTTAACACAATACGTTGAAATGAAGGAAAGCTTATTTATTGATATCCCCGATAAGCTACAAATATGTACATATACATGAGTCAAAATAAACACACAAGAGGGAGCCTTCACAAAGGTTGCTTAGGAGAAGTCTCAGCAGTCGGTAGAGCCCCAGAAAGAGAAGGCACCGGAGGGGGATCATTTGGAGCCTCAGTACTGGACAGAACCCTAGAAGGAGGAGGCATCAGAGGTTGATCATTTGGAGCTTCATTACGCGGTACAGCCCCAGAAGACGAAGGCAATAAATGCCTTTGGAACAAACCCACAAATCTCTGATGATCAAGTAAAACCTGACCATCAGTTTCCTTCATCTGGTCAAGCTTCCTCTTCATGTTTGTAGCATAGTCATGTGCGAGCCGGTGCAACTGTTTATTCTCATGCTTGAGCCCTCTAATCTCCTGTTTGAGACTCATCACTTCAGCCGCCAATGATTCAACTTGGCGGGTTCGAGCAAATAGGCGTTGGGCCATATTAGACACAGAACCTGCACACTGAACACTGAGAGCCAGCGAATCCTTAACAGCTAACTCATCAGACCGTTTGGAAAGTAGTCTGTTATCTTTGGGAGTGAGAAGGTTCCTGGCCACCACCGCAACGGTCATATCATTCTTCATCACGGAATCCCCAACGATAAGAGGACCAGTTGGGGAGACGAAGGATGGGCGCCATATGTTGTCTGGAGAAGGCGGGGCTGCCTCTTCAACAAGGTTCAAGTCAAAACGACGGTCGGAGGGGCCAGACATTTTCAAAGGTGTTGAAGAGAGAAGAGGTCGGACAAATCAAGATCTTAGAAGTGCAAGAATGAAGCTTCTACTGGTGGAGATTCAAGTGTGCTTTGGAACTTAATGCCAGCCCCTATAAAAATCTGCACTCGACGGAGCTTCAGAAATCAAAGAGGCGCCTGCTCAGAAATCGAAGAGGCGTTTGCTTTCTCAAAAGTTGGGCTGCTTAGAGATCACGAGGGTTGATCTCAGAAATCGAAGAGCCGTTTGCTTTCTCAAAAGTTGGGCTGCTCAAAGACCACGAAGGCCGATCTCAGAAATCGAAGAGGCGCTCGCTTTCTCAAAAGCTGGGCTCCCTAGAGACCACGAGGGCCGATCTCAGAAATCGAAGAGGCACCTACTTTTCCAGCCTTGTCAGCACCTGTCACACGCACACTCAGCTTTGCGGAAATTATGGGCATTCTGTCAAAGACTTCTGGGGAAGTAGAAAACACATGAATCTTACTATTCAATCACCCACTTCCCACACGCAACAATAGCTCATGGGTACCACAGATAACTTTGCCAAAGTTCTCTGCCAAAGTTGAGCACGTGAAGCTTGCAGCTCCCACTACATCGCTCTGACCAAGAAGGGTAAAAGAATAGCAAAGAAACAACACTAACAAAGTTTAGACCCATAAATTTTGAAGGTCTAGCTACCATATTATTACCCACAAGGGTAAAGGAACAGTACCACTGCTGGATAATTGGAAAGTCCATGTATGTCAACCTCTGTGCTTCGTGGCAAGGTAGACTAGCAAACATGCCCAACCTTTACTCACATTCGAGAAAACACTCCCAATAAGATTGCTTGCTCCAAAATCGAAGAGGCACCGTCCTCCGAATCTAAAGAGCCAGACTCCCAACATGACTACTTTCTTAAAAATCGAAGAGAGGGTAAAGGAACAGTACCATTGCTGGATAATTGGAAAGTCTCTGTGTGTCAACCTCTGTGCTTCGTGGCAAGGTAGACTAGCAAACATGCCCAACCTTTACTCACATTCGAGAAAACACTCCCAGCAAGATTGCTTGCTCCAAAATCGAAGAGGCACCGCCCTCCGAATCTCGAGAGCCACTCTCCCAACATGATTACTTTCTCAAAAATCGAAGAGACACTGCTCCCCGAATCTCGAGAGCCAGACCCCCAGCATGATTGCTTTCTCAAAAATCGGTGAGGCACCGTTCTCCGAATCAATCGAAGAGACGCTCGCTTTCTCAAAAGCTAGGCTGCTCAGAGACCACAAGGGCCGATCTCAGAAATCGAAGAGGCACCTACTTTTCTAGCCTTGTCAGCACCTGTCACACGCACACTCAGCTTTGCAGAAATTATGGGCATTCTGTCGAAGACTTCTGGTGAAGTAGAAAGCACATGAATCTTACTGTTCAATCACCCACTTCCCACACGCAACAATAACTCATGGGTACCACAGATCACTTTGCCAAAGTTCTCTGCCAAAGTTGAGCACGTGAAGCTTGCAGCTCCCACTACATCGCTCTGACCAAAAAAGGTAAAAGAATAGCAAAGAAACAGCACTAACAAAGTTTAGACACATAAATTTTGAAGGTCTAGCTACCATATTATTACCCACAAGGGTAAAGGAACAGTACCACTGCTGGATAATTGGAAAGTCCCTGTGTGTCAACCTCTGTGCTTCGTGGCAAGGTAGACTAGCAAACATGCCCAACCTTTACTCACATTCGAGAAAACAGTCCCAACAAGATTGCTTGCTCCAAAATCGAAGAGGCACCGTCCTCCGAATCTCGAGAGCCAGACTCCCAACATGACTACTTTCTCAAAATCGAAGAGAGGGTAAAGGAACAGTACCATTGCTGGATAATTGGAAAGTCCCTGTGTGTCAACCTTTGTGCTTCGTGGCAAGGTAGACTAGCAAACATGTCCAACCTTTACTCACATTCGAGACAACACTCCCAACAAGATTGCTTGCTCCAAAATCGAAGAGGCACCGCCCTCCGAATCTCGAGAGCCAGACTCCCAACATGATTACTTCCTCAAAAATCGAAGAGACACTGCTCTCCGAATCTCGAGAGTCAGACCCCCAGCATGATTGCTTTCTCAAAAATCGAAGAGGCATTGTTCTCCGAATCTCGAGAGCCAGATACCACAGACCATTTTTTCAAAGTGCTCTAACAGAGTTAAAACATGTGAAACTGGCAGCTCCCACTACCGTGCTATGACCAAGCAGGGTAAAGGAATAGCATTACTACTTGTTGTTAGGGAGACTCCTATATATGTCGACCTCCATCCCCAACGGACAGGCAGACCTGCAAAAATGCTCAACCCTTCATCATATCTGAGAGGGCACTCCCAACAAAGCCTTTCGAAATATTCAGCTTTCTTTCCCCCCGATAATACCTCTGCAAACAAGCTATACTAGAGCAAGAATATCTCATATCATCAGGGTTAAAAGCAAGAGTATCCCATATCATGCTTTTTCCCTGTTTTTTCTTTTGGCCTTGTTTTTACCTGCAAGACAAGGAGAAAGAGAGCAATCAGTCAGCACTTGGAATCAAGCTTCCAGCCAGGAACTGACTACCTGGAACCCCTTACCTGATTACTTACCTGGCATTACTCTCGAGTACTCATCTTCAACATCTTATGTTTCCAGGGAAGATTCCGCATCTGCTTGAGGAACAGATAGGGCAAGTGCGAAGGATACAAGGAAGCATGTGGAGACAAGCGTAACAGCACACGTGCCGATACATCCATTACTCTGTCAAAAGCAAAAGTATCCCATATCAGCAGGGTGGAACGTACTCTAGATTTGATGGACTTGTTTTGACCCTCAAATTCTTCAGTCGGCCTTATACTCTGGAGGAAACCAGAAAACCCTCCAGCTCAGTTCAAGAATAAGCCTGTGGAAAGTTACTTCTTCAAAAGCAAAAGTATCTCATATCATCTCTTCTCATTTTTCTTCTCTTTATCCTTCATGCTGCTGCAAGATGGGGAGAAGGTGAACAATCAGTCGGAGCTCTGATTGCTTACCTTGTCTGTCACCTCTTTCAGCAGACCCCCTAGCTCGGCGACTTGGGGGACTCCTACTACATGGTTTGTATCGCGCTTGACCAAGCCTGAAACTACAAGTAAGCTTCAAGTGAAATTGATACATTACCTTGTGCATCTCCACCAGTTAAAGATACCACCCCTGGATGGAGGAAGAGTACTTCCAGAGAAGATGCCACATCTACCTATGAGACAGATAAGGCAAGTCAAGACGACACCACACTCCGATACTTAGAAGTTTCGTGATTACGAGATCATTCTCCCACAATATTTCCTAATGTCATTTGTACTAAATCATTCACTCGTACTCACTAAAGGAGAGCTTGAACCTATGTACTTGTGTAAACCCTTCACAATTAATGAGAACTCTTCTATTCCGTGGACGTAGCCAATCTGGGTGAACCACGTACATCTTGTGTTTGCTTTCCTATCTCTATCCATTTATATACTTATCCACACTAATGACCGGAGCAATCTAGCGAAGATCACAAAAAGCGACCGTTTTCGTTACCTAGGATCTATCTTGCAAGAGAACGGAGAATTAGATGGAGATCTCAACCATAGAATACGAGATGGATGGAAAGAGTGCATCCGGCGTGTTGTGTGACCGTCGTAGGCCACTGAAGCTCAAGGGAAAATTTTATAGGACGACAATAAGGCCAGCGATGGTGTATGGCAGAGAATGTTGGGTGGTGAAGCATCAACACGTACACAAAATGGGTGTAGCGGAGATGAGGATGCTTCGTGGGATGTGTGGGCACACGAGAAAGGATAAGATTGGGAATGAGGATATCCGAGGTAAAGTAGGAGTAGCCGAAATTGTAGGAAAGATGAGAGAAAATCGGCTCTGGTGATTTGGACATGTGCAAAGAAGGCCGACTGACGCTCCGGTTCGAAGATGTGACTACGGGACAGAGGTTAAGGGCCGAAGGGGTAGAGGAAGACCTAGGAAAACTTTGGAAGAGACTCTAAGAAAAGACTTAGAGTACTTGGATCTAACGGAGGACATGACACAAAACCGAGCGCAATGGCGTTCTAGGATTCATATAGCCGACCCCACTTAGTGGGAAAAGGCTTTGTTGTTGTTGTTGTTGTTGTTGTCTACATTAACTAAAAAATCTTACTACAACAATAGCCATAGTTTGACCACCAACAGTAGAAGTTAGCCGATAGACATTGTTGTTGGGCAAAACCAAAACGAAGACATGATTTGTCGTGCAAACAGATATTGTGTACAATTTTTTCCTTCGCATCAAAATTTTGCTTGACGATTTGTGACTTGCCCTCCGATAGCCTTCCGTCACATAAAGGTTTTGAGTAACCTTAAATGTTGATCATTTTTGCCCTACCAACTAAAATAGCCATCGGATAAAAGTTCCTTTACAAGACAAAATTTTATTCGTCGAGTAAAAAATTGTAGGAAAAATTATATTTTTTGGCTGTGACACTCTTTGTAGTTTTCTCAAACTCACTATAATGGCCAATTCCTAACATGTTCACCACGAGAGCTTGGATCCCATGGCACGATAATTCTAGTCTAGTTGACTTTATTTGCTCTCAAATATATTGTTCTTGTCTCATTCAGTGGGGTATATGTCCATTCTGTCCCCACAAATTGTACAACGGTTAAATGTAATTTTGTATTGTAGTTAAAAAAATGTGTTACTTAATATTACGGTTTGGAGGTTATTTTTTTTTTTTTAAAATTTTTTATAAGTGAAAGGTCTTAAGTTTGATTTTTGCTTTGAACCACATTATTGTTAGCACATTATAAGACTAAACCCATCCCCTCCCCTTTAATGTAGATAATATCATTTTTAGAAAAAAAAAATGAATATAGTGTTATTAAATTTTCTTTGAGAATATTTTTTTGTATTGTCTAGTAAACATGATTTTGAGGAAGACCATTCTAATATTGATGAAAAAGGTTAAGTTACATCATACATTGCTTCTTTTGGTTTATACTTAATTCTCTTTTCTGCTGGTTCCATGGCCTATTTTCTTGGCACGCTGGCACAGTTATATTGGAAAATAATTCTGTAGGTAACGTGTCCCATTATGATGAGTTATTGAGCAATAGAGTAACTATAGGTTTTTGTTATAGTAGGAATAAGATAAAGAACACATCTGTTGTTAACTTTCTTTTGTAAGTTCTTCCAATTTTTATTTTTATTTTTGAATAAACAATATTATTTACACTAATGTGGTGGTATAGCTGGCTAAGTCTCAAAATAGGCTAGCAATAATGTAATTCAAATTTGCCTTTGGTAAGATTTTAACCTAAAAATTCGGTTTTAATTTCACACCTTATCTATCTATGTCATTTCCCCATATCCTTATCAGTAAGCATGTGTGTTGACCTTAAAAACTACTTAGCCTATGTGGCGTTTAGGCCAAGTAATTAATAAGCTACCTAAGTCCTTTAGTCGAATGCCGGGCGTACCAACTCGTCGGTTGAGTTCGGCCAGGGAGTAAAATGAATGTGGTTTGGCCTTAGTAATTATATTTGTAAGAATATAAGTACGTCGAACTGGTACCAGACTATATGGACACAAATACTCAAAAGAGATAAGTGTCTTGATTGTAAATGTGGTTTGGCCGTCAAAATAAGCCGAACTCTAAAATGTATTTGTGAATTTCTAATCATAAAATAAACTCCGCTTTCAATGTGTCGAGCCTGGTAACACCTCACTTCGCCGAGAAGGCTGATGAGATGACCTCTTCCAACAAGGATTTGGAAATCGTTGCTGGCCGAGACTTGGATAGGTAATCAGTTGGTTTCAAAGCAGTACTGTTTATCCAAACTGAAGGTGCTCCACGGTCAGCTGATTCTACAACTCCAGTGTTATTTATCCAAATTGAAGATGTTGTTGGTTGCCTTCACAGGGCTATTTATCCAAACTAAAGATGTGTTGGCGGAAAAAAGAAAATAAAAATCTCAAGGTGTTTGAGATGTTTGCGCAGGGTAGTTGTGTGTTGAATTGGAGGGGCTTTGAATGATGACTCCCCTATCTATTTATAGTAGTGATTTCCTCTATGGCCTAGGTAGAATTTCACTCAAACTAGAATTCCTCAACCCAATTTGATTAGGTCTCGACCAATCCTAACCCCTATAGAATCCGAACCAAGCTCTTCAATCACTTAGATTCATCCTTTGACCCAATCTAATTAGGTCTCGACCAATCCTAACCCCTATAGAATCCGAACCAAGCTCTTCAATCACTTAGATTCGTCCTTTGATTCTCAGCATCTTTTCTGACTCAAAGCATCCTTACCTTCTAAAGAATCCTTATTGCACTACGATTCGACCACTTCAACCTTATCCAGGCCAAACCATTTCCTGATAGGATTTTGCCGAACTCCACAAGACTCTGCCCATGGCAAAGAATATTCCTAATATTCTTCCATGGGCCAAGAACAATTCTAAGCTCGACCCAAAGTGTTATTTTGGATACAAACATTGCCTCCTTGCTTCTGAGGTATTTGACCTACCATATCCGACCGAACTTCGACCTTGAAGAAGCGATCCATTATTAACCAAGAAATAAACCCTTGGCCTACGCTTAGTGGTTGATCAAAAGATCATTGCAAAAATGAATATTCCCCATCCACTAAGATACATCTATCACACATGATCTCCCATTATATGTCAGTCCTTGATAATCGCAAAGGTTTGACACGCGGCGCCTTCTTGTCGCAACTGTCTAGATTCGGCAACATGCGCACCTCACGCCCAAGGCTTGTAGACATTGAAATGTCTTTTTATAATGATCATGCCCTAAAGTTCGTCGCCATACGCAATCGTGCAATCCCGATTTGAGTATTTTTCATCCCTTTAGCCTGGATTTTTTATTTTCGTAATGATTGTAAAACTATTTCGACCAAATTTACCCCTTATGCTTTGAATTTGAGACCATTGATCTTCTTCCTAATCTGCCTATAAATACCATTTCAGGCTTCATTCTTCATTTACGCTTTCAAAACTCTAAATTCTCACACTTTACTTCTGATGATTTGACACCCAAGAAAAGAACCAACCTTTGAAACCCAGAAAAACTCTAAACTCTTGCTTCAATGGCTGCTAATACCTTTATCACGAAACTTGTCGAAGAATGGGACAAATGTCACGATTTCATCGATTAGAATGCCATCGAAACCCTCCGATTTGAAGAAGATTCAGTTACCTCTCACCAGATCTTGGGTCATTTGTTTAAGGACAATGTCTTATAGGTCATCACTGAAATGCTGAAGGACCACTGCCTGAGTTCTTTATTTCAAGGATATGATTGGTTGAAATAGGAATCAGCCAAACCTCAAGGAGCCTGGTCATCGACTCTTGCAGCCTAGGTTGCTTGGGTTAGCTAAATGGAACCACACTTCGGCGACAACTGGAAGTCACTTGGCATCTTTGACACCATTAAGATCTTGACCATTTAGGTCAGCATGGACTGATAACTCCTGTTGGTTGCTATGAGCTTCTGGTGCTCAGCCACAAACATCATGGTGCTTCCTTTTGACCTCATTGGTCCAACAGTTCTAGACATGAGGACTATCCTTGGCACCTTACCATCTGGTCTTCTAGTCGATACCACACTCTTTCAGTATCAATTTGACTTAAATTTAAAAACAGTCTTTGACGAGCGCATTTTCGAAGTTTTGAAAAAAGATAACCAAGGGGTAGTATTAAAAGACGAAATAAACAAGCTACACAAGAATTTCTGCACATGAGGCCTTCTTGTTCTATTGGTACAACAAGTTCATCTTTTGTACCAAGTCGAACAAATGCCTCACCGAAATATGCCAGTGGCTAAAGCCTTCGTTATAGGTCACACTCTGGCCCTTAGCCCCGCCATCCTTGCTAACCTTAAGCGCTGCTTGGCCGAGGCAACTGTTGGAAAAATTGACCCGCACCAGAATAACCCACACTAGGTATTTCAACTTTAGCTGCAAGTCTAGTTTCCCATCCTGAGGCTATAGAACTTCAACTTCAACTCATTTGAAGCAATGGGTCTTCAACTGGCTTCACGTCCAAACCTGACTTACTTAGTTGAAGAAATTTTCAAATATTTCTTTGGCATAGATGACCTTACCAATGATGAATTCCTGATCTATCATCGAAAAAATTATCCATCATCCATCAAGCTTCCTACATCCGCATAGGAAGAAACAAAAGTCACCGATCTTCGGTGAACCTAGGGATCATTCATGCTAGCTCGAGACCTTCCTTTCGGTTGTGACGTTTGGCAGGCCAGTTGGGAAGTCTACCATCCCCATTTTGTGGCTCGACAACTAGCCTATCTCTAGGGGTGTCATGCGCTTTTGCTCACTACTAGCTCGTTTTTTAGTCGAGAACGACTTTCTTGCTCTTTTAAAAAGGAATGTGAGGAAGTAGGGCAAGAGTTTCAAGAATGGTGCACTAAATTCTACCTCTAGTCGAATACCTGTGAAACCTATGGTGCCAGTACCTTTGCTGACTGGTGGGAAATCTACACCAAAGATTTCTTTGGCACATCAGTCGAAGAAATCAAAAACAAAATCTTTGGTGATCGACCAAAGAAAACTCTTACTCCAAAATCCAAAGATACGGCTCAAGGTACTTTTATTTTGTTTTGCTTATATATATACTTGACCAAACATCTTCGTCGTGACTCTCAATTAGTTTGTCCAAGTGGCTGCTCGATAAAATGGGCCGAAGTAGTCGCGATGGTAGAGTCTAGAAAAAAGATCGCCCCTCCATTGAAGAAGGCCATTACTGTTATAGCCTCTTCTCCCAAGATGACTTCGACCTCTCCAACTCTAGCGGACGTTGCTGCTGTATTGACAGCGGTGGCAAACGACTTCATCCTTTGGCCGAGATAACTGATGAAGTTGCTCGACCCATGAAACAAATAAAGAAGAGAGCAAAGAAAGGGGAGCGTGAGATCCTTGTCATTTCCAGCCAGGAAACACGAACTTTAACTCCTGACGCTCCTTATCCTACCCTTGGTGTTAAGGTCCCAATAGGGATACCTCAAAATTCCTCGACCCCAAATGTTAATCAGGAGGTCACAATTTAACCCATGGTACAGACTACTACTGTGGCTGAACAAGTCGTTACCCTAGTGGCCGAGGAGTTTGCGGTCCAAGCCTCGACCATCCCTTTTGTCAAGGACGTCAGCCCAACAACTGCTTTTTTTTAAAGAGGCGACCACAATTTTGGTTGAAGTGATTCACTCTCCTAATCCAAAAATTATTCTAGTGTCGAATATTCCAGAAGGCGTATGGAGTTTTCAAAGCTTCTCTTTCCTTAAACATCTTCGATTAGTATTTAATCATTTTTTGTTACCAAGAAAACAACAGTGAGCCGATCCATTGATGAGGCGTTTTTTATCGGCTAAGCAAACAAATAAGGTACTCCTGCCTTTGGATAAAAGCAAATGTGTCATATCTTCCATGCCTAATCCAGACCCGGATATCCAACTACTAGTTGAGGCGGTCGTTGAGAGGCTAGCCATGGAGCCGGTTGGTTCTGCAAGGGAAGAAGCGACCGCGAAGATGCCAGTTTATCCTTAAAACCAGGATCTCGATATCCCCGCACAAGATGTCACCTCGGCATTTGTAAGTTCTTCATTTTGATTCTAAATTTTATCTTGGAATGCTAAACCAAAATAAAACTGTCAACTGTCAAGAGCCCAGTTGATCGTTTCATCAAAAATTTATGCGCTGAAGGGGCCTTATCTCTATTTCATAGCCGCCTAGGTGGCTATCGAACATATATAACCTTCATCGACTATATGAATTGAAGAGTTGTCTTAAACATTGGGCTCGGCCATTAAGTTCTTTTGGTTCGAGCAACAGCCCAGAAGATATGGCCGAAGTCACTTCTCGATAGATCTAAAATAACTTCTTCTGTCATGTTTTCCTTTAGATTCTGCTTATCTAACCTTTCTTTTTGTGCAGCCTTTATAGGAAGTTGAGCTCGACGCCTATTTTGCCAGCAGATTCGGGGTAGCTAGTCATTTTGTAGCCTCGGTCGAGTCCAACGCTTTGGCCAAACAGACTATGTCCATCTCAGCCATGTAAGCTCTTGAAAACAAAGGCCTTGACTCTGTGCGAGAGTGCTTGAACAACTACAGCCGATGGTTTGGTGAGCAATGAAAACGTTGTTCACCTAACGACCATTTTGGAGAAAACTCGGCTATACTTTGATATTTTTTAGAAAGCTCTTCAAGCCAACGAGGACCTGAAGGTTGCAACAGCCACTCAAGAAGCTATCCTACTAGAGCTCGAGGCACTGAAGGCAAAGGAAGAGAAAATGGCCAACCTTGATCGTCAGATTGTTGAACTTTAATCTCAAAGGTCTGCCATTGCCTCTGTGCTTGAAAGGATCTTTGAGGCAAATAAACCTCGGCTAGTAAAGTATGCAGTTGTCATAAAACGGATACAAATGTTGAAGGCTGACAAGAGGACTTGGCATGCTGAGATCACTATGGGTGAAGTAAAATGGCTGGAGCTAAAAGCCATACTTGAAGCTTTCATTCCTTCGACCCCATATATTATATTCTTAATGCTGACTTGTTGGCCAGTTGACTTTTTGTATACATATTTTTTTTAGTCGACTTAATGAAATATTTCTTATTCTTGCAACTCCTAATTAACTGGATAATATTTTTTAAGAACTCCCCATTGATTGGCAACTTATATATTATACCAGTTCGATCATTGAGATGGTATGCCCTATTTTTGAGAACTTTGTGAACAACAAATGGTCCTTCCCAATTTGGCAACCATTTTCCAAATCTAGGATCCTTAATCCATACTAACAACACCGTTTGCCAAACTAAATCACCTTTGCCGAATGACTTTTTCTTTACTCATTGATTATAAGCTCGCTCAGCAATCTTTTTCTGTGCTACTAGCAGGTTATAGGCATCGAGTCGAGCCTCTTCTAGATCTTCCAAATCTTGCATCATTACTTGACTATATTTGGCGTTGAACAAACTACTTTGTTCAATAATTCGCAATGAGTTTATACTTAACTCGACCAACAATTTTGCATCGTGCCCATAAGTCAAAGCATATAGAGTCATTGCTATTGTTGATCGAAGCGAAGTTTGATATGCCCATAATGCCTCATTTAACTTTAAATGCCACATACCAGGTCTTTCCTTCACCATTTTTTCGAGAATATTGATCAAAACCTTGTTGTTTGCTTCAGCTTGCCCATTCGCCTATGGGTAATACGACATGGACTGTTTGAGTCGAATCTTTAGACTCACCGTATAGTCTTTAAACCTATCGACCATGAAAATCGTGCCGTTATCCGTGATAATCATTTCTGGAATGCCAAATCTTGTTACAATGTTTTCTTCTACGAAATTGCAAACTTTTTTGGACATTAATTCGATGTACAATTTCGCTTTGACCCACTTGGTGAAGTAATCAGTCACTACAAGTATCCACGTATGTTTCACTGATCCAAATGATGGTGTTATTTTGCCAATTACATCCATGGCCCACCCTCTAAACTGCCATGGTTTAGTGAACGAGTGAAGTAATTCAGCCGAGATTCTCTGAATAGGTCTATGGATTTGGCATTGTAAGCAACTCTAGGCATATTCTATTCAATCTTTTAAAATACTAGGCCAGATTTATCCGTGTTGGCGGAGTAACCAGCGCATTTTGCAATTGGATTAATGAGCATCGCATATTCCTTCATGCACTTCTGTAATGGCTTGAGCGGCCTTTTCTTAGCCGAGACACAATAACAAAACACCATTCTCGCCCTTTCGATACAACTCATTTTGATATATTATATAATTTGTGGCATATACCTTGTCTTGCGGTCGTGCTTACCACTTAGGTCATCAAGGTACCGTATAATCAATTTTCTCCAATCATCTGGTAATGTTTCGCACAAATGTCTACAGGAGCCTCTCGTTCGAGTAATGAAGGCAAAGACATAACCTGTGTTCTAATGACACCGTCCAGTTTAAGAGCTTGTTGATTAACCAAGGCCGGGTATAGACGCTGATCAACTGGTATAACCCGACCTACCTCACCCCCCAAAAGTTGTGCTCCTGAAGCTATTTGAGCCAGCTAATCTACATTAATATTCCGAATTCAAGAGATATGTTTGAACGTGATTGTAGACATGTAAATTTCATTGCATACAAATGATGCATCACAAAACTCCACGTGGCATATGACTCATTACAAATGGACAAGTCATTAATGACATGTGGCGCAAATCAAGCAAAGGAAGTTAAAAAACATTCCTAAAATTTGGCAAAGGGGAATAAATCTCCTTAAAATCGACAAGGGGCCCAAATTGCTCCCAAAATCAGAAAGATAGCTAAAGCATCTTCACAAAACATGCAAGAATTGAAGATTGCTTGCAAAATAGGCAAGAAAGCCTTATAGATTTTGGCCAGGCAGGGGAAAGTGGCTGAAATTAAGACACAAAACATGCCTAAATTCTCCCATGGACGAAACAAGACACAAATAAAAAACGGGAAGAAATCTCCTTAAAATCAACAAGGGGCCCAAATTGCTCCCAAAACCGAAAAGATAGCTAAAACATCTTCACAAAACAAGCAAGAACTGAAGATTGCTTGAAAAATAGACAAGAAAACCTTATAGATTTCGGCCAAGCAAGGGAAAGTGGCTGAAATTAAGACACAAAACATGCCTAATTCTCCCATGGATGAAGCAAGACACAAATCATGGCGAAATCTATCCAAAGGAATGGCTTTGGAAGTTTATAAATACAAGGTCCCCAGACAAGCATAAGGTGGACAATTTCTACATTGAAGGGTCAAAATTCTCACACAAGGATAACCTTTGCCAAATCTTTGAAGACTAATATGCTGTCAAAGCTCTTTTTGAAGAATGTACAACTAAAGCCGAAGCTTTTTTTCGACCAAAGTTGAAGCATTCCCTTGAAGAATCAGCAAGCACTTGTGCCAATTCCTTCAAGACTTTGTTGCAAGCTTAAAACTTGTTACGACGTTCGATTCAAGATCAAGTCACCAAGACCCTTGAATCAACAAAATCCCACATCAACATCACCTTTGCTACAGGTCATATGCAAACCTAGACGTAAAGATTATCCACGCATTGTTTCAAGCTCAAAACTTGAACCAATCGTTTAATCGTTCATTCAAGATCAAGTCATGGCGACCCTTGGATCAACAACCTACGCATCTACATCAAATTTGAAGGCTGAATCAGAGGAAAATTGTAAACCGAGATTGTAACCCTACAAATTCATCAATACAAATATACTTTGTACACGTGTTCTTGTTTCATTCGTTACAAAATTTTCATGTTTACAAATTTGGCACGCCCGGTGAGACCTCTCTGCCTTTCATCTCTATCTTCAAATCTACAAGAAATATACGAAGAACAAGAACATCCTTGCCGTAAGTGGAGGCACTTTGGGCGTTACAACCAGAAGCAAGGCAAGAACTCTCTCTGTCGTGTCCTTCACCCCTACATTAACTCTGTTGGATGAGCACAAGCACCTGAGGCATATGCCCATGATCACCCTGGCCTCACTAAGGGCACCAAGGGAAGAAAGCTCGATGAGGTATTTCGAGTCGTTGACTTTCGATGCTGACTCAAGCAGCAGCTCATATCCCCTAGCCATGCAAGTCATGACTACTAGTGCGACTTCAATCGAAGAGCAGCTGGCACAAATAAGCGAAGCAATTACAAGGTTGACAATGACCGTGGAGGAAAAAGGATTTGCATATTGCTATACTTGTCAACCGTCTGGAGGCCTATCACCATGAGAATGCTGACCCTAAGGTTGATACACCAAATGAGAAAACTAACGAAAATGAGGAGCTTCTGATGGACAAAGCTAAGGAGAAGCTAGAGGTGGATTGAGCTACAATGCTTATGAGATCTCTCTCTATCCAACAGCTGCAAAAGATGATCACAAGCACGATCAAGGCACAACATGAAGGAAGTTTGCATGATTCTGTGCTATACTCAAAGCCATACTCTAAAAGGATTGACTCCTTGAAGATGCCAATGGGTTATCATCCCCCCAAATTCATGCAATTCGATGGAAAGGGCAATCCTGAACAACATATTGCCCATTTCATTAAAACCTGCAACAATGCTAGAACATATGAACCTAAGCATGCTGGAGTTGACGAGTACAAAATAGTGGAGGGATGAACCTACCGTCGATTACATCAATAGGTGGCGTTCATTAAGTCTGGATTGCAAAGATCGGCTTTCTGAAACCTCCGCCATTGAGATGTGTGTTCAAGGCATACACTAGGGGTTACATTACATCATCCAAGGCATAAAACTGAGAACATTTGAAGAATTGGCAACTCGATCCCATGATATGGAGCTGAGTATTGCCAATCATAGGAAGAAGGAGCCGATCATCGACTTCAAAAAGGATAAGCTGTTCGCCCAAAAGGTAGACAAGACTGGGGAAAAACCCGCCAATGAAGCTTTTACCGTCCATACTACCCCTATCAAGACCTCCTCCGAGCCCGTCAAGATCTCATCCAAAAACAAAATGAAGAAGATAAAGAGAAGTGAACCTTATCGTACCCAAGATACGTACAAAAACACCTTGAGGGAACTAGAGCAGAAAACAAACCCTTTTCCTGACTCTGACGTGGTTGCAATGCTAGATAATTTGCTGGAAAGGAAGGTGATTGAGTTACCTGAATGCAAGTGCCCCGAATAGATGAATCGCGTTAACCATCTTAGGTATTGTAAAAACCATCGTATCTTAAGTCATGTTGTCGGTAAGTGCTTCGTCCTTAAGGAGCTCATCATGAGGCTAGAACAACAAGGATAGGTCAAGCTTGACCTTGAAAACACGGTCGTAACACATACTACTACGATTGCATTTGTATCATTCAATCATGTGCCTCTCCAAGCGACGCCTGACCACTCTCGTCTATGCTCAAGCTACACGGCATCTTTTACACAACTATCACTGGGGGCAAACGACCAAAATGCACCTACCGATGATGAAGAAGGGTGGACACTGGTGACTTACAAAAAGACAAGGAAGCCAAGACCACACGCCACACGGCCAAAGGTGGAACAAGGGAGAAAGCACCACCGTCACAACAATAGAAAGCCCAAAAGGAGATAAGAGTTGCTAAGTCAACATATGTAGGGGAACCTATGAAGCAAGAGCCGCGTATTCCCGTTTCCTTGCACGAGTACTTCCCAAAGGACTTTTTCCAACAGTGCACTACCATTGCCTATCACATGGTTGAAGTGGAGATAAAAGAGCCCTCGAAAGGCAAAACTATCACCATTGAGGAAGAAAAGACCTTCATGCCTAACGAAAGCTTGCCGACATACTTTAGCATCGAGGAAGCACTACGATTGCTCAAAGAGATGCGAAAAGCACTAGTAGTGGTCATGGCGAGTCTCGACGACCACGAGGTGCAAGTAAGCAAGGATTAAGGTTTGAAGCTTCGGTTACATGAATATGCCACATGCTGTGTCGCCTATAGCGCAATCAACTTCACTGACGAAGACTTGCTGCTAGGGTCAAAGCCTCACAATCGTCCTCTATTCATACGTGAGATAGAACAAAATCAACCATATGCTTATAGATGATGGGTCGGCCATAAACATCATGCCAAAGTTAACAATAACCACAATCGGCATCAAGGTGGATGAACTATCCCAAAGCCACCTCCTAATCCAAGGTTTTAGCCAATGAAGACAAAGAGCAATGGGCATGATTTGAGTGGAGATGACCATTGGCGAACTCAAATCAAGCACGTTATTCGACGTGATTGATAAAAGAACATCCTATAACTTGCTCTTAGTAAGGCCTTGGATCCATGAGAATGGAATAGTACCGTCCACCCTTCATTAATACTTAAAGTTCTACTGAGAATGAGTAAAGTTGATACAAGGTGACATCAAGCCATTCACCGAAGCTGAATCACACTTCGCGGATGTCAAGTTTTACATGGATGAAGACATGGTACCCGTGGTTCTTCCAAAGGTGATTAAATCCACAGGCAAAGCCGCACCTAAGAAATAAGAGTGACAAGCCGTGCCTAAGAAGCAATAAGAGAAAGCAGTGCTATCCTCAAACAAAGGCGATGATGAGTCTGCCAAACCCACAACAACTAAAGAGAGTATGACGCCCTCAAAAAGACCAAACATACTCGTCTTTCGATACATCCTAACATCAAAAAGAAAGAATGGGCAATCGCCATTCAAAACTGGAACAAGCAAAGTTGACACACAGCTGCACAAGGACGATGTAAAGCTACTCAAGACAAACTCAGTTTTACCTTTGACACAGCTAGGCGATGCTAAAATTTCAAAACCACCGCAAGGTTTCGTAAAACCCCTGCCAAAGGGGGTGAAACCGAACATTCTTCCAACCAAGATGACCGAAGAAGGTTTCAACCCAAACTCCTACAAATTCATGTCAAAGGCTGGGTACAATTTCACCTCCCCTTCAAATCTTGGAAAGAAGGTTTCAAACACCATCAATGACAAAGAACGTGACCTCATCGAGACTCAAAAGAAGTTCAAGGAACATGGTTACAGAGTTGAAAACAACAAAGTTTGACTTGGGTTCACACCAAATACACCCGTGAAGATTTCAAGCAAAACAAAAAATGTTAGGGCTCAACACTTCAGCGTGAACGTTGAACCAAATCAAGATAAGCCTAAACCCACCTCTTAGACGTCAGTTTTCGATAGGCCGAATCATTCAAAACCCATAATTTTGGCACTTGATCGCATTGGTAGTCAAGATTGAACTTCTATCTTCAAACGGCTCAACACACCAACACCCTAAAGCTGTGTTTTCGAAAAGTTATCAAAACCTAGTAAGCAAAGCAACACGGCTAGCTCTCATCCGCGACAGTCGACCTTGGAAAGACTTGAAGAAACCAAGAAGCCTTCTAAGAAGAGGAAGACAATGCCGAAAAAAGAAAAACTCGACGGTTTAGCAGAAAAAGACGACGTTCGAAGCTCAATTTCTTCAAGGATAAAGTGCTAAGAAACCTTGGAAGTCAACATAAAAGGACAACTAAAGGTAAAGAGGTGTACCATCGTACACACTGGCCAATCTTCATGCCAACAAGCCTAAAGGGATGACACTGAAGAGGAGGTCCAAGACGTCTTCCACATCATTATCCAAGAAGACAAACAGAATGAAACCCCCGGGGAAGACGTCACTATTGCACCATCACAACTCGAGGATGGGAGGCAAGCCACGGTTGATGATCTCAAGGAGATCAACTTAGGCACAAACAATGAGCTGAAACCTATCTTCGTAAGTACATTGCTAAGTGCAGACGAGATCGATGAGTACCACCAACTGCTATTGGAGTACAAAGACGTCTTTGCTTAGACCTACAAGGAAATGCCCCACCTTAACCCTACCATCGCGATGCATCGTCTTGTAGTTAAGCCTGGAACGTGACCAATAAAGCAAATTCAAAGACGTAATCAATCCGAGCTCATTCCACAAATTGAGGCTGAGGTTGATAAGCTAATTAAAGCAAGCTTCATTCGAGAGATGCAATACCTTAAATAGATCTCCAACATCGTCATTGTACTTAAGAAATCTGGACAAATACGTGTTTGTGTAGATTTTCGAAACCTCAACGATGCTTGCCAGAATGATGACTTTCCCTTACCAATCATCAAAATCATGGTGGATGCAACAACTGGCCACAAGTCACTATCCTTCATAGACGGCTCTTCTGGATACAATCAAATTCGCATAACTCCCGAAGACGAGGAACTAACAACTTTCTGCACTCCAAAAGGTATCTACTGCTACAAGGTAATGCCCTTTAGCTTGAAAAATGCTGGAGTTACATATCAACGTGCAATGCAGAAGATCTTCAATAACAAGCTACGAAAAAACTTAGAATGTTATGTGGATGACGTAGTTGTCAAGACCAAAAAGACATCCGATCACATTAAGGATGTACGAATGGTGTTCAACAAACTACGTCACTACAACCTCAAAATGAACCCATTAAAGTGTGCATTTGGCGTCACTTCTGGGAAGTTCCTCGGCTTCAATATCAAGCA
The DNA here is from genome assembly GCF_916048215.2 of Malus sylvestris. Classification (NCBI taxonomy): domain Eukaryota; kingdom Viridiplantae; phylum Streptophyta; class Magnoliopsida; order Rosales; family Rosaceae; genus Malus; species Malus sylvestris. The sequence goes on from NC_062272.1 coordinate 17,783,187, forward strand.
CCGTGACATTGAAGTAGACCAATCGAATATCAAGGCCATCCAAAGCATGCCCGAACCAAGGAACTTACAAGAGTTGAAAAGTCTACAAGGGCGGCTAGCCTTTATCAGACACTTCATCTCCAGCCTTGTTGGACATTGTCAATCCTTCAATCGACTTATGAAGAAGGACGCTCCGTTCATATGGGATGACCCATGTCCCAATGCCTTTGAAAGCATAAAAATGTACCTAGCAAGCCCACGTGTCTTAGGAGCTCTCGTGCCTGGAAAACCGATCATCTTTTACTTTGCCATACAATAGGGTTCCATTAGAGCACTCTTGGCATAAGAAAATGAAGGCCAAAAGAAAAAAGCACTTTACTACCTAAGTAGAACTCTCACTGGTGCCGAACTTAACTACTCATCGACCGAGAAGATGTGACTTGTCCTAGTCTTTGCCTTCCAAAAGCTAAGACACTACATGCATGCTTACACCATCCACTTGGTTGCTAAAGCCGACCTAGTCAAGTAAGTTATGTCCAAACCTGTTTTGACAGGGTGACTAGCTAAATGGGCGTTGATTTTCAATCAATACGAGATCATCTACGTCCTAGCTAAAGCCATCAAGGGACAAGCACTAGTAGACTTCCTTGCCGATCATCCAAAACTAGCCGATTGGAAAATCTTAGACGACTTGCCTGACGAGGAGGTGTTCTACATCGACATCTACCTAACATGGACAATGTTCTTTGACGAATCCGCACGAACGAAGTGAGCGGGGGTAGGAATAATATTCATGTCACCACAAAAACAAGTACTAGCCTATTAATCAACATCGCTGAGTACCAAGCCTTGATCTTTGGACTCCAAATGGCAATCAACATGGAAATCACAACACTAGAAGTGTACGACGACTCTATACTCATAATTAATCAACTCTTGATTGAATATGAAGTGAGGAAAGATGATCTCGTCCTATACTTTCGGCTAGCAACTTAACTAATACAAAGTTTCGAGGTTGTGACATTAGAACATGTGCCAAGAAAAGAAAATCAAATGGCGGACGCTCTCGCTAACTTAGCCTCAAGTACGGTACTAGAAGAAGATGAAGTTGCAGACGTGTTAGTTTGCCAAAGATGTGTGATCCCACTAATTACTGAAATGCTACTAGATGACACAAACATCGTCTCATTACTTCCAGTCGACATTGAAGAATAGAGACAGTCGCTGATCAACTACTTGGGGCATGGAAAGCTTCCAAACGATCCTAGACATCGCTCTGAAATACGACGACGAGCACCTCGCCTCCTCTACTACAAATGAACACTCTACCGATGCTCTTTTGAATGAGTACTTCTAAGATGCCTAGGTGAGGAAGAAGCCAATCAAGCTATGGAAGAAACACACTCAGGTGTATGAGGAGCACATCAGTCAGGACCAAAACTACACTTCCAACTTCATACATCAACCACTTGATCTAATACATGCTACAGTTGCTTCATGGCCGTTTGATGCATGGGGATTTGAAGTCATATGACCAATCACACCAAAGTTATCTGCAAGAAAAGCTTACATCCTAGCTATAACAAATTACTTCTCTAAGTGGGCTGAAGTTGTACCCCTGAGGAAAGTCAAGAAGGAAACTGTCGTCTCTTTCATCAAGGAGTATATCATCCATTAATATGGTGTGCCTCGTTACATCATCACTGATAATGGAAAATAGTTCTCTAACCGACTCATGGATTAGTTCTGCGAGAAATACAAGTTCAAGCAGCATAAGTCTTCCATGTATCATGCTCTGGTCAACGGTATCGGGGAAGCATTCAACAAAACGTTGTGCAACCTCTTGAAGAAGGTAATCGGCCGAACAAAGAGAGACTGGCATAAAAGAATAAGCGAAACACTTTGGGCATATAGGACGACACATATAACTCCTACCCAAGCTATGCCTTATTCTCTCGTATATGGCGTTAAAGTTGTTCTGCCACTCGAAAGTCAAATCCCCTCACTAAGGATGGCTATACAAGAAGGCTTGACTGAAGAGGAAAATGAAAAACTACAACTTTAAGAGTTGGAAGCACTCGATGAAATGAGGATCGAAGTTCAACAACACTTGGAATGTTACAAAGCATGGCTATCTAAGGTATTCAACAAGAAGGTCCGCCCAAGGTCTTTCCAAAATGGAGATCTTGTCTTTGCATTACAAAGGCCTATCATCATAACTCACAAGACAAAAAGCAAGTTCACATCAAAATGGGATGGACTTTATGTAATACAAGAGGTCTACATTAACGACGCCTACTTAATCATGGCGGAAGATGACTTAAAGATCGGCCCCATCAATGGCAGGTTCTTGAAGTGTTACTATCCCTAAACTAAACAAGCAATGCTCATTGCCTGCACGAGCCTAAACTGCACACGGCAACAATTCTCCTTGTTCACACAAACTTAAAAGGCGACACCTAATGCTCCTTATTCGCACGAGCTTAAAAGGCGACACCCAATGCTCATTGTTCACACGAGCTTAAAATGTGACACCCAACGCTCATGGTCCGCAAGAGCATAATCTGTGTACGATAAAACAGAAAAAGAAAATCAAAATCATTATCAAAATCACCATCAAAACCATTAAAAGCAATCCACCATTCTTTCTAACTACGTCATGACTTGATCCCTCCTCAATCGAGGGTATGTAGGCAACTTGAAACTTCAAAACTTCATGTATGTTTGTACCATACTTAGGGCCTCTGTATTTAGATCTCGTATAAATACTTGGGGGACTTAAATGTAATTATGTAATAAAGGAATGGGCAAATATGTAATAAGTGAGGAGCCTTTATTCTATAAAATGACCCCTCACCCTTACAATTAGGGGGATACCTCACTCTCACCCTCAGAGGCCAATTCCTAAGCCCTCTCATCCTCTCAAAGCTCTCACTCTCATATTCAGAGCTCTCTCTCTCTCAGAGATACAATATCAGTATGGACGTAGCCCAAACCTTTGGGTGAACCACGATACATCTTGTGTTATTTACCTTCTTGCAGATTCACGGTCAGATTTACGTTGTTCCAAGACCCCTCCGGTTTTGTGCATCAACATTTGGCGCCGTCTGTGGGAAACGACACGAAAAGTTATGTCGGTTCTCTCTCATTTTTTCACCTCTGCCGTGAATCTTCAAAATCATAAAAACCCAATAAACTAGTCCATCTCTCTCTCTCTCTTTCTCATTCGGTTGGTCTAATTGATTCTGCAGAATAAAGCTATAGGATAGTGAATTAACATATCGAATGGGAATGGCAAAGTTTTCCTCCGTCGGACCGAACCATTTTTTAAAATTGTTTTCTTCTGCTTCATCGCGCTATTGGCAATCATTCTCGCCACAGCCTTGGCGTGGAATTTATTGCGTGACACGAAGCTCAGCCCTCAATTCCTTGAGTTCCAAGTCGACTTGGTAGCTGTGTCGCTGTGCCCACTCACCACCACATCTAGCAACGACTACTTAACCACCATGTGGGACTTGATGTTGGTTGCTATAAATCCCAACCGAAACCTAGACTTGTATTATGAGAACCTGCAAGCTGATATCTTCTACGGCGATGTCGACGACAAGGAAAGCGACAGCAATCTCAAGCTGGGAACGGCACCGTTGCCTCCTATCTATGTATAATACTACGTTGTTTGGACTGGATACTTCCAAACTGACGCGCTTCTCTTGCGACTTTTTCTCACCGAATGGGACGGCGGGGCAATCAAGGGCATGCCAAGGTTTTGATCAAAGTCATAGCTAAATTGCTAATCCTATCAACCTGATATATAAAGCATCCATACGAGTGACCTCTAACATTGCAGTTGAAGTAGTAAAGTACCCACTTCTTCACATGCATAAGTTTCTACAAGTTTCTCTACTAGAAAAGTAGTTGTTAGATAAGCAAGTGAAGCAGAGGAAAAGTTGATGAACAAGTACGAGATGAACAAGCTGCTAGACAAACAAGTGAAGTAAGGGCGCAATTGGGGATTCTTTTGCTTTTGGTTGAACAGGCCGAAAGCAAAAGCAGAAAAGTAGAAAGAAAAGTACTCTGATGGGGTTTTACAGCTGGTGTTCAGACAGCAGAAAAAGAAAAAGGAGGAAGAGTCAGCTTATTATATGTGCTCAGAAAATGGAGCAGGGCTAGGGAGGGATGAGATAGAGAGAGGCGCAGTGGGAAACAGAAACAAAAGCAAAAGCAAAGCAGAAAATAAAAGAGAAAGCAAAAGTAAGGAATAAACACCCCACCAGAATGATGTGATTTGCTTTTCTTGTTTTTGTATGATGTGATTTATTTTTCTTATCTTTCGGAGACATTTGTATAAACCCCATCAGAGGGTAATAAAAAAAACGGCAAAGCCCAAAATAAATGGGCTGAAATGTTGTGTGGAGAGTGAAGGCCCATAAGCCCAAAATAGCACCAACCAGGTGACCAAAAGTACCCCCAGTACTACAAAAAATTATTCGGCACCCCGCAGCTATTATTGCCAACCAGGTGATCAAAAGTACGCCTAATACTCCAAATTATTCGGCAGCCTGCCGTTATTATCACCAACCAGGTGATTAAAAGTACACCCAGTACTTCAAATTATACATGAGCATTACTCATGTCAATCATACATAAACATTCATGAGCATTACTCATATCAATCGTACATAAACATTCATGAGCATCACTCATCTCAATCAGCTTCAAATGCTTCATTTACAGAGCTCTAGCTTCAAAAGTTTCATTTACAAAAGCTCTAGCTTCAAAAGCTTCATTTACAGAGCTCCAGCTTCAAAAACTTCATTTACAAAAGCTCTAGCTTCAAAAGCTTCATTTACAGAGCTCCAGCTTCAAAGTTTCACTTGCAAAGCTTCAGCTTCAAAGCTTCACTTGCAAAGCTTCACCTACAAAGCTTCAGTGTAGGGTATACAAATACCGCCTCCGAACAACCACCACTTCGGTCCATACATGGATTCAATTTGAAGTCTCTAGCCAACAGACTCTATTGACTGAAGACTTGGGGGACTACATTATGTACCATATATTAGGCCTCAACTGGGCCTCATGAAAAATATTTGGGGGACTTAGCCCATTATTTATGTATTGAGGAGCAAACCCTTATTTTATAAAATGGACTCCTTCACCATCATTAGAGAACATCAACTCTAGCTCATTATTCATGTATTAAGGAGCGAGCCCTTATTCTATAAAAGGGACTCCCTCACCATCATTAGAGAGCATCGCCGCCTGCTAAGCAACCGCCTCACCACGAGCATCAACTCTAGCCCATCATTTATGTATTGGGGAGCGAGCCCTTATTCTATAAAAGGGACTCTCTCACTTTCAACACCACAAGCCGAGCCAACCAAGGAAACATAAGCCACAAGCAGAGCAGCTTCGCAACATATGCTACTTCTGGTTGAACATCATTTCAGATTGGGCACCGCTTCATATCGAGTACCAATTTTAGACGACATCCAGTTACTTCGGCCCACACATGGACTGAATTTCAAGTCTCCAGCCAAAAGACTCTCTTGACTGAAGACTTGAGGGACTACTGTTTGTACCATACTTAGGCCATCCGTATTTAGATCTCGTATAAATACTCAGGGGACTTAAATGTAATTATGTAATAAAGAAAGGGGCAAATATGTAATAAGTGAGAAGCCCTTATTCTATAAAAGGACCCCCCACCCTCACAATTAGGGGGAGGCTTCACTCTCACCCTCAGAGGCCAATCCCTAAGCCCTCTCATCCTCTCAAAGCTCTCAATCTCATATTCAGATCTCTCTCTCCTTCAGAAATACAATATCAGTGTGGACGTAGCCCAAACCTTGGGGTGAACCAGAATACATCTTGTGTTATTTACCTTCTTGCAGATTCACGGTCAGATTTACGTTGTTCCAATACCCCTCCGGTTTTGTGCATCAACAAAGTACAGTCACATCATTAACAAAAACACAAATACTTTGAAGAATAAAGAGCAAAGTCAAGAATGTGAATACTTTATTTCTTTAAAGGAAGAAATCGGCAATAAAACTGTATTATAAAATGAGTAAAAAAACAAAGAAGTCTTAAAGTACAAAAAATGGAAGACACTACTTAAAGGCTATGTCCCTAAAACTACGACAGCGGTCTTCAAGCAAGCCTTCCAAAGTCTTAAAAGTCTCCACATCGGTGGGGGACCAGGTGGGCACTTCCATGGCCACGCATTTCTCTTCCTCTAGGCATGAAATCCTCTCTTAATGCTGAGAAAGTATAGCTTCCTGCTCCAAGAGAACACCTTGAAGTCATGATGCTTCAATTTTCAATTGCTCTCACTCATGCGCCAAAGTTTCCAGACATGCATATGTAAGCTAAATAAGTTATTGTGACTTGATAACCTTCCGAAACAGCTTGCTGAGAAGACCAAACTTGGGCAATTGATAAGTCTATTGCCCCAAGTTGTTGAGCTCTAACCTCTGGACTCAACTTCTTCGAGGAAATGGCATGCAAGGAAGAATACTCAATTAAGGCGCTACAAGTTCGGCATTCTTGACTCTCTAGAGAAAGGAATCAATGTTAAGGTTGTCCATCGCAGAAACAAGCTTCGACAAGACCTCCTTGAGCAACGCAAGGTTATCCACTGGGCACTTTGAAATCCTCTTCTCAATATGGCTCTTGATATCCATGGTTCCACGAATGTTGATGCGATGGATAAGCTACTCAGTGCCACTAAGTTTCGGCCCTCTAAGAGAGATCTCAGAGCTAGCTAGCAAAGGTGTTAGAAGCATGACAGGCTTTTTCATACCTTCCCTTACACATGGTAAACTTGGGCAACTTGGCGGATTTGCAATAAGCTCTGCCCTAGGTAGGTCTCTAATCTCATTGTCCGTGGGTAGACTACTTCTAAACAGCATTTTTCGTAAAGGAATGAACACATATGTTCACCAAATCAAAGGAACAAAAGAGCCTAGCCTAAAGAAGACAAAGAAAGATGTTTGAAATAAAAGCTAAAACAATGAAAGCAGAAGAAATCACAAGAAAGAAGGAAATACATACATTTTTCTCAAGTGATGCACGACTATCAAATTGAGGATGCCTAAAAACTCTCTTCTTCTTATGAAGAAAATTGACATCACTGTCATCCTGAGCACCTTGAAGCGATCGCTTGTTCAAAACTATTGACGCTTCCGTAAAACAAGCTTATCTTCGTGCAAGTCAACTTCGACACCCGCCTCTTTAAAAGCATCCGAACTTTGAGAAGACAAACACAGGCGTTAAAGAGCTAAGGTTGCAAGTCCATCTTGCAAAGGAGTTGCGCTCACACAATTAAAAGGTGCCAACTGCGTAGGAACCGCATAATAACCCTCTCTCAGCGCATCATTGCGTGAACTAGAAGAATTGGTGCCACTTGCTGTCCCCAAGTATTCATGGTGTACCTATAACCAATAACCTCTGTAGGCACAAGTCACTGGATTACTCTTAAACTCGTCCTTGGTCGGCAAAGTGATAGAAGCATTTGTGCATGCACGGGTACAAGACTCCTAATGCATATACATGGCTTGCAAGGATTCCGATTGTCCATTTTCCTTCAGCTTGCTTGGCACATGTTAGACAAAACCAAACTGCATGTCAAACGGTGAGGACTATACGGCTGAACGATACATTAGTCTCATTGCCGCAACGAAACATTCCCCGAACGAAGACTCGTAAGGTAAGACAAGTTTAAGAAATAAAGGTGTGAATCATCTACGAGGCCTCGCCGCGCCGAGCCAACCTTTACTAGATGGTCCATTCTTAAACCTTTATAGCTTCTAAATAATGCCTACGCTTGTAAATCATCAAGGCTCTATGCAAAAAGTATGCCAAGGTACTTTGTTATCAAAGGCCCCAACTTGGGTGAAGTTGATGAAGAAGGCCCCAACTTTTCTAAAGTCAACAAAGAAAAATAAGTTCCAAAGTACTCACCTAACCAACTGTACACATAATGGTAAAGAAATACTGCAGCACAATCTTCGGTGCCTGTCGAGTTCGAAACAACACTCAAGCTATCATAAATATTGGCTAAGACCGGAATACCAAGGCTGAAAGATTCACCTACAACCATCTTACTAGCCACTTTGAAGACGCCGGGGAGGATAAAGTTGACGTCGTCTTTGGGGAAAACAAACTTACAAAGCCAATAAGCTAAGAAAGCGGCTAGGTAAGATTATTCCACATGCTCTTATGGTATGCCAAGATCCTCAAACGCTTTTAACTTGATAGGGGCATGTTGCCTAGCTAAACCAATGGCACCTGACGGGTTTGAGTCTCCCTTTGGCTTAGTGGTCTTGTTGCAGCCAATTTTCTTCGAAGGGTTCTTGTACTTCATGGCATCCCAATACCAAAATTAAATCCATGAAGAAATCTTCATGCCTAACTTACCCTAAGCCTCATAGGAAAGCTTGTGATATGCCAAAAAGAAATAGTGGCAACTCATAGGCAATCCTCATCTATTACAATGAGAAAATTCTTTCACACTAGGAATAACCTTGTTGTAAAACTTACCCTAGATCGGTAAGCCTCCTATCTTATGGAGATCCCAAAGTGAAATCAACATCTCCCCTTGTGACGTGTGAAGTGTGTTGGTCGCTAAACACCAATGCTTAAAGAACGCACGAAAGACGGAATGATGACGATCATAACTAATCAAAGATGCGTATACAGCGTGATAAAGGCCCACATTAGTAAGCACATCTTTGGATCGGCTCAAGACATCTTCAAGCCACTCCTAGTAAAACTTAGCAAAGATGGCTTCTCCAGTTATCTAAAAGGTGTTATTTCAAGTCATAGCTCTGCTACGGATGGGATTGCCAAGAAGCTCAAACGAAGCTAGTGGATTGTCATAAACATGGGGCGAAGGTTTGAAGATAAGAATCTTCGATGTACACACCTTCTTCTTTGTATTTGGTTAACCAAAATTTGTCACCTCCCAAGATACTTCAGAAAACCACGACTAGATATGCATCGAGTTATCTTTCGCAGGAAGATCAAGTGCCTTAGGGCCAGTCAACGACACACAAAGCTTCAACGTCGTTACCCTATCTTGCGAATCGCCTTCCTTCGCAAGAATGGTGATGGTATTGCTTTTAAAGAACTTAAAAAATACCATGGCTACACCAAAATAAACAAGGCAACATAAGCATAAGAGTAGGGCGGCAAAAAGAAAAAAAATTGCTTCACTAAAGCAAAAGACACCCGAGACAAACCTTGTGAGCGTTGAAGTATGATTATAACAAAGTCACAACGACGAAAAGAAATTAGCCACAAAACTTGAGCAGCACAACAAATAGGGTAGCTACAAGACGGTCCTTTAAAGCACGTTACAGTAGCAAAGAAAACCAAAATGCTACATAATCACACTACACATCCCTGTAGCGATTACACAAGCAGTTTCTTGCACTGCAAGGCAACATCACCACCTAGGGAAAACTGTGACCAAAAGGCATTACACAGCGTAACCCCACTGCTGTCTTTTACGCAGCACCATGCGGTAAAAAGTGACGTACTACAACAAGCTTCAAGCAGCTACAACTCATGGCAGCAGTAAGAACAGTGCACACGGCAAGGAATTGTTGTGGCAAAAACACACTGATTGTCCTATAAATAAGGGTCAATTGCTTCCTAATGTTATAGGGAGAATACATACCAAATAGCAAAAGGAAAATAAAAAGAAGGAAGCACATTCTATCTGCAAGAAAGAAAAAAAATTCCAAGAAAAAAAAAAGGCAAGCTGATTTCGGCACAAAGAAAAAAAACAAGTTGTTTTTTCAACAAAATCAGCAAAGAGAAGAAAAGGAAACAAAGAAATAAGGAAAGGGCTTTAAAATTTCTAAAACATCAAAGGAAAGTACCTTTCCTTGCCAAAATACAAAAGGAAATCCCTCCAAAGCAAGGACAAGTCTTCAAGTTTCCCAAACCAAAAGAGAAAAACACTCTCTTGTCGTGGAAAAAGAAAGGGAAGAAAAAAAAAATGCAAATCCTACTTACCCAAGGAAAAATAATAAATCTTTCCAAAACCTTGAAGCAAATCACCAAAGCTTTCCAACATGTTGAAGAAAATCATCCCCATTACCAAAATTGAAGGAGATTCCTACCTAAGGAAGGGAAAAGCATTTTTCCCACACCCACAAGTAAAAAATCCAAGCCTCAAAACACACCAAATGTATTTTGTCAAAATTATGGAAAATCAATACGCACAAGAAGTATGTGCCGATTTATCCATTTTCAAAATTTTCATTCAAGATCAAGCCTTTATGGCCCTTGAAGAAAATTTCCATTTTATTCAAGATTAAGCCTCTACGGTCCTTGAAGAAAATTCATTTCATTCAAGACTAAGCCTCAATGGCCTTTGATGAAATTGATCATTTCAATGCAAGAAATACGCCTCAATGGCCCTTGAAGACATATTTCCATTTAAGAAATACGCCTTAACAATCCTTGAAGAAGCAAACTAATTCAAGATCAAGTCTTAAATGACCCTTGAGTTAAAGCATTCATATTGCAGGACTTTAAAACACGTTTCCTACATGTGACAAGCACATGCCTATATCGCGCCTTGAAGTGGGGGCATTTGTAGACATGTAAATTTTGTTGCATGCAAATGATGCATCATAAAAGCTCCACGTGGCATATGCCTCATCATAAATGGACAAGTCATCAACGATATGTGGCATAAATCAAGCAAAAGAAGTTCAAAGGAATTCCTAAAATTCGACAAAGTGGAAGAAATCTCCTTATAATCGGCAAGGGGCCCAAATGCTCCCAAAACAAGCAAGAATTAAAGACTGCTTGCAAAATAGGCAAGAAAGCCCCAGCCAAGCAAGAGAAAGTGGCTGAAATTAAGACACAAAACATGCCTAAATTCTCCCATGGAAGAATTAAGACACAAATCACGGCCAATCCATCCAAATGAATGGCTTTGGAAGTCTATAAATACAAGGTCCCTAGATAAGGATAAGGTGGACAATTTCTACATTGAAGGGCCAAAATACTCACAAAAGGATAACCTCTGCCAAATCTTTGAAGACTAATACATTGCCAAAGCTTTATTCGAAGAACGTATAACCAAAGCCGAAGCTTTCTTTCGACCAAAGCCGAAGCATTCCCTTAAAGAATCAACAAGCATTTGTGCCAATTGAAGGAAAAATTTTGTCCTAGCTAAGAACAAGTAAGAACATTTGAATACATATGCATACTATTAACACTTTAAAATAGGCATGCATTAAAAAACAATTCATAAAACCCATGACTTTCAAAGCCTAGTTTATGGTGAACCAATAAACTCTTTAACAACATTAAAGAGAAGTAAAGATTTAAAGTTTCTTTACCCTTGAAGCTCATCCTTGTTTACACAAGGGATTCACCCAAGTGGAGGGCCTTCAAGTCACCTCCTAGCTCCTTGGATATTTCTTGTGATTTCCTTCTCCTTTTGTGCTCCTTTGAACTTTGTGGATGTAAGGAAAGGATCTCCAAAACACCAAAGGTTTGGTGTCTCTAAGTCTCCACACCAAGGGTTAAGTGTGAAGATGAAATGGATGACTTAGAGAAGAAAAGATTGCTAGATTAATCTCTCTAAGTGGCCGGCCTCTTTGTAGAGAGAAAGAGAGAAAATGTTTCACCTCTTTGCCTTAAAGAAAACCCTAATGAGAAAATAGCTATAAAGTTGCTTTTATAACACTTTTCTTTGGTGAGTGGCAAACTTGCAATTAAGCAAACTTTCACCATCTCCTCACCATGGCCGGCCTATATGTTGTGATTGGGCTTATTGCCCATTTTGTTTTAGTTGTCATACAACTTAAACATAATGGGCCTTATGGACCAAAACACTTTTGGGCCCCGAAACCCAAAACCAACTTAAAAGCCTAATACGAACCTTTCGTATAATTAATTAACTAATTAATTAATCTTGACCATTCTTCAATTAAACCATTTAATTGCATATCCATTTCATTTAATTTCTTCACTATCGCCCTTACTCGGTGTACGATCCATTAGGTTCCAATTAGCGAGGTAGTGGGCGATTGTTACTCTTAACGATCGATTGTGAATTGAAACCACATTTCAATTCTCCCTTTATGATTAGTGTTTGCTAGTCATTAGGGCTTCCACAAACCATGAGTGACACCTAGCAGTATGTCATGGTTACCCAAGCTAAGTAGAATTGGTTGGAGAACCTATCCAGTTACAACTACAATGCAATACGGTCCTTCTCTAATACAATAATCTTAATCACATTGTTTAAGTGATAGTTTGTTTCATGTCTTCTATCCAATGTGATACTTTTCTATATGATTCCTTTGAATATGAGTTGGAACAAACTTCCTAAGTCATATTCATTTGCTTTGGCCAAAGACTTACGAATCATATCTTAGAGTATTCTCCTTCCACCATGGAAGGTTAGAGATCCCTTGTTGTGCATTCATATGCCTACATGACTAGATAGCTTGACCCCAACAATGCCGTGGACACTCCGATGGAATGCCGTTGACATGATCAAAGATCAAGGACCTAACCATTAGACATCTATGATGCCTCAGGTCAAAGGACTACTTTGCATATTGCAACTTTCGAGTTCTTACATGACATGTATGTTCGAACTCTCTTTCGATCGTTGTTCAGTGTACTCGATTACTCTTTCGAGCACCTATGTGTTTGTCTTAGTGTCCAACACCAAATGACTTGAGACTAGTCATACTCAAGCTTGAGTCGACATAACACATACTAACCTTAACGGATTGTCAATACCCAATTGGCAATCCTATGGCTAGGAACGTTTTAGGAATGAACATAAGAGAATGGTCTCGATAATCTAACTCACTTAGATCACTTGTCTCTTAGATCAAATACATCCCTTGGATTCCCTTATTACTTAAACACATGATACAATAAATAGTGATCAACAATAAGCTTTGCCCTTCATTAAACATATAAAAGTTTAATATATTAAGTATTCCAAAAAGCTATTACATCAAATGAGTGGCTTTGTGGGCATACTTCCAACACCAATTTCTTCAAGACTTTGTTGCAAGCTTAAAACTTGTAACGGCGTTGGATTCAAGATCAAGTTGCCAAGACCCTTGAATCAACAAAATCCCATGTCAACATCACCTTTGCTGCAGGTCATATGCAAACCTAGAGGTGAAAATTATCCACGCATTGTTTCAACCTCAAAACTTGAAGCAATTGTTCAATCGTTCATCCGAGATCAAGTCATCATGACCCTTGGATCACCAACCTACGCATCTACATCAAATTTGAAGACTGAATTAGAGGAAAATTTTAAATAGAGATCGTAACCCTACAAATTCATCAATATAAATCTACTTTGTACACGTGTTCTCGTTTCATTTGTTACAGAATTTTTGTGTTTACAATGATGCGTACAAATGATTTGGCTAAATAGCTAGTGATATATAATACGGCACCAGAGTACAACTCATGCAACAGAAAGTCCCATTAAGCTGGTTAATCACAAGTTTTGAATTACCGAGGATGAGTATGTGGGTTGCCTTCAAGTCATGAAGAATGTTAAGGCCGATGACAAGGGCTTCGTACTCGGCCTGATTATTATTATAATTGAAATCTAACTTGAGAGCAAAATACCATCTGTAATGGTCAAGTGATTGGACGACAATGCCAACACCGGCCGAGGTCGCAGTACTAGAGCCGTCGAAATACATCATCCAAAAATTATCACATGTTAATACCATGCCAATCTTGACATCGTTGCCCCCAAAACCGCATGGAGAAGGATGTTGGTCTAAAAAATCGGCCAAAGCTTGACCTTTACGACTTTTTAAGGTATGTACTGCAAACTGAATTTAGATAATGCCATTCTCCATTTTCCAATTCGACCTTTGATTATTAGTCAAGTAACCGTATATCGATTAACATCCGTTTGGGCAATGACCTAAGTAACGGAAGGGAGCATGTAATGCCTGAGCTTAGATACGGTAAAGAATAAAGCCAAGCAAAGTTTCTCGATGGCCAAATAATTTATCTCAGCTGAGTTGAGATTTAGGCTGAGAAAAAGAATGGCTTGTTCCCTACCGATGTCATTATCTTGTGCAAGAAGACAACCAATGGATTCTTCAGCAGCTGAGATATATAACTTGAGTGTTTTGCCACGCTGAGGTGGCGTAAGAATATGAGGGCTAGTAAGGGAGACCTTGATTTGTGTAAAGGCGTCTTGATGTTCATCTCACCATTTGAATCAGTTAGAATCTTTAAATTTGAGAAGCGTGAAAAAAGCCTTCATTTTTTTACCGAGTTAAAAATAAATCAGCAAAGGAAGTTAATCTTGCCAAGCAAGGATTGTAACTACTTCTTAGTTGTTATGGTGGAGCATCGATGATCCCATGAGCCTTGTCCTTATCTACCTCTATGCCTCGATGATGCACAAGGAATCCTAAGAAGTTTCTTACAGATACGCCAAAGGCACATTTAGCGGGGTTCATTTTGAGTTTACGCTTGCGCATGCGAAGAAAAGTATGCCAAAGATCCTCTAAATGTGTTCAGTAGCGTTTGGACTTAACTGCGACATTGTCGATGAATACTTCAACGATTTTGCCAATCAGGTCGTGGAAAATGGTATTCATCGTACGTTGGTATGTGGTACCCGTATTCTGATAGGAGCATATTTATGCGACTTAGTTAGCTTGTTTTCTTGCACTTTTATAGTTAGTTTGTGGTTATTATAGTGTTTTAATCTATTTTTGTGTGTTTGTAGGTCCAAATGACAAAGTATGCAAGAAGGTGCAATTTGGAGCCTTTTGGAGCAGTTTTGAGCATAAAATGGATATCACATGCTTGGAGTCAAATGGATGGACGAAATTGAAGATCAAAGGAGGCAAGAAATGAAGAAATGAACATGAAGAACAAAGAGTTCAGAATTGGAAGCCAAAGTTTCTAAAGTTGGAGGTTTTCATTCTTGCAAGTTTCTATTCTTGGATTGGAAGTTTCCTAATCTTTTTTCACCTTGGTTCCAACCCTTGCCACACCTCTCAAGCTTCTTCGCTCTTGGATTCTGATTTGTTAGGCCCTTTTCCTTGTGGATTTGGGTTCTACAAATCCTTTTCAGAAACTAAGTGGGCCAAAAATCCTTTTCTTTGTTGATTTAAACCCTAAACCGAATCCTTAGGCCCTAAGCCTTAAAATCTGCTAAGTTTAAACCTTAATCTATCTCCCCTAGGGTTGTGCCACACCTAACACTTTTAGAAGCCTAAAAATCTGCACAAACCCTAGTTCTTTTCTCCCTTGGATGGGTCAAGCCTTTTATCTTCAAAACCCTAACCCTTTTCTCATCAGATTTTGTGAAAACCCTAGCTTTGCCGTGCCTATATATATGTGTTTTTAAAGCCTAAATTCGTCACCACCCTTCACACTATTTAGAAACACCTTGCCCAACCCTAATCACCATTCTACATCACAAAACACCATCCTACATCCATATACATCTCTGCCGCACCTTTTGGAGAAGAATGAGAGCCTTGTCGTGCATTCCATTGATGAAGGAGGGCCTTATGCGTAAGCCATCTGCATCATTGGGAGTTTTAAGAGTTCTTTCTTCCCTCGTTTCAGTTTTGATGTTTATTTTAATTTGCTTTTCAATTGCTATGAACATGTGGAACTAAACTCTTATTAGTTAGTGGTGAATTTGAAGCCATGGACATATGTTAATATGAATTGATTCCTTTCAGTTATTGTTTCGTAAAACATGAATACGATTTACTTATCTATTTGATTGATAACTTATTCTTGTGTGTTGATTAAGGAGGCCTACTTAGTTTGCATGCTTGAATCTGATGCTAAATTATAAGGGACTTTCACCTAATCGTTAGAAACTTATAATTACAAGTAGTGGAGATTGTTAGTCACAATCGTGTTAAGTAGATTCTTGGCAAAAGTATCATGCAGTTCATAGTTATAATTGCCTTGTCAATGCTTATGATTTCCATGGAATTTAATGATCTTTGAATGTATCTCTATCATGCTGTTCATATAGGGAACTTGAGAAGAATAATTTGGGTTGTTACATGCATTCATCCAATTCAATGAATTTAGGGAAATCTAATAGTTAATTTGTGCATTCACGATTAATTTGGGGCATTGTCGTTCATGGTTTAAAGAAACAATACTGGAAATTGATTTATATTGCATATGTTCATGTGTGGAGAAGGATCCTCTAACTATCTTTTCACCCTTGAATTCATCTCAATTTCGTTTTAGTTTACTTTGATTTGCAATTTGTTTAGTTTTAATTCAATTTCGTCAGAAATCAAACACCCTTTTCTGTTGTGTTATTAGGTCATAATATGTCCTAATTAGGTTCTTTAGAGTGTTTTGAGTCAATATAGGTTAGAATTAGTCCATAAACATTGTTTGGGTCTTATTTTAGTCTTAAATTCGTCTAATTTCATCTCTAGAATCTGTTTTGAGTCTAATTGTTCGTATTATGTTGTTTTGAGTCTTTTAAGTGTTTTCTGAGTTAGTTAAGTTACAATCTGTTTTCTTTTAATCTTTTGAGTCAAAGTAAGTTTTAATTTCGTCCACATCACTTGTTAGGTTTAGAATTGAGTCAATTTCACTTAGTTTTGCAGATTTGAGTGTCTTAGGTCAGTTTAGAGTCTATAGAGTATATTCTTGTGTTTTTAAGTCTAGTTTAGTGTTTTAGAGTTTAATTTGAGTAGATTAGCAGCCCTAGTTAATCCCCGGTTTAGAACGATCCCTACTTACATCTTTGCTACAATTGTCATCAATAGGGTTTAATTTGTGTGTCAAGTAATTTTCACATCACATTCTTAAGTCCAAAAGAAATGACGACCTATTCGTAAGTCCCTAGTGCATTGGGGCATTGAAACATAGTTTTATGGATGTCGGCCTCGACGATAAAAATTTCATGGTTTGTCACAACATCGATTAATAAATTTGAAATTCGCATTGGGTATTCATCTTTAGGGGCTGCTAGATTCATATTACAAAAATTGATACAAAAGCGCAAGGCATCATTCTTTTTTAAGGCTGGGACAATATTCCCCAACCACTCAACGTATCGAGCTATCCGAATAAACCTGGCATTTAAAAGTTGAACTATTTTGTCTTTTATTCCGAGCTGAACTTCGGTCGAGAATTGGCGTGAGGGTTAGCAGAAATGTTTACAGCCGGGTTTAATTCGTAGCTCGTGTTCAACTAATGTCTGATCAAGGCTAGGCATCTCATGGTAGCTCTAAGCAAAACAATCTTTAAATTCCTCAAGTAATTTACAAAGTTCGCCTTTCATAGGCTGAGGCAACAAAGCCCTAATAAATAAAGGCTGAGGTTCATCGGCCGTCCCAATATTTATTTCTTCTAAAGGATCTTTGACTTCAGGCCTATTATCTTTAAGCTTGGCTGGTGCAGCCTTAATTTCGTCGAAGGACAGCTTTGTGCTGTTATCTCATTTAGCGAGAAACTCTACTAAGTTCACGCTATAATTCGGCTCCTTGGAATTGGTATACCAGTGGGACAATAGTTGTTCCATTATAGATGAAACCAATGCCCTTCGTTCATCCCATCGTGTTGTGTCAATCATCAGGACAATTGGCTCAGTTAGCAAATCTGAGTCTTGCCGAATCCTACTGGATGGTCTTAGCGCCAACCTCGATGGCTTTCTGGACAGAGATTTTGGTCGGTCTACTTTATTCGTTAAAGCCTTGTAAAGTGATGTAGCCGACCTAGCCAACTAATGATGGGCTTGAATCATGTTAGCCTCGAACGGCTGATTAATTACTGGATAAACTATGGCCGATTTGCCGTAAAAAAAAATAAGGACCTAGTATAGTGAAAAAGGCATACAACCAGTCTGGTGGATCCAGTCACGACCAAGCAACGCATTGTACTCGGTCTTGAAGTCAACTGTAAAAATTACGATCATGTGGTTTCGACTTGCGATATTGACTTCCAAAGGGAGTACTCCTTTAGTCTGGGATTTGTCGCGACAAAACTGTTCATAGTTACACCAGATGGAATGTGCTCATCTTTGGAACGGCGCAAAGCTTTCATTATGAAAATAGGCATGATATTGACCATTGCTCCACAGTCAACAAAAACTTTAGACATCAGATATCCCCCGATATGGGCCGTCACAAACAATGGCTTCAAGTGATGGAGGTTGACGACCAAGGAACAGGGAAAAAGCTCAACTAATGCTACTTTGAGCTTTTCCTATTTGCCAACGGTATGGCCTCTTCGACATCCACGAACTCGACTTACGTTGTTTCTTCGGTAACCACATCACCATCCAAAAAAGCTTGGTTGGGACGTGGTTGGCTGGAATTCTGCAGATAAGACATGGACCATGCTAATTTCCATATTATCGATGATTGATGGACCTATTGGATCATGATCCCCGTCTTCTGGATTTTCTAGCATAGCATATTGATCATTGGTCACCTCAACGACATCGTCTTCTACCAAAGGCAAAAGATACGCACTTAGGTACTTGGTGTGGCCATTTTATATTCAACTTCTACAACTTGTTCTATCGATGGGACTTGATCTTGTGTTTGCAAAGCCTTGCGAACCCACTCTTGATATGCGATGTGAGCATCTTGCGTATCTAGGTAAGCATCCAACCTTCTAACTCGCTGTCTATTCGGCTGTAAGGCCGAATTGGGATACGGTCGAAAAAACCTTAAAATGATGCCGCAAATATTGCAGATTGTCTAAAGATAATGAGAGGTATGCAGGTCTAAATCGGTGTATGGTTTGACGTCAAAACCTAGAATACTGGCTTCGCGAATGTGTTGGAATCTGGCCATCATTATTAGATTTAACCATTGGGAGGCCGTATAGGTCGTTAACTGAATTCTATTTGTGAAATTCCTGCATGTATTCTAGAGCCTCACCAAAAAACGGCGGATGGCAATTCCTTTTAACTTTAATCAATGGCGATTACTTTCAACCTCATTTCTTAAATGCTTGATACGAGCCTTCATTTCTCCAAGCCGAAGAAGAAGTTTGATTCGTTTCTTAGATTCTTCAATCTCATTTTCAAAATTGCAATCAATTACGTTCTTTCCTCGGAGTAACTCGGTTATGATTGTCGGAGGTTGGCTATTATCCTCTTTTCTTGCCGTCTCTTTAAGCTGCCACTTCATGACTGAAACTTCTTATGCTGTTCGTAGACAGGCCATGCAGCCCATCTTCTGTAGACGACATTTTTGGGATTTAGACAAAATGGTATACATACCGGAAAGAAGATTATAATTATGCCACTGGTGGTCTCATGGCTTAAGTGGTTTGAAAGTTCGTTGGGTCGTTGATGAACTTGAACTTCCAAAGTTGTATACATAGTAATCTTTATCATAAAATGGCCCTTCGAAATCAAGGCGCCGTCTAATTGAAGGCGATTGGTAATTCTATTGTTGAGGGTCGAGTCTATCAAAAACCTTTTGCTGTCGTTGTCTCGAGGTGAGCACTGGTTAAGATTTCATTGAAACCATATATATAGGTTCGACTGATGGTTTCAGTAGTCTTGGCTCGGTTATGACGACTTTTGATTGGCATTTACTACATAAGATTATTGGGCTCTCAGTCTCATCAGAATTGGAGACAGATGCCGGTTCGACATACACAGGATTCGAGAAGAACATGGGGGGTCATTTTCGTTGAAAAATTGATTTTCAAGTGGCCGAGGATTCTGTTTTGTGACGTGATAAATCGGGATGTACTCAGCTTTTATTTTTTTTCTTATCCTTCAGCAAATGGACGTCCACCATACGTATTGTTGCCGAAGGGAAATGATCAGCATCGACTAACATCTGTGTCTTTTCTGGGAACTTTAGTTTGCCACTATCGATCCAGCTTTGAATAGCATTATGGAACACGAAGCAGTTATTTGTTGTGTGTTTGTTTAAGTTATGCTACTTGCAGTATGTTTTCCTTTTTAATCTTCGACCTTAGGAATGTCATGCCCTGGCTGAAGCTTGATGATCTTTGTAAGTAGTACCTGGTCAAAGATAACATCAGCCTTGGTGATGTCAAAACCTTTGATGTTTTGATGACTACTTCAACAAAGGGCCAAGTGCGTTTTGACATCTTTGGAACTAGTATGAGCCAGTGCCTTGTATACATAAGGTTTATTGATTACTATCTTGGTCGCGTCAATGCTAACATGTTGGGACTCGTCACCCTCGACTGATGCATATCCTTCCGTTGGGTTCTTATAAATTGTCCCACGGGTTGGAGTTTTCGAGATCTTTTCATCTTTAAGCGGATAATCATATTGCTCGACATGTTGAGCCAACTTATACATATCTCGAAAGTTTTCCACTAAGTATTTCTTCTTGTATTCTACATCTAGGCCATTCTGGGCAAGCCTAACAAATTCCACCTCAAGAAGGGGTACTCGACACCAATTCCTAGCCGATTTGAACTTGGTAAAGAAGTCCATCGGTGACTCATCAGATGATTGTGCCATCCTAGCTAAAGAGGAGACTGACACTTCTTATTCTGGTCGATAAAATTGTTTATAGAATTTCTCAACCAGTTCCTCCCAGTTTTGTATAGAGTCCAGTGGAAGGTTAATGTACCACGTAAACGTTGTGCCTGTCAACAAGAAATTAAATAGTTGTCGTTTATAAAAATCAATGTTGACATCTTCACATTGGGCAATGAATCTAGCCACATGTATAAATGAGGACAACGACGATTTCCTAGTGAAGAAACTGAAATCTGGGATCTTGAATCGTCGAGGATATTCAAGCCTTTCTACAAAGGCTAGATATGGATGAATAAAATTTGGAAATTTCAACCCTTTTTTCAAGGCTGAATCGATCATCTTCTAGACTTCAACCATACACACTAGTGTTGCTTCTGTTCTTTGGCCGAATTCAGCCGAACTAGTGCTTGGTTCACCGTATGCTTTCTCAAGATCGATTATCTTAGGTCGAGTGAGTTCTATCTTAGCCGGTATTAGCAACAGCCCTTCTTCACCCAAAGGAACATTCTTGATAAAACGCTGCCTAGGTTGATTGACCGGCTCATTTTGGTGAGCATTGTTAACTAAAATTTCGAGCAGCTTGTTATTCAAAACACTTTTATCACGTACTACTTCAACACTCTTATCACGTACTACTTCAAGTAGGATTTTCATCTCTCAGCCAAACATTTGCCCAAACTACCAAGATTGTTCTTCCAATCATCGTCGGAGTAAAGATTTAGATGGTGGACCAGAGCTCTCATTGTCGTCGTCACAATCCTCTACCAAACCTTCAATAAAACCATATTTTGCCATCTTGGTAATCTGGATGAAGACCACGGCATCATGATTCTGATTGCTGAGATTAATTTCCTTCTCTTGGTGCACCCAACCTGTGGCTTCAAGTGTCATGGCAACAGGAGGATCTTACGACTACGACGCATACTGGACTCTGAACTATAGGTGCTAAACTGGTGGTTGGTTGATCCATAGTTGTTTTCTTTTTTATTGACCGTGTTTCAATGGTCATGAACTTCATAGCCTTAGCACTGGGTCCTACTGGGCGTGCCAAAATTGTGACCCTAAAAACTACTTAGTCTAGTGGTGCGCATGCCAAATAATTAATAAACGAAATTTTAATTTGCATCAAATATACCAACTTTTTTAATCTAAAATGTACCGATTGTTCTTTTATATAAATGTACCCATTGTTTTTTTCTATTATAAAATGTACCCATTTTTTCATATAAAGTGTACCACCTTTTTTGTATTAAATATACCAACTTTTTGTAAGGAAAATGTACCTATTAAAACTACCAATTTTTTTGCATGTGAAATGTCAATAATATAAGTAATGACAAATCATGTCATTAAGATAAATTATACTTTTTTATATAAGTGTAATTTATTTTATAATATTTTCAATCCCACGAATCATGGTTTTATTTAAAATCTCATTTAATACAACTATAAATATCATATTTCAATTTAAAATTATAATAACCTATATAGAAATGCATTATTGTATTAATTCCAGGGACTTCAATAAAAAACTAAAAATCAACAAAGTTTTAATCGAAGAACGTTGATAAATAGGGACCACATTCAAAGTAACCCTTAGTGTGTGTGTGTGTGTGTGTGTGTGTGTGTGTGTAACACACCTTTGAAGTTTAACTTTCTTTGATAAATTTTTCCCAAATTTTAATCCAAGAATTTATTTCAGAACCAACATAATTTTCAATAATAGAATGTAAGATTTTAAGACAATAGATTCGCCAAACACTGAGATTTTATTACGTACTTTCATTAAGTTGAATGTAAGATTTTGTGATAAGCACTAGTGTAAATATTTTAAACTCATGATCAGGTTGGTTCATTGGATTATTCTAGGGTTGAGGAGTATATTTCTAAAAAAATTATCTAAATTGGAGTAAAAAAAATGTTAAATCGTGAATTTTCTTTTCTAACCGTCGAATGATTTCGTTCCGTTACCTAATCTCCTAAAGTTCATTTTTGGTGATTTTTAGTGTATGTGATCTCGGGGACAGTTGAATCATTGAAATTAGTTTCGTAAACTGAGTATTATGTCAAAACAATAGATTCACAACAAACACTTAGAGTTTATTCTATACTTCCATTAAGTAGAACGTAAGATTTTGTGGAAACCACTAGTGTACATATTTTTAATTGGTGATCGGATTAGTTCATTGTATTCTTCTAGGGTCGAGGAGTATATTTATGAAAAATCATCAAAATCAGAGCTAAAATAAACGTTAAAATCGTGATTTTAAAGGTCCACATAATACATACCAAATTTTTCCCTTTGTGCGAAAACTTTGCCTGATGAATGGTACTTTACCCCTCGAACTCCATTTGTTAGACAAAAGTCATTGAAAAGGCAAAAACGGTGACCACTTTTGCTTGAAACGTTTAGTTGTGTCAGGCAAATGACCTTTACCCGGCGAAAGATTGTCCATCGGGCTAATGGTACTTTCTAGTAGTGAATATATGTATAATACATATAAAATAATTTACTTTGAAAATAAAAAAAAAAATGTTGTTTGATTCAAAATTAATTTACTTATAATTTACATAAGTATAAGTAAATTATTTGCACAAATATATAATAATAACAAAATCTGCCTAATATATGTAATAATACATGCAAAATAATTTACTTACAATGATGACCACCAAATAAAAAAAATTGGGAGACATGATTGTAAGATAAGTATAAAAATAATGTGGAAAACTCATGAGTGGATTATTTTGTAATAATAAGGCACTTATGTGCCATATATGGTGGATAATTAAATCCATTAACATAATTAGAGTGTTGTGACACATTTGTAAATATTTTAGTAATTGTAAGTCACTTATTTGTCTACTTGGCAATTAATATGAAATTCAAGTTTTATTTGGAGGTTTAAAAGGTGATGAGTTTTTGTCTAGAAATAAGTTGCAAAAGCTTATCTCTAAACAACTTTAAACATCATTGATAATAGTTCTTTTGGTATCATGTCGCATTATGATGAGTTATTGAGTAATCGGCATCATTCAAATTTAGTTTTTATCAAATTAAGAGTTTCTACAAGTCTTTGTCATAGTAGGAACAAGATCAAGAACACATCGCTGAAGTTTAACTTTTATAAATTCTTCCTAAATTTTAACCTAAGAATTTATTTAAGAACCAGCACAATTTTCAATAGTAGAACAAATGTGTGGTATTCGAGCAACATGATTTCCAGACCTCATCATAAAACATGATTCAAACCTCAATGGTCTTCTCAGTTTTAATTTCACACCTTACCTATCTTTGTCCTTTCCCCATATCCTTATCAGTATTCAGTAAGCATGTGAAAATTTAAAAAAGGGTAAAAATATAATTAACCTGTCGTATCACTTTCACCTTCTGATTTTAGGTTATATCCATACACGCGTTATGCATGTGGAGACGAGATGGCATTGTCACGAAGGATGCAGAGACTACATTTGGGCCACAAAGACCATACAAAAGAGGTATATAACATCATTTTCACCAGTTTGCACTAGTTTTGGTCGAGGCGAGATGGCAGGGCCAGGTGGTACGAACACAAAAGCAGTGCATTTCAGCCTTGCGTTTTCTCTTCCAACACTTTACGTACATGAAAACAAATCAATTAATTTCCTGATTTCACACTGCATGCATTCAGATCCAAAACGTGCTGCACATGTTTTATGTCCTCATCGCTAGCTCTTCACTGGTAGGAAATAGAACGCTTGGTGAATGCAGTGATCGAATGGGATCAAGAAATAGGCAATTTAGAGATGACCGTAAAATCAAAAGAATGGAACTGCCAGACCTCAAGACTTTTCATTCTTGCCTTGTACAAAAGCGTGTTTTGCTCAAATTTTCTTTTATTCATCCTCAAATGTACAACATATAGTAAATACAAATTTTCTTTCAACTTTGGTTTATGTCAAATTAAGAGTTTCAATAGGTTTTTATTATAGTAGGAACAAGATAAATAACATATCCATTGTTAACTTTCTTTTATAAGTTCTTCCTAATTTTTATTTTTTTGAACAAACGATAGTATCTACACCAATAATATAGGAGAGTGAGCTAAATGGCATAATGAGTAAAATAATGTGATTCAAATCGCCTTTGGCGAGATTTTAACATAAGAATTCGGTTTTAATTCACATCTTATCTATCTTGGTCCTTTCACCATATCCTTATCAGTAAGCATGTGAAAATTGTATAAGGTGTTGGATTTATCCAATATAAATCAACCTTTAAGTGGTCTACTATATGTAATAGGAATGTAATATTGGAGAATAATGTTAATTGTGATTTGATCTCTTAAAGATATCAATCCTATATAAGGTGTCTTATATTGGAAATAGGATTGATGGAATCCTTAATTGAATATGATTATGATGATACTTGACTTGGAGGCTAATAAAGTAAGTTTAGGTTTCCTTTATGGATGGAAACCCTAGCTTTTAGCCTATATAAAACACCGGTCCCTATAAGCCCTAGAACACACAACATAATGCTTCCCATAGAGTAGTTGTATTCGGCTAGGAACTTATAGAAGATCTTGGTGTTGCCATGCCCACTTCCTTTCGTGTTCGACTTCCATGGCTACCGTTGGAATCAGGTTAGTCACTCATTCGTTTGTGTTTTAATTGTATAACCTAATAAGGCTAACATAAGGGTGAAAAGTATAGCCTGTTGTATCACGTTCACCTTCTGGTTTTAGGTTATAACCATTCAGGGATTATGCATGTGGAAAAGAGGTATATGCCATTATTTCACCTTTTATGGTAGAGACGAGCAGGCAGGGCCAGGTGGCACAAACACAAGGAAGATTATGGATTTGTGGACGTGCCTTGCGTTTTTTTTTACGTATAGATCCAAAACGTGCTGCACATATTTCATGTCGGCATTGCTAGCTCCTCATATATATTTAACGAGGACACCGATAGGAAATATAGCGCTTGGTGAATGCAGTGATCCAATGGAATCAATAGATAGGCAACCACAATCGTGACCTTTTGAGTTTATGGATCATTTTGTTATAGGGAGTTGTGCAGACCCAACAAGACTTGTGATCACTATTTGACATTTCTACTTCACACTTTATGAATGGTTGAAAATGCTTGATGGATAATCAAGCGGCACTCCCATAATTTGTGTGAACATGACTTACCTCCTATAGAGGGAGAAAATGTACAAGCCAAAGAGGGTAAGTGAAGAAGGGCTTAACGCATGGGACAACGTCTATGGCGTCATCAAAACCCTCAATAGTGCGGCTAGAGAGTCTATATATCTTTAGTGTTTCTCTTATATGCCTTTAACACTGAGTGCAATTAGTTTTGTTCTTTAAAGAAAACAGAGAAGAACACAAGCCAAAACACATATGCACCGCCTAAATTCTATTGATTCAAGTGAGAGATATTGTTTACACTTTTAAATGAATCACTCCATTATCAGTTGTACTTTCAAAACTTTCTTAGTAATTTAAATGAATTTATAATTATTATGTCATGTGCAAATATAATACTATATGCAGTTTTCTTAAACTCATTATATGGCCAATTTCTTTGACATGTGTATACCACGAGTGTTTGGATCCCATGCCAAGATAATTCTAGTCTTTTTGGCTTTATTTGCCTAAAATATTTTGTTCTCGTCTCATTCATTAAGGCATATATCCACTCTGTCCATAAATTGCACAACAGTTCAATTTATTTTTGTGTAGTTAAGAAAATGCATTTAGCTCCTCAAATTTATTTTCTCTACATTAAGTCCGACATAATATTTTTTCTTAAAGAATACTTAGTGACTAGGATCCATAAATGTAAACTCATTAATTATGATTTACTTTACACATTTTACATTTTTTAGATGCCTGGCATATCCCTATTGCATGTATGATATGCACAATTAATTCTATACAGATTGTAAACACAATTAATTCTATGCAGATTGTAAGAGGCAGGACTAATGATTTTGCAAAAGAAAAAAAGGAGAAAAAGACATTAATGTTACAAATTTACGATTACAATAAATCTTGGATATTAATGGGAGCTTTATATATAGAGACAAAAACTTTCACTACATTTCAACTTTGAAGGACCTCCACTAGTTTTTAAACATGTCAATGAGAGACAAAACATAAAAATAACTAAAGCCCATCCCAAAGACATGGAATCAATGTTTTAAAATACCAGCCATACCTCTAAGACTTTAAGGCTGTTACTAGAGCCTAGCCCTCACAACTCCAACAAGTCAATATGTGCCATAAGCTTAACCCATCCTCGACTATTTTTACAGAATCAATTTTCAAAATATAGGTAAAATTAGTTTGAATCCCTTTTACTGGAATCAGTTCAATCAGTCATCGTCATGAGTGGATAATTTTGTAATAATAAGGCACTTATTTGCCATAATTATGGTGCATAATTAAATTCGTTAACATAATCAGTGTATTGCGACACATTTGTCAATATTTGGGTAATAGTATGTCACTTATCTGTCTACTTGGAAATTAATTTCAAATTCGAGTTTTAGTTGGAGGTTTAAAACGTGATGAGTTTTTGTCTAGAAATAAGTATTGCAAAAGGTTATCTCTAAACAACCTTAAATTTCATTGATAATATTGCTCTAGGTATCATGTCCCACTATGATGAGTTAGTGAGTAATGGGCATCTTTCAACTTTGGTTTATATCATGTTAAGAGTTTCTATAAGTCTTTTTTATAGTAGGAACAAGATAAAGAACCCACTGTTGAAGTTTAACCTTCTTTCATAAAATCGTCCTAAATTTAACCCAAGAATCTATATAAGAACCAACGGACAATTTTCAGTAGCAGAACAAATGTGTGGTATATTCGAGCAACATGATTTCCAAACCTCATCATATAACATGAGTCAAACCTCAACAGTCTTTTCAGTTTTAGCTTCACACCTTACCTGTCTTTGTCCTTTCCCCATATCCTTATCAGTAAGCATATGAAAACTGAAAAAGGGTAAAAATTATAGCCTGTTGTATCACTTTCACCTTCTGATTTTAGGATATATATATCCATACACGCGTTATGAACGTAGAGACGAGATGGCATTGTCACAAAGGGTACCGAGACTACCCTTGGGCCAAAAAGACCATGTAAAGGGATAACATCATTTCACTAGTTTGCACCAGTTTTGGTAGAGACGAGATGGCAAGGCCAGGTGGCACGAACACGAGGAAGATTACGGATTAGTGGAAGCATTGCATTTCAACCTTGCATTCCAACACTTTACGTACATGAAAACAAACTAATTAATGTCCTGATTTCACACTGTATGCATTCAGATCCAAAACTTGCTGCACATAGATATTTAACGAGGACACTGATATGAAATAGAGCGCTAGGTGAATGCAATGATACAATGGGATCAAGAAATAGGCAATTTAGAAATGACCACAAAATAAAAAAAATGGAACTGCCAGATCTCATGATTTTTCATTAGGAGACTTTGGATGACGTTTGTAGCTATGAATATTCTTTGACTAAAACCTTATTGGTTTTCAAATTTTTATCGAAGTTCCTGAACTTAATGTGATAATTTATTTCTATGTATGTTACTATATTTTTTAAATTAAAATTTATAGTTGTTTATATTAATGAGATTTTAAATAAAAACCATAATTTGTGGGATTAAAAATATTAAAATATAAATATACTATTGTGTGTGTGTATAAACATGGGTACATTCATCAAAATTAACCAAAAAATTATTGTACCAAAACATGGGTACATACTTTAAAATCACAAAAGGAAAAAAAAAAGATATTTGGCTTACTAACATTAGTAAATTTCTTCGATGAAACTTGACATGGATACATTCTCAAATCAAAGAAAAAAAGAATGTACGTACCCATATAAGTTTAAAAATTGATTTAAAAAAATTGAATAGATTTTATATAAAAAAAGTACATTTTACATATAACAAATTGGTGTATTTAAGAATGAATACATTTTAAGATTAAAAATTTGAAAAAGTTACATGAATGGGTACATATAATTTTTTATTTATTTTGGAAATCTTTTGAATTGAAAAATAGTTAGGAGTTTAATAAAGGTGTGGGTATTAAAATTCTAAATCAATTATTAATTTCATTTTAAAAAATTATGTAACTAACATGTAAATTCATTATTACATTAATGTTAGAACTTTGATCAAAATCTGAAAACTAATAAGGTTTCAGTCAACGAACATTAGTAATTAGGGATTGGATACTAATTTTTCTTTTTTTATTTTTGCTTTGTAAAAAAACGTATTTGGCTCAACCTAATGTTGAAGAGTCAATGAACCTGTGTAGAATATTTAATACCTAATTGTTCAATGAACCTAATTAACACTCATCCCCGGCAATACACTCTGTTGGCCAAATATTTCAAGGAAATATTTTTTAATCCAAAGCACCGCTAGCCCGACAAGAAGTTCGTCAGACAAACTGGACTAAAATCTTTTTAAATAAAATTTAATTTTTGCACGACGACATATTTTGGTCGGGTCAAAACATTTTCGCCACGCCTCAATGGTCAATGCATACTTACTCGATGAACGTTCATGGGGTGAGTTTATATTGCCCGACGAATATTTATTTTCGTCAGCAAAAGTGTCTTTAATTTTGTCCAACGGGACTCTGTCGCCTTAAACCCTTCGCGGCGAACTCCTTCCTTACGAGACATCGTCTCCTAAGTTGTTTTTGTTCTGTTGTATAGAAAGGAGGAAATGAACATGCATGTAACGTGCAAATACTTATTCATATATGGTATGTTGTGTTTATTATAACTTCTTTAAAATAAACACTGACATTGGTAAAACTGAATTACAACAAATATCCTCAAGTATTATGCTTAATAAAAAGTACAAAATAAAAACAATTTCCATGTAATACTACAAAAAAAAAAACAAAAAGGCAATTGTTAAACGCTGACATTGATCAAACTGAGTAGGAAAATACAAAAAACGAAAGGCAATTTGTTAACCTAAGTAGGAAAATACATCAATTATTTGTATCCATTGAAATCCAAAGAATGAAAAAAACATCATAATAAATTCTCCCTATATGTATATTGCCTCATATTTATCCTACTATTTTTCTTACATGAATTTATTTATTTAGCTAAAAAGTAAATAAATAACATTCAAAAAGGAATTTAAACCTCTCAAGACAGCCGACATGCAATTGGCGTCCTCATTTTCAGATTAAATCCCGTTCTTCTATGTATTACACCAATACTGAGGTTGTAAAATTTCGATGGCCATTATATAATCTACATTCAGTTTTGACTTTATTATTTGTTTCTGTTTCAGTATATAACTTCCCGTGGAGATAATAATGAACAAAGAACTTGAACCATATTCATTATTCACATGTTTAATTGTTCTGATCTTCAATCCACACCCTTCACGTGGCGACATCGTGTAGAAATGGTCCCCACTTTGAGGATAGTGTACAAGCTCAGTTAGGTTATAAATAGGGCAGGCATATTGCAGGTGCTGCACTCACACAAGCCAAATACAATTACCCAGAAGCCATCGTATTCTCTCTTTCCCTGCCTTCAAACCCCCAAAAGAGTCACCATGCTAGGTCTAGCAAACAATGTGGCTGCCAAGGTGGCCTCAGTAGTTACCACTACTCATCAACACATTACTGGCGATCATGAGCTTAGCCTATTTACCATGTCTGACCAGAAAATCTTGGAACAAATTTATGGTACTCATGTTCATGCTGATGAATCCTTTGATGATGATTCTCTTTTCGGCATCACCGAAAATATCCTTAAGCGTGCTACCCAAATTGTTGACAAAATTGTGCAGGTATATATTTTTAGCTTACATGTAACGTATGCACGATTATTAAACTGTCAAATCATTATTATAGTATACCAAAATTAAGTCACTAATTTTAACCAAATAACATAACATGCTCTTTTTTTCTTTCTATATTTTTTTAGGAGAAGTGATGGAATATTTACGAGACTATTTTATAACACAATAACATAATATGTTATTTTATCTAAGAAAGCAGTACTCGTGCACTTAACTCACTTCTATGTTACTTGTGCCTTGTTTCAGGGTACCCAAGTGCACGTGGAGAACATAGAGGAGAACACACCCAAAGCAGGCTTCAGTGCACCATTGTGCACACTAAAGTCCATAGCCAGCGAGGTCATTACCTGGGAAATTAAATATACACACACACACACACACATAATGATATGTATATTTCTTGTAACTTTTCATGTATATTCTTGAATATTCACACTATCATGGTTAATCTTAAAATTTCAGATGCAATGCAAGCCTCCTAGTGAGGAAGTTGCCCACAACACAACCCTGGCCATACTGAACAAGCTATCAAGCTATTCATGGGAAGCAAAGGCAGTGCTGACTCTAGCAGCTTTTGCCATGGAATACGGGGAGTTCTGGCTCCTCGCCCAGCTTCAAGAATCAGACCGACTCGCCAAATCAATTGCAATCCTGAAGCGAGTCCCCTTGCTCCTCAAGCCCTCGGACCTGCACAAGAAAAGACAAGCAGTGCTTGAACTTAACAATCTGATCAAGGCCACATTGCAAGTGATTGAGTGCATCGACCAATTCGATAAGCTTTCCAGCTACGACCCAAAAGATGTCCCAGCGTTGGCGCTAGCAATGGACCATATTCCAGTTGATGTGTACTGGGCTGTTGCCACTGTTGTTGCTTGTGCAACTAAGATCACCATCCTCACCTGTAATGAGTAAGTTCTCCATTGACCTTTAGGAAATCGCTCTTTTGCCAGACCGTGCATCTGGTTGAAGTGAAGTTTCGTAATCCAAATTCACAGCCTAACAACTTAATTTAGCATTGGTCTGGCAAATAAAAATTATTTGTTTAGTAGTTAATAAAATGACCATGGTTGCCTTCGTTTTAGGGACAAGGAGCATGATCTAGCCCCATTTGCTCAAAAAATTCACTATGTCCTAAACAAGCTTAAGATCCAGCTTATTGTCTGCAGAAAACAAATTGGTGGGTTAAATGGAGATGTTTCATTTGGAATTATTTTCTGTACTTGCACAAATGAAACGCTCAAGATAATCTTTGTTTCATGCATGCAGAGGAGGCAGAGACTTACCGGAGGCTAAGGAAAATCTTCCGAACTCCTACTGAAATCATGGAGGTTTTCAAGGCCCTGATTTTTACCAAGGAAAATGTCCAGCCGCTCGTTGATGGTTCTACTAAACAAATGGTTTGTTCTAGTCACAGTACTATAATGTGTAATTGAATTATTTTTACCGCTGGCACTATGTTGCTGCAAGGAAAATTAAAGTTAATAATATGACAGTAACGTACCATAGAAAAAGATGGCAGTAAAGTTGCTTAGGAGTACTTTTTTGTCATACAAAATTTCCAACGTAATTTTCTTGGCATGACTAATTTAATTGGAACCCTAAAATGTCACGTGGAATATTAATCTTTAATATGCATGTTTGTATATACAATTCAGTTTTTCTACTGAGCTCCTATGTGATTAGTCAATCATAATACTATTTAGACACGTAAAATAAACATCATTACGAACTCACTATAAATAAAGGTGAGTGCAACCATTGTATGTGAGACACACCTTTAAGGAGGAGTATTAGCAAAGAAAATCAGTTTTTGGTGACATGATTTTTCGGTTAGTCAAATTGCTACTTATTAATTACTTACAACGTGCATAATTCATTTAAACAGGTTAAAATCGATATCCTGAGGAAGAAGAACGTGTTGTTGTTCATTTCAAGCCTAGACATCTCTGATGATGATATCTCAATCCTCAAGCCCATCTATGATATGATAAAGAAAGACAATCAGCACAAGATTGTGTGGATTCCGATTGTGGAGCATTGGACCGATGACCGCCGAAAGAAGTTTGAGAGCCTCCGAAATAAGATGCCATGGTACACAGTGCAGATCTCGGCACCTGTAGCAGGCATCAGATTCATCAAGGAGGAGTGGAGCTTCAAGGGTAAGCCCACACTAGTGGTGATGAACCCACAAGGAAAGGTCGAACATCCCAACGCTCTCCACATGATTAGGGTTTGGGGAGTCAATGCTTTCCCTTTCACAAAGGCAACTGAAGAAGAGCTCTCACATGGTCACGGAGATAAATGGATTGGCACTGTTGTCCAAGGGGTTAGCCAATCTGTTACGGTAATTTCCCTTTTAACTGTTTAAATATGAGGACCGCTATTGCAACCACATTTACTTACCACATTATTAACCACCTTTCTAATACAACTTAATCTTACATATATAAGCGTGGATACAAAAAACATGTTATTTTTACCGTACCGCCTCTTTAATAAAGGTGTAATAATAATGAAACATATTTTTGGCAAGAAGTATAAAATAACAAAACATATTATAATTGACGGAGAAGTGTAAAATTGTACAAGACGCAACTCTCCCATTAATAGAGATTAGTATAGAATAGCAACGCTCCTTAAATCTAGAATACATTTCGTTAGTTAAGTTTGTGTGGTTGATCTAACTATGGCTTGGTCAAACAGATCAAAGAGGACAAGTATATTTTCTTCTATGGTGGCAAAGACAATGGTTGGATTCAAGAGTTCACAAAGAAAGCAACTGCCCTTGCAAATGACCCCATCTTCAAGGAAGCAAAGATTCAAATCGAGTTGTTCTGCGTGGGAAAAGGAAGCAAGGGGGAAGATGACCATGGCATCCTCGGGAAGTTCTGGACTGGCATCGAAAGCTTGTTCTTCACCAAGGTTCACAAGCCAGCCGACCAAGTCGGTCAAGAAATCCAGAAGCTACTTTCTTACAAAAACGAAAGTGGATGGGCTGTGCTCAGCAAAGGGCATTCTGTGGTGCTCACCGGCCACGGTGTCTCGATCTTGAGGGTGGTAGAGGACTTTGACAAATGGAAGGACCATGTGAAAGAGAGTGGCTTTGAGTTTTGCTTCAAGTCATACCATGAGAGGGTTCGCACTGTGAGTCGACCTTGCTGCCGCCTTGATATTCCAGGCTCTACCGGGAAGGTTCCAGACACCATGAAGTGTCCTGATTGCCACCGGAGCATGGAGACTTTCATCAGTTACAAGTGTTGCCACATTGATGGTCCTACTGCACATCACTAAGTTCTCGTTCTACTTCCCTTTACTACTTCAAGTGTGATGTTGGCTAGTCCAATAAGTTCAGAGTAGTATGTTGTAATATCTATAATAAAGGGCAACCTAGTTAGCTCATGCATGGTGATACTTGATGCCTTATTAATGGGGACTAGTATGCTTATGTAATTGTCTTCCTGAGTATGTTTTCATGGTATGTAGCTGCTACTTTATGTAATGCAATGTTTATTTGAATAATTTGAGATGTCTACATTTCCCTTAGTGTGTGTATGAATTATCAATTACTTCAAATTGTTCAGACTTATATTTGAGGAAAATAACTTCAAATCTAAGTCCTTGGACGTTTTAAAAATTCAAGAAATCATCAAACGTGTTTCCAAGCTGATTGATTGAAGTTCCTTCATCACCCTCGCGCGCAATTACAGTTAGTAAAAAAGTTGAGTTTGAGGTTACCAACTTTTCGTAATTAGCTTAGCTAAGTCCCACTAGAACCTACATTATAAAACCAATTATCCATACAAAACTTGTAAACGATTCAAAATATAAACCATATATAATGTATGTGTTTAGAGGGACAAATAAAATAAAATGAGAATCCTAGTTGCTGTTAAGGAATTTGACTCCGAGTTTGGCCAATTGAATATAGGTGTTAAATTTTCTTCATGTCTAATAGATTTGTCAAATATTTATTTTATTAATATTTTGGGCCCCATAGTTACATTAAGTATTAAAAAATAATTCAAATTGATTTTAGTTTTCATCTTGTTAGTTGTCAATGGAACCCATGCATTAAAAAATAAATTAAAGGCATTTGACTCCATCTTTGTTTGTTGTATAAAAAGGCAGCTAGAAAGTAAGGAGTTAAATAACTCAGCTGCCACGTCAATTATGGCATCTCCATTAGAGGAAACCTTGATTCTAAATTATTATACTTCTTTACCGACAAAATTGGCATAATTGTTGAAATAAATACTCAAAATTGAAAACAAAAATGAAAGCTTACATAAATCAATCTTCATGTACCCCAAGGTTGGTCTCAATGGTATGTAACTGGTGCCACCGCACAAGGCCCCGATTTTTCTTTCTGACATGCATGTATATATTGTAGAAAACTAGCATACTATGTATTTAGCGCAATGCTTCTCAACTACTGCATCGTGCTTGGTTTTTTGTCCAATTGTTGCAAACTTTTGTTTACTTTTCAGTTTTTATGTACTAAAGGCATGTTTACGTATATTGAATGAATTTCTAAGAAAGGGGTACCATTCCTATATTTTGTGTTACTAATAACCAAGGATTTGACGTAAAGCAGCTCATCGTTCCAAGGTTTTGACAGGATTGACGCTCAGCCGATGTGCTCCTTTAGTTTGTTGAATGCCTGTAGACATTCCTCCGTCCATTCAATCGTTCACATAGCTCCACGGAGTGCCTTGAAAATAAGTAGGCACCGGTCCGTTGATCTCCAAACAAACTGGCTCAAGGCCGCTACTCGTCCGTGGTGATGCCATATTGATGAGGGCCTATATCTTTTATTGGTTGACCTTTATCCCTGTTTGGCTTACCACCCCAAAAACTTCCATGATCCGACCGCCAAGGCGCATTTCACAGGATTCAACTTCATCCCGCATGGGTTGAGGATGTTAAACACTTTAGTCAATTCTGCCACATGCTAGTTTTCTTTTCTGCTCTTCACAAGCATGTCTTCCATATAAACTGTAATACCCTAAAATTTTAAATATATAAATATGTGAGGAACAATAAAAAAATAATCGATTTATGGTTGTGAAAATTTAATTGATAAATTTTAAAAATTTTGCTTCCAGAAATTTATATAATTTAAGTCGTAAAATTTTATCTCGATAAGGGGAAAAGACGAAAATGGCTCTAGTTGGCTAAAGTTAATTATACAAGGACATATTTTATCCTCATATTTTCTATCGTATTTCTTGGCATATTTGGATAGAGCTCGACCTCACGAACACGTAGGAGCAAACCGGTTGTGAAATGGAATTATAACGAATAAGTTTTTAATGAACGAAGTTAGGGGCAAAATGGTAATCTAATCATTAAGGCTCCAGATTTGTTGAAGAGTGGATATGGTGTCACGTGTGTGGCTGAGATTGAAGGAATGGAAGAGAAAGGAAAGGGGGGCTGCCAATCGAAGAAAGGGAAAAAGAAGAGAGGACAAATGAGAGGAGATAGCAAGGAGGGAAAGGAGAAAGAGTGAGAACTAGCCAACCATACCCATGACCCGGTTCCATATTGCGACCCAGTTTCAAATCGACTGTGTTTGTTGATTTTTCCGTCGTTTTCCGGCGATCCAAGGCTTGCCACATCCTGTGCTTGACTCCACGACCCTCCTTCAAGTTCCACCCTAAACCCGATGGTTTTTTATGGTGGTTTCTTGGAAATAGCCCCAACGACGCCATGGGGAGACTGACGGAAATCTGCCACTTCTGAAGGTGATTCCTTTAATCACCACCACCCCTAGACACCTCTTGAGCCCAAGAACACACCCCAAACAACTATAAGAGCGGCGGAGTATCGGAGGTGATGGATTGAAGTCACCCATTTCTAGGGTTTCCGGCGATTTCGAGGGAAATTGGGGCTTTTCCCGGCCAAATTGGACTTGGCCACAAGTATAAAACTTGCTCTACTCATTGAGATCTTCATTTCAGTAAAATTTGGAAATTTTTAGAGTTAATTGGAAAAATTGGGTTTCCGTTCACCGGAAACCACCACCTACAACGGCGCATGGCCAGAGGACCGAAGCTGTCTTTTTAAGTTAATTTCGATATTCTTAAGGCATTTATGATATGCAGTTGGTGTGAATCATTTGTTTGAACCTAGTTCCGTGATTGGTAGTCACTTGTTTGATTTTGGAAATGGATTAAAAGCAACTGGTGAACTACAAAAGGCTTGATCCTGCATCAAGGTTAGGTAGGTTGTCTAACAGGGGTTAGCTATAGTCTTAAATAACTGAGAGTAATCTTTTGTGGGAATGTGATTGAAGAAATGAAATTTTGATGATTATTTGGAAATTAAAACTTGTGGTTTAGTAAGTAAATTTTTGGTTAGATTTTGTGAGTGATTAAGAAATTTTAAATAAAAATTGTGATCAATTGGTAGTTAATTAAACAGGGTTTAATTTTGGCCTACCATCGAAATCATTTTCCGAAATAAAATTTTAGGGTCGGGGCATTACATAAACCTCCATCGTCTTCCCTACACGTCGTATTGTCTTGGTCGGTCGAGTGCATGTAGATCTAGTTGTTCTCCGATAAAGCATTGAGGAAAGTTAAAAGTTCGCATCCTGTCGTAGCATCCAAGAGTCGGTCGATACTTGGCAGCGGGAAATAGTTCTTTGAAAATACCCATTTGAAATCCGTGTAGTCTATACATATGCACAATTTGGTCAGTTTTTTTACTGCGTTGCTTTTTTTACCACCATTACATTTGCCACCCACCGTGGGTAATCTACCTTTATGATGAAACTGATTCTAAGCAGTTTGTCTACCTCAACCAACATGGCCTCATAACCTTTTGCGTAAGACTGTTGTTTATGCCGAATAGGCCTTCGATGTGGATCAATACTGAACTTATGAGAGATGACGCTCAAATCTATTCTTGGCATATCTACATACGACCAGGCAAATACATTAGTGTTGGCCCTTGACAATTTTATCAGCTTCGCTTGGACTTTCACAATTAACTTTGTGTTGATCATGACAGTCTGGTCTGACATTCTCCTAACAACACAATTGTTTTCAATTCTTTCATGAGCTCAGGTATTCTCGGATCTCGTCGTCTCTTGAGTTGGGCGTTGCTGTCTTTCAGTTGAGGGGAGATAAATTCTGTCAAGCGCCCGGGTATGATATAGAGTTCCCCCCTGCTGCTCCTCTTATCTCACTGGCCATACGGCTATAAATAGGTTGAGCATCATTTTTTCTTCTCTGGTTCATCATGATATCTAATAGGGTGATTCTTCCTTGCCGCAAAGTGTGTCTTAGATCAGCTGGGTAGAAAACAAAACCAAATCGTATGCATTTCTTACAAACAGCGCTAAACTACTAAGGTTCTAAATTTGCAAGTCAAACACAGACGAATCCAGGTGTATACTCATAAATTTTAAACCTGATAATCAAAGGTGTGTAACCCTTGGTAGGCTTCAAGATGTTGATTGAAAATGAAATGGACCCAGACTTAAATGGTTCACCCCACAAAACTAAGGTACATTCATAATGTTGCATGAATTCTATGAAGGAGAATGTTTGATAAACTAAGTTCATTGAGCAACACAATACATACATTTAACAATTAAATGGCGGAAGCATGCTTGTATGCACTCTAAAACAAAACTTAAACTACGAAATTCAAAGCCTAGTAGTAGAGGTGAACCAAGACTCAACTTTAAACACAAAGAGAGTTTAGAAACATTATACCTTTGAACACAATGAGTGACAATGGAAGAAAAAAATGCTATCAATGTTCTCCATGGTGGCTAGCCTATCTAAGGAAGGAGAGAGTTTGTGTTT
The DNA here is from genome assembly GCF_916048215.2 of Malus sylvestris. Lineage (NCBI taxonomy): Eukaryota > Viridiplantae > Streptophyta > Magnoliopsida > Rosales > Rosaceae > Malus > Malus sylvestris. The sequence goes on from NC_062272.1 coordinate 17,821,353, forward strand.
CTCCCTCTTTGCCTCATAGAAAATCCTAATGAGGGATGGAGTTATAAAGTTGCCTTTATACCTCATTCTAAGTGATTAGCAAACTTGTAATAAGTAAACCATCACTCCCTTTCGCTTTGGACGGTTTATGTAGTTATGTTTGGGTTAATTCTCATTTTGTTTTAGTTGTCATAGAACTTAACTCAATGGGTCTTGTGGACCAAAACTCAATTTGGGTCCTAAAACATGAAACTTATTTAAAGCCTGATTTGAACATTTCGCATGATTAATTAATATATTAATTAATCTTTGTCATATACAATTAAACTATTTAATTGTCCTTACTTATATTCATTATATTCATCAATTATTACCCTACACGATGTGAGACCCATTAAGTTCCTTTTAGCGAGACAGTGGGCAATTAGAACTCTTAGTCTCTTACTAGTCGATTGTGAATTGAAACTTACATTCAATTCTCCTTTTAGTGATTATACATCTTCAAGGCTTCCACAAACCATGAGCAACACCAACAGCATGTTATGGCTACTCAAGCTAATCAAAAGAGGTTGGAGAACCTATTCAGTTTCGTATTACAATGCAATATGGTCTTTCTCACATTGTATGGTTTGATAGTTTATTCATATCTACTATCCAATGTGATTCTCTTACTTATATGATTACCTTGAATGCGATTTAGAACTTCCTATATCTCATTCATACTCTGGTAAGAGATTCTTAATCATATCATAAAGTATTCTCCCTCAACGGTTTAAAGGGTAGAAATCCTTTGTTGCACATTCACACGTCTCCATGATTAAGTAGTTTAGCCCTAACTATGCATAGACAATATCTAATGGAGTGCCTTTAACATAGTCATAGATTAAGGACCTAACCACAAGACAACTATGATGTCTCAAGTCAGAAGACTACTTTGCATTATTTCAATTATGAGTTCTCATGCGACATGAGTATGAGAACTCCTTGTTGATCGCATTCAGTGGATGCACTCTCTATTAAGCACATACATACTTGGCTTAGTGTCATTCACACCAATGACTCGAGATCAGTCACTCTTCTCGAGAGAAGACATAATATGTACTAATCTACAAGAATCATTAATGCTATATTAGCAGTCATATGATCAGAAACATTTAGGATATGTGTATGAAATAGAATGTTCTGGTGAATCTTAATTCTTTAGATCACATTCTCCTAACTACATATTCCTTGGAGTTATCGTTTAAGCGTATAACATTTAATGGGAGGGCTTTAAACCATAATCTTTACCTTTACACTGAACTAATTTAGTTTAACATATGAAATTTCTGTAAAGTATCATCTTACTATTGAGTTAGGCATATTCCCAACATTTTATTGATTAACCGTAAGCTAGTACATCAATTTCTCTTTCTCAAATCGTCTGACCTCAATATTGTGGGTTGCAACCCCTTTATATAGGCTTTTAGCGAACCCCTGTCCCTTGGGCTTTCCCCAACAAGCATTTAATGCACCACTCTTTGTAGGCTTGACCCCTGACACCTTTTCGCCAGCTAGCTTGGCATTCAACGACAAAGATATGGGTATCCAGTCCAGTGCACTCCTGCCCAAAATAAAGTAGTCCATTTCTCTAAGTCAGCCTCGGTTACTCAGCTTAATTTGTCCGAATGCCACTCCGACATACTTTGTGTCCCATCCGGGTCCTCGCCTTTTGACTTCAAGTCATCCATTAGTTTGAATGACATATGAGCAGACCTTTTCATGAAGACTCGTGCATCAAAGTTGTCAGTCTACCCATATGCTTTCATCGGTCAGTGTTCAATGTAAATGTCAATTGGTTGGCATTGAAGCACTCGGACATGTTCTATTCCAAGCTTGCCAGCCCTTGGGCCCTTTCCCAATTTGGTACTTCTTTATGGGTCTTAAAGTGCCCATCATTAACAAGGTACTCAATAGAGAATGAGTTCATTGAACACGATCAAACATGAATTCACGTACTCATGTCATATGAGAACTGACTAGTTAGATAATGCAAAGTAGTCATTTGATCTGAGATTCCACAATTGTCTTGTGGATACGTCATTGAGCATTGGATGATGCATCACAACCTTATGGTTTGTCCACACATTGTTAGGATAACTGATTTATCCACAGAGGCATGTAAGTGTACCAAAAGGGATCTCTAGTCTTAAAATGATTGAAGGATAATACTCTATGATATGATTCAAAGGTCTCTCGGCAGAGTACAAGAAATGATTATAAAGTACATTCCAAATCACATTCACAATAATCATATAGACAAGACGATCACATTGGATGGTAGACATAAATAAACTATCAACCAAGCGATGTGATCAAGACAATTGATATAGAGAATGATCATATTGCGTTGTAATTCCAAGCTGAATACATTCTCCACCTCTTCTACTTAGCTTGTGTAGCCATGACATACTACTAGGTGTCACTTTTGGCTTGTGGAAGCCTTGAATATTAGCAATCACTAATCATAATCAAAGGAAAAATTGAAAGACAGTTTTAATTCACAATCGATTAGTAAGAGTTCTAATTGCTCACTACCTCACTAATTAGAACCTAATGGACGTACACCGTGTAAGGTAGAGACTGAAGAATACAATGTAGTTGATTAAGAACAATTAAGTAGGTTAATTGTTTATAATGAGATTAATTAATATGTTAATTAATCGAACGTATAAGTTCTAAATAGGCCTAAGGTTAGTTTCAGGTTTCATGGCCCATTGGGATTAATTTGCTAATTTGATCCAAATCACAAATGGCCCAAAGGCCCAAGGATTGTCCAAAACCAGCCATGAAGAAAAGGATAAGGTGTTCACTTATATGTGAGCCCTATATAAGAGACTTTATACTTCCGTCCTCACTTTGGGTTTTATGTGAGAAAAAAGAGATCGAGAGAAAACAAACCGCTCGTCCCCCTACACCATAGCTGGCCACATAGGAGGAAGATTGCTTGCACTATATCTTCCTCCCATGTCACTCATCTCTTCTTTACATCCTACTTTGGTGTGGAGACTTAGAGGCTTCCTTTCTTAGAAACTTTGGAGATTCCTATTTCACCATCCAAATTCAAGAAGCTAGAGTTCCAAAGGAGCAAAGGAGAGCAAATGAATGAAGACCATCACTTGGGGGCAATAGCCTTTGCAAATGCAAACAGGATCTACAAAGTTGTAATGGTTTTTAGCTCTCTTGTGAATTTGAGTTGAGTCAAGGTTCACCACACTACTAAGCTTTGAATTTTATGAGTAAATTTTGTTTTTGAATGCATATGAGTTAGCTTTCACCTTTTAATTGTTAATTATGCTATGTATGTTGCTCAAATAATCTTAGTTTTGCTAATTCTTTTTCTTTCATACACGCGCTCCACGTCACCTCATTCACATCCATGTGTTTGGTTTGAAATTTCGTCACTCGTGAAAGAGCGTGTTAAGTATGAATTCCACATTAGTGAGAGAAATGACCTTACATGAGCTTATAACAAATAAATAGAAAACTATATTTTAATCCCTAATAAGATGAAGTTTAGATTAGTGCCTGGTATAAGATTCAAAATTAAGTTTAGTCCCTATAGGTTCTAGTTTGAAATTTCATGATTTTTCTTTTTCAAAGTTTACACTAATTCATTATAATATATTTCGGTACATAATTTTTTTTTACAAGTCAATTTAATTTTAGGTGGTTAACCAAACCGTACCAACCTTAATTAGTATGGCAATCGGTTCCCAAAATTCTTAGGTGTGGTTAACCGAACCAAATCCAAATATATTTTATTTTATTTTTTAATCATAATTAATACGTGTAGTAATATAAATGGTTAGTTATTTACAAGTAACTGTGTTTCTACCACATGAAAGCAAAACCTAATTAGTTTAAGAGTCCCTCTGGAGAAGAATAAGGGGGACCATTTGGAAGAGGCAGTAGTTGCTGCTTTGATGCTCTCCTTGGGCTACTTCATTTGTGTTTTCCTTTGAGCAATCACTTATATTGGTGCTACGTTCTGTAGCGTTTGAAGAGAAATTTGTTATGTATTTTCATCTTCAAACAAAAATAAGAACCGACCCAAACCAACCCGTCACTGTTGGTTAACCAAGCTGATCGGTTTTAGACCCAACTTGGTTAGTTTCGGTTTGCAATTTGGCCCAATTAACCAACTAGGTCGGTTTGGTTTCGGTTTTGGCCCAAAACTGACCCAAACCAACCTACGCCCACCCTTACTGATTTGTTTTAGTGTTTTCTCATTTAGGTTTACTTACGATTGGAAGAACTAAAATGTACATACTAACAAAATCAAAATTAAGGTGGAAACATTAAATAAAATTACACATTGAATAACAAAAATAGAGTATGAATTTTAATAAAAGTACTTGAAAGGATTAAAATCAATATGTAATCTAACACCAGGTTTTTTATTTTTTTATTTTTTTTAAGACTAATGTTCAAAAACCCCATTACAAAATTAGGATACTTTCTGTATTACTAATTAATTTTATAGTAGAATCACAATTTTCTTCTAGTATCAAAAATACCATCCGCTGCAAAGTTCGTTATGCTGAGCGCTTAATCAGGACAAACAGTGACTCAGTGAGTGGGCCGATCTCTCATTGTGGTCCACGATTCTTGCTTTTGTTATGGATGAAATGATGTACGAAGCTTGTCACCATGCATGCCTAATTTTTTTATGGACATGGCGATGACCAGTTTGCAGCACCGAACTGGCTAGGCAGTACCAGTAGGCACTGCTTTTTTTACATATGATTTATTCCACACCTGTCTAAGGACATGACAATTACTAACGAAGTTGGCACGCGAGAGAGATTGCCACTGCATGATGTACCCAAAAGGAGAAAATACATGTATTGGCAGATTATGTGTTGAATTAGATGGTTCATTAAAAAAAAAACAATAAAAACAATAAATAAATAATCTAAAAAAGTTAGATGGTTCTGTTTAACAAAAGGTACTACATGTTAATCCTTTCAGGAATGGTTCCCACGGAGACACATATGCATATTAATAATTGAGAATTTAACATTAAAATCTTATCTTATCTTATGTTATCTTATGCGGCTCAGCAATAACAGAGAATTAAACTTTATCCTTAATTATCATTCATTTTTTTCTTTGTACTTTTATATTTGTTCTTAATTATCTTTTCATGCACACGTCTTTTTTTCGTTTTACGTCCAGATTGATTAGAGGTTGTGGACATTATACATATACTAAAACTTAATTTTTAAGCATTGTTCATTAACAGTGAAGGGGCGAAAATGCCCTCAATTTCTTCTTTGGATAACATATTGTTTAGGTTTTCTATAGTAAAAAGTTGCTTTTGCCGTTCCCAGTCACGAGCCTTTCAGAGCAAGTCCAGCGGGGGTGATGGCCCAATAGACCAGGGACCATTTAATTGCAATTGCCTCCCTCCCTTGCTCCAGCCCATGCCGGAGATTGGGCTCGGGTGAAGCCCGCGTGAGAGGGGAGGCGGGAATCAACAACCCGAGTGCGTGAGGGCGTTGATACAAGGCTGATGTCATGATGACATCAGTAACGTTATAAAAATAATACAAAATTAATAATAAAAAATTTAAAAATAAAATTAAAAATTAAAAAAATTTAAAAAAAAATTGATTTAATTTTTCTATAAATCGACTTCTTCTCTGCTTTTGTATCTCTCTCTTGCCATTCTCAGTTTCTTCTACTCTCAACTCTAGCTTTCTCTGTCTCCAAAATGGCGATTTTTCTAGCCCTCCAACCTTCCATCTTTCTCTCACGAATTATCAACAACAGTGTTTTCTTGTCGGAAAAATCACTCAGCCGCTACAACTTCTTAGATTTTTCAATTCGATCCGATCCAATTTTTTTACCCAGAAAAGTTGGCATTTCCTGGTGAGTTTTACTGCTTTCTAAGTATGGGTGTTTTATTTTTTTTTTTTGTGGTTTTGGATTTGCAGATGGGTTTTGTGTTTATGTTGCTTTTTGTGATTCTGTTTGTAGGCTCGGGTCCTCCTCTTCTTCTTCTTCACCCAAACCAACAACCCCACCTTCGATTGTTACCGATGAAAACATCACGAATTGAGGCGCAACACCAATGCTGTAACAGTTATAAGAAAAGAGCTTCAAACCCACAAAGGTATTCCTTTTTTTTATTTATTTTTTATTCTGAGTTTCTGGTACTTTCCGTTTTTCTGCTTCCAAAAAAACACTGAAGAGACGGGTTGCTTTGAGGATGATGTGAGTGTCTGATGTGATTTTCTTAATTTTTTTTTATTCAGTCGCTTTAATGCATTCTATTGTTCAGTATGATAAATAGGATTCTTTATTAGAAATGACAAGTAGAAATGTAGAGGTAGATGATTCTCAATTAGAATAATTGCAATCTCCGTACCTTGCGCAACTACTTTGGAAGATCAAGTTGGAGGCTTTTAGATACTTTGGAACATAAAATGTTTCCTTTGTTCAAGTGGTGCTTATTTTGATTGCATTTCCATGAGGAGGATGTTGTTGGTGATGCTGTTCAGATTTGCATGAATATTTTTGGGTCATATATTAAAAGATTGGGATATTTTCATATTTTTGGGTCATATAATAAAAGAGTACAATGTTTTCATCTTTTTTACGCTGTCTTTTGATATAACACAATGTCATTTGTACTTTCCGCACATTTCTAACAACACATCCATTGCAGGTCACTGAAGCTGATATCGAAGTGTTCAAAGCAAACTAGAAGGGATTTTATTTTTAGAAGAAGGATTTGATTGATCTTTACAGCTAGTGCAAGGGGAATATGAATAGGTATTAGCTTTATTTTTCACTGCATTTATCTTTTTGGTCATTTGGATTCCTGTTTCTGTTTGATACTTGCATACTGTTCTATTCAATGATAGGTTCTGATCCTAAACTCGATTCACACTGTTTCAAGGAAATTCTTATAAGGCAATTGCTACAGGTGCGTGTATGTTTATTAAGCTTCAATCTTGTAGTGAAATTTCTGGGATTTTGGTTCATGTGTTAATTTTAGGTGCTTGGATATAATGTCTATATTTATGTGATTGAAGGATTACATGGATTTCGAATTATTCATTGAACATAGTCATGTTAGTTTCAGTTATTACATTACATTTGCTCATTCCGTGGATTATATCTTTATGGTTCTAACAAATCTGAGCTTATTGTCAAAATATGAATTCATTCTTTTAAATCCTTATTATATCCAAATGAAGTCTCTGTCTCTTTTATCTTTAAAAAATAAAAAAATAAAATAAAATAAAATAAAATAAGAGAAAATTTTAGTCCTTCTACCACAAATGTAAGTCAATGTTACTATGAATCATCTTTTTCTGAGTTCAGTCCTGGCTTGAAAACCATGGCCGATTGGTTCTTAAAGATATTTAAAATAGAACCACATGTGATAAGATTCACTATGAATGTTAGATCAGATGGCCCTTTTAGTTAGCTCCTTAGAGTTAAGAGGGGCCTTATTTTGAAGAAGCTGAGATCCCCTCAACCCTTACTCGCAATCAATAAAAGGACATGATATGCAAGGTAAAAGAGTTGGGAATGTTTTGTAATCTATTACTTCCATTCTTCTTTGCCTAGCATAAGATTTACCACTTCCCTTTTAAATAAATTTTATGCTCAGGTCCAGTCCATGTTTTTTTAACAATGTTGTACCATTCATTATATAGTTTCACAAAGATCATGCATAATTCTTGCTGAACTTGGTTTGCTTTTCTTTTGTTTAGGGATGGAGTGAGCGAATCACAGTTCAACCAAGTCTTCAACGATGAATTGAGCTAGATCATTGAGGTCTCTTTGTCAAGTTAATTTTTCATTCTAATTGTTTCGTGGAAATAGAAAATGTTCAGACCTAAATTTCCTTATTCTATAGTTATAGATAGTACTGGTAGCGTGCATTTTTGGTTTTACTTGGTTAAGGTATAAGATCAATTAAGATAGTATTGTTTTTTCACCTTCCAGCTACCAGTTTGTTGTTAGGCACTGTAAATTTGTAAATACAATAAAAAGGTCGTACTCAGTGCATAAGGCTCCCGCTTTACGCAGGGTCTGGAAGAGGTGAATGTCGGCTAGCCTTACCCCCATTTATGGAGAGGCTGCTCCCAAGTCTCGAACCCGAGACCTACCGCTCATGGACGAAGGCACTTGCCATCGCACCAAGTGCGACCTCTTAAAAGGTCGTACCCAGTGCACAAGGCTCCCGCTTTACGCAGGGTCTGGAAGAGGTGAATGTCGGCTAGCCTTACCCCCATTTTATGGAGAGGCTGCTCCCAAGTAAATTTGTAAATACAATGTACAAAAAAAAAAAAAAGGGTTAGCAATTTGCTTCCATTCTGCTTGCTTTGGCCAAACTGTAAATTTATTGCGCTGGAAGTAGCTTTACTCCTTGTATAATTGAAGTGTTTTTTACTCTCTGTGGTTATGAGTTACAAGATCAATTTGTGAATTTTTTTTCTTCCATTTGTGTTTTCTTTTTCAAAAATTAAGATAGAAAGGGAATGCTATCATAATTGGGGGTTTTTTGTTTTGATATTCATATGTGTACTTTAGTGGGTACAAAAAAAGGAGATTTAGTTTTGAATGGTTAAAATTTGGTAATTATACTGAAATTATTGAACTATTTTATTTGTTGTAGGCGTGTGAGATTAGCTACACAAACAATGGGGAACTTACTACTCGAGAAACCAAGTGTTAAATAGACTATGAAGTCCTAATAAAAATATAGCATTTAAACCTGTTGACTCTTTGAATCCCACTTTTGAGCTTTTGGTACATGGTTTCGGAAATTTTTATTTGGCTAGAGAAAGTGGAAGAATATGGGAAGAGGAGAATTACATGCTTTAGAAGAAATGCTGCATTCTTATTTGTGTAACTAGTTGTAGGTTTGCAAAAACAGTTAGAGTGCTGTTGT